>NC_064639.1:454137661-455386411 GCF_023864345.2 Schistocerca serialis cubense | reverse complement strand
CTGGGATTCGTCAGAAGACTATTACTTGATTTAATTCTGTACCAAGATACACCTGCATCTCAGAAATCGCGTCTACAGCACCTTTCAGTGGTAGGGATGCAGACTCTATGCTTCAAATTGCAGCAGTTCGATATTTGAAAGTGAAGTTTTAAAAATGCCAATGACACAACATTCTTGTTGTTCTTAGGGCTCTCTTGACCTTTGTTGATTCACTAGAATTGAATATGTCTACTACCGCTTCGACTTTTTGGTAGTGTTTGGCATAATGCTCTCTTAACACTTTCGAGACGAGCGACGTAGCTCCTACGTCGGTCCGACATTACCCCAAAAAGACGATCGACGTAGCTCCTACGTCGGCCGATTATCAGCGATGTTAACAACTCCCAGCGCATGACTTTCATATTCTGTAGGTTTAAAAGTACTCTCTGGTTATCCTAGTACCAAGAAAAAATTATAGATGGCAGCATATGTTGGAGGTGGTACAGGAGTATATTTTGAGTCATTTGCTTTGCTGCGCTCACGCTCGACTTACAACATGCACGCGGCAGTTTGACGGCAACAAATGTCAGTGTAAAACCTAATTTGGAATGGTGGAAAAAATGAAGCCAGACAGTGTTTTGGACTACAGTAGTAAAAAAGCTGGTGTGGATCATAGCGACCAGCTAATGGCGTACTATCCTTTTGAACGAAAACAAATAAAGTGGTGAAAAAAAGTTTTCTTTCACATTTTCATGCTCATAACTGTAAATTCATACATTTTGTACAAAACGTCACAAAATACAAGCAAACATCTGGTTGAATACATCTTAGAGTTAGCAGAGAACTTGGTTCACAAAGGTAGCCTCTTAGACTTGTGCACTTCTCAGAATAGATCACCCATCAACAGACTAAGCGGAAGACATTTTCCAAAATTAATTCCACCCACAAAATTGTCTAAGTGGCCTCAGAGAATGTGCAAAGTATGCGCAAAAGAAGCAAGGCCAGATATGGTAAAGTTCCAAGGAAAGACACGCGATATTATTGTGAAACCTGTGACGTAGGGCTTTGTTTTCGAAAATGTTTTGCAATATTTCATACAAAAGCCAATGTAACTGTGTGATTATTAATAAAATAAAAGTTCATATTTCAACAGTTATTCATTTAAAATTAACAACTTCAATCCTATGTCCCTTAGAGGCCCTAAAACCTAAAAAGAAATTTTTTTTCACTGTGAAAACAGCATACTCTCAAATTAATATACAACCCTTGTGACTAACGTAAATGTTTATTTCTTTGCAGTACTCTGAAGGGAATGGATGTAGTTTTTAAATGCAAAAGAGTAATCTACTTTTTGTGGTATAGAATCTGCTGTAGAAAATTCAGAAAAACTGTGAAATCGCTCGGTACCAGCCGGTTGAGCGTCGACACTCGCGCTCAGTCCTCAAAGTGTTAACCATGTGGTCTTTAAGGTATCTAACCGTGCAGGCTGCAGTACTGTGATTTGTCTTTTCCAATTCTTTACACAGCAATATGTAGAGTTTTTCTTGTGTTGTTGAATGTAATTTCCCCGCCACAGCATTAGCTATAAATCTGCCACAACTGTCAGTAGTCTCTTTGACTGAAAGCCAAATTAGTGGTCACCAGTGTCTCTTCTAATATTCGCAACAGTATTTTCATACACCTGTTTCAAATTATTTTTCTGCAGTGTTAATTCATATGGTGTACTGCAGCAGCTGACACTCTCCAGGAAGCACTTAAAAATTGAGTTCTTTAGCATGTTCCATGACCCATCAGCTGACACTAAAGCCTGACAGGAGTCAGTCTAGATGAAAGCTGTCCACTCCATTGCTTGTCATCCAGGAAACTTATGGTTGAATCTGTTGCTTGTTCTTTTTCCTAGGTTGCTCGTAAACTAAGCTGCAGAATATTTCTGTCGAAGGAATGAGACTTATTATCATGGCCTACCTAAAATTAAAGCAAATAAACAGTAAGAAGGTGACAGTAACTAAAAAATAAGAATGGGGTCTTGTAAAATGTCAGCTTCAATTGAATCACATATGGATGTTGTTGTTGTTGTTGTGGTCTTCAGTCCTGAGACTGGTTTGATGCAGCTCTCCATGCTACTCTATCCTGTGCAAGCTTTTTCATCTCCCAGTACCTACTGCAACCTACATCCTTCTGAATCTGCTTAGTGTATTCATCTCTTGGTCTCCCTCTACGATTTTTACCCTCCACGCTGCCCTCCAATACTAAATTGGTGATCCCTTGATGCCTCAGAACATGTCCTACCAACCGATCCCTTCTTCTGGTCAAGTTGTGCCACAAACTTCTCTTCTCCCCAATCCTATTCAATACTTCCTCATTAGTTATGTGATCTACCCATCTAATCTTCAGCATTCTTCTGTAGCACCACATTTCGAAAGCTTCTATTCTCTTCTTGTCCAAACTATTTATCGTCCATGTTTCACTTCCATACATGGCTACACTCCATACGAATACTTTCAGAAATGACTTCCTGACACTTAAATCTATACTGGATGTTAACAAATTTCTCTTCTTCAGAAACGCTTTCCTTGCCATTGCCAGCCTACATTTTATATCCTCTCTACTTCGACCATCATCAGTTATTTTGCTCCCCAAATAGCAAAACTCCTTTACTACTTTAAGTGCCTCATTTCCTAATCTAATTCCCTCAGCATCACCCGACTTAATTAGACTACATTCAATTATCCTTGTTTTGCTTTTGTTGATGTTCATCTTATATCCTCCTTTCAAGACACTGTCCATTCCATTCAACTGCTCTTCCAAGTCCTTTGCTGTCTCTGACAGAATTACAATGTCATCGGCGAACCTCAAAGTTTTTATTTCTTCTCCATGAATTTTAATACCTACTCCGAATTTTTCTTTTGTTTCCTTTACTGCTTGCTCAATATACAGATTAAACAACATCGGGGAGAGGCTACAACCCTGTCTTACTCCCTTCCCAACCACTGCTTCCCTTTCATGTCCCTCGACTCTTATAACTGCCATCTGGTTTCTGTACAAATTGTAAATAGCCTTTCGCTCCCTGTATTTTACCCCTGCCACCTTTAGAATTTGAAAGAGAGTATTCCAGTCAACATTGTCAAAAGCTTTCTCTAAGTCTACAAATGCTAGAAACGTAGGTTTGCCTTTCCGATGGATGTTAGTAAACTAATTTAAAATTTTTATTTTTAAGATCTGAGATAAGAAGATTAGCCAGAAGATTGGTAGATAACATGAATAATAAAAAACATCTCTACATAAAAAATTCTGGGTAATGCAGGAGTAGATTTAATAATGAATAAAAAAATAGGAGTGCGGGTAAGCTACTACAAACAGCATTGTGAACGCATTATTGTGGCCAAGATAGATGCGAAGCCCATGCCTACTACAGTAGTACAAGTTTATATGCCAACTAGCTCTGCAGATGACGAAGAAATTGGAGAAATGTACGATGAAATAAAAGAAATTATTCAGATAGTGAAGGGAGACGAAAATTTAATAGTCATGGGTGACTGGAATTCGGCAAAAGGAAAAGGGAGAAAAGGAAACGTAGTAGGTGAATATGGATTGGGGGTAAGAAATGAAAGAGGAAACCGCCTGGTAGAATTTTGCACAGAGCACAACCTAATCATAGCTAACACTTGGTTCAAGAATCATAAAAGAAGGTTGTATACATGGAAGAACCCTGGAGATACTAAAAGGTATCAGATAGATTATATAATGGTAAGACAGAGATTTAGGAACCTGATTTTAAATTGTAAGACATTTCCAGGGGCAGATGTGGACTCTGACCACATTGGTTATGAACTGTAGATTAAAACTGAAGAAACTGCAAAAAGGTGGGAATTTAAGGAGATGGGACCTGGATAAACTGACTAAACCAGAGGTTGTACAGAGTTTCAGGGAGAGCATAAGGGAACAATTGACAGGAATGGGGGAAAAAATACGGTAGAAGACGAATGGGTAGCTTTGAGGGATGTAGTAGTGAAGGCAGCAGAGGATCAAGTAGGTAAAAAGGCGAGGGCTAGTAGAAATCCTTGGGTAACAGAAGAAATATTGAATTTAATTGATGAAAGGAGAAAATATAAAAATGCAGTAAATGAAGCAGGCAAAAAGGAATACAAACGTCTCAAAAATGAGATCGACAGGAAGTGCAAAATGGCTAAGCAGGCATGGCTAGAGGATAAATGTAAGGATGTAGAGGCTTATCTCACTAGGGGTAAGATAGATACAGCCTACAGGAAAATTAAAGAGACTTTCAGAGAAAAGACAACCACTTGTATGAATATCAAAAGCTCAGATGGAAACCCAGTTCTAAGCAAAGAAGGGAAAGCAGAAAGGTGGAAGGAGTATGCAGAGGGTCTATACAAGGGCAATGTACTTGAGGACAATATTATGGAAATAGAAGAGGATGTAGATGAAGATGAAATGGGAGATACGATACTGCGTGAAGAGTTTGACAGAGCACTGAAAGACCTGAGTCGAAACAAGGCCCCGGGAGTAGACAACATTCCATTAGAACTACTGACAGCCTTGGGAGAGCCAGTCCTGATGAAACTCTACCATCTGGTTATCAAGATGTATGAAACAAGCGAAATTCCCTCAGACTTCAAGAAGAATATAATAATTCCAATCCCAAAGAAAGCAGGTGTTGACAGATGTGAAAATTACCTAACTATCAGTTTAATAAGTCACAGCTGCAAAATACTAACGCGGATTCTTTACAGACGAATGGAAAAACTAGTAGAAGCTGACCTCGGGGAAGATCAGTTTGGATTCTGTAGAAATGTTGGAATATGTGAGGCAATACTGACCCTACGACTTATCTTAGCAAATAGATTAAGGAAAGGCAAACCTTCGTTTCTAGCATTTGTAGACTTAGAGAAAGCTTTTGACAATGTTGACTGGAATACGCTCTTTCAAATTCTGAAGGTGGCAGGTGTAAAATACAGGGAGCGAAAGGCTGTTTACAATTTGTACAGAAAGTAGATGGCAGTTGCAAGAGTCGAGGGGCATGAAAGGGAAGCAGTGGTTGGGAAGGGAGTGAGACAAGGTTGTAGGCTCTCGCTGATGCTATTCAATCTGTATATTGAGCAAGCAGTGAAGGAAACAAAAGAAAAATTCGGAGTAGGTTTTAAAATCCATGGAGAAGAAATAAAAACTTTGAGGTTCGCCGATGACATTGTAATTGTCAGAGACAGCAAAGGACTTGGAAGAGCAGTTGAATGGAATGGATAGTGTCTTGAAATGAGGATATAAGATGAACATCAACAAAAGCAAAATGAGGATAATGGAATGTAGTCGAATTAAGTCTGGAGGGAATTACATTAGGAAATGAGACACTTAAAGTGATAAAGGAGTTTTGCTATTTGGGGAGCAAAATAACTGATGATTGTCGAAGTAGAGAGGATATAAAATGTAGACTGGCAATGGCAAGTATAGATTTAAGTGTCAGGAAGTCATTTCTGAAAGTATTTGTATGGATTGTAGCCATGTATGGAAGTGAAACATGGATGATAAATAGTTTGGAGAAGAAGAGAATAGAACCTTTGAAATGTGGTGCTACAGAAAAATGCTGAAGATTAGATGGGTAGATCACATAACTAATGAGGAAGTATTGAATAGGATTGGGGAGAAGAGAAGTTAGTGGCACAATTTGACTAGAAGAAGGGATCGGTTGGTAGGACATGTGTTGAGGCATCAAGGGATCACCAGTTTAGTATTGGAGGGCAGCGTGGAGGGTAAAAATCGTAGAGGGAGACCAAGAGATGAATACACTAAGCAGATTCAGAAGGACGTAGGTTGCAGTAGGTACTGGGAGATGAAGCAGCTTGCACAGGATAGAGTAGCATGGAAAGCTGCATCAAACCAGTCTCAGGACTGAAGACTACAACAACAACAAGGACAATCGATATCGTGGGTTACACATTCTTGATTTCAGTGCAGTCTATAAATTTATTTATTAGGTCTTTTCTCAAAAAGTGCAATTTCACATTATTGATTTATTTAGTATTAATTCGGACAATGTACTTAAAAGCTGTGTTTTTTCTGCAAAAGTCCTCTTTAGCCTCTACTACTTCTGTGAAAGTCTTATTTAGCCCTTTTAGGCCTTTAAGTATGATTTAGCCCATTTTAGGTTCTGCAAGGTTAAAACCTTCAAATCTGGACCCTACCATCACATGTGATAATTTTGTTGAAAAAATTAGGATTTTCTGTGAATATATGCTTCATTTTAAAACAGGCTTGAACATGCTGACCCTTTGATCCCCAGTAAGAAGTCTGAGCACAAACCTTGCTGATACTCTTCACATTCCAAAATCAATTTTCAGTATGTGCTGTATTGTGCTTCAGAATTACATGGATAAATCTAAAGTGTCATTGATTGACCTGCATTGATCTTCACTAGTGAGATTATGGCCTTTACTGATGTACCGTATTTACTTCAATCCAAGCCGCACTTTTTTTCCAGTTTTTGTAATCCAAAAAACTGCCTGCGGCTTAGAATCGAGTGCAAAGTAAGCGGAAGTTTGAAAATTGTTGGTAGGTGTCGCCACAACTAACTTCTGCCGTCAAATACATGTAGCGCAACACAGGTATGCTTTGCAGGCACAAAGATAAATACTGGCACCAAAACCTCTGCTCAGTCAATAAATTAAAAGAAAAGGTAGAAAAATGTAAACATTATGCCATGTATTCTTTCATGTTTGCTGCTATCTCATTTAAATCCTGTCTGCCTAATAAACTACGAAACTAGAGTGAGACAACAGCAATCGTGGAAGAATATACATATCATGTCATGTTTATATTCATATTATTCTTATGCTGAATAGTGATACAGTCACAAATGAAACACGGCAACTGACTAGATGACTCTAATTTCTGTGCAGAATGTAATGTACTAAAGAGGCGTCTGCAAAGATTTTCAAACAGAGAAAAATTTTTGTTAAACTCTTGTTCAGAACATCTTCTATCATACACAGTCTATTATTTGGTTCTTGTTCATCATTATCAAAGAAATAATCAGTGTAAGTAACAACAAATAGCAGTTTCTTGCCATTATTTCACACACTCATTGTCAGAATGAGACAAACAATGCATGACACAGTACAATAATGCACTTTCAGCTTAGAGTGACGTAAACCTCTATAACAAAGAGAACGGCACTTATCAGATCAGAGCAAAATAAGCAACCGATTCAAACCAGACGAAGCACGCGAAAAAGGAAGGGTATCCGTATAAATACAGACAGAGTGCCTGACACATAGCAATGACTACTTGATAAAGCTTAACTGTTAAGCTTACGCCTCGAACCAAACTACTGTAGCTGTATCTTCATCCATTCAACCTCAATTGTGTTTCACGTTACAATGGATCAACTTTGTTTCGATTTGGAGGGGCGGTCTAGAACTTTTCTCTCACCTTGAATTTCGAGTC
This sequence comes from Schistocerca serialis cubense, assembly GCF_023864345.2. Classification (NCBI taxonomy): domain Eukaryota; kingdom Metazoa; phylum Arthropoda; class Insecta; order Orthoptera; family Acrididae; genus Schistocerca; species Schistocerca serialis. Next base: position 455,378,974 of record NC_064639.1, on the reverse strand, counting down.
TCAAATTTCAGAAGCGGCTTAGATTCGGGAAAATTGTTTTTCCTTGCTTTAGAGTCTCAATTTTCAGGTGCGGCATAGATTTGAATGCGGCTTAGATTCGAGTAAATACGGTATTCCTCAGTTCAAGCAGTTGAAGGATGGCTGGAAATGGGCTGACCTTCAGCAAGCATTTTGCCCTTTTTAAACCAAGAAAATCATTCATTCTCTTCAGTTTTGTTAGGAGCATGTTCTCTGTATGTTGTTCGTCTCAGCACAACAATTTCTGCTGTGTTCTTACTAACTAAAAAACAAAACTTCACAGCCGCATATTTTTAGTGAGAGTCAATCATTGCTTTGTGATAAGAGTGCACCATAGAGACACACAAAGAACTGCCACAGAAACCACACTTGTAATTGGTAGGTAACATAACTTGTCAGATTGACTCAGCAGTAGTCCTACAACAGCATGCTAGAGGTGCAGGTATATAAGTACATGATGCACAAGTCAGATCCCAGTTATCTTTTAATCCCTCCCTCATATTGCAGCAAGTGCACTGCTAACAGACGAGATCTGGTTCACTGACTAAAGGGGGAGGTAGATATTGTGAAATTCTCAGTAGTTCAGTGGCTAAAGTGTAGTGCACAAATGACACAAATTTGTCTTAGCACTGCTCCAGTGCACAGCTATAGCTATAAGGTTTCAAAATGTCATTCTCTTCTAATGACATACATGAGGGGCAATCATAAAGTTTTAAACCTCAAAAAATTAAGCTACGGCCATGAAACTTATGGGTGGTGTTAATCCTTCTTTACGTATTCAAGATCCAGTGCAACATATTTTTCCATACAAATGGTGTCTTGGTGGAGACTTCATTTGTAGAAACCGACATTTTAGTAGCCCAAAAATGTTACACCTCTAAAGTCTCCTTGTCGTCATTCTGGAAATATCTGCCTTTCATTGGTTTCTTCATGTTAGTAAAGTGGTAGAACTCACTGGGTGCCATGCCAGGAGAATATAGAGTTGTGGCAAAATTCGACACCTCAAAGCAGCAGTAAGTGTGACTGTAACTTATGGAGACTGGGCACGCAATACTGTCACAAAGCAGAAACACTCCTTTGCTAAGGTTTCGACTATTTATAATCCTGTCTACAAATGAGAAACATCCTACCGACAATAATTCCCACCCTGTCCAAAGTAGTATTCCACTGTTTATCTTGTCTGTGCAGTTTCCTGGTCAAACTTTACATCACACTTACTCTCAACCTGTACCATATATATTGTACCTGACCCTGGTGCAAGATGTCTCCACGCAGTGAAAGCAGTGATGTCATATGCCAGCTCTGCTGTAATTTCTGCATGGTATTCTATAATTGAATGCCCACTACCAAACTGTGGCCGACAGCTGAGTTGACCACCACTAGCAGATATGCTGCTGAGCACATCATGCTCAACTTCATTGTCTCCTTCGCAACCCTAGCTACCTTGATCTGTAGCCCTAACCATAGCTTCTCTGAATTACCTAAACTGAAGTTTTTCTTGCAACACATCCTTCATTCATAATACTTCTGGCTCTATGTCCTCCAGCCCCTTCCCCAGGACCTTAACTGCATCCATATACTCTCTCTCTCTCTCTCTCTCTCTCTCTCTCTCTCTCTCTCCCTCCCTCCCTCCCTCCCTCCCTCCCTCCCTCCCTCCCTCCCTCCCTCCCTCCTTCTGCCTCCTCCACCCAACCCCCCCACACCCTGCCTGCAGCCAGAATGTGCTCACTGGTGCTACAAGCCTGCTCAATTGTTGTCCCTCTCTCCCACCCATCAGCCAACCTCTCCCAACCCTTCCTCCCACACCTCAGCCTTTACCTTCTTTTGCCCACTTCACCTGACACAACCCCTTGTTCGAGTGTGCATGCACGCGCGCGCACATGCGTCTGATGGGTGGGAGAGAGGGGTAGCAGTTGGGCAGGATTGTAGCACCAGTGAGTGGGTGCGCGGGCACACACACACACACACACACACACACACACACACACACACACACACACACACACACGCACACGCACGCACGCTTCGTTGCTGATAACCAATTTATGTGGAAAAACAATCTTCCTCCACTATCGGGAAGAATGATTTCCACACACCTTTTCTGCTGTCAGTCCTGGCTGGCCCTGTTGTCATCACATCACATAAGCAGCCAGTCTCATTTAATGTGTTGTACAAGTCGTCGATTATTTTGTTTGATGGAGCTGTTACCAGATACTTGGTACAAAATCATGATTGAACCATCACAATTGACTCACACTTAGCAAATTCAGTGACACAAAAAGCACATATGATACATTAAACACCATGTTCTGACAAGTGTGCTCCCTAGTAGTGCACTCTGCGACTCCTCAATGACACTTTTTATAGGTCAGAACTTTGAGAGAGATCCTGTATCTATTCAAATGTATCATTTTTCTATATGTCATGTAGTTTTTGCGCAGTCATTTTCTGAAATCCAGGCGGTACTTGTTCAACCTTTACGTTTGTGACAGCACATGGTCTTCTTGTACAGAAACTGGGTATGAGAATTTTATTATATGATAATTTTATAAAACTATATGTATTTTACATGTGATTTCTCAAATTATATAGAAGTTTTGATTTTTAGATGTAAAGTTGGCCATTTGATACACTCAAAACCAGTTATCCATAAAGATAATTGTGGTTGTGTTGGAAAATAATTTTAAAAAACGTTTTTAACTATTTTAGTACTCACACTCTTCTCCAGACTGTACACTTACTTCACTAAAATGAACTAGAGGATTTGTAATACGACTCTGCAGCCTTGTTACTCCTATAAGAAGCTAGGAAGCTCTCCTCTAGATCGTTCATAAACAGGAGGCATGGAAGGTACCATGCAGCTGCCCATCGATCGGCCAAAAATTTGTCCCTCTGTTCGAAGGAGAGGTAGTTAAGATTTCAGGATTGCCACAAGTCTTGTAAATCGGGGAATTTCAAACACATCAGGGAAATTTGGAAAAAAAAAAAACTGGAAAAATCTCATTTTTGTCTTGGTAGATGAAATGGTTTGTTTACTGAGGTGTCATGTATCGTCTGTGGCTGGGTGCAGCTGAGTATGTGCACTGCTTCCCTACTCCCTTATTCCTACTGCTTCCCCCATCCTACCACTCCTCTCAGCTTGCAGTCAGTGCTGCCACCACTTCTTGCCACTAGCCTAGCAGCTGCCAATGAGAGGCAAGGAGGCATGAGGAGTGGTTTTTCTGGATCTGATTCTCAGAGACTGTAGATGCAGCAACCAAGATGGCAGGTATCGGTAATGGATTGGGTCTCTGATCTGAAGCCATTCGGTTCCCACTAATGTGCAGACCCTGCCCATTGGATCTAGTCTCACCGATCTGCTCATAGGCCAGACTTGTTTGTGTGTGGTATAATGCAGCAGATTTTTATGGTTTATCCATGGACACAGGACTGTGGTGCTCCTCAGTGGGCTAGAGACCATCAGCGATATATTTCAAGAATTGTGATTGTCGTACCACAAGCATGTTGTACACTGTAGCGTTTTATAGACATTTTGTTTATTGTAGTACATTTTGGCACTTCAAAAGTAGTTCATGTGTTAGAAAGTATAAATGATAAGAAGAAGAAAATTGTGTCAGTCACTGGCAGTTTGTACATTATGTACTCATATATTTCTTGAAAGAAAAGTGACACAATACCTGTAAAATAATAGAAATAACACAGAGGTTAATAACCAACAATAACGAACATAGTAAAACCAACATTTTTTAGCAGTCACCTACAGTGTTGGTTTACACAATTCTTCCCTGCCTTATACAATTGTTTCAAGAGGCCTACTTTTTTCTGAGGTTATTTCTGAAATTGGTGAAGGTATTTTAAATCTGGCTTGTGACTCCAAGGAAATATGTATTTTTGTCACCAAATGTGTTTCGTTTTATGGAAATAAAATAACATCATTGTCTTAATGAAACACACATACCAAATGGCTTGCTTTCTTTATCTAAAGACAGTTTATTACAAAAGATGTTGATGTTAGTACTTCAGATTTTTGCTCACATCAGGAAACATTGTCTGCTTGCAAGTTTTTTTAGATATTTCCTTGTTTGCACTATTGTTTCTTGTACTGTAGCTGCGAAGACAGATTGTCAAATAACGTCTTAACTTACCCTTGATACCTCAAAATTCATCAGGGAAAAATGCTAAAACTTGTCTGGAAATCAGAGAATTTCACTTGGGGCAACCTTGGGGTTGGGCTTACGGATTTTGGGGAGCGTGTAGAAGGTGGGTGTGCGAAGTGTCATAGAGGTGAGTAGGGAAATGGATTTAGGGGAGATTACATTAGATTAATTATTCATTCCATAGACCCACAAAAGAGGAAATCCTCCTGGGTGTGAAACATTTCAGATAAACACATTGCAAAAATGTAATTAGAAAAACTTGGGTTTCCTTAATTTTAATGATCCTCAGTCAATAAACAGTAAAATTATGTACGTGAATTAAAATTAAATTACAGGTTTAATACTTACATCTGATTTCATTAAATGCATCATTCACACAGTAGCTAGTTACTTGGCTACTGCATCCAAGTATTGTCAAAAATTAAAGTAAATTATTCATTCCAATGATCCTCAATTAAGAACAGTCAAATTATGTACAAGATTTAAAATTAAACTTCAACTATTTACAGACTTAAGACTCATCTGTTTTCCATACATCCATCTCTGCTTTCCATACATCCATCATTCACACAGTAGGTAGTTACTTGGCTGTTACAACCAAGTATTGTCAAAAATTAAAGTACAATAAATTTTTGTTAAAGTGGTCTGCTGCACTTGTTGAGAAACTCATGGATGGAATAGGAGGAGTTGGCCACCAAAAATTCTTTTAAATTATGTTTAAATTGTGCCTTGTCTGAAACTAAACTGTTAATGGTTGCTCATAACTTATTGAAAATATGCATTGCTGAATACTGGACTTCTTGCTGGGCAAGAGTAAGTGATTTTAAATCTTTGTGTATATTGTTCTTATTCCTAGTATTCCTGTGTACTAAGCAGTTAGTTGGAAAAAGAGAGGTTCTGGGAAGGGCCTAAGGCTTTAAGCAGGGATTGAAGTTTATGTTGAACTTTTGGGATGGGATCATTCTGGCAGATTTTGTAGGTGTAGTAGTCAAATAATTGGCTGAGGCCTTCTGTCAGGTAGTCACTTATATTCATATCAGTAATAGTGGAACCTTTGTTTCCAGGTAGAATGATTAGGTCTGGGTTTGTTTTGAGGTTGTGTATGGCTGTCCTTTCTTCTGCTTCCTAAGGGAAGGGACCTGAGGAGAAATGGTGAGGCCAAGTTGAAGGTAAGGAATGCCTGGGAAGTGACCAGGGGGTGGGGAGGGTGGAGGGAGAATCATGATTGGATGGCGGTATGAACTGGGAAAGGCAGGGTTCATTGTTGGGATTAGGTTGGATTTAGTTGGAGGGATTGGTGACAAAGATGTGTGTCGATTGCGGGGATTAGGATGAGATGAGCAGGTCTTTGACGAGTCTAACATGGTTACATTTGTTAAAGATGAGGTCTTCAGATAGGACTGAAATTTGTGTGGCACTGGGGATTTTACTGGAAAGGTTAAGAACATTGTTACGGAATGTTTCGAATCTGGATTTGGTGCAGTGTTTGTAGGGAGCTTGAGGAGGCGGGGGGGGGGGGGGGGGGGGGTGCCAAGTTGGAAAGGTCAGCTAGGCAGGGTCTGAGTGTTGTGCAGAGTTGATGAGGAGGAACACAGTGGGTAGGATAGAGGTTGGATAGTGGTATCCCAAGGCAGCAGTAAGATGTCAGCAGGTTGGTTAACTTATGGAGGTGGTGTCTGGAATGTTCCAGGTGCTGGAGAGCAAGGGATTAAATTTCAGAGGTGTGATGTATGCAGCAGGGATTGCGCAGTTTCATTCTCTTGGAGAAGAAGCGGAGGTGGTTGTGGGATGCCTGTACCATAGAGATGCATTTTTGCAATACAGCTTTGTGAGGGTCAGGGACTGACAGTTTCTGATAAGGTGAAAAATCATTGTGAAAGAAGGGATGGAATCTAGAGGAAGGAATTTTTATGTTTAGGCCATTCGGGGAGAGTCCATGGTTTAGGCAGCATTTACGAAACAGTATATGGGAGACTGGATTTTAGTAAGGAAAGGGATATTTTTCTGAAGTGGGTGTAGGGAAATGGAGTGAGGGTCCATTATGGCAGGGATGTCATAAGGAAACACAAATAAGGAGGAAATGGGCAAATGAAGATTTTAGATGGTTGTGAGGGGAGATGGATAACAGAAGAGTCATAAGAAGTACATAAAGTGATGCACAAATACATGAAAATCCCCAAAAATATGTGAAACTGCGAAACCACACAAAAATATGCATAAATTAAGTAACATGATGAATAAAAAGTTATATGGAAATTTAAACAGTGGAAAATCCAGGATGGAATGTAATATAATATGTTGTTTGGAAATTGATCAATTTTAATGTAAAATCATCAACTGAAGGTTGGTTTTGTACAGCTCTGTACTTTTAGGCAAGCTCCTATTGTAGGTAGTATGCCCTTTCCTTTCTTTGATCTTCAATTTAATTTTGTACAGCTCTGTACTTTTAGGCAAGCTCCTATTGTAGGTAGTATGCCCTTTCCTTTCTTTGATCTTCAATTTAATATGGACTTTTAACTACAGTGCAACTTTTCGTTTTCCTCATTAGCAAGTGTTGCCAGAGGCAAAGAATTGATAAGTGACTAGTAAAAATACCATGTAATACAACAGATGGAACTCCCCCAGACCTTTAGCTCCCTCTTCTGGCACTTAATTATTGATCCACACTTCATCGATCTTAGAACAGCAAAAGTGAAGAGAGACACATATAAATGATTAAAATTTCTCATGGTATGTATAAATACAAATCGTCAGTTACTCAACTAGAGAGAAAGCTAATATACATGTACAGAATGAACTTCAAAAAAAAAAGTTCAAATGTGTGTGTAATCTTATGGGACTTAACTGCTAAGGTCATCAGTCCCTAAGCTTACACACTATTTAACCTAAATTATCCTCAGGACGAACACACACACCCATGCCCGAGGGAGGACTCGAACCTCCGCCGGAACCAGCCACACAGTCCATGACTGCAGCGCCTGAGACCGCTCGGCTAATCCCGCGCTGCCGGAATGAACTTCCTTCAATATTATACTTCTGAAAAATGCATAATTTCATATCCAATGAGGACACTAATAATCATGCCATTGAGTCAACCAAAAGCAAATTACCATCATTTTCATATCTAGTTTCATTCAGTCCATCCCAAGACCTGAATGTTTTAATGATAAACATGTTGTTCTTCAAACATTTTACCATGAATTGACCCACATAATTCCTGGTATCTTACCAAAAGTGTCCCACTGAAGAACGATTCAGTTTTTCTTCTGCTGTCACATGAAAGTCTCCCATTATCATGTTGTAGGGTGCTCTACTTTCATTTATCAGTTTCTGTAACTACCTAGATGATGTCTACATTCTCATCAGAATATGATAATGATGGTGCATAAACTTATAATTTCTGTGGAATATCAGTCTTTTCTTTTTGAAAAAGTCTCGTTTTTATCCTTGTTATTCTTTTGGTATTTGTAATATATATTTAATGTTCTTATTTACCAGAAACTGTACTCTTGAGTCAATTTCCAGCTCTGTTACACTATAGTGAAATGTTTGTCCTGGGTTTTATTAAATTTCTTCTCCACTCTCACTGATATTGATGTCAATCGTGAAAAATAGTCAAATATGTGTGGCAGTCAGTAATATAATTGGGTCATTCCATGTCAATTCAACCAACTTGAGAAAATGTTCCAGCTGATAGTCTCAGATTTGGCTGAAATTTAGCACACCAATGCTACCAAGTGTGGAACACTCGTGTACAAAATTTTAAGTTCCTCTGCCAATTAGTTCCAGAATTATGGCTTGTGAAAGAAAGTGGCATGACACGGAAATTGCAACCCGTATCTGACAATCTATCTTCAGACCCAACTTCAGGTCTTAATAACTTTGGAACTATTCCGCACAGTCCAGTGAAATTTTTACAACCCAGTAACATCCACTTAGAGAACACACTCTATGAATCAAAACGCCAACAACATTTTTCTGAGGGAAAATAAAAAATTCCAAAATGTGATTTAAAAAATGTAATACGTTAAAAGGTACAGATTGTAGGTGCCCTCTATGCTAAATATAATTCACTCAAAAAGGGTGGGTTTTTTTTTTTTTTTTTTTTTTTTTTTTTTTTTTTTTTTTTTAAAAAAAGCTTAATGTGGCCTAAACGCACACAGAACTCATCTTGCCCATATCAGTCACACAAATAGAGTTACATGCACATGAAAATACAAAAAATTGAAAAATTACCTGAAAAACATGGGTTTTTGAAGTGTGGTAGCACAAAAGGGACAAGTGATATCCAAGCCAAATTTCAAACAATGCATAAATAGACCATAATATAATATGTGGCAAAATTTCAGCTTGTTATTGCAAGGCATTTGTGTGCAATAAAAGTTGACAGAGATGTATTGGGTTACGTTTCTTTTAACATGATTTATCAAGTAATAGTGATGATGCAGACAGCTTGTTTCAGATAAAGCTGCAGCAATTATTGGGAACCATTTGGCAACAGAAAGCTAAACAGTGGTAATTTTCAGGGACAGAATGAGTCATTGTTAGGCAGGAACAACAAAGAAAACAAGCAACAATTACAGGTTACTCATGTCTTTAAGATTCTAGTTCAGACTGGTCAGTACTGTTGTGGAAAGTCAGTATGGAGGCAGAAGAGTGTACTAGTGGTGCTTTTGTTCAAACAGGTTGCAGTATTGGTAGAGCACAAGCATCTGGATGTCATAAAACAACATATGGAACAAAATGTGACGTTCACTTTGTACTTTATGATATGGATGAATCGGACCAAGATTTGTTGCTATGGAGATCTGGGATACACCCTGTGGGCACAAGAAGTACAGTTCCAGGAAACTTTAGTGTTTGTTATCATCATATGAAAGTGTTTCTGGATAAGTATTCTTTCCTACAAAGAAATTGTTTTGATCCATTTCGGATTCATAAGAAGACAGTGATGTGCGTAGCCTCAGAGAAATTGATACAAAATCAATATTGAAAGTGAATCAGTGCATGGGACTTAACATGAAACCAGGACAAAAGTAATGTTCCAGGTGTGTTACACTGCTAAAAAATGAAGAATATTCTGATAATTTACATGACAGTGACGAATAGCATCAGCCACCTACAACCACAGTGGATGAGCAATTAAATACTTCAGTGACTGCTCTTGGTTTGTCTCCCATGAAGACACACAAAGTTGGAAAAAGAGACAGGCCCATCTATGGTAGAAAAAAACTGCAAGAAGCTCAAATGGAATTAAAACACAAAATAGCTGACACACTAATGGTGGAAGAGGAAGAACTATCTGCTCCAAAGGAACAGAAATCATGCCAGAAATGCTCTGATTTGGACAAAATTGTGCATGATTTCAAAGAAAAATGTGCCATATCCACACGTCAGAAAAAAGTAGCTATTCTTACTCTTGCACCTTCCAGCTGGTCTACTGACTACACTGCAAAGGAATTCAATGTTTCTACATATATGGTAAAGGATGCTAGGAAAATGAAAGCAACCTAAGGAGCGCTTCCACAACTTCAGCAGGCTCAGGGTAAGCAATTCAGTTCAGAAATAAAGGTGCTAGTGTCGGAGTTTTATGAAAATAACAACTACAGCCGAATAATGCCTGGAAAAAAAGACATGTAACGGTGAAAATGGGAAATGTCCGTGTACAGGTGCAAAAAAGACTGTTGCTATGCAACATACCAGAACTATATGTAGAATTCAAGGAAAGGTATCCCAATACCGAAGTAGGTTTATCATCTTTTTTCAATCTTTGGCCAAAATGGGTTGTGCCTGTAAGTGCAAGGGGCACTCACAATGTTTCTGTATGTGAGACCCATCAAAATGCTAAGCTGATGTTTGCTGCTATAAAGGATTATGGTCTAGATTACAAAGGTGCAATGAAGCTGCTAGTGAGTGACATCAGTTCCTACCAGTGCAAGATACACAGTTGTGAAAAGTGTCCTGGTAAGGCAAATCTTGCAGAACACATGAATAACAAACTGTATGGTGAACTCCTTATGGATGACGATGAACTTGTTTCTTATCAACAATGGGCACACTTGTTCGCACAAGCCTTGAAACGAAGCAAAGTACAGTGGAAGATTTTGTTGAAATGTCAAAAAACAGACAAACTGACCACACACAGCTTAACAGCAACAGCACAATCGGCTTATCTCCAGTTTTGTAAGGATAATTTGAAACAAGATGAAATTATAGTAATACTAGACTTTTCTGAAAATATGCATTTATAATTCAAGATGCCATCCAAGGATATCATTGGGACAACAGTCAAGCAACTCTCCAGCCATTTGCAATTTACTATAGAGATGAATCAGGTGATGTGTCTGTCATGAACCTGTGCATTTTTAGTGACTGTTTAATTCATGATGCCATTGCAGTTCATGCCCACATTCGCACTGTCATGGCATATGTGAAAAACAAGCTGCCTCACATACAGTTTGCGAAATTCTTCAGTGATGGGGCAGCTAGTTAGCACAAAAACTGTAAAAATCTCAAATTTATGCATGCATTACCATGATTTTCAGATTCACGCAGAATGGAATTTTTTCGCAACAAGTAATGGTAAAAATGTATGCGATGGTATTGGTGCTACCATTAAATGCACGGCATCACGAGCTAGTCTGCAGCACCCTACAGAAGGTCACTTTCTAACACCTCTTCAATTATTTACCTGGGTACAGAAAAATATCTCTGGCATACAATCACTCTATGTTTCAAAATATGAGGTGAAATCAGTCGAAGAGTTGGCAAAAAGCAGACTAGAACACGTTAAAACTGTTGCAGGCACAAGGAGCCATCATCACTTCTCTCCAGCGGACTCTGACAATGCGCAGATGAGCAGACTGTCCGGTTATAACTATAGGTTCATGCACAACATGTCTCTTCACGGTGTGTCTGACTCAGGATTCAGAAGCAAAAGCAGCAACATACAACCAGGTTGCTATGTTATTGCTGTTTATGATGACAAATGGTACTTTGGATGTGCTGCCGAGTGCTGTGAAGCAGAAGGCGATGTATTTGTGAACTTCATGGCACCAGCAGGACCAGCAAGGTCATTTCATTGACCACGTTTGGCAGACAGGTGCTGGATTCCTTTTGAACATATTCTTATGACAGTTCCAGTTCCTACCACAGTGTCAGGAAGACAGTACAATTTGCCACTCAATGTACAGAGTACAGTAGCTAAAGTGTGGGAGTACTTCTGTTCGAAGCACAGTCGACTGGTTTTTAGCAGTAAACATTAATGATAGGTTGTGTTAATAAGTTTGTATGTTGTTGCTTAGTGATTAAACAGTTGTGGGAGAGGATAAGAAGAGACTGAATAGTTTACAATATGTTTTTACAAAATTGTGTTGAGGAACAATGGCCACATCACCAAATACATCTGTCAACTTCCATTGTACACAAATGTCTTGCAATAACATGCTGAAATTTTGAGATATATACCATTATGGTCTACTTATGCAGTGTGTGTGAAAGTGGCTTGGATACCACTTGTCCCTTTTGTGCTACCACACTTCAAAAACCCATGTTTTTCAGGTAATTTTTCAAATTTTTGTATTTTCATGTGCATGCAACTCAGTTTTTGTGACTGATATGGGAATGATGAGTTCTGTGTCTGTTTAGGCCACATTAAGCTTACCACAAAAAAAATTTATACCCTTTTTGAGTGAATTATATTTGGCATAGAGGGCACCTACAATCTGTACATTTTTAACGTATTACATTTTTTTAATCACATTTTGGAATTTTTTATTTTCCCTGAGAAATATGTTGTTGGTGTTTTGATTCATGGAGTGTGTTCTCTAAATGGATGTTATTGGGTTGTAAAAATTTCACTGGACTGTGTGGAATAGTTCCAAAGTTATTAAGACCTGAAGTTGGGTCTGAAGATAAATTGCCAGATGTGGGTTGCAATTTCCGGGTCACCCCACATCTACATCTACATTACTACTCTGCAATTCACATTTAAGTGCTTGGCAGAGGGTTCATAGAACCACAATCATATAATCTCTCTACCATTCCACTCCCGAACAGCGTGCGGGAAAAACCAACACCTAAACCTTTCTGTTCGAGCTCTGATTTCTCTTATTTTATTTTGATGATCATTCCTACCTATGTAGGTTGGGCTCAACAAAATATTTTCGCATTCGGAAGAGAAAGTTGGTGACTGAAATTTCGTAAATAGATCTCGCCGCGACGAAAAAGTCTTTGCCTTAATGACTTCCATCCCAACTCGCGTATCATATCTGCCACACTATCTCCCCTATTACGTGATAATACAAAACGAGCTGCCCCTTTTTGCACTCTTTCGATATCCTCCGTCAGTCCCACCTGGTAAGGATCCCACACCACGCAGCAATATTCTAACAGAGGACGAATGAGTGTAGTGTAAGCTGTCTCTTTAGTGGACTTGTCGCATCTTCTAAGTGTCCTGCCAATGAAACGCAACCTTTGGCCCGCCTTCCCCTCAATATTATCTATGTGGTCTTTCCAACTGAAGTTGTTCGTGATTTTAACACCCAGGTACTTAGTTGATTGACAGCCTTGAGAATTGTACTATTTATCGAGTAATCGAATTCCAACGGATTTCTTTTGGAACTCATGTGGATCACCTCACACTTTTCGTTATTTAGCGTCAACTGCCACCTGCCACACCATACAGCAATCTTTTCTAAATCGCTTTGCAACTGATACTGGTCTTCGGATGACATTACTAGACGGTAAATTACAGCATCATCTGCGAACAACGTAAGAGAACTGCTCAGATTGTCAGCCAGGTCATTTATATAGATCAGGAACAGCAGAGGTCCCAGGACGCTTCCCTGGGGAACACCTGATATCACTTCAGTTTTACTCGAACATTTGCCGTCTATTACTACGAACTGCAACCTTCCTGACAGGAAATCACGAATCCAGTCGCACAACTGAGACGATACCCCATAGGTCCGCAGCTTGATTAGAAGTCGCTTTTGAGGAACGGTGTCAAAAGCTTTCCGGAAATCTAGAAATACGGAATCAACTTGAGATCCCCTGTCGATAGCGGCCATTACTTCGTGCGCATAAAGAGCTAGCTGCGTTGCACAAGAACTATGTTTTTTGAAACCATGCTGATTACGTATCAATAGATCGTTCCCTTCGAGGTGATTCATAATGTTTGAATACAGTATATGCTCCAAAACCCTACTGCAAACCGATGTCAATGATATAGGTCTGTAGTTCGATGGATTACTCCTAATACCCTTCTTAAACACTGGTGCGACCTGCGCAATTTTCCTATCTGTAGGTACAGATCTATAGGTGAGCGAGCGGTTGTTTATGATTGCTAAGTAGGGAGCTATTGTATCAGCGTAATCTGAAAGGAACCTAATCGGTATACAATCTGGACCTGAAGACTTGCCCGTATCAAGCGATTTGACTTGTTTCGCAACCCCTAAGGTATCTATTTCGAAGAAACTCATGCTAGCAGCTGTTCGTGTTTCAAATTCTGGAATATTCCATTCGTCTTCCCTGGTGAAGGAATTTCGGAAAACTGCGTTCAATAACTCCGCTTTAGCGGCACAGTCGTTGGTAACAGTACCATCGGCACTGCTCAGCGAAGTTATTGACTGCGTCTTGCCGCTTGTGCACTTTACATACGACCAGAATTTCTTCGGATTTTCTACCAAATTTCGAGACAATGTTTCGTTGTGGAACCTATTAAAGGCATCTCGCATTGAAGTCTGTGCCAAATTTCGCACGTCTGTAAATTTTAGCCAATCTTCGGGATTTCGCGTTCTTCTGAACTTCACATGCTTTTTCCGTTGCCTCTGCAACAACGTTCGGACCTGTTTTGTGTAACGGGGGATCAGTTCCATCTCTTACCATTTTATGAGGTATGAATCTTTCAATTGCTGTTGCTACTATATCTTTGAATTTGAGCCACATCTCGTCTACATTTGCATAGCCAGTTTGGAAGGAATGGAGATTGTCTCTTAGGAAGGCTTCTAGTGACACTTTATCCGCTTTTTTAAATAAAATTATTTTGCATTTGTTTCTGATGGATTTGGAAGAAACAGTATTAAGCCTAGCTACAACGACCTTGTGATCACTAATCCCTGTATCAGTCATGATGCTCTCTATCAGCTCTGGATTGTTTGTGGCTACGAGGTCAAGTGTGTTTTCGCAACCATTTACAATTCGCGTGGGTTCGTGGACTAACTGCTCAAAATAATTTTCAGAGAAAGCATTTAGGACAATCTCGGAAGATGTTTTCTGCTTACCACCGGTTTTGAACGAGTATTTTTGCCAACATATCGAGGGAAGGTTGAAGTCCCCACCAACTATAACCGTATGAGTGGGGTATTTATTTGTTACGAGACTCAGATTTTCTCTGAACGTTCAGCAACTATATCATCGGAGTCTGGGGGTCGGTAGAAGGAGCCAATTATTAACTTAGTTCGGCTGTTAAGTATAACCTCCACCCATACCAATTTGCACGGAGTATCTACTTCGACTTCACTACAAGATAAACCACTACTGACAGACACAAACACTCCACCACCAATTCTGCCTAATCTATCTTTGCTGAACACCATCTGAGACGTCGTAAAAATTTCTACAGAACTTATTTCAGGCTTTAGCCAGCTTTCTGTACCTATAATGATTTCAGCTTCTGTGCTTTCTATTACCGCTTGAAGCTCAGGGACTTTCCCAGCACAACTACAACAATTTACAACTACAATTCCGACTGTTCCTTGATCCAAGCACGTCCTGTATTTGCCATGCATCCCGTACTTTCCCGAGGCCTTCTAACCTAAAAAACCGCCCAGTCCATGCCACACAGCCTCCGCTACCCGTGTAGCTGCAGCTGAGTGTAGTGAACTCCTGACCTATTCAGCGGAATCCGAAACCCCACCATCCTATGGCGCAAGTCAAGGAATCTGCAGCCAACACGGTCGCAAAACCGTCTGAGCCTCTGATTCAGACCCTCCACCCGGCTCTGCATCAAAGGTCCGCAGTCGGTTCTGTCAACGATGCTGCAGATGGTGAGCTCTGCCTTCATCTCGTAAGCAAGACCGGCATCCTTCACCAAATCAGATAGCCGCTGGAATCCAGAGAGAATTTCCTCAGATCCAAAGCGACACACGTCATTAGTGCCGGCATGTGCCACCACCTGCAGCTGGCTACACCCTGTGCTCTTCATGGCATCCAGAAGGACCCTTTCCACATTAGGAATGACTCCACCCGGAATGCACACGGAGTGCACACTGGATTTCTTCCCCTCCTTAGCCGCCATATCCCTAAGGGGCCCCATTACGCACCTAACATTGGAGCTCCCAACTACCAATAAGCCCACCCTCTGTGATTGCCCAGACCTTGAAGGCTGAGAATCATCCCCTGAAACAGGGCAGGCAGCTGCATCTGGCTCATTGAGACACAGTGCCTGAAACCTGTTTGTCAGACGCACCGGGTAGGCTTTCTGATCAGCCTCCGGGGACGTCTTTCGCTCCCTGCCACGCCTTGGAACGACCTCCCAATCAACCACAGGCAAGGGCTCAGCCCCACTGCGGGCAGCAACTGGGGCAACCACAGCGGCAGACCGATCTGGGGACAGACGGGACGAGGTTGACATCCCTGTGATACCCAAGTCCGGCTCCCCACAGTGGTGCCCATTGGCAACAGCCTCAAGCTGTGCGACTGAAGTCAGCGCCGCTTGCAGCTGTGAGCGAAGGGATGCCAACTCAGCCCTCATCCGAACACAGCAATCACAGTCCCTGTCCATTCTAATCAATGTTAAACAACAGTTACTGAAACACGAGTCCGTGCCTAGATAACGCAAGGGAAACACGCAAAGAATGTATTAACTAACCTGTACAAATGCCTAACGACTGCGGTACAATCTGCCTGAATTTACAATTACAGTAACTAAAACTCGAAATTACACCTCCTATACGAAACTCTCACGCAATTTAAGTAAGAATCTACGAAGTAAACACTAAAGCGCGATGCTACAACTCTCAAATACTATAATATGCCCGAAATTTATGAATTAAACAATGCAAGTACCCAAAAACACGCAAAGAAATTAAGAATTACACTAAGTAACAAATAAGTAAGCTAGTGGTATACGACTTGCTGCTGCAGCTGCTTATCCAACGGCGGCAGGGAGCACACCTTCTTTCACAGGTCATAATTCTGGAACTAGTTGGCAAGGAAAACTAATACTTTGTACACGAGTGTTCCACACATGGTAGAATTAGCGTACTGAATTTCAGTCAAATCTGAGACTATGAGCTAGAGCCCCTGGTTGAACTGACATGGAATGACCTAATTGCTGGTCGTATTAGAAATAATAATTACTAATAAGAACAAAGCATAAAGAAAATGCAACAGTTTTATTAATTTGGCTGGTAGACAAATGCAGCAGCCCATAAAAACAAGTCTGGCTCATTCTGCTTCCTCCACATTTATTCGCAGAGGCACCTCTCAAAGAAATTCTTGCGCTGTGTAGTGCTTGCATTTCGTCTTTCATGCTTTTAAAGCCAATTGTTAAAGATATTAGTAGGTTAATTTATAAATGTGTGATTTTATGATATGTTGTGTGAGATTTGTCTACCTTTATTATTTAAGGTGTCTCCTGGACCTTGCCATGGAACATAAAAATCTCTGGGAAAAATTTCTCTCACTTGAGGAAAAATCTCATGACAAGGATAGGTTATTCAAGAATCGTGGAGGTGAGCTGCTGAAGGAGGAAAAGGAAAGAAATCGCATTCAAAAGGTTTGTCTCAGTCCTCAGTTTAGCTTTCTTTAACTATAGTTTGCCACTTTCTTTATAAGTTACAACCACAACTGTTGAAATCAGAGATTTTCTGTTCTCTTTTAAGATTTAAGCTCATTATAAAATAACTAAAAAGAGAGGGAGGAAAAAAGGAAAGAAATATTAAAATTCAGTTATTCGTACGCTTGTCTGATTGTTTCTATTTCCTTTTAAAAGATCTTCAAAGCAAATGTAAAGACTAAAAAAATAAACTACCTTCTTACATCCAGTAAGCAGTGTACAAAGGCTACATCAATGATCCAGAGTCCATCAGACAATTTGCAGAAAGTAAAAATTTTCTGATCAGAACGTTTGGTATGTGATTTCCTTAACCATACCACACTTATGCACCATACCTTAAATACCATAAAAGAGGAAGTGGGATGGAATCGAGATTGGCAGTCACAATTTATAATTAAGACAATTTATTGACATTAAGCCTTTTACGGAATTTGAAGATTACAAATTGTGGACGACCCACTAGATAAAGCTTTGCAAATACAGTTAGAAAACCAACATTCTCAGTACTCAAATAAACAGTCCCATATGAAGTAAACAGAAACTTCAGAAATTCAAACTCCCATATAGTATTTTGCTCAAAATATAATAAAAAGAATTACCAGTAATGGGTGACTTAATGATACTTGATATCAGTGCCAAGCTAAGATCCAATTACATAATATGATAGAACCACTTAAATAAAAAAACTACAGCAGAAACACTGATCTTTAAAAATAAATGTTCACGTACTCAGTCGCGTTAATAAAAAAAATTACTAGAAAGTGCTGCACAAGAAACTCGGCAGATGCTTTGCAGCTTAAGGTTTAGCCAGTTGCCAATCCGTAATATTTAAAGAAACATGTTCATATATGAACAGGTTACATGCAATATATATTTCTATGTCTACCTGCTTAACCTGCCTTGGCAGAATGAAGATAAATACTAAAATTTGGAAGGTGATATGTGAACAACTCCTGGTAGTGGCCAGTTTCTTAAACACTGCCAAGTCTAGACCTCGGACGACATTTCACTCCCCACCAAGGCGCTGGCACAATCGAAAGTTTCTGCCTGAATCACAAAGACTTTCCAATAACTCTGAAACATAGAAACACTCGGCAGAACCTTTGACTCAATATATGGGTAAGTGTGTAAAGGAACACGTTACACTACTGACAAAATCGCAACTTTGACCTTAAGTATTTTATGCCTGGACAACTGTGCAGACTTTGAAAACGCCAATATAAAATAATTTGATTACAAGAGACACAAAGCACTAATAAAATTTCTGAGAAAACTTTCAAATAATGGCCACCACCTAACTAGGCCAACTGAACTTTTCCACACCATCTTAAAGTTAGACTATGAAAGTCTCACCACAGTAGTAAAGTTTAAGTGTCTCTGAGTGCATTGGACAACAAAATACAACTACAACCACTTACTTCATATCACATACACAATACGACGAAGCTTCATTTCAAATTTTATTCTCAGCAAAGTCACAGAACTTGTATCTCCAAGCTGCCCTTGTCGCCAAAATGCCCAACCAATTTCACACCGCAACATGTTACGATCATCACACTCATTTGGCAGCCGTTGACACTCGTCTCCCAGCGAATGTCACTAGATCTTGAGGGTTACCCGTCGAAGGCTAACAACCAACTCGCTTCGCCCGCCAACCCAAAAGGTAAGACATGTGAAAAGCAAAGATAACTTAGCTCAACCCCAATCAATCTCAACAATACATGAACAAAATAACACTAGTGCCAGCTCACCACGGCTCAACGTTATCATAAGAAGTCAGTGACTGGGAGCTTGTGGAGAATGGCTAAGAAACTAGAAGTGCATTGCTGTAAGATTTCTTCACTATGAATCAGAACGTAAGTTTGCCAATAAATGACTGTCAAGCTCTGTGAACCATTCAGAGCTAATCTAGATTCTTATTCCTGTAGGACAGGAGGTAATAAGCAGACCACATGCAAGAGTAAATCTCAGAAGCCAGTTCCCGCACATCAACGTAACAAATCCCACTCTGTCAGGTACCAAGATTATAAGTAATCAGATGGCATGCCCCTGATGTGCAGGTGCTACAACTTCTCATTACAGTAGCTTCCTTTTGTGCCACCAAACAAAGGCGTATGTTTCCCCTATTTTGTACAAGAAAGTGTCTGTAAAACTATCTGAGCATGTGCCTTCACATGCATCTCAAGACAGCTCCCACTTAATTGTTAGCTTCAAATATCCAACTGATATGGATTCTGCTAACCATTGCAACATCTGTTAGAACATATGTCCTCATCTGTTGTGCAAAACCACTGGGATGCTGCACAGTACAGTCCATCAGAATTGTTGCATCCTAGTTTTTTCCAGCAGCATGCTCCTTAGGTCTTATTATGTATCATATGCAAAAGTGGGTGATCCCATTGCTCCATCTCTTATTTGAACAGCTATGCAGCTTCCAACTCTTATGGCCCATTCCATTATTCAGCTTCTGCTACGCTTCCAAACTTTGGTTCTGAACAGAAAGGAGGTTAACATGTAAATCAAATGATTAATAGTATTACTTTTTTGCAGACAATATATCATCCTTTGACCAGTGCAAGAAAAAGTGAGGTAGTGCCTTAGCTAGTACAATGGACTCACATTTGAGAGGATGATGGTTCAAAATACACGGCCGGCCATTCTGATTTAGCTTTTCTTTGGTTTCTCTAAATTGTTCAAGGCAAATACTGTGATGGTTCCTTTAAAAGGAAACAGCCGATTTTCTTTCCCAGCTATCCTTTTAATCAGAGCTTGTCTTGGTCTCTAATGGCCTCGAAGTTGACGGTACATTAAACACTGATTTTCCTTTCTTCCTTCCTAGTGCAAGCAATTCTGTGCATTGATTCAAAAAGTTTCACTGCTTGTTCAGTGGATCCCACATTACGTTACATTAACAAAATTAAAATGACAATTTTCTGATTATAGTTTCACCTTCACCTGGAAAGGCAATGACTCACCTTTACCATACTGATGTATGGCGCACACACCCAAGTAACAGAACTCAATATTAACTGGCCTTTGAATTCTGGCTCTTCTTCTGGCAGAAAGTACACTCACAGCCACCCAAACATACACTGCCTCTGCATCTACATGATTACTCTGCAGTTCACAATTAAGTGCCTGGCAGAAGGTTCATGGAAACACTTTTAAGCTACTTCTCCACCATTTCACCCTCAAACAGCGAGCTCTGATTTCTCTTATTTTATTATGATGATACTTTTCCTTATGTAGGTGGGTGCCAGCAGAATATTTTCACACTCTGAGGAGAAAGTTGGTGATTAAAATTTCATGAGAGAAGATCTTGCCATAGTGAAAGATGCCTTTGTTTTAATGACTGAAACCCCAATTTGTGTATCATATCCATGGCACTCGCTCTCCTATTTTATGGTGATACAAAACGAGCTGCCCTTCTTGGAACCTTTTTGATGTCGTCAGTCAGTCCTATCTCATGCAGATCCCACACTGCACAGCAATACTCCAGAAGGGGATGGTCAAGTGGTACCTAAACCTGTTACATTTTCCAAGTGTTCTGCCATTATTCACTGTGATGGTGACACTGATCATCAGAGAGCAGTTGCCTGAGTTCATTCATGTGGGGCAGGGGCAGGAAACAACACGGGGGGGGGGGGGGGGGGGGGCTAATGGGGAATGATAAATAAGTCAGTGGCTACACAATGAGATGGAAAGAGTTTTGTGACAGTAGAGCATATATCAGATGTATGGAGATATAGAAATACTGAGAGGGAAGGTGAAGGGAAGAAGGTTAGAGTGGGGAGAAAGGGGAGAGGGAAGGAAGCAGAGAGAATGCCCACTTGGAGGAATGGGGGGGGGGGGGGGGGGGAGAAGAATGGTGGGATGAGGCAGCACGCGTTCTAGGCAGGGAAAACTGTGTGGACAGTCACAGAAGAGAGAGGGGAAAAGGTGAGCTGAGGCAGGAAAAAAAGGTTAACAGAGATTTAGGCCACGGAGATTTCGAGAACACAGGATATGCAGGAGAGAGAGTTCCTACCTGTGTAGTTCAGATATACTTGCGCTGGAATGGAGTATCCAAATGGCACCAGTAATCAAGAAGCCATTAACTGATTTGAGTTGCAATATACAGCATTTTCAGCAGTTCGGTGATCAATTTTCCAGTTTGCCGCAGTTTGGCGGTAGCCATTCGTTCGAGTAGACAGTAGGTTACCTATCATGCTCACATAGAATGCTATCCAGTAATTGCAGCATAGTTGATATTTAACATGGCTGCTTTCATACATGACCCTGCGTTTTATTGGGTAGGAAATGCTGCTGAATGGACTATGGTAGGCAGTGGTGTTTGCGAATATGGGACAGGTCTTGCACCTGGACCGTCCACAAATGAACAACCTGTTGTGTGCAGGATCATGAGCAGGATTTGAATAGGAGAGGAAAAGGAGAGTCTGTAGGTTGTACGACTGGTGAAACACCACTTCAGGTTATGTAGGTAGGATCTGCATAGAATGTCCCACATCTCAGGGCATGTGAGAGGTTGTCAAAGCCCTGGTGAAGAATGTATTTGAGCTTTTCAAGGTCAGCGTGATACTGGGTGATAAGAAGAGTAGAGGAGAGCTGGTCGGTGGCTGATTAACAGGTTTACTGTTTACTGGTGTCAGAGAAGCAGATGGCACAGGAGTTATGTTTATGGGTGAGCTGGATATGATATTTAATAAAAGAAGACATGGTCTGTAGTAGGCTGTAGTGTAGACAATTTTTATTTAAATTGTACGATTAGCTAATTTCAGGCACATATGGAATATTATGTATTACATGTCATAATTGCCAAATTATTTTTCACTGCACGTAAAAAGTAGATGTTACATTCCATTCTTACATTGTTAATGGGTCCTCATTAACATGTCAGCTTTAATAATCATATTGGCAACTTTGCTCTAATTACTACAGCTTGACAACTAAAGCTGTAGCTGAGATACATGGGCGGGGTGTTGGCCTACAGCTACGAGAACTGGCTGGTTTTCATTGATGGCAGTGCAGAAAAAATTATGATCTCATGTTCCTTTAATGGAAAATTAGGAAAGCTCAGTGTATAGTCATGGCTAGCAAATTTAAGTGATACCATCCCGTGCCTTCACTGTTGCTTTCGTTGTCGTCATCAGGCAAGTATTGATTCTGTTGTTTCAGCAGTACACGCAGATAAACAGTTCCACCAATTATTTCAAATATATGCAGCTCTGTTGCACAACATGAATCAGAACAGCAAGAATCTGAAATCAGTGCTTACAAGTGAATGAGTTTCTTGTATTTAAGAATACTGGTACACAATAAAATGTCTTTTCACATGAAATAAATTCCAAGTAAGTTACATATGTTCTCAGAAAGTGTTTCCTTTACACATATGTACATACTTCCTTAGAATTTTGCTTATTAATTTGCATGTTTCAGAGATTATTTCTGAAAGTAATTGTTGAGAAATAGCACTGCTCTATTTAAGAAATGCAAAGTTACTACTAGCAGCCAAAAGTCTTAAAGTGACAATAGTTTATCTTCAGCATGACACTGTTCCGCTTTGAAACCAATAGTCACCAAGCTGAGCTGTGTAATGAAACTGTCGCAGTCCATTCTCAGATAATTGTGAAACTTGTCACTATCCAGTTTTCTCAATGATGTCATATGACTAAAATGTTTTCCTTTCAGTAATGATTTTTTTTGGGCTACATTGTTATCTGTCTCACACAGAGTTTCTATCAGTGCTACCAGAGCAATACCAACTTTTTTTTGTTTCAATAGAACAAGAGGTGTGGCACATGTACACGTGTGTTTCTGACTGAAGCCAGGATAGGGCGTTACGCCAGGTTGTGTGGATGCAGCACATAACTTCGTCAGGTGTGCTGTCAGGCCGACATGTCAGGTCATCTCTAACCACCTTTGTTCCCTCAGCATTGCTTGATTCAATTCGACTACATACGATTACCCCTGTTTCACCTCTGTTGATGTCCATCATGTAACCTCATTTCAAGACACTATCCAAAACCTTTGCTGAGTAGCATAATTATAGTGTCATTGCCTTACCTGTAAATTTTTATTTCTTCTCTTTGAACTTCAATTTGTTCTCTGTATTTTCTGTTGGTTTCCTTTCTAGTTGTTCAATGTACAGATTGAAAAACATTGGGGCTACCTTCTCAACTATTGCTTTCCTTTCAGATAATTTGATTCGTAAAACTGCAGTCTGACTGCAGTACAACCTTTTGCTCCCTGTATTTTATCATTACCACCTTCAGAATTTGAAAGGGTGTATTCCAGTCAACATTGTCAAAAGCTTTCTCTAAGTCTGCAAATGCTATAAACATAGGTTTGCGTTTCATTAAGCTATCTCTTGAGATAGGATCAGTGTTGCATCAAGTGTTCCCCAAACTGATCTTTCCTGAGGTCAGCTTCTACCAGTTTTTCCTTTCTTCTATAAATAATTCATATCAGTATGTTGCAACCAAGCTTTTTTAAATTGGTAGTTCAGTAGTATTCACATTTGTCGAGACCTGTCTTCTTTGGAATTAGAATTATTACAGTCTCATTCATATCCAAGGATAGTTAATTGGTCTCGTACCTTGTATAACAGATGGAATTGTTTTGGCATTGAGCATTCTCCCAAGATTCTCAATAATCCTGAGGGAATTTCATGTATTGTATTGACCTTGTTTCACTTAAGTCTTTCAGTGTTCTGCCAAATTCTTCTCACAGTATTATATCTCCAATCTTGTCATTATCTATTTCCTTGCCTTTCTGTAATAGGCTTTAGTAGGTACTTATTTATGGAGTAAGAGAGAACATTGAGATGTTTTTCACTGAATGCCAGAACCTACATGTCACATTAGCTAAAGTCTTCCGCCCCCCCCCCCCCCCCCCCCCACACACACACACACACACACACACACACACACACAAAAGGAGAGGCATGTTCAGCAAAAGCTGATTTAGTTGGATGCTTGAATTGAAAGTAATGCTAGTTTTCTTTACATCAGGATATGCCACATTCACAAAATAATAATATATACCCAGTTTTCAGTTTTTTGCATAAATTTTGTGGACCTAAGAACTTATGACCAATTCATAGATGAAGTATAACATAGATTCTGTTCAATTACCATCCTTACGCAGTTCAGTGCGGTACATGATGTGTGTGTATATTTTGAATGTTTCATTGAAACCTATGTATATGGAATTCATGAAATGTTGCAAAATGTACGTTAATGAACTGAAAGTTTTTAAACCGTATCAACATAAGATTGTGGTTGTCAATTCATTGTGTTAGTATTAAGTCACAATATTTTGAATATGCAGAGAAATTAATTATTTGTGTTTCCATAGGAGCTTCCAAAAATTGAAAATGAAATAAAAAAACTAGTTAGAAAGTATGTTGAGCAGCACAATGAGCCATTTTATTTTTACGATGAAGACATTAATGAAAAAATAGAGACGCTATGGACCAACTTGAATGAAAGTCGGCAGAAGTACAAATCTTCATGGGTAAGTGTAGCAAAATGTTGTTACCGGCAATTATGAAAATGTGTTAGTTTTGGAAAGGTGATTTATGTGCCAATGGGGATTCGCACAATTTATTTAACTAAGTGAGGTCTGTTACTGATGCAGTGAAAGCTGTTTTAAGTCAGCAACCCAGAGTCCAGTTCCCACAGTACCAGTTCTGCTAATAACATTCAATCCACAACAAAACCACTGTAAACCAAACTAGTATGCTGATCACCACTCACTTCACTGATCACATATTAACTGATTCAGATCAACTGTGGTTTGGTTTATATACACAAGTCTGTCATGGTCTCAGAGGAGGGAACTCCCGAGGACAAATTTTGTCTTGGTAGTGGTACCATGGGGGTCACTAGAAATGTGCCAACCAATTAGATTTCATAGTGATGTTGGTAGCACCATTACAGTAAAAGAAGCTATTGTAGGGACACCTGTGAAATCTTGGAAAAACCTGGAAATTTTTTTCGTCTGTGAGAAATCCAGGAATGTTGTAGAATTCTGGGAATTTTTCATTGTTTTAGTTTTCAATTAAATTGTTGTAATTTTGACTGCTAAGAATTGATGCTATATCAGAGAATTTTGCTTTAGCCTACTACTGCAGAATTGTACTGTAGCAAAAAAAAAGCGCATGCACAAGACATTAACACCAAAATTAACTGTGGTTGCCAAGAAAATGCTCCACTTAACAGCAAAACAGTGTACACACGAGCATCTGCCAACAGCAAAAAGTTCAATAGGACGAAGACTGTGCTATACCTTGCAACTGCTTTCAATGAGCATGACGTCACAACTGCTTACCTTTCTAACAGGTCGCAGGAAAATATTGTGAATGGTGCATTGAGAACTGTTACTTTCAAAGTAAACCTCTTTTTACACATGAAGAATTATATTATATGTAAGAATGTGCGATGAATTTCTTAAGTCACGGAGCATTTGACTTTCATTCAGAACTTAACACTTTGAGGATCAGCCACTTAGAAAAATTTTGGACCCAGAAGACCAGCCATTTAACCCTCTATTTAAAAATTTATTGGCACATCTTTGTTTCATGTCTCCTGAAGGACAACACACGCATAAAATGACCAAGCTTCGAGGTTAGTTTTTCATATTTATTTTAGTTCTTTCATAGAACACAAATTATACAGTAATAATGCCAGAACATACAATTATACAAAGAAAAAAAGTTTTAGGCCAGTTCATGAGTAATTTCGCTCATAATTGGCTTTTCTATGTAAACCTCAAAAATGCTTGGCAGAACATGTATTCAGCCAGATTACCCATGAAATGTTTGGTGCACAGCAGTGAAATTTATCATTGTGCTTCTCAGAAAAATTCAGCTGCTGCAATTTAAGCTATGCTCTTATGATTCTGCGTAGCCACACCCTTGGAAAAAACAAAATTTTTTGATGGCTAACATTATATGTGAAAGCTTAGCTTTTCTTATAGCTGTACTGTATGTGTATTAATTTAAACCATTTACTTTTCGTATTTGTATGTTCACACTATTTAACAGTGAAGTTGCTATTGCCTAGCTGCATCATGTGTCCTATGCTCTGAATATTGGCTGTCAGTGGCTGGCAAGATAGTCTCATGAGCTATGACTGGCTGACAAAAGTGCATTGTAGTCTCAATTTCAGTGCTTCAGAAGAAAATATGCAATGTACATGTTGCTTTGCATCAAAGTGCTTTCCAAAACACGTTGTTTATTGCTAAGTTTCGTTTCTGAAAGTGCTGGTAAGTTGTACCCCCTGGTGTATGAAACCTTTACTGTGTAAAGGATTGACAAGTTTCACAGCTCTGACAGAATGTATATTGTCACATAACATGCAAAAAATATAAATATACTTTCACCTAGTGTATAGTGTAGTTTCACTCTAGGAAAAGTGTATTTTTAACCCAGAAAAATGTGGTTATTTTTCTTTTTTTTATTCATTTATGCACCCTGTGTTAATGAGTGTGTGAATAGGTTAATGAATGTGTGAATAGTAGAGCATAAACCACAGTATAAAAATTAACTTTATTGATCTTCCCTGGAGATGACTCAAGTCGTTCACAATTGGGAGGCAGAGATGTTTTGATGTAATACAATATTTTGTGGGCCTTGTCAGTCTCAAATCTATTTTTTTGACATTGAATACCATAATTAAGCATAAACTACGTGTTTCACGTTTGTATAATGTAAATTTCTTCAACATCATGTAACTATGCAAGCAAACTTATCTCTTTATTTTTAGGATGCAAATAACTTCATGACTAATTGTGGAGGGGTGTCTCATATTAATTTATTTGCTACCCTTTCCTTACTTAAATATTGTATGTGCTGTAATTTTTTTAATTTTATCAGTACTAAACATATCTTACACACACAGCTTTTAATCACTTCTTTGGCTTTAAGAGCCTTGTATAAATTTTGGGTCTAATCTTTTATCCAGTCATATGTAAAATAAAGGGAAAGCAACCACTCACCTAGAGTTGACTGATGCATGATGAAGACACACACTCAACAGAAACAGATTCCACACTAGTTTTTGAGCTCTTGCTCTTTCTTTAGCAAAAGTACACACAGTGACAACCACACAGACACCCAAACATACACACCCGCAACCATGACAAAACTCTGTATTGTAATCAGATACAGTGTTACACGATTTTGTTTATAATGTAACTACTGCAGTCACTGAAAACCTTAATGAAAAGTGAAGTGAGGTAGTTCAACATGTGTTGTATTCATCAATAACTTACATGCCCAGTGTGAAGATAGAAAGCAAACCTCCAGCTATAGGAAAATGATCTACTTGCACACTTACCACAGCCCTTTCATGGGGCAATATAATGTGTAAAACAGACTACTCTTCTTGGACATCCAGTGCTAAATGTCTGAAGAATGAAACTAGTTGGCAGCTGAAATCTGAAGGTGAGAACTGCCTAATTACTGGAGACAACTGAAACTGGCCAAGTGTGGGTGTGTGGCTGTTTAAATCTGCTGCTTGGCATATTAATTGAGGTATATGATTCATCAATAAATGGTACATAATAGAATTTTCCATAGTCACTTGTGTCATGACTTAAGATTCAGACATTCTGATCTGATCTGAATAACCATGCTCCTGTTCTTCCTAGCTGATTTCTTTTCCTTTGCAGTGTTTTCAATGCTACAGCCAGAGAGAAAGCTGGAATCCTTGTCAGGTCTAT
Organism: Schistocerca serialis cubense; assembly: GCF_023864345.2. NCBI lineage: Eukaryota > Metazoa > Arthropoda > Insecta > Orthoptera > Acrididae > Schistocerca > Schistocerca serialis. The sequence continues at coordinate 455,351,233 of NC_064639.1, read as the reverse complement.
TTAAGCTTTTCCACACCCAGACAGATAACTCTGATCAGATATGTATAATACAATCTCTCTCTTTTTTTTTTTTTTTCCTTCTGCAAGATCACTGCAGTTGTTTTGAGTGCCATTTTTCCATGGCAACACACCTCCAAGCAACTGTGTTGAAGGACAAGTAACCCACAGCAGGTGAAAATGCTTAACTTGTGGTTCTGACTTGCAGATATACTGCACCCATGTATCTTTTCTTACCTGCACATAATAATAGACCATTTCTCCCATAAGATGCTGTCTAAAACTTAACTATTAATAAAAACAAGTATTAAATATCACAATCATCTTTCATCATTCAGGACGACAGAGGATGTAACCCATAAATTTCCCCAAAATGATGTGTTACACCTCAGAATGTGCAGTGCACTCCATTTGGCGAATATGTATGTGCACCACACTTAGACTAGTGTCATACGGCACTAGTGTTGTGTGTCACCCTTCGTATACAGTGGCTGGCAGAGACAAGCAGCACAAGGACTAATGTCTTCAGCATTCTGGATGTCTAAGTGCACAGTACAGTATTGAGCAGTAAGTGATTAAAGATTATGAAATAGCTGCCTGCCATATGCATACCAGTAGAAATAGTACAGTTTATTTGCAATGTCTGCTTGGAAACTGGTTGAGATGTACATCCATTTACTGGAACAGAGATTTCTGTTTTGTTTGAAACTGATCATCATTGTCCAGATGTGGCACTTCTTTCCAATCAATCCTTTTGTGGCCCTTCAGTATCTAATGTGAATCTGACATAAGCTGTCCTATTCTGGGTGCAAATTGGATTCTTCACACAATGGCTTTTTCCCCCCTGGTTAAATTAACATCTTAATAATAAAATCTTGTATGTATTATTTGTCTTTCTTATGGCATCGTAAAACACCCATAGTTTCTTTTTTCGTTGATGTACAGGATCATTTAACTAATTATCATGGTAAGGATAAGTTAATAACAGGCATAACTATGAAGGTATTTCAAAGCAGTTGAATGAGAAACGTGAGTAGAAGAGTCTTATATTCAATAAGAAAAATGTCATCTTTCTTCAGAAAGCTGTGCATGTCTACGAAGATGCTTCCACTATGGAGTTTTAAGAGTAATTATTTGGAACATCTGCCCTATTAATCAGCTTTTCCACCCTGTTTCCACATGTGAAGAAATTTTACACTAATGAATAAGTTATGGCAGCCACAGTTGGCAATTTTTTAGGTCCTCTTGAATAAAGATCACCGATGGAATTTATTCGATGGAGCTGTTCTGCAGATTCTATTGACCTAACAGATGACTAAATTGAAAAACATTGCATAACTAGCCCAAGTTTTTACCTCTTCCATTCTGTTAAAGTCACAGGACATGTAGTTTAGTAGAGTCTTGGCGCCTCAAGTTCTTCATAAATTTTTCACAACAGTACAGTGTTCTGTTTTGTTTTCGTTGTTGACTGTTTTCATTTGTACACATTCTAAAAATGAGTGCTGTACCAGAGGAAAGGAAATTTATGCCATGAAATGTTACATTAGAAGCACTGAAGTGCCAAGGAAATTGATGCCTAGGAATGTTAAATTAGAAGCGTTGAAACGACTTCACAGAGGGAAACAACTTTAAAAAGCTTGGTTTCGAATGTGATGTTGGCAAAGTTACTGTTGGTGACTGGCAAAGAAACTGACTTAAATGGAATGGATTTCTTCAAAGAAATGCTCTGAAGATTCTTTTCACCGAAAAACTATGAAGTTTGAAAAACCAAGTGGAGCATTGTTCATATCGTTTACACAATAAAGACAGAAGGAAGCTCTGATTTCTGGCCCAGTGTTGCAGGCGAAAGCATAAATTTTTAGAAACCAGCTGTAGGTGGGAGATGGCAGTATCGCTACTAGTGTGGGCTGGCTCGACAAATGGAAGAAGAGATATGAAGTGCATCAACTAGATGTCTGCATAGAAAAACACTCTGATGACTCCAAAGCCATTTTGAGATTTATTAGAAAGTTCTAAGAAATCATAACTAAAGGGAATGTATCGAATGAACAAATTTACATCTGCAATGAAACAGGTTTAAATGTCATTGTTGCTGACAAACAAATGCATCAAGTGCATAAAAGGTGCTGCTGGGTACAAAAAAGTAGAGTAGTTCACAGTTATGGTGGCTTCAAATGCAATTATAAACCACAAACTATAACTGGTTGTGATTGAAAAGACTGCCAAGCCAAGAGAGTTTTCGAATGTAACAATATCACTCTGCGACTTATCAACATGCATCAGAATAATGCCTAGATCAGGGCTGGGAGTTTGAGCTGCCTGTGGACACTGTGGGCATGTGTATTGCCACGTGGGCATGTTGCACGTGCAGTTCACATTCTGTTACTTGAGAACAGGACTGAAAACTGATGCTCAAGTTTGAAGTCACATTAGTTAGTATTCTTTGCATTGTCATTATTATTATTACAATATAGCAATGCAATGAATTTTTGTGACACAATATAATAGTCTTTTTCCCTGTACAACCAACTCGTACCTCATATTCCACTTCCTTCTGAGAGTGAAGGTATTGTTTCAGCATCGTTCAAAAAACTAAAGGCAGGTACACACATTAGGTGACACCAGTAGATGATATATATTTTCATTACTCCACCATTGTATTAAACTGTTTTTTTTTTTTTTTTTTTTTTTTTTTTTTTTTTTTTTTTTTTTTTTTTTTCTCTCTCTCTCTCTCTCTCTCTCTCTCTCTCTCTCTCTCTCTCTCTCTCTCTCTCTCTCTCTCTGTAGCATGTCAGTCTTTTGAGTTAGAATATCGGTCATCCGGTCAATGAACATTAGTTAGACTACTCCTAGATTTGATTCGTTAATTTCATTGTTGAAAAAACTCTTTCACACAAGTATGCAGTTTTGAGTATACAATAGACTCGAGCAGCTATTTGAAACATCTGCTGAAACTGTTGTGCAGGGAAGTTCTTATAAAATATCTCGATATTTTCTACAGTGCAGACCCCTCCCTGAGCACATGATTACCCTGAAAGTTGCAAAAAGAGTTGCAAAAACACTAAAATAAAGTTGAAATCAATTTAAGTCACTAAATCTACTGTCAAAGTTTTGTAAGAAAGCTTCAAAATGTTTGCTCAGTGTCTCCTTTTCAAAATTTTTTTCATTTATAACTAGTGCAACATTCAAAAAGTGTGCAAAAGACCTTCCTGAAACTTGCTTTATCCACAACAGCAATTTTCTTTTAAAACGCAAAGCCCGTGATAGAAATATCAGAAGTTAGTTTATTCAGAAATTCAAGATCTAATATCCACTGGAGGTCATCAAACTCTTTTACTATCGTTGCTTTCATGTCCTTGTCTTTGTCTTTACAGAAGTTGAAAAAACATTTTAAAACACCTTGTGATGACCAGCATACCTCACAAAAATAGAGCACATTGCCATAATCACACACTGGCTCAGCCAAGAAGGTTTTAAACTTCCAATGTCGCAAACCATGTGATCTCAGTTTGTTAACGGTTTTTACAGTGTGTCCATGACTCCGCTTACTTTGACACATTTTGCCATCAAATTAACATGATGTAGAATGCAGTGCATTACTGATTTTCCTGCTGGATACCAACTTCTTTCACCTTGTTCCTTATCAAAGAATGACACCAGATGTTTGACCAAACATTGCAGGAGCTCCACCTTTTGCAATCATATCTGTCAGTAATATTGCCTAAGTAAGAAAACAAGTCACCAGTTGTAGTTGTATTGTGCATTGGCACTAAATCAAGGAGTTCCTTTATCAACTTACTCTGCTCACAATAGAGCAAGCTAAGCAACAACCATTACATCTGCGTTTTTCATCCAAAGCCAAAGAGGAAAAAAAGAAACAAATCTTTAGTCTTATCTTTCAGTTGCATTTCCACATTTGACATTTCTTCACCAATTATCTGAGAAAGAGGAACAGGTTCGAAAACTGGAAGATTTTTCTGGACACAAGGTTGTTGCAGCAGCCACAAAACTTCCTAGCAAATTCTCCATGACTGAAGGGTCATGCTGTTTTTGTTATTTTAAGATCTGTGTTATGGCTCACTCTCAATGCACCACTGTTGTGGGTACACTACAAGGAAGAGATAAAATTGAAGGTGAAACCGCATAATACTTTATAAATAATAGTAACATTTTCAAGAAATGACATATCTGTATTAACTACTTCTTTCTCTTTTTCCTATTTTAGCTCATGAAGCCTTCATTTCCTCAATATACATAGTACTTATGAATCTCTCGTGAAGAAGCTATAAATGTTGCTTCGCAGTGTACTACTTCCATGCTTTTAAAATACCATTAAAAAAAAAAAAAGACGCTGAGGGTCAGTTTGTGTTTCCATAAGTAAGTAATCTACTTACCATGGCAGATTGAAGTGTAGGGATTTGACTGATTTTCATTTTGAGGCTTTTAATTGCTACTAAGCCATTTTCTTCTTAATAGTTTTGTCCTATCATGAACACCAAAGAGACTTCAACGCCAATGATGCTAGTGAGGTGAAGTAAACCAGCCCATCTTGCTGCGCGTGCATCATTAACAGACAATGTTGGCAGAGAGGTGGAAGCCGAACTATTGGCTGATAGTGTCCACGGGCAAACAGTGTGAACAGTCATGGGCTTCCACACCTGCAGTAGTGCATTTGCTCGTTTGTCCTGGAGGTACAAAAAGTTTCACAAAACAAGGGATTCCTGTGAAAAGCTATTTTGACAACGAATAATCTGCCCTCAAGAACTGAAGTGTGATGTGATTTGTACCTTATTTCTCCTATCAAATGTTACCAGTTTGATTCAGCCAATATAGCAGGGCATTCCTGAATGTCTGAAAAAAGAAGTATCATCAATGATTGCCACAATCAGTCTTGCATTCGGAAGACAATGAAAGCATTGCAGGAGATTTAAAGAAAGTGATATGTGATGGGCATTGTATATTCATCAGTGAGTCTTGGAGTGAGATAAAGTCAAAGACAATTTCTAAATTGTGGAGTGAAATTCCACAAGAAAGCAGGCCTAACACAGCAACTAAACATTTTGACGATGAAGATGATCACCCACCGAGTAATTTAATCAGAAGGTTGCCAGGCTATGAAGAGACAGAAAATGGAGAAATAACTTAGGGTTAGACTCAAATGAATAGACTCTTCTATAATTGACGTGGTTAACATCCCAACACAGTGTGGGTGTGATTAGGAATATGAGGCTGAGGCTGCATTGATGGCGAGTTACACTGATTGCTGCACTGCACTAGTGGCCATTATGGGCTTCTTGGAGCAGCAGCGTGATGTGACACCAGCCGACATCCTGGTGTTCAGTCAGTGGTGTGATACTGCCATGTGAACATGCTGCAGCTTCATCAAATAAGACACTTCACCATTATTTCACAAAGTAAATTGTTACCAGGCTTAAGTTAAAATCTTCATTCTGACAGTGCAACTGCCTGTGTAGATGCTTTGTTTCAATAAAGTTCATATTTTGACACCTGTATTGTTTTCAACATTTACCCTACTGTATTTGTTTTCTTTGTTGTTTTTTGAGTGTTTCTAGACATTGAGGTCATCAACACTATGATAGCTGGTTGATAACTGAAGATAGTGTGAACTAGACCTTCAACAACTTTTTAAAAAATTCCCTTACCTCATAAATTTAGAGAGTAATCACTAACATTGTCACACCAGTGGATTCCCATTCAAAATAATGTGTGTTGTTACCTCACAATGTAAGCACCCAAAGTTACCATGGAAAACAATTTGCAAATACATGGACCAGCGTGCTGTTGATGATATTAATTGTACTGAAAATGAAAAGGAGGGAAGTGTCATAGTTCCTGCCAAGAGAAAAGACAACAGAAGGTGCAGGCAAATGTAAAAAAAAAAAAAAAAAAAAAATCAGTAGTTCCGTAATTCAGTATTGTGTAGATTACAAAAAGAGTCATAGAATGCCAAGTGGAACAGGATTCCTGTATCTGCCTCTAAGAAGAATAAACAAAATGCACAAAATTAACATTTCCCTGAAGATACAGATGAATGTATTATTAGGCAGCAGTAGAAAAACTTTAAAGATTATGTTGCACAGAGCTGGTCATTCAGGCTCGCAAAGAATCTCTGAAGAAAAAAAAACTTCCACCTGTTGAATTTGATTTTGAGAGTTGCCAGAAGAAATTGATAAATGGCGACAAAGCGACAGTGTGCGAAGAGTATGTCAAACAGCAGTGCCAGTCAGTGTTTCATTGTTGTGAATCTAGAGTTTTGTTTCATATTAACTTCTCCTCTTTGACTGTAACATGAAAACGTTTGGACTATCATGTAGAAATGGACAGAAAAAAAATTAAAAATACGTAGAAACCCAAAGCTAACCTTCTGCCATTTACTTTGGAGCACCAATCTTATCTACTCTGTTGACAAAATTTTGCAAGAATGTTTCTCACCTCTTGCTGCCACTAGGCATCTAGACCTAAATCCTATAGGCCCAGTCCCAAGTGAGTGGAAGATTCCTTTATATAATTAAGTTAAACGAACGGATCCACATATTACAGACCAACATCAGTTTGCTGCAGGATTCTTGAACACATTCCACGTTTGAATATAATAAATTTCCTTGAGACAGAAAGGTTTCTGTCCAGAAATCAACATGGATTTAGAAAGCACTGCTCTTGCGAAACACAGCTTGCCCTTTTGTCACATGGTACCCTGCAAACCATAGACAACAGGCAGATTCCATATTCCTGTTGTAACACACATTCATGAACAATCTTCTGCAAACAACCTTCAGTGAATATCTACAAATCACTGGTCAATGACATCCACACCATACTCCGTAGCATTGTATAAGAGGACAGTTTCTAGTTTTTTCTTTGCTATTTTACTCACTGCTACCTCAGGATGTAGTGCACTAAGAATGATATTCTTTTCTTCTTGACGCACTGCCATGATGCACTCTTGCTTATCATTGTTCTTAAAGACGATTGTAGAATGTCGGTCATACTTGTTTTCCTTCACACAGTTTGGGAGTTTTCAGTGAATTTTTTGCCTTGTTCCCACTTCTGTTAAAGTTTCTTGGCAAGCTGAAGGGATGTGAAGGATTTGTCTGTTGTTACATTCCTCCTTTGGTTTGGAAGTGGCTCTATGAGCCGAGGAATGCTGTACTCTCCCAGCGTTTGGTTGTCTGGTCAGACTATTTCCTTACCAAGGTACTGGAAGGCATTGAAAATTACATGAAATTTCATGCCTGCAGCTGTCCAGAGTTTTAGTCCATATATGTCTGGTTTGTTTGGCATAAACTGGGTAATCGTGCAGTAAGCATGCACATTGCTTTGCTTGAGGGTAACAGGTCATCAACTGCAACATTTTCACCTGGAATGGAACACCAGAGGCAATTGTGCACGAACTTATACTGTATTCCAGAAAGAAGAGAAAACTTGACAGTGGGAATGCTTGGAATGTGGGAGGACTTTTTATTAAAGGGAAGGAATATGGTAAGTTTGTGAAATCTATTTCTTGTCATTTTATCCCTGATAAAATTAGATCCCTAAGAATGTGACAAAAAGTCACGCAAGCAAACAATGTAAGCACAAAAAGCACCTAGGATGTTCATGATACCAGTCATTGTCTACTATGATACTGTCTCCGTGGTGTTTTTATTTCATACCAAGAATTTGATTCTGTCTGTTTTATATGAAACACAGCATAGGCTCATCTAAAAGAAGTCGGAAGTCACTGATGACAGTCATCGATTCAGTGGCAGACATATGCAATGTATCCTCCTCGCCTTCAGGCTGTTCAAAGCAGCTCTTCTTCCAGGTGACAGCGTGTTAGCTACCTTCCTTTCTGTTCCGTCTGTAGTTGCCACCTTCACTGATGTACCAGATCTGTTGATTCCTGAGACAATTGTGGGGGAACTGAGATGGGACGTCTACTGACAGTAACACCTCCTACCTTTACAATCAGTTGTTTCTGGCAGAAAATAAACTGAATCCAGTAAGCAACTTTCTGACTCAATATATGAGTTCTCAAGAGAACACAGTGTCCCTTACACTACCAAAACACATGCATACGCACATGCAATTTATTTGTAGCTCTCCAGTCTTCTTAATCTATTTTTGTACTCACGGTGCCTTACATTGTATTACATTGTAAAGTGCCTCATCAGCTTCATAATTTCTATTAATTTTGTTGTTGACGGCATAGACAAATTAAACTTTAGAGCCATGTTTACAAACACACTACTGGTCAAATGTTAACATTTCACATTGCAGTGAACAGAAGACAATTGACTTTTATGATCAAATCTACTGTGAGGCCCTAGATTTGATTATATTTATTTGACGGCAGGCGAGGTTTGACAAAGTTTCCTATTAAACCATCAAACTTCTTTGACATAAATATTTGACATATCAACTTTGACAAAGAAATATGATAGTGTAATACCAATCTAACTAAATTCTTTATTATGGAAACAAGAGTTAAAAGATGTCTTTGACCACTTTCTTTGATCCAATGTTAATTATAAGGCCACACATCAACATATGTTTAAACGCTGGAAAAGTGACTCTTGGGTGCAGGTCAAGTGTTTCAGAGTAAATAACGCTGATGTGTAAAACTTTTGCAAATACACTTTTTTCCAAATAATATCATTATTTTCCTTCCATCTCACCAATCTGGAGTCTGCTGCATTTGCTGAGCTGTAATGGCAAAACAGAAGATAATAGGGGAAGTCATCCACGTGTAAAGAGTAGTGTACTCCACATTAGCTGTGAACAGACAACTATTAAAAGCAGCATAAAAATAATAGTACCATAATAACTTCCTCTATGACATAATTTTCATACCTAAAACAACGTGAAGAATAGTTGTGACTGCATGTAAAAAATCACAATAAAATAGAAGATATGAATGAGATCATTAGCTGTACAGCAAATGTTAATTTGTGTAGTATGCCATGCTACCTACAAGCAAGCTCTCTCCAGTTTGATCGGGTTGTATATTCTGTAAGCGCAGCAAAAGAGAGAAACGTTTTTGGTTTCAAACACCCTCACAAAGTGGTTGTTGATGTAGAGCTAAAAATTCTTTCCTGGCTACCTGATAAGTGAAATGCAATGATAATTATTTGTGGACTGTGATGTGTCCCTTGTTTCATGAGAGGAAGCTGTAGTTTGTTGTTGGTGGTGGGTTTTTTTCAGATTTGAGCAGTGTCTTTTTGACCAGAATTGGTTAAAAAGTTTTGGAAGATGTCTTTGCATTGGCAGTTTAGTTGTTGCAGGCCGTAGTGTGAAAACTGTCATGGTCAGGAGCTACATCCTTTAGTACAGACAAGGTAGCTTTTAACTCCCATATTGGTAAGAGGTATATATGTCTGTATTAGTGAAATCAGTTTTTAGCTTCCCTTTCTTCATAGCTTCCTAGAAGTATTGAAAAGGGGGTGGTTCTTTTGCTCTTGTTGTTGTGCTCCAGAAATGTTGAAGCACAGTAATAGGTTCTCTACAGCAGTCAGAACTGGAATACCTACAGTGTTACCATCTGACCATGACTGCAAAGAGATGCCTATTGTTACACAAAAGCCCAGGCTGCCTTGTAAGTTTCCCTGAGAACTTCATTATCAGATTGTAAGTGAAACACTGAATTGTCAGTGGTGGGATCTACTCTGTAGTAAATGGTTTATCTGTAGTCAGAGATCATCAACTGGCAGAATAGCTTCTAGTTAAGTTCGTCAAGCTTCCATTTTGCCATGAAGATCCATTTGTGTCTCATAAATGATGTGATTAATGTGAATGTGGTATAATAATGTGGGCAGTTTTCTTAATTCAGTAACTCTCTCAATCACTAGGTCCATAGACGTGTGACATCACAATCTTCACAAGACACATTTAACTGATCATGATTTGTGAGAAACAGTCTTTATATAACCTACGGCAATATTTATGCACCCTAATCTGTCCCTATTCCTATTTAGTAAATGAAATACAAATTAATGTTTGAACATTACTCCTGACAAATTCGCAGAAAGCTACGCGTGGTTTGTTTTAATTCACCACTTCATTCCTAGGCAGAGTCTCAACCTCATACATGCAAAAAGTTCACGTTTTATCAGTTCTGAGGAAGAAGATGTACATACACAATCTTTATTTCATACTTACTAAAAGCGCATTACCACATTTATCAAGTCTATATTTTCCACAGCAAATTGCTGCTCAGAAACTCTTTACACCCTATCAGACTCAGCTTTGCACTTTAAAGAATACCCAGGTCATGTTTATAACAATAATGGAAATTCCTGGATGGAGTAATATGTACAATAATGGAAAGGCAACCACTCGCCTGTAGTGGATTTCTTCACGGAGCACAGAAACACCTAACAGAGATCAGCATTGACACTACCTTTTGAACACTAGCTCTTTTCCTACCAAAAGTATGCACAACTGCACAGATACACATCCTGTTGCCATGACAAAGACAAATAAATATTTGATACTCGATTATTGAAAGCAGTTGCCTGAGCTGATGTAGGTAGGATGAGGTAGGGAAGGAAACGAGGAGGGAATAGTGGGAAAAAGATGAAAGAATTGGGTTTCTTACAGGGTGTCCGCAGTTCATGGTCTAGTGGCTAGCTTTGCTGCTTCTGGATCACGGGGTCCCAGGTTCGAGATTTTCTCTTCACAGGGACTGGGTGTTTGTGTTGTCCTCATCATTTCATCATCATCATCATTCGTGACAGTGGCTAGATTGGATTGTGTAACAAGAAAAAAGGACTGTGTAAAAATCGGGACTTTGTACGAGCGCAGATGACTGCGCAGCTGAGCACCCCACAAACCAAACACCATCATCTAACGTGGCCCCAGAGTCTTAACATCAGTCAATGTTATGACATCACATGACAAAACTACCGTATTTACTCGAATCTAAGCCGCACCTGAAAAATGAGACTGAAATCAAGGAAAAAAAAATTTCCCGAATCTAAGCCGCACCTGAAATTTGAGACTCGAAATTAAAGGAGGGAGAAAAGTTTTAGGCCGCACCTTCAAATCGAAACAATGTTGGTCCATTGTAATATGAGACACAATTTAGGTCAAATGAATGACGATGCAGCTACATTAGTTTGGTTCGAGTCATAAGCTTAGCAGCTAAGCTTTCCCAGGTAGCCACTGCTATGTATGTGTCAGGCGCTCCGTCCGTATTTATACGGGTACCCTTCCTTTTTCACATGCTTTGTCTGGTTTGAATTGATTGCTTATTTTTCTTTGATCTGATAAGTGCCGTTCTCTTTGTTATAGGTGTTGACGTCACTCTAAGCTGAAGATGCTTTGTCGCATTCTGATAATGTTTACGGCCTGTCACCGCTCGCGTCATGGCTTGCTTTTGTGCGTGCCTACCGCCGCTTTTTTTTTTTTAAGTGGTGGAATCGTCTCATTAGCGAAACAGTGGCAAGAGACTGCTATTTGTTGTTACTTACATTGCTGCGTTCTTTGATAATGATCGACAAAATTCTTAAAAGTTCCTATTGGCAACCGTCTCTTCTCACAGGTAGGAAAAAATTCAGAACGTAGAGTTGGCCATATTGACAAACATCCCTAACAGTCTTGCCAGTCGGATTTTTGTAGTGCATTGAAACGTTGCAACATTCGAAGATGAACAATACAGAATTTGCATTTACTTCGATGGATAATGTATGAAAATGCAGTGGTCGAAACTCGGGGCGGAGGAAACAAAGTTCGTCTTCCACTTTTTTTTATTTATTTATTGACGCAGAAGTTTTGGCGCCAGTATTTATCTTTGTGCCTGCAAAGCATGCCTGTATAGCGCTACATATATTCGACGGCAAGTTGTGGCGACACGTACCAACATTTTTCAGAACTTCCGCTTACTTTGCACTCGATTCTAAGCCGCAGGCGGTTTTTTGGATTACAAAAACAGGAAAAAAAGTGCGGCTTAGATTCGAGTAAATACGGTAGTAAAAGTCAACGTCGAGCAGACAATCTCAACATGCAAGGTTACAGCAACCATGTTTTTGAATGAACATGGAATCTTGTTAGTGAATTATATGCAAGGGCCAACAAGAAACAAAGCCGCTTACTGTGCTACACTGACTAAACTTCAGTGTGTCGTACAGAATAACTGACGTGGCCTTCTGTCATTCACACCCTATTTCTGATCAAATTTCCTAACTTACACATCTTTCTATTTAAGAGGTTTCATCTTGCATTTTAACTGTAAGTGTAAATTCAGGCAGTCTGTAGCGAATTTTCATTTTTTCTGATCAGCCAGCTACACAGCTCATAAAGGCATCGGCATTCATTGGTGACACACTAGGAGTGTAGGAAGTTGCGTATGTGGGTTTCTGTCTGATTCTATAGTTTATTTCTTCAGTTAGTCTTTCTAACATGGGTAATATGTGTGCAGACGTAGGAGGAGGTGGCCACAGTTCTTCAAGAGTTGAATGCGCTTTTGGCTACAATGTGCCTCATTCACGCTCTTGTTTAAGGGTGTTGCAGTAGTGGAGTATCTAGTATGTTGCATGGGACATCTCAGGTGTCACTTGTTTTGCCCATGGGCTCTGTTGCCGAGGCACCTCCTAGTGTGCCCGATGTGGTGGATCTGTCCTGACAGCAGAGTGAGTGGTGGGATGGTGTTCGCTTTGCTCGAGATGGAGGACCAATTTGGAGCTGGCCGTCTGAACTCGCCTATTCAGCCTGTGAGTGAACAAGTGGCCCTTCTGCAGGGTCAGAGCAGCATATCAGGGCAGAGGACTTTAGTTATCGGGAACCCATAGGAAGATAACAGCGAGGACTGGAAAGAAAGCCAATGCGCACTCGGTATGTCTGCCAGCATTGTTCATCCAAGATGTGGAGGCAGTCTTGCCTGTGGTTGTCAGGCATGCAGGGTGCAGTCATGCAGGATGCAGTCATCTGCAAGTTGTGGCTCATGTCAGCACTAACGGCACCTTGTGCGCGTGTTCTGTGGCCATCTTTACATACAGCATCAGTATAGAAATTGGGATTAGTGATCATGTCATCATAGGGACTATGGTTATGAAAGTTAACAAATTAGTCAAGAATGCTAAGAGAGTGTTTCTGATAGGAAGATCAGATAAACAGTTGTTAGCATCCTGTATGATGGACATAGCAGAATTACGGGCAAAGTTGTAATAGATTGTAAATCATGCCCTGGATAAGTATGTGTCTAGTAAATGGATTAAGGATGGAAAAGAACCACTGAGATTTAACTACAAAATTTGGAAATGCTAAGAAAATAAAGGCTGTTGCATTCTCAGTTCAAGAAAGAACTACACGCAAATGATGACAGGCAAAGATTAGTAGAGATTCGTGCATCTGTGAAAAGATCTATGCATGAAGCATACAACTACCACTGTCATACCTTGGCAAAAGGCCTGTCCGAGAACCAAGAAAATTCTGGTCCTGTGTAAAATTGCTAAGTGTGTCTAAGGCATCCATCCAATCACTCATTCACCAGTTTGATGTGGCAGTAGAAGATAGCAAAATTAAATCCAAAGATTTAAATTTTGTGTTTAAGAAAGTGTTCACACTGGAGGATCATACAAACGTACCATTGTTTGACCATTGCACAGAGTACCATATGAATGGACTGGACTGGATAAGCATCTCTGGTGTAGAGAAACAATTGAAAGACTTAAAAACAAATAAGCTGCCAGGTCCAGACGGAATCCCAATTCGGTTTTACAAAGGGTACTTATGTCATTGGCCCCTTATTTAGTTTGCATTTATCGCAAATCTCTCACCCAGTGCAGTTCCCTAAGCGACTGTAAAAAAGCGCTGGGGACTCTTGTGTATAAGAAGGGTAAAAGAATAGATCCACCAAATTACAGAACAATACCCTTAAAACCAGTTTGCTGCAAAATTCTAGAACATATTCTGAGTTAAAATATAATAAATTTCTTCGAGACAGAGAAGTTTCTATCCACTAATCAGGGTTTTAGAAGCATCGCTCAAGTGAAATTCAGTTAGCCCTTTTCTCAATGATATACTGTGAATTCTGGATTAACAGCAACAGGCAGATCCCATATTTCTAAAAAGCATTTGACACTTTGTCCCATTGTGGACTGTTAACAGAGGTATGAGTATATGGAACAGGTTTCCGGATATGTGTGTGTCTCAAAGACTTCCTAAGTAATAGAACGCAGTATACTGTCCTAAATGGAAAGTGTTCATCAGAGACAAGGGTACTGTCAGGAGTGCCTCAAAGAAGTGTGATAGGACCACTCTTTATTGTCTTATACATACAGACACTGATCAGCCAGAAAATTATGACTACCTACCTATGTAGGTATGTACACCTGTGGCATGGATAACAGCGGCAACACATTGAAGGAATGAGACCTTTGTAGGTTGCTGGAAGGAGTTGGCTCTACATCTGCACACACAAGTCACCTAATTGCTGTGAATTCCGGGTGGGGGGGGGCAATTAGCTCTGAAGCCACATTCAATCACATCCCAGACGTGTTCAATCAGGTTCAGATGTGGTGAGTTGGAGGGCCAGCCAGAACATAAATTGGAACTCACCATTGTGTTCCTAGAACCACTTCAACACACTCCTGGCCTTGTGACATGGTGCATTATCTTGTTGAAAAATGTCACTGCCATCAGGAAACATGATCATCATGAAGGGGTGTACGTGGTGTGCAGCCAGTGTGCGATATGCCTTGGCTGCCAAGGTGCCTTGCACAAGCTCCACATGACCCATGGATGCCCACATGAATGTTCCCCAGGACATAATGGAGCTGCCGCCAGCTTGTCTCTATCCCACAGTATAGATGCCAAGGACTTGTTCCACTGGAAGACGATGGATTTGCAGATTCATGCCCTGTCGTTGGCACGCGAACACACACACACACACACACACACACACACACACACACGTATTCTGCCCAGCATTAAAGTGTGATGTTAGTTCCGCCACAGTTAGCCGCCTGTCCCATTTTAGCAGTCTGCTCAGCCTACATTGTCCAACCTCTGTAATGAGGGATGGCCGCCCAACCTCACGATGTGTGGACGTGGCTTCTGGTTTCATCTTTGCTTCACCACATGTTGAAGACAATCACCACAGCACTTCTTGAACAACCAAGAAGTCATGCAGTTTTCGAAATGCTTGTGCCAAGCCTCTGGGCTAATATCAGTCTGCCCTTGGTCAAACTCAGATAGATAACGCATCTTTCCCATTCTACACATGCACAGCATACTCACTGATACTACAGACACTGTGCATGTGTCTGACTACCAGTCATTCCTTGCCAGGTGACACTGCTGTCACCTGGACTGGTTTATATTGATAGTAGTTTGGTGGTCATAATGTTCTGCCTGGTCAGTGTCAGTGATCTAGTGGACAGGATGGGCAGCAATGTCGAAGTTGAGTGACTGTAGGAGGATACAAGATAACTTAGACAAAATGTCTAGTTTGTTTGATGAATGGCAGCTAGCTAGGAAAATGTAAGTTAATGTGCATGAGGAGGACAAACAAACCCGTAATGTTCAATTACAGAATTAATAGTGGTGTCCTGCTTGACACAGTCACATCATTTAAATACTTAAGTGCAATGCTGGAAAGTGATATGAAACAGAACAAGCATTTGAGGATTGTGGTAGGGAAGGTTAATGGTCAACTTTGGTTTATTGGGAGAATTTTGGGACAGTGTGGTTCAATCTACAAAGGAGACTGCATGTAGGACACCAGTGTGATCTATTTTTGAGTACTGCTCGAGTGTTTGAGATCTGCAAAAGGTCAGATTAAAGGAAGACATCAAAGCAATTCAGAGGCGAGCAGCTAGATTTGTTAGTGCTGGTTTTGAACAACATGCAAGTATTACAAAGATACTTCAGGAACACAAATGGGACTCCCTGGAGAGAAGCAGATGTTCTTTCCGAGGAACACTATTGAGAAAATTCAGAGAACCAGTATTTGAAGCTGACTGCAGAGAGACTCTACTGTTGCCAACATACATTTCTTGTAAGGACCACAAAGATAAGATATGAGAAATTAGGGATACAGGGGCATATAAACGTTCATTTTTTCCTTGCTCTATTTGCAAGTGGAACAGGAAATAATATGACTAGTGGTGGTACAGGGTACCCTCCATCGTCCACCGTACAGTGGCTTGCGGAGTTTGTATGTAGATGAAGATGTAGATTGTTTGGATGGGAACAGATTGGACCCAAGATACAGTCCAGACTTAGCACTGAGCAATTTTCACTTGTACAACTACTTAAGAGTTTCTCAGCAGCAAATGCTTCACAACAGATGACAACATGAAATCAGTGGTTAGAAACAGGTTATTCTTATAGGTGGGAGACATCAATGACATAAGGATACAAAAGCTCCTAGAATGTTATGATAGATGTATGAACAAATAAGAAAACTCTGTACAAAAATGAAGAAACATGTAAGGAATTAAATAAAAACAGTTTTTTGAAAAATCTGTGACGATTCAATTTTATAATAAATAAACCTTATTTTCCGAATAACCCTCATAATATCCAAATTTCATACTCAACACTGTGTTTGCATAGATAAACATATTCAATATCAGAGAGAGAGAGAGATAACTTTAAGTAATGTGCCTGAGTGTCTACTGTACTCACTTGGGGCCAACACACTGAAGCACTAATAATTATCAGCTAATGAGAAATATTACTTATGTTGTTGTTTATCTCTCTAGTATCGGCATAGGCTCTAGAACAATAATACAGCTTGCACCAAAATTAAGATGACACAAAGAATAATCAATTTGGTTACAGTGAAAGGCCTCATCATCAGATCAGATGAAATGAAGTGTTGTGAATTTCTGCAGGACTGATATCCATACATATTAAGAATAAGAAATGGTCAAATTTTGTAACACAGATACCAAACAAATTGTATGTGCTGTACTAGAGTTCATAAATTAGCCCCTGGTCCCCACATAGCAGACTTCAAAAGAGTGTGTGGGAAGCTCTGCAGTGTTGATGTGCTTGTGTATGAACAAATGGAAGCAAATTAGACAGTCATATAGGAACAGGATCAGGAATTGCAATATTTATCAATAACCCAGCAGAACAGTTTGCCATTCTACTTCCCCTCAAGTTAATGGCCGGTGTGTGTGTGTGTGTGTGTGTGTGTGTGTGTGTGTGTGTGTGTGTGTGTGTGTGTCATACAGGGGTGCTTGGCAATGAGTTATCAGATAATCCAGCTAAGAGACAAGGGCAGTCACTGTAAACAACAGTCTGCTGTAAAATAACTATAGGTTAGCAAAGAGTAAACTAATTGTGGGAGAAGAGTTTAGAAACGAATAGGAGACTGACTGCAACAGACACAAGACATAGTGTCCTGTGATCTTCAGTGATTAAATTGCTACAATCAGTGAACTTAGTAGTTACATTAACAGGTCCTGAAAAAGCAAAAAGCTGTTACAAACTTGCCAGAATAACATAAGGTACACTTTTGAACTTGTAAAAGAGATGACAAGACTATTGATCATGTTACTTTTTCTGCAATAACTTAATGATTTGACCGTCAATCATAGGAAACAAATAATCAAAAAAGGAGTAAACTAAGCCATCAATAAGCCATATGTAGTTCTTAAATTCACATAAACTTGTGACAGTGTATATGATTCAGCAAGATCTTTGGGTACATGATTATCTGCTATCTTTAAAAGAAGTATGTTGCCATTAAAACATGACAGAACAGTTTGATGGTTCCACGTCAAACTGTTGGACCAAAAAATTTTGCGTGTCTTGTAGTGGCACCCTCGTATAAAGTGACGCAACTTTTATTTAACAATTACGTCGTTTCGGCCTACTTTCATTTTTGTGAGTGTTTTTTGTACTGCACCAAACGTTATGAAATGTTGGATGGCACAGTGATGGCCCCATCACTGTGTCTGGCAGTCATGAATTTCTTCATGGAGCACTTAGAGGAGCAAGTTATGAACTTGGTGGCATTATGTCAGTTTTGCTTCCTAAGGCACGTCAATTACAGCTTTCTGATATGGCCTCACAGTGACAATACATTGTAGCAGTTCACTGATGACATGAATGGTGCCCACCCAACATTAAATTTACCGTCGAGATGGAGAAGGATGGCAAGCTACCATTCTTCTATGTTTTAATTGAGTGGAAGGCAGGAGGCCTCGGCCTGGTCGTTCATTGTAGAGGAAACCAACTCACACTGATCGGTACGTGAATGCCGATAGTTTTCACCACCGTGTACACAGGTTAACGGTTCTGAACGTGTTAATACATAGAGCAAAAGTTATTTCTGATGACAACCACCAACAGTCTGAATTGCATCACTTGAGACATGTGTTTAGAGAAAATGGTTGTAACAAAGGAAACTTTGCAGTTGCTTTCAGATGCCACCAAATAAGGATGCCTTGTAAATCAGTTGAAGAGCCAAGTCAGCTGCTTTCGTGCCATACTGTGGGGCAGTGAACAGCAAGTTAGGACATGTGCTGCCGAGACATGTACTGAGACCAGTGTTCTCGCCCTCCTCCAAGACACAAGATATGTTGTGCCCTGTTAAATATGACATATCTCTTCATGTGCCCAGTGTGTATTGTGTCCCTTGCAAAAGCAGCTGCATCTACATCGATCAGACAACTAGCACAGTTGCAGAGTGTTGTACCAAGCACAAGCATCATATTAAACCAAGGGAGCATGACAATTTGTTATACAGAAACTATTCTGTGAAAAAAATAGATTGTGTAGTATGGCTTTTTATGTACGCTTCTGTCTTCTTGTTAATTGCCCTAGTTACTGTAATATTTAGAGATTATGTACCTCACAACAACAAATTCGAATAGTTTGCAACGAAAAATACAGGTCATGAGACACCATGAGTTTGCATTCAGTGCATGTTAGCTCATACTTCGCTGCATATGAATATAGGTAATATATTGAATTTTTCTCTTGACTCGAGAGGACATTACATCTGTCTTCAGTCTTGAGAAAATCCTGCGCTCACTTTGCCCACGCAAGCAAAGATACGACTGTAGTTATATTTTCAGTGGAGGGCCATCGGTAGCTGGTGAAAGAAAAAATTAGATGGGTTTTCATAAAGCATACCATATCTTTTTAAATCGTTCAGGATATTGAAACATATTTTTGGCAGATGGTAGCTCACATTTGGTTAGTATGCTGAACTTTTTCACTACACAGATAATTCTAGATTTTATAATTACAGGTTTTTTTCAGTGGAATATTTTCAGGGTTATATATATAGAAGACTATAGCTTGTTGGTGAAAGAAAAAATTGTATGGGTGTGCAACAACATAAGTGAAAAGATTACGGGAGTATTAACCCTTCATAAACTCTGCAGTTTCTTGATAAATAGCTTATGAACTAATTAACAATTTTAAGAAATTTGCATTTTCACTTACTGTTGAAGTTTCCTAAATTAAAGTGGTACAGAAATAATTTTATAACATTTTTTAATGTCAATTGTGTTCTTTGTGGTTTGTTGTTGTTGTTGTTGTTGTTGTTGTTGTTGACGCCCCCCCTCCGCCCAATTGATGATTTAATTTCACACAGGCAAATCATACATATAGTTTTGAGATTTTGCATTTATTTGTTTGTTTATTCTGTGAGATTTTGGCTCTGAGGATCCTTCCTATTGTATTCATCTGATAATGCATGACGGTTATTGGGGATACAGTTTAATAGTAGACATCATTACTCTAAATTTGCATTGTGTCACACTGTGTTTCCTTTTTGCTTGTACAGAAAAGCAATTCTGCAATTTTGGCATTTATTTTATTATTTTGATTATTGTTTTTCCTCTAAAAAAAATCTTCAGTTGCAAAGACTCGAAATTATTTTCAGAAAAAGTACTTCCCAATGCTGCAGTCTCACTCCATTACAGTGTTTTCATCCTCTGTCATTGTTTCATCTGCTGTTGATGCAACTGAAGTCTTACCTTCGACCTTAACCAGCTTGTTTGTTTGGTTTTTAATATTCAGAGCACTATAACCAAAGATTTTTAGGTTGTTTTTCCTCCGTATCCCTACTAATCACGTACAAGGTATGATCCTTCTAATATGCTTCTCTCTCGCTTTTCCATTTTCAAATTTAATAAAAGTTTTATTTCGGGTGATAGGGAAATCAGTGATGCAACATATTCTGTTTTTGAGGTAAGAATATGAGTACTGTCAAGTTCATGAAAGACCTAAAACTTCTGGAACTTACTTTGATAAATGCACATGAATTTTGCTTACCAAAACTAGATAGTGATTTCTGTAGACGTTTTGTATAAGCAATGAAAAGGGTCAGTTCGACGTTGTGATTCATACTCCAAATGCAAGACTAAAGATTATTATTTCATACTATCAATGTAAAGAAAAGATAGATTGCTACTTAACATAAAGATGACACACTAATTTGCAGACAGCCTTAATTAAGACACTTACACATTAGCTTTTGGCCACAGCCCTTGTCTGAAAAACACACGCGCGCGCGCGCGCACACACACACACACACACACACACACACACACACACAACACACACACACACACACACACACACACACACATATATGCAAGCACATCTCACTCATGTGGCATTCGGAAATGAGCTACCAGAGATGGAGGTCATGCGTCTGTGAGGTGTGCTTGCTATGTGAATAAATGTCTGTGTGTTTCACTTTTTCTTTGTTTTTCTTAAGAGGGCTGTCGTCGAAAGCTTATATGTAAGTTTCTTCCTAATTGTTCTTGTCTGAAACTTAACATGTCATCTATATGGTAAGTAGCAATGTATCTTTTCCTTACATTGTGGTTTTGCATTGTACTAGAGAACTGAAAAATGAAGTACCCATAGTGAAAAGTACAAGAATGAGATGTGATGCCAAACAATGGGAACCCCCAGTTGGCATATAAACAATATTAGGGAAAGGATAGATTGGTACTCACTTTAAAGATAACCCATTGAGTTGCAGACTGGCACACCAGCAAGCAAGCATGCTTCATGCACACTTGATCACACTACCGGCAGCAACTCAACGGAACATTTAACTTTATTGCTGGAGATGGGGCAGAGAATCAATTAGACTTAGAATTAAAAATATCATTTATCCTCTCATAGTTTCCAGATTATGTGTGTTTATAAGTTTGAAATCTGAATAGCTTGCCAACTTACATAGTTTCCTCTGCTGCTCCTGGAGCCCCACTCTCCTCCGCTAAAATGAACAGAACTGTGGAGACAGGGTTTTATTTATTTGATAAATATTTTAGTAACTTATTAACCATTATAATTTTGCTTTCAGCAGAAAAAACAGCCCTCATCAAAAGAAAGTGGTGGAATGAAACGAAAATTGGATTTTGAAAGTATATCATCACACAAGAAACAGCAGTTCGCATACCGGCCAAAACCACATGAATTAGTGCCCCAGAGAGACTGTCGTAATAATGTGAGTTTTGTATTGTGTGTTATAAATTAGGTTAAAAATTTAGCTGGTAAGACATATACAAATAAGGTAAGTTATTTTTGAGAGATTTGCAATTAGATACCATTTATCAAACTTTCTTTATTTATTTGTTTCTTCTTATTCCCTAATCTTTCAGGTGACACGTCGTAGGCTGTTGTCACCACTGCCAAATATGAATGAAACATTTGTTTCTGGCATTGGGGAGATCGATGGTGGAACGCATTCTGTTTTCAAGGTAAGAGAGCATCATCTAGTTCATTAAGACCTGAAAATGCTGGAACTGGATTATTCTCCACTATAGCAGATGTAATTTGACTACTTTAATTTAACTCGATTCTTTAAAATACACCTACAGGAATACTCCAGTAGATCTAGTACAATTCTGAAATAACATGGCTGATTGATGGAAAATGTTCATGACTAAGGAAAGTCTTCACTCAATAGTGAAAGGAGGGCAACATCCAGTGGCTACCATGTGTCATTGGATGGTGCTGTTTGTGGTTATATGCCAAGGTTGTAGGATAGCTTGACCATAACCTGTGGTGTCACTTGTGGGTTGCATGTTTGGGGTATTATGTTGGTTATGCTGTGTCAGTCATATTACATTTCATTAAATGCATCTGGCTTCATAAGATTGAGGAAATTGTACAGATCCAAATGTATTTCCTTTTTGTAGCATCAACTATAAAATTATATATCTAAAAACAAAGATGATGTGACTTACCAAATGAAAGTGCTGGCAGGTCGACAGACACACAAACAAACACAAACATACACACAAAATTCAAGCTTTCGCAACAAACTGTTGCCTCATCAGGAAAGAGGGAAGGAGAGGGAAAGACGAAAGGAAGTGGGTTTTAAGGGAGAGGGTAAGGAGTCATTCCAATCCCGGGAGCGGAAAGACTTACCTTAGGGGGAAAAAAGGACGGGTATACACTCGCACACACACACATATCCATCCACACATATACAGACACAAGCAGACATGTCTGCTTACCTTAGGGGGAAAAAAGGACGGGTATACACTCGCACACACACACATATCCATCCACACATATACAGACACAAGCAGACATGTCTGCTTGTGTCTGTATATGTGTGGATGGATATGTGTGTGTGTGCGAGTGTATACCCGTCCTTTTTTCCCCCTAAGGTAAGTCTTTCCGCTCCCGGGATTGGAATGACTCCTTACCCTCTCCCTTAAAACCCACTTCCTTTCGTCTTTCCCTCTCCTTCCCTCTTTCCTGATGAGGCAACAGTTTGTTGCGAAAGCTTGAATTTTGTGTGTATGTTTGTGTTTGTTTGTGTGTCTGTCGACCTGCCAGCACTTTCATTTGGTAAGTCACATCATCTTTGTTTTTAGATATATATTTCCTGCGTGGAATGTTTCCCTCTATTACAACTATAAAATTAGTTTGTTATATTGTTGTCTCGTGGTGAGGAGGTTCTTGAAACAGTACATTGTAGAAACAAGGAAACCATTTCCAGGTTAATTATTTGCACTGTATAAGTAATTTATCTATTATTTATTTACATTTGTTGTCTTTCATTGCGCTGCGTTAGACAATTTTGTACAAATCGTTTTTCAGTTTTGTGTTGGCCAAATACATCTTCATTATTTGGACTTAAGCTTTTTGTCATATGAAATCACTCTACCCATTGTAAATTTATGTTGTTTATAGCTTAGCTTGATTTTTTCCAGTTGCTTGATTTTGTCAGTTTTGTTTTTTAAAACTTGTATTGCAATTTGTACTGTCCATAATTTCTCTCTCTTGTTCTCATGATGGTTGTGTTTTCCCGTGTCCTGACAAGATGTCCAAAAGAACAATGTGTTACTCCTGATCAGGCTCATTATAAGCTTCTGTCCAGTGTCAGTTTACATGGTAATTTTTGTTTATGCCTGTTCTGATTACTCTCTTTTCTATTTTGAGTATTCTGTCCATCTGCATGGTGTTGGTTGCTCTAAAAATGTTGCTTGCACATGTTATTTCTGATTCTGTAATTGGAGTCTGCTACCAAAAATGGAGGGAGAAACTCTCAGAACACCAGCCACTTGCATTGACAAAGTGCCAACAAAATTGTTAAACATCTGCCAGGGATCCTGAGATTAAAGCCAACAGGCAATACATCAAATGAGATAAAAACTGTAAGATGTGAACACAGTTACATTTGTAGGTCAGCAGAGTATACCACCAACAGATGCTTTCTGTGATTGAGAGTGAGTCAGTGGCATGTGTATGGGCATTAACACTGTTGTCAGAATTTAACAAAAAATGAGCTATTCATTGTTATCATCATCATCATCATCATCATCATCATCATCATCATCATCTACATATTCATTCCCTCAAGCTCAGTGCCTTTGTGTTTTACAGTGTAATGCCATTCTGGTGGTGAAGCTTCATTTCAATCATTCTTTGTCTGCTAGCATACATTTATATTATTCTTTCTGACATAACCCTTAATTTGGGGCCACATAAACACTCGATGTAGTAGATTCTTGTAAATACCATCAGATAAAACTTCAATAATCAATTGTTAAGCAAAATGCTCCACCTTTTGGGTACTAGCTTTTGCCAACACTCTCATTTCGAGTTTCAACATTGTACGACTATTCCGAAATCTAAAGGTTATCATCACTTTGATGATTCACACAGTAGATAAATATGCCACTGGGTACATGATAGTCTCTCTCTCTCTGTCCAGAATTTTAGCCTACAATAAAATGATATTTTCTGATAAAATAAGACGCAAAGGAATCAGTTTTTAACCAAATATTATCCTTAACTTCACTAGAGAGACACTGCATAGTAAAGTACGTTAGTCCAAAAGTAATAATTTCTCCTTCTCTCTCTCTCTCTCTCTCTCTCTCTCTCTCTCTCTCTCTCTCTCACTCTCTCTCTCTCTCTCTCTCTTCCCCCCCCCCCCCCCCCTCCTCCTCCTCCTCAGAAAGTAAATATTTACCTAAAAGCTAATTTCCTGTACTGGGTGTATCTTTGGTATATTCATACAGAAATATACTCCAGAAGTTGCAATAGATAACTCAAAATCCATGTGGCTCAGCTCTTTCTGGCGCCCACACAACTCGAACTACAGTCGCCAGGGTGCAGAGACCAGTACATAAAGTCTCCCTCCTCCTATCGCCCTATTCCACATCTGACCCCTTCCACTTTCCCAACTCAACAAAATGGAGCCCACGCCTAGTTTCTCACAGCATGCCCTCCTTCACTAACACACTACACCATAACTCGTACTGCTTTTAATTTCCACACTGGTCTCAAGCACCCAGGACAGTCAACTTGCCGGGCGATTTTAGTACATTTTTTTCAAAAAAAAAAAAAAATCACAGTTCTATAACAGTGAATTTGGTACTTTTGTACAATGTCTCAGAGGAAAGGTCCCGTGTGGCCTACTTATTAACGAGGTGGTTGTTATAATACAAGGTTATTATTATGATACACTGATGTCCAAAAT
Organism: Schistocerca serialis cubense; assembly: GCF_023864345.2. NCBI lineage: Eukaryota > Metazoa > Arthropoda > Insecta > Orthoptera > Acrididae > Schistocerca > Schistocerca serialis. Next base: position 455,326,314 of record NC_064639.1, on the reverse strand, counting down.
TAAAGCAACAAACTGCTGATTCCCTGACCAGATACAATCATACAAACTTAACAGATTGAGATTTTCACTCTGCAGCAGAGTGTGCGCTGATATGAAACTTCCTGGCAGATTAAAACTGTGTGCCAGACCAAGACTCGAACTCAGGACCTTTGCCTTTCGCAGGCAAGTGCTCTACCAACTGAGCTACCCAAGCACGACTCACTCCCCGTCCTCACAGTCTTACTTTTGCCAGTACCTCGTCTCCTACCTTCCAAACTTAAAGGCAAAGGTCCTGAGTTCGAGTCTCGGTCCAGCACACAGTTTTAATCTGCCAGGAAGTTTCATATCAGCGCACACTCCACTGCAGAGTGAAAATCTCATTCTGGAAACATCCCCCAGGCTGTGGCTAAGCCATGTCTCCGCAGTATCCTTTCTTTCAGGAGTGCTAGTTCTGCAAGGTTCGCAGGAGAGCTTCTGTTAAATTTGGAAGGTAGGAGACAAGGTACTGGCAGAAGTAAGGCTGTGAGCATGGGGCGTGAGTCGTGCTTGGATAGCTCAGTTGGTAGAGCACTTGCCCGCGAAAGGCAAAGGTCCCGAGTTCAAGTCTTGGTCCGGCACACAGTTTTAATCTGCCAGGAAGTTTCGAACTTAACAGATGTCTATACGACCATGTTCTGCACAGATGATGGTATTCCAGTCAACGGAGAATCACGCCAGTGATGTCATGGCACCTATCAAAAAGGGTAGTGTTTGCCGGGTAGCCCCATATCCAAATTAGCTGTATACACAGTCATAGACAGTGCAGTATGGCACATAGAAGACACCTACCACACACTCTGCGGTGGAGGGCCATAGGAAGAATGGAAGCAGGACAGGCGCAAGCTCATGTGGCCCAATAGCTTAATGTGAATCGCTCTGTTGTTTCACAAATGTGCTCACACTTTCTAGAGACCGAAAATTTTATCCTAAAGATGAGGGCAGGGCCGACCACTTGCGACATCTGAAACAGAGGACCATTATTTAGCTGTAAGGGCACTGTGATACCGCCTTAGCACTGCATGGCAACTGGCATCTGCCCTCGCAGCATTCACTTGACATGTTGTATTGTGGCAAACGGCATACAGAAGGCTTTGGCAGAGTGGTCTTTGTCAGAAACCTGCTGCATGTGTAGCTCTGACAAGACTTCACAGAAAGGAATGTCTAGGGTGGAGTTGTCAACATGCCACGTGGATGGTCAGACAGTGGGCCAATGTTCTTCTCACAGATGAGTCCCGATTTGGTCTGGGGAATGATTCTCAGTGCATTCGTGTTTGGAGGGAACATTGAACATGATTTTGGGATCCAAACATATACCGATATCAAGGAGGATGCCTAACAGAGTGGGCAGGGATTATGTTGGCTGCTCAAACACCTCTTCATGAAATTGTACAGGTGAATCGGCAAGGTTGAACAGCTGTTAGGTATCGTGGTGAGGTCTTGGGACCTCAGGTGTGGTTGTTGCAAGATGCTGTAGCCCTAGAGTTTGTACTGACTGATGATAATGCTTGAACCCGTACGGCACAGGTGGTTGATGTTTTCTTGTAAATGGAAGATATTTCATGCATGAAGTTGCCTGCCCACTCTCCTGATTTGAATCCCATAGAGCATGTCTGGGATCCCCTAGATAGATAGGTTGCATCACGTCAGCATTCACCAACCACTCTCCTAGACTTGCGAGCAGCTCTGTAGAGAGAATGGGCATTATTGCCTCAAAACAAGATTATGACGTCATTCACAGCATGCCCTATCATTGTCAAATCTGTATTGCTGCCAGAGGTGGCCACACCCCATACTGAGCACATTAACCAGTTGTTGGAATGTGTGTGCAAATCTTTTAAGTTGGAAGAAATGAAGAACATTCTTGTCTATCGTTATGCATGTAGCACTTGTTTATGTTCTGTATTCTTTACATTGTTTGTACTTTACTATCATCCGTTTGTACTACTTTGAGGCAAAATAAATGCAACTTTGCAAAATTTCCATTTATTGCTTTAATTTTGGACACCAGTGTATAACTGGCAGTCAAATGAAACCTGAACCCTTGCCCCCAGCAGGAGTCTGGTATGGTTCCACTCAGAAGTAATTGCCACACACATTAAGACACAGAAGATCAATTGCTGTTTGTAGAATGTGACTGGCCACTGATGTATCCATAATGGCATCCACTCTTGGAGTTCCTTGTCCGACTGAAACCAACATCCACACATGACTGCCATCAGGTTTTCAAATATGTAAAAATATGAAAATCACACAATGAAGGGTCCAGACTGTATGGAGAATGTTGCAGTATTTCCCAACCAAATCCATCTGACAGCATTCGTAGGTGTTGAATTTATGGTGCATTGCAGTTTCTGCAAAGTGTCTTCATAATGCTGCACATTTATTGTGGTTCCACATTCAAGGAACCTGAGGAGCAGAGCGCCCCTTCAGTCGAAGGAGGAGGTCATCATGACATAATCGGAACCTGTGTAATCAGCTTTGGATTTCTTTGGCTGGGGAGATGTGGGATGTTTCAACTGTTGGATCAAGGCTATGGTTTACTGATTTTGTTGGGAAATGCTGCAGCGTCCTCCTTACAGGCTAGATCTTTCACTGTGTGATTTTCACATTTGGCAGACTGAAAAAAGACGTGCATGGATGTTGGTTTCACGTGGATGAGGAAGTGCAGGAGTGGTTGGGGTTGTGGATCCATCAGTGGCTGACCATGTTCTATAAAGAGGAATCGTTCATCTTGTCTCCCAGTAGGCTAAATGACTTAACATGTGTGGTAATTACTTCTCAGTGGAACCATTCCATGGTCCCGTTGTGCTATGTGTTCAATTTTCATTTGTCTGCCCCCTCATGTATTTGAAATTGCTGGTGTGTGATTTATTGTATACAGAAAGGAAACCTGTGCAATCCACATTATACTTGTTATGTTTTGGAACACTGGGACATACACACAGCAATTTCAAACTTTGGACATCATCAAGATGCTCCTTTCTGATACACTTGTCCTAACTGGCTCTTTCTTATATAGGCATATATTTTGTCCAAACCTGGTGGATGCAGTTTGTTATTGGTAGGTGGTATCTTTATGCAAAATGTCTGCTACTAAATCGTGCGTGCCCATAAATAAGAAATAACATAAGCATGTGACGTGTATTAGTGATTCATGTGTGTGGTATTGCCCCTATAAAGATAATTCTGCAACAATTGATTAAAAACCTCCATAACACCTGACTCCTGTGTCCATTTCCCTGAGTTTTACTCCGTCCTAAGTATGTGCCCTATCAAAGCATTAGAAATAACAAACTGTTTTATGCCATAATTACTTGGGTTAATTCTCATGCATACATGAAAATGAATTCATCATGGAAAACTATGCAAAGCTTCATCGACTGCCAAATATCCATGAGGAACAGACTAGGGATGACACAAAATCAAATTATCAAAAAAAGGGACATTATCTTTCTTTATAGTGACACTCTGCCTGCAACTGCTACCCGAATTTCAGCTATTGTCATCCGTCTAGTAGTCAAAGCAGCTCAAACAATCCTATGACCTTCTTGTGGTGCAGTCATTCTGAAACAACCCATGCCAACTATTCTTTGATACACTGTTGTTCTTACTCCATCAATTAACCACATGCCCTGCAGTCACACTACTACAGCTAACTGCCTGTACACTCTATCGGTATGAAGCTCCTATGTCCATCATGTCAATAATTTGACCTTTCTCAAAGTCCAAAAGGTGACGATAAGCTGCTCATACATGTCCTGCATATGCATCTACACTGAAGCGCCAAAGAAACTGGTATAGGCATGCGTATTCAAATACAGAGATATGTAATAAAGCACAATACGGTGCTGTGGTCAGCAATGCCTATATAAGACAACAAGTGTCTGGCACAGTTGTTAGATTGTTGCTGCTGCTGCTACAATGGCAGGTTATCAAGATTTAAATGAGGTTGAACCTTGTGCTATAGTCAGCACATGAGTGATGGGCCACAGCATCTCAGATGTAGCGATGAAGCGGGGATTTTCCTGTACAACCATTTCATGAGTGCATCATGAATATCAGGAATCCAGTAAAACATCAAATATCCAACGTTGCTGTGGGCAAAAAAAGATCCTGCAGCAACAGGACCAATGACGACTGAAGAGAATCGTTCAACGTCACAGAAATGCAACCCTTCCCCAAGTTGCTGCATATTTCAATGCTGGGCCATCAACAAGTGTCAGCGTGCGAACCATTCAATGAAACATCATTGATATGGACTTTCGGAGCTGAAGGCCCACTCGTGTACCCTTGACGTCTACACGACACAAAGCTTTAAGCCTCACCTGGGCCCATCGACACCGACATTGGACTGTCGATGACTGGAAACATGTTGCCTGGTCGGACGAGTCTCGTTTCAAATTGTATTGAGTGGATGGATGTGTACGGGTATGGAGACAACCTCATGAATCCATGGTCCCTGCTGGAGACTGTTCAAGCTGGTGGAGGCTCTGTAATGGTGTGCAGTTGAAGTGATATGGGACCCCTGATACGTCACAGCTGCTGGCCACCAAACTCCCCAGACATGAACATTATTCAGCATATCTGGGATGCCTTGCGATGTGCTGTTCAGAAGACATCTTCATCCCCTTGTACTGTTACAGATTTATGGACAGCCCTGCAAGATTCATGCTGTCAGTTCCCTCCAGCACTACTTCAGACATTAGTCGAGTCCATGTCACATCATGTTGCGGCACATCTGTGTGCTCGCAGGGAGGGGGGGGGGCCCTATGCAATATCAGGCAGGTGTACCAGTTTCTTTGGCTTTTCAGTGTATATCAGTATTCCGCAAGCCAACGGACAGTGTGTGGCAGAGGGTACTTCTTCTGGTACCACTAACTGACCCCCCTTCCCCATTCCACCTGGAACAGCACATGGGAAGAATGATTGCCGGTAACCTCTGCGTTACCCCTAATTTTTTGAATTTTCTCGTCCTGTTCAGTTTGTGAGATGTATGAGGAAGTAATGTAATGTGTTGTCCAACTCTTCCCAGAAAGTGCATTGCCACTATTTAAATAGTAAATCTGTCCTTGATGCACATTGCTTCTCTTGTAATGTTTTCCACTGGATTTGTTGATTATCTCTCTAATGATCTCATACCTCTCTCTCTCTCTCTCTCTCTCTCTCTCTCTCTCTCTCGTATATCAGTCCTACCTCATAAGGATCCCAGATTGATAAACAGTACCAAAGAATCTGTCGTACAAGCACATTGTAAGAGACTTCCTTCATGGATGAGTTACATTTCCTTAAGATTCTTTCTTTGAATCTCTGTCTGGCATCTGCTTTTCCTTGTGTTTGTATTATGTGGTCATTCAACTTAAAATTGTTCTGGATGGTTTTTATCAAAACCTCAAAGGAATGAACCCTCAGTCTCATTGCCCCAAGTTGACATACACAGAACAGGACGTCTGTTGAATCAATGCTCATATTTCCTCTCTCCCAACGGAAGTGTTATTACACGTATGGAAAAAAAATTGCAGCCTCAAGAAATAATTAATGTAGAGTAATGAAATTTTGGGAATACATTTGTCTAGTTAACATTTATAAGTGATTAATATTGCAAGATCATAGGTTAATGTCAGTGCGAGATAAGCCATTGCAAGTGTGAAATGCTGGTACTTTAATAATGGGTGTAACTGCCAGAATGTTGAATGTAGACATGCTTGCATTGTGTTGTGCTGATGATGGATGTCAGTTTGTTGGATGGGGTTCCAAGCCTGTTACACATGGTCAGTCAATACTGGAATGGTTACTGCTGTTAGAGCATGTTGATGGAGTTGTCGTCCGATGATACCCCACATGTGCTCAAATGGAGACAGATCTGGTGATCGAGAAGGCCAAGGCAATATGTCGATACTCTGTAGAGCATGTTGGGTTACAAAAACAGTATGTGGACAATCTTCATCCTGTTGGAAAACAACTCTGGTATGCTAATCATGAATGGCAGCACAAGAGATCAAATCACCATTGACGTATAAATTTGCAGTCAGGATGCATGTGAGAACCACAAGAGTGCTCCTATTGTCATATGAAATCACATCCCAGACCATAACTTCAGGTGTAGGTCCAGTGTGTCTACCACGCAGATAGGCTGGTTGTAGGCCCTTAACTGGACTCCTCGTAATCAACACACGGCATCACTGGTACCAAGGCAGAACAAGTTTTCATTAGGAAACACAACAGATTTCCACTCTGCCCTGCATTGAGCTATCGCTTGACACCACTGACATTGCAAATGTCAGTGGTTTGGTCTCAATGGAATGCACAGCACAGGATGTCTGGCTCTAAGCTGTTCTTGAAGTAACAGATTTGTAACTGTTTGTTGTGTCACTGTGGTGCCAACTGCTACTGTAATAGTTGCTGCAGATGCAGTATGATACACCGAATGCAGTGGTCTTCCCTCTCAGTAATGCCACTTGGCCATATGGAGCCCAGTATTCTTGCGACCGTACGTTCTTGTGACTACTGCTGCCAACAATTGTGTACAGTGCTACAGTCCTACCACGTCTTCCTGTAGTATCGCAGAAGGAACATCCAGTTTCTCATAGCTCTATTACATGACTCTGTACAGACTCAGTGACGTGTTGATAACGGCATTTTTGTCACCTTAAAGACATTCTTGACTAACATCAACTTACCGCATCCAATCTGAAAGGTAACTAACGCTCTCAACCATTACAACATGTATTTGGAGCAAACCCAATTTGCATCATCATAGTGGTGCTACTAGCTCCACTCTTATGCGACTGGCACAAAATTTCAATAGATGTCATCTTTCAGATGTAGAAGCATGCCTACAGAGTTTCATGAATGTCACACAACTCCTTGGTGTTGCAGTGTATTTGTGACACAAGTCAACTAAGCAAGGCAGAAGTACAAATTTAAATATATACAAGATCAGCTGTCTATTTCAAATAGCTCATCCCACAGCTGGTATTAATCAGTGGTTCTAGAACTAGGTTTTCAGATAATTTTAAAGAAGCTTCCATGTCGCTACACCCTTTCAGATTCTTGTGCATCTTACTTGTGAATAGCATGAAAGTAAGTTCAGGACCAGAGAAGCTGAGATGTGGAGCTAAAAAGGAACTATATCTACAAAAACCAAAAAAGCTGTGGAAATGTTGAAACTGACTACATTAGATCTCAAATGGGTACAAGTACTCTCTGCACTCTTTTTATGGGTATTACGCAAGTCATACTGACATCAGTGTTGACCCATTAAACCATTATAATATGTTTTATAGTAGACACTGGTTCAACTACAATCTATGCCTGCATATTAGTGATAGTGGACAAAGTTTTGTGTGTTAGTGACCTAAGGACGTAGCTAGAAATGAGTTTTATTACTGTCTGTTATGGTATTTTATCACCTGGATTTATTCATGAAGAAACTCTGCAAATTGGGTGTAATAAGTATGGAATACAACAATAATCATATGATTCTTCTCCACTCATGCTCATAAATTAAGGATAATGCTGATACATGGCGAAACAATGCTCTGGTGGGCAGTTTGCGTGTTTAAATCACCTCGGGTTATGACCATGCAGTGCATTTGACCTGCAGTTGCCGGACGGTGGTGCTGGCAGCAGTCCACATATGCAGAGGTGTGTTGGTGCATGTCAGAGTACGGTACAGCAAGTAAGTGTGCAGACATATTCAGATGTGCTAATGGTGACTGTGTGTTGAAAATGGCTCAAAGAATACATATTTATGACCTTATGAGGGGAAGAATACACGGCAGGTTGTAGCATGGACCCTCCGTGCGCCACATAGTGTGATCTCAAGATTATGGCAACGATTCCAGCAGACAGGAAACATGTCCAGGCGCTACAGTACTGGACGTCCACAGCGTAAAACACCACAAGAAGACAGATATCTCACCATCAGTGCCTGCAGATGGCCATGGAGTACTGCAGGTAGCCTTGCTTGAGACCTAACCGCAGCCACTGGAACAGTTGTCTCCAGACACACAGTCTACAGTTGACTAAACAGACATGGTGTATTCGCCCGGAGAGCCCGTAAAGCCTGGTGTCAAGAACACAGTGTTCCCAGGTTATGTTCACGCGGGAGTCCAGGTATAGTCTGAACAGTGATTCTCGCCAGGTTTTCATCTGGCATGACCCAGGAACCAGATACCAACCCCTTAATGTCCTTGAAAGAGACCTGTATGGACGTCGTTGTTTGTTGGTGTGGGATGGGATTATAATTGGTGAACGTACACCCCTGCCATGTCTTTGACAGGGGAACTGTAACAGGTAAGGTGTATCCGGTCATCATTTTGCACCAGTACGTCCGCCTTTTCAGGGGTGCAGTGAGTCCCACCTTCCTTTTGATGGATGATAACGCGCGGCCCCACCAAGCTGCCATCGTGGAGGACTACCTTGAAACAGAAGGTATCAGGCAAATGGAGTGGCCAGCCTGTTCTCCAGACCTAAACCCCATCGAGCACGTCTGGGATGCTCTCGGTCGACGTATCGCTGCACGTCTTCAAACCCCTAGAACACTTCAGGAGCGCCAACAGGCACTGGTGCAAGAATGGGAGGCTATACCCCAGCAGTTGCTCAACCACCTGATCCAGAGTATGCCAACCTGTGTGCATGGTGATCATATCCCATATTGATGTCGGGGTACATGCAGAGGAAACAGTGGCGTTTTGTGGCACATGTGTTTCGGGGCGGTTTTCTCAACTTATCAACAATACTGTGGACTTACAGATCTGTGTCGTGTGTGTTCCCTATGTGCCTATGCTATTAGTACCAGTTTTGTGTAGTGCCACATTGTGTGGGTCCACATTCGGCAATTATCCTTCATTTATGAGCGTGAGTGTACTTATTTGGATTGTAACTATTAACAATTTGGAGACATTTATAGTGTCTGGCACTGTCTTGTGACACAAATTTTGGCATTATGGATAAAAAGGAGGAATCGCAAAAGTGATAAGACATCTAAAGCATGTACAACCATTCAATGTTGGCTCTGTGAAGCTTGAAGATTTCCAGAATGTGGCAAGAGCAAGTGACCATTACCTGAAAAACCTCACCTGCTCTTTGATCAAAAATCGAAATCTGGTTTGCCCTTCATAGAGGATATTCTTTGCATTCAACAATGTGGAAACATTGAAGGAGATCAAGATTTCGATGAGAAGGCATTGATATAACATGTCTTCCACGTGTCAAGACCTGAACATTGATTAGTGAACATAAAAAGAAAGATTTATCATCTGTGTGTAACTTTTTGATTGAAAAACTTGTGTGTTTGCAAAGAACTTTGTACTTCAAATTAAGAATTTCATTGATAATGTGATCGTCATTTTTTTCTTTCATTCAACGTTTTATCGATAGCATGATGTACTTGTCTTCATCATTGTACTTGAATTTTGTTGTTTTGCTAGCAGTTTATAGAATTTACTAACACGTTTTTTCCTCTTCCCCTGCAAAATTTAGCTTTCCCATTAAATTCTCTAAGTGCCACCCAAAAACTTTGCTTGATTCAATGCTATTTGATATATATTTTATAACCCCCCCTTTCCTTTCCATTGGGCCATAAAATTAAAAGTGTGAGCGTCAGTTATTGCTATACTCCTGGCCAGTACCTGTCCTAATATTATTTTTCAACATTTCACACTTTTTAAGTACTACTCTGTGTAATATCCTGCATTATGCAGCCTCAGATCTCTTCTATAGAAACTAAGTCGTCTTGAAATCCATTTAAAAATGTTAGAGCGAATCCATTCTACTTGAAATGCTAGAAAGTGATTTACTAAATTGCTGTTACTTTTGTATGATTTGTTTCTCCTGTCACAACTTTAGTATGAATAGATATCAGCATCCCATTTGGTTGTCACTTGTTGTAGGCACAGTAGTGTCTTCCCTAGTGGCTAAATTGCAGTTGAATGTTTGTCAATTCTTTCATGTTTGCTGTTACTGAATAGAGTATTCCATTTCCAGCCAGATGAAAAGTAAGAAAATTGACTTTTTAATTATTAATAATTTCTACATGTGTCAGTTAGTGTAAAAGAACACAAAAACTTTCAAGAAGTTATTCTATTAAAAGTGTATTAGTTCTTGAGTTAAAATTTGATAAAATTTGTCTCATTTTCTGTACGAGACATTTTATCTGCTGTGTAACTCAGGAAATTCAAATCAGATTTCAATGAAAAGTGATTCATTTTGAAGCTGAGTGTCTTTTGTTGATGGGGGTATATTACAGTAATACAGTTATTAGAAACCTTTACTTCTGTGTTAAACACAAACACAATTTTCATAAAAATTGGATTCAACCTCTTTTTATGTACGAGGGCTATCCACAAAGTACATTACGTTTTGGAATTAAAAATAAATAAAGTATTGGAAATTTTTTTTATTATATACAGATGAAAGCCACACTTAAATACTACTTTTCTACATAGTTGCCATTTAAATTAAGGCACTTATCGTAGCCATGGACGAGCCTGGAAATTCCTTCGTCGTAAAATTCGGCCGCCTGCGCCTTCAACCACGTGGTTACCTCTTCTTGAAGCTGTGCGTCGTCATCAAAACGCTGCATAGCAAACGACTTCTTCATTGCTGGGAATAAGTGGAAGTCGTTCGGTGCCAGGTCGGGACTGTACGGCGGATGAGGAAACACTCCCACTTAAAAGATTCGAGAACTTCACGAGTGGCATTTGCCGTGTGGGCCCGGGCGTTGTCATGAATCAGCAAGATGTTTGAGCCCAACTTTCCCCTGCGCTTGTTTTGTATTGCTCTTCTGAGGTTGTGCAGAGTTTGGCAATACCTTTGAGAGTTTATTGTAGTGCCTCTTTCCAGGAAATCCACAAAAATCACAACTTTTCTGTCCCAAAAGAGGTAACCACGTGGCTGAAGGCGCAGGCGGCCGAATTTTACGACGAAGGAATTTCCAAGCTCATCCATCGCTACGATAAGTGCCTTAATTTAAATGGCAACTATGTAGAAAAGTAGTATTTAAGTGTGGCTTTCCTCTGTATATAATAAAAAAAATTTCCAATACTTTATTTATTTTTAATTCCAAAACGTAATGTACTTTGTGGATAGCCCTCATACATTAGTTTAAGTTTCATGGAGTTGCAGAGTCCCTTGTCTGAAATACGGGTTAAAATTAATCCAGCACGTCCCTGAACTGAGTGACCTCCTTGTTGGCAACAAGCTTTAGATTTTGTGTGTGTTGTTTTCTGTTTACGAAAACTGCTAAGTTAAGTGTTTTACGCAATATTGCGGTGCAAATTTTATTTGCCGTAATTTTGTAGTGATTATAAATAATAAGTCTCCCATTAGAACATGAATATCTCATAAACGTAGTTTTGCTAAAGAGCTAATTGTGTTAGAAAGAAACAAGAACAATTAATTGCTTCAGATTTTTTAAACAGGCAAAATTTAAATTGTTTTAATTTCGTAGGTGAACAATATAAAGAGAAAGACAGTAAGAGTAATTTAGCCATTTTTCACTTTGTGCGTTTCCTGTGCTTTCCTGTATTTTACACTTTCCCGCATTTTACACTTTTTTGGGTCGATCTGCTAAAACGTTTAAAATGGAGGTTTTACTCTAATTCTGAACTCTTCAATCCCTTTTGTAATGCTCATCATCTCGGAATGTGGTCAGTTTTCGGACTGTTTTATACATAAGCCAACTGCCAACAATCAACAATATTCAGTATTCTTTCAGATTGTGACATAGCAATTCTTCAGTGCCAGTGCAATTTTATTCACTGTTATTCACAACAGCACTTGGCATATTTAGCATCAGCCCTGATTTAAAATTAAATCCCTTTAAGGCAGTTAAACATTCAAACTATATTGTTCACAAGGATGCATTATTCCCTTCATCCCTTGTGGTTGAAATTGGTAATCAACTACATTTACAATGCAACAATTGCTGTATCTATTAATCCTTATGTTTTCCCTTGTAAAGATTAATCCTACTTCACTCAATCTGCCTGCATCCCAAACTACACAGCACCATATTAATTACTAATTTTAAGCCATATAGTAATTATACATCTGGTTTCTTGTATCTTTATTCCTTAGATCAATACCACTTGTTGATCTGGATGTCCTAAGAGTCACCAGACCATTTTCTGTACTGTCTTGGCAGGTATTTAAACTTCATTTTTGCAATGTGCATAGAGAATTGACACAAACAAATACTGCTCATCATATGTCTCATTTTATGCCCATTGTCAACAGAAAGCATTGGTTTGTTTCCATTTGCAAAGAAAATTATTTTTAAAGCAGAATTTTATGTGCCAGTTCGATGCAGTGGTCCCAAATTAGTCTAGTGTGATATTCGGTTTTGCATTACGTATAAACAAGGACAGTAAAAACATGAAGAATAATCAGTAGTCCAGCAGCGACTGAACAGCACTGTTGCTTGGCAGTGGCACACTGCTAAGTCAGGCACACAAAGGCTTAACAATCTTTATTAATACATATCTCTAAACCAAATATGGTACTAATCTGGGCCCACTCTGTGGAATGGGCATATAAAATTCCACTTTACGCTGTTCTGTTTATAACATGAAACAAATTGATGCTTTCTGTTGACATTGGGCATTGCTTGGAAGGTGTGATGAGCAGTATTCGTGTGGGCTAACTCAAGCTACACAATGCGGTAACTAAATTCCATTATTCCATATTTTGACAGGTGGTACCATGGACCAAAACAGAGAACATTTGTCCATGAATACAGCATGCAGTAAACATCTGTTAATGTTGTTGCTGTAAACCATACTCCCCTACTAGCGGAACAGTTTGTGTTGTGATAAGTTTGTGAAATGTTTTTACATCATAGTTCTGGCTTTGCACTTACCAGCATAATGGAAGCCTGTTATTCCACACAGGGAATGGTAGACACGATCTTCTGATATAGTGTAGCAAATTGAATCAAATGTGAAGCCTGTGTCTTGTATGCTGAAAAATATCCAGAATGCAGGATACTGTCTGCACAATTATTCAGCAATGTTTTACAGCAACCAACAGATTCTGCCTCTGTAGTTTGAACAGTGGAAGATCATGGTAGAACTCACGCTGTTCGTACTCCTGTTGTGGGCAGATTATGCTTATTGCAATGAGTGGAAGAAGACCCTGGAATTAGTGTATGCAGAATTTCAGTATCTGTTGGGGGTTTGTCATTCTCTAGTCTGGTCAATCTTTCATGAACTATTGCAACACACACATCATTTAGAGCGTATCCAAACTCCTCAGCCACAAGGTCAGCTTCCGAGAATCCCTTGTAGCCATTGGCTGTTGCAAAGATGTGGTGAAGATCCACTTTTTAACAACAAAGATACCGTTCACAGAAGAGGCTGGTTTCATGCAAAATGGGATTGTCAGTTTTCATAACAATGGCATCAGTGCCAATTTAATGTATGGGCAGGGATTATTGCTGATAGAGTAGCAGGATGTTATATACTACCACTACCAAATAGGTTGACTGGTGCAAGGTGTTATAAGTTCTTATCAAATGACTTGTCTACCTTGCTGAAGAAGGTGCCATTCCAGCAATTACTGGAGGTGTAGTTCATGCATGATTCATCACCAGCCCATTATATCTAACATTTCAGATAACACCTCGACTGGTTAGGAAGGTCCCTGCTTCCCCCAATTTCAGTCCCTTTAAATTTTCATTCTGGGGACACTTGATACCTTTGATATATGCAAGCCCGATTAATTACAAAGTGTGATCAGAAGTATCAGGACACCCTCAAAAGCATAAGCTTTTCATATTAGGTGCATTGTGCTGCCACCTGTTGCCAGGTACTCCATATCAGCGACCTTAGTAGTCATTAGACATTGTGAGAGAGCAGAATGGGGCACCCTGCGGAACTCAAGGAACTTCGAACGTGGTCAGGTGATTGGGTGTCACTTGTGTCATTCGTCTGTACGTGAGATTTCCACGTTCCTAAACATACCTAGGTCCACTGTTTGCGATGTGATAGTGGAAACGTGAAGGGACACGTACAGCACAAAAGCGTACAGCCCTACCTCGTCTGTTGACTGCCAGAGACTGCTGGCAGTTCAAGAGGGCCATAATGTGTTATAGGCAGACATCTGTCCAGACCGTCGCACAGGAATTTCAAACTACATCAAGATCCACTCAGAGTACTATGACAGGTGGGAGGTGAGAAAACTGGGATTTCATGGCTGAGCGGCTGCTCATAAGCCACACATCATGAAGGTAAATGCCAAACGGCGCCTTGCTTGGTGTAAGGAGCGTAAACGCTGGACGATTGAACAGTGGAAAAATGTTGTGTGGAATGACGAATCACGGTACACAATATGGCGATTCCATGACAGGATGTGGATATGGCGAATGCCCAGTGAATGTCATCTGCCAGCGTATGTAGTGCCAACAGTAAAATTCGGAGACAGTTCTGTTATGGTGTGGTCGTGTTTTTCATGGTGGGGGCTTGCATCCCTTGTTGTTTTGCATGACTCTATCACAGCACAGGCCTACATTGATGTTTTAAGCACCTTCTTGCTTCCCACTGTTGAAGAGCGATTCGGGAATGGCGATTGCATCTTTCTACACAGTCGAGCACCTGTTCGTAATGCATGGCCTGTGGCGGAGTGGTTACACGACGACAACAATGTAATGGACTGGCCTGCACAGAATCCTGACCTGAATCCTGTAGAATACCTTTGGGATGATTTGGAATGCCGACTTTGTGCCAGGCCTTACCGACCGACATCGATACCTCTCCTCAGTGCAGCACTCCATGAAGAAGGGGCTGCCATTCCCCAAGAAACCTTCCAGCATCTGATTGAACTTACACCTGCGGGAGTGGAAGCTGTCATCAAGGCTAAGGGTGGGCCAACACCATACTGAATTCCAGCATTACCAATGGAGGGTGCCACGAACTTGTAAGTCATTTTCAGCCAGGAGTCCAGATACTTTTGATCACACCACTACTGGAATGCCTCGTCAGTGCCTGCCACCGCATCTGTGATGAGCCTGCTGTTTTTGATTCCCTAAGGGGTCAGTCAAAGAATACCTTACTGTGAGTAGACACCATTTTGAGCACCTCCTTTAGCGATGGCTCACAAATGTGTGTTGTATTTCATTAGAAGCTCTGCTATTTGACAGTAACAGAATGTACTCCCATATGTTTACTGCACTCTGTAGGTCATTCATAGTAGCATAGAGCTTTCAATGGGTCAGATGTGTTTCACATTAGCGAAGATGAGCAAGTGCTCATAGCTCTTACTGTATGTTTTTTAGAGCCTATGTGTACTAGATTTTTTTTCTTATTTTGGTCGACGTTACAATCAGTCAAAACATTGTGCAAAAATAATTGTCAATTTTGACAATGTCCCATTTTCCATGTAGCTTCTTCCTTGATTTTGTTACTTACGTTATTCTAGAGCAAGTCCTTGCATGCATAAGTACATTTAGTAGTTGACACTGGCCTCCACTGTTAACATTTATATTTTGTAAAGGATCATTCACTACTGTTATCATCGCTATTTGGGTCTGCTGTTTCCATAATGAAGCCCTTATTTAGAATTACTCAGATGGAAATTATTGTGTCCTCAAAAGGCTTTTTACTCGACTGTTCTGCTGCATCATAAGTCAGTTGGTGCACAAGATTAACTTGTGAATGTGATAGACCTCTGATACAGAAAATCATGTACTGTAAGTTTGCATGCAGTATTGGTGAGCTATATATCACATATTTATGTGTAATGAGTCATCTGCAGGGTAGGAGTAGGTGAGTGGTTCTCTGCTGTAGGCTTGTGATGGAGTGGGTGAAGAAGGTAGCCAGTCAGTTGATAGAACACTATATTGATGAACATGAACAGACATGATTAAACACATCTGAAATGGGCAGTCTACAGACTACAAGAGGTGATCTCAGACCCCAGCACACCGGTTTCCAGTGCTGAGTCATGAAAAGTCCCCTGTATCAAGGTCACATCTAAACATATGGAGAGGGGTCAATGGCATGGCATGGCATAATAAGTAGGTTGGTCGATCATGCAGCATGACGTCTCTATTGTCGACACAGAGGTGCCGGCTGTGGAAGCTGTCTCTGCTGGCATTGCTGAGCTGGCAGTGCATTGGCCAATCACCTGCGACCTGGTTTAAGGTGTGGACTGTTGTCCTGGCCGCTGATGACTTGGCTGTTAAATTTCCTCCCTCCTTAGACTAATCTGTCCTCCAGATTCCTATTTTGTTGGTGCGCCTGTAAGAGCCACTTAATACACCTATAATATTTCCTTCAGTGCTCAAATAAAACTTTGATGTGTTTTCCTTTCTGTTTTTATTTTGCACTAGATACAGTATCTCATTCCAAAGACACTGAAGCACTGACTTTCCTCGCCTCCTCGCTTTTATTCCCATTTTTCACTATTTATTATTGTTCACTGTGTTTGAGTCACTTTTTCACTGGTACTGGCATGACTGGTGGACCTGCAGGTTGAAGGAAGGTAAGGGGGGATTTGGACATCTATACATCCGAAATGGCAGTAGACAGTATGTACTATGATCAAAGCTACACAGGGCTGATGTGATAGTTCCTATGGCTATGAATCAGTGGCATGGTTCAGTTCGATCACCACATGACCATTTTGTGCTGGTATTACCCGGTCCAGGGTAGCCAGGAGAGTTGGACCTAACTTGGCCTGTAGGAAAGTCTGGTATTCCTGGGACAGGATTTTGAAAGGTATGTCTGGGAGGTAAACTAATGAGTAGTTCGTGTTCAGAACTGTTGTTCTGATAATGGTGGCAGGTAACTGGAAAGTGGGACTTGAAATGTCACACTGCATACCACTCATTCGTAGTACATCACCCTGTAGCTCTATGCACTGGGCACTTAGCAGGTGGCAATAGCTACAGTTGATTTTGGTACTGAGTAGAGCCAGTGTGACCCTATCTTCGGAAAAAGTTGGTTTTACTTATAATGAACTCCTTGGGACAGTTAGTTGCAGGCTTCTTGGGACAAATTAGAATATACTCACATGATTCAGATGTGGTGTGTGTGCATTTTGTGGGGCAAACAGCTGCTTGCCTCCCTCTACAGTGGAGAGTAGTACTTCCGCAGATCCCTCATCATCTTAAATGAGTGAATTGACCTGTTATAAAGAATCTTCAACCTTACAGCTACACACTAACATGTATCAGACATATACACACTCATTCTGGCTTACTACCAACTCACTTTTTATGTCTGCTTGCATACTTGTATACAACCTAAATATAAAGCAAAAGAATTGATTTGAATCAGACACGCTAATGTTCTGTTAACAGTTCTGTAACCTGTTATCTGTATGCAAATATCCCTGTGAACCTTTCCCAAAAAAAATAACACAACATAGAGATAATAATAATATCCAATAACTAATGAGTAATCATAGACATTCAGTTAGTGAGACCACCTCATGCTCTTAAGGTGTATGGATGTGTTTGAACAATCTCAGGTACATCCCACATTACTGGCTTACTTCTACTTTCCTTTCTTCTGCTTTCCTTACCCAATTCCCATCCCCCTTCAGAAGGAGCTGCCAGCAATTGAGGCAGTGCTTTTGGTTCTATGTGAAACAGGTGAATTCTACTCATAGAGACAGTCGTGGTTTGTTTTGGTAACTGTATTTTAACATTAACTGGGCATGTCATTAGGATTACCTTACCTGGTCCTTGGTACTGCGGAATATGAGGGTTAGATAACATAACCCACTGCCCATTGTATACTGAGGTAATTTCACCTTTTTATTGTGATTGTTTTCCTGTGACTCAACTCGGCTCTTTGAGTGCAAGGGATGCAGGTTCTTTACGTAGCACTCAATGTATTGTCTCTTCTGTCGCCAACAGTAATTTTGCTCAATGGTCTGAGGGTCGTTGTTCGCTGTACCCAGCTAAGATGAATTATGGGCTTGCCTCAACATCATGTAAACAGGCTGGCAGAACAATACAGCAACCACGTCATGTTTGCTGAACTGTATATTTTGTGTATTGAAAATTCAGGGTCAGCAGCTGGAAATCTAGGCCATTCTTTGGTGCTTATTCTTGTGCAGTCTAGGGTGCACACTTTGCGACTTAACCAACCAGTGTTACCCTTAGACTTCTCGGATGATGCACTACTTAAAATCCAAATTCACAAAGCCTGAAGGCCCAACACGTTAGCCTACTGGTTGGATGCTTTAACTCCAGAACGCATTGCAGGGCTGTGTGATTTGTGATTACCTGAAAGTGCCTCCCACAAAAACAGAAACGAAAATACTTGGTACCAAAAAATAATGCAAGCATTTTCTTTTCTGTAGTTTAATAGTTTTTCTGCTTTATTAAGTTGCTTGAAAACATAGGCTATGAGGTTTTCCTTCCCATGCACCTCTTGGCTAAGCACAGTCTGGGGCACGGTTGCTCACGTCACAAGACAAGATAAACTGTTTTTGTCACCTTGAAAAATGAGAACACAACTTAGTAATCCATTTAACTGCCGAAATGCTTCATGACAGTTCAGAGTCCATTGAAATTTTACCTCTCTTTAAACAGATGTGCTAGGGGTCTTGGTATCATAGCCAATTCTGGAATGTCTTTCCCATAGAAATTGGTGAAACCTATGATAGGATGTACTTCATTTACTGTCTTAGGTGTTGCAAAATCCCTTACAGCTTTCACAAATTGAGGGTTGATGAGTAACTGCTATCCTGCAACACGAAGTATCACTTGTCTAAACTGAGGGTCAACTGTGCTGGATGCAACCATTCAAATATTTCTTGCAGGCACACTATATGCTCGTGAATGTCCTTAACAATACTGCTATACCACTAGGTAAACCAAGGATAGCTTTGGTTTCAGGTCTCATTGAACTCTATCTGAAAAGCGTTGGAAACCATCTAACAAGCGTTGGAAAGTCACCGGCCCATTTTTTAAGACCAAAAGGCATCTGATGATACTGGAAGCATTCAAATAATAATGAAATTACTGTCTTAGGCTGATCTTCTGGTACTATTTTTAATTATTGATAGCCACTACATAAATCTAAAAGTGTGAAGTTACGGCATTGCCCCAAATTGTCTAATGTCTCTGTGATATTAGGCATGGGGTATACTTCGGTGACTGTTCACTGATTTTGAAATCTGTAATTGCAGCAGAACCTACAACCGTTTTTTCCACCTGAGGCCTTCTTGGGCACAAATACTTCTGTGGCTGACCAGGGGCTAGAACATTCTTTTATGATTCCATCCCAGAGCTGTTGGTCTGTCCTCCTCCATTACTGGTTGCAAATAGTGGTTTATCATTTACTGGTGGCTCGTTCCAAGTGAGGATTCTATGCTGTACTAGAAGTTTAGCTGGCAATGGTCCACAAAGGTTCAACAGTCCTGATATTCTTGTAATAGCTTCTCCATATTCACTCTCTCACATCCATTCAGATACAACACATTTCCCCTCAGTCCCACTATTTAGACAGACAGTTCCAGCTATTGAAATCCCTTTCTCATTCACCCTCTAAAACCTCTTAAGATAGCTATCAGGGTTTCTTTTGATAGACTCATCCCTCCTCAACCAAAACTATCTATGCTGATGGACACTATTAGGCTACTGTCTAACTCTTAGGGAAAGATGAGGGTTTTAACGTTCTATCTTGACACTGTCTAACTTTTGCACGTATGACAAACTGTCACTCAAAACATTGTACCTGATCCAGCACCTCATTCTCTCGCAAGGGTTCTATCGCACACACACCATTCACTGGCAAATCAGCTCCTACGTTCATACAGACCAGCCTTCCTGTACCTCTCAGTATCGTAGCCTGTGCATCAAGTCTGAGAGACTGTGTGAGCAGTATAACTGGTTTACCCGATGTCTCGGGTGTTCTTTGCGACAGTTCAGCTCTTTTAGCCATAAAACTGAGATGGAATGATGTCTCATCCAGCTCTACTGTGTGCTGCTAGATGAGTTCTAGTGTAATGTTTACTCAGTACAGTCCCAGGATGGAGTCATAGGTAACACCCACAGATGACAGAACTTTCACAAATATTTGGAAGTCTCTCTCTCTCTCTCTCTCTCTCACTCAGAAACACAACAATGGACAAGCAAGAGAATTCATACTTCTACTACCCACACCACATAACATACAGCATTGTGAGCTCAGATTCACTGTAGTCAGTATACTCAGTATACTCTGGCCAGTCATAGATACCTGTGATCCTGTATCCTACAACTACATTATGTAGCCAAATAGACAAACGTCTGCCACTAATTTTGTACCAGGGCATCCTGTAGTCAAACTTACAGAGAGTGTTGCACGTGTGTCACACCACCCCATGTACCATTTAACGCAGGTACACAAGTGTTACGCCGATTCAACTCTGTGCTTCTGTGGACATTTTTGAACAAAATGCCCACTTGCTTGCACCTCTGACATT
This sequence comes from Schistocerca serialis cubense, assembly GCF_023864345.2. NCBI lineage: Eukaryota > Metazoa > Arthropoda > Insecta > Orthoptera > Acrididae > Schistocerca > Schistocerca serialis. The sequence goes on along the minus strand of NC_064639.1, from coordinate 455,305,875 downwards.
GTGATTTCCTACAGAAATGTTGATTGTGTCTCGGAGCATCACACCTGTAACACACAGTCTCTGCATTAAACACTGCCCACCTCTCACTTGGTTTAGTTAGGGAATCAATTACAGTCAAAGCTATTGCAGTTGCCTTCTGCTCCATCCAGAGTTCTTGGAAACTCCATGCATACTTTCCATGACATTCGAGATTGCAGCCCCACAAAAACACACTGAGTGCCTTTTGTTGTGCCTCCCGCAAAATCTCTTCATGGGCACAATCATCATTTTCTAATTCATACGTATTAATATTAATTTGCCTTATGTGATCCACAAAACCCTCTATTGATTCTCCCTGCTTCTGCATGACACTATTAAGTTATGAATGATAATCCCACAAGGTATTCTTCCTGTAATGATCCACTAACTCTTCCTGAAAGTCTGAAAGGGACTGAGCATTCCACAGTGCCATTGCACATCACATATGTTCTGGAATCCCCTACCATTTTAAACTAGCTACACTTAACACCTGTACATCACTCCAGTTCCCTAACTTCACAGCTGCATGCAAACTATCCATAAATACAAAAAATTTCTTCCCCAGATTTACCAGAAAACGTTGCCACCAGTGAGGGCATACCAGCATCAATGATAGGTGAAGAGACACCTGAAAATGGCCCTTCCTTCCTTTCTCCCTTCAAACTTCTCTACACAAAACTTCGTTGTCAGCTCTAACCTCAGCTACCTCGTTTAGAAAATGCTGAATTGTTTCCTGGGTTGTTGCTTTCTCACGGACAGCAGTTTCACTCAGCACTACCACAACAAGCATTTAGTATAGCCCACCCAAAATCAGAATAAAACGTGTTGCCAGCACTTACTTGAAGACTTACACTGAACGCCATTGCTGCTGCACCGCCTTCTCTTAAAGCCTCTATTGGATGACTATTTCCAGTTCCAGCAGGTATTTTGATACCAATATGGTAATGGGTTTATTGCAGGATAGGAGTAGGCGAGTGGTTCTCTGCTGGAGGTTGGCAATAGAGTGGGCTAAGAAGCCAGCCAGTCAGTTGCTAGAACACTTTATCAATGAACAGAAACAGAAATGGTTCAACACATCTGAAACAGACATACTGCGAATGTCAGGTGGTGATCCTTGGGCCCCAACACACTGGTATGGGCATGCCAATGGAGGCGTTTTCCATAGATGGTAGGAGCCATCCTGCTACCACAGCATGCTGGCAGATAGCAGCTGACAACTGTGAGGTGGTAGCATGACGATGTTCCTTTGCCCATGGTGGACACTTAGGCAACAGTTGTCGGTTTGTGGCTCGGAGGAGGCAGCATCATAACTGTGCTGATGACCAACACCGTCTGTACGTCATCGGGCGGCCCAGGTGCCATGACTTGCTGACAGGATGGTCCTGGTGGTTTAAATCCTGTTTTCACATGCTGACGGTCGTGGAAGACACCTTTTGTTGAGGCCTCATCGAAATATCTGGAGTGGTGTTTATGGCCTGGCTTGGTGTAATCAGTAGGTCGGTCGATCATGTGGTGAGAGTCCACATCACGTCTCTATTTTCTGCTGATGCTGCTGAGCTGGCAGAGCATTAGCCAAAGGCTGTGGTCTGGTTTCTGTTGCTAGGCTGTGGTCTCAGCAGCCGGTGTCTGGCCCATTGCAAATGAGTAGCCCAGATCCAAAAGCCATTAAATGCATTTTTTGCTGATTTGGAGATGAGCACACTGCCGTATAGATGTTTTCAGTGGCTACACAATGAAATAGGTTTCAGGGTGCAAAACCTGTTATAAACCATTGAAAATGGCTATAGGACAGGGTGTATACGGCCTGGGAGATCCGGGAAAAATCCGGGATTTTTTTCATCCGGGAGAAAACCGGGAAAACCCCAGGAATTTTTTAGAATTCCGGGAATTTTTCATTGTTTTAGTTTTCAGTTAAATTTTTGTAATTTTGACTGATAACAACCGATACTCTAACAAAGGGTATTACTGTATCCCGCTACTGCAGAATAATACTTCAACAACAAAACATAAAGAGAAGAAAACGAAAATAACGTAAATTGCAAAGGAAATGCGCCATATACAACAACGACACAGTGCTCATGCAAGCGTTTGCCAACAGCAAAATGTGTCAAAGGCTTTAGGAAGACTATGCAATGCTTCATAACAACAAATTGCCTACGATGAGTGTGAAACAACTGTTTGCATTAGATTCGTTTTAGCAGTTACGAGCGAGCTCATGCGCATGCGCAGTTGAGTCGTGTTTGAGTAGTAGATTCTCCCACTTATGGCTACAGGAATGTGGCTGTTGGCTGTGCAAGCAGTCAAAGCAAGCAGCTAGATGCTACCGGGAAAAGGGGGCACCAAATTCATATTCTAGAGGGAAAAAAACTTGTTTCACAGAGCGCCTAGCATCCATCGCACATTTATCTATCGATTATTCATATGATTTTGAAACGCTTCCCAGTTGGTTTTTGAACATTTTTTAACACATTTTAAGTTGATTTCTGAATGAATCATAAGTTGACTTTTGAATGCATGCATAGTGTACGTGATGTCTCTGTCACGAGAATCCTCGTCGCATCTAGAAATAAACTTTCCGCAGACAAAAGGGGGCGGGGCAATACAAGCTGAGGGAGTAAAGCCGAACGGATGAATGCTAATGGCTGTCTGATTATGTGGTTGACTGGGTTTGCGAATGATCAGCATTGTTATAATTACTAGCAAAATCCATAGATTCAGACTACCAGAATGGAAATACACGATTGACAGGAATAACTTGTGAGAAAGATTGCATGTTATCTTCTCGGTGTATCCAAGAAAATGAAATTTTGACTAATTTTTTGCCAGATCGCTACATAGTAAGGACCAGTTGTACAGTTCCCGGCCAGCAGCCGCTTAAGTTCTTTTCTGGAAGTAACGTGGAAAACGTGTTGTACGAACACGTAATAACACCTAACCGGAAAATAATCGTGGTATAACTAAACCTGTGATTCTGGCAGGGTTAGTGAAGTTAATCGGCAATCAAATTCTGACAATGGCAGGAACAGCTACAGAACTGGTGGTGACAAGATAGTTTGTTAGAACGAGGGAGGTGAAGAAACGGGGACATCACACACATTATGCAAGAATAAGATGATTCCAAATTTATATAAAAATTTCTTAATACTACTTTTCGATCTGATGCTTGAAAACTTGGTGTGTATGAATGAAATGTGAAACGATTTCCTAACATAAACTATTTCCTTGTAGTAGGCCTAATAGGCATTTGATATTCGTACTTTGTGAATTACATTCTGTCGTGTTATAAAAATGGCCATTTGTGCCAAAATAGTGTCGTATATTTGCTGTATGTTACAAAATTGCTGCAATATTAAAAAGGCCTATTTTGTTTTTTCTAGCAGACAGTGACAAAATAGACGTAATCAGATCTAGAAACCACAGCAGTCATGGGTATTATTTATGTTAACAGCTTTTTCAATATTAGTAACGACATCTCGATTTTTCATGTAGCAAAATGTTTGACCAACCTTGATGGGTAATAGATTATTTTGAAGAAAGGAAAGCACGCCATGTTAAGCTTTAGCAAGATTAGAGAGAAAAAAAATGCTAGGAGCTAAGGATTGAAGAAATGTGTACTTTCTTGCTTGTCTCTTGTCTTTGTTGGTTTTACGTATCCTATATATAATTTTATGTCACACAAAACAGCAAGTTGTTAGCTAATAGGCAATAAAGAGTAGAAATTTCCTCAAGAGTTCTTGTTCTCCCGATTACAAATAACTCCATCCGCTATTAATTGAGAGATTTTTATATTTTTATTAAAAGAGGGGCAGGCTGTCAAACCGGCCGACTGGGTGCAGGAGAGGCACCACAGGAATTTCAATTTCCACTGTCCTGAATATAGTCTGATGACCTCCATTACAGAATTGCACGTTTCAATTCCACGGAGTGAAATATAGTGACGTACAATAGAAGAATTCTTTATGAAGAGGTGTGGCACTGCACTTTGGCACACTTAATACCAAATAACATGTCTTACATTTCCTCGAACACACGTTTTACGTTTAGGACTTGTCATAAAGATGTGCGCTACAGGATGAACATATTTTTGAAAATTCAAATTTTTTTGGTATTGATCCGTTTCGCAAATACCATAGATCCGGGGCTGATGCGCAGAGCAGTCTGAGTTATAGTGGGTAGTCTCCATGTGACCCGTGTTTACATTTTGTGATTTTGCTGTTTCTCCTTCGTTTACTCTCACGTCAAATGAAAACAAAATGGATATCTGTGGCCGGGAGCTATCAAGTGAATTAAAATAAATTCACATTTCCACCTTTCTGCCAGTCAAGCATCAATCGCCTTGCAGAACAATGAAGTTATTTTTGTCTGTTTGCTAAAGAAATTTGACTTTTATTAACCTTTTCCGCAGAGTCAGTCAATGTATTTGAAGCGAAATGTTTAATTCCACAGTGCTGGCTAGTTTCAACTGTTCACTGCTTTTCAGGTGCACATTTTCATCTTCCAGTGCGTATGGCATTATGCCATAAGAAAAAACCAAACATGATAAAATACAGTAATGGTGCCCCAAGAAAATTTACATCCCAAAAACCACACTGAAAAGCTTAATAACAGGTCGAGGTCTACTTCATTGGGAATCTGGATATACGAATATACACTTTAAATGTGCACATTTTAGTATGGTTCACGAAAATCCGATGCTCTTGGAGTATCCTCTGATGTCTTGTTTTTTTTCTGACATAATGTATGATCTTTTCAATGTTTTTACACGTACATAGGGGCTTCCTATGTCATGGTAGCTGTGCAAGCGCAGTGTCACCTGTTATTTGCGCTCTCTGGCAACTGCTGAAACGAGCCTATTTCTAACAGGTCGCGGGAAAATATTGCGAATAGTGTTTTTGAAAGCGTTACTTTCAAAGTAAGTATCCTTTTAGTTAAGTTGAACTATGTGCAAGAATGTACCATGAATTTCCTAAATCACAGAGCGTTTGACTCTTTTAAAAATCAAGTCTTTGATGACGAAGATCAGATATTTGTCGTTATTAAAAATTTTACTCGTGCAAAAAAGATAAACATAATATGCGAAAGCTTAGCTTCTCCTGTAGCTTGTTAACCTTGGAGACCAATATTATATGTGAAAGCTTTGCTTTTCTTGTAGGAACACTATGTATATTTTCCCTGTTTGTGTGTTCGCGCTACTTAACTGTGATGTTGCAGTTGGCTGATTACATCACGTGTCATATGCTCTGAATATCCACTGTCATCGGCTGGCGAGATCAAGTGAAATGAAGCTATGACTGGCTTACAGAAGTGCATCGCAATCTCGATTTCAATGATTCAGAAAGTAACATGCGGTGCTTGGTGGAATTCCAATGTATACTTTCGTTATACGAAAATACACAGAGTGCATGTTGCTGCACATCAAAGGCATTTCCAAAACGTGTCTCTTTTCCGTGTTCTAAAGTGATGGGAAATTCTACGCCCGTGTATAAAACCATAACCATTCAAAGCATTGATACAGGGTGTTTCAAAAATGACCGGTATATTTGAAACGGCAATAAAAACTAAACGAGCAGCGATAGAAATACACCGTTTGTTGCAATATGCTTGGGACAACAGTACATTTTCAGGCGGACAAACTTTCGAAATTACAGTAGTTACAATTTTCAACAACAGATGGCGCTGCAAGTGACGTGAAAGATATAGAAGACAAAGCAGTCTGTGGGTGCGCCATTCTGTACGTCGTCTTTCTGCTGTAAGCGTGTGCTGTTCACAACGTGCACGTGTGCTGTGGACAACATGGTTTATTCCTTAGAACAGAGGATTTTTCTGGTGTTGGAATTCCACCGCCTAGAACACAGTGTTGTTGCAACAAGACGAAGTTTTCAACGGAGGTTTAATGTAACCAAAGGACCGAAAAGCGATACAATAAAGGATCTGTTTGAAAAATTTCAACGGACTGGGAACGTGACGGATGAACGTGCTGGAAAGGTAGGGCGACCGCGTACGGCAACCACAGAGGGCAACGCGCAGCTAGTGCAGCAGGTGATCCAACAGTGGCCTCGGGTTTCCGTTCGCCGTGTTGCAGCTGCGGTCCAAATGACACCAATGTCCACGTATCGTCTCATGCGCCAGAGTTTACACCTCTATCCATACAAAATTCAAACGCGGCAACCCCTCAGCGCCGCTACCATTGCTGCATGAGAGACATTCGCTAACGATATAGTGCACAGGATTGATGACGGCGATATGCATGTGGGCAGCATTTGGTTTACTGACGAAGCTTATTTTTACCTGGACGGCTTCGTCAATAAACAGAACTGGCGCATATGGGGAACCGAAAAGCCCCATGTTGCAGTCCCATCGTCCCTGCATCCTCAAAAAGTACTGGTCTGGGCCGCCATTTCTTCCAAAGGAATCATTGGCCCATTTTTCAGATCCGAAACGATTCCTGCATCACGCTATCTGGACATTCTTCGTGAATTTGTGGCGGTACAAACTGCCTTAGACGACACTGCGAACACCTCGTGGTTTATGCAAGATGGTGCCCGGCCACATCGCACGGCCGACGTCTTTAATTTCCTAAATGAATATTTCGATGATCGTGTGATTGCTTTGGGCTATCCGAAACATACAGGAGGCGGCGTGGATTGGCCTCCCTATTCGCCAGACATGAACCCCTGTGACTTCTTTCTGTGGGGACACTTGAAAGACCAGGTGTACCGCCAGAATCCAGAAACAATTGAACAGCTGAAGCAGTACATCTCATCTGCATGTGAAGCCATTCCGCCAGACACGTTGTCAAAGGTTTCGGGTAATTTCATTCAGAGACTACGCCATATTATTGCTACGCATGGTGGATATGTGGAAAATATCGTACTATAGAGTTTCCCAGGCCGCAGCGCCATCTGTTGTTGAAAATTGTAACTACTGTAATTTCGAAAGTTTGTCCGCCTGAAAATTTACTGTTGTCCCAAGCATATTGCAACAAACGGTGTATTTCTATCGCTGCTCGTTTAGTTTTTATTGCCGTTTCAAATATACCGGTCATTTTTGAAAAACTCTGTACATTATTAAGTGATGTAATTGTTAATGATGTTTTTCACAAAATTATTAAGTGGTTCTCAGCAAACGGACTCTCTTTAAATTTTGATAAAACACAGTATATACAGTTCCGTACAGTAAATGGCACAACTCCAGTAATAAATATAGACTTTGAACAGAAGTCTGTAGCTAAGGCAGAATTTTCAAAATTTTTAGGTGTGTCCATTGATGAGAGGTTAAACTGGAAGCAACACATTGATGGTCTCCTGAAACGTAGTGTTATTGCAAATTTTGGTGACAAGAATCTCAGTAAATTAGCTTACTATGCCTACTTTCATTCACTGCTTTCATATGGCATCATATTCTGGGGTAGTTCATCGTTGAGTAGAAAAGTATTCATTGCTCAAAAATGTGTAATCAGAATAATTGCTGGAGCCCACCCACGGTCATCCTGCAGACATCTATTTAAGGATCTAGGGATCCTCACAGTAACCTCACAGTATATATATTCACTTATGAAATTTGTTGGTAATAATCCAACCCAGTTCAAAAGTAATAGCAGTGTGAATAGCTATAACACCAGGAGAAAGGATGATCTTCACTACGCAGGATTAAATCTGACTTTGGCACAGAAAGGGGTAAATTATGCTGCCACAAAAGTCTTTGGTCACCTACCAAACAGCATCAAAAGCCCGACAGATAGCCAAATAACATTTAAAAATAAATTAAAAGAATTTCTAGATGACAACTCCTTCTACTCATTGGCTGAATTTTTAGATATAAATTAAGGGGGAAAAAAACAACAACTTAAACATTAGTGTCATGCAATATTTTGTGTAATGTAATATCTTGTACAGACATCTTTTAATAACCTGACATGTTCCACATCACTACGAAGTGTCGTATTCATGATCTATGGAACAAGTATTAATCTAATCTAATGGAAAATATACTGTCACTTAACACAGAAAAAGTGTGTTTTCACTCGGGGAAAAAGTGTGTTTTCACTCGGGAAAAAGTGTATTTTTAACCGGGAAATCCAGGAAGTTTTTTCCTTGTCTTCATATACACCCTGTAGACTATCACGTTAAATTGCAAAATCCGCTAACTACACATTCTCTTTGCTGAAAGTCCAGCAAAACCCACGAAGTTCAACAGTAATGGCGGTCGCCGTTCCATGTCCGGATGCAAATCTCATCAACTGGCATCAGGCTTACCAATCGAGACGTTCAAAGCTATATTTCAGTTTGTTAAGGTTGGAAGAGAGATTTTTCGTATTCAGAGTTAGGTTGGCTCCGCTGTAGCCAACGTGTACGCAACGGTGAAGCTCTCGCTGCCAGTGCGTTGTCGAAATATTCGCCGGTAAGCACAGTTCAACTGGTGAGCAACATTCATCTTGATGTATTTCTGTGAGTGTTTTGAAGAAAATGAGTGATTTTGTTGACGCTTTAAATGCAGGAGATGGTACAAATGAAGTGGGAGTAATTGAAATAATAGGAATTGTCCAATAAATTGATCCCATAGTAATAGTTGAAATGACCAGAGCAAAACCGAGGGCGGCGGTCCTTCGTGGGAAAGTGAGCGGCATCTTGCTCAGTGGAAAAGAAATTTTTCCAAAACAGAAAGATAAGAACGTGAAAAGTACTATTAAAGCGATGTTATGCTATGAAAACTGTGTTGATACTAATTGTTATGACATGTGCGGAAGACTTAGTGAAAGTGACTCGTAACCGACATTTCTAGATTCAAAAAGCCAAAAAAATCATTTTCACGAAAAGCAAAAATAAAAAGATTTGTCTAGTGTGTGAAGAATCCTTGTATAATTTGGGAGTTGAAGAGGGGAAAAATTTCAGCGAAAGGAAACGGCCCAACGCCAATCACAGCAGGTGTAGAACTTTCAAGAACCAACTCTGATACTTCAAAAAACTTGTGGAGCTCCACTTTTGTAAGATGCAACTTTCTGCCAATTATATAATTTTCTAAAATTTTATCTATGTTGTACTAAGATTTAATTTGGAGCTTATTTTATTTTCTATATCATCTTGAGGTGTCCAACACATGATGGTGTATTTGAAAAGAACCTGACTGATGGATATTCATTTCTGTTCTTGTTTTGATGTTAAATAAGTCAGTTTTTCCTGGTAGAATGTTGTCACCTTCATATTTTAATGCATCAAGTTTGTAGAATTTTCAGACTTACCTTTCAAATAAAATTTATTTTGTTCACATTTGCAGTAATTATATTCCATCCTTCTGTCATTCCTAACATATCACAGAATAGCGGGTTTTGTAACCAAATGTTTGTTTTGTAATTGGATCTAATTTTTGCTAAACCTGCTAACTGTATAAATGGGTGCAAAAATTGCTAAGTCAATGTTTCACTTAATATCTTAATGTAGATAACATAACTGCAGATTTCAACCATTAATACTGAATAATTAATTTTTTTACTTATTTTTAAAAAAGAAATGAATTCTTTAATAGCTTGGTTGGGACAAGTTTTTTGCGATTATCTCAATTTCATTTATCATGCAGTTAGTGGCTTTTGAATCTGGACTACTCATACAGTTCCATGTGTCACCATAAATTTATCTTCAGTTTGATTTAATATTTCCACTTTTTCACTGGATAAGATTATTTGTACAAATTTCTCATAATTTACAGAAGAATGAAAACAGCTAAATGCTGTTTCACACATAAATAGCTTTCATGTGACTAATCGGGTATTTCATATATTCAGATTCAATGTGCAACATACATACTTTGCAGAAAGTGGCTGACAATAAGCTGTTACACACTTTTTTTTTTTTTTTTTTTTTTTTTTTTTTTTTTTTTTTTTTTTTTTTTTTTTTTTTTTTTTTAAAGCAGGGACTGATGACCTCGTAGTTTGGTCCCTTGCCTACTGTTTTAAACCAACCAACTACTGGTAGCAAGTTCACAAAACAAAAGAATAACAACACAAATTAACATTTTGTCAAGTGCTGTCAAGACATGAAAGACTCTTTAGAGAAATTGATAGAACCTAGCATCAGCTGGGGATAACTGCTGACCACCAGTGGCTGCTTCTGGCCTGTTAATGTCTAGCTTGACCTGCTTTGCATTCTAAAAAGCACTTGTTCATGATGGGATTTAGAGATCACAATTTGTGAAATCATGAAAGGAGTCAGTGAATAGAAGTTTGAGAAACAGCCACACCAGAAGCTGCAGCAAGGCTTATTGAATTTGTGGCCTGAACCATTATTTCCATGTAGTTTTCCAGCAACAGAATGCTTCTATTTGTGGAGAACGTGTAACTAGTCTTACAGCATTGATTGCTTCATTGATTTTGCGAAGTGTACAGTGATATTCCTCATGGATTGTAAATATGAAGGTGCTCTTTTGTCTTGTACATTGTGCTACACATGTAATAACTAGCTTACATTCTTGCATACTTTACAATCTTGTGCAGAGTGTGAATATGTGCCCCACCTGTAATAGTATCACTATTTGTTTTTGCAGTGTATTGAAATTACTTTTATGTGAGGGTGATTCATTGTTGTTTTGTATAATGTATTTTATACAAAAATTTGGCACTTATTCCAATTGTTCGTAAGTTACTAACAAATTGTTCTGTTTCTATTGTCTTGCAGAGTGCTGCTCAACAAGAAAATGGACTCCCTTCAAGTATAATTAACAAAAGGGAAGCATTCAGAGACATTAACAACACAAAACAACATATTACTCTAAAGACTTCAAAAATTCCAATGAAACCCCCACGCAAAAACATTGGTATGGCAGTTCGTCTCAGGCGTAACTCATCTGAATTTACTGAATGCCAAGCAAATAAAAAACTTAGACGTTCTTCTCTTCCTGATATGGACATACTATAAATGAAAACAAAAAAGAACCTTATTTGGTGCTCAGTGAATCTTGAATCAGTGGAGTTGTGTCATTGTCATTTTTGTATTGTTTTTAACAGAAGATTTTTATTTATGACTGTTCCACATCCCAAAGTGATTTTTATTTTCTATAACTACCTTTAGACTTTGTATTTACCTCATTATAAGACAACTCAGAATATAAGATGACCCCCTTTCTTTGAAGACCCAACATGTGAATTTTTTGGTATTTAACATATTCTGACTAATATTTGCAGACTCTTTTTATTATTATATTGATCTGTCTGAAGAAGTTAAGTACCATGCACCAGCTCATACTTGCTTTGAATTCTGCACCTCATGCAGTTGAAAAATTCCTCCTCATTTCCAGCACCTTCATTTGATTAGTTTCTCAAGTAATGAGTAAGCCTTTATTCCACTTTTCTCGCATGTACTGAACAATCTGCTGCTTCAGTCCATGATATCTTCCCTGTGTTCCCCTGAAAGTTTAGCATGTAGAACTTAAATCATTTAATTTATTCTTCATCTGACATCAGCTACGAAAATTAACTTCTGTGTTATTAGATTTTCTTTTTGTTGCACAGACTTTTGTGGTCTCTGCTTCAGGAATAACCTTTAACTTACAATTATCTGTGCGAACCAATTGTGAACTGCAGATTCATAGAGTCATGTTTCTCAATCATCACAGATATTATTTTGTATCCATTATTAATCGCTACAATTTACTGTTCTCATAGAATTAAGCAACTTAATGACAGTAATAATTTATCCTCTTAACTCCCTACAGTGGATCAACAGGAATTGGACTACTTTAGGCTGCAAATGTACTTTATCATTTGTTGCCAGAGTTGAAAATTTCTATTGCTGTGGAGTAGAAGCTACTTTAGTAATAGTGTTGTTGAACTTGATGTTTCATTTGGTGTGACACAAGTCAGTTCTGACTACTAATGAATCCAGTTTAAATGTGATGTATGTTCCTAAAAAAACAAGGGACACAGCACATAGTCCCATAGCTGGCAGCATGAAGAAAATTGCTGCCTGCTCACCACTAACCTTCCCACATTTGACCAAGTTGATGCTGCTGCATCCTATCCCACCCTTTTGAAAACTAAGCAAAATTCACACCTGACTTCTCTGCATACTTCCAAAAGTTCACTAAATTCTCTCTAAAGGTAGACAAAATAATTTTTCAATCCATGTTGCAGGTATGTAACACTATGCATTTAAGGGTTAAAATTGTATTCTATTGTGTATTCTACTCCAGCAGTGTTTTACGTAAATGTATAGTATTTATGCTGTAGAGTGGTGTTTATAAACCCTACTTGATAACAGTGAATGTGCAATCAAGAAAATGTAACAAAAAATTAATATTTAATAAAGTTTAACAAGACATTATTGTATCTCTCTATTATTAGTATATCCATGTAGCACGTAACTCAAAAGTATAAAGCAGATAAATGTTTCATGCATTTTGTGCTAGTTCACCTTTGGATAACTGGCTTCTCTAAGCTGAGCTAACTGTTGTACTTTCAGTCTTGCTGAAGTTACAATCAACATAATTGCACATTCATTTTACGTCAACTACAACTAACAAGCTGAGAGTTAACAGCCAGTGAGGACCCCCATGTGTCGTACAGTAGTTTGCTGGGTACTCACCATGGCTGTTTGGCTGTTTATGCTTCTTGACTACAGGAGTCAAATACTGTGAAATTTCTAATGCTGGAAAAAAGTGTGTACATACACAACAGCAAAAATAAAGTGAGTAAACTGAAAGTAATTATCAGTCACATATTTGGCCTCTTCCAATGGTGACCGAGTAAGTTGTGACAGCTTTTTAAAAACAGCGAAGATAATTCATTGGCTACATTACATAATTGTCATGATAAAGAAACCCTTAGTATTTACACGGTTTGCAGCTAGTGCAAGCCTTTTTATTTGATCAGGGTGTATACGCCCCGGGAGATCCGCGAAAAAACCGGGAATTTTTTCATCCGGGAGAAAACCCGGGATATTTTTAGAATTCGGGGAATTTTTTATTGTTTGAATTTTCAGTTAAATTTTTGTAATTTTGACTGGTAAGAACCAATACTCTAACAAAGGATATTACTGAATCCCGCTATTGCAGAATAATAATTCAATAATAAAACATAAACGAGAGAAAAAGACGAAACTAACTTAAATTGCAAAGGAAATGCGCCATATACAACAACGACACAGTACTCATGCAAGCGTCTGCCAATTGAAAATGTGTCAAAGGCTTAAGGAAGAGTATGCAGTGCTCTATAACAACAAATAGCCTCCAACAAGCGTGAATTTGCAACTGTTTACATTCGATTTGTTTTAGCAGTTACGCGCGGGCTCATGCACATGCGCAGTTGAGTCGTGTTTGAGTAGTAGATTCTCCCACTTCTGGCTACAGGAATGTGGCTGTTGGCTGTGCAAGCAGTCAAAGCAAGCAGCTAGATGCTACCGGGAAAAGGGGGCACCAAATTCATATTCGAGACGAAAAAAACTTGTTTCACAGAGCGCCTAGCATCCATCACACGTTTATCTATCGATTATTCATATGATTTTGAAACGCTTCCCAGTTGGTTTTTGAACACATTTTAAGTTGATTTCTGAATGAATCATAAGTTGACTTTTGAATGCATGCATAGTGTACGTGATGTCTCTGACACAAGAATCCTCGTCGCATCTAGAAATAAACTTTCCGCAGACAAAAGGGGGCGGGGCAATACAAGCTGAGGGAGTAAAGCCGAACGGATGAATGCTAATGGCTGTCTGATTATGTGGTTGATTGGGTTTGCGAATGATCAGCATTGTTATAATTACTAGCAAAATCCATAGTTTCAGACTACCAGAATGGAAATACACGATTGACAGGAATAACTGGTGAGAAAGATTGCATGTTATCTTCTCGGTGCAACCAAGAAAATGAAATTTTGATAGAAAATCTTTGGCAAGATCGCTACACTACTTGTACAGTCCCCGGCTAGCAGACGCGTAAGTTCTGTTCTGGAAGTAACGCAGAAAACGTGTTGTTCGAACACGTTATAACGCCTAACCAGAAAATAATCGTGGGATAACTAAACCTGTGATTCTGACAGGGTTAGTGAAGTTAATCGGCGAACAAATTGTAAGAATGGCAGCAATAGCTACAGAATTGGTGATGACAATGTACGATGCAGCTGAGTGGTTGTGTGGTTGTCAAATGAAAAGCATTTTTCTGTTTCACCTGTCTTCTTACAAATAGTACTGATAGTGCCTGGACTGAAACTGGTATCACTGACTTAAAGAATTTTCACGCACAGGTGATAAAACATAATTCCAGCGAAAAACATTTAAATGGTTTCATTGAGTCTTCAGTGCTGGGGAAGTGGACATTACGTGCCAATTAGAAAGTGCTTACCGCTGTAATATAAAGATATATAATGAAAATGTATTAAAAATCGGTATATTCTGGATAAACTGATAGACTGTATTAAATTTTGCGGCAAATTCGAGCTTGCCTTAAGGGGCCACGATGAAACAGAAGATTCCAAAAACCCAGGAATTTTTCGAGGATTAGTCAGTCTTATGGCAGAAGTGGACTGTATCTTGAAGCAGCACATTGAGAAATCAGAAAACCGTGTTTTCTTAGGCCTATCGAAGACAATTCAAAATGAACTCCAGGAATCAATTTATGAGGTATGCCTCAGTCTCATCAGGAGTGAACTGTCGAAGGCAACCTTTCTCACAATAGAAGTTGATCAAACTACTGACTGTGCAAATTCATCACAATTGGTCCTAATAATTCGCTATGAGCTACTGGGACAAATAAATGAAAGACTTATTTCCTTTGTACGCCCAAAAAGTCACAGTGCAGACGATGTAACTGCAGCTGTTCTCTGCGAGCTAGAGAAATTGAATGTACATGAAACACCTGAAAAACTGATTGATCAGTGTTACGACGGTGCTCCTGTTATGAGTGGCCATAAAAGTGGAGTTCAAACTAGAATTAGAGAAATGTACAGGAATGCTCACTTTATTCACTGTTACGCCCATCAGTTAAATTTAATTGTTGAACGTTGTGTGGCGGGCAATAAACAAGTGTGGATCTTCTTTAGCAACTTCTTCCCGGTCTTCTAGCCGTACAGCCATTCTTGACGAAGTAGTGAAGAAGCGTATTCCTACCTATCCTCAGTCCATCAGATGGAATTTTAAATCACGGAGTTTAACCACTGTGTACAAATACCAAAAGGAAATTGTTGAGTGCCTAGAAAGAATTATTGATGATGATGCCAGTGATTACAAGACAATAAACAAGGCTACAGGACTGAAGGGTTTCCTGCAAGACGAAGATTTCCTCTTCTGGTTAAATTTTTTTAATACAGTCATGCCTCATTGTGACATTCAGCAGAGGAATATTGATGCAGTGAAAACTGTTGAATATGTATCGCACTTTGCAGACTCTGTCCAGCAAATTAGGGCCTCACTTGAAACTGACGATCACTGCGAACAGGTAGAACCAACTGCAAAACGGGGACGTTTCACAGAATCAAGAATAGTGTGTGCACGAAACATTTGCGACCTCATCACAACTCAGATCAGTGACCGATTCAGTTTCAGTGATTACTTATCGATTTCACAGCTGTTTGATCCATCGTTGTTTGCAAAACATCAAACTATTTTTCAAGAAAAAGAGCTTAAAATAGCATTTAATTTGTTCAATTTATAGTCTTCAGATCTACATCATGAGCTGAATGTATTGTGCAGCAGAAAAGATTTTATGAAGGCGTCAGGTGCTTTGACCTTGTTGAACTTTCTTTATGATAACAAGCTGGCTAAAGCTTTTCCTCAAAAGTGTAAGACTTCTGCAAATAATAGTAACCTTCCCTATTACGACTGGAGAGGCAGAACGCTGCTTCTCTTCGTTAAAGAGAGTGAAAACATTCATGCGCAACACTATGATTGAGGACAGACTTTGTGCGCTTGCAATGTGTTCCCTAGAAAAAGAATTACTGAATCGGCCAAATTTCAATGAAATGGTCATAGACCATTTTGCTGCACAGAAGGGGAGACGAGCTGACTTCGTCTATAAACAAATGAATTGAGGTAACCAAAAATGCTTTCATAATTGATAAGAGGTAATTTCTTTACATGAAGTCCTACTTAGCCTATTAAGTGAAGTGAGTAGAAAAGGGTAGTGTCATGTTTAGCCAGTCATAAACGTGATGACATTTTCCGAAACGAATCACTTTTGGTACCGGTACAGTGTGTTGCGCTACAGTGTCACATTTTGTGTACTTTAGCACAACAAACCGTACTAAAAATGATGTATTTTGGAGAGATCTTTAGTGCACTATATCACATAAATGCATATTTTCATAATACACAATAAATACGAACTGTTCGCTTCTCAAACATGTGAATTAATATGGCAGTTGCACAGATTGCTCATGCCACCCAATCACAGCACAAGACCTGTGACGCCACCAAAACCTCACAGTATCATCATGCGAATTCGTAAACTTCGAGCTTTGGAGGTAAACCACAATAAACGCCTTAAGTTTAGAACTGAAAACACCAAAAATACTAAGCAGCCGCAAAGTTAACATTCATCGCATTAAAGATCTCTCCGAAATGTGTCTTTTCATATGATTTGCTGCAGAGTGTCAGAAAATGTAATGACGACGTATAAAAAGACTAACCAAAGATTTTAACTCGAAGTTAGCTGCTAATGATATTTAATACCTGATTATAGAAGATACAGTAATAAAATTATGGGTAGAGAGTGATCTGCCCACCCCCCTCCCCCTGAATTCTTAGTTGTAGACTATTCTGTAGCGTAACCCGAGGTCTATGTTGGCTCCGATCAATAAATGCCGCAGCCTTCCCCAGTATAGAAGCCACGAGTCGCACCTGGTAGAGTGTTATCTGCGCCCCTGCCCCCCTCTCCCCCAAATTCTTAGTTGTTTATGTCAGACTAATCTGTAGCGGATGTTGGCTCTGATCGATAAATTACGCAGCCTTCCCCAGTATAAAAACCACGAGCCGCGCCTGGTCTGGATAAATCTGTTGTTTGTTTAATGTTGTGAGTGTTGATGAACCCTTTCTGATGGTTGCCTGTCAGGTGTAATTCTTCTGGTGATGGTGCTCACAGCCACTGACCACATAGCACACAATTTGACATACTTGAAGAAATCATCGCATAGAGCAACCATATATCTTACACCTCCTTCCCCTTGTGGATGCGGTCCAGCCATGTCCAAGAAAACTATCTCCAAGGGTCTTTTAAGCAATTTTGGGTGTAGTTCAGTTAATTTTGACTTAATTGTATGCTTAGCCTTCTGACACACAACACATTTCCGTATTACTTGCAGAAATTTCCATCTTAAATGTGGACAGTGACAATATGTTCTTGCCTTTCTCAGTCGTTTGAGGACGCCATATCGTCCCTAAACATTGTGAGTGTGTAATGTATAGTAATTAACGTGATACTCTGGTAAACAAACATATCACTGGCCCTGCTCTGAGTGGTGTCTATGAACAGTACACCTAGGTAAATCATTAAAAAAAATTTTCAGCCTGTCATCATTGTTCTGCAGCAGTTTTAGTCTTACATTTTGCCATCTGGGATCCTCCTGCTGTAGATGCTCCATGCTTTTACACATCCTAAAGTAGTATGGCTGTTGTGTTTTATCTTTCCTCAACAAAACCCTGATTTCTGAACTGTTCTCCACGAATTACAAGAATTCGTCTAGATCTAGTGGAACCCTTGATATGCCATCAGAAATTATGTTTTTATGATCTTTGATATACACAATTTCAAAATCTAATTCCTGTAAATACAAACACTACCTAGTGATCCTCTGATGCAAGAGTTTACAAGTGAGAAGGTAATATTTGAACTTTTTGAATGCCCACATTACCGCGAGAGCTTCCGATTCGGTCACATAATATGCTCATTCGGCTTCAGACAGGGTCCTACTAGCAAAACTAATTACCTTAAGGGGGTAAGCTCCCCATTCATGTCAGTGATTTGGAATAAACAAGCACCCAGCCATTGGTAGCACATGTCTGTACACAGACAAAAATCCTGAGTCATTTTGGGACGATGTAAGACGATGGCATTGAAAAGAGCTTTTTCAGTGTTGTAAAAATCAGTTTGGCATTGCTTGATCCATAACCAGTGATGGTTCTTCCGTAGAAGATTCAATAGGGCATCACTATTTAAAAAGTGCTGCGCTATAAATTTTCTGAAGGAAGATACTAATCCAAGATACCCCTTCAATTCCTTCTTATTTTGAGGTACAGGGCAGTGTCTGATAGCATCGAGCTTCTTAGAGTCTGAAGTATGCCTTGAGGCGATACTGTGTGTCTGAGGAATTGAACTATTTCCTTACCGAAATGAGACTTCATTGGGTTGGCTGTGACTTCGTATTCTTAAAACCTATACAAGACTTGAGCCAAGAATGTTAAGTGTTCTGACCAAGGGGGTAGCAATCAGTAAATTCTCAACATATGCAATGACTCTACTTAACAATTCAGGTTCTAAGACTCAATCTAAAGCAGAAATAAATACGCCTACACTGACGTTTAAACGAAAAGGGAGAACACAGAACTCTTACCTTCTGATTCACATACAAAGGCAGTGTACTTACAAGGCATGGGGATCTATTACAGTTAGGTACTTAACGTAATGGTATTTTAGAAGTTGCTCTTCCAGGTTGTCAAGTTGTGTCCTGAGAGGCACAACAATTTTATTTATTCCTCGTGCGTCGAACATGACGACAGTACCATCTGATTTGCTAACGGTCAAAATGGGGCTACTGTATGGAAATAAGGATGGTTGTATTATTTACACGTTTAGAATTCTATTGATCTCTTTCTTCACAGCCTGCTTCTTGGCTCTTGAAATGGGGTAAGATAAAAAGCAGGTGGTTTCGTGTGGGCACACCTCTATTTTGTATTTGTATCCCTTGAGTGTGCCAGGGCGTCATTCAGAGACACGAGCAGTTCTTCCTTCTGTTGTTCCGTAAGAGATACTGATTAATTCACCTCGGTGTACACAATCTCATGACCTCTTTTCTCTTCCTGTAATTGCTCAATTTCCTGTGTGTTTACAAACATGACGGTGGGTAGAAGAATTATATCCGAATGTCAGCAGTGGATTTTGGTTTGCTTCCTCTGGAATTTGACTTGACTAGGTCTACTGAATATTGTTGATCGTTCACAACGAAATGACACTCCTCCTTATCAATGTCAATTTGTGCTTGGTACTTCCTAAAGGTGTCCATGCCGATAAGACTGTTTACTGTTGGCCTTTCAACCACAAGAAAAATACATTATAAAGGGAACCTGTCAGTCTGAATAGGAATTAAAGCTTGCAATTTTACAATTTTGGACTGGAAGCGTCGGTATGTGTACTTGTTTTTGTAACTGATCAAACAGACCCTGTGAAATTATATTCGTGGAAGCTCCAGTGTCCAGTACTATGGGTACCCTTAAACCAAGTATTTGTGCATTGATTACTGCCTGTATTGTGTCTTCATTTTTATCCACACAGTTGGTAATATCTTCCTGGCACAGATCATCTTTGATATCAGCACAGATATTGTACCTAAGAAAACAACTTTTACCTAGTTCCATGTCACCGCCCCTTTTACAGGTCATCGAACAGGGGCCCATCCAGACCGGTTCGAGCTTTCCGAATTACCTTGAGCACTGATCTCGCTAGGGGTAACCTCAACTATATGCACATTAGCATCTGATTTCGCCTGTTAATATGTTGGGCGGCTCTCGATTCGAGATTTCGCTGTCCCTGGCCACTATTAGAACCGTAATTTTGATTTTACTGATTATAGTCAGACGGTGGCAGATTTGTCGCCCAGTTCCTTTCTGCCCTTGCCAGTTGCCGTTCATGTCATTGACCCTGGTCGGCCGCACTTTATACCCTTGCTGACTATAACCTCTACTGATCAATTGAAATTCTGATCTTGGTTTTTTTTTATATCCTCACTTTAATTTTTGTGCCTTTCCATTACGATTTTGATCCCTGTTGGTATTTCTGCGAGGGGGATATGGCTGCCACTCGAGTTGGTTGTTATTGCCTGCCCGCTGTGTTGTTTCTTAGTTCGTGTGCAGTCTGCCTGCACACTGCCACGTTTTGGTGGTGCAGGTCTCTCTTCGTAGTTAAGTTCAATGGAATCGAGAATTGACAGGAAATTCTCTCTATCGTACTCGGGAGTGGTGATTTATTTCTCATGTTTGTTAGCTGCTAGCCGACTTTACGAATTTTTTAGGACATCTACCTGTGTTATCAGGTTTGTCCAGTAACGGGTTTTATTTAGATTTGTCTCGAAGTATCTTCTGAGCTCTCCGTGTTTACTGCTGAATGGCACCGGGCTTAACACTTCAAGTCCCAATCTCTCTTGCACTGTGATGGACCAGTAATTGTCTAGGAATGCCCTTTCAAACTGTTAGTAGGTGTGATTTTTTTTCGTCATTTCAATGGCCCACAGCAAAACATCAGCCTGCCACGAAGCATACCTTCCGCACTTCGGTCCAATTCCTTGGCAAAACGTTCCAGAAGGTAGAAATCGGAAACTGCCTGTGTCGTAATAATCCTCCATCCACGAGCAAAGTAGAAGGACGTGTGCTACTGTCCGTTGTCGGCGTGGCATTGTTTTGATGTATTGGATCGTATTCCGAGTATTTATCAATGCGCGGCAGGGACAGAAGTCGGCAGTGCCTACTGCATGTTAGAGTTGTGATCTATTTCACGTGACTGGGTAGCGCTAAAATCGGACAGGTGCTCAGATTATATATCCTGTCTGTTCATACCTGATGGCTTGGGGTTGAATGATCCCTTTCATTTCAGTGTTACAAACGATGCTACCCCGTGATTTTTTTCTCCTCTGCTTTCAACCTCTGATCTATTTCAGCTCATATTTTATTGAACCGGGGACCTAGAAACGACAGAGAGACTTCGTCCCTACCGTAGCCCTCAGTGGTTCACACCACCACAACAGGTTACGGCAGTCCACTCAACCCACCGCCGCCCCACACCAAACCCAGTGTTATTGTGCGGTTTGGCCCCCAGTGCCCCCCCCCCCTCCCCTTGATTTCTATCCTTGTTGCGATAATATAGTATCCCATCACGGAACATAGAAAGACAACAATTAATGTAATAGGAAATTTACAAAAATTATATAATTATTTTAAATTATTACAAACATGTTAACTCTTTCCCAATGGCGACGTCGTAGTACAGGTCTCCAGGTACAGTGGTTAGGGAAGGAGGAGGGGGGGGGGAGAGAGAAAGAGAGAGAGTGAGTATGTGAATTATTCAGAGCTGACGTATTTATACTAATGTATATTTGCCGCACCAGAAATTGTAAAGTCCAGAAACGCATGCAAGTATGGATGCATGCGGGGTAATAAACGTAGTGGCAATGCCTTTGAGTTCTGGTGTACAGCTTGATATTTATTTCGTCTCCCCAACTATGTACAACAATGCTGGTGTGGCTGTTTCGGCTGTTATCTCTTCGAATTGGCTTCTTCCCCAAAAAGGTTCATTTAAGAATGCAAGTCCTCGTCACATTGGGATGTGGAGATTAGGACATAGCTCGATAGGGGAATGAAAACTTGTGACCTCTGCATATTATAACTTCCAATTAACACAGCTTTGGGAGAGTGCAAGTACATACGTCTATATCACAACAGCTGGTTCTTAGAAACGGCATATATACATGTGGGCTTCAATTGAAAGCCAAAATGGCGTCTCGTGACTCGGTATTGAAAAGAAATACTGTCATCTGACGTAGGTGGCGCTCTTCCATCTCATTGGTCTACGTTCAAATGCACGTTCAGAATATCTGACATGCTAGATATTACTCAGCATGTTTGGAAAGACTTCCCTAGCGTGCTTTTTGGAGCTATGAAGTTATAAACTCGGCACACTCAACTGCAGGGCCCGTGTGCTGACCACAGATCATTGAGGTAAACAGAAGGGAGGTCTGCCAAGCTTCTCCCTACCGCTGGGTAGTCACAATCATACAGCTGCTGGTCGCTACACACAACTTATATCGCACGATACACGGGGAGTGAAATTTTACGTCATTCGATTTGACCCAGAAAACTGATTTATGTAGATGCAGCGAAGCTACATCAGTCTCTGTAGTTTAGTTTCTCCATAAAACTTTTAGTATAGGTAAAAAACACTGCTTTCCAATCGTGTGTGTTCTCCACTATACAGTATTCTTCATTTGATTGTGGGAAAATATTCTGCAAAAAAAAAAAAAAAATTGTTTTTCCGCATGTTATAGTGTGAAATCACAGCTTGACAATGAACTTGCTTCTTTCGTTATTGCCCATAGTTATTGTAATACTTTAATTTATAGTACCGGTTGGTTATAATTAAACTTTTCCTATTTAACACATTGTAACATGGAAAGAAGTTACCGTACGAGTACCGAACTTAGTAGCATTGATGTCCAGAGTACGAGGTGCATGATTTCCTTGCATCACAGCAACACCGTCCAATTCCAGCTATGACCAGGTGCCATGATCAGTCATCTCACGCCTCGGTAGCTGAATGGTCAGTTTGGCGGACTGCCGTCCTAAGGGGCCCGGGTTCGATTCCCGGGTGGGTCGGGGATTTTCTCCGCCCAGGGACTGGGTGTTGTGTTGTCTTCATCATCATTTCATCCCCATCCGGCGCACAGGTCGCCCAATGTGGCGTCGAATGTAATAAGACCTGCACCAAGGTGGCGGGAGCTGCCCCGTAAGGGCTTGGACAAAAGGAGCAGGGCATTATTGGCGAAGCTCTATTATCAAAACTGTAGTAAAGCTGCAGTTCGAGAATATCGCCGGCTGAAAGGATTACAGAAGGGTCCTCTTACTTCATCTGCCGTGTGGAGCGTGATGAAGAAGTTTGAATCAACTGGAGAACTGGACATTGCGCTGGCAAGAGGTCGATGACCTGTTGCACCAAAGGTGGTTGATGAAATCACTGTTGCTATGGCAGACAATGCCGCTCGCGATTCCCAATCGTCAGGCATTGCGCGTGCTGTGTCACGACAGTTGAACATGCCGTGGTCCACTGTACAGAAGGTGCTTCGAACCATTCTCAAATGGTATCCATACAAGATCCAAATCGTACAGCAGCCTGCACCACAGGACGCACAATGATGCGCTGACTTCGCTCTCTACTTTCTCGCAAGGATTGAAATTGACGCGACCTGGCCCTGGATCATTCTATGGACACACGTAGCTCATTTCTCTCTGATGGGTGAGATGAACACACAGAATTGCCGAGTGTGGGGATCTTCACCTCTAGTCACTGTGCAAGAAGTTCCTCTCTATAGTGAACGTGCACCGTATGGTGTGGCTTCTCGTCTGTGTTCATCATTGGCCCATTCTTTTTTGAACAGGCTGGCGCTCAAGGAACAAAGAAGCGCAGTGTGACTTGCCAGCGTTACAGCGATATGCTTTGCAGCATGTCATAACCGCCATACAGTTTTCATTCAAGGTGGGGCCCAACCGCAAATCGCTCGTGAAGTTCACTCACTTCTCCAAAAAACATTTGGAAACGATCGAATTACCAGCCGATCGTTTCCAAATGCTTGGCTCGCACAAACACCTGATCTCACTCCCTGTGGATTCTGGTTGTTGGGCTACCTGAAGGACAGAGTTTGCCATGGGACGTTTCATACATGTGCTGATTGAAGTGCAGCATATCAAGAGAGGTAGCCAGCATATCTACAGACACGCTTCGCTCTGCTGTGCAGAATGCAATCCTGTGCTTTCACACTCTTCTGGACACTGATGGGCGCCATATTGAACCCCTTTTGTAGCAGTAATGGCATCGGTATGTAATGGTATGATGTAGCGTAGCAGAACATTAACTGACAAGAGACAGGCAAGACAGTACATACTTCTTCAGTCCTTATATCCTAGCGATTTTTCTCTCTAATCTTGTTACAGCTTTACATGGCGTGCTTTTCTTTCTGCGAAAGTTCGTCAAACTTTTTGCTACATGAAAAATCGAAATGTCGTCTAATACTGAAAAAGCTGTTAATACAAATAGTACCCAAGACTGGTGTGGTTTCTGGATCTGATTACGTCTATTTTGTATTTGTGTGCTCTATAAAACAAAATAGGCCTTTCTAATATTGCAGCAATTGTAACACACACCAAATCAGAGAGACTGTTCCTGGAATATAATTCACGAAGAACCAATACGAAGTAGCTATTTGGCCTACTACAATCAAAAAGCTTTATGTCTGGAAATAGTTCATTTCATTCATACGCTCCAGTTTCTCATGCATGAGACCGAAAAGTTGTGGAACGAAATTTTTGTATAAATTTGGAATCCTCATATCCTTCCATAATTTGTGTGATGTCCCCGTTTCTTCTCTTTCCTTGTTCTAACAATCAATCTTGTCATCACTAATTCTTTAACTATTCCTACCACTGTCAAAACTCATTCTCCGGTTAACTTCACTAACCCTGCCACAATCACCGGTTTAGTTATCCAGCAATTATTCTCCGGTTAGGCCTTATTACGTGTTCGTACAACGCGTTTTCCTCCCCGGTATCGAATCAAGAGTCTAAAGGAATACAATTTAACAAGGACATCTACATTTCGATTGTTCATCTAAGACGATGACATCTTGGCAACAACCAGGTCTAGTCCAACTCCACGGGCGATTCACAATATCTGTCTCGTTTACTGACAGTTTCCGTTGTGTCCTTCTATTTCGAAAAGATGTTGATGGCGCTGATCTCAGAAGAGGTGTAACAATGGGTTCGTGTAAGCAGCTGCCAGACAGCTATTTTCAAGCTCTCAAAAAACAGGCGTTAATGCGCATGCGCTGCTACGATGAGGTGGAAGGCATCTTTGCATTTCTGGTTAGATTCCCGCGCACGGTGGAGGATAAACATCTGTTATGCTTACCTTACTATTAACTATGAAGTGTAAATGTGAAATAGCCGAACGCGAGAACTGTAATAGCCTCAAAACGATTAGAAAACGCGCCTCAAGCAAAACACGAGTAACGTTAAGTGTACCCCCACTCTTAACTCAGACAGCTAATCTGAAGACTCGTTAATGCTGGGGCAATGTCTTGCAACATTACAACAGTAGAGGGACAAGGTTCGCGTCACTCCACTCTCCATTGTTGCCAAATTTATACAAGATGGCGGCGATGACGTCATCCAACATGGCGGCATGTAGACTTGGCAACAGCGCATTACGTCATCCAAGATGGCGGCTTTTGGCGGGAAAATAGGTCAATTCTGCTAAATCCACTAACCTAACCTCAAGAAAAAATGGCGGGAAGTTTGAATTTTGGCGGGAAAATAGACCAATTGTGCTACATCCACTAACCTAAGCCTCCAGAAGGAAAATGGCAGGAAGTTTGAATTCCAACAGGATAATGCATGCAAACACCATACTTGTCTTTCTATTATTATTGATTATCATTCATTAACATTCTTTATTATTTATTATTATTGATTATCATTCATTATTATTTATTATTGTTTATTATTATTGTCCTGCCTCCACTAGAAAATTCCCTCCAAATTCAAATTCCAACACGATAATGGGTGCAAAACCCTACTTTTGTTTATTATTATTCATTATTATTTATTAACATTTATTATCATTCATTATCATTTATTATCATTCATTATCATTTATTATTATAGACCTACCTCCCCTAGAAAATTGCGCCCAATTCAAATCCCAACACGATATGCTCTCGAAAACTGTACGTCTATTTATTATTATCATTTATTATTGATTCAAGATGACCAATTTTCTCGGTGAGAAAGCCATTTTCCTTACATCCATAACAAAAATCTATCACAAGTTCAAATCCCAACACCATAATTGATCAAACGTACGAACTTTCTCCCTCACTTACCTTTTTTCACTGGTAGCCTATCATAATCACGTCAAATAATAAACTGCTCTTATAGTAACGTAACTCACGTCCTATGATTTTGCAGGGGGGAAGTGACTGAAGACTTTATTTCAAGCAGTACGGACATCACTTGTTCTCCAACACAGTCAGCACACACATCTTTGATATCGCAGTGCAGTCATCACGACGTCTGCGCTCCAACTGAATTAGTTCAAATCCGCACCACCCCCTGGCCAGCGTGCGGAGATACTGCCTACGCCTGTCACGTGAGGCGGTCGGCCACTAGCGCTGGGGCGACCCCAGCGATCGCTCCCACGTCGTAAACATGTTTTCGCTGGACACGCTGGAAATTGTCGATTTTGATGTCGCAGCGGCCCCTTGTCCGCTCACCACATGTATTTGTCGCCTCCACACGTTTCCCTCCAAAATTGTCTGCCTCGGAGCTGAATCGCACAACGGTCGGCCGTTTCCCTGCAACACTTTCGGCGCCACGTTAAAACCTGTCGATGCCGACCACTCACCGTCCACCACATGTCCCTGTGTGAGCGAGAATGCAGTGCTACACTTTTAGCGGCAAAGTTTGCTCGACAGTGGAATCCGCCATGACTATACAACAGCATGTTTGGACCGCACTAGAATGCCCGCTAATTTACTCGCTCTCGCGCACACGTAATAACTGTACAATCGCTGCGCCGCCGCCTCACTTACGTCACACACCCTCCATACACGCGATGGACATAAATTTAATGGTACAAATGGCTCTGAGCACTATGGGACTTAACATATATGGTCATCAGTCCCCTAGAACGTAGAACTACTTAAACCGAACTAACCTAAGGACATCACGCAACACCCAGTCATCACGAGGCAGAGAAAATTCCTAACCCCGCCGGGAATCGAACCCGGGCGTGGGAAGCGAGAACGCTACCGCACGACCACGAGCTGCGGACAGATAAATTTGTCCAGTTATTTGTCTACTCACTCACATTCTGACCAGATCGCCGTTATTGCGCAAAAACAGCTCAGACTGCGTTGTGCTGCTCGGGGAAGTAAGGAAGGGCTACACTCTATTTATTTGGAGCCCTTTTATTTCGTCGTGGAGTATATTTGTCACAAAACACCCGCACTGATCCGACTGTGGTCATCTGACACAGGCCACAAACACGTAAACAATTCCTAATTTCACCACACAATAGCAAACAGCTCTTAAATAATTCAGTACACAATATCAGCAGACGAGCTCTGTACTCTTAAACTCTGCAAATAAAGCACCGCACAGTGCACAGACATGCTCGCAAAATAGTGCAACAGACGCGCCCAAATACCACCAGCTGCCAAACCGACCAAAAGTCTCTGCTCGGCCTCCCCGAAACATGACCTGAACACAGTCGCATTCGCACCTATCACCGGAGAAATTGATATCGCCTAGGCGCCTTAGATAACGCTCCAAGGCAGTGCGGTCGGCGGGGAAGGGGATTCCAGAGTCTCCAGCCAAGTTCAGCTTCCGAGCGCTCATGACAGCCGACACATGTGAAAGCTGCATTGTTCTTCTCATGTCTACCGCCGGCGTCTCAGGTCTGGACCTGCCTTCACGTCTATTCTCAGAATAGGTCATAGCTCGTTGACACACTCTATTAACGCGGCCGGGAAAATATTTACTACTCGCATGCAACCGAGATGGTGACGGAAAAACCAAATCACTCAGATCTGCGCTGCAGGCGCGTGTAATCATTGAGAGCACTCTGTTCATTTTTTTCGAACAACTTATTTAACCATACAGTGTATCTATCACACTATCACAAAACACCAATCCCAGATGTGCCCGGGGCCATTTTGCACAGCCCACAGACACGCACCTAATCATAATTTCAGTACACACTAAAGCAAACTCTACTAAATAATACATCACACACATGCGTAGATACGCTCAGTACTCGTAAACTATCGTATTAACTCATAGCAGATCCTGCAGATCCGCTCGCAAAATAACTCATCAGACGTGCCCAGGTACCCCCACTCTGCACCCTGCCCACAGGATCGTGAAGTCCCCCATCCATCTGATTTCAGACCTCGCACAGCCCCTGCTCGGCTTCCGCAAGCGTGAGTTGACACGGTCAATGCCCTCATCAGCGGTCAAAGCACACACATACGTCCATGCAGGACCGCGATCCCGAGCCGCGACCAGCGAATGCGGGTGAAAGTCAACTTTATATCAACATAGCATAATTCCAAAGCGCAGCCTCCATACGCTAGACACATCATAGCAGCACATGACTTTACCTCCCATGACACTGTAGCACACTGCACATTGCTCCTCATAACACATTACATGGCCCTTTAACTAAACATAACTACACATCCCTGCTCTCGCCTCTTCGCGTGACCAGCCATCTAAAAACCTTCTCAATATTATTCCTACTTTACAACTATTTTTTTTAATATGATCTAATTTACAACTCCCACCGCACATAACCTCACACCCGTCTACCACCAACATACGCAAACGTCCTCAACCCTATCTTGACACTCATATATCACCCCACAAACCATGCCCATCAATCAATTTACCATTCTCATCCCCTCTTTTCGGATTACAAACGTAGCCTCTATCTAAACACCAACCAACTAATCTTTCTCGCACTTTCAACAGTAAAATTAATTTTACACACACTCAGAAATACCAAACGCAATTAAAGACTCAAACTTTTATACAGAGCATCAAGCACATACGATACTCACACCAATATTCAAAGCCTGGTCCATATTTACCACCTCCACCTTCAATTAAATATTATTACTGTTGCCGCAACATTCTACCAGCGCTCGATTTGTACCTATTTTTCCACTCTTAACTGTTGTCACTAGCGGTCGAATATCACTATCTATAGTTTGCATAAATTTCCACATTAAAAAAATCTCGGTCCGCCGTTCAGAGACTCCTATATCCGAACACATAGCATCATTCAACTATCACTTGCTCTTATCTAATAACTCATCCATCAGATCTGGGGGCAAGATCATCCCTTTCTTTCTTTCTTTCCTTCTTTCAGCAGCAGACAGCTATTTTTTTTACAGTGGTAGCTAAACTGCGCCATCAACTTAACATCACCGTTCGCGGAACATATCTTCAAATACGTAAACCCACTTACTCAATTACACAGCGGTCTCACTGAGGACATGACCTTCAATATTACAGTTCTTAATCCAATAGCCACCGAAACAAGTTCTAAATGCTCAAACTAATTCCATAGCGCCTTACAAAGTGAGTGTCCGAGCGCCGCCGCCGGCATGTCAAAGCCACATAGCTGTCCATCTAAACAGCCGTCCACTCAGCCCCAGGACCGGAATGCTGAAGTGGGCTGTCCCTATACCTGCTCTCCAGCTATTGTCTAACAACATACAGTGCACAAATGGATTCCTCAATAGCACAGATCTCTATCGCCCCCTTGCATCTCCAACAGGACATGTAAACAGTGTCCCCCCAGCCAGCGAACCTGACGTCATTCACCCTTTGCTGATAATTTCCACTCGCATATATAAAACCATATTCACTCCTGCCAAAACTCACTTAATAATAAAAAAGCATTCTCCCTTTCTAAGCATAGATGAGTATGCATTTATCTTCACCCATCTGATCTCTGTAATTTAAGTCGAAGAAAGACATATCTATTACCTTTTGCAACCTGTCTTTAAACAGAACGATTTCAGTTACTACAACAGGACCTTGTTTTGACCATTCACCGGAAATGCGTGCAATGTTGTACGCCTCAAACTAGGTACAAGTACAACAGATCTTCAACACCCTATCATCTATATCCTATTCGCTAATCAGTTTTCGCATTCCTTTCGATTTTATGTCAGATCCATCCATGCGACCGCTACATAAGTTATCGTTCTGTGTTCTAAAATTGTCTCTAAATGTAACCATAGCATATCGAGTCACCTCCACATTCGGAGAGCGCTTGCTCTGTTTTCTGTATCTCTTTGTACATGCACGCCTCGCGGATGGCTCCCAGGACCCAGTCCCATTGGCTGGTGGACCAAACTTCGAGCATAGAATACTTCTCCGGACATAACGCGTGCTTGGTCCACCCACGAACCCTATCACGGATGCTGCATATGGTGGTTCCACCTCTCGAATACAGCTCCGGTTATATAGTACGCAGCAGATCCACACTCGAACGCTAACTTGGGTATTGAATACTGTGGATCTGCATTCAAATACAGCTTTCTACCTTGCGCGAGGCGGATCCACCTTCAAACACTACCCCGTGCACGGCGTATTGTGGATCTGCAGCTGTCTGCTGCTAAAAGAAGGAAAGAAAGAAAGGGATGACCTTGCCCCCAGACCTGATGGATGAGTTATTCTTATCTAATAAGAGCAAGTGATAGTTGAATGATGCTATGTGTTCGGATATAGGAGTCTCTAAACGGCGGACCGAGATTTTTTTAATGTGGAAATCTATGCAATCTATAGATAGTGATATTCGACCGCTAGTGACAACAGTTAAGAGCGGAAAAATAGGTACAAATCGAGCGCTGGTAGAATGTTGCGGCAATGGTAATAATATTTAATTGAAGGTGGAGGTGGTAAAAATGGACCAGGCTTCGAATATTGGTGTGAGTGTCGTATGTGTTTGATGCTCTGTATAAAAGTTTGAGTCTAATGGCGTTTGGTATTTCTGGGTGTGTGTAAAATTAATTTTACTGTTGAGAGTGCGAGAAAGATTAGTTGGTTGGTGTTTAGGTAGAGGC
The DNA here is from genome assembly GCF_023864345.2 of Schistocerca serialis cubense. Taxonomy (NCBI): domain Eukaryota; kingdom Metazoa; phylum Arthropoda; class Insecta; order Orthoptera; family Acrididae; genus Schistocerca; species Schistocerca serialis. The sequence continues at coordinate 455,275,271 of NC_064639.1, read as the reverse complement.
TACGTTTGTAATTCGAAAAGAGGGGATGAGAATGGTAAATTGATTGATGAGCGTGGTTTGTGGGGTGATATATGAGTGTCAAGATAGGGTTGAGGACGTTTGCGAACGTTGGTGGTGGGACGGGTGTGAGGTTATGTGCGGTGGGAGGTGTAAATTAGATCATATTAAAAAAAAAAAAGTTATAAATTAGGAATAATATTGAGAAGGTTTTTAGATGGCTGGTCACGCGAAGAGGCGAGAGCAGGGATGTGTAGTTATGTTTAGTTAAAGGGCCATGTAATGTGTTATGAGGAGCAATGTGCAGTGTGCTACAGTGTCATGGGAGGTAAAGTCATGTGCTGCTATGATGTGTCTAGCGTATGGAGGCTGCGCTTTGGAATTATGCTATGTTGATATAAAGTTGACTTTCACCCGCATTCGCTGGTCGCGGCTCGGGATCGCGGTCCTGCATGGACGTATGTGTGTGCTTTGACCGCTGATGAGGGCATTGACCGCGTCAACTCACGCTTGCGGAAGCCGAGCAGGGGCTGTGCGAGGTCTGAAATCAGATGGATGGGGGACTTCACGATCCTGTGGGCAGGGTGCAGAGTGGGGGTACCTGGGCACGTCTGATGAGTTATTTTGCGAGCGGATCTGCAGGATCTGCTATGCGTTAATACGATAGTTTACGAGTACTGAGCGTATCTACGCATGTGTGTGATGTATTATTTAGTAGAGTTTGCTTTAGTGTGTACTGAAATTATGATTAGGTGCGTGTCTGTGGGCTGTGCAAAATGGCCCCGGGCACATCTGGGATTGGTGTTTTGTGATAGTGTGATAGATACACTGTATGGTTAAATAAGTTGTTCGAAAAAAATGAACAGAGTGCTCTCAATGATTACACGCGCCTGCAGCGCAGATCTGAGTGATTTGGTTTTTCCGTCACCATCTCGGTTGCATGCGAGTAGTAAATGTTTTCCTGGCCGCGTTAATAGAGTGTGTCAACGAGCTATGACCTATTCTGAGAATAGACGTGAAGGCAGGTCCAGACCTGAGACGCCGGCGGTAGACATGAGAAGAACAATGCAGCTTTCACATGTGTCGGCTGTCATGAGCGCTCGGAAGCTGAACTTGGCTGGAGACTCTGGAATCCCCTTCCCCGCCGACCGCACTGCCTTGGAGCGTTATCTAAGGCGCCTAGGCGATATCAATTTCTCCGGTGATAGGTGCGAATGCGACTGTGTTCAGGTCATGTTTCGGGGAGGCCGAGCAGAGACTTTTGGTCGGTTTGGCAGCTGGTGGTATTTGGGCGCGTCTGTTGCACTATTTTGCGAGCATGTCTGTGCACTGTGCAGTGCTTTATTTGCAGAGTTTAAGAGTACAGAGCTCGTCTGCTGATATTGTGTACTGCATTATTTAAGAGCTGTTTGCTATTGTGTGGTGAAATTAGGAGTTGTTTACGTGTTTGTGGCCTGTGTCAGATGACCACAGTCGGATCAGTGCGGGTGTTTTGTGACAAATATATTCCATGTCGAAATAAAAGGGCTCCAAATAAATAGAGTGTAGCCCTTCCTTACTTCCCCGAACAGCACAGCGCAGTCTGAGCTGTTTTTGCGCAATAACGGCGATCTGGTCAGAATGTGAGTGAGTAGACAAATAACTGGACAAATTTATCTGTAGAGGAGTTACAGGTCTGGATTGGAATGAATATCTTGATGGGTGTGGTTGTGTTGCCAAGTGTAGTGCACTACTGGAGTTCAGAAACTGCGTTATGTCAGCTTTACATATCGAAACCTATGAGAAGTAAACGTTTCAAAAAGATATGTCGCAAATAAATAAAGTACACTCGTTCTTCCTTCCATCAGTCTATGCACTGAAATTATTTCCGAAAATTAGCAGTTGTTTGGCTATTTGGAGGTAAATGTTTTGAATTATTTACGAGCGGTTCGCATGTCTGTAGGCTGTGCTATGAGTTATTTTTAACTGTTTACAATTAGCAAGCGTGTGTCTAGAACATTATAAATGAGTTATGTAGGCGTGTTTTGCAGGTCTGTATGATGTGGGACGTGTCGGTGTGATACATATACTCCATTCCTAAATAAAGTAAATTCGTTCCTCGGTCCATGGACCTAGTTCAGGATGAGTCCGTTTACCAGAAACGTGTAGGAAGAGGTCGAGTGCTGGTGGCTTAGTTTGAAACAATTTTCTTAGGTTGGTGGCGGAAGCGCAAGTGAGCTTTGTTTACTGGCAGATTTCAAACTTGGCGCTGGTTCCTAGGAGGAGGAGGTGGCAGTCTGGTCCTCGAAAAGTAGTTGAAATTAGGGAGTTGAACACGTTTGCATACGTATATGAAATTGTAAATTCAATTATTTAATATAGCGGGGTGGTGAGAGTGAATTAGCGAGCGTTCTCGCGACGAGCAAATGCGCTGTTATACAGTCATGGTGGATTCCACTGTCGGTCAAACTCAAGCGCCAAACGTATCCTTCGTCCGGCACGCGGTCGACAGGTTCCATCGTGTCCATCGTTAAGTGCTCGCGGGCGCGGAAAGATGTTTACGTCGTCGCACTCTGAGGCAAGTGCGGCTGACCCTTTGTGGCGGGACCCTTAGGCGCCGCTCGCCGCCTACCTGGCGTGCTGGCCGTGGGGGTGTTAGGGCACCGCTGGTCGCTTGACATCAGCCGGCCAGGGAACTGTCGATTGAGTGGGCTCAGCCAGCCGCGCTTACGTCAGCTGTGCTCTGGAGTTTCGCTGTGTGAGCATGGAGAAGGCAGTTGGGACACACCTGCATGACCGTAGTGTCTGAAATAAAGAGTCATTTTCCACGTATTTACAGAAGGCTATGTCCATCGCGTGTATGGAGGGTGTGTGACGTAAGCGAGGCGGCGGCGCAGCGATTGTACAGTTATTACGTGCGCGCGAGAGCGAGTAAATTAGCGGGCGTTCTAGTGTGGTCCAAACGTGCTGTTATATAGTCATGGCGGATTCCACTGTCGAGCAAACTTTGCCGCGCAAAAGTGTAGCACTGCGTTCTCGCTCGCACAGGGACATGTGGTGGACGGTGAGCGGTCGGCATCGACAGGTTTTAACGTGGCGCCGAAAGTGTTGCAGGAAAACGACCGACCGTTGTGCGATTCAGCTCCGGGGCAGACAGTTTTGGTGGGAAACGTGTGGAGGCGACGAATACACGTGGTGAGCGGACAAGGGGCCGCTGTGACGTTAAACTCGACAATTTCCAGCGTGTCCAGCGAAAACATGTTTACGACGTGGGAGCGATCGCTGGGCTCTCCCCCAGCGCTAGTGGCCGGCCGCCTCACATGACAGGCGTAGGCAGTGTCTCTGTGCGCTGGCCAGGGGGTGGCGAGGATTTGAACTAATTCAGTTGGATCGCGGACGTCGTGGTGACTGCACTGCGATATCAAAGATGTGTGTGCTGACTGTGTTGGAGAATAAGTGATGACCGTACTGCTTGAAATTATGTCTTCAGTCCCTCCCCCCCTGCAAAATCATAGGACGTGAATTACGTTACTATAAGAGCAGTTTATTATTTGATGCGATTACCATAGGCTACCAGTGAAAAAAGATAAGTGAGGGAGAAAGTTCGTACATGTGATCAATTATGGTGTTGGGATTTGAACTTGTGATAGATTTTTGTTATGGATGTAAGGAAAATGGCTTTCTCACCGAGAAAATCGGACATCTTGAATAAATAATAAATGATAATAATAAATAGAAGTACAGTATTCGAGAGAATATCGTGTTGGTGCCCGCATCTCGTGGTCATGCGGTAGCGTTCTCGCTTCCCACGCCCGGGTTCCCGGGTTCGATTCCCGGCGGGGTCAGGGATTTTCTCTGCCTCGTGATGGCTGGGTGTTGTGTGCTGTCCTTAGATTAGTTAGGTTTAAGTAGTTCTAAGTTCTAGGGGACTGATGACCATAGATGTTAAGTCCCATAGTGCTCAGAGCCATTTGAGCCAATATCGTGTTGGAATTTGAATTTGGCGCAATTTTCTAGTGGAGGTAGATCTATAATAATAAATGATAATGAATGAAAATAAATGATAATGAATGATAATAAATGACAATGAATGATAATGAATGTTAATAATTAATAATGGATAATAATAAACAAAACTAAGGTTTTGCAGCCATTATCGTGTTGGAATTTGAATTTGGAGGGAATTTTCTAGTGGAGGCAGGTCAATAATAATAAATAAGAATAAATGATAATAAATACTAATGAATGTTGATGAATGAAAATCAATAATAATAAATAATAATGAATGTAAATCAATAATAATAAATAATAAAGAATGTTAATGAATGATAATCAATAATAATAGAAAGACAAGTACGGTGTTTGCATGCATAATCCTGTTGGAATTCAAACTTCCCACCATTTTTCCTTCTGGAGGCTTAGGTTAGTGGATGCAGCACAATTGGCCTATTTTCTCGCCAAAAGTCAAACTTCCCGCCATTTTTTCTTGAGGTTAGGTAAGTGGACGTAGCACAATTGACCTATTTTCCCGCCAAAAGCCGCCATCTTGGATGACGTAATGCGCTGTTGCCAAGTCTACATGGCGCTATCTTGGATGACGTGTTCGCCGCCATCTTGTATAAATTTGGCAACAATGGAGAGTGGGGTGACGCGAACCTTGTCCCTCTATTTGCAACATGCTACGAATGTGTGTCGTGCGTCGTCTTGTAGCATGCTACAAAAGGTAACATCTTGTGGCCTATGTTGCTTGCAGTAGGTTAATTTATATCAAACAACAGGATTTGTGCCACACTGGGTCGGTCTTGCATGGAGAATGGGTGATAAAGTTATGGCGACGGTTGCTTACTTGGTCGTCACACATGCAGGTAACAACGGAAATGAAAATACACGGAAAAGGAAACGATGACGGGAGTGAATAACATTTAAAGGAGGCCCACGAACGAGTATACTAGGAAATCTAGTAGCAGATGATGGGTAATTATTTAGTAATTTTACAAGAATGTCCAATGGAGACTTCATTTATTTACTGCAGTTTTCTAAAGGAAGATAAGTGCCAAGACAATATTTCACCAAGAATTCGACTGGGCATCACATTACGATTTTTCGCCAATGGAAATTTATACGAGTCACTAAGTCTCATATTCTGCTATTTCCCCGATGTGCCAGAAGTATGCGAAGCTATTTCATCAGTGCTGAATAATTACGGAAATGTAAGTACATAACATTCAATACTGACTGTATTTAAATAATTTTTAATTTTCATTTTAAGTAATTTACAATCGAAATTAAATAATTGCTGCAAAATATTTCAGATACTGTTAAAATCGCAAAAATTGATGAAGCTCTTCTGATGTCCCCGTACTTTGGCAAATTCTTTACTCTCACTGGTATCATTATCAGCATATAAAATTTCGCAGCCTCTGGACAGCTTATTTCTGATTGTTTTCCGATACGATAACCGGTAGTGATGTGATGCTGGGAGTTCGCTTCTCTTACTCCCCCACTGCTGCTTTGAATAGCACATTTGCAAAGATGTGCTTCACATATGTCTGTGTTGTCGGGAGAAATTTTCTCATTTCATTGGAGGTAAACTCTCCATTCACGCTCCACTCATCATCTCTGTTGTCAACAGTTTTTAAAATCTGGTAAGCTTCCTCAGCTCGAGCATCTCCCTCCATTTCCTGAGCTATCTTTTTTTGGGTTTAGTAGTAGTTGGTGTTTGAGCGCATTTTCTTCAGCAGTCTGAATTGCGTCTTCATCTTTAGTTTCTGCGTCCTCTTTGTCGTCCTTCTGAAAAAAAAAACAGGGAAAGTAATGATTATGTTTTACTTTTCAGATTCCGAAGGATACCGAAGAACTGAAGAATGTTACCAGAAATTTTGAGGTGAAGTGGAACATCCCTTCCTTTATCGGAGCCATAGATGTGAAACGTGTGCAAATTATAGCCTGCCAATACGGGAAGTCGATATATTAATTGTAAAAAAAAAATTAGCATTGTCTTTACGGCGATTGCAACGCAAATTACTGCTTTCAAGAACAACAGGTTTGTTGCCAGGGCCACAAATCAGATGGAGGAAGTTTTTTTTGTTTTTTTTTTTTAGAACTATTCGTTTCATAAAGCGTTAATAGAAAACATTCGCGGCTCGTGGTTTCTATACTGGGGAAGGCTGCGGCATTTATCGATTGGAGCCAACATAGACCTCGGGTTACGCTACAGATTAATCTACAACTAAGAATTCAGGGGGAGGGGGGTGGGCTGATCACTCTCTACCCATAATTTTATTACTGTATCTTCTATAATCAGGTATTAAATATCATTAGCAGCTAACTCCGAGTTAAAATCTTTGGTTAATGTTTTTATATGTCATCATTACATTTTCTGACACTTTGCAGCAAATCATATGAAAAGACACGTTTCGGAGAGATCTTTAATGTGATGAATGTTAACTTTGCGGCTGCTTAATATTTTTGGTGTTTTCAGTTCTAAACTTAAGGCGTTTATTCTGGTTTACCTCCAAAGCTCGAAGTTTACGAATTCACATGACGATACTGTGAGGTTTTGGTGGCGTCACAGGTCTTGTGCTGTGATTGGGTGGCATGAGCAATCCGTGCAACTGCCATATTAATTCACATGTTTGAGAAGCGAACAGTTCGTATTTATTGTGTATTATGAAAATATGCATTTATGTGATATAGCGCACTAAAGATCTCTCCAAATACATCATTTTTAGTACGGTTTGTTCTGCTGAAGTACACAAAATGTGACACTGTAGCGCAACACACTGTACCGGTACCAAAAGTGATTCGTTTCGGAAAATGTCATCACGTTTATGACTGGCTAAACATGACACCACCCTTTTTTACTCACTTCACTTAATAGGCTAAGTAGGACTTCATATAAAGAAATTACCTCTTATCAATTATGAATGCATTTTTGGTTACCTCAATTCATTTGTTTATAGACGAAGTCAGCTCGTCTCCCCTTCTGTGCAGCAAAATGGTCTACGACCATTTCATTGAAATTTGGCCGATTCAGTAATTCTTTTTCTAGGGAACACATTGCAACCGCACAAAGTCTTTCCTCGATCATAGTGTTGCGCATGAACGTTGTCACTCTCTGTAACGTAGGGAAGCAGCGTTCTGCCTCTCCAGTCGTCATAGGGAAGGTTACTATTATTTGCAGAAGTCTTACACTTTCAGGAAAAGCTTTAGCCAGATTGTTATCGTAAAGAAAGTTCAACAAGGTGCAAAAGCTCATGACGTAGATCTGAAGACTATAAATTGAACAAATTAAATGCTATTTTAAGCTCTTTTTCTTTAAAAAATAGTTTGATGTTTTGCAAACAACGATGGATCAGACAGCTGTGAAATCGATAAGTAATCATTGAAACTGAATCGGTCACTGATCTGAGTTGTGATGTGGTCGCAAATGTTTCGTGCGCACACTATTCTTGATTCTGTGAAACGTCCCCGTTTTGCAGTTGGTTCTACCTGTTCGCAGTGATCGTCAGTTTCAAGTGAGGCCCTAATTTGCTGGACAGAGTCTGCAAAGTGCGATACATATTCAACAGTTTTCACTGCATCAATATTCCTCTGCTGAATGTCACAATGAGGCATGACTGTATTAAAAAAATTTAACCAGAAGAGGAAATCTTCGTCTTGCAGGAAACCCTTCAGTCCTGTAGCCTTGTTTATTGTCTTGTAATCACTGGCATCATCATCAATAATTCTTTCTAGGCACTCAACGATTTCCTTTTGGTATTTGTACCCAGTGGTTATACACTCCGTGATTTAAAATTCCATCTGATGGACTGAGGACAGGTAGGAATACGCTTCTTCACTACTCCGTCAAGAATGGCTGTATGTCTGGAAGACCATGAAAAAAAGGTGGAAATTCCTTCCAAGTTGCTAAAGAAGACCGCACTTGTTTATTGCCCGTCACACAACGTTCAACAATTAAATTTAATTTTCTCTAATTCTAGTTTGAACTCCACTTTTATGGCCACTCATAACAGGAGCACCGTCGTAACACTGATCTATCAGTTATTCAGGTGTTTCATGTACATTCATTTTCTCTAGCTCGCAGAGAACAGCTGCAGTTACATCGTCTGCACTGTGACTTTTTGGGCGTACAAAGGAAATAAATCTTTCATTTATTTGTCTTAGTAGCTCATAGCGAATTATTAGGACCAATTGTGACGAATCTGCACAGTCAGTAGTTTGATCAACTTCTATTGCGAGAAAGGTTGCCTTCGACAGCTCACTCCTGATGAGATTGAGGTATACCTCATAAATTGATTCCTGGAGTTCATTTTGAATTGTCTTCGATAGGCCTAAGAAAACACGGTTTTCTGATTTCTCAATGTGCTGCTTCAAGACACAGTCCAGTTCTGCCATAAGACTGACTAATCCTCGAAAAATTCCTGGGTTTTTGGAATCTTCTGTTTCGTCGTGGCTCCTTAAGGCAAGCTCGAATTTGCCGCAAAATTTAATACAGTCTATCAGTTTACCCAGAATATACCGATTTTTTGATACATTTTCATTGTATATCTTTATATTACGGCGGTAAGCACTGTCTAATTGGCACATAATGTCCGCTTTCTCCAGCACTTAAAACTCAATGAAACCATTTAAATGTTTTTCGCTGGAATTATGTTTTATCACCTGTGCGTGAAAATTCTTTGAGTCAGTGTACCAGTTTCAGTCCAGGCACTATCAGTAGTATTTGTAAGAAAATAGGTGAAACAGAAAAATGCATTTTTCACTTGACAACCACACAACCACTCAGCTGCATCGTACATTGCTCTATTAAAACTGCGTTTGTATCCTTGCCTACATTTGCACTGTTTCTGTTCTTGATTGATCGTTAGATCGGGTCTGGGTGCACCAAGTTCTTTCACTTTCATCCTATGGCTGTTTTCCAAGTTTTTACGTATTAAATTGCACACTGAATTCATATTGTGCTGGTTTCACACTCGCGGTATGTCGCAGATATTCACAAGCAAGTAAAACTCACTAAAATCTTACAAAATACACTCCGAAAAAGAAACTTGCTAATATCACACGGTATCAACAAAAGCAGTCAGCATCAGCAAGCAAGGAAAGTAACAGGACAAATTTCGCGCGCTTTGTCCTCTAATCACTTATGAAACTCTCGCTAGATGGCAGTACTGTTATGTTACTGTAGTCTAGTGCACTCTGGCGGGATATTTGCAAACTTATTCTAAATGTAGATAAAATAGCCAATGGCAGAAACAAAACAACTATGTAAAACATTATCAAAACAATAATACTAAACGTTGATTAATGACGCATCGAAGCATAGTAGAGATGTGCAGAGACAGAGATTGTATAACGAAGTTTCGGCCACTCCACATTCCTTTATTACATAGGTAGTGGAACGTGAAAAACGTGTGGTGGTTGGTATGACACCCTTAGGCTGCAAGCTCTGAGCCTTCTCGGGTCGCCTATAAAGAGCAGTACTATGTAGAAGCCACGCCCCCAAACCGCTACTACGTGCAGCTTACGGTCGTTCCAAGGCGCAACCTAAACACTACTAACCGTTCGGAAAACATTTATCGATACAAACAGTTCCAAAAACGTTGACCCTTGTTATTTTAATCGGAATAGGAAACATGCGAAATTCGTCCTGATAATTTAAATTATGTAATACATTCTTGTGAAATTTACTTTAACATATATTTTGGGGCGGCTTCACCTCAGAGCCTTTAATTACGAGCCGCGCCTGCTACAGACTGAGTGTCTGATTCATTACCAACCCCATTCCCATGTCCATTCTTTGGAGCATATTGAACATCATGTGTTGCACTTTCGGTCTCATTCGGTATTTTTACATATTCTGTCTCGTGTTGTTTACGCTGATCTATCTGTTGCATGTCCAATTCGATCCTATCAAGATCTTCCATGACTTCTCTTTGTCTTACTCTATTATTTTCTGCCATTTTTTAGCGTTCTTCTAAGCGTTGCTGTTCGCGAATTTTTTTAAACTGACTATGCATTAACATCTGATCATAAGACTTGATTCTACCCCAAAACATCGTCCTTGGTCCTATATTCAATCCGTTTCCTCGTCTTTCATAGCCTTTTTGTTACTGGAGCTGAGACAGAACTCAACACAACCCAATTTAATGATTTTTTGCGCCAGAAAATAAGAAATACTTCAATACAATTCTATCTACACTTCCTACATATTTGAGTCACATTTACATTTACATTTTTTTTTTCAATTTGCGTCAGCTTATTATTTGAGAGGATTATGTGTTTTGTACCTATCAACAGCAAATCCTCAATCTATCAGAATACTGTAATTTTACCTCCTGGCAAGGTCGCCATTTGTAAGATATATGCGCAAATGGATAAAGCATCTGAACTTTCTCTATATTTCTATAGAAATATGAATCAAGCCCTGTAAGGTAGCTAATATTAGGTGGAGATTATAACAAATTAATTAGAATTGCTGCTGTCACATAACTAAAATGCATGAATTAATGAAAGTGAAAGTTTGGGATCTATTCTAGAAAGACAAAACAGCTGTTCCCTTTTTCATTCTACATGTGATTTATCAACTGTGCTTTCAGGGATCAAGTGATACACAACAATCATGTTCAATTACTTCAACTGTCAATAGCAAAATATTTAACTCTTGCACATACTGAATTGGCAATTATTAAATCGTTATCTCTACAAATGAAAATGTTATCACAGGCAAAAATGATCAAAAATCTTCATCTATTACATTTACTTCTACGATACTGTTGCGGGTCAGTGCACTAAGTTCGTCGAGAAAAAAATTACCTTTTAGACCAATGGAAAAACTCTCATGTACTCAGTGTGAGGGTAGGTTAGTATCCTAGCTTTTGATATGCAATGGTCAAAGCATACGCAGGTTGCAGTGAGCAAAATCTCGAGTCAACATTTACTGTGTCCTAATGTGCGATGGTACTTTACCAATCGGGATGTGCAATGGCATTGTCTCTGCGCTGGATCTGAAACACTAATTCCCTACTCTGGCCTTTACTGAATTCACTCACTCTCACCTTTCCTGCATTTCGTAGAACGTTAATGTTTTTCTAGTCGAAATAATGGCTATTGCACACTCACTTAGGGTTGGAGTGACAGGCACAATTTCATTGCCCCCAGAAATTTGCACAGGAATAATTAACTACCTCTTTGCTGTCTGTCGCCACGTTATGTGAAGCATATCGTCCACACTTAACAGATGCAAAGCTCTCAACGCCCTCGCTATTTTCCACACACTTGTGTGGTTCACTGCGAGATGAGAGAGATCTAGAAATTTTTGGTTCTCAAAATGTTTTTATATAATGGAGATCTCCCCAGCATGTCGCATTTGCATCGCCCAGTGTTGCTCCAGCCAACCACCGTCTCGTTACAGGTGAATTTTTATTTTTCTTGCCAGGTCGCCAGTAGCCCTGTTAAAGCCGTGCAGCCACTTACCGTCATATCCCGGCCATATTTGCATTAAAAGGAATAATGTATTGTTCTGGTCTTATCCCTTTCTGCGCAGAAGCTCGGTGTTCTCTTGTTAAGTGGGGTTTTACAATGCCATTAACCACCTGCTCGATTCGTCTCACTTCACTTTAACTTATTTATGCATGCCCCTGTCCTTATTTACAAGTTTAAGGTTGTTAGTTTCCATGCCATAGAACTCCATTTTTCCCCAAAGTGGTGTGTGCTTTACACAGTCAAAAGCTTTACTTAGATCACAAAAAGTGATCTATGTATTTGACTACAGTGTCTAAGCCTCAACAATTGACAAGTTTTTCCTAAAACCATAATGTGATTCACTAATTATTCATAAATTTTCAAAGTAAACAGATAACTATTCATAAATTATACATTCTAGTACTTTAGGGGACATTGTACGTAAATATCGGTCAAATTTGACATTTTGTACTCTATGATGTACTTTGGACATTCCTGAACGTTTTGGTATACAATACATTAAAATCAGACAATTGTGAGACCTTCAAATAATATCTTGAATGTTGGAATGTGACTAAAATTTTGCGGCTATGCATATATATTGCTGTAGTTGAGCAGTCATATCTTGGGAACTACACAGTCTAGAAGGTTGTGAATTGTTTTGTTTTGTGCCTTCTGCTACGTCTCAGAAGTTGGAATTACAAATAAACAAATCAGTCCTTTGTTTCTGATAATAGTTTTCTTGATTTATGAGCAGTGTTGCCAAGTGAATTTATGAAATCTATGGACTTTGCTCGTTTTGCACCAGGCAAATGGAAGTAGTGTGTTTTGAAACAAATTTATATAATAAAAAAAATACAATCTCTGTCTTTTATTTACGGCAATAAGACACAATACAAATGAAACAGGAACAAATGCCCAGCTGTTGTTGAAAGAAAACAATCAAAATTAGTCATTTGATTGAATGGTTGCGTACTATAACTTTACATATTGTCTTTTATAGCAAATTTACAGATGCTATATTCTTTAATCACCCACTCAATCAGACCTACATTTGGCTGATGGATTTGATCTGTTGCTACACCTCTTTTTAGCAGGCTCATACACTTTTTTGATGGATCATCCAAACCATATGAGGGCTCCATCCTAAAAACAACATGGATTATTTTCCCCTTCCATTTCTTTTTGAGTATAGCCCATTTCATGTCTCTTATCTTATCCCCACTGGCTTCCTCAAATTTTGGCAGAGGTCCTTGAAGTTCAGAACATCCCTGTCTGTTCCCAGTCTACGAACATTTCCAATTTTTTTATAAATCCTGTGATATTGTTGAGGAGCTTACTTCCAAAGGTTTCTTTCCACAGTACCAAAAAGTTGATCTGCAGGTAAGTAGGAGTGACTATGCACTGAAAATGTAATGCGTACTGAAAAAATCTAAACTCTTCTCAAACAGGCCATAAAGACCCAACGGTACCAACTGGCCGTTGTGTCATCCTCAGCCCATAGGTGTCACTGGATGGGGATGTGGAGGGGCATGTGGTCAACACATTGCTCTCCCAGCTATATGTCAGTTTGCGAGACCTCTACTGAGTCGAGATTTTTTTAACAGCCACCAATAGAGAGCATGAACTACAAGGGTGTTCCTGTTTTTTCCAGTGCAGCCATCGCAAAATAGTCTTATTGTTCAAGTATTTTCTTCAGATCTAAGCTTACTCAGAGCGTCTATTAAGGCTGAAGCTACTTCATTTGAACCTGTGCCAGCCTGGTTTTCAGTCCAGCAGTAAAAGTTTGGAAGCTTATTGTCAGTATATGTAATACAGAGATCGTAATATAACAGTCGCCGTGCTTAATAAGCCTCATCAAAAGCGAGTTTTAGCAGGGTTGGGACTTGCTGCAGATCAAAGCTTAAAGACAAGCTATTGGGCAGTTTCCCTTTCATAATTTTGTAGAACTGTTTAGCTCTCATTTTATGAGCAGCAAGCTCTGCTCCCGTCTTTGTGTTTTTGACCAACTCTTTAGTTAGTTTTATTTCAGGTTGTATTCTACAGCAGTCACTATAAACATCTACTGCAGGATCACCAAACCCCAAATTAATTTTTTTGGGAATATGTTGCTGAAGAACCACTTTTTTACTTTTAATGAATCAGGGACACTTTCATTATACATTTTAAAAAGTTTTGTCATATTTAAGTCTGAAGATAGATACGGCCTTTTACTTTTTTGACTGCTAAAGCGACTTTTTCTACCCTTCAAATTTACGATGAAATTTATCACACTATTTTTCTTTGCAAAATTTAGTTTTGTTCTGCGATCACCACCTCTTTTTTTCCAAATGATGTTACCAAAAACTACCAAGTAAGCAATGCTATTAAGTCTAATTGTTCCTATACCGAACAGAGCTCTAAAAAGCTTGCAATACACAGGAATTTTCATGCTATCTACTCTCACCTGATACTTTGTAGTCTGAGTCTTCAGTTTTCCATCATTTTTCCGAGGACGTCGACTTTGGACTGGAGACAACTATAAATGAAGATAGAATCCTGCCCTGCTGTTGTTTGTTAAAGTGTCTGTAGACTTTCATCCTATTTCTGATTATATGGTACACAGGGATGGTACACATTTGAATCCTCCCTCTTTGTGTCCACAAGGAGACTCAAACCCCAGCATTTCAGGGCCCTTATCACGGAACTGAAAGAGTTAAATAGTACACGTTTGAGTTGAAACCTATCCAGAAATTAAAGCAAACCACATAGTTACTATGTGTAGTAAAATCAATGTACCATATAATCTCACAAAAAATTGTCTTTTAAAACATCTTACCTCTCCACCTTCTCAATCTTTCTTTTCACGATGCTCTTCTGCCGCTTCCTAGATTCAGAGGAGTGGTCCCCTATACGTACAACTCCTTCACGAGCAGCAAGCTCCCACATAAACAAGATACTGGCCAACCAATCTGTTTCATGTGACAATGCGCTGGCTACAATAATAAGTGGTATAAGTATACAACAGATACATTGTAGTGACGTTTTAAAACGCATTCTGTCTTGGCGCCACAGTTTTTATTTGTATTACTGAAAAAACTTTCGTTAGCAATCGGCAGTAAATGGACTTATTGCACTTTGAACCGAAAGTCAAATATTGCACCTCATTTAAACGGATGAAAGTGTTGATTTGAATGGAAACAACACCATAGCTCGATGTAGCACACCTTGTAGAGTAGAAATTACGCTTCAAACTAATTTTTGATCATCAGTGGACTTATCGAGTTTTGAAACGTCACTCCCTATTTAAATGTAAAATGTTAAATTCCGTACCGCTATGCATAAAAATCCACTTTATTAATGTAGTAGAAGGCAAGTAATTTAGTACACACATGTACACTTCACACTGCTGCCTCAGTGTCATTTGTTACGAATTTTAACAAAAGAAATAACGAAACTGGACTTCGAGTGCAGCGTCACACATTTCTGAAGGAACTTCCGGATCTTCTGCACTCAGTTCTGCAATCACACGAATACCTTATTTACTGAGTTTTGCTTCCACAAAACAACATTAGTGATAACATTTATGAGTCACTTCATATTTTCTGACATCTTTTATCAGTTTTTTTCAGATAGAAGACAATTTACTAATGGTAAATGTTTTTTATGCTAGTCTTTGATACGCAACTATGTTGCAGCTGGTGTTTCTGATGGTAATTTACTGATATTTAAAGAGTGATTTACCACTACACCCGTATGCATCACCGTCTTGCCAAGGGTTAGCAATGTCTTTCCACTCAAAAGTTTGAGTTCAAGACTTCTACGAATCGTAGGCAGTTTTCTTGTTCTTAGCATACTCCAAGTAACTGCCTGAAATTCTTTGGATTATTTGTGACTTACACATGTTATCATTTTCCCTGAGTTATCTCAGAAGAGCTTCCTTCTGTGCACATTGTTCACTTGTGTCATCTTGAGGGGACTCTACCATTTTCCACAATACTCAATCATTTCATCTCACTTAAAAGTGTTTCAGTCCTAAATTTCGAGTTATTCCATTTATAACATCAAACAGTGGTATCCTGCACTTCACCACTTCCTGAGACATGACAGTGAATTATGTATTGAATTCATTAATTACTTTTTCCAACTTTATTTGTCGTACTGCACCTGGGCCTGTAACCTGTTGTTAATGCTAGAATTTTGCATGGATTCAGAATAGCAGTATCAATTTTTTACTTATCACAAGCACAATTAAAACCACCATACAGCAAGCCAAAGCATAATTATTAAATTATCATGACTTCAACATCTGTACTACCATTTCATTACTGAAAGATGTGTCACATATCTCAAAACAACTAAATGAGCAGGTAATATTTGCCTCTTAGTAAGGTGTATTATTCATTGGTGCATAACATGTGCAACACTTGATATATTTATGTATTTATGATGCAGAAATACATTTATAGGTTTTTTGTATAACACTTTGGGCAACAGTGGAGTTACATATGTAGTTTTGCGATTCCCTGGTTAAGTTATGGGACTGTCATTGTTCAATAACAGAATCTCTAAGGTTGGCTGTAGTAAGCAAAACAAGAACTGTCTGTGAGAGAAAACACTTGAGGATCGTAAGAGTTTAGTGTGTTTCCCTGGTTTATAAGACTAATCCGTTTCTGCAGTTCTAACTAAGTGACAGTAACAGTCACTAAGCAAGTTACTGCATTAATTATGTGTCAAGGAGTATGATCTGAAGATCCATAATCACTGTTCCAGAGTTGGTGCCATTCTGCTTCAGACAACTTTGTCTTTGCAGCATCATATCATCTTCTTTAGAGCAGCCAGAATTTTCTGAAGTGTGTGTGATTACTTTCCTTTACGTATTACACCTTCAGTTACCTACTCTGAAGTTTACTGTAAGAAAAGAAAAATAAAAATTAATTTTACAGTACTTGGGACACAGACAACTTCGATCATTGATTCAGTGCTGCCTTCTTGCAGTCTCTGATTGTGGTATCACATATTGATATGCCTGTGCACCACAAATCAGTTATCTACAGACGAATATTTATTTGTCTTCAGTTTTATTTTTAATGTCAGATTCTACTAGTTTGTAATTGGCTGCACATGTAGATAACAGACAAATAACAAACAAGATGGCGGCGTGTATACAAAGTGTTGTGAATTGCCTCATAAATTTCGCGTTATTATCATCAGTAAAATGTTGTTCACTTGACAATAAAGTGGAAAAAGGTATTAAAGCATGTTCATTAACGCATAAATAGTGCCACACAAGTTGTTTTGTGAAATTAAACTTTAATAGACTCTTGTGCGAATGTGGTCAACTGCGTAACGATCTTCAAGTAGCAATGTTAATGGTCAGTGTCCAATCGAAATAAATGTG
Source organism: Schistocerca serialis cubense (assembly GCF_023864345.2). Lineage (NCBI taxonomy): Eukaryota > Metazoa > Arthropoda > Insecta > Orthoptera > Acrididae > Schistocerca > Schistocerca serialis. The sequence goes on along the minus strand of NC_064639.1, from coordinate 455,258,452 downwards.
TTATATAAGCTTTGCTGTGGTATAAATGCAGCTAGAAAATGCGTAGAATTTCCGAAGAATTTAAAGCAGGCACTGGGAGATCCTCTTGAAAACAATAACAATGAATCAGAAATAGTATACAGCAAGCTTATTTCTAAAAAACTAAAAATCAATTCCGCCATTCTAGGCGGTGGAAAAGCAATCGAGGAAGGCTTTAATGATACTGATTGCCATCTAACAGACGCTGCTGATATACGGAACTATAGGAATAGCAGTGTCCCAGAAGGCAGTAATGGTAGAAATACACTCCTGGAAATTGAAATAAGAACACCGTGAATTCATTGTCCCAGGAAGGGGAAACTTTATTGACACATTCCTGGGGTCAGATACATCACATGATCACACTGACAGAACCACAGGCACATAGACACAGGCAACAGAGCATGCACAATGTCGGCACTAGTACAGTGTATATCCACCTTTCGCAGCAATGCAGGCTGCTATTCTCCCATGGAGACGATCGTAGAGATGCTGGATGTAGTCCTGTGCAACGGCTTGCCATGCCATTTCCACCTGGCGCCTCAGTTGGACCAGCGTTCGTGCTGGACGAGCAGACCGCGTGAGACGACGCTTCATCCAGTCCCAAACATGCTCAATGGGGGACAGATCCGGAGATCTTGCTGGCCAGGGTAGTTGACTTACACCTTCTAGAGCACGTTGGGTGGCACGGGATACATGCGGACGTGCATTGTCCTGTTGGAACAGCAAGTTCCCTTGCCGGTCTAGGAATGGTAGAACGATGGGTTCGATGACGGTTTGGATGTACCGTGCACTATTCAGTGTCCCCTCGACGATCACCATTGGTGTACGGCCAGTGTAGGAGATCGCTCCCCACACCATGATGCCGGGTGTTGGCCCTGTGTGCCTCGGTCGTATGCAGTCCTGATTGTGGCGCTCACCTGCACGGCGCCAAACACGCATACGACCATCATTGGCACCAAGGCAGAAGCGACTCTCATCGCTGAAGACGACACGTCTCCATTCGTCCCTCCATTCACGCCTGTCGCGACACCACTGGAGGCGGGCTGCACGATGTTGGGGCGTGAGCGGAAGACGGCCTAACAGTGTGCGGGACCGTAGCCCAGCTTCATGGAGACGGTTGCGAATGGTCCTCGCCGATACCCCAGGAGCAACAGTGTCCCTAATTTGCTGGGAAGTGGCGGTGCGGTCCCCTACGGCACTGCGTAGGATCCTACGGTCTTGGCGTGCATCCGTGCGCCGCTGCGGTCCAGTCCCAGGTCGACGGGCACGTGCACCTTCCGCCGACCACTGGCGACAACATCGATGTACTGTGGAGACCTCACGCCCCAAGTGTTGAGCAATTCGGCGGTACGTCCACCCAGCCTCCCGCATGCCCACTATACGCCCTCGCTCAAAGTCCGTCAACTGCACATATGGTTCACGTCCACGCTGTCGCGGCATGCTACCAGTGTTAAAGACTGCGATGGAGCTCTGTATGCCACGGCAAACTGGCTGACACTGACGGCGGCGGTGCACAAATGCTGCGCAGCTAGCGCCATTCGACGGCCAACACCGCGGTTCCTGGTGTGTCCGCTGTGCTGTGCGTGTGATCATTGCTTGTACAGCCCTCTCGCAGTGTCCGGAGCAAGTATGGTGGGTCTGACACACCGGTGTCAATGTGTTCTTTTTTCCATTTCCAGGAGTGTATATATCTTATGGTCAGCTAACTGAGGAATAGGCTAACCACTGGTTAACTTGGAGTGCGCGTTGTATGTCGCCATTTTATTCCTTGGTTAGTTGTTCCTAGAATAACATCCATGTAGAGTTAATTTGGTAACAACTGAAGAACACTCTGGGTATTTTCGCGTACGTCATTTCACATTTACGCAGTCGTCGTCTGCAGAAATAGTGCGTCAAACATGATTGATAAGCGTTCCATATCGGAAAACGTTTCATTCGAGGGTACCTTGAGGCTAGTAGTTCTGTGAATGAGTTCAAGAGTATAGTAGAAAACCCGAAAAATGTTGCATTCTCATTCAATGAAAGTAGTGCAAAACATTTAACTAAATTGGTAGGGTACATATATGTATAACTTCCTATCTTGAATTTTGTTAAATGATCAGATATTTTTTATTTGACCAGTAAGAGATCACTCTAGATTTCCGAATAAAGTGTATCGAAAAAGATGCAACAGTTTTCACCAATAACTTTACATAGATTGACAGAGCAGCTAAAATGGATGTACGATAATTTTTTTTGTTTATGGAAATAAACACGTAAATATTAAGCACAGGAAAGGTAAGAGGGGCTGTAGATTGGTGGCTCCCATATGTGTAATGTAAGTTCCAAAAATAGATGATTATCATTACAAAAAGACGCCCAGTCAGTTTGGTTCAGATGCAACATTTCTGTACGATAGTATTCTGTCAAATGTAGCTATAGGGCAGATGATGAATTTAATTGTAAGCAAGCACATAAATAGAAGCAACTGTGAAATGGAGCCTGCTTTGTGAAATAGTTGGTCTTTATAGTCCCTCCAACCAATTGTGACAACATAGTCATCATAGAGCTTGATTTGACTGAAAATTCTGAAAGGTGTTATTGACTGGCTTGCTGTTGTATTTACATCTTAAAATGTTTAATTCATTACAGCAGCAATGGATGTTATGCAGAAAATATCTTTGTTACATTATTGAACACTATTTGTGCATCCATTTTTGCAATTCTTATGCATATATAAATCATGTTTCTGTGATGTGACGATTATTAATTATATTGAAGGTATATATAAAGAATAAGATGCTAGCATTTACAATAAGCATCCATTATGTGTTCTTTAATCTTGGGGTGGAAATGTACCTATGGCACATACCAAACTGGAGGCTGCTGTTATTATATCACACCATAAATGGTTGAAAAACTGTTTCATACATAATTTTGGGTTGTGCAACCATCTCTAGCACCTGTATGCAATCTGGGAAGGGAGGGTGAAGTAACCAGAGGCCTGGCACCTTCAGTGTGTTCTTCCTTCTTTTCTTGTCATCTCTGGTTAGAACTGTCAGTTTTGTTCGCAGAATACAAATACCTGTTATCAAATGTGAAAGAATTAGCAGTGTTGCAGATGGCGCTGCTTTAAATGTAACTTGGCAGGAAGCAGAGAAGGGAGAAAGAACTGTATTGGTTATAAAAGCATCATAAAGCTCAAAAACAGGATCAGAAAATAAAAATTAATACAAATCATTACAGAATAAAAATATATTAATCCATATACATTTGTTTATTTCCTTATCTTTTCCTTTATATTACATCAGAGAACAGAAATAATTAAGAAACTGCCACTTGGGCATATTGTCCAGTGTCACACACATGCTGGCTGTACCCTTGCCAATACCAATAAAGTCTTTAATAGACAGAAAGAAATCACCAGAGCCAAAACATTTGAGTGTCTGTAGTTGCTGGTTCATTAGTAGAACAGAGTCATATCTGAAAGTAAGAAAACAATGACGTGAGACAATTCAAGACAAACTTCCTGGGAGATTAAAACTGTGTGCTGGACTGAGACTTGAACTCGGGACTTTTGCCTTTCACGGGCAAGTGCTCTACAAACTGACCTACCAAAGCATGACACAGGAGACGAGGTACTGGCACAATTGAAGCCGTGGGGACGGATCGTGAGTCATAGCTCAGTTTGCAGAGCACTTGCTCACAAAAGGCAAAAGTCCCGAGCTCGACTCTTGGTCCGGCACACAGTTTTAATCTGCCGGGAAGTTTCTAATCAGCGCACACTCCACTGCAGAGTGAAAGTCTCATTTTGGAATTCAAGAGAAATTTAAAAACATAATTCTAGCCACTCTTTCCACTGTTGGATTATGTAGATCCAATAACTAAAGATTATTGTTGACCGAATAAAAAGTACATATGTTCTTGCCACATAGAGATAATTACTTTATGATAAATATGTGCATGGTTATGTGGATATTACTAATAACTGAGAAATACAACACCTATCTGCAATAGCTTTTTTTCTAAAAATAATTCTTTCCTATTAATTTTACTATGTTAAATTTAGCTGGAGTAAACACAAATAAAGCACATGTTAGTGGGAATAATGCTAGGGGGTGGACTATTTTGTTGCTCTGCAGCATTCACTAAAAGATGGAAAGCTGCTGAAGCATTCACTAAAAGACAGAAAGTTATTGTCCTAGTGGGATATAAGAGAGAACAATATTTTCTGCCATAGGTTTGACTGAGTGAACTACGAACATTAGTCTACTATCAAACTTTCTATTACATTGAACTATCATCATACACAATAAATTTCATAAAAATGGTACTTCACAAAAGTACAATATAAGATATTTCAATTTAAGTTACTTTCAACTAGCTACAGTTTGACATAAAGGAGAACACTCACAGTAACTTGATATTCAAGGAAATTTCAAAACATAGCATTTCAGGCACTCCTTCAACATGCTACAACTATGCAGATAACTAGAGACCTGTTCTGTTTTTATAGCATACAAATACAGCTATCATTTTGTGATAAATATGGGTTGGCTTATGTGGATCATACTAATAACCGAGAAAAAACACCTATGTTCCATACCTGGGGAAAACAAAACATCTTACTTTCCTCTTAATCTCACAGTGTTAAACTTAGCCTGAGTAAGAACAGATAGTTCAATGGCTTCAGTGGATAATGATAGCTGGGAGACAATCTTCTTCCTCTGAAGCTCTTCTTCCTGTTGTGAAGCATTAATGGGCCTATAATCCTAATATTTTCAGTAAAAGATGGACACTGCTGTGTTGTTTGCACAAAGGCAAAGAGTGGAACAATATTTTCTGTTGTTGATGAGACTTGGACACTACTGTTTTGTCAAAATGTTTTACAACACGAAAAATCGATGTGTCGCCAAAAACAGAAAACGCTATGTCGCCAAAAACAGAAAACGCTATGAATGCAAACTGTACACATAATTGGCGTGGTTTTTTTATTTAGTTCAGTCTATTATGGCAATGTATGCTAAATAAAACGAATTAGTGGATTTATTTATTTAGTCCTTCAAATCCTATACATATGGAATATATACAAGGGTACTGGACATGGATAGTTCTTTACAAGATACTGAAGCAATTGTAACATACACCAGATAAACAAGACTATTTTTGTACGAATCGTCATTTTAATGTGCCTGATTTTCATAAACAACATGACAGAATTCACGAGGTACTGAAATCAAATGCATAGTACTACAAATAAACAGTATTATTTAAGAAAACAGAGAAGTAGTCTCACCTGTTCGTCGTATGCTCCAGTTTCTCACGTAGAAGACTGACAAGACAAAGTACAGCATCCTTTGATAAGCAAAACCTGGATATAAATTCTGAATCGGCGTCGTCACTCCTTCTTTTCCTTGCTTCTTCTCATGAACAGTTCAGCCAAAATCTCGTCATTGCTGGTTGCATCGCTATCCCCGCCATCTTGAAAAGTTATTCCCCGGTTAAGCTCACTAACTGGCAGAAGTCACCAGTTAAGTTCTCTTCGAGTTTATCTTGGTTACGCGTTGTTCCGGGTTGGTACAACGCGTTTCTTGCGCAATTCCGAGAATAGAGATTAACTGGCTGCTAACTGGAGAGGCACTTAGGAAATCCAAGTTAGTTCTTTACTCAGACAGCTATGTGAAACCAGGGGCTCCTATACACGAAGTCGTAAGGAACTCACAGTGTGATAACACTACACAAGAAACTCGGTTTTTGGTTATAATTGATGGTGCAAACGATGTATATTGCAATGAACTAAAAAGTGCCATCCGTGACTTAAGGAAAGCCTTAGACACAGTGGAAAATGAAAGTGTAAAAGCGACTGGAATACTGCACAGATATGACCTAATATAAACGTCACGTGTAAACCAGAAAACCAAATCCAACAGGCAATTTCGTAACATATGCAAAGCATATAGGAACACAAACTTCCTAGATGTGCAATTCCTGAAAAGAAAAAACTTCACCAAGCATGGTATGCACTTATATATACATGGAAAGAAAGTTCATAGATTCTAGAATAAATGAGATGGCTGAAATGATGTGCACAAATAACAATGTCATGTCTATTATTGTACTAAATCATAATGGAGAAGCCATCTCATCGCCAGTGATAACGCCAACAAAAATAGCAGCAGAAGAACATACACAACCAACTGCAGTTACACCAAATGTAGAAATACAAACAATAATCGGAGCAGAAATTCCGACAACAGCATCACTGTCAACAACAGTATCACAGACAACAGCAGCAGAAGTAATCCCAGCAACAATAGGAGCAGCAGCGAACACAGGGACAACCATCTACAGGGCAGCAAGTAGTAGTAGTATTAGTAGTAGTAGCTTTATTCATCTGTAGATCTCTTTTTATAAGGATATAGGACATGTCAAAGTATTTGCAAGTTAAGATCAATTTAAAATAAGCTAATTTGTATATATATGTATTTACAGACTTCTAGTTAGAGACAATCATTAGATTTACTCCTGGTATACAATACTTTTTTTCTACAAATAACTTATTAAATAATGTAATGCCACACTGTTCACTCATAATTCACTATCAGTCACCGCACACACTATACACACATTGTTTCATAACACTTACTCACTACACACACATACATACACACACACCAACACGCACACTGGTGATCTCTGGGCCATTTTCTGTACCGCAACTTCCCATTTGCTATCCTGAAAAACTGAGTCAGCATCCCTCCATAATGAGTAAGATGTTGAGCTCAGAAAGAGGAAGATGTGTTAGTATTGTGCTATGCTTAGTTTGGCGGTAAGTATTTCTAGAAAGGAGAAAAAGAAGGAAAAAACATAGAGTAAGGTGTTATGTGGAGTGTTTGATGTTTCATAATCATCATTATTATCATTATTATTTATTTGTATAACATTTTTTATCAAACACCTACTCTGTTTTACCTGATATAATCCGTCAATGTATAAAATGTATTACATAACAGGTACTTTTGAGCTGCCTTTTTAAATAAGTGTATTTTTGCAATTTCTTTAATCCCTGTTGGTAATTTATTGTACAGTTTTATTCCTTGGTAGAAACTGCTGTTTTGAATTTTATGTTTATTTCTTCTTTTTAAATGTAAGTTGAGTCTATCTCTTGTTGCATGGTCATGGACAGATTTGTTTGTGCAGTAATTAATTTTGATGTGGTCAACTGTCTGGTAAATGTATTCACATGGAGCAGTTAAAATTCGCAGTGTTTTGAACAGATCTTTACAATGAGCTCGACTAGTATTTTTTGTTAGTATTCTTATGGCTCTTTTCTGGAGTTTGAAAGCTGTGTTCGTATTTTGTGCATTTGTTCCCTAAAAAAGAATGCCGCAGCTAAGAATTGAGTGTACATATGAGTAATATGTAACAAAATGTCACTGCATGTTACACACTGATGATAGGATTCTAAGGGCAGAACAAGCTGATGACATTCTGTTTGCATGTAGCTTTGTGTGTTCACACCACTTCACCTGAGAATCAATGTTCATGGCTAGAAACTTTGCATTTGTTACTCAGGCTATAGAGGTGCCAGTTACATTTAATTTAGCATTGTCGTTTTTCCTCTTCAAATCGAAATTCATGGCATTCGTTTTCTTTATGTTCAGTGTCACTTTATTTCTTACTGACCAACCATAAACTTCATTGAGAGTTTCATTTGCTTTCTCGGCAGGGAGTTCTCTTGTTTTCTCAGTGACTATAATATTGCTGTCATCAGTGAAGAGAATTTTTTCACTATGAGTAACACTACTGGGAAAGTCATTAATGTATATCAAGAACAGTACTGGTCCTAATATGCTACCTTGCCAAACCCCTATATTAATTTATTTCGATTCTGATAAGTGTTTTACTAAATGTTTAGATCTATTTGAAGTATGTGTTGTCTCTACTCTTTGTACCCTATCTGTTAGGTACGATCGAAACCAGTCATTAGCTACCCCTCTTATTCCTAATACTTTATTTAATAGAATCTTGTGCTCGACTGTATCAAACGCCTTAGAAAGGTGCAAATATATACCTGTGACACACTCATTTTTATCAAGAGCATCAAGTACAACTTTGTGAATTCTTCAACTTTGTGAATTTGTCAAGGGGCCTTGTATAATCCCTATGCATTGCTTTAGTACACACATTGGTACTTCGTCTAAGCCTACTGACTTTTTATTTTTTAGTTTTTGAACAGTTTTATTGACTTCATTCTCTGTGGTTGGAAGTAACATCATTGTATTTAGTGCAACATTATTTATAGGTGTTATATTTGTTTTGGGGAAGTTTTGCTGTAACTTCTCTGCAAAACTAAAAAATGCTCGTTTACATAGTTTACTAAGTGTTGTGAATCATTTATTACTTTATCCCCCTTCCTTAGCAGTATGTTATTCTGTGCTTATTTGCCTTTCCCCATTTCCTTTTTTATAGCATGCCAGACTGCTTTACTTTTATTCTCTGCATTAAATGTTATTTTGTAATTAAATGACAAAAGACAGAAATGAACACCACCTTCCCATCTGAAGGATTTTTTAATTGAAGGTATGACAAAAAAGAGGCCACCAAGGTAAATAACATTAAATATCTAACAGTACTCCACCAAAATATTCCGTGTGAAAAAGACAAACTGCAACAGCTGGAAACGAGTTCTTAGACAGCTCTGTTATCTGCAGCACAGAGCAGTGGTGCACAGATAATGAAATCTTATATATTAATTTTCCCTCGTATGTCCGAGCATGTTCTTATTGCAGCAACACAATGAAATGGGTAGGATCATGTATTTATATTAAGAACAGTATTGAAATTAAAGCCAGAAAGCCTTGTTAAGTATAGACAAAGACTTTGAAGTGTTAGCAATACAGAGAGCAGCTATAGATACGCCCAAGAAATTAACTACATCATGTGTATTCCATCCTCCCAGTGGTAACTGAGAGATATTTATCTCCAGACTTACACAAAGCCTAAACTAGCATTGACTTCAAAACATAACAACCTTCTGTGTGGGGACTTTAACATAAATACAGGTAAAACAGATGACACCAGTAACACATTTCTGAATATTCTACATAGGTTTGGCATGTCATCAGTAGTCAGCTGTATGACAAGAATAACCTCACATTCGCATTGGCCAAGTAGCTACAGATGTACACAGAGAAAACTGTGATGTACTAGTTAAAAATCGGGACTGGGGCTGTCAGACCATCTAAGACAGATTGTAAAAGTAAATGCTTGTGTAGAAAAATCATCCAAACTGCACGTATATGAAAGAGTCTACTCTCTATCAGCTTTGCAAGAATTTTCCTTAGAGTTGACACATTACAGTTGGGACGCAGTTTATACAGAAACTGAAGTGAATAAGAAATTGTCCAATTTCATGTCTGTGTTTAAACTAAAACATTCCCCAAAGCATTAATTCCTGTTGGAACACCCACCAAAAATAAATGGATTTGTAAAGGAATTAGAGAATCTGCTCAAACTTGTAAAAATCTAAAGTGCATTAAAAAGGACAATAGTAATCCAGATTTTTTGCACTACTACAAAAGAATCTACAGGAAGGTACTCAATACTGAAAAAAAATCAATCAATGATAGGTTGATAAATTTTGGCAATAATAAAAGTAAAGCTACATGGGCTGTAGTGAAACAGGAACTGTAAAGCAGAGGTGTACAAACACACAAATCAAGAACAAGGAAAACTTAGCAAATAACCTGAAAGAATTAGCAAATTATGCGAATACCTACTTCAGCAGCATTGCAAAAAAAAATTTCAAAATTAATCAACCATCACAGAAGCATACGGCTACCTGAATGGTATTGCTTCCAACTACTGAGGAGGAAGTATGGAATGTTGTAAGGCAATTAAAGAACAAAAACTGGGCAGGTTTACATGAAATCCAAATGTGTGTGCTGGAAAAATGCATAAATGGTATCAAAGCTCCACTAACAGAAATCATATATGGAAATCATATACAAATCCTTCGAAACTGGTTTCTTCCCTTACTATCTGAAATACGCATAAATTTTATCAGTTCACAAGAAAGTTGATGCAGAAAACATTGAGAACTATGGACCAATAGCCCTATTGCCATCCTTTTCCAAAGTGATACAGACGATAATGAAAAACAGACTTGTGATCTATCTAAGCAAATTCAAGCTCCTGACAGAGGCACAGAATCCATAAAAACAGTTTCAGAAGCAATAGACGATAACAGATATGTAACTGGTCTTTTTCTAGATCTGTCTAAAGTACTCGATACAGTTGACCTCCACGAACTGTTGCATGAGTTAGAGGCACTAGGAGTAAGGGAAGTAGTTAACAAATGACTTCATTCATTTGTAGAAAACAGAGTACAGTCAATAGAGATCACACATCTCCGGTGGATCAAAGTACATTGAGGAACAAATATTGGATACACAATATATCAATATTAGGGTCCCTCGAGGAATTGTACTGGGCCCAGTATTATGTCTGGTATTTATAAATGATTTCTCACAACACATCAACCATTAAAAGAAGATATTGTTTGCTGTTGACCATAACATATTAATCACCAGTAAGACAAGTACAAATGCTGGAAAATTCTACTGAAGTGCTGAGGGGTGTCTACAAATGGTCACAGGAAAACAAAGTAACTCTCAACATAAAGAAAACAAATACAATATGCTTTAGAATGAATATGAAACAGAGTCCCTTAAATTTAAAATAGATTAAATCTTCACACATGATGTACCTACAACAACACTCTTAGGGTTCCACAGTGACAGCCGAATGAAGTGGAATGAACATGCTTTGAATCTCTGGAAAAAGATATACACGATATGTTATGCACTTAAAAGTCCTTGCATCCACATCCAGTGATGAACATCTGAGAACTGTATACTTTAGTTATATTCATTCAGTAATCAGTTGTGGTATAATTTTCTGGGGAAACAGTGCTCAAAATTTACAAACAGTATTTAAAATGCAAAAGAGAGCAGTAAGAATTATAACGAAAAATAGTAAGTGGGCCCACTGCAGAGAACTTCTCAAAATGTTAGAAATTCTAACTGTTGCTTGCGAATTTATATCCCAAACCATAGTGCATATCAAGGAAAATATAGAAAATTATAGTACAAATAGCTGTTTTCATAACTATGGTACAAGAACATACCACTGTCTTTGTCTATACAGGAAAAATAAACATAAGACTCAAAATGGTTTCTTGTATGAAGGTGTAAAACTGTATAATCAACCGTCACGGAAAATAATAGAAACAGATAACATGTACTGCTTAAGAAAAATCTTAAATTGTATTTGCAAGAACACTGTTTTTACACCCTAAGTGAATTTCATAGTAAGAGCAAAAATGATTGTACATAACGTATGTCTCACAATGTTTAACTATATGTAACGAAAAAATGTATAAAATTGTAAATGTACATGTACTGACAATATCCATTCATTTTAATGTGTCTACAGATGGCTAAATAAATAAATAAACCATCGCATATGGGTGGAAAATTAAGGATGTGTTGGCGTCAAGTGGGGGCAGAGGTGTGACACAGACATGATGTTTGCTTTCACATACATGAAGTCACTGAATTTCTATTGGAAGTGAGGCACCACTTGATAGATTCGTATGTAGAACGAAAATTCAATCGAATCAAACCTTATGCAGATTCATATGTGTAAGAAGGGGTATGCAGCTGCAAGATTTCATGCGTTGGAGGCTACCAGCATTATGGCGTTTTGTTTTGCTGATCCCATAGGACTATACTGGAAAGATCATGCAATATTGTAATTTGAAATGGAAAAGCTTGCTAATCGTAGGTAAGATATTCTCCCAAAAGTCGAAAACCGATGACACAGTTTTACAGTGGCTTAAGACCCTGCCATTTAAATGTAGCTTTAGAAGCAGCAGTGACCTTCTACCAGTTGTCTTTAGCCTGTTGTGTTGTTTTAGACCATAAAGGATGAACTCATACTATGTTTGATCTTTAGTAGCGTCATACTATTCTTTTGAAAGTACCCTACTAATTAAATGAAAGGCTTTTTAGATTCCAGTTTAGGGTATTGCTTGTGGTTAGTGTGTTGTAATATGTCTGTGTTGCGGCAACAAATTTTAAAATGGATACAATTTATGCAGACACAATTTATCCTGTAGAAGGAATACTGTAATGCTGACTCAAATTAAACCTGAAATCGTGGTTTTTTTCTAGAAATGGTTGGCAGAATAGTCGACCTTGAGATTCTTAGACATTATCTATCATAGCAGTATAAAATACCTTCTCTTTTTCTCTCTTTGCAATATGCCTGTGACTGAGTGAACGAAGATGTCAACTGCCAGTGACAACTGGAGTCACAATATCATTTGTTGTTCACTGAAAAATATCGAAAGGAATAGTTTAATGTACATCATGGCACTGTACTTTGCATATGCAACCTATTAAATGTTATGAAATATCGCTAAATTTCATCTAGGTTTTTGCAAATACGGTTTGTTGGTGCGCTGAAACCATTGAAATAGCAAAGGAGCAGTAGAAAAATGCTTCATATGACAGGTGTACTAAATATGGCGTAGTTATTCTTTTCCAAACTGGATGACTTGTGCCATTGTAGGCAAATGATGGCTCAGTTCTAAAAAGGTGTTATATATTACTAAACCTTACCTTTGGTGTTCATTTGTAAAGGTAGTGCAATGAAGAGAATTTACTTTGATGTAGTGTATTTTTTCAGATTTAGCATATTTACGTATTTCTCAATGAAAATAACTTAGTTTTAGGTTAATATTGTGAAATTTGCTGTTTAATGTGCAAAATCAGCTTATGTCAGGTTACACATATATTCAAGTGTGGAATAATAATAATTTAAAACTACATAAACATAATCCTGTGTAGTTCCATATTTGTAGCCCCTCTTTATTCTTATTGATTTTGTAGTGAAACTTTAATTTCTCCACAGCAGTTTGCCCAATAGTAACATACAGTTACTGCTGTTTAAATACTGTAGTTCAGCAGTTCCAAAATATTCTTTATATGTAACATTCACCCTACCATTTCTTAAATAGTTCACTTTTTCCCATCTTAAACAACTACATAACCGAACTTTAGACGCTTTATGCAAGATGTTTCTTCAGTCACAGCTCCCAATTCCCTGGTGAGTAAATGTAAGAGGACATCAAGTCCCTCACATGCATTTCCCTGAATTCGCCTCTGACTTTTTACTACGGGAACACAAAGTGTATTGTGTACTCAACACCAATCGGAAGAGTAGTTGGATTTTTTGAGAGTATGTGTGCATCTTTCATAAACTTGTTCTATAGTGGAACCTAACGATACTTTTACTAAGTCATAAGGTCAATAATGCTTTTTTTAGGACTTAATGGCATTATTAGGTTTATATTGCAATATACAACAAGTATATGAAGATTGATAAGCTCCATTCACTATTACAAATGGATGAACTTTCTTTGCTGCAAAATATTTTCGTTAGATAGATGCTGTCAGTGTAACATAATTCCCCTGTATTTACCACAGCACCCAGATCATCTTTCACCAAGACATCACTTTTGGTTTTTTGGTGGTGAATTATTATTCATCTACACCTAAATGAGATGCATAATGTTTATTTAACACAAATAGCACAGTCGAGTAACAGCTTCAAAGCTTTTTTATCAAACAACAAAACTGGTTTCACACCCTTTATAAGACATCACAGTAATTCTACCAGTAATTGTGCATACATCAATTACATTACAATATATAATTTAAAAACTAAGACTGATTAAATGTAGACTCAGTCCAGAAGTATCAACATTACTTCATCACAGTATTTCATAAATACAATTGCTACTTTATTTCTTCATGAGACATTGTTTTACTTTTACCAACTTCACTATTAAAACATGATGGTATCAACATTAACAACGATTCTGACAAGTCTAATCGTTTATAGTTCGATGCAGGCAGCAGCTCCAACATGAAAATGTCCTCTTAAAAAACCGACAACAGGACATCATCTTCCATCTCTCTTGCATCTGATTTACAATGTACTACATAGTCTTGAGGACAGCTTCGGGTTATCAGTTGCAGTAGGTTGATAACAACATTGTGTTGGTAACAGCAACAAGTTGTTGACATGCCACAGTAGACAACAACAGTGTCCCAGAAGCATTGACAGCCTCATACACTCATATTACACTGGTGTGAAAAACTTAAGGATGAAAGTAACGTTCGCAATATGTCACTGCCAAGTAATATAGCTCGGTCAAATTCTGACCATACATCGAAATAGCTGCTACTGTATAGTACAGAAGGTAACTGAAAGAAACATGCAATGAGATGAACAGCAATGATGCTTTCATTCAAAGACAATAATTACACTAAACTCACTGTGATTTTGATGGTCCCCTGGACATTACAAAAGCCAGGACATAGTTCTTAATAGAGCGTGTGATGACTTTGGACAGCAATGCATGCTCTACAATGTACTCCCATACTAATCACATGGTTTGTAAGGAATTCCGTTCCTCTACCACATTGTTGGTACATATGGACACGCTGCAATACATCTCCCCTCCACATCCAAAAGATGCTCGATGCAATATAAGTTGAGGGAATGGGCATGCCTCCATTTACCAAATATTCTATTCTCTTGCTACGAGAGCTCCAGCTACTGTACTGTTTGAAGCAGGTGTGCACAGTCATTCATAAAAATGAAGTCAGAGCTGAATGCACTCCTGAAAAGAGAAATGTAAGAAATTAGTATTGTGTTACAATGATGTTGACTGCTGACTATACTGTGTTCAGAGATTTGGAGGCAGTCAGGCCGTGCAATATTATGATCCTCCCACACCTTGACACCTGGATCATAAAAAACAATCATGTTTGACAATGTTATTGGGTGCATTATGCGTTCCCACCTCTTTCCATATCCAGCCTTACATAACATACCCAGGAACAGCATCGAACATTATGATTCTGGTGGTCCATGTGTTATGGTGTGGAGAGGTGTAAGGTTGCGTGGACATACTACCTTCAAGACACTCACCAGTCAGAACACTACTCCTTCCAGATGTTTGTCTCTTCAAGAGTGCATTCGGCCCTGACTTCATTTTTACGGGTGGCAATGGCAACTCCAACGAACTATGCATGTGCAGGAGCTCTCGGAAGGAGAAGATAATTGGGGAATAGACTGGCCTGCTTATTCCCCTGCCTTATTTCAAATCTAGCATGTGTGGGTTATGTTGGGAAGAAATAACGCAGCACATCCACCAACGACTATCCTTCAGTTGTCAATTTACTGGAGGAGATATGGAACATCCTACACAAGAACTCCTTACCAAAGTTGCAGTCAGCCTGGGAGCACACTTCAGAGCATGATTTGCTGCCCGGTATGATCATGCACTTTTATAATGTTCATAGTTCTGCTTGCAACTCTAAATATATTAGTATTAATTATATTAATTATGATAAATCACCCTAATGAGAACTTTTGTTTGATTCTCCAACCTAACAACTATTCCTGAATCATGATTTTTTGTGAGAGTATGGGTGTCAGTATCACACTAGCTCACAACTGGAAAAAAAACACAATTACAATACAGAACATTGTCAACAATGAAACAAGCCACAGGCAAGAATTTATGCATGTTAGTAGTATGTTGTGGTCTGGAGTCTGTGTAGAGTCGTTTCATATGAAAGCTGTTTAGGATACTCAAAAGCTGTGTTTCTTATTCATTTTCAATTAACGGGATTATGTTAAAATCTCCACATAGTAATAAGTTCACTTCATTGTTATACAAAATGTTTAGCACTGCTTCCAAATTTTTAAAAAATTTATTTCTGTCACCTAGTGGTGACCTGTATATTCATGACAATTAGATTTTTAGGCTTCTCGTCAGGTTTTAGCTCTATGGCACATGATTCAAAATGTTTCTCGAAATTTAGATAATATGTTTCAGATCTAACTTTATGCTGCAATTATGAGATGCTAATTCAAAATTGCTTATATTTATAAGACTTATTTCACAGACCCTGCACCAATGTTCTGATAGACAAACACAAGAGATATCTAAAAAGTTGTTTATGGCGACTTCTATTTCTAACACTTTATTCTTGAGACATTGAATGTTTTGACTCATTATCTTGCAAGTTTTGCAAGTATCTGTTATTTTGTCAATACATGGTGAAGTGCTGCTTTGTTGCTGATTTTGTCAAAATCTCTTCCTTTTCTTCATTTGGTGCCATAAAAAATCATCACTAAATGAAGCAGCTGTATCTAGGCACGCAGTCCGGAACCGCGCGACTGCTACGGTCGCAGGTTCGAATCCTGCCTCGGGCGTGGATGTGTGTGATGTCCTTAGGTTAGTTAGCTTTAAGTAGTTCTATGTTCTAGGGGACTGATGACCACAGATGTTAAGTCCCATAGTGCTCAGAGCCATTTGAACCATTTTTTGAAGCAGCTGTACCTAGCCATTGGCTCCTCCTCAGGCAGAGTTGAACAGCTGCTACTGTTGTTGGAAGTTCAGTGGCCGCTCTCATCGTTGGTGGTGGTGGTGTTGGTGGTACTGCTGCTTCTTTTTCTTCTGACGTTAGGCCTAAAAAATTCTTTGTGTGTTTGTTGAGTATGGCTTCGGCTTCTAGGTGACGATCAAATGGTGAAGTTAATTTTGGAGCTTGCAAGATTTGTGCTTCATTCACCACTGTCCTTTTTCACTTGAACCATTTCGTAAATCGAGGCTGTTTTACTACTTGATTTCTGGCCTACTGTGTTTAAACCACTTCGTAATTTGCAACTTATTGGGGGCTTTACTGTTTGCTGCTCGCCAAAAACAGCTTGTAATTTGCCTTAGATTGCTACTTGTCCTGGTTCCTCTATTGCCAGGCGAGATACTAGTACATATTTTATCAGCGAGAACCTCTTTTCCTGATGCATTTAAATGAAGGCCGTGACCTGTATAGAACCTTTGCCCTAAGTGTTGGTGTCTATGACATCAGCATTCTTGTATCTATCACACTATCACAAAACACCAATCCCAGATGTGCCCGGGGCCATTTTGCACAGCCCACAGACACGCACCTAATCATAATTTCAGTACACACTAAAGCAAACTCTACTAAATAATACATCACACACATGCGTAGATACGCTCAGTACTCGTAAACTATCGTATTAACGCATAGCAGATCCTGCAGATCCGCTCGCAAAATAACTCATCAGACGTGCCCAGGTACCCCCACTCTGCACCCTGCCCACAGGATCGTGAAGTCCCCCATCCATCTGATTTCAGACCTCGCACAGCCCCTGCTCGGCTTCCGCAAGCGTGAGTTGACGCGGTCAATGCCCTCATCAGCGGTCAAAGCACACACATACGTCCATGCAGGACCGCGATCCCGAGCCGCGACCAGCGAATGCGGGTGAAAGTCAACTTTATATCAACATAGCATAATTCCAAAGCGCAGCCTCCATACGCTAGACACATCATAGCAGCACATGACTTTACCTCCCATGACACTGTAGCACACTGCACATTGCTCCTCACAACACATTACATGGCCCTTTAACTAAACATAACTACACATCCCTGCTCTCGCCTCTTCGCGTGACCAGCCATCTAAAAACCTTCTCAATATTATTCCTACTTTACAACTATTTTTTTTAATATGATCTAATTTACAACTCCCACCGCACATAACCTCACACCCGTCTACCACCAACATACGCAAACGTCCTCAACCCTATCTTGACACTCATATATCACCCCACAAACCATGCCCATCAATCAATTTACCATTCTCATCCCCTCTTTTCGGATTACAAACGTAGCCTCTATCTAAACACCAACCAACTAATCTTTCTCGCACTTTCAACAGTAAAATTAATTTTACACACACTCAGAAATACCAAACGCAATTAAAGACTCAAACTTTTATACAGAGCATCAAGCACATACGATACTCACACCAATATTCAAAGCCTGGTCCATATTTACCACCTCCACCTTCAATTAAATATTATTACTGTTGCCGCAACATTCTACCAGCGCTCGATTTGTACCTATTTTTCCACTCTTAACTGTTGTCACTAGCGGTCGAATATCACTATCTATAGATTGCATAAATTTCCACATTAAAAAAATCTCGGTCCGCCGTTCAGAGACTCCTATATCCGAACACATAGCATCATTCAACTATCACTTGCTCTTATCTAATAACTCATCCATCAGATCTGGGGGCAAGATCATCCCTTTCTTTCTTTCTTTCCTTCTTTCAGCAGCAGACAGCTATTTTTTTTACAGTGGTAGCTAAACTGCGCCATCAACTTAACATCACCGTTCGCGGAACATATCTTCAAATACGTAAACCCACTTACTCAATTACACAGCGGTCTCACTGAGGACATGACCTTCAATATTACAGTTCTTAATCCAATAGCCACCGAAACAAGTTCTAAATGCTCAAACTAATTCCATAGCGCCTTACAAAGTGAGTGTCCGAGCGCCGCCGCCGGCATGTCAAAGCCACATAGCTGTCCATCTAAACAGCCGTCCACTCAGCCCCAGGACCGGAATGCTGAAGTGGGCTGTCCCTATATCTGCTCTCCAGCTATTGTCTAACAACATACAGTGCACAAATGGATTCCTCAATAGCACAGATCTCTATCGCCCCCTTGCATCTCCAACAGGACATGTAAACAGTGTCCCCCCAGCCAGCGAATCTGACGTCATTCACCCTTTGCTGATAATTTCCACTCGCATATATAAAACCATATTCACTCCTGCCAAAACTCACTTAATAATAAAAAAGCATTCTCCCTTTCTAAGCGTAGATGAGTATGCATTTATCTTCACCCATCTGATCTCTGTAATTTAAGTCGAAGAAAGACATATCTATTACCTTTTGCAACCTGTCTTTAAACAGAACGATCTCAGTTACTACAACAGGACCTTGTTTTGACCATTCACCGGAAATGCGTGCAATGTTGTACGCCTCAAACTAGGTACAAGTACAACAGATCTTCAACACCCTATCATCTATATCCTATTCGCTAATCAGTTTTCGCATTCCTTTCGATTTTATGTCAGATCCATCCATGCGACCGCTACATAAGTTATCGTTCTGTGTTCTAAAATTGTCTCTAAATGTAACCATAGCATATCGAGTCACCTCCACATTCGGAGAGCGCTTGCTCTGTTTTCTGTATCTCTTTGTACATGCACGCCTCGCGGATGGCTCCCAGGACCCAGTCCCATTGGCTGGTGGACCAAACTTCGAGCATAGAATACTTCTCCGGACATAACGCGTGCTTGGTCCACCCACGAACCCTATCACGGATGCTGCATATGGTGGTTCCACCTCTCGAATACAGCTCCGGTTATATAGTACGCAGCAGATCCACACTCGAACGCTAACTTGGGTATTGAATACTGTGGATCTGCATTCAAATACAGCTTTCTACCTTGCGCGAGGCGGATCCACCTTCAAACACTACCCCGTGCACGGCGTATTGTGGATCTGCAGCTGTCTGCTGCTAAAAGAAGGAAAGAAAGAAAGGGATGACCTTGCCCCCAGACCTGATGGATGAGTTATTCTTATCTAATAAGAGCAAGTGATAGTTGAATGATGCTATGTGTTCGGATATAGGAGTCTCTAAACGGCGGACCGAGATTTTTTTAATGTGGAAATCTAAGCAATCTATAGATAGTGATATTCGACCGCTAGTGACAACAGTTAAGAGCGGAAAAATAGGTACAAATCGAGCGCTGGTAGAATGTTGCGGCAATGGTAATAATATTTAATTGAAGGTGGAGGTGGTAAAAATGGACCAGGCTTCGAATATTGGTGTGAGTGTCGTATGTGTTTGATGCTCTGTATAAAAGTTTGAGTCTAATGGCGTTTGGTATTTCTGGGTGTGTGTAAAATTAATTTTACTGTTGAGAGTGCGAGAAAGATTAGTTGGTTGGTGTTTAGGTAGAGGCTACGTTTGTAATTCGAAAAGAGGGGATGAGAATGGTAAATTGATTGATGAGCGTGGTTTGTGGGGTGATATATGAGTGTCAAGATAGGGTTGAGGACGTTTGCGAACGTTGGTGGTGGGACGGGTGTGAGGTTATGTGCGGTGGGAGGTGTAAATTAGATCATATTAAAAAAAAAAAAAAAGTTATAAATTAGGAATAATATTGAGAAGGTTTTTAGATGACTGGTCACACGACGAGGCGAGAGCAGGGATGTGTAGTTATGTGTAGTTAAAGGGCCATGTAATGTGTTGTGAGGAGCAATATGCAGTGTGCTACAGTGTCATAGGAGGTAAAGACATGTGCTGCTATGACGTGTCTAGCGTATGGAGGCTGCGCTTTGGAATTATGCTATGTTGATATAAAGCTGAGTTTCAACCGCATTCGCTGGTCGCGGCTCGGGATCGCGGTCCTGGATGGACGTATGTGTGTGCTTTGACCGCTGACGAGCGCGTTGACCGCGTCAACTCACGCTTGCGGAAGCCGAGCAGGGGCTGTGCGAGGTCTGAAATCAGATGGATGGGGGACTTCACGATCCTGTGGGCAGGGTGCAGAGTGGGGGTACCTGGGCACGTCTGATGAGTTATTTTGCGAGCGGATCTGCAGGCTCTGCTATGCGTTAATAGGATAGTTTACGAGTACTGAGCGTATCTACGCATGTGTGTGATGTATTATTTAGTAGAGTTTGCTTTAGTGTGTACTGAATTATGATTAGGTGCGTGTCTGTGGGCTGTTCAACATGGTCCAGGGCACATCTGGGATTGGTGTTTTGTGATAGCGTGATAGATACACTGTATGGTTAAATAAGTTGTTCGAAAAAAATAAATAGAGTGCTCTCAATGATTACACACGCCTGCAGCGCAGATCTGAGTGATTTGGTTTTTCCGTCACCATCTCGGTTGCATGCGAGTAGTAAATGTTTTCCTGGCCGCGTTAATAGAGTGTGTCAACGAGCTATGACCTATTCTGAGAATAGACGTGAAGGCAGGTCCAGACCTGAGACGCCGGCGGTAGACATGAGAAGAACAATGCAGCTTTCACATGTGTCGGCTGTCATGAGCGCTCGGAAGCTGAACTTGGCTGGAGACTCTGGAATCCCCTTCCCCGCCGACCGCACTGCCTTGGAGCGTTATCTAAGGCGCCTAGGCGATATCAATTTCTCCGGTGATAGGTGCGAATGCGACTGTGTTCAGGTCATGTTTCGGGGAGGCCGAGCAGAGACTTTTGGTCGGTTTGGCAGCTGGTGGTATTTGGGCGCGTCTGTTGCACTATTTTGCGAGCATGTCTGTGCACTGTGCGGTGCTTTATTTGCAGAGTTTAAGAGTACAGAGCTCGTCTGCTGATATTGTGTACTGCATTATTTAAGAGCTGTTTGCTATTGTGTGGTGAAATTAGGAGTTGTTTACGTGTTTGTGGCCTGTGTCAGATGACCACAGTCGGATCAGTGCGGGTGTTTTGTGACAAATATATTCCATGTCGAAATAAAAGGGCTCCAAATAAATAGAGTGTAGCCCTTCCTTACTTCCCCGAGCAGCACAGCGCAGTCTGAGCTGTTTTTGCGCAATAACGGCGATCTGGTCAGAATGTGAGTGAGTAGACAAATAACTGGACAAATTTATCTGTAGAGGAGTTACAGGTCTGGATTGGAATGAATATCTTGATGGGTGTGGTTGTGTTGCCAAGTGTAGTGCACTACTGGAGTTCAGAAACTGCGTTATGTCAGCTTTACATATCGAAACCTATGAGAAGTAAACGTTTCAAAAAGATATGTCGCAAATAAATAAAGTACACTCGTTCTTCCTTCCATCAGTCTATGCACTGAAATTATTTCCGAAAATTAGCAGTTGTTTGGCTATTTGGAGGTAAATGTTTTGAATTATTTACGAGCGGTTCGCATGTCTGTAGGCTGTGCTATGAGTTATTTTTAACTGTTTACAATTAGCAAGCGTGTGTCTAGAACATTATAAATGAGTTATGTAGGCGTGTTTTGCAGGTCTGTATGATGTGGGACGTGTCGGTGTGATACATATACTCCATTCCTAAATAAAGTAAATTCGTTCCTCGGTCCATGGACCTAGTTCAGGATGAGTCCGTTTACCAGAAACGTGTAGGAAGAGGTCGAGTGCTGGTGGCTTAGTTTGAAACAATTTTCTTAGGTTGGTGGCGGAAGCGCAAGTGAGCTTTGTTTACTGGCAGATTTCAAACTTGGCGCTGGTTCCTAGGAGGAGGAGGTGGCAGTCTGGTCCTCGAAAAGTAGTTGAAATTAGGGAGTTGAACACGTTTGCATACGTATATGAAATTGTAAATTCAATTATTTAATATAGCGGGGTGGTGAGAGTGAATTAGCGAGCGTTCTCGCGACGAGCAAATGCGCTGTTATACAGTCATGGTGGATTCCACTGTCGGTCAAACTCAAGCGCCAAACGTATCCTTCGTCCGGCACGCGGTCGACAGGTTCCATCGTGTCCATCGTTAAGTGCTCGCGGGCGCGGAAAGATGTTTACGTCGTCGCACTCTGAGGCAAGTGCGGCTGACCCTTTGTGGCGGGTCCCTTAGGCGCCGCTCGCCGCCTACCTGGCGTGCTGGCCGTGGGGGTGTTAGGGCACCGCTGGTCGCTTGACATCAGCCGGCCAGGGAACTGTCGATTGAGTGGGCTCAGCCAGCCGCGCTTACGTCAGCTGTGCTCTGGAGTTTCGCTGTGTGAGCATGGAGAAGGCAGTTGGGACACACCTGCATGACCGTAGTGTCTGAAATAAAGAGTCATTTTCCACGTATTTACAGAAGGCTATGTCCATCGCGTGTATGGAGGGTGTGTGACGTAAGCGAGGCGGCGGCGCAGCGATTGTACAGTTATTACGTGCGCGCGAGAGCGAGTAAATTAGCGGGCGTTCTAGTGTGGTCCAAACGTGCTGTTATATAGTCATGGCGGATTCCACTGTCGAGCAAACTTTGCCGCGCAAAAGTGTAGCACTGCGTTCTCGCTCGCACAGGGACATGTGGTGGACGGTGAGCGGTCGGCATCGACAGGTTTTAACGTGGCGCCGAAAGTGTTGCAGGAAAACGACCGACCGTTGTGCGATTCAGCTCCGGGGCAGACAGTTTTGGTGGGAAACGTGTGGAGGCGACGAATACACGTGGTGAGCGGACAAGGGGCCGCTGTGACGTTAAACTCGACAATTTCCAGCGTGTCCAGCGAAAACATGTTTACGACGTGGGAGCGATCGCTGGGCTCTCCCCCAGCGCTAGTGGCCGGCCGCCTCACATGACAGGCGTAGGCAGTGTCTCTGTGCGCTGGCCAGGGGGTGGCGAGGATTTGAACTAATTCAGTTGGAGCGCGGACGTCGTGGTGACTGCACTGCGATATCAAAGATGTGTGTGCTGACTGTGTTGGAGAATAAGTGATGACCGTACTGCTTGAAATTATGTCTTCAGTCCCTCCCCCCCTGCAAAATCATAGGACGTGAATTACGTTACTATAAGAGCAGTTTATTATTTGATGCGATTACCATAGGCTACCAGTGAAAAAAGATAAGTGAGGGAGAAAGTTCGTACATGTGATCAATTATGGTGTTGGGATTTGAACTTGTGATAGATTTTTGTTATGGATGTAAGGAAAATGGCTTTCTCACCGAGAAAATCGGACATCTTGAATAAATAATAAATGATAATAATAAATAGAAGTACAGTATTCGAGAGAATATCGTGTTGGTGCCCGCATCTCGTGGTCGTGCGGTAGCGTTCTCGCTTCCCACGCCCGGGTTCCCGGGTTCGATTCCCGGCGGGGTCAGGGATTTTCTCTGCCTCGTGATGGCTGGGTGTTGTGTGCTGTCCTTAGATTAGTTAGGTTTAAGTAGTTCTAAGTTCTAGGGGACTGATGACCATAGATGTTAAGTCCCATAGTGCTCAGAGCCATTTGAGCCAATATCGTGTTGGAATTTGAATTTGGCGCAATTTTCTAGTGGAGGTAGATCTATAATAATAAATGATAATGAATGAAAATAAATGATAATGAATGATAATAAATGACAATGAATGATAATGAATGTTAATAATTAATAATGGATAATAATAAACAAAACTAAGGTTTTGCAGCCATTATCGTGTTGGAATTTGAATTTGGAGGGAATTTTCTAGTGGAGGCAGGTCAATAATAATAAATAAGAATAAATGATAATAAATACTAATGAATGTTGATGAATGAAAATCAATAATAATAAATAATAATGAATGTAAATCAATAATAATAAATAATAAAGAATGTTAATGAATGATAATCAATAATAACAGAAAGACAAGTACGGTGTTTGCATGCATAATCCTGTTGGAATTCAAACTTCCCACCATTTTTCCTTCTGGAGGCTTAGGTTAGTGGATGCAGCACAATTGGCCTATTTTCTCGCCAAAAGTCAAACTTCCCGCCATTTTTTCTTGAGGTTAGGTAAGTGGACGTAGCACAATTGACCTATTTTCCCGCCAAAAGCCGCCATCTTGGATGACGTAATGCGCTGTTGCCAAGTCTACATGGCGCTATCTTGGATGACGTGTTCGCCGCCATCTTGTATAAATTTGGCAACAATGGAGAGTGGGGTGACGCGAACCTTGTCCCTCTATTTGCAACATGCTACGAATGTGTGTCGTGCATCGTCTTGTAGCATGCTACAAAAGGTAACATCTTGTGGCCTATGTTGCTTGCAGTAGGTTAATTTATATCAAACAACAGGATTTGTGCCACACTGGGTCGGTCTTGCATGGAGAATGGGTGATAAAGTTATGGCGACGGTTGCTTACTTGGTCGTCACACATGCAGGTAACAACGGAAATGAAAATACACGGAAAAGGAAACGATGACGGGAGTGAATAACATTTAAAGGAGGCCCACGAACGAGTATACTAGGAAATCTAGTAGCAGATGATGGGTAATTATTTAGTAATTTTACAAGAATGTCCAATGGAGACAACATTTATTTACTGCAGTTTTCTAAAGGAAGATAAGTGCCAAGACAATATTTCACCAAGAATTCGACTGGGCATCACATTACGATTTTTCGCCAATGGAAATTTATACGAGTCACTAAGTCTCATATTCTGCTATTTCCCCGATGTGCCAGAAGTATGCGAAGCTATTTCATCAGTGCTGAATAATTACGGAAATGTAAGTACATAACATTCAATACTGACTGTATTTAAATAATTTTTAATTTTCATTTTAAGTAATTTACAATCGAAATTAAATAATTGCTGCAAAATATTTCAGATACTGTTAAAATCGCAAAAATTGATGAAGCTCTTCTGATGTCCCCGTACTTTGGCAAATTCTTTACTCTCACCGGTATCATTATCAGCATATAAAATTTCGCAGCCTCTGGACAGCTTATTTCTGATTGTTTTCCGATACGATAACCGGTAGTGATGTGATGCTGGGAGTTCGCTTCTCTTACTCCCCCACTGCTGCTTTGAATAGCACATTTGCAAAGATGTGCTTCACATATGTCTGTGTTGTCGGGAGAAATTTTCTCATTTCATTGGAGGTAAACTCTCCATTCACGCTCCACTCATCATCTCTGTTGTCAACAGTTTTTAAAATCTGGTAAGCTTCCTCAGCTCGAGCATCTCCCTCCATTTCCTGAGCTATCTTTTTTTGGGTTTAGTAGTAGTTGGTGTTTGAGCGCATTTTCTTCAGCAGTCTGAATTGCGTCTTCATCTTTAGTTTCTGCGTCCTCTTTGTCGTCATTCTGAAAAAAAAACAGGGAAAGTAATGATTATGTTTTACTTTTCAGATTCCGAAGGATACCGAAGAACTGAAGAATGTTACCAGAAATTTTGAGGTGAAGTGGAACATCCCTTCCTTTATCGGAGCCATAGATGTGAAACGTGTGCAAATTATAGCCTGCCAATACGGGAAGTCGATATATTAATTGTAAAAAAAAAAATTAGCATTGTCTTTACGGCGATTGCAACGCAAATTACTGCTTTCAAGAACAACAGGTTTGTTGCCAGGGCCACAAATCAGATGGAGGAAGTTTTTTTTGTTTTTTTTTTAGAACTATTCGTTTCATAAAGCGTTAATAGAAAACATTCGCGGCTCGTGGTTTCTATACTGGGGAAGGCTGCGGCATTTATCGATTGGAGCCAACATAGACCTCGGGTTACGCTACAGATTAATCTACAACTAAGAATTCAGGGGGAGGAGGGTGGGCTGATCACTCTCTACCCATAATTTTATTACTGTATCTTCTATAATCAGGTATTAAATATCATTAGCAGCTAACTCCGAGTTAACATCTTTGGTTAATGTTTTTATATGTCATCATTACATTTTCTGACACTTTGCAGCAAATCATATGAAAAGACACATTTCGGAGAGATCTTTAATGTGATGAATGTTAACTTTGCGGCTGCTTAATATTTTTGGTGTTTTCAGTTCTAAACTTAAGGCGTTTATTCTGGTTTACCTCCAAAGCTCGAAGTTTACGAATTCACATGACGATACTGTGAGGTTTTGGTGGCGTCACAGGTCTTGTGCTGTGATTGGGTGGCATGAGCAATCCGTGCAACTGCCATATTAATTCACATGTTTGAGAAGCGAACAGTTCGTATTTATTGTGTATTATGAAAATATGCATTTATGTGATATAGCGCACTAAAGATCTCTCCAAATACATCATTTTTAGTACGGTTTGTTCTGCTGAAGTACACAAAATGTGACACTGTAGCGCAACACACTGTACCGGTACCAAAAGTGATTCGTTTCGGAAAATGTCATCACGTTTATGACTGGCTAAACATGACACCACCCTTTTTTACTCACTTCACTTAATAGGCTAAGTAGGACTTCATATAAAGAAATTACCTCTTATCAATTATGAATGCATTTTTGGTTACCTCAATTCATTTGTTTATAGACGAAGTCAGCTCGTCTCCCCTTCTGTGCAGCAAAATGGTCTACGACCATTTCATTGAAATTTGGCCGATTCAGTAATTATTTTTCTAGGGAACACATTGCAACCGCACAAAGTCTTTCCTCGATCATAGTGTTGGGCATGAACGTTGTCACTCTCTGTAACGTAGGGAAGCAGCGTTCTGCCTCTCCAGTCGTCATAGGGAAGGTTACTATTATTTGCAGAAGTCTTACACTTTCAGGAAAAGCTTTAGCCAGATTGTTATCGTAAAAAAGTTCAACAAGGTGCAAAAGCTCATGACGTAGATCTGAAGACTATAAATTGAACAAATTAAATGCTATTTTAAGCTCTTTTTCTTTAAAAAATAGTTTGATGTTTTGCAAACAACGATGGATCAGACAGCTGTGAAATCGATAAGTAATCATTGAAACTGAATCGGTCACTGATCTGAGTTGTGATGTGGTCGCAAATGTTTCGTGCGCACACTATTCTTGATTCTGTGAAACGTCCCCGTTTTGCAGTTGGTTCTACCTGTTCGCAGTGATCGTCAGTTTCAAGTGAGGCCCTAATTTGCTGGACAGAGTCTGCAAAGTGCGATACATATTCAACAGTTTTCACTGCATCAATATTCCTCTGCTGAATGTCACAATGAGGCATGACTGTATTAAAAAAATTTAACCAGAAGAGGAAATCTTCGTCTTGCAGGAAACCCTTCAGTCCTGTAGCCTTGTTTATTGTCTTGTAATCACTGGCATCATCATCAATAATTCTTTCTAGGCACTCAACGATTTCCTTTTGGTATTTGTACCCAGTGGTTATACACTCCGTGATTTAAAATTCCATCTGATGGACTGAGGACAGGTAGGAATACGCTTCTTCACTACTCCGTCAAGAATGGCTGTATGTCTGGAAGACCATGAAAAAAAGGTGGAAATTCCTTCCAAGTTGCTAAAGAAGACCGCACTTGTTTATTGCCCGTCACACAACGTTCAACAATTAAATTTAATTTTCTCTAATTCTAGTTTGAACTCCACTT
The DNA here is from genome assembly GCF_023864345.2 of Schistocerca serialis cubense. Lineage (NCBI taxonomy): Eukaryota > Metazoa > Arthropoda > Insecta > Orthoptera > Acrididae > Schistocerca > Schistocerca serialis. The sequence continues at coordinate 455,230,482 of NC_064639.1, read as the reverse complement.
TTATGGCCACTCATAACAGGAGCACCGTCGTAACACTGATCAGGTGTTTCATGTACATTCATTTTCTCTAGCTCGCAGAGAACAGCTGCAGTTACATCGTCTGCACTGTGACTTTTTGGGCGTACAAAGGAAATAAATCTTTCATTTATTTGTCTTAGTAGCTCATAGCGAATTATTAGGACCAATTGTGACGAATCTGCACAGTCAGTAGTTTGATCAACTTCTATTGCGAGAAAGGTTGCCTTCGACAGCTCACTCCTGATGAGATTGAGGTATACCTCATAAATTGATTCCTGGAGTTCATTTTGAATTGTCTTCGATAGGCCTAAGAAAACACGGTTTTCTGATTTCTCAATGTGCTGCTTCAAGACACAGTCCAGTTCTGCCATAAGACTGACTAATCCTCGAAAAATTCCTGGGTTTTTGGAATCTTCTGTTTCGTCGTGGCTCCTTAAGGCAAGCTCGAATTTGCCGCAAAATTTAATACAGTCTATCAGTTTACCCAGAATATACCGATTTTTTGATACATTTTCATTGTATATCTTTATATTACGGCGGTAAGCACTGTCTAATTGGCACATAATGTCCGCTTTCTCCAGCACTTAAAACTCAATGAAACCATTTAAATGTTTTTCGCTGGAATTATGTTTTATCACCTGTGCGTGAAAATTCTTTGAGTCAGTGTACCAGTTTCAGTCCAGGCACTATCAGTAGTATTTGTAAGAAAATAGGTGAAACAGAAAAATGCATTTTTCACTTGACAACCACACAACCACTCAGCTGCATCGTACATTGCTCTATTAAAACTGCGTTTGTATCCTTGCCTACATTTGCACTGTTTCTGTTCTTGATTGATCGTTAGATCGGGTCTGGGTGCACCAAGTTCTTTCACTTTCATCCTATGGCTGTTTTCCAAGTTTTTACGTATTAAATTGCACACTGAATTCATATTGTGCTGGTTTCACACTCGCGGTATGTCGCAGATATTCACAAGCAAGTAAAACTCACTAAAATCTTACAAAATACACTCCGAAAAAGAAACTTGCTAATATCACACGGTATCAACAAAAGCAGTCAGCATCAGCAAGCAAGGAAAGTAACAGGACAAATTTCGCGCGCTTTGTCCTCTAATCACTTATGAAACTCTCGCTAGATGGCAGTACTGTTATGTTACTGTAGTCTAGTGCACTCTGGCGGGATATTTGCAAACTTATTCTAAATGTAGATAAAATAGCCAATGGCAGAAACAAAACAACTATGTAAAACATTATCAAAACAATAATACTAAACGTTGATTAATGACGCATCGAAGCATAGTAGAGATGTGCAGAGACAGAGATTGTATAACGAAGTTTCGGCCACTCCACATTCCTTTATTACATAGGTAGTGGAACGTGAAAAACGTGTGGTGGTTGGTATGACACCCTTAGGCTGCAAGCTCTGAGCCTTCTCGGGTCGCCTATAAAGAGCAGTACTATGTAGAAGCCACGCCCCCAAACCGCTACTACGTGCAGCTTACGGTCGTTCCAAGGCGCAACCTAAACACTACTAACCGTTCGGAAAACATTTATCGATACAAACAGTTCCAAAAACGTTGACCCTTGTTATTTTAATCGGAATAGGAAACATGCGAAATTCGTCCTGATAATTTAAATTATGTAATACATTCTTGTGAAATTTACTTTAACATATATTTTGGGGCGGCTTCACCTCAGAGCCTTTAATTACGAGCCGCGCCTGCTACAGACTGAGTGTCTGATTCATTACCAACCCCATTCCCATGTCCATTCTTTGGAGCATATTGAACATCATGTGTTGCACTTTCGGTCTCATTCGGTATTTTTACATATTCTGTCTCGTGTTGTTTACGCTGATCTATCTGTTGCATGTCCAATTCGATCCTATCAAGATCTTCCATGACTTCTCTTTGTCTTACTCTATTATTTTCTGCCATTTTTTAGCGTTCTTCTAAGCGTTGCTGTTCGCGAATTTTTTTAAACTGACTATGCATTAACATCTGATCATAAGACTTGATTCTACCCCAAAACATCGTCCTTGGTCCTATATTCAATCCGTTTCCTCGTCTTTCATAGCCTTTTTGTTACTGGAGCTGAGACAGAACTCAACACAACCCAATTTAATGATTTTTTGCGCCAGAAAATAAGAAATACTTCAATACAATTCTATCTACACTTCCTACATATTTGAGTCACATTTACATTTACATTTTTTTTTCAATTTGCGTCAGCTTATTATTTGAGAGGATTATGTGTTTTGTACCTATCAACAGCAAATCCTCAATCTATCAGAATACTGTAATTTTACCTCCTGGCAAGGTCGCCATTTGTAAGATATATGCGTAAATGGATAAAGCATCTGAACTTTCTCTATATTTCTATAGAAATATGAATCTAGCCCTGTAAGGTAGCTAATATTAGGTGGAGATTATAACAAATTAATTAGAATTGCTGCTGTCACATAACTAAAATGCATGAATTAATGAAAGTGAAAGTTTGGGATCTATTCTAGAAAGACAAAACAGCTGTTCCCTTTTTCATTCTACATGTGATTTATCAACTGTGCTTTCAGGGATCAAGTGATACACAACAATCATGTTCAATTACTTCAACTGTCAATAGCAAAATATTTAACTCTTGCACATACTGAATTGGCAATTATTAAATCGTTATCTCTACAAATGAAAATGTTATCACAGGCAAAAATGATCAAAAATCTTCATCTATTACATTTACTTCTACGATACTGTTGCGGGTCAGTGCACTAAGTTCGTCGAGAAAAAAATTACCTTTTAGACCAATGGAAAAACTCTCATGTACTCAGTGTGAGGGTAGGTTAGTATCCTAGCTTTTGATATGCAATGGTCAAAGCATACGCAGGTTGCAGTGAGCAAAATCTCGAGTCAACATTTACTGTGTCCTAATGTGCGATGGTACTTTACCAATCGGGATGTGCAATGGCATTGTCTCTGCGCTGGATCTGAAACACTAATTCCCTACTCTGGCCTTTACTGAATTCACTCACTCTCACCTTTCCTGCATTTCGTAGAACGTTAATGTTTTTCTAGTCGAAATAATGGCTATTGCACACTCACTTAGGGTTGGAGTGACAGGCACAATTTCATTGCCCCCAGAAATTTGCACAGGAATAATTAACTACCTCTTTGCTGTCTGTCGCCACGTTATGTGAAGCATATCGTCCACACTTAACAGATGCAAAGCTCTCAACGCCCTCGCTATTTTCCACACACTTGTGTGGTTCACTGCGAGATGAGAGAGATCTAGAAATTTTTGGTTCTCAAAATGTTTTTATATAATGGAGATCTCCCCAGCATGTCGCATTTGCATCGCCCAGTGTTGCTCCAGCCAACCACCGTCTCGTTACAGGTGAATTTTTATTTTTCTTGCCAGGTCGCCAGTAGCCCTGTTAAAGCCGTGCAGCCACTTACCCTCATATCCCGGCCATATTTGCATTAAAAGGAATAATGTATTGTTCTGGTCTTATCCATTTCTGCGCAGAAGCTCGGTGTTCTCTTGTTAAGTGGGGTTTTACAATGCCATTAACCACCTGCTCGATTCGTCTCACTTCACTTTAACTTATTTATGCATGCCCCTGTCCTTATTTACAAGTTTAAGGTTGTTAGTTTCCATGCCATAGAACTCCATTTTTCCCCAAAGTGGTGTGTGCTTTACACAGTCAAAAGCTTTACTTAGATCACAAAAAGTGATCTATGTATTTGACTACAGTGTCTAAGCCTCAACAATTGACAAGTTTTTCCTAAAACCATACTGTGATTCACTAATTATTCATAAATTTTCAAAGTAAACATATAACTATTCATAAATTATACATTCTAGTACTTTAGGGGACATTGTACGTAAATATCGGTCAAATTTGACATTTTGTACTCTATGATGTACTTTGGACATTCCTGAACGTTTTGGTATACAATACATTAAAATCAGACAATTGTGAGACCTTCAAATAATATCTTGAATGTTGGAATGTGACTAAAATTTTGCGGCTATGCATATATATTGCTGTAGTTGAGCAGTCATATCTTGGGAACTACACAGTCTAGAAGGTTGTGAATTGTTTTGTTTTGTGCCTTCTGCTACGTCTCAGAAGTTGGAATTACAAATAAACAAATCAGTCCTTTGTTTCTGATAATAGTTTTCTTGATTTATGAGCAGTGTTGCCAAGTGAATTTATGAAATCTATGGACTTTGCTCGTTTTGCACCAGGCAAATGGAAGTAGTGTGTTTTGAAACAAATTTATATAATAAAAAAAATACAATCTCTGTCTTTTATTTACGGCAATAACACACAATACAAATGAAACAGGAACAAATGCCCAGCTGTTGTTGAAAGAAAACAATCAAAATTAGTCATTTGATTGAATGGTTGCGTACTATAACTTTACATATTGTCTTTTATAGCAAATTTACAGATGCTATATTCTTTAATCACCCACTCAATATTAAAATTAAGCACGCCATTTTCAAACATTGTTAAGAGTATACCCATAATTTTTATCGAACTTGCAAATTATCATATACATTGTTTGTCTCAAAATTATTGAAACTTCTGTAAGGAGTTAAATTGAAATTATTAATAATTCTTAGTTACTTTGTTATTTTAAAATAACTGTAAAATTCATTTTGACAAGATGTAGAAATGAAAATCGTATTTTGACTATCACTATCAAAAACGTCATGTTCAAAATTTACTGGGTATTTTTCTTTCAAACTTTATACAAAGCATTTGATACAATGGTTCCTCCTCCAAGCAATCACACTCTACATCTTCACCTTGTCTTCCACACAGTCTCACTGAAGTATGTCAGCATAAAATTTTACGAAATCATATTCATTTCAACTATTAGCAAAGCATTGTTTCAGATGGTCGAATAAATCATTTATTTTTCTGAGTTTGTTGGATGTATCAGACCTACATTTGGCTGATGGATTTGATCTGTTGCTACACCTCTTTTTAGCAGGCTCATACACCTTTTTGATGGATCATCCAAACCATATGAGGGCTCCATCCTAAAAACAACATGGATTATTTTCCCCTTCCATTTCTTTTTGAGTATAGCCCATTTCATGTCTCTTATCTTATCCCCACTGGCTTCCTCAAATTTTGGCAGAGGTCCTTGAAGTTCAGAACATCCCTGTCTGTTCCCAGTCTACGAACATTTCCAATTTTTTTATAAATCCTGTGATATTGTTGAGGAGCTTACTTCCAAAGGTTTCTTTCCACAGTACCAAAAAGTTGATCTGCAGGTAAGTAGGAGTGACTATGCACTGAAAATGTAATGCGTACTGAAAAAATCTAAACTCTTCTCAAACAGGCCATAAAGACCCAACGGTACCAACTGGCCGTTGTGTCATCCTCAGCCCATAGGTGTCACTGGATGGGGATGTGGAGGGGCATGTGGTCAACACATTGCTCTCCCAGCTATATGTCAGTTTGCGAGACCTCTACTGAGTCGAGATTTTTTTAACAGCCACCAATAGAGAGCATGAACTACAAGGGTGTTCCTGTTTTTTCCAGTGCAGCCATCGCAAAATAGTCTTATTGTTCAAGTATTTTCTTCAGATCTAAGCTTACTCAGAGCGTCTATTAAGGCTGAAGCTACTTCATTTGAACCTGTGCCAGCCTGGTTTTCAGTCCAGCAGTAAAAGTTTGGAAGCTTATTGTCAGTATATGTAATACAGAGATCGTAATATAACAGTCGCCGTGCTTAATAAGCCTCATCAAAAGCGAGTTTTAGCAGGGTTGGGACTTGCTGCAGATCAAAGCTTAAAGACAAGCTATTGGGCAGTTTCCCTTTCATAATTTTGTAGAACTGTTTAGCTCTCATTTTATGAGCAGCAAGCTCTGCTCCCGTCTTTGTGTTTTTGACCAACTCTTTAGTTAGTTTTATTTCAGGTTGTATTCTACAGCAGTCACTATAAACATCTACTGCAGGATCACCAAACCCCAAATTAATTTTTTTGGGAATATGTTGCTGAAGAACCACTTTTTTACTTTTAATGAATCAGGGACACTTTCATTATACATTTTAAAAAGTTTTGTCATATTTAAGTCTGAAGATAGATACGGCCTTTTACTTTTTTGACTGCTAAAGCGACTTTTTCTACCCTTCAAATTTACGATGAAATTTATCACACTATTTTTCTTTGCAAAATTTAGTTTTGTTCTGCGATCACCACCTCTTTTTTTCCAAATGATGTTACCAAAAACTACCAAGTAAGCAATGCTATTAAGTCTAATTGTTCCTATACCGAACAGAGCTCTAAAAAGCTTGCAATACACAGGAATTTTCATGCTATCTACTCTCACCTGATACTTTGTAGTCTGAGTCTTCAGTTTTCCATCATTTTTCCGAGGACGTCGACTTTGGACTGGAGACAACTATAAATGAAGATAGAATCCTGCCCTGCTGTTGTTTGTTAAAGTGTCTGTAGACTTTCATCCTATTTCTGATTATATGGTACACAGGGATGGTACAGCATTTGAATCCTCCCTCTTTGTGTCCACAAGGAGACTCAAACCCCAGCATTTCAGGGCCCTTATCACGGAACTGAAAGAGTTAAATAGTACACGTTTGAGTTGAAACCTATCCAGAAATTAAAGCAAACCACATAGTTACTATGTGTAGTAAAATCAATGTACCATATAATCTCACAAAAAATTGTCTTTTAAAACATCTTACCTCTCCACCTTCTCAATCTTTCTTTTCACGATGCTCTTCTGCCGCTTCCTAGATTCAGAGGAGTGGTCCCCTATACGTACAACTCCTTCACGAGCAGCAAGCTCCCACATAAACAAGATACTGGCCAACCAATCTGTTTCATGTGACAATGCGCTGGCTACAATAATAAGTGGTATAAGTATACAACAGATACATTGTAGTGACGTTTTAAAACGCATTCTGTCTTGGCGCCACAGTTTTTATTTGTATTACTGAAAAAACTTTCGTTAGCAATCGGCAGTAAATGGACTTATTGCACTTTGAACCGAAAGTCAAATATTGCACCTCATTTAAACGGATGAAAGTGTTGATTTGAATGGAAACAACACCATAGCTCGATGTAGCACACCTTGTAGAGTAGAAATTACGCTTCAAACTAATTTTTGATCATCAGTGGACTTATCGAGTTTTGAAACGTCACTCCCTATTTAAATGTAAAATGTTAAATTCCGTACCGCTATGCATAAAAATCCACTTTATTAATGTAGTAGAAGGCAAGTAATTTAGTACACACATGTACACTTCACACTGCTGCCTCAGTGTCATTTGTTACGAATTTTAACAAAAGAAATAACGAAACTGGACTTCGAGTGCAGCGTCACACATTTCTGAAGGAACTTCCGGATCTTCTGCACTCAGTTCTGCAATCACACGAATACCTTATTTACTGAGTTTTGCTTCCACAAAACAACATTAGTGATAACATTTATGAGTCACTTCATATTTTCTGACATCTTTTATCAGTTTTTTTCAGATAGAAGACAATTTACTAATGGTAAATGTTTTTTATGCTAGTCTTTGATACGCAACTATGTTGCAGCTGGTGTTTCTGATGGTAATTTACTGATATTTAAAGAGTGATTTACCACTACACCCGTATGCATCACCGTCTTGCCAAGGGTTAGCAATGTCTTTCCACTCAAAAGTTTGAGTTCAAGACTTCTACGAATCGTAGGCAGTTTTCTTGTTCTTAGCATACTCCAAGTAACTGCCTGAAATTCTTTGGATTATTTGTGACTTACACATGTTATCATTTTCCCTGAGTTATCTCAGAAGAGCTTCCTTCTGTGCACATTGTTCACTTGTGTCATCTTGAGGGGACTCTACCATTTTCCACAATACTCAATCATTTCATCTCACTTAAAAGTGTTTCAGTCCTAAATTTCGAGTTATTCCATTTATAACATCAAACAGTGGTATCCTGCACTTCACCACTTCCTGAGACATGACAGTGAATTATGTATTGAATTCATTAATTACTTTTTCCAACTTTATTTGTCGTACTGCACCTGGGCCTGTAACCTGTTGTTAATGCTAGAATTTTGCATGGATTCAGAATAGCAGTATCAATTTTTTACTTATCACAAGCACAATTAAAACCACCATACAGCAAGCCAAAGCATAATTATTAAATTATCATGACTTCAACATCTGTACTACCATTTCATTACTGAAAGATGTGTCACATATCTCAAAACAACTAAATGAGCAGGTAATATTTGCCTCTTAGTAAGGTGTATTATTCATTGGTGCATAACATGTGCAACACTTGATATATTTATGTATTTATGATGCAGAAATACATTTATAGGTTTTTTGTATAACACTTTGGGCAACAGTGGAGTTACATATGTAGTTTTGCGATTCCCTGGTTAAGTTATGGGACTGTCATTGTTCAATAACAGAATCTCTAAGGTTGGCTGTAGTAAGCAAAACAAGAACTGTCTGTGAGAGAAAACACTTGAGGATCGTAAGAGTTTAGTGTGTTTCCCTGGTTTATAAGACTAATCCGTTTCTGCAGTTCTAACTAAGTGACAGTAACAGTCACTAAGCAAGTTACTGCATTAATTATGTGTCAAGGAGTATGATCTGAAGATCCATAATCACTGTTCCAGAGTTGGTGCCATTCTGCTTCAGACAACTTTGTCTTTGCAGCATCATATCATCTTCTTTAGAGCAGCCAGAATTTTCTGAAGTGTGTGTGATTACTTTCCTTTACGTATTACACCTTCAGTTACCTACTCTGAAGTTTACTGTAAGAAAAGAAAAATAAAAATTAATTTTACAGTACTTGGGACACAGACAACTTCGATCATTGATTCAGTGCTGCCTTCTTGCAGTCTCTGATTGTGGTATCACATATTGATATGCCTGTGCACCACAAATCAGTTATCTACAGACGAATATTTATTTGTCTTCAGTTTTATTTTTAATGTCAGATTCTACTAGTTTGTAATTGGCTGCACATGTAGATAACAGACAAATAACAAACAAGATGGCGGCGTGTATACAAAGTGTTGTGAATTGCCTCATAAATTTCGCGTTATTATCATCAGTAAAATGTTGTTCACTTGACAATAAAGTGGAAAAAGGTATTAAAGCATGTTCATTAACGCATAAATAGTGCCACACAAGTTGTTTTGTGAAATTAAACTTTAATAGACTCTTGTGCGAATGTGGTCAACTGCGTAACGATCTTCAAGTAGCAATGTTAATGGTCAGTGTCCAATCGAAATAAATGTGTTATATAAGCTTTGCTGTGGTATAAATGCAGCTAGAAAATGCGTAGAATTTCCGAAGAATTTAAAGCAGGCACTGGGAGATCCTCTTGAAAACAATAACAATGAATCAGAAATAGTATACAGCAAGCTTATTTCTAAAAAACTAAAAATCAATTCCGCCATTCTAGGCGGTGGAAAAGCAATCGAGGAAGGCTTTAATGATACTGATTGCCATCTAACAGACGCTGCTGATATACGGAACTATAGGAATAGCAGTGTCCCAGAAGGCAGTAATGGTAGAAATACACTCCTGGAAATTGAAATAAGAACACCGTGAATTCATTGTCCCAGGAAGGGGAAACTTTATTGACACATTCCTGGGGTCAGATACATCACATGATCACACTGACAGAACCACAGGCACATAGACACAGGCAACAGAGCATGCACAATGTCGGCACTAGTACAGTGTATATCCACCTTTCGCAGCAATGCAGGCTGCTATTCTCCCATGGAGACGATCGTAGAGATGCTGGATGTAGTCCTGTGCAACGGCTTGCCATGCCATTTCCACCTGGCGCCTCAGTTGGACCAGCGTTCGTGCTGGACGAGCAGACCGCGTGAGACGACGCTTCATCCAGTCCCAAACATGCTCAATGGGGGACAGATCCGGAGATCTTGCTGGCCAGGGTAGTTGACTTACACCTTCTAGAGCACGTTGGGTGGCACGGGATACATGCGGACGTGCATTGTCCTGTTGGAACAGCAAGTTCCCTTGCCGGTCTAGGAATGGTAGAACGATGGGTTCGATGACGGTTTGGATGTACCGTGCACTATTCAGTGTCCCCTCGACGATCACCATTGGTGTACGGCCAGTGTAGGAGATCGCTCCCCACACCATGATGCCGGGTGTTGGCCCTGTGTGCCTCGGTCGTATGCAGTCCTGATTGTGGCGCTCACCTGCACGGCGCCAAACACGCATACGACCATCATTGGCACCAAGGCAGAAGCGACTCTCATCGCTGAAGACGACACGTCTCCATTCGTCCCTCCATTCACGCCTGTCGCGACACCACTGGAGGCGGGCTGCACGATGTTGGGGCGTGAGCGGAAGACGGCCTAACAGTGTGCGGGACCGTAGCCCAGCTTCATGGAGACGGTTGCGAATGGTCCTCGCCGATACCCCAGGAGCAACAGTGTCCCTAATTTGCTGGGAAGTGGCGGTGCGGTCCCCTACGGCACTGCGTAGGATCCTACGGTCTTGGCGTGCATCCGTGCGCCGCTGCGGTCCAGTCCCAGGTCGACGGGCACGTGCACCTTCCGCCGACCACTGGCGACAACATCGATGTACTGTGGAGACCTCACGCCCCAAGTGTTGAGCAATTCGGCGGTACGTCCACCCAGCCTCCCGCATGCCCACTATACGCCCTCGCTCAAAGTCCGTCAACTGCACATATGGTTCACGTCCACGCTGTCGCGGCATGCTACCAGTGTTAAAGACTGCGATGGAGCTCTGTATGCCACGGCAAACTGGCTGACACTGACGGCGGCGGTGCACAAATGCTGCGCAGCTAGCGCCATTCGACGGCCAACACCGCGGTTCCTGGTGTGTCCGCTGTGCTGTGCGTGTGATCATTGCTTGTACAGCCCTCTCGCAGTGTCCGGAGCAAGTATGGTGGGTCTGACACACCGGTGTCAATGTGTTCTTTTTTCCATTTCCAGGAGTGTATATATCTTATGGTCAGCTAACTGAGGAATAGGCTAACCACTGGTTAACTTGGAGTGCGCGTTGTATGTCGCCATTTTATTCCTTGGTTAGTTGTTCCTAGAATAACATCCATGTAGAGTTAATTTGGTAACAACTGAAGAACACTCTGGGTATTTTCGCGTACGTCATTTCACATTTACGCAGTCGTCGTCTGCAGAAATAGTGCGTCAAACATGATTGATAAGCGTTCCATATCGGAAAACGTTTCATTCGAGGGTACCTTGAGGCTAGTAGTTCTGTGAATGAGTTCAAGAGTATAGTAGAAAACCCGAAAAATGTTGCATTCTCATTCAATGAAAGTAGTGCAAAACATTTAACTAAATTGGTAGGGTACATATATGTATAACTTCCTATCTTGAATTTTGTTAAATGATCAGATATTTTTTATTTGACCAGTAAGAGATCACTCTAGATTTCCGAATAAAGTGTATCGAAAAAGATGCAACAGTTTTCACCAATAACTTTACATAGATTGACAGAGCAGCTAAAATGGATGTACGATAATTTTTTTTGTTTATGGAAATAAACACGTAAATATTAAGCACAGGAAAGGTAAGAGGGGCTGTAGATTGGTGGCTCCCATATGTGTAATGTAAGTTCCAAAAATAGATGATTATCATTACAAAAAGACGCCCAGTCAGTTTGGTTCAGATGCAACATTTCTGTACGATAGTATTCTGTCAAATGTAGCTATAGGGCAGATGATGAATTTAATTGTAAGCAAGCACATAAATAGAAGCAACTGTGAAATGCAGCCTGCTTTGTGAAATAGTTGGTCTTTATAGTCCCTCCAACCAATTGTGACAACATAGTCATCATAGAGCTTGATTTGACTGAAAATTCTGAAAGGTGTTATTGACTGGCTTGCTGTTGTATTTACATCTTAAAATGTTTAATTCATTACAGCAGCAATGGATGTTATGCAGAAAATATCTTTGTTACATTATTGAACACTATTTGTGCATCCATTTTTGCAATTCTTATGCATATATAAATCATGTTTCTGTGATGTGACGATTATTAATTATATTGAAGGTATATATAAAGAATAAGATGCTAGCATTTACAATAAGCATCCATTATGTGTTCTTTAATCTTGGGGTGGAAATGTACCTATGGCACATACCAAACTGGAGGCTGCTGTTATTATATCACACCATAAATGGTTGAAAAACTGTTTCATACATAATTTTGGGTTGTGCAACCATCTCTAGCACCTGTATGCAATCTGGGAAGGGAGGGTGAAGTAACCAGAGGCCTGGCACCTTCAGTGTGTTCTTCCTTCTTTTCTTGTCATCTCTGGTTAGAACTGTCAGTTTTGTTCGCAGAATACAAATACCTGTTATCAAATGTGAAAGAATTAGCAGTGTTGCAGATGGCGCTGCTTTAAATGTAACTTGGCAGGAAGCAGAGAAGGGAGAAAGAACTGTATTGGTTATAAAAGCATCATAAAGCTCAAAAACAGGATCAGAAAATAAAAATTAATACAAATCATTACAGAATAAAAATATATTAATCCATATACATTTGTTTATTTCCTTATCTTTTCCTTTATATTACATCAGAGAACAGAAATAATTAAGAAACTGCCACTTGGGCATATTGTCCAGTGTCACACACATGCTGGCTGTACCCTTGCCAATACCAATAAAGTCTTTAATAGACAGAAAGAAATCACCAGAGCCAAAACATTTGAGTGTCTGTAGTTGCTGGTTCATTAGTAGAACAGAGTCATATCTGAAAGTAAGAAAACAATGACGTGAGACAATTCAAGACAAACTTCCTGGGAGATTAAAACTGTGTGCTGGACTGAGACTTGAACTCGGGACTTTTGCCTTTCACGGGCAAGTGCTCTACAAACTGACCTACCAAAGCATGACACAGGAGACGAGGTACTGGCACAATTGAAGCCGTGGGGACGGATCGTGAGTCATAGCTCAGTTTGCAGAGCACTTGCTCACAAAAGGCAAAAGTCCCGAGCTCGACTCTTGGTCCGGCACACAGTTTTAATCTGCCGGGAAGTTTCTAATCAGCGCACACTCCACTGCAGAGTGAAAGTCTCATTTTGGAATTCAAGAGAAATTTAAAAACATAATTCTAGCCACTCTTTCCACTGTTGGATTATGTAGATCCAATAACTAAAGATTATTGTTGACCGAATAAAAAGTACATATGTTCTTGCCACATAGAGATAATTACTTTATGATAAATATGTGCATGGTTATGTGGATATTACTAATAACTGAGAAATACAACACCTATCTGCAATAGCTTTTTTTCTAAAAATAATTCTTTCCTATTAATTTTACTATGTTAAATTTAGCTGGAGTAAACACAAATAAAGCACATGTTAGTGGGAATAATGCTAGGGGGTGGACTATTTTGTTGCTCTGCAGCATTCACTAAAAGATGGAAAGCTGCTGAAGCATTCACTAAAAGACAGAAAGTTATTGTCCTAGTGGGATATAAGAGAGAACAATATTTTCTGCCATAGGTTTGACTGAGTGAACTACGAACATTAGTCTACTATCAAACTTTCTATTACATTGAACTATCATCATACACAATAAATTTCATAAAAATGGTACTTCACAAAAGTACAATATAAGATATTTCAATTTAAGTTACTTTCAACTAGCTACAGTTTGACATAAAGGAGAACACTCACAGTAACTTGATATTCAAGGAAATTTCAAAACATAGCATTTCAGGCACTCCTTCAACATGCTACAACTATGCAGATAACTAGAGACCTGTTCTGTTTTTATAGCATACAAATACAGCTATCATTTTGTGATAAATATGGGTTGGCTTATGTGGATCATACTAATAACCGAGAAAAAACACCTATGTTCCATACCTGGGGAAAACAAAACATCTTACTTTCCTCTTAATCTCACAGTGTTAAACTTAGCCTGAGTAAGAACAGATAGTTCAATGGCTTCAGTGGATAATGATAGCTGGGAGACAATCTTCTTCCTCTGAAGCTCTTCTTCCTGTTGTGAAGCATTAATGGGCCTATAATCCTAATATTTTCAGTAAAAGATGGACACTGCTGTGTTGTTTGCACAAAGGCAAAGAGTGGAACAATATTTTCTGTTGTTGATGAGACTTGGACACTACTGTTTTGTCAAAATGTTTTACAACACGAAAAATCGATGTGTCGCCAAAAACAGAAAACGCTATGTCGCCAAAAACAGAAAACGCTATGAATGCAAACTGTACACATAATTGGCGTGGTTTTTTTATTTAGTTCAGTCTATTATGGCAATGTATGCTAAATAAAACGAATTAGTGGATTTATTTATTTAGTCCTTCAAATCCTATACATATGGAATATATACAAGGGTACTGGACATGGATAGTTCTTTACAAGATACTGAAGCAATTGTAACATACACCAGATAAACAAGACTATTTTTGTACGAATCGTCATTTTAATGTGCCTGATTTTCATAAACAACATGACAGAATTCACGAGGTACTGAAATCAAATGCATAGTACTACAAATAAACAGTATTATTTAAGAAAACAGAGAAGTAGTCTCACCTGTTCGTCGTATGCTCCAGTTTCTCACGTAGAAGACTGACAAGACAAAGTACAGCATCCTTTGATAAGCAAAACCTGGATATAAATTCTGAATCGGCGTCGTCACTCCTTCTTTTCCTTGCTTCTTCTCATGAACAGTTCAGCCAAAATCTCGTCATTGCTGGTTGCATCGCTATCCCCGCCATCTTGAAAAGTTATTCCCCGGTTAAGCTCACTAACTGGCAGAAGTCACCAGTTAAGTTCTCTTCGAGTTTATCTTGGTTACGCGTTGTTCCGGGTTGGTACAACGCGTTTCTTGCGCAATTCCGAGAATAGAGATTAACTGGCTGCTAACTGGAGAGGCACTTAGGAAATCCAAGTTAGTTCTTTACTCAGACAGCTATGTGAAACCAGGGGCTCCTATACACGAAGTCGTAAGGAACTCACAGTGTGATAACACTACACAAGAAACTCGGTTTTTGGTTATAATTGATGGTGCAAACGATGTATATTGCAATGAACTAAAAAGTGCCATCCGTGACTTAAGGAAAGCCTTAGACACAGTGGAAAATGAAAGTGTAAAAGCGACTGGAATACTGCACAGATATGACCTAATATAAACGTCACGTGTAAACCAGAAAACCAAATCCAACAGGCAATTTCGTAACATATGCAAAGCATATAGGAACACAAACTTCCTAGATGTGCAATTCCTGAAAAGAAAAAACTTCACCAAGCATGGTATGCACTTATATATACATGGAAAGAAAGTTCATAGATTCTAGAATAAATGAGATGGCTGAAATGATGTGCACAAATAACAATGTCATGTCTATTATTGTACTAAATCATAATGGAGAAGCCATCTCATCGCCAGTGATAACGCCAACAAAAATAGCAGCAGAAGAACATACACAACCAACTGCAGTTACACCAAATGTAGAAATACAAACAATAATCGGAGCAGAAATTCCGACAACAGCATCACTGTCAACAACAGTATCACAGACAACAGCAGCAGAAGTAATCCCAGCAACAATAGGAGCAGCAGCGAACACAGGGACAACCATCTACAGGGCAGCAAGTAGTAGTAGTATTAGTAGTAGTAGCTTTATTCATCTGTAGATCTCTTTTTATAAGGATATAGGACATGTCAAAGTATTTGCAAGTTAAGATCAATTTAAAATAAGCTAATTTGTATATATATGTATTTACAGACTTCTAGTTAGAGACAATCATTAGATTTACTCCTGGTATACAATACTTTTTTTCTACAAATAACTTATTAAATAATGTAATGCCACACTGTTCACTCATAATTCACTATCAGTCACCGCACACACTATACACACATTGTTTCATAACACTTACTCACTACACACACATACATACACACACACCAACACGCACACTGGTGATCTCTGGGCCATTTTCTGTACCGCAACTTCCCATTTGCTATCCTGAAAAACTGAGTCAGCATCCCTCCATAATGAGTAAGATGTTGAGCTCAGAAAGAGGAAGATGTGTTAGTATTGTGCTATGCTTAGTTTGGCGGTAAGTATTTCTAGAAAGGAGAAAAAGAAGGAAAAAACATAGAGTAAGGTGTTATGTGGAGTGTTTGATGTTTCATAATCATCATTATTATCATTATTATTTATTTGTATAACATTTTTTATCAAACACCTACTCTGTTTTACCTGATATAATCCGTCAATGTATAAAATGTATTACATAACAGGTACTTTTGAGCTGCCTTTTTAAATAAGTGTATTTTTGCAATTTCTTTAATCCCTGTTGGTAATTTATTGTACAGTTTTATTCCTTGGTAGAAACTGCTGTTTTGAATTTTATGTTTATTTCTTCTTTTTAAATGTAAGTTGAGTCTATCTCTTGTTGCATGGTCATGGACAGATTTGTTTGTGCAGTAATTAATTTTGATGTGGTCAACTGTCTGGTAAATGTATTCACATGGAGCAGTTAAAATTCGCAGTGTTTTGAACAGATCTTTACAATGAGCTCGACTAGTATTTTTTGTTAGTATTCTTATGGCTCTTTTCTGGAGTTTGAAAGCTGTGTTCGTATTTTGTGCATTTGTTCCCTAAAAAAGAATGCCGCAGCTAAGAATTGAGTGTACATATGAGTAATATGTAACAAAATGTCACTGCATGTTACACACTGATGATAGGATTCTAAGGGCAGAACATGCTGATGACATTCTGTTTGCATGTAGCTTTGTGTGTTCACACCACTTCACCTGAGAATCAATGTTCATGGCTAGAAACTTTGCATTTGTTACTCAGGCTATAGAGGTGCCAGTTACATTTAATTTAGCATTGTCGTTTTTCCTCTTCAAATCGAAATTCATGGCATTCGTTTTCTTTATGTTCAGTGTCACTTTATTTCTTACTGACCAACCATAAACTTCATTGAGAGTTTCATTTGCTTTCTCGGCAGGGAGTTCTCTTGTTTTCTCAGTGACTATAATATTGCTGTCATCAGTGAAGAGAATTTTTTCACTATGAGTAACACTACTGGGAAAGTCATTAATGTATATCAAGAACAGTACTGGTCCTAATATGCTACCTTGCCAAACCCCTATATTAATTTATTTCGATTCTGATAAGTGTTTTACTAAATGTTTAGATCTATTTGAAGTATGTGTTGTCTCTACTCTTTGTACCCTATCTGTTAGGTACGATCGAAACCAGTCATTAGCTACCCCTCTTATTCCTAATACTTTATTTAATAGAATCTTGTGCTCGACTGTATCAAACGCCTTAGAAAGGTGCAAATATATACCTGTGACACACTCATTTTTATCAAGAGCATCAAGTACAACTTTGTGAATTCTTCAACTTTGTGAATTTGTCAAGGGGCCTTGTATAATCCCTATGCATTGCTTTAGTACACACATTGGTACTTCGTCTAAGCCTACTGACTTTTTATTTTTTAGTTTTTGAACAGTTTTATTGACTTCATTCTCTGTGGTTGGAAGTAACATCATTGTATTTAGTGCAACATTATTTATAGGTGTTATATTTGTTTTGGGGAAGTTTTGCTGTAACTTCTCTGCAAAACTAAAAAATGCTCGTTTACATAGTTTACTAAGTGTTGTGAATCATTTATTACTTTATCCCCCTTCCTTAGCAGTATGTTATTCTGTGCTTATTTGCCTTTCCCCATTTCCTTTTTTATAGCATGCCAGACTGCTTTACTTTTATTCTCTGCATTAAATGTTATTTTGTAATTAAATGACAAAAGACAGAAATGAACACCACCTTCCCATCTGAAGGATTTTTTAATTGAAGGTATGACAAAAAAGAGGCCACCAAGGTAAATAACATTAAATATCTAACAGTACTCCACCAAAATATTCCGTGTGAAAAAGACAAACTGCAACAGCTGGAAACGAGTTCTTAGACAGCTCTGTTATCTGCAGCACAGAGCAGTGGTGCACAGATAATGAAATCTTATATATTAATTTTCCCTCGTATGTCCGAGCATGTTCTTATTGCAGCAACACAATGAAATGGGTAGGATCATGTATTTATATTAAGAACAGTATTGAAATTAAAGCCAGAAAGCCTTGTTAAGTATAGACAAAGACTTTGAAGTGTTAGCAATACAGAGAGCAGCTATAGATACGCCCAAGAAATTAACTACATCATGTGTATTCCATCCTCCCAGTGGTAACTGAGAGATATTTATCTCCAGACTTACACAAAGCCTAAACTAGCATTGACTTCAAAACATAACAACCTTCTGTGTGGGGACTTTAACATAAATACAGGTAAAACAGATGACACCAGTAACACATTTCTGAATATTCTACATAGGTTTGGCATGTCATCAGTAGTCAGCTGTATGACAAGAATAACCTCACATTCGCATTGGCCAAGTAGCTACAGATGTACACAGAGAAAACTGTGATGTACTAGTTAAAAATCGGGACTGGGGCTGTCAGACCATCTAAGACAGATTGTAAAAGTAAATGCTTGTGTAGAAAAATCATCCAAACTGCACGTATATGAAAGAGTCTACTCTCTATCAGCTTTGCAAGAATTTTCCTTAGAGTTGACACATTACAGTTGGGACGCAGTTTATACAGAAACTGAAGTGAATAAGAAATTGTCCAATTTCATGTCTGTGTTTAAACTAAAACATTCCCCAAAGCATTAATTCCTGTTGGAACACCCACCAAAAATAAATGGATTTGTAAAGGAATTAGAGAATCTGCTCAAACTTGTAAAAATCTAAAGTGCATTAAAAAGGACAATAGTAATCCAGATTTTTTGCACTACTACAAAAGAATCTACAGGAAGGTACTCAATACTGAAAAAAAATCAATCAATGATAGGTTGATAAATTTTGGCAATAATAAAAGTAAAGCTACATGGGCTGTAGTGAAACAGGAACTGTAAAGCAGAGGTGTACAAACACACAAATCAAGAACAAGGAAAACTTAGCAAATAACCTGAAAGAATTAGCAAATTATGCGAATACCTACTTCAGCAGCATTGCAAAAAAAAATTTCAAAATTAATCAACCATCACAGAAGCATACGGCTACCTGAATGGTATTGCTTCCAACTACTGAGGAGGAAGTATGGAATGTTGTAAGGCAATTAAAGAACAAAAACTGGGCAGGTTTACATGAAATCCAAATGTGTGTGCTGGAAAAATGCATAAATGGTATCAAAGCTCCACTAACAGAAATCATATATGGAAATCATATACAAATCCTTCGAAACTGGTTTCTTCCCTTACTATCTGAAATACGCATAAATTTTATCAGTTCACAAGAAAGTTGATGCAGAAAACATTGAGAACTATGGACCAATAGCCCTATTGCCATCCTTTTCCAAAGTGATACAGACGATAATGAAAAACAGACTTGTGATCTATCTAAGCAAATTCAAGCTCCTGACAGAGGCACAGAATCCATAAAAACAGTTTCAGAAGCAATAGACGATAACAGATATGTAACTGGTCTTTTTCTAGATCTGTCTAAAGTACTCGATACAGTTGACCTCCACGAACTGTTGCATGAGTTAGAGGCACTAGGAGTAAGGGAAGTAGTTAACAAATGACTTCATTCATTTGTAGAAAACAGAGTACAGTCAATAGAGATCACACATCTCCGGTGGATCAAAGTACATTGAGGAACAAATATTGGATACACAATATATCAATATTAGGGTCCCTCGAGGAATTGTACTGGGCCCAGTATTATGTCTGGTATTTATAAATGATTTCTCACAACACATCAACCATTAAAAGAAGATATTGTTTGCTGTTGACCATAACATATTAATCACCAGTAAGACAAGTACAAATGCTGGAAAATTCTACTGAAGTGCTGAGGGGTGTCTACAAATGGTCACAGGAAAACAAAGTAACTCTCAACATAAAGAAAACAAATACAATATGCTTTAGAATGAATATGAAACAGAGTCCCTTAAATTTAAAATAGATTAAATCTTCACACATGATGTACCTACAACAACACTCTTAGGGTTCCACAGTGACAGCCGAATGAAGTGGAATGAACATGCTTTGAATCTCTGGAAAAAGATATACACGATATGTTATGCACTTAAAAGTCCTTGCATCCACATCCAGTGATGAACATCTGAGAACTGTATACTTTAGTTATATTCATTCAGTAATCAGTTGTGGTATAATTTTCTGGGGAAACAGTGCTCAAAATTTACAAACAGTATTTAAAATGCAAAAGAGAGCAGTAAGAATTATAACGAAAAATAGTAAGTGGGCCCACTGCAGAGAACTTCTCAAAATGTTAGAAATTCTAACTGTTGCTTGCGAATTTATATCCCAAACCATAGTGCATATCAAGGAAAATATAGAAAATTATAGTACAAATAGCTGTTTTCATAACTATGGTACAAGAACATACCACTGTCTTTGTCTATACAGGAAAAATAAACATAAGACTCAAAATGGTTTCTTGTATGAAGGTGTAAAACTGTATAATCAACCGTCACGGAAAATAATAGAAACAGATAACATGTACTGCTTAAGAAAAATCTTAAATTGTATTTGCAAGAACACTGTTTTTACACCCTAAGTGAATTTCATAGTAAGAGCAAAAATGATTGTACATAACGTATGTCTCACAATGTTTAACTATATGTAACGAAAAAATGTATAAAATTGTAAATGTACATGTACTGACAATATCCATTCATTTTAATGTGTCTACAGATGGCTAAATAAATAAATAAACCATCGCATATGGGTGGAAAATTAAGGATGTGTTGGCGTCAAGTGGGGGCAGAGGTGTGACACAGACATGATGTTTGCTTTCACATACATGAAGTCACTGAATTTCTATTGGAAGTGAGGCACCACTTGATAGATTCGTATGTAGAACGAAAATTCAATCGAATCAAACCTTATGCAGATTCATATGTGTAAGAAGGGGTATGCAGCTGCAAGATTTCATGCGTTGGAGGCTACCAGCATTATGGCGTTTTGTTTTGCTGATCCCATAGGACTATACTGGAAAGATCATGCAATATTGTAATTTGAAATGGAAAAGCTTGCTAATCGTAGGTAAGATATTCTCCCAAAAGTCGAAAACCGATGACACAGTTTTACAGTGGCTTAAGACCCTGCCATTTAAATGTAGCTTTAGAAGCAGCAGTGACCTTCTACCAGTTGTCTTTAGCCTGTTGTGTTGTTTTAGACCATAAAGGATGAACTCATACTATGTTTGATCTTTAGTAGCGTCATACTATTCTTTTGAAAGTACCCTACTAATTAAATGAAAGGCTTTTTAGATTCCAGTTTAGGGTATTGCTTGTGGTTAGTGTGTTGTAATATGTCTGTGTTGCGGCAACAAATTTTAAAATGGATACAATTTATGCAGACACAATTTATCCTGTAGAAGGAATACTGTAATGCTGACTCAAATTAAACCTGAAATCGTGGTTTTTTTCTAGAAATGGTTGGCAGAATAGTCGACCTTGAGATTCTTAGACATTATCTATCATAGCAGTATAAAATACCTTCTCTTTTTCTCTCTTTGCAATATGCCTGTGACTGAGTGAACGAAGATGTCAACTGCCAGTGACAACTGGAGTCACAATATCATTTGTTGTTCACTGAAAAATATCGAAAGGAATAGTTTAATGTACATCATGGCACTGTACTTTGCATATGCAACCTATTAAATGTTATGAAATATCGCTAAATTTCATCTAGGTTTTTGCAAATACGGTTTGTTGGTGCGCTGAAACCATTGAAATAGCAAAGGAGCAGTAGAAAAATGCTTCATATGACAGGTGTACTAAATATGGCGTAGTTATTCTTTTCCAAACTGGATGACTTGTGCCATTGTAGGCAAATGATGGCTCAGTTCTAAAAAGGTGTTATATATTACTAAACCTTACCTTTGGTGTTCATTTGTAAAGGTAGTGCAATGAAGAGAATTTACTTTGATGTAGTGTATTTTTTCAGATTTAGCATATTTACGTATTTCTCAATGAAAATAACTTAGTTTTAGGTTAATATTGTGAAATTTGCTGTTTAATGTGCAAAATCAGCTTATGTCAGGTTACACATATATTCAAGTGTGGAATAATAATAATTTAAAACTACATAAACATAATCCTGTGTAGTTCCATATTTGTAGCCCCTCTTTATTCTTATTGATTTTGTAGTGAAACTTTAATTTCTCCACAGCAGTTTGCCCAATAGTAACATACAGTTACTGCTGTTTAAATACTGTAGTTCAGCAGTTCCAAAATATTCTTTATATGTAACATTCACCCTACCATTTCTTAAATAGTTCACTTTTTCCCATCTTAAACAACTACATAACCGAACTTTAGACGCTTTATGCAAGATGTTTCTTCAGTCACAGCTCCCAATTCCCTGGTGAGTAAATGTAAGAGGACATCAAGTCCCTCACATGCATTTCCCTGAATTCGCCTCTGACTTTTTACTACGGGAACACAAAGTGTATTGTGTACTCAACACCAATCGGAAGAGTAGTTGGATTTTTTGAGAGTATGTGTGCATCTTTCATAAACTTGTTCTATAGTGGAACCTAACGATACTTTTACTAAGTCATAAGGTCAATAATGCTTTTTTTAGGACTTAATGGCATTATTAGGTTTATATTGCAATATACAACAAGTATATGAAGATTGATAAGCTCCATTCACTATTACAAATGGATGAACTTTCTTTGCTGCAAAATATTTTCGTTAGATAGATGCTGTCAGTGTAACATAATTCCCCTGTATTTACCACAGCACCCAGATCATCTTTCACCAAGACATCACTTTTGGTTTTTTGGTGGTGAATTATTATTCATCTACACCTAAATGAGATGCATAATGTTTATTTAACACAAATAGCACAGTCGAGTAACAGCTTCAAAGCTTTTTTATCAAACAACAAAACTGGTTTCACACCCTTTATAAGACATCACAGTAATTCTACCAGTAATTGTGCATACATCAATTACATTACAATATATAATTTAAAAACTAAGACTGATTAAATGTAGACTCAGTCCAGAAGTATCAACATTACTTCATCACAGTATTTCATAAATACAATTGCTACTTTATTTCTTCATGAGACATTGTTTTACTTTTACCAACTTCACTATTAAAACATGATGGTATCAACATTAACAACGATTCTGACAAGTCTAATCGTTTATAGTTCGATGCAGGCAGCAGCTCCAACATGAAAATGTCCTCTTAAAAAACCGACAACAGGACATCATCTTCCATCTCTCTTGCATCTGATTTACAATGTACTACATAGTCTTGAGGACAGCTTCGGGTTATCAGTTGCAGTAGGTTGATAACAACATTGTGTTGGTAACAGCAACAAGTTGTTGACATGCCACAGTAGACAACAACAGTGTCCCAGAAGCATTGACAGCCTCATACACTCATATTACACTGGTGTGAAAAACTTAAGGATGAAAGTAACGTTCGCAATATGTCACTGCCAAGTAATATAGCTCGGTCAAATTCTGACCATACATCGAAATAGCTGCTACTGTATAGTACAGAAGGTAACTGAAAGAAACATGCAATGAGATGAACAGCAATGATGCTTTCATTCAAAGACAATAATTACACTAAACTCACTGTGATTTTGATGGTCCCCTGGACATTACAAAAGCCAGGACATAGTTCTTAATAGAGCGTGTGATGACTTTGGACAGCAATGCATGCTCTACAATGTACTCCCATACTAATCACATGGTTTGTAAGGAATTCCGTTCCTCTACCACATTGTTGGTACATATGGACACGCTGCAATACATCTCCCCTCCACATCCAAAAGATGCTCGATGCAATATAAGTTGAGGGAATGGGCATGCCTCCATTTACCAAATATTCTATTCTCTTGCTACGAGAGCTCCAGCTACTGTACTGTTTGAAGCAGGTGTGCACAGTCATTCATAAAAATGAAGTCAGAGCTGAATGCACTCCTGAAAAGAGAAATGTAAGAAATTAGTATTGTGTTACAATGATGTTGACTGCTGACTATACTGTGTTCAGAGATTTGGAGGCAGTCAGGCCGTGCAATATTATGATCCTCCCACACCTTGACACCTGGATCATAAAAAACAATCATGTTTGACAATGTTATTGGGTGCATTATGCGTTCCCACCTCTTTCCATATCCAGCCTTACATAACATACCCAGGAACAGCATCGAACATTATGATTCTGGTGGTCCATGTGTTATGGTGTGGAGAGGTGTAAGGTTGCGTGGACATACTACCTTCAAGACACTCACCAGTCAGAACACTACTCCTTCCAGATGTTTGTCTCTTCAAGAGTGCATTCGGCCCTGACTTCATTTTTACGGGTGGCAATGGCAACTCCAACGAACTATGCATGTGCAGGAGCTCTCGGAAGGAGAAGATAATTGGGGAATAGACTGGCCTGCTTATTCCCCTGCCTTATTTCAAATCTAGCATGTGTGGGTTATGTTGGGAAGAAATAACGCAGCACATCCACCAACGACTATCCTTCAGTTGTCAATTTACTGGAGGAGATATGGAACATCCTACACAAGAACTCCTTACCAAAGTTGCAGTCAGCCTGGGAGCACACTTCAGAGCATGATTTGCTGCCCGGTATGATCATGCACTTTTATAATGTTCATAGTTCTGCTTGCAACTCTAAATATATTAGTATTAATTATATTAATTA
Organism: Schistocerca serialis cubense; assembly: GCF_023864345.2. Lineage (NCBI taxonomy): Eukaryota > Metazoa > Arthropoda > Insecta > Orthoptera > Acrididae > Schistocerca > Schistocerca serialis. The sequence continues at coordinate 455,205,693 of NC_064639.1, read as the reverse complement.
TGATAAATCACCCTAATGAGAACTTTTGTTTGATTCTCCAACCTAACAACTATTCCTGAATCATGATTTTTTGTGAGAGTATGGGTGTCAGTATCACACTAGCTCACAACTGGAAAAAAAACACAATTACAATACAGAACATTGTCAACAATGAAACAAGCCACAGGCAAGAATTTATGCATGTTAGTAGTATGTTGTGGTCTGGAGTCTGTGTAGAGTCGTTTCATATGAAAGCTGTTTAGGATACTCAAAAGCTGTGTTTCTTATTCATTTTCAATTAACGGGATTATGTTAAAATCTCCACATAGTAATAAGTTCACTTCATTGTTATACAAAATGTTTAGCACTGCTTCCAAATTTTTAAAAAATTTATTTCTGTCACCTAGTGGTGACCTGTATATTCATGACAATTAGATTTTTAGGCTTCTCGTCAGGTTTTAGCTCTATGGCACATGATTCAAAATGTTTCTCGAAATTTAGATAATATGTTTCAGATCTAACTTTATGCTGCAATTATGAGATGCTAATTCAAAATTGCTTATATTTATAAGACTTATTTCACAGACCCTGCACCAATGTTCTGATAGACAAACACAAGAGATATCTAAAAAGTTGTTTATGGCGACTTCTATTTCTAACACTTTATTCTTGAGACATTGAATGTTTTGACTCATTATCTTGCAAGTTTTGCAAGTATCTGTTATTTTGTCAATACATGGTGAAGTGCTGCTTTGTTGCTGATTTTGTCAAAATCTCTTCCTTTTCTTCATTTGGTGCCATAAAAAATCATCACTAAATGAAGCAGCTGTATCTAGGCACGCAGTCCGGAACCGCGCGACTGCTACGGTCGCAGGTTCGAATCCTGCCTCGGGCGTGGATGTGTGTGATGTCCTTAGGTTAGTTAGCTTTAAGTAGTTCTATGTTCTAGGGGACTGATGACCACAGATGTTAAGTCCCATAGTGCTCAGAGCCATTTGAACCATTTTTTGAAGCAGCTGTACCTAGCCATTGGCTCCTCCTCAGGCAGAGTTGAACAGCTGCTACTGTTGTTGGAAGTTCAGTGGCCGCTCTCATCGTTGGTGGTGGTGGTGTTGGTGGTACTGCTGCTTCTTTTTCTTCTGACGTTAGGCCTAAAAAATTCTTTGTGTGTTTGTTGAGTATGGCTTCGGCTTCTAGGTGACGATCAAATGGTGAAGTTAATTTTGGAGCTTGCAAGATTTGTGCTTCATTCACCACTGTCCTTTTTCACTTGAACCATTTCGTAAATCGAGGCTGTTTTACTACTTGATTTCTGGCCTACTGTGTTTAAACCACTTCGTAATTTGCAACTTATTGGGGGCTTTACTGTTTGCTGCTCGCCAAAAACAGCTTGTAATTTGCCTTAGATTGCTACTTGTCCTGGTTCCTCTATTGCCAGGCGAGATACTAGTACATATTTTATCAGCGAGAACCTCTTTTCCTGATGCATTTAAATGAAGGCCGTGACCTGTATAGAACCTTTGCCCTAAGTGTTGGTGTCTATGACATCAGCATTCTTGTATCTATCACACTATCACAAAACACCAATCCCAGATGTGCCCGGGGCCATTTTGCACAGCCCACAGACACGCACCTAATCATAATTTCAGTACACACTAAAGCAAACTCTACTAAATAATACATCACACACATGCGTAGATACGCTCAGTACTCGTAAACTATCGTATTAACGCATAGCAGATCCTGCAGATCCGCTCGCAAAATAACTCATCAGACGTGCCCAGGTACCCCCACTCTGCACCCTGCCCACAGGATCGTGAAGTCCCCCATCCATCTGATTTCAGACCTCGCACAGCCCCTGCTCGGCTTCCGCAAGCGTGAGTTGACGCGGTCAATGCCCTCATCAGCGGTCAAAGCACACACATACGTCCATGCAGGACCGCGATCCCGAGCCGCGACCAGCGAATGCGGGTGAAAGTCAACTTTATATCAACATAGCATAATTCCAAAGCGCAGCCTCCATACGCTAGACACATCATAGCAGCACATGACTTTACCTCCCATGACACTGTAGCACACTGCACATTGCTCCTCACAACACATTACATGGCCCTTTAACTAAACATAACTACACATCCCTGCTCTCGCCTCTTCGCGTGACCAGCCATCTAAAAACCTTCTCAATATTATTCCTACTTTACAACTATTTTTTTTAATATGATCTAATTTACAACTCCCACCGCACATAACCTCACACCCGTCTACCACCAACATACGCAAACGTCCTCAACCCTATCTTGACACTCATATATCACCCCACAAACCATGCCCATCAATCAATTTACCATTCTCATCCCCTCTTTTCGGATTACAAACGTAGCCTCTATCTAAACACCAACCAACTAATCTTTCTCGCACTTTCAACAGTAAAATTAATTTTACACACACTCAGAAATACCAAACGCAATTAAAGACTCAAACTTTTATACAGAGCATCAAGCACATACGATACTCACACCAATATTCAAAGCCTGGTCCATATTTACCACCTCCACCTTCAATTAAATATTATTACTGTTGCCGCAACATTCTACCAGCGCTCGATTTGTACCTATTTTTCCACTCTTAACTGTTGTCACTAGCGGTCGAATATCACTATCTATAGATTGCATAAATTTCCACATTAAAAAAATCTCGGTCCGCCGTTCAGAGACTCCTATATCCGAACACATAGCATCATTCAACTATCACTTGCTCTTATCTAATAACTCATCCATCAGATCTGGGGGCAAGATCATCCCTTTCTTTCTTTCTTTCCTTCTTTCAGCAGCAGACAGCTATTTTTTTTACAGTGGTAGCTAAACTGCGCCATCAACTTAACATCACCGTTCGCGGAACATATCTTCAAATACGTAAACCCACTTACTCAATTACACAGCGGTCTCACTGAGGACATGACCTTCAATATTACAGTTCTTAATCCAATAGCCACCGAAACAAGTTCTAAATGCTCAAACTAATTCCATAGCGCCTTACAAAGTGAGTGTCCGAGCGCCGCCGCCGGCATGTCAAAGCCACATAGCTGTCCATCTAAACAGCCGTCCACTCAGCCCCAGGACCGGAATGCTGAAGTGGGCTGTCCCTATACCTGCTCTCCAGCTATTGTCTAACAACATACAGTGCACAAATGGATTCCTCAATAGCACAGATCTCTATCGCCCCCTTGCATCTCCAACAGGACATGTAAACAGTGTCCCCCCAGCCAGCGAACCTGACGTCATTCACCCTTTGCTGATAATTTCCACTCGCATATATAAAACCATATTCACTCCTGCCAAAACTCACTTAATAATAAAAAAGCATTCTCCCTTTCTAAGCGTAGATGAGTATGCATTTATCTTCACCCATCTGATCTCTGTAATTTAAGTCGAAGAAAGACATATCTATTACCTTTTGCAACCTGTCTTTAAACAGAACGATCTCAGTTACTACAACAGGACCTTGTTTTGACCATTCACCGGAAATGCGTGCAATGTTGTACGCCTCAAACTAGGTACAAGTACAACAGATCTTCAACACCCTATCATCTATATCCTATTCGCTAATCAGTTTTCGCATTCCTTTCGATTTTATGTCAGATCCATCCATGCGACCGCTACATAAGTTATCGTTCTGTGTTCTAAAATTGTCTCTAAATGTAACCATAGCATATCGAGTCACCTCCACATTCGGAGAGCGCTTGCTCTGTTTTCTGTATCTCTTTGTACATGCACGCCTCGCGGATGGCTCCCAGGACCCAGTCCCATTGGCTGGTGGACCAAACTTCGAGCATAGAATACTTCTCCGGACATAACGCGTGCTTGGTCCACCCACGAACCCTATCACGGATGCTGCATATGGTGGTTCCACCTCTCGAATACAGCTCCGGTTATATAGTACGCAGCAGATCCACACTCGAACGCTAACTTGGGTATTGAATACTGTGGATCTGCATTCAAATACAGCTTTCTACCTAGCGCGAGGCGGATCCACCTTCAAACACTACCCCGTGCACGGCGTATTGTGGATCTGCAGCTGTCTGCTGCTAAAAGAAGGAAAGAAAGAAAGGGATGACCTTGCCCCCAGACCTGATGGATGAGTTACTCTTATCTAATAAGAGCAAGTGATAGTTGAATGATGCTATGTGTTCGGATATAGGAGTCTCTAAACGGCGGACCGAGATTTTTTTAATGTGGAAATTATGCAATCTATAGATAGTGATATTCGACCGCTAGTGACAACAGTTAAGAGCGGAAAAATAGGTACAAATCGAGCGCTGGTAGAATGTTGCGGCAATGGTAATAATATTTAATTGAAGGTGGAGGTGGTAAAAATGGACCAGGCTTCGAATATTGGTGTGAGTGTCGTATGTGTTTGATGCTCTGTATAAAAGTTTGAGTCTAATGGCGTTTGGTATTTCTGGGTGTGTGTAAAATTAATTTTACTGTTGAGAGTGCGAGAAAGATTAGTTGGTTGGTGTTTAGGTAGAGGCTACGTTTGTAATTCGAAAAGAGGGGATGAGAATGGTAAATTGATTGATGAGCGTGGTTTGTGGGGTGATATATGAGTGTCAAGATAGGGTTGAGGACGTTTGCGAACGTTGGTGGTGGGACGGGTGTGAGGTTATGTGCGGTGGGAGGTGTAAATTAGATCATATTAAAAAAAAAAAAAAATGTTATAAATTAGGAATAATATTGAGAAGGTTTTTAGATGACTGGTCACACGACGAGGCGAGAGCAGGGATGTGTAGTTATGTGTAGTTAAAGGGCCATGTAATGTGTTGTGAGGAGCAATATGCAGTGTGCTACAGTGTCATAGGAGGTAAAGACATGTGCTGCTATGACGTGTCTAGCGTATGGAGGCTGCGCTTTGGAATTATGCTATGTTGATATAAAGTTGACTTTCACCCGCATTCGCTGGTCGCGGCTCGGGATCGCGGTCCTGCATGGACGTATGTGTGTGCTTTGACCGCTGATGAGGGCATTGACCGCGTCAACTCACGCTTGCGGAAGCCGAGCAGGGGCTGTGCGAGGTCTGAAATCAGATGGATGGGGGACTTCACGATCCTGTGGGCAGGGTGCAGAGTGGGGGTACCTGGGCACGTCTGATGAGTTATTTTGCGAGCGGATCTGCAGGATCTGCTATGCGTTAATACGATAGTTTACGAGTACTGAGCGTATCTACGCATGTGTGTGATGTATTATTTAGTAGAGTTTGCTTTAGTGTGTACTGAAATTATGATTAGGTGCGTGTCTGTGGGCTGTGCAACATGGTCCAGGGCACATCTGGGATTGGTGTTTTGTGATAGCGTGATAGATACACTGTATGGTTAAATAAGTTGTTCGAAAAAAATAAATAGAGTGCTCTCAATGATTACACACGCCTGCAGCGCAGATCTGAGTGATTTGGTTTTTCCGTCACCATCTCGGTTGCATGCGAGTAGTAAATGTTTTCCTGGCCGCGTTAATAGAGTGTGTCAACGAGCTATGACCTATTCTGAGAATAGACGTGAAGGCAGGTCCAGACCTGAGACGCCGGCGGTAGACATGAGAAGAACAATGCAGCTTTCACATGTGTCGGCTGTCATGAGCGCTCGGAAGCTGAACTTGGCTGGAGACTCTGGAATCCCCTTCCCCGCCGACCGCACTGCCTTGGAGCGTTATCTAAGGCGCCTAGGCGATATCAATTTCTCCGGTGATAGGTGCGAATGCGACTGTGTTCAGGTCATGTTTCGGGGAGGCCGAGCAGAGACTTTTGATCGGTTTGGCAGCTGGTGGTATTTGGGCGCGTCTGTTGCACTATTTTGCGAGCATGTCTGTGCACTGTGCGGTGCTTTATTTGCAGAGTTTAAGAGTACAGAGCTCGTCTGCTGATATTGTGTACTGCATTATTTAAGAGCTGTTTGCTATTGTGTGGTGAAATTAGGAGTTGTTTACGTGTTTGTGGCCTGTGTCAGATGACCACAGTCGGATCAGTGCGGGTGTTTTGTGACAAATATATTCCATGTCGAAATAAAAGGGCTCCAAATAAATAGAGTGTAGCCCTTCCTTACTTCCCCGAGCAGCACAGCGCAGTCTGAGCTGTTTTTGCGCAATAACGGCGATCTGGTCAGAATGTGAGTGAGTAGACAAATAACTGGACAAATTTATCTGTAGAGGAGTTACAGGTCTGGATTGGAATGAATATCTTGATGGGTGTGGTTGTGTTGCCAAGTGTAGTGCACTACTGGAGTTCAGAAACTGCGTTATGTCAGCTTTACATATCGAAACCTATGAGAAGTAAACGTTTCAAAAAGATATGTCGCAAATAAATAAAGTACACTCGTTCTTCCTTCCATCAGTCTATGCACTGAAATTATTTCCGAAAATTAGCAGTTGTTTGGCTATTTGGAGGTAAATGTTTTGAATTATTTACGAGCGGTTCGCATGTCTGTAGGCTGTGCTATGAGTTATTTTTAACTGTTTACAATTAGCAAGCGTGTGTCTAGAACATTATAAATGAGTTATGTAGGCGTGTTTTGCAGGTCTGTATGATGTGGGACGTGTCGGTGTGATACATATACTCCATTCCTAAATAAAGTAAATTCGTTCCTCGGTCCATGGACCTAGTTCAGGATGAGTCCGTTTACCAGAAACGTGTAGGAAGAGGTCGAGTGCTGGTGGCTTAGTTTGAAACAATTTTCTTAGGTTGGTGGCGGAAGCGCAAGTGAGCTTTGTTTACTGGCAGATTTCAAACTTGGCGCTGGTTCCTAGGAGGAGGAGGTGGCAGTCTGGTCCTCGAAAAGTAGTTGAAATTAGGGAGTTGAACACGTTTGCATACGTATATGAAATTGTAAATTCAATTATTTAATATAGCGGGGTGGTGAGAGTGAATTAGCGAGCGTTCTCGCGACGAGCAAATGCGCTGTTATACAGTCATGGTGGATTCCACTGTCGGTCAAACTCAAGCGCCAAACGTATCCTTCGTCCGGCACGCGGTCGACAGGTTCCATCGTGTCCATCGTTAAGTGCTCGCGGGCGCGGAAAGATGTTTACGTCGTCGCACTCTGAGGCAAGTGCGGCTGACCCTTTGTGGCGGGACCCTTAGGCGCCGCTCGCCGCCTACCTGGCGTGCTGGCCGTGGGGGTGTTAGGGCACCGCTGGTCGCTTGACATCAGCCGGCCAGGGAACTGTCGATTGAGTGGGCTCAGCCAGCCGCGCTTACGTCAGCTGTGCTCTGGAGTTTCGCTGTGTGAGCATGGAGAAGGCAGTTGGGACACACCTGCATGACCGTAGTGTCTGAAATAAAGAGTCATTTTCCACGTATTTACAGAAGGCTATGTCCATCGCGTGTATGGAGGGTGTGTGACGTAAGCGAGGCGGCGGTGCAGCGATTGTACAGTTATTACGTGCGCGCGAGAGCGAGTAAATTAGCGGGCGTTCTAGTGTGGTCCAAACGTGCTGTTATATAGTCATGGCGGATTCCACTGTCGAGCAAACTTTGCCGCGCAAAAGTGTAGCACTGCGTTCTCGCTCGCACAGGGACATGTGGTGGACGGTGAGCGGTCGGCATCGACAGGTTTTAACGTGGCGCCGAAAGTGTTGCAGGAAAACGACCGACCGTTGTGCGATTCAGCTCCGGGGCAGACAGTTTTGGTGGGAAACGTGTGGAGGCGACGAATACACGTGGTGAGCGGACAAGGGGCCGCTGTGACGTTAAACTCGACAATTTCCAGCGTGTCCAGCGAAAACATGTTTACGACGTGGGAGCGATCGCTGGGCTCTCCCCCAGCGCTAGTGGCCGGCCGCCTCACGTGACAGGCGTAGGCAGTGTCTCTGTGCGCTGGCCAGGGGGTGGCGAGGATTTGAACTAATTCAGTTGGAGCGCGGACGTCGTGGTGACTGCACTGCGATATCAAAGATGTGTGTGCTGACTGTGTTGGAGAATAAGTGATGACCGTACTGCTTGAAATTATGTCTTCAGTCCCTCCCCCCCTGCAAAATCATAGGACGTGAATTACGTTACTATAAGAGCAGTTTATTATTTGATGCGATTACCATAGGCTACCAGTGAAAAAAGATAAGTGAGGGAGAAAGTTCGTACATGTGATCAATTATGGTGTTGGGATTTGAACTTGTGATAGATTTTTGTTATGGATGTAAGGAAAATGGCTTTCTCACCGAGAAAATCGGACATCTTGAATAAATAATAAATGATAATAATAAATAGAAGTACAGTATTCGAGAGAATATCGTGTTGGTGCCCGCATCTCGTGGTCATGCGGTAGCGTTCTCGCTTCCCACGCCCGGGTTCCCGGGTTCGATTCCCGGCGGGGTCAGGGATTTTCTCTGCCTCGTGATGGCTGGGTGTTGTGTGCTGTCCTTAGATTAGTTAGGTTTAAGTAGTTCTAAGTTCTAGGGGACTGATGACCATAGATGTTAAGTCCCATAGTGCTCAGAGCCATTTGAGCCAATATCGTGTTGGAATTTGAATTTGGCGCAATTTTCTAGTGGAGGTAGATCTATAATAATAAATGATAATGAATGAAAATAAATGATAATGAATGATAATAAATGACAATGAATGATAATGAATGTTAATAATTAATAATGGATAATAATAAACAAAACTAAGGTTTTGCAGCCATTATCGTGTTGGAATTTGAATTTGGAGGGAATTTTCTAGTGGAGGCAGGTCAATAATAATAAATAAGAATAAATGATAATAAATACTAATGAATGTTGATGAATGAAAATCAATAATAATAAATAATAATGAATGTAAATCAATAATAATAAATAATAAAGAATGTTAATGAATGATAATCAATAATAATAGAAAGACAAGTACGGTGTTTGCATGCATAATCCTGTTGGAATTCAAACTTCCCACCATTTTTCCTTCTGGAGGCTTAGGTTAGTGGATGCAGCACAATTGGCCTATTTTCTCGCCAAAAGTCAAACTTCCCGCCATTTTTTCTTGAGGTTAGGTAAGTGGACGTAGCACAATTGACCTATTTTCCCGCCAAAAGCCGCCATCTTGGATGACGTAATGCGCTGTTGCCAAGTCTACATGGCGCTATCTTGGATGACGTGTTCGCCGCCATCTTGTATAAATTTGGCAACAATGGAGAGTGGGGTGACGCGAACCTTGTCCCTCTATTTGCAACATGCTACGAATGTGTGTCGTGCGTCGTCTTGTAGCATGCTACAAAAGGTAACATCTTGTGGCCTATGTTGCTTGCAGTAGGTTAATTTATATCAAACAACAGGATTTGTGCCACACTGGGTCGGTCTTGCATGGAGAATGGGTGATAAAGTTATGGCGACGGTTGCTTACTTGGTCGTCACACATGCAGGTAACAACGGAAATGAAAATACACGGAAAAGGAAACGATGACGGGAGTGAATAACATTTAAAGGAGGCCCACGAACGAGTATACTAGGAAATCTAGTAGCAGATGATGGGTAATTATTTAGTAATTTTACAAGAATGTCCAATGGAGACAACATTTATTTACTGCAGTTTTCTAAAGGAAGATAAGTGCCAAGACAATATTTCACCAAGAATTCGACTGGGCATCACATTACGATTTTTCGCCAATGGAAATTTATACGAGTCACTAAGTCTCATATTCTGCTATTTCCCCGATGTGCCAGAAGTATGCGAAGCTATTTCATCAGTGCTGAATAATTACGGAAATGTAAGTACATAACATTCAATACTGACTGTATTTAAATAATTTTTAATTTTCATTTTAAGTAATTTACAATCGAAATTAAATAATTGCTGCAAAATATTTCAGATACTGTTAAAATCGCAAAAATTGATGAAGCTCTTCTGATGTCCCCGTACTTTGGCAAATTCTTTACTCTCACCGGTATCATTATCAGCATATAAAATTTCGCAGCCTCTGGACAGCTTATTTCTGATTGTTTTCCGATACGATAACCGGTAGTGATGTGATGCTGGGAGTTCGCTTCTCTTACTCCCCCACTGCTGCTTTGAATAGCACATTTGCAAAGATGTGCTTCACATATGTCTGTGTTGTCGGGAGAAATTTTCTCATTTCATTGGAGGTAAACTCTCCATTCACGCTCCACTCATCATCTCTGTTGTCAACAGTTTTTAAAATCTGGTAAGCTTCCTCAGCTCGAGCATCTCCCTCCATTTCCTGAGCTATCTTTTTTTGGGTTTAGTAGTAGTTGGTGTTTGAGCGCATTTTCTTCAGCAGTCTGAATTGCGTCTTCATCTTTAGTTTCTGCGTCCTCTTTGTCGTCCTTCTGAAAAAAAAAACAGGGAAAGTAATGATTATGTTTTACTTTTCAGATTCCGAAGGATACCGAAGAACTGAAGAATGTTACCAGAAATTTTGAGGTGAAGTGGAACATCCCTTCCTTTATCGGAGCCATAGATGTGAAACGTGTGCAAATTATAGCCTGCCAATACGGGAAGTCGATATATTAATTGTAAAAAAAAAATTAGCATTGTCTTTACGGCGATTGCAACGCAAATTACTGCTTTCAAGAACAACAGGTTTGTTGCCAGGGCCACAAATCAGATGGAGGAAGTTTTTTTTGTTTTTTTTTTTTAGAACTATTCGTTTCATAAAGCGTTAATAGAAAACATTCGCGGCTCGTGGTTTCTATACTGGGGAAGGCTGCGGCATTTATCGATTGGAGCCAACATAGACCTCAGGTTACGCTACAGATTAATCTACAACTAAGAATTCAGGGGGAGGGGGGTGGGCTGATCACTCTCTACCCATAATTTTATTACTGTATCTTCTATAATCAGGTATTAAATATCATTAGCAGCTAACTCCGAGTTAAAATCTTTGGTTAATGTTTTTATATGTCATCATTACATTTTCTGACACTTTGCAGCAAATCATATGAAAAGACACGTTTCGGAGAGATCTTTAATGTGATGAATGTTAACTTTGCGGCTGCTTAATATTTTTGGTGTTTTCAGTTCTAAACTTAAGGCGTTTATTCTGGTTTACCTCCAAAGCTCGAAGTTTACGAATTCACATGACGATACTGTGAGGTTTTGGTGGCGTCACAGGTCTTGTGCTGTGATTGGGTGGCATGAGCAATCCGTGCAACTGCCATATTAATTCACATGTTTGAGAAGCGAACAGTTCGTATTTATTGTGTATTATGAAAATATGCATTTATGTGATATAGCGCACTAAAGATCTCTCCAAATACATCATTTTTAGTACGGTTTGTTCTGCTGAAGTACACAAAATGTGACACTGTAGCGCAACACACTGTACCGGTACCAAAAGTGATTCGTTTCGGAAAATGTCATCACGTTTATGACTGGCTAAACATGACACCACCCTTTTTTACTCACTTCACTTAATAGGCTAAGTAGGACTTCATATAAAGAAATTACCTCTTATCAATTATGAATGCATTTTTGGTTACCTCAATTCATTTGTTTATAGACGAAGTCAGCTCGTCTCCCCTTCTGTGCAGCAAAATGGTCTACGACCATTTCATTGAAATTTGGCCGATTCAGTAATTCTTTTTCTAGGGAACACATTGCAACCGCACAAAGTCTTTCCTCGATCATAGTGTTGGGCATGAACGTTGTCACTCTCTGTAACGTAGGGAAGCAGCGTTCTGCCTCTCCAGTCGTCATAGGGAAGGTTACTATTATTTGCAGAAGTCTTACACTTTCAGGAAAAGCTTTAGCCAGATTGTTATCGTAAAAAAGTTCAACAAGGTGCAAAAGCTCATGACGTAGATCTGAAGACTATAAATTGAACAAATTAAATGCTATTTTAAGCTCTTTTTCTTTAAAAAATAGTTTGATGTTTTGCAAACAACGATGGATCAGACAGCTGTGAAATCGATAAGTAATCATTGAAACTGAATCGGTCACTGATCTGAGTTGTGATGTGGTCGCAAATGTTTCGTGCGCACACTATTCTTGATTCTGTGAAACGTCCCCGTTTTGCAGTTGGTTCTACCTGTTCGCAGTGATCGTCAGTTTCAAGTGAGGCCCTAATTTGCTGGACAGAGTCTGCAAAGTGCGATACATATTCAACAGTTTTCACTGCATCAATATTCCTCTGCTGAATGTCACAATGAGGCATGACTGTATTAAAAAAATTTAACCAGAAGAGGAAATCTTCGTCTTGCAGGAAACCCTTCAGTCCTGTAGCCTTGTTTATTGTCTTGTAATCACTGGCATCATCATCAATAATTCTTTCTAGGCACTCAACGATTTCCTTTTGGTATTTGTACCCAGTGGTTATACACTCCGTGATTTAAAATTCCATCTGATGGACTGAGGACAGGTAGGAAAACGCTTCTTCACTACTCCGTCAAGAATGGCTGTATGTCTGGAAGACCATGAAAAAAAGGTGGAAATTCCTTCCAAGTTGCTAAAGAAGACCGCACTTGTTTATTGCCCGTCACACAACGTTCAACAATTAAATTTAATTTTCTCTAATTCTAGTTTGAACTCCACTTTTATGGCCACTCATAACAGGAGCACCGTCGTAACACTGATCTATCAGTTATTCAGGTGTTTCATGTACATTCATTTTCTCTAGCTCGCAGAGAACAGCTGCAGTTACATCGTCTGCACTGTGACTTTTTGGGCGTACAAAGGAAATAAATCTTTCATTTATTTGTCTTAGTAGCTCATAGCGAATTATTAGGACCAATTGTGACGAATCTGCACAGTCAGTAGTTTGATCAACTTCTATTGCGAGAAAGGTTGCCTTCGACAGCTCACTCCTGATGAGATTGAGGTATACCTCATAAATTGATTCCTGGAGTTCATTTTGAATTGTCTTCGATAGGCCTAAGAAAACACGGTTTTCTGATTTCTCAATGTGCTGCTTCAAGACACAGTCCAGTTCTGCCATAAGACTGACTAATCCTCGAAAAATTCCTGGGTTTTTGGAATCTTCTGTTTCGTCGTGGCTCCTTAAGGCAAGCTCGAATTTGCCGCAAAATTTAATACAGTCTATCAGTTTACCCAGAATATACCGATTTTTTGATACATTTTCATTGTATATCTTTATATTACGGCGGTAAGCACTGTCTAATTGGCACATAATGTCCGCTTTCTCCAGCACTTAAAACTCAATGAAACCATTTAAATGTTTTTCGCTGGAATTATGTTTTATCACCTGTGCGTGAAAATTCTTTGAGTCAGTGTACCAGTTTCAGTCCAGGCACTATCAGTAGTATTTGTAAGAAAATAGGTGAAACAGAAAAACGCATTTTTCACTTGACAACCACACAACCACTCAGCTGCATCGTACATTGCTCTATTAAAACTGCGTTTGTATCCTTGCCTACATTTGCACTGTTTCTGTTCTTGATTGATCGTTAGATCGGGTCTGGGTGCACCAAGTTCTTTCACTTTCATCCTATGGCTGTTTTCCAAGTTTTTACGTATTAAATTGCACACTGAATTCATATTGTGCTGGTTTCACACTCGCGGTATGTCGCAGATATTCACAAGCAAGTAAAACTCACTAAAATCTTACAAAATACACTCCGAAAAAGAAACTTGCTAATATCACACGGTATCAACAAAAGCAGTCAGCATCAGCAAGCAAGGAAAGTAACAGGACAAATTTCGCGCGCTTTGTCCTCTAATCACTTATGAAACTCTCGCTAGATGGCAGTACTGTTATGTTACTGTAGTCTAGTGCACTCTGGCGGGATATTTGCAAACTTATTCTAAATGTAGATAAAATAGCCAATGGCAGAAACAAAACAACTATGTAAAACATTATCAAAACAATAATACTAAACGTTGATTAATGACGCATCGAAGCATAGTAGAGATGTGCAGAGACAGAGATTGTATAACGAAGTTTCGGCCACTCCACATTCCTTTATTACATAGGTAGTGGAACGTGAAAAACGTGTGGTGGTTGGTATGACACCCTTAGGCTGCAAGCTCTGAGCCTTCTCGGGTCGCCTATAAAGAGCAGTACTATGTAGAAGCCACGCCCCCAAACCGCTACTACATGCAGCTTACGGTCGTTCCAAGGCGCAACCTAAACACTACTAACCGTTCGGAAAACATTTATCGATACAAACAGTTCCAAAAACGTTGACCCTCGTTATTTTAATCGGAATAGGAAACATGCGAAATTCGTCCTGATAATTTAAATTATGTAATACATTCTTGTGAAATTTACTTTAACATATATTTTGGGGCGGCTTCACCTCAGAGCCTTTAATTACGAGCCGCGCCTGCTACAGACTGAGTGTCTGATTCATTACCAACCCCATTCCCATGTCCATTCTTTGGAGCATATTGAACATCATGTGTTGCACTTTCGGTCTCATTCGGTATTTTTACATATTCTGTCTCGTGTTGTTTACGCTGATCTATCTGTTGCATGTCCAATTCGATCCTATCAAGATCTTCCATGACTTCTCTTTGTCTTACTCTATTATTTTCTGCCATTTTTTAGCGTTCTTCTAAGCGTTGCTGTTCGCGAATTTTTTTAAACTGACTATGCATTAACATCTGATCATAAGACTTGATTCTACCCCAAAACATCGTCCTTGGTCCTATATTCAATCCGTTTCCTCGTCTTTCATAGCCTTTTTGTTACTGGAGCTGAGACAGAACTCAACACAACCCAATTTAATGATTTTTTGCGCCAGAAAATAAGAAATACTTCAATACAATTCTATCTACACTTCCTACATATTTGAGTCACATTTACATTTACATTTTTTTTTCAATTTGCGTCAGCTTATTATTTGAGAGGATTATGTGTTTTGTACCTATCAACAGCAAATCCTCAATCTATCAGAATACTGTAATTTTACCTCCTGGCAAGGTCGCCATTTGTAAGATATATGCGCAAATGGATAAAGCATCTGAACTTTCTCTATATTTCTATAGAAATATGAATCTAGCCCTGTAAGGTAGCTAATATTAGGTGGAGATTATAACAAATTAATTAGAATTGCTGCTGTCACATAACTAAAATGCATGAATTAATGAAAGTGAAAGTTTGGGATCTATTCTAGAAAGACAAAACAGCTGTTCCCTTTTTCATTCTACATGTGATTTATCAACTGTGCTTTCAGGGATCAGTGATACACAACAATCATGTTCAATTACTTCAACTGTCAATAGCAAAATATTTAACTCTTGCACATACTGAATTGGCAATTATTAAATCGTTATCTCTACAAATGAAAATGTTATCACAGGCAAAAATGATCAAAAATCTTCATCTATTACATTTACTTCTACGATACTGTTGCGGGTCAGTGCACTAAGTTCGTCGAGAAAAAAATTACCTTTTAGACCAATGGAAAAACTCTCATGTACTCAGTGTGAGGGTAGGTTAGTATCCTAGCTTTTGATATGCAATGGTCAAAGCATACGCAGGTTGCAGTGAGCAAAATCTCGAGTCAACATTTACTGTGTCCTAATGTGCGATGGTACTTTACCAATCGGGATGTGCAATGGCATTGTCTCTGCGCTGGATCTGAAACACTAATTCCCTACTCTGGCTTTTACTGAATTCACTCACTCTCACCTTTCCTGCATTTCGTAGAACGTTAATGTTTTTCTAGTCGAAATAATGGCTATTGCACACTCACTTAGGGTTGGAGTGACAGGCACAATTTCATTGCCCCCAGAAATTTGCACAGGAATAATTAACTACCTCTTTGCTGTCTGTCGCCACGTTATGTGAAGCATATCGTCCACACTTAACAGATGCAAAGCTCTCAACGCCCTCGCTATTTTCCACACACTTGTGTGGTTCACTGCGAGATGAGAGAGATCTAGAAATTTTTGGTTCTCAAAATGTTTTTATATAATGGAGATCTCCCCAGCATGTCGCATTTGCATCGCCCAGTGTTGCTCCAGCCAACCACCGTCTCGTTACAGGTGAATTTTTATTTTTCTTGCCAGGTCGCCAGTAGCCCTGTTAAAGCCGTGCAGCCACTTACCCTCATATCCCGGCCATATTTGCATTAAAAGGAATAATGTATTGTTCTGGTCTTATCCCTTTCTGCGCAGAAGCTCGGTGTTCTCTTGTTAAGTGGGGTTTTACAATGCCATTAACCACCTGCTCGATTCGTCTCACTTCACTTTAACTTATTTATGCATGCCCCTGTCCTTATTTACAAGTTTAAGGTTGTTAGTTTCCATGCCATAGAACTCCATTTTTCCCCAAAGTGGTGTGTGCTTTACACAGTCAAAAGCTTTACTTAGATCACAAAAAGTGATCTATGTATTTGACTACAGTGTCTAAGCCTCAACAATTGACAAGTTTTTCCTAAAACCATACTGTGATTCACTAATTATTCATAAATTTTCAAAGTAAACAGATAACTATTCATAAATTATACATTCTAGTACTTTAGGGGACATTGTACGTAAATATCGGTCAAATTTGACATTTTGTACTCTATGATGTACTTTGGACATTCCTGAACGTTTTGGTATACAATACATTAAAATCAGACAATTGTGAGACCTTCAAATAATATCTTGAATGTTGGAATGTGACTAAAATTTTGCGGCTATGCATATATATTGCTGTAGTTGAGCAGTCATATCTTGGGAACTACACAGTCTAGAAGGTTGTGAATTGTTTTGTTTTGTGCCTTCTGCTACGTCTCAGAAGTTGGAATTACAAATAAACAAATCAGTCCTTTGTTTCTGATAATAGTTTTCTTGATTTATGAGCAGTGTTGCCAAGTGAATTTATGAAATCTATGGACTTTGCTCGTTTTGCACCAGGCAAATGGAAGTAGTGTGTTTTGAAACAAATTTATATAATAAAAAAAATACAATCTCTGTCTTTTATTTACGGCAATAAGACACAATACAAATGAAACAGGAACAAATGCCCAGCTGTTGTTGAAAGAAAACAATCAAAATTAGTCATTTGATTGAATGGTTGCGTACTATAACTTTACATATTGTCTTTTATAGCAAATTTACAGATGCTATATTCTTTAATCACCCACTCAATATTAAAATTAAGCACGCCATTTTCAAACATTGTTAAGAGTATACCCATAATTTTTATCGAACTTGCAAATTATCATATACATTGTTTGTCTCAAAATTATTGAAACTTCTGTAAGGAGTTAAATTGAAATTATTAATAATTCTTAGTTACTTTGTTATTTTAAAATAACTGTAAAATTCATTTTGACAAGATGTAGAAATGAAAATCGTATTTTGAATATCACTATCAAAAACGTCATGTTCAAAATTTACTGGGTATTTTTCTTTCAAACTTTATACAAAGCATTTGATACAATGGTTCCTCCTCCAAGCAATCACACTCTACATCTTCACCTTGTCTTCCACACAGTCTCACTGAAGTATGTCAGCATAAAATTTTACGAAATCATATTCATTTCAACTATTAGCAAAGCATTGTTTCAGATGGTCGAATAAATCATTTATTTTTCTGAGTTTGTTGGATGTATCAGACCTACATTTGGCTGATGGATTTGATCTGTTGCTACACCTCTTTTTAGCAGGCTCATACACCTTTTTGATGGATCATCCAAACCATATGAGGGCTCCATCCTAAAAACAACATGGATTATTTTCCCCTTCCATTTCTTTTTGAGTATAGCCCATTTCATGTCTCTTATCTTATCCCCACTGGCTTCCTCAAATTTTGGCAGAGGTCCTTGAAGTTCAGAACATCCCTGTCTGTTCCCAGTCTACGAACATTTCCAATTTTTTTATAAATCCTGTGATATTGTTGAGGAGCTTACTTCCAAAGGTTTCTTTCCACAGTACCAAAAAGTTGATCTGCAGGTAAGTAGGAGTGACTATGCACTGAAAATGTAATGCGTACTGAAAAAATCTAAACTCTTCTCAAACAGGCCATAAAGACCCAACGGTACCAACTGGCCGTTGTGTCATCCTCAGCCCATAGGTGTCACTGGATGGGGATGTGGAGGGGCATGTGGTCAACACATTGCTCTCCCAGCTATATGTCAGTTTGCGAGACCTCTACTGAGTCGAGATTTTTTTAACAGCCACCAATAGAGAGCATGAACTACAAGGGTGTTCCTGTTTTTTCCAGTGCAGCCATCGCAAAATAGTCTTATTGTTCAAGTATTTTCTTCAGATCTAAGCTTACTCAGAGCGTCTATTAAGGCTGAAGCTACTTCATTTGAACCTGTGCCAGCCTGGTTTTCAGTCCAGCAGTAAAAGTTTGGAAGCTTATTGTCAGTATATGTAATACAGAGAGCGTAATATAACAGTCGCCGTGCTTAATAAGCCTCATCAATAGCGAGTTTTAGCAGGGTTGGGACTTGCTGCAGATCAAAGCATAAAGACAAGCTATTGGGCAGTTTCCCTTTCATAATTTTGTAGAACTGTTTAGCTCTCATTTTATGAGCAGCAAGCTCTGCTCCCGTCTTTGTGTTTTTGACCAACTCTTTAGTTAGTTTTATTTCAGGTTGTATTCTACAGCAGTCACTATAAACATCTACTGCAGGATCACCAAACCCCAAATTAATTTTTTTGGGAATATGTTGCTGAAGAACCACTTTTTTACTTTTAATGAATCAGGGACACTTTCATTATACATTTTAAAAAGTTTTGTCATATTTAAGTCTGAAGATAGATACGGCCTTTTACTTTTTTGACTGCTAAAGCGACTTTTTCTACCCTTCAAATTTACGATGAAATTTATCACACTATTTTTCTTTGCAAAATTTAGTTTTGTTCTGCGATCACCACCTCTTTTTTTCCAAATGATGTTACCAAAAACTACCAAGTAAGCAATGCTATTAAGTCTAATTGTTCCTATACCGAACAGAGCTCTAAAAAGCTTGCAATACACAGGAATTTTCATGCTATCTACTCTCACCTGATACTTTGTAGTCTGAGTCTTCAGTTTTCCATCATTTTTCCGAGGACGTCGACTTTGGACTGGAGACAACTATAAATGAAGATAGAATCCTGCCCTGCTGTTGTTTGTTAAAGTGTCTGTAGACTTTCATCCTATTTCTGATTATATGGTACACAGGGATGGTACAGCATTTGAATCCTCCCTCTTTGTGTCCACAAGGAGACTCAAACCCCAGCATTTCAGGGCCCTTATCACGGAACTGAAAGAGTTAAATAGTACACGTTTGAGTTGAAACCTATCCAGAAATTAAAGCAAACCACATAGTTACTATGTGTAGTAAAATCAATGTACCATATAATCTCACAAAAAATTGTCTTTTAAAACATCTTACCTCTCCACCTTCTCAATCTTTCTTTTCACGATGCTCTTCTGCCGCTTCCTAGATTCAGAGGAGTGGTCCCCTATACGTACAACTCCTTCACGAGCAGCAAGCTCCCACATAAACAAGATACTGGCCAACCAATCTGTTTCATGTGACAATGCGCTGGCTACAATAATAAGTGGTATAAGTATACAACAGATACATTGTAGTGACGTTTTAAAACGCATTCTGTCTTGGCGCCACAGTTTTTATTTGTATTACTGAAAAAACTTTCGTTAGCAATCGGCAGTAAATGGACTTATTGCACTTTGAACCGAAAGTCAAATATTGCACCTCATTTAAACGGATGAAAGTGTTGATTTGAATGGAAACAACACCATAGCTCGATGTAGCACACCTTGTAGAGTAGAAATTACGCTTCAAACTAATTTTTGATCATCAGTGGACTTATCGAGTTTTGAAACGTCACTCCCTATTTCAATGTAAAATGTTAAATTCCGTACCGCTATGCATAAAAATCCACTTTATTAATGTAGTAGAAGGCAAGTAATTTAGTACACACATGTACACTTCACACTGCTGCCTCAGTGTCATTTGTTACGAATTTTAACAAAAGAAATAACGAAACTGGACTTCGAGTGCAGCGTCACACATTTCTGAAGGAACTTCCGGATCTTCTGCACTCAGTTCTGCAATCACACGAATACCTTATTTACTGAGTTTTGCTTCCACAAAACAACATTAGTGATAACATTTATGAGTCACTTCATATTTTCTGACATCTTTTATCAGTTTTTTTCAGATAGAAGACAATTTACTAATGGTAAATGTTTTTTATGCTAGTCTTTGATACGCAACTATGTTGCAGCTGGTGTTTCTGATGGTAATTTACTGATATTTAAAGAGTGATTTACCACTACACCCGTATGCATCACCGTCTTGCCAAGGGTTAGCAATGTCTTTCCACTCAAAAGTTTGAGTTCAAGACTTCTACGAATCGTAGGCAGTTTTCTTGTTCTTAGCATACTCCAAGTAACTGCCTGAAATTCTTTGGATTATTTGTGACTTACACATGTTATCATTTTCCCTGAGTTATCTCAGAAGAGCTTCCTTCTGTGCACATTGTTCACTTGTGTCATCTTGAGGGGACTCTACCATTTTCCACAATACTCAATCATTTCATCTCACTTAAAAGTGTTTCAGTCCTAAATTTCGAGTTATTCCATTTATAACATCAAACAGTGGTATCCTGCACTTCACCACTTCCTGAGACATGACAGTGAATTATGTATTGAATTCATTAATTACTTTTTCCAACTTTATTTGTCGTACTGCACCTGGGCCTGTAACCTGTTGTTAATGCTAGAATTTTGCATGGATTCAGAATAGCAGTATCAATTTTTTACTTATCACAAGCACAATTAAAACCACAATACAGCAAGCCAAAGCATAATTATTAAATTATCATGACTTCAACATGTGTACTACCATTTCATTACTGAAAGATGTGTCACATATCTCAAAACAACTAAATGAGCAGGTAATATTTGCCTCTTAGTAAGGTGTATTATTCATTGGTGCATAACATGTGCAACACTTGATATATTTATGTATTTATGATGCAGAAATACATTTATAGGTTTTTTGTATAACACTTTGGGCAACAGTGGAGTTACATATGTAGTTTTGCGATTCCCTGGTTAAGTTATGGGACTGTCATTGTTCAATAACAGAACCTCTAAGGTTGGCTGTAGTAAGCAAAACAAGAACTGTCTGTGAGAGAAAACACTTGAGGATCGTAAGAGTTTAGTGTGTTTCCCTGGTTTATAAGACTAATCCGTTTCTGCAGTTCTAACTAAGTGACAGTAACAGTCACTAAGCAAGTTACTGCATTAATTATGTGTCAAGGAGTATGATCTGAAGATCCATAATCACTGTTCCAGAGTTGGTGCCATTCTGCTTCAGACAACTTTGTCTTTGCAGCATCATATCATCTTCTTTAGAGCAGCCAGAATTTTCTGAAGTGTGTGTGATTACTTTCCTTTACGTATTACACCTTCAGTTACCTACTCTGAAGTTTACTGTAAGAAAAGAAAAATAAAAATTAATTTTACAGTACTTGGGACACAGACAACTTCGATCATTGATTCAGTGCTGCCTTCTTGCAGTCTCTGATTGTGGTATCACATATTGATATGCCTGTGCACCACAAATCAGTTATCTACAGACGAATATTTATTTGTCTTCAGTTTTATTTTTAATGTCAGATTCTACTAGTTTGTAATTGGCTGCACATGTAGATAACAGACAAATAACAAACAAGATGGCGGCGTGTATACAAAGTGTTGTGAATTGCCTCATAAATTTCGCGTTATTATCATCAGTAAAATGTTGTTCACTTGACAATAAAGTGGAAAAAGGTATTAAAGCATGTTCATTAACGCATAAATAGTGCCACACAAGTTGTTTTGTGAAATTAAACTTTAATAGACTCTTGTGCGAATGTGGTCAACTGCGTAACGATCTTCAAGTAGCAATGTTAATGGTCAGTGTCCAATCGAAATAAATGTGTTATATAAGCTTTGCTGTGGTATAAATGCAGCTAGAAAATGCGTAGAATTTCCGAAGAATTTAAAGCAGGCACTGGGAGATCCTCTTGAAAACAATAACAATGAATCAGAAATAGTATACAGCAAGCTTATTTCTAAAAAACTAAAAATCAATTCCGCCATTCTAGGCGGTGGAAAAGCAATCGAGGAAGGCTTTAATGATACTGATTGCCATCTAACAGACGCTGCTGATATACAGAACTATAGGAATAGCAGTGTCCCAGAAGGCAGTAATGGTAGAAATACACTCCTGGAAATTGAAATAAGAACACCGTGAATTCATTGTCCCAGGAAGGGGAAACTTTATTGACACATTCCTGGGGTCAGATACATCACATGATCACACTGACAGAACCACAGGCACATAGACACAGGCAACAGAGCATGCACAATGTCGGCACTAGTACAGTGTATATCCACCTTTCGCAGCAATGCAGGCTGCTATTCTCCCATGGAGACGATCGTAGAGATGCTGGATGTAGTCCTGTGCAACGGCTTGCCATGCCATTTCCACCTGGCGCCTCAGTTGGACCAGCGTTCGTGCTGGACGAGCAGACCGCGTGAGACGACGCTTCATCCAGTCCCAAACATGCTCAATGGGGGACAGATCCGGAGATCTTGCTGGCCAGGGTAGTTGACTTACACCTTCTAGAGCACGTTGGGTGGCACGGGATACATGCGGACGTGCATTGTCCTGTTGGAACAGCAAGTTCCCTTGCCGGTCTAGGAATGGTAGAACGATGGGTTCGATGACGGTTTGGATGTACCGTGCACTATTCAGTGTCCCCTCGACGATCACCATTGGTGTACGGCCAGTGTAGGAGATCGCTCCCCACACCATGATGCCGGGTGTTGGCCCTGTGTGCCTCGGTCGTATGCAGTCCTGATTGTGGCGCTCACCTGCACGGCGCCAAACACGCATACGACCATCATTGGCACCAAGGCAGAAGCGACTCTCATCGCTGAAGACGACACGTCTCCATTCGTCCCTCCATTCACGCCTGTCGCGACACCACTGGAGGCGGGCTGCACGATGTTGGGGCGTGAGCGGAAGACGGCCTAACAGTGTGCGGGACCGTAGCCCAGCTTCATGGAGACGGTTGCGAATGGTCCTCGCCGATACCCCAGGAGCAACAGTGTCCCTAATTTGCTGGGAAGTGGCGGTGCGGTCCCCTACGGCACTGCGTAGGATCCTACGGTCTTGGCGTGCATCCGTGCGCCGCTGCGGTCCGGTCCCAGGTCGACGGGCATGTGCACCTTCCGCCGACCACTGGCGACAACATCGATGTACTGTGGAGACCTCACGCCCCAAGTGTTGAGCAATTCGGCGGTACGTCCACCCGGCCTCCCGCATGCCCACTATACGCCCTCGCTCAAAGTCCGTCAACTGCACATATGGTTCACGTCCACGCTGTCGCGGCATGCTACCAGTGTTAAAGACTGCGATGGAGCTCTGTATGCCACGGCAAACTGGCTGACACTGACGGCGGCGGTGCACAAATGCTGCGCAGCTAGCGCCATTCGACGGCCAACACCGCGGTTCCTGGTGTGTCCGCTGTGCTGTGCGTGTGATCATTGCTTATACAGCCCTCTCGCAGTGTCCGGAGCAAGTATGGTGGGTCTGACACACCGGTGTCAATGTGTTCTTTTTTCCATTTCCAGGAGTGTATATATCTTATGGTCAGCTAACTGAGGAATAGGCTAACCACTGGTTAACTTGGAGTGCGCGTTGTATGTCGCCATTTTATTCCTTGGTTAGTTGTTCCTAGAATAACATCCATGTAGAGTTAATTTGGTAACAACTGAAGAACACTCTGGGTATTTTCGCGTACGTCATTTCACATTTACGCAGTCGTCGTCTGCAGAAATAGTGCGTCAAACATGATTGATAAGCGTTCCATATCGGAAAACGTTTCATTCGAGGGTACCTTGAGGCTAGTAGTTCTGTGAATGAGTTCAAGAGTATAGTAGAAAACCCGAAAAATGTTGCATTCTCATTCAATGAAAGTAGTGCAAAACATTTAACTAAATTGGTAGGGTACATATATGTATAACTTCCTATCTTGAATTTTGTTAAATGATCAGATATTTTTTATTTGACCAGTAAGAGATCACTCTAGATTTCCGAATAAAGTGTATCGAAAAAGATGCAACAGTTTTCACCAATAACTTTACATAGATTGACAGAGCAGCTAAAATGGATGTACGATAATTTTTTTTGTTTATGGAAATAAACACGTAAATATTAAGCACAGGAAAGGTAAGAGGGGCTGTAGATTGGTGGCTCCCATATGTGTAATGTAAGTTCCAAAAATAGATGATTATCATCACAAAAAGACGCCCAGTCAGTTTGGTTCAGATGCAACATTTCTGTACGATAGTATTCTGTCAAATGTAGCTATAGGGCAGATGATGAATTTAATTGTAAGCAAGCACATAAATAGAAGCAACTGTGAAATGCAGCCTGCTTTGTGAAATAGTTGGTCTTTATAGTCCCTCCAACCAATTGTGACAACATAGTCATCATAGAGCTTGATTTGACTGAAAATTCTGAAAGGTGTTATTGACTGGCTTGCTGTTGTATTTACATCTTAAAATGTTTAATTCATTACAGCAGCAATGGATGTTATGCAGAAAATATCTTTGTTACATTATTGAACACTATTTGTGCATCCATTTTTGCAATTCTTATGCATATATAAATCATGTTTCTGTGATGTGACGATTATTAATTATATTGAAGGTATATATAAAGAATAAGATGCTAGCATTTACAATAAGCATCCATTATGTGTTCTTTAATCTTGGGGTGGAAATGTACCTATGGCACATACCAAACTGGAGGCTGCTGTTATTATATCACACCATAAATGGTTGAAAAACTGTTTCATACATAATTTTGGGTTGTGCAACCATCTCTAGCACCTGTATGCAATCTGGGAAGGGAGGGTGAAGTAACCAGAGGCCTGGCACCTTCAGTGTGTTCTTCCTTCTTTTCTTGTCATCTCTGGTTAGAACTGTCAGTTTTGTTCGCAGAATACAAATACCTGTTATCAAATGTGAAAGAATTAGCAGTGTTGCAGATGGTGATGCTTTAAATGTAACTTGGCAGGAAGCAGAGAAGGGAGAAAGAACTGTATTGGTTATAAAAGCATCATAAAGCTCAAAAACAGGATCAGAAAATAAAAATTAATACAAATCATTACAGAATAAAAATATATTAATCCATATACATTTGTTTATTTCCTTATCTTTTCCTTTATATTACATCAGAGAACAGAAATAATTAAGAAACTGCCACTTGGGCATATTGTCCAGTGTCACACACATGCTGGCTGTACCCTTGCCAATACCAATAAAGTCTTTAATAGACAGAAAGAAATCACCAGAGCCAAAACATTTGAGTGTCTGTAGTTGCTGGTTCATTAGTAGAACAGAGTCATATCTGAAAGTAAGAAAACAATGACGTGAGACAATTCAAGACAAACTTCCTGGGAGATTAAAACTGTGTGCTGGACTGAGACTTGAACTCGGGACTTTTGCCTTTCACGGGCAAGTGCTCTACAAACTGACCTACCAAAGCATGACACAGGAGACGAGGTACTGGCACAATTGAAGCCGTGGGGACGGATCGTGAGTCATAGCTCAGTTTGCAGAGCACTTGCTCACAAAAGGCAAAAGTCCCGAGCTCGACTCTTGGTCCGGCACACAGTTTTAATCTGCCGGGAAGTTTCTAATCAGCGCACACTCCACTGCAGAGTGAAAGTCTCATTTTGGAATTCAAGAGAAATTTAAAAACATAATTCTAGCCACTCTTTCCACTGTTGGATTATGTAGATCCAATAACTAAAGATTATTGTTGACCGAATAAAAAGTACATATGTTCTTGCCACATAGAGATAATTACTTTATGATAAATATGTGCATGGTTATGTGGATATTACTAATAACTGAGAAATACAACACCTATCTGCAATAGCTTTTTTTCTAAAAATAATTCTTTCCTATTAATTTTACTATGTTAAATTTAGCTGGAGTAAACACAAATAAAGCACATGTTAGTGGGAATAATGCTAGGGGGTGGACTATTTTGTTGCTCTGCAGCATTCACTAAAAGATGGAAAGCTGCTGAAGCATTCACTAAAAGACAGAAAGTTATTGTCCTAGTGGGATATAAGAGAGAACAATATTTTCTGCCATAGGTTTGACTGAGTGAACTACGAACATTAGTCTACTATCAAACTTTCTATTACATTGAACTATCATCATACACAATAAATTTCATAAAAATGGTACTTCACAAAAGTACAATATAAGATATTTCAATTTAAGTTACTTTCAACTAGCTACAGTTTGACATAAAGGAGAACACTCACAGTAACTTGATATTCAAGGAAATTTCAAAACATAGCATTTCAGGCACTCCTTCAACATGCTACAACTATGCAGATAACTAGAGACCTGTTCTGTTTTTATAGCATACAAATACAGCTATCATTTTGTGATAAATATGGGTTGGCTTATGTGGATCATACTAATAACCGAGAAAAAACACCTATGTTCCATACCTGGGGAAAACAAAACATCTTACTTTCCTCTTAATCTCACAGTGTTAAACTTAGCCTGAGTAAGAACAGATAGTTCAATGGCTTCAGTGGATAATGATAGCTGGGAGACAATCTTCTTCCTCTGAAGCTCTTCTTCCTGTTGTGAAGCATTAATGGGCCTATAATCCTAATATTTTCAGTAAAAGATGGACACTGCTGTGTTGTTTGCACAAAGGCAAAGAGTGGAACAATATTTTCTGTTGTTGATGAGACTTGGACACTACTGTTTTGTCAAAATGTTTTACAACACGAAAAATCGATGTGTCGCCAAAAACAGAAAACGCTATGTCGCCAAAAACAGAAAACGCTATGAATGCAAACTGTACACATAATTGGCGTGGTTTTTTTATTTGGTTCAGTCTATTATGGCAATGTATGCTAAATAAAACGAATTAGTGGATTTATTTATTTAGTCCTTCAAATCCTATACATATGGAATATATACAAGGGTACTGGACATGGATAGTTCTTTACAAGATACTGAAGCAATTGTAACATACACCAGATAAACAAGACTATTTTTGTACGAATCGTCATTTTAATGTGCCTGATTTTCATAAACAACATGACAGAATTCACGAGGTACTGAAATCAAATGCATAGTACTACAAATAAACAGTATTATTTAAGAAAACAGAGAAGTAGTCTCACCTGTTCGTCGTATGCTCCAGTTTCTCACGTAGAAGACTGACAAGACAAAGTACAGCATCCTTTGATAAGCAAAACCTGGATATAAATTCTGAATCGGCGTCGTCACTCCTTCTTTTCCTTGCTTCTTCTCATGAACAGTTCAGCCAAAATCTCGTCATTGCTGGTTGCATCGCTATCCCCGCCATCTTGAAAAGTTATTCCCCGGTTAAGCTCACTAACTGGCAGAAATCACCAGTTAAGTTCTCTTCGAGTTTATCTTGGTTACGCGTTGTTCCGGGTTCGTACAACGCGTTTCTTGCGCAATTCCGAGAATAGAGATTAACTGGCTGCTAACTGGAGAGGCACTTAGGAAATCCAAGTTAGTTCTTTACTCAGACAGCTATGTGAAACCAGGGGCTCCTATACACGAAGTCGTAAGGAACTCACAGTGTGATAACACTACACAAGAAACTCGGTTTTTGGTTATAATTGATGGTGCAAACGATGTATATTGCAATGAACTAAAAAGTGCCATCCGTGACTTAAGGAAAGCCTTAGACACAGTGGAAAATGAAAGTGTAAAAGCGACTGGAATACTGCACAGATATGACCTAATATAAACGTCACGTGTAAACCAGAAAACCAAATCCAACAGGCAATTTCGTAACATATGCAAAGCATATAGGAACACAAACTTCCTAGATGTGCAATTCCTGAAAAGAAAAAACTTCACCAAGCATGGTATGCACTTATATATACATGGAAAGAAAGTTCATAGATTCTAGAATAAATGAGATGGCTGAAATGATGTGCACAAATAACAATGTCATGTCTATTATTGTACTAAATCATAATGGAGAAGCCATCTCATCGCCAGTGATAACGCCAACAAAAATAGCAGCAGAAGAACATACACAACCAACTGCAGTTACACCAAATGTAGAAATACAAACAATAATCGGAGCAGAAATTCCGACAACAGCATCACTGTCAACAACAGTATCACAGACAACAGCAGCAGAAGTAATCCCAGCAACAATAGGAGCAGCAGCGAACACAGGGACAACCATCTACAGGGCAGCAAGTAGTAGTAGTATTAGTAGTAGTAGCTTTATTCATCTGTAGATCTCTTTTTATAAGGATATAGGACATGTCAAAGTATTTGCAAGTTAAGATCAATTTAAAATAAGCTAATTTGTATATATATGTATTTACAGACTTCTAGTTAGAGACAATCATTAGATTTACTCCTGGTATACAATACTTTTTTTCTACAAATAACTTATTAAATAATGTAATGCCACACTGTTCACTCATAATTCACTATCAGTCACTGCACACACTATACACACATTGTTTCATAACACTTACTCACTACACACACATACATACACACACACCAACACGCACACTGGTGATCTCTGGGCCATTTTCTGTACCGCAACTTCCCATTTGCTATCCTGAAAAACTGAGTCAGCATCCCTCCATAATGAGTAAGATGTTGAGCTCAGAAAGAGGAAGATGTGTTAGTATTGTGCTATGCTTAGTTTGGCGGTAAGTATTTCTAGAAAGGAGAAAAAGAAGGAAAAAACATAGAGTAAGGTGTTATGTGGAGTGTTTGATGTTTCATAATCATCATTATTATCATTATTATTTATTTGTATAACATTTTTTATCAAACACCTACTCTGTTTTACCTGATATAATCCGTCAATGTATAAAATGTATTACATAACAGGTACTTTTGAGCTGCCTTTTTAAATAAGTGTATTTTTGCAATTTCTTTAATCCCTGTTGGTAATTTATTGTACAGTTTTATTCCTTGGTAGAAACTGCTGTTTTGAATTTTATGTTTATTTCTTCTTTTTAAATGTAAGTTGAGTCTATCTCTTGTTGCATGGTCATGGACAGATTTGTTTGTGCAGTAATTAATTTTGATGTGGTCAACTGTCTGGTAAATGTATTCACATGGAGCAGTTAAAATTCGCAGTGTTTTGAACAGATCTTTACAATGAGCTCGACTAGTATTTTTTGTTAGTATTCTTATGGCTCTTTTCTGGAGTTTGAAAGCTGTGTTCGTATTTTGTGCATTTGTTCCCTAAAAAAGAATGCCGCAGCTAAGAATTGAGTGTACATATGAGTAATATGTAACAAAATGTCACTGCATGTTACACACTGATGATAGGATTCTAAGGGCAGAACATGCTGATGACATTCTGTTTGCATGTAGCTTTGTGTGTTCACACCACTTCACCTGAGAATCAATGTTCATGGCTAGAAACTTTGCATTTGTTACTCAGGCTATAGAGGTGCCAGTTACATTTAATTTAGCATTGTCGTTTTTCCTCTTCAAATCGAAATTCATGGCATTCGTTTTCTTTATGTTCAGTGTCACTTTATTTCTTACTGACCAACCATAAACTTCATTGAGAGTTTCATTTGCTTTCTCGGCAGGGAGTTCTCTTGTTTTCTCAGTGACTATAATATTGCTGTCATCAGTGAAGAGAATTTTTTCACTATGAGTAACACTACTGGGAAAGTCATTAATGTATATCAAGAACAGTACTGGTCCTAATATGCTACCTTGCCAAACCCCTATATTAATTTATTTCGATTCTGATAAGTGTTTTACTAAATGTTTAGATCTATTTGAAGTATGTGTTGTCTCTACTCTTTGTACCCTATCTGTTAGGTACGATCGAAACCAGTCATTAGCTACCCCTCTTATTCCTAATACTTTATTTAATAGAATCTTGTGCTCGACTGTATCAAACGCCTTAGAAAGGTGCAAATATATACCTGTGACACACTCATTTTTATCAAGAGCATCAAGTACAACTTTGTGAATTCTTCAACTTTGTGAATTTGTCAAGGGGCCTTGTATAATCCCTATGCATTGCTTTAGTACACACATTGGTACTTCGTCTAAGCCTACTGACTTTTTATTTTTTAGTTTTTGAACAGTTTTATTGACTTCATTCTCTGTGGTTGGAAGTAACATCATTGTATTTAGTGCAACATTATTTATAGGTGTTATATTTGCTTTGGGGAAGTTTTGCTGTAACTTCTCTGCAAAACTAAAAAATGCTCGTTTACATAGTTTACTAAGTGTTGTGAATCATTTATTACTTTATCCCCCTTCCTTAGCAGTATGTTATTCTGTGCTTATTTGCCTTTCCCCATTTCCTTTTTTATAGCATGCCAGACTGCTTTACTTTTATTCTCTGCATTAAATGTTATTTTGTAATTAAATGACAAAAGACAGAAATGAACACCACCTTCCCATCTGAAGGATTTTTTAATTGAAGGTATGACAAAAAAGAGGCCACCAAGGTAAATAACATTAAATATCTAACAGTACTCCACCAAAATATTCCGTGTGAAAAAGACAAACTGCAACAGCTGGAAACGAGTTCTTAGACAGCTCTGTTATCTGCAGCACAGAGCAGTGGTGCACAGATAATGAAATCTTATATATTAATTTTCCCTCGTATGTCCGAGCATGTTCTTATTGCAGCAACACAATGAAATGGGTAGGATCATGTATTTATATTAAGAACAGTATTTAAATTAAAGCCAGAAAGCCTTGTTAAGTATAGACAAAGACTTTGAAGTGTTAGCAATACAGAGAGCAGCTATAGATACGCCCAAGAAATTAACTACATCATGTGTATTCCATCCTCCCAGTGGTAACTGAGAGATATTTATCTCCAGACTTACACAAAGCCTAAACTAGCATTGACTTCAAAACATAACAACCTTCTGTGTGGGGACTTTAACATAAATACAGGTAAAACAGATGACACCAGTAACACATTTCTGAATATTCTACATAGGTTTGGCATGTCATCAGTAGTCAGCTGTATGACAAGAATAACCTCACATTCGCATTGGCCAAGTAGCTACAGATGTACACAGAGAAAACTGTGATGTACTAGTTAAAAATCGGGACTGGGGCTGTCAGACCATCTATGTCAGATTGTAAAAGTAAATGCTTGTGTAGAAAAAGCATCCAAACTGCACGTATATGAAAGAGTCTACTCTCTATCAGCTTTGCAAGAATTTTCCTTAGAGTTGACACATTACAGTTGGGACGCAGTTTATACAGAAACTGAAGTGAATAAGAAATTGTCCAATTTCATGTCTGTGTTTAAACTAAAACATTCCCCAAAGCATTAATTCCTGTTGGAACACCCACCAAAAATAAATGGATTTGTAAAGGAATTAGAGAATCTGCTCAAACTTGTAAAAATCTAAAGTGCATTAAAAAGGACAATAGTAATCCAGATTTTTTGCACTACTACAAAAGAATCTACAGGAAGGTACTCAATACTGAAAAAAAATCAATCAATGATAGGTTGATAAATTTTGGCAATAATAAAAGTAAAGCTACATGGGCTGTAGTGAAACAAGAACTGTAAAGCAGAGGTGTACAAACACACAAATCAAGAACAAGGAAAACTTAGCAAATAACCTGAAAGAATTAGCAAATTATGCGAATACCTACTTCAGCAGCATTGCAAAAAAAAATTTCAAAATTAATCAACCATCACAGAAGCATACGGCTACCTGAATGGTATTGCTTCCAACTACTGAGGAGGAAGTATGGAATGTTGTAAGGCAATTAAAGAACAAAAACTGGGCAGGTTTACATGAAATCCAAATGTGTGTGCTGGAAAAATGCATAAATGGTATCAAAGCTCCACTAACAGAAATCATATATGGAAATCATATACAAATCCTTCGAAACTGGTTTCTTCCCTTACTATCTGAAATACGCATAAATTTTATCAGTTCACAAGAAAGTTGATGCAGAAAACATTGAGAACTATGGACCAATAGCCCTATTGCCATCCTTTTCCAAAGTGATACAGACGATAATGAAAAACAGACTTGTGATCTATCTAAGCAAATTCAAGCTCCTGACAGAGGCACAGAATCCATAAAAACAGTTTCAGAAGCAATAGACGATAACAGATATGTAACTGGTCTTTTTCTAGATCTGTCTAAAGTACTCGATACAGTTGACCTCCACGAACTGTTGCATGAGTTAGAGGCACTAGGAGTAAGGGAAGTAGTTAACAAATGACTTCATTCATTTGTAGAAAACAGAGTACAGTCAATAGAGATCACACATCTCCGGTGGATCAAAGTACATTGAGGAACAAATATTGGATACACAATATATCAATATTAGGGTCCCTCGAGGAATTGTACTGGGCCCAGTATTATGTCTGGTATTTATAAATGATTTCTCACAACACATCAACCATTAAAAGAAGATATTGTTTGCTGTTGACCATAACATATTAATCACCAGTAAGACAAGTACAAATGCTGGAAAATTCTACTGAAGTGCTGAGGGGTGTCTACAAATGGTCACAGGAAAACAAAGTAACTCTCAACATAAAGAAAACAAATACAATATGCTTTAGAATGAATATGAAACAGAGTCCCTTAAATTTAAAATAGATTAAATCTTCACACATGATGTACCTACAACAACACTCTTAGGGTTCCACAGTGACAGCCGAATGAAGTGGAATGAACATGCTTTGAATCTCTGGAAAAAGATATACACGATATGTTATGCACTTAAAAGTCCTTGCATCCACATCCAGTGATGAACATCTGAGAACTGTATACTTTAGTTATATTCATTCAGTAATCAGTTGTGGTATAATTTTCTGGGGAAACAGTGCTCAAAATTTACAAACAGTATTTAAAATGCAAAAGAGAGCAGTAAGAATTATAACGAAAAATAGTAAGTGGGCCCACTGCAGAGAACTTCTCAAAATGTTAGAAATTCTAACTGTTGCTTGCGAATTTATATCCCAAACCATAGTGCATATCAAGGAAAATATAGAAAATTATAGTACAAATAGCTGTTTTCATAACTATGGTACAAGAACATACCACTGTCTTTGTCTATACAGGAAAAATAAACATAAGACTCAAAATGGTTTCTTGTATGAAGGTGTAAAACTGTATAATCAACCGTCACGGAAAATAATAGAAACAGATAACATGTACTGCTTAAGAAAAATCTTAAATTGTATTTGCAAGAACACTGTTTTTACACCCTAAGTGAATTTCATAGTAAGAGCAAAAATGATTGTACATAACGTATGTCTCACAATGTTTAACTATATGTAACGAAAAAATGTATAAAATTGTAAATGTACATGTACTGACAATATCCATTCATTTTAATGTGTCTACAGATGGCTAAATAAATAAATAAACCATCGCATATGGGTGGAAAATTAAGGATGTGTTGGCGTCAAGTGGGGGCAGAGGTGTGACACAGACATGATGTTTGCTTTCACATACATGAAGTCACTGAATTTCTATTGGAAGTGAGGCACCACTTGATAGATTCGTATGTAGAACGAAAATTCAATCGAATCAAACCTTATGCAGATTCATATGTGTAAGAAGGGGTATGCAGCTGCAAGATTTCATGCGTTGGAGGCTACCAGCATTATGGCGTTTTGTTTTGCTGATCCCATAGGACTATACTGGAAAGATCATGCAATATTGTAATTTGAAATGGAAAAGCTTGCTAATCGTAGGTAAGATATTCTCCCAAAAGTCGAAAACCGATGACACAGTTTTACAGTGGCTTAAGACCCTGCCATTTAAATGTAGCTTTAGAAGCAGCAGTGACCTTCTACCAGTTGTCTTTAGCCTGTTGTGTTGTTTTAGACCATAAAGGATGAACTCATACTATGTTTGATCTTTAGTAGCGTCATACTATTCTTTTGAAAGTACCCTACTAATTAAATGAAAGGCTTTTTAGATTCCAGTTTAGGGTATTGCTTGTGGTTAGTGTGTTGTAATATGTCTGTGTTGCGGCAACAAATTTTAAAATGGATACAATTTATGCAGACACAATTTATCCTGTAGAAGGAATACTGTAATGCTGACTCAAATTAAACCTGAAATCGTGGTTTTTTTCTAGAAATGGTTGGCAGAATAGTCGACCTTGAGATTCTTAGACATTATCTATCATAGCAGTATAAAATACCTTCTCTTTTTCTCTCTTTGCAATATGCCTGTGACTGAGTGAACGAAGATGTCAACTGCCAGTGACAACTGGAGTCACAATATCATTTGTTGTTCACTGAAAAATATCGAAAGGAATAGTTTAATGTACATCATGGCACTGTACTTTGCATATGCAACCTATTAAATGTTATGAAATATCGCTAAATTTCATCTAGGTTTTTGCAAATACGGTTTGTTGGTGCGCTGAAACCATTGAAATAGCAAAGGAGCAGTAGAAAAATGCTTCATATGACAGGTGTACTAAATATGGCGTAGTTATTCTTTTCCAAACTGGATGACTTGTGCCATTGTAGGCAAATGATGGCTCAGTTCTAAAAAGGTGTTATATATTACTAAACCTTACCTTTGGTGTTCATTTGTAAAGGTAGTGCAATGAAGAGAATTTACTTTGATGTAGTGTATTTTTTCAGATTTAGCATATTTACGTATTTCTCAATGAAAATAACTTAGTTTTAGGTTAATATTGTGAAATTTGCTGTTTAATGTGCAAAATCAGCTTATGTCAGGTTACACATATATTCAAGTGTGGAATAATAATAATTTAAAACTACATAAACATAATCCTGTGTAGTTCCATATTTGTAGCCCCTCTTTATTCTTATTGATTTTGTAGTGAAACTTTAATTTCTCCACAGCAGTTTGCCCAATAGTAACATACAGTTACTGCTGTTTAAATACTGTAGTTCAGCAGTTCCAAAATATTCTTTATATGTAACATTCACCCTACCATTTCTTAAATAGTTCACTTTTTCCCATCTTAAACAACTACATAACCGAACTTTAGACGCTTTATGCAAGATGTTTCTTCAGTCACAGCTCCCAATTCCCTGGTGAGTAAATGTAAGAGGACATCAAGTCCCTCACATGCATTTCCCTGAATTCGCCTCTGACTTTTTACTACGGGAACACAAAGTGTATTGTGTACTCAACACCAATCGGAAGAGTAGTTGGATTTTTTGAGAGTATGTGTGCATCTTTCATAAACTTGTTCTATAGTGGAACCTAACGATACTTTTACTAAGTCATAAGGTCAATAATGCTTTTTTTAGGACTTAATGGCATTATTAGGTTTATATTGCAATATACAACAAGTATATGAAGATTGATAAGCTCCATTCACTATTACAAATGGATGAACTTTCTTTGCTGCAAAATATTTTCGTTAGATAGATGCTGTCAGTGTAACATAATTCCCCTGTATTTACCACAGCACCCAGATCATCTTTCACCAAGACATCACTTTTGGTTTTTTGGTGGTGAATTATTATTCATCTACACCTAAATGAGATGCATAATGTTTATTTAACACAAATAGCACAGTCGAGTAACAGCTTCAAAGCTTTTTTATCAAACAACAAAACTGGTTTCACACCCTTTATAAGACATCACAGTAATTCTACCAGTAATTGTGCATACATCAATTACATTACAATATATAATTTAAAAACTAAGACTGATTAAATGTAGACTCAGTCCAGAAGTATCAACATTACTTCATCACAGTATTTCATAAATACAATTGCTACTTTATTTCTTCATGAGACATTGTTTTACTATTACCAACTTCACTATTAAAACATGATGGTATCAACATTAACAACGATTCTGACAAGTCTAATCGTTTATAGTTCGATGCAGGCAGCAGCTCCAACATGAAAATGTCCTCTTAAAAAACCGACAACAGGACATCATCTTCCATCTCTCTTGCATCTGATTTACAATGTACTACATAGTCTTGAGGACAGCTTCGGGTTATCAGTTGCAGTAGGTTGATAACAACATTGTGTTGGTAACAGCAACAAGTTGTTGACATGCCACAGTAGACAACAACAGTGTCCCAGAAGCATTGACAGCCTCATACACTCATATTACACTGGTGTGAAAAACTTAAGGATGAAAGTAACGTTCGCAATATGTCACTGCCAAGTAATATAGCTCGGTCAAATTCTGACCATACATCGAAATAGCTGCTACTGTATAGTACAGAAGGTAACTGAAAGAAACATGCAATGAGATGAACAGCAATGATGCTTTCATTCAAAGACAATAATTACACTAAACTCACTGTGATTTTGATGGTCCCCTGGACATTACAAAAGCCAGGACATAGTTCTTAATAGAGCGTGTGATGACTTTGGACAGCAATGCATGCTCTACAATGTACTCCCATACTAATCACATGGTTTGTAAGGAATTCCGTTCCTCTACCACATTGTTGGTACATATGGACACGCTGCAATACATCTCCCCTCCACATCCAAAAGATGCTCGATGCAATATAAGTTGAGGGAATGGGCATGCCTCCATTTACCAAATATTCTATTCTCTTGCTACGAGAGCTCCAGCTACTGTACTGTTTGAAGCAGGTGTGCACAGTCATTCATAAAAATGAAGTCAGAGCTGAATGCACTCCTGAAAAGAGAAATGTAAGAAATTAGTATTGTGTTACAATGATGTTGACTGCTGACTATACTGTGTTCAGAGATTTGGAGGCAGTCAGGCCGTGCAATATTATGATCCTCCCACACCTTGACACCTGGATCATAAAAAACAATCATGTTTGACAATGTTATTGGGTGCATTATGCGTTCCCACCTCTTTCCATATCCAGCCTTACATAACATACCCAGGAACAGCATCGAACATTATGATTCTGGTGGTCCATGTGTTATGGTGTGGAGAGGTGTAAGGTTGCGTGGACGTACTACCTTCAAGACACTCACCAGTCAGAACACTACTCCTTCCAGATGTTTGTCTCTTCAAGAGTGCATTCGGCCCTGACTTCATTTTTACGGGTGGCAATGGCAACTCCAACGAACTATGCATGTGCAGGAGCTCTCGGAAGGAGAAGATAATTGGGGAATAGACTGGCCTGCTTATTCCCCTGCCTTATTTCAAATCTAGCATGTGTGGGTTATGTTGGGAAGAAATAACGCAGCACATCCACCAACGACTATCCTTCAGTTGTCAATTTACTGGAGGAGATATGGAACATCCTACACAAGAACTCCTTACCAAAGTTGCAGTCAGCCTGGGAGCACACTTCAGAGCATGATTTGCTGCCCGGTATGATCATGCACTTTTATAATGTTCATAGTTCTGCTTGCAACTCTAAATATATTAGTATTAATTATATTAATTATGATAAATCACCCTAATGAGAACTTTTGTTTGATTCTCCAACCTAACAACTATTCCTGAATCATGATTTTTTGTGAGAGTATGGGTGTCAGTATCACACTAGCTCACAACTGGAAAAAAAACACAATTACAATACAGAACATTGTCAACATTGAAACAAGCCACAGGCAAGAATTTATGCATGTTAGTAGTATGTTGTGGTCTGGAGTCTCTGTAGAGTCGTTTCATATGAAAGCTGTTTAGGATACTCAAAAGCTGTGTTTCTTATTCATTTTCAATTAACGGGATTATGTTAAAATCTCCACATAGTAATAAGTTCACTTCATTGTTATACAAAATGTTTAGCACTGCTTCCAAATTTTTAAAAAATTTATTTCTGTCACCTAATGGTGACCTGTATATTCATGACAATTAGATTTTTAGGCTTCTCGTCAGGTTTTAGCTCTATGGCACATGATTCAAAATGTTTCTCGAAATTTAGATAATATGTTTCAGATCTAACTTTATGCTGCAATTATGAGATGCTAATTCAAAATTGCTTATATTTATAAGACTTATTTCACAGACCCTGCACCAAGGTTCTGATAGACAAACACAAGAGATATCTAAAAAGTTGTTTATGGCGACTTCTATTTCTAACACTTTATTCTTGAGACATTGAATGTTTTGATTCATTATCTTGCAAGTTTTGCAAGTATCTGTTATTTTGTCAATACATGGTGAAGTGCTGCTTTGTTGCTGATTTTGTCAAAATCTCTTCCTTTTCTTCATTTGGTGCCATAAAAAATCATCACTAAATGAAGCAGCTGTATCTAGGCATGCAGTCCGGAACCGCGCGACTGCTACGGTGGCAGGTTCGAATCCTGCCTCGGGCGTGGATGTGTGTGATGTCCTTAGGTTAGTTAGCTTTAAGTAGTTCTATGTTCTAGGGGACTGATGACCACAGATGTTAAGTCCCATAGTGCTCAGAGCCATTTGAACCATTTTTTGAAGCAGCTGTACCTAGCCATTGGCTCCTCCTCAGGCAGAGTTGAACAGCTGCTACTGTTGTTGGAAGTTCAGTGGCCGCTCTCATCGTTGGTGGTGGTGGTGTTGGTGGTACTGCTGCTTCTTTTTCTTCTGACGTTAGGCCTAAAAAATTCTTTGTGTGTTTGTTGAGTATGGCTTCGGCTTCTAGGTGACGATCAAATGGTGAAGTTAATTTTGGAGCTTGCAAGATTTGTGCTTCATTCACCACTGTCCTTTTTCACTTGAACCATTTCGTAAATCGAGGCTGTTTTACTACTTGATTTCTGGCCTACTGTGTTTAAACCACTTCGTAATTTGCAACTTATTGGGGGCTTTACTGTTTGCTGCTCGCCAAAAACAGCTTGTAATTTGCCTTAGATTGCTACTTGTCCTGGTTCCTCTATTGCCAGGCGAGATACTAGTACATATTTTATCAGCGAGAACCTCTTTTCCTGATGCATTTAAATGAAGGCCGTGAGCTGTATAGAACCTTTGTCCTAAGTGTTGGTGTCTATGACATCAGCATTCTTGTATCTATCACACTATCACAAAACACCAATCCCAGATGTGCCCGGGGCCATTTTGCACAGCCCACAGACACGCACCTAATCATAATTTCAGTACACACTAAAGCAAACTCTACTAAATAATACATCACACACATGCGTAGATACGCTCAGTACTCGTAAACTATCGTATTAACGCATAGCAGATCCTGCAGATCCGCTCGCATAATAACTCATCAGACGTGCCCAGGTACCCCCACTCTGCACCCTGCCCACAGGATCGTGAAGTCCCCCATCCATCTGATTTCAGACCTCGCACAGCCCCTGCTCGGCTTCCGCAAGCGTGAGTTGACGCGGTCAATGCCCTCATCAGCGGTCAAAGCACACACATACGTCCATGCAGGACCGCGATCCCGAGCCGCGACCAGCGAATGCGGGTGAAAGTCAACTTTATATCAACATAGCATAATTCCAAAGCGCAGCCTCCATACGCTAGACACATCATAGCAGCACATGACTTTACCTCCCATGACACTGTAGCACACTGCACATTGCTCCTCACAACACATTACATGGCCCTTTAACTAAACATAACTACACATCCCTGCTCTCGCCTCTTCGCGTGACCAGCCATCTGAAAACCTTCTCAATATTATTCCTACTTTACAACTATTTTTTTTAATATGATCTAATTTACAACTCTCACCGCACATAACCTCACACCCGTCTACCACCAACATACGCAAATGTCCTCAACCCTATCTTGACACTCATATATCACCCCACAAACCATGCCCATCAATCAATTTACCATTCTCATCCCCTCTTTTCGGATTACAAACGTAGCCTCTATCTAAACACCAACCAACTAATCTTTCTCGCACTTTCAACAGTAAAATTAATTTTACACACACTCAGAAATACCAAACGCAATTAAAGACTCAAACTTTTATACAGAGCATCAAGCACATACGATACTCACACCAATATTCAAAGCCTGGTCCATATTTACCACCTCCACCTTCAATTAAATATTATTACTGTTGCCGCAACATTCTACCAGCGCTCGATTTGTACCTATTTTTCCACTCTTAACTGTTGTCACTAGCGGTCGAATATCACTATCTATAGATTGCATAAATTTCCACATTAAAAAAATCTCGGTCCGCTGTTCAGAGACTCCTATATCCGAACACATAGCATCATTCAACTATCACTTGCTCTTATCTAATAACTCATCCATCAGATCTGGGGGCAAGATCATCCCTTTCTTTCTTTCTTTCCTTCTTTCAGCAGCAGACAGCTATTTTTTTTACAG
Organism: Schistocerca serialis cubense; assembly: GCF_023864345.2. NCBI lineage: Eukaryota > Metazoa > Arthropoda > Insecta > Orthoptera > Acrididae > Schistocerca > Schistocerca serialis. The sequence goes on along the minus strand of NC_064639.1, from coordinate 455,165,577 downwards.
TGGTAGCTAAACTGCGCCATCAACTTAACATCACCGTTCGCGGAACATATCTTCAAATACGTAAACCCACTTACTCAATTACACAGCGGTCTCACTGAGGACATGACCTTCAATATTACAGTTCTTAATCCAATAGCCACCGAAACAAGTTCTAAATGCTCAAACTAATTCCATAGCGCCTTACAAAGTGAGTGTCCGAGCGCCGCCGCCGGCATGTCAAAGCCACATAGCTGTCCATCTAAACAGCCGTCCACTCAGCCCCAGGACCGGAATGCTGAAGTGGGCTGTCCCTATACCTGCTCTCCAGCTATTGTCTAACAACATACAGTGCACAAATGGATTCCTCAATAGCACAGATCTCTATCGCCCCCTTGCATCTCCAACAGGACATGTAAACAGTGTCCCCCCAGCCAGCGAACCTGACGTCATTCACCCTTTGCTGATAATTTCCACTCGCATATATAAAACTATATTCACTCCTGCCAAAACTCACTTAATAATAAAAAAGCATTCTCCCTTTCTAAGCGTAGATGAGTATGCATTTATCTTCACCCATCTGATCTCTGTAATTTAAGTCGAAGAAAGACATATCTATTACCTTTTGCAACCTGTCTTTAAACAGAACGATCTCAGTTACTACAACAGGACCTTGTTTTGACCATTCACCGGAAATGCGTGCAATGTTGTACGCCTCAAACTAGGTACAAGTACAACAGATCTTCAACACCCTATCATCTATATCCTATTCGCTAATCAGTTTTCGCATTCCTTTCGATTTTATGTCAGATCCATCCATGCGACCGCCACATAAGTTATCGTTCTGTGTTCTAAAATTGTCTCTAAATGTAACCATAGCATATCGAGTCACCTCCACATTCGGAGAGCGCTTGCTCTGTTTTCTGTATCTCTTTGTACATGCACGCCTCGCGGATGGCTCCCAGGACCCAGTCCCATTGGCTGGTGGACCAAACTTCGAGCATAGAATACTTCTCCGGACATAACGCGTGCTTGGTCCACCCACGAACCCTATCACGGATGCTGCATATGGTGGTTCCACCTCTCGAATACAGCTCCGGTTATATAGTACGCAGCAGATCCACACTCGAACGCTAACTTGGGTATTGAATACTGTGGATCTGCATTCAAATACAGCTTTCTACCTTGCGCGAGGCGGATCCACCTTCAAACACTACCCCGTGCACGGCGTATTGTGGATCTGCAGCTGTCTGCTGCTAAAAGAAGGAAAGAAAGAAAGGGATGACCTTGCCCCCAGACCTGATGGATGAGTTATTCTTATCTAATAAGAGCAAGTGATAGTTGAATGATGCTATGTGTTCGGATATAGGAGTCTCTAAACGGCGGACCGAGATTTTTTTAATGTGGAAATCTATGCAATCTATAGATAGTGATATTCGACCGCTAGTGACAACAGTTAAGAGCGGAAAAATAGGTACAAATCGAGCGCTGGTAGAATGTTGCGGCAATGGTAATAATATTTAATTGAAGGTGGAGGTGGTAAAAATGGACCAGGCTTCGGATATTGGTGTGAGTGTCGTATGTGTTTGATGCTCTGTATAAAAGTTTGAGTCTAATGGCGTTTGGTATTTCTGGGTGTGTGTAAAATTAATTTTACTGTTGAAAGTGCGAGAAAGATTAGTTGGTTGGTGTTTAGATAGAGGCTACGTTTGTAATCCGAAAAGAGGGGATGAGAATGGTAAATTGATTGATGGGCATGGTTTGTGGGGTGATATATGAGTGTCAAGATAGGGTTGAGGACGTTTGCGTATGTTGGTGGTAGACGGGTGTGAGGTTATGTGCGGTGGGAGTTGTAAATTAGATCATATTAAAAAAAATAGTTGTAAAGTAGGAATAATATTGAGAAGGTTTTTAGATGGCTGGTCACGCGAAGAGGCGAGAGCAGGGATGTGTAGTTATGTTTAGTTAAAGGGCCATGTAATGTGTTGTGAGGAGCAATGTGCAGTGTGCTACAGTGTCATGGGAGGTAAAGTCATGTGCTGCTATGATGTGTCTAGCGTATGGAGGCTGCGCTTTGGAATTATGCTATGTTGATATAAAGTTGACTTTCACCCGCATTCGCTGGTCGCGGCTCGGGATCGCGGTCCTGCATGGACGTATGTGTGTGCTTTGACCGCTGATGAGGGCATTGACCGCGTCAACTCACGCTTGCGGAAGCCGAGCAGGGGCTGTGCAAGGTCTGAAATCAGATGGATGGGGGACTTCACGATCCTGTGGGCAGGGTGCAGAGTGGGGGTACCTGGGCACGTCTGATGAGTTATTTTGCGAGCGGATCTGCAGGCTCTGCTATGCGTTAATAGGATAGTTTACGAGTACTGAGCGTATCTACGCATGTGTGTGATGTATTATTTAGTAGAGTTTGCTTTAGTGTGTACTGAAATTATGATTAGGTGCGTGTCTGTGGGCTGTGCAACATGGTCCAGGGCACATCTGGGATTGGTGTTTTGTGATAGCGTGATAGATACACTGTATGGTTAAATAAGTTGTTCGAAAAAAATAAATAGAGTGCTCTCAATGATTACACACGCCTGCAGCGCAGATCTGAGTGATTTGGTTTTTCCGTCACCATCTCGGTTGCATGCGAGTAGTAAATGTTTTCCCGGCCGCGTTAATAGAGTGTGTCAACGAGCTATGACCTATTCTGAGAATAGACGTGAAGGCAGGTCCAGACCTGAGACGCCGGCGGTAGACATGAGAAGAACAATGCAGCTTTCACATGTGTCGGCTGTCATGAGCGCTCGGAAGCTGAACTTGGCTGGAGACTCTGGAATCCCCTTCCCCGCCGACCGCACTGCCTTGGAGCGTTATCTAAGGCGCCTAGGCGATATCAATTTCTCCGGTGATAGGTGCGAATGCGACTGTGTTCAGGTCATGTTTCGGGGAGGCCGAGCAGAGACTTTTGGTCGGTTTGGCAGCTGGTGGTATTTGGGCGCGTCTGTTGCACTATTTTGCGAGCATGTCTGTGCACTGTGCGGTGCTTTATTTGCAGAGTTTAAGAGTACAGAGCTCGTCTGCTGATATTGTGTACTGCATTATTTAAGAGCTGTTTGCTATTGTGTGGTGAAATTAGGAGTTGTTTACGTGTTTGTGGCCTGTGTCAGATGACCACAGTCGGATCAGTGCGGGTGTTTTGTGACAAATATATTCCATGTCGAAATAAAAGGGCTCCAAATAAATAGAGTGTAGCCCTTCCTTACTTCCCCGAGCAGCACAGCGCAGTCTGAGCTGTTTTTGCGCAATAACGGCGATCTGGTCAGAATGTGAGTGAGTAGACAAATAACTGGACAAATTTATCTGTAGAGGAGTTACAGGTCTGGATTGGAATGAATATCTTGATGGGTGTGGTTGTGTTGCCAAGTGTAGTGCACTACTGGAGTTCAGAAACTGCGTTATGTCAGCTTTACATATCGAAACCTATGAGAAGTAAACGTTTCAAAAAGATATGTCGCAAATAAATAAAGTACACTCGTTCTTCCTTCCATCAGTCTATGCACTGAAATTATTTCCGAAAATTAGCAGTTGTTTGGCTATTTGGAGGTAAATGTTTTGAATTATTTACGAGCGGTTCGCATGTCTGTAGGCTGTGCTATGAGTTATTTTTAACTGTTTACAATTAGCAAGCGTGTGTCTAGAACATTATAAATGAGTTATGTAGGCGTGTTTTGCAGGTCTGTATGATGTGGGACGTGTCGGTGTGATACATATACTCCATTCCTAAATAAAGTAAATTCGTTCCTCGGTCCATGGACCTAGTTCAGGATGAGTCCGTTTACCAGAAACGTGTAGGAAGAGGTCGAGTGCTGGTGGCTTAGTTTGAAACAATTTTCTTAGGTTGGTGGCGGAAGCGCAAGTGAGCTTTGTTTACTGGCAGATTTCAAACTTGGCGCTGGTTCCTAGGAGGAGGAGGTGGCAGTCTGGTCCTCGAAAAGTAGTTGAAATTAGGGAGTTGAACACGTTTGCATACGTATATGAAATTGTAAATTCAATTATTTAATATAGCGGGGTGGTGAGAGTGAATTAGCGAGCGTTCTCGCGACGAGCAAATGCGCTGTTATACAGTCATGGTGGATTCCACTGTCGGTCAAACTCAAGCGCCAAACGTATCCTTCGTCCGGCACGCGGTCGACAGGTTCCATCGTGTCCATCGTTAAGTGCTCGCGGGCGCGGAAAGATGTTTACGTCGTCGCACTCTGAGGCAAGTGCGGCTGACCCTTTGTGGCGGGACCCTTAGGCGCCGCTCGCCGCCTACCTGGCGTGCTGGCCGTGGGGGTGTTAGGGCACCGCTGGTCGCTTGACATCAGCCGGCCAGGGAACTGTCGATTGAGTGGGCTCAGCCAGCCGCGCTTACGTCAGCTGTGCTCTGGAGTTTCGCTGTGTGAGCATGGAGAAGGCAGTTGGGACACACCTGCATGACCGTAGTGTCTGAAATAAAGAGTCATTTTCCACGTATTTACAGAAGGCTATGTCCATCGCGTGTATGGAGGGTGTGTGACGTAAGCGAGGCGGCGGCGCAGCGATTGTACAGTTATTACGTGCGCGCGAGAGCGAGTAAATTAGCGGGCGTTCTAGTGTGGTCCAAACGTGCTGTTATATAGTCATGGCGGATTCCACTGTCGAGCAAACTTTGCCGCGCAAAAGTGTAGCACTGCGTTCTCGCTCGCACAGGGACATGTGGTGGACGGTGAGCGGTCGGCATCGACAGGTTTTAACGTGGCGCCGAAAGTGTTGCAGGAAAACGACCGACCGTTGTGCGATTCAGCTCCGGGGCAGACAGTTTTGGTGGGAAACGTGTGGAGGCGACGAATACACGTGGTGAGCGGACAAGGGGCCGCTGTGACGTTAAACTCGACAATTTCCAGCGTGTCCAGCGAAAACATGTTTACGACGTGGGAGCGATCGCTGGGCTCTCCCCCAGCGCTAGTGGCCGGCCGCCTCACATGACAGGCGTAGGCAGTGTCTCTGTGCGCTGGCCAGGGGGTGGCGAGGATTTGAACTAATTCAGTTGGAGCGCGGACGTCGTGGTGACTGCACTGCGATATCAAAGATGTGTGTGCTGACTGTGTTGGAGAATAAGTGATGACCGTACTGCTTGAAATTATGTCTTCAGTCCCTCCCCCCCTGCAAAATCATAGGACGTGAATTACGTTACTATAAGAGCAGTTTATTATTTGATGCGATTACCATAGGCTACCAGTGAAAAAAGATAAGTGAGGGAGAAAGTTCGTACATGTGATCAATTATGGTGTTGGGATTTGAACTTGTGATAGATTTTTGTTATGGATGTAAGGAAAATGGCTTTCTCACCGAGAAAATCGGACATCTTGAATAAATAATAAATGATAATAATAAATAGAAGTACAGTATTCGAGAGAATATCGTGTTGGTGCCCGCATCTCGTGGTCATGCGGTAGCGTTCTCGCTTCCCACGCCCGGGTTCCCGGGTTCGATTCCCGGCGGGGTCAGGGATTTTCTCTGCCTCGTGATGGCTGGGTGTTGTATGCTGTCCTTAGATTAGTTAGGTTTAAGTAGTTCTAAGTTCTAGGGGACTGATGACCATAGATGTTAAGTCCCATAGTGCTCAGAGCCATTTGAGCCAATATCGTGTTGGAATTTGAATTTGGCGCAATTTTCTAGTGGAGGTAGATCTATAATAATAAATGATAATGAATGAAAATAAATGATAATGAATGATAATAAATGACAATGAATGATAATGAATGTTAATAATTAATAATGGATAATAATAAACAAAACTAAGGTTTTGCAGCCATTATCGTGTTGGAATTTGAATTTGGAGGGAATTTTCTAGTGGAGGCAGGTCAATAATAATAAATAAGAATAAATGATAATAAATACTAATGAATGTTGATGAATGAAAATCAATAATAATAAATAATAATGAATGTAAATCAATAATAATAAATAATAAAGAATGTTAATGAATGATAATCAATAATAATAGAAAGACAAGTACGGTGTTTGCATGCATAATCCTGTTGGAATTCAAACTTCCCACCATTTTTCCTTCTGGAGGCTTAGGTTAGTGGATGCAGCACAATTGGCCTATTTTCTCGCCAAAAGTCAAACTTCCCGCCATTTTTTCTTGAGGTTAGGTAAGTGGACGTAGCACAATTGACCTATTTTCCCGCCAAAAGCCGCCATCTTGGATGACGTAATGCGCTGTTGCCAAGTCTACATGGCGCTATCTTGGATGACGTGTTCGCCGCCATCTTGTATAAATTTGGCAACAATGGAGAGTGGGGTGACGCGAACCTTGTCCCTCTATTTGCAACATGCTACGAATGTGTGTCGTGCGTCGTCTTGTAGCATGCTACAAAAGGTAACATCTTGTGGCCTATGTTGCTTGCAGTAGGTTAATTTATATCAAACAACAGGATTTGTGACACACTGGGTCGGTCTTGCATGGAGAATGGGTGATAAAGTTATGGCGACGGTTGCTTACTTGGTCGTCACACATGCAGGTAACAACGGAAATGAAAATACACGGAAAAGGAAACGATGACGGGAGTGAATAACATTTAAAGGAGGCCCACGAACGAGTATACTAGGAAATCTAGTAGCAGATGATGGGTAATTATTTAGTAATTTTACAAGAATGTCCAATGGAGACAACATTTATTTACTGCAGTTTTCTAAAGGAAGATAAGTGCCAAGACAATATTTCACCAAGAATTCGACTGGGCATCACATTACGATTTTTCGCCAATGGAAATTTATACGAGTCACTAAGTCTCATATTCTGCTATTTCCCCGATGTGCCAGAAGTATGCGAAGCTATTTCATCAGTGCTGAATAATTACGGAAATGTAAGTACATAACATTCAATACTGACTGTATTTAAATAATTTTTAATTTTCATTTTAAGTAATTTACAATCGAAATTAAATAATTGCTGCAAAATATTTCAGATACTGTTAAAATCGCAAAAATTGATGAAGCTCTTCTGATGTCCCCGTACTTTGGCAAATTCTTTACTCTCACCGGTATCATTATCAGCATATAAAATTTCGCAGCCTCTGGACAGCTTATTTCTGATTGTTTTCCGATACGATAACCGGTAGTGATGTGATGCTGGGAGTTCGCTTCTCTTACTCCCCCACTGCTGCTTTGAATAGCACATTTGCAAAGATGTGCTTCACATATGTCTGTGTTGTCGGGAGAAATTTTCTCATTTCATTGGAGGTAAACTCTCCATTCACGCTCCACTCATCATCTCTGTTGTCAACAGTTTTTAAAATCTGGTAAGCTTCCTCAGCTCGAGCATCTCCCTCCATTTCCTGAGCTATCTTTTTTTGGGTTTAGTAGTAGTTGGTGTTTGAGCACATTTTCTTCAGCAGTCTGAATTGCGTCTTCATCTTTAGTTTCTGCGTCCTCTTTGTCGTCATTCTGAAAAAAAAACAGGGAAAGTAATGATTATGTTTTACTTTTCAGATTCCGAAGGATACCGAAGAACTGAAGAATGTTACCAGAAATTTTGAGGTGAAGTGGAACATCCCTTCCTTTATCGGAGCCATAGATGTGAAACGTGTGCAAATTATAGCCTGCCAATACGGGAAGTCGATATATTAATTGTAAAAAAAAAATTAGCATTGTCTTTACGGCGATTGCAACGCAAATTACTGCTTTCAAGAACAACAGGTTTGTTGCCAGGGCCACAAATCAGATGGAGGAAGTTTTTTTTGTTTTTTTTTTTTAGAACTATTCGTTTCATAAAGCGTTAATAGAAAACATTCGCGGCTCGTGGTTTCTATACTGGGGAAGGCTGCGGCATTTATCGATTGGAGCCAACATAGACCTCGGGTTACGCTACAGATTAATCTACAACTAAGAATTCAGGGGGAGGGGGGTGGGCTGATCACTCTCTACCCATAATTTTATTACTGTATCTTCTATAATCAGGTATTAAATATCATTAGCAGCTAACTCCGAGTTAAAATCTTTGGTTAATGTTTTTATATGTCATCATTACATTTTCTGACACTTTGCAGCAAATCATATGAAAAGACACGTTTCGGAGAGATCTTTAATGTGATGAATGTTAACTTTGCGGCTGCTTAATATTTTTGGTGTTTTCAGTTCTAAACTTAAGGCGTTTATTCTGGTTTACCTCCAAAGCTCGAAGTTTACGAATTCACATGACGATACTGTGAGGTTTTGGTGGCGTCACAGGTCTTGTGCTGTGATTGGGTGGCATGAGCAATCCGTGCAACTGCCATATTAATTCACATGTTTGAGAAGCGAACAGTTCGTATTTATTGTGTATTATGAAAATATGCATTTATGTGATATAGCGCACTAAAGATCTCTCCAAATACATCATTTTTAGTACGGTTTGTTGTGCTGAAGTACACAAAATGTGACACTGTAGCGCAACACACTGTACCGGTACCAAAAGTGATTCGTTTCGGAAAATGTCATCACGTTTATGACTGGCTAAACATGACACCACCCTTTTTTACTCACTTCACTTAATAGGCTAAGTAGGACTTCATATAAAGAAATTACCTCTTATCAATTATGAATGCATTTTTGGTTACCTCAATTCATTTGTTTATAGACGAAGTCAGCTCGTCTCCCCTTCTGTGCAGCAAAATGGTCTACGACCATTTCATTGAAATTTGGCCGATTCAGTAATTCTTTTTCTAGGGAACACATTGCAACCGCACAAAGTCTTTCCTCGATCATAGTGTTGCGCATGAACGTTGTCACTCTCTGTAACGTAGGGAAGCAACGTTCTGCCTCTCCAGTCGTCATAGGGAAGGTTACTATTATTTGCAGAAGTCTTACACTTTCAGGAAAAGCTTTAGCCAGATTGTTATCGTAAAGAAAGTTCAACAAGGTGCAAAAGCTCATGACGTAGATCTGAAGACTATAAATTGAACAAATTAAATGCTATTTTAAGCTCTTTTTCTTTAAAAAATAGTTTGATGTTTTGCAAACAACGATGGATCAGACAGCTGTGAAATCGATAAGTAATCATTGAAACTGAATCGGTCACTGATCTGAGTTGTGATGTGGTCGCAAATGTTTCGTGCGCACACTATTCTTGATTCTGTGAAACGTCCCCGTTTTGCAGTTGGTTCTACCTGTTCGCAGTGATCGTCAGTTTCAAGTGAGGCCCTAATTTGCTGGACAGAGTCTGCAAAGTGCGATACATATTCAACAGTTTTCACTGCATCAATATTCCTCTGCTGAATGTCACAATGAGGCATGACTGTATTAAAAAAATTTAACCAGAAGAGGAAATCTTCGTCTTGCAGGAAACCCTTCAGTCCTGTAGCCTTGTTTATTGTCTTGTAATCACTGGCATCATCATCAATAATTCTTTCTAGGCACTCAACGATTTCCTTTTGGTATTTGTACCCAGTGGTTATACACTCCGTGATTTAAAATTCCATCTGATGGACTGAGGACAGGTAGGAAAACGCTTCTTCACTACTCCGTCAAGAATGGCTGTATGTCTGGAAGACCATGAAAAAAAGGTGGAAATTCCTTCCAAGTTGCTAAAGAAGACCGCACTTGTTTATTGCCCGTCACACAACGTTCAACAATTAAATTTAATTTTCTCTAATTCTAGTTTGAACTCCACTTTTATGGCCACTCATAACAGGAGCACCGTCGTAACACTGATCTATCAGTTATTCAGGTGTTTCATGTACATTCATTTTCTCTAGCTCGCAGAGAACAGCTGCAGTTACATCGTCTGCACTGTGACTTTTTGGGCGTACAAAGGAAATAAATCTTTCATTTATTTGTCTTAGTAGCTCATAGCGAATTATTAGGACCAATTGTGACGAATCTGCACAGTCAGTAGTTTGATCAACTTCTATTGCGAGAAAGGTTGCCTTCGACAGCTCACTCCTGATGAGATTGAGGTATACCTCATAAATTGATTCCTGGAGTTCATTTTGAATTGTCTTCGATAGGCCTAAGAAAACACGGTTTTCTGATTTCTCAATGTGCTGCTTCAAGACACAGTCCAGTTCTGCCATAAGACTGACTAATCCTCGAAAAATTCCTGGGTTTTTGGAATCTTCTGTTTCGTCGTGGCTCCTTAAGGCAAGCTCGAATTTGCCGCAAAATTTAATACAGTCTATCAGTTTACCCAGAATATACCGATTTTTTGATACATTTTCATTGTATATCTTTATATTACGGCGGTAAGCACTGTCTAATTGGCACATAATGTCCGCTTTCTCCAGCACTTAAAACTCAATGAAACCATTTAAATGTTTTTCGCTGGAATTATGTTTTATCACCTGTGCGTGAAAATTCTTTGAGTCAGTGTACCAGTTTCAGTCCAGGCACTATCAGTAGTATTTGTAAGAAAATAGGTGAAACAGAAAAATGCATTTTTCACTTGACAACCACACAACCACTCAGCTGCATCGTACATTGCTCTATTAAAACTGCGTTTGTATCCTTGCCTACATTTGCACTGTTTCTGTTCTTGATTGATCGTTAGATCGGGTCTGGGTGCACCAAGTTCTTTCACTTTCATCCTATGGCTGTTTTCCAAGTTTTTACGTATTAAATTGCACACTGAATTCATATTGTGCTGGTTTCACACTCGCGGTATGTCGCAGATATTCACAAGCAAGTAAAACTCACTAAAATCTTACAAAATACACTCCGAAAAAGAAACTTGCTAATATCACACGGTATCAACAAAAGCAGTCAGCATCAGCAAGCAAGGAAAGTAACAGGACAAATTTCGCGCGCTTTGTCCTCTAATCACTTATGAAACTCTCGCTAGATGGCAGTACTGTTATGTTACTGTAGTCTAGTGCACTCTGGCGGGATATTTGCAAACTTATTCTAAATGTAGATAAAATAGCCAATGGCAGAAACAAAACAACTATGTAAAACATTATCAAAACAATAATACTAAACGTTGATTAATGACGCATCGAAGCATAGTAGAGATGTGCAGAGACAGAGATTGTATAACGAAGTTTCGGCCACTCCACATTCCTTTATTACATAGGTAGTGGAACGTGAAAAACGTGTGGTGGTTGGTATGACACCCTTAGGCTGCAAGCTCTGAGCCTTCTCGGGTCGCCTATAAAGAGCAGTACTATGTAGAAGCCACGCCCCCAAACCGCTACTACGTGCAGCTTACGGTCGTTCCAAGGCGCAACCTAAACACTACTAACCGTTCGGAAAACATTTATCGATACAAACAGTTCCAAAAACGTTGACCCTTGTTATTTTAATCGGAATAGGAAACATGCGAAATTCGTCCTGATAATTTAAATTATGTAATACATTCTTGTGAAATTTACTTTAACATATATTTTGGGGCGGCTTCACCTCAGAGCCTTTAATTACGAGCCGCGCCTGCTACAGACTGAGTGTCTGATTCATTACCAACCCCATTCCCATGTCCATTCTTTGGAGCATATTGAACATCATGTGTTGCACTTTCGGTCTCATTCGGTATTTTTACATATTCTGTCTCGTGTTGTTTACGCTGATCTATCTGTTGCATATCCAATTCGATCCTATCAAGATCTTCCATGACTTCTCTTTGTCTTACTCTATTATTTTCTGCCATTTTTTAGCGTTCTTCTAAGCGTTGCTGTTCGCGAATTTTTTTAAACTGACTATGCATTAACATCTGATCATAAGACTTGATTCTACCCCAAAACATCGTCCTTGGTCCTATATTCAATCCGTTTCCTCGTCTTTCATAGCCTTTTTGTTACTGGAGCTGAGACAGAACTCAACACAACCCAATTTAATGATTTTTTGCGCCAGAAAATAAGAAATACTTCAATACAATTCTATCTACACTTCCTACATATTTGAGTCACATTTACATTTACATTTTTTTTTCAATTTGCGTCAGCTTATTATTTGAGAGGATTATGTGTTTTGTACCTATCAACAGCAAATCCTCAATCTATCAGAATACTGTAATTTTACCTCCTGGCAAGGTCGCCATTTGTAAGATATATGCGCAAATGGATAAAGCATCTGAACTTTCTCTATATTTCTATAGAAATATGAATCTAGCCCTGTAAGGTAGCTAATATTAGGTGGAGATTATAACAAATTAATTAGAATTGCTGCTGTCACATAACTAAAATGCATGAATTAATGAAAGTGAAAGTTTGGGATCTATTCTAGAAAGACAAAACAGCTGTTCCCTTTTTCATTCTACATGTGATTTATCAACTGTGCTTTCAGGGATCAAGTGATACACAACAATCATGTTCAATTACTTCAACTGTCAATAGCAAAATATTTAACTCTTGCACATACTGAATTGGCAATTATTAAATCGTTATCTCTACAAATGAAAATGTTATCAGAGGCAAAAATGATCAAAAATCTTCATCTATTACATTTACTTCTACGATACTGTTGCGGGTCAGTGCACTAAGTTCGTCGAGAAAAAAATTACCTTTTAGACCAATGGAAAAACTCTCATGTACTCAGTGTGAGGGTAGGTTAGTATCCTAGCTTTTGATATGCAATGGTCAAAGCATACGCAGGTTGCAGTGAGCAAAATCTCGAGTCAACATTTACTGTGTCCTAATGTGCGATGGTACTTTACCAATCGGGATGTGCAATGGCATTGTCTCTGCGCTGGATCTGAAACACTAATTCCCTACTCTGGCCTTTACTGAATTCACTCACTCTCACCTTTCCTGCATTTCGTAGAACGTTAATGTTTTTCTAGTCGAAATAATGGCTATTGCACACTCACTTAGGGTTGGAGTGACAGGCACAATTTCATTGCCCCCAGAAATTTGCACTGGAATAATTAACTACCTCTTTGCTGTCTGTCGCCACGTTATGTGAAGCATATCGTCCACACTTAACAGATGCAAAGCTCTCAACGCCCTCGCTATTTTCCACACACTTGTGTGGTTCACTGCGAGATGAGAGAGATCTAGAAATTTTTGGTTCTCAAAATGTTTTTATATAATGGAGATCTCCCCAGCATGTCGCATTTGCATCGCCCAGTGTTGCTCCAGCCAACCACCGTCTCGTTACAGGTGAATTTTTATTTTTCTTGCCAGGTCGCCAGTAGCCCTGTTAAAGCCGTGCAGCCACTTACCCTCATATCCCGGCCATATTTGCATTAAAAGGAATAATGTATTGTTCTGGTCTTATTCCTTTCTGCGCAGAAGCTCGGTGTTCTCTTGTTAAGTGGGGTTTTACAATGCCATTAACCACCTGCTCGATTCGTCTCACTTCACTTTAACTTATTTATGCATGCCCCTGTCCTTATTTACAAGTTTAAGGTTGTTAGTTTCCATGCCATAGAACTCCATTTTTCCCCAAAGTGGTGTGTGCTTTACACAGTCAAAAGCTTTACTTAGATCACAAAAAGTGATCTATGTATTTGACTACAGTGTCTAAGCCTCAACAATTGACAAGTTTTTCCTAAAACCATACTGTGATTCACTAATTATTCATAAATTTTCAAAGTAAACAGATAACTATTCATAAATTATACATTCTAGTACTTTAGGGGACATTGTACGTAAATATCGGTCAAATTTGACATTTTGTACTCTATGATGTACTTTGGACATTCCTGAACGTTTTGGTATACAATACATTAAAATCAGACAATTGTGAGACCTTCAAATAATATCTTGAATGTTGGAATGTGACTAAAATTTTGCGGCTATGCATATATATTGCTGTAGTTGAGCAGTCATATCTTGGGAACTACACAGTCTAGAAGGTTGTGAATTGTTTTGTTTTGTGCCTTCTGCTACGTCTCAGAAGTTGGAATTACAAATAAACAAATCAGTCCTTTGTTTCTGATAATAGTTTTCTTGATTTATGAGCAGTGTTGCCAAGTGAATTTATGAAATCTATGGACTTTGCTCGTTTTGCACCAGGCAAATGGAAGTAGTGTGTTTTGAAACAAATTTATATAATAAAAAAAATACAATCTCTGTCTTTTATTTACGGCAATAAGACACAATACAAATGAAACAGGAACAAATGCCCAGCTGTTGTTGAAAGAAAACAATCAAAATTAGTCATTTGATTGAATGGTTGCGTACTATAACTTTACATATTGTCTTTTATAGCAAATTTACAGATGCTATATTCTTTAATCACCCACTCAATATTAAAATTAAGCACGCCATTTTCAAACATTGTTAAGAGTATACCCATAATTTTTATCGAACTTGCAAATTATCATATACATTGTTTGTCTCAAAATTATTGAAACTTCTGTAAGGAGTTAAATTGAAATTATTAATAATTCTTAGTTACTTTGTTATTTTAAAATAACTGTAAAATTCATTTTGACAAGATGTAGAAATGAAAATCGTATTTTGAATATCACTATCAAAAACGTCATGTTCAAAATTTACTGGGTATTTTTCTTTCAAACTTTATACAAAGCATTTGATACAATGGTTCCTCCTCCAAGCAATCACACTCTACATCTTCACCTTGTCTTCCACACAGTCTCACTGAAGTATGTCAGCATAAAATTTTACGAAATCATATTCATTTCAACTATTAGCAAAGCATTGTTTCAGATGGTCGAATAAATCATTTATTTTTCTGAGTTTGTTGGATGTATCAGACCTACATTTGGCTGATGGATTTGATCTGTTGCTACACCTCTTTTTAGCAGGCTCATACACCTTTTTGATGGATCATCCAAACCATATGAGGGCTCCATCCTAAAAACAACATGGATTATTTTCCCCTTCCATTTCTTTTTGAGTATAGCCCATTTCATGTCTCTTATCTTATCCCCACTGGCTTCCTCAAATTTTGGCAGAGGTCCTTGAAGTTCAGAACATCCCTGTCTGTTCCCAGTCTACGAACATTTCCAATTTTTTTATAAATCCTGTGATATTGTTGAGGAGCTTACTTCCAAAGGTTTCTTTCCACAGTACCAAAAAGTTGATCTGCAGGTAAGTAGGAGTGACTATGCACTGAAAATGTAATGCGTACTGAAAAAATCTAAACTCTTCTCAAACAGGCCATAAAGACCCAACGGTACCAACTGGCCGTTGTGTCATCCTCAGCCCATAGGTGTCACTGGATGGGGATGTGGAGGGGCATGTGGTCAACACATTGCTCTCCCAGCTATATGTCAGTTTGCGAGACCTCTACTGAGTCGAGATTTTTTTAACAGCCACCAATAGAGAGCATGAACTACAAGGGTGTTCCTGTTTTTTCCAGTGCAGCCATCGCAAAATAGTCTTATTGTTCAAGTATTTTCTTCAGATCTAAGCTTACTCAGAGCGTCTATTAAGGCTGAAGCTACTTCATTTGAACCTGTGCCAGCCTGGTTTTCAGTCCAGCAGTAAAAGTTTGGAAGCTTATTGTCAGTATATGTAATACAGAGATCGTAATATAACAGTCGCCGTGCTTAATAAGCCTCATCAATAGCGAGTTTTAGCAGGGTTGGGACTTGCTGCAGATCAAAGCATAAAGACAAGCTATTGGGCAGTTTCCCTTTCATAATTTTGTAGAACTGTTTAGCTCTCATTTTATGAGCAGCAAGCTCTGCTCCCGTCTTTGTGTTTTTGACCAACTCTTTAGTTAGTTTTATTTCAGGTTGTATTCTACAGCAGTCACTATAAACATCTACTGCAGGATCACCAAACCCCAAATTAATTTTTTTGGGAATATGTTGCTGAAGAACCACTTTTTTACTTTTAATGAATCAGGGACACTTTCATTATACATTTTAAAAAGTTTTGTCATATTTAAGTCTGAAGATAGATACGGCCTTTTACTTTTTTGACTGCTAAAGCGACTTTTTCTACCCTTCAAATTTACGATGAAATTTATCACACTATTTTTCTTTGCAAAATTTAGTTTTGTTCTGCGATCACCACCTCTTTTTTTCCAAATGATGTTACCAAAAACTACCAAGTAAGCAATGCTATTAAGTCTAATTGTTCCTATACCGAACAGAGCTCTAAAAAGCTTGCAATACACAGGAATTTTCATGCTATCTACTCTCACCTGATACTTTGTAGTCTGAGTCTTCAGTTTTCCATCATTTTTCCGAGGACGTCGACTTTGGACTGGAGACAACTATAAATGAAGATAGAATCCTGCCCTGCTGTTGTTTGTTAAAGTGTCTGTAGACTTTCATCCTATTTCTGATTATATGGTACACAGGGATGGTACAGCATTTGAATCCTCCCTCTTTGTGTCCACAAGGAGACTCAAACCCCAGCATTTCAGGGCCCTTATCACGGAACTGAAAGAGTTAAATAGTACACGTTTGAGTTGAAACCTATCCAGAAATTAAAGCAAACCACATAGTTACTATGTGTAGTAAAATCAATGTACCATATAATCTCACAAAAAATTGTCTTTTAAAACATCTTACCTCTCCACCTTCTCAATCTTTCTTTTCACGATGCTCTTCTGCCGCTTCCTAGATTCAGAGGAGTGGTCCCCTATACGTACAACTCCTTCACGAGCAGCAAGCTCCCACATAAACAAGATACTGGCCAACCAATCTGTTTCATGTGACAATGCGCTGGCTACAATAATAAGTGGTATAAGTATACAACAGATACATTGTAGTGACGTTTTAAAACGCATTCTGTCTTGGCGCCACAGTTTTTATTTGTATTACTGAAAAAACTTTCGTTAGCAATCGGCAGTAAATGGACTTATTGCACTTTGAACCGAAAGTCAAATATTGCACCTCATTTAAACGGATGAAAGTATTGATTTGAATGGAAACAACACCATAGCTCGATGTAGCACACCTTGTAGAGTAGAAATTACGCTTCAAACTAATTTTTGATCATCAGTGGACTTATCGAGTTTTGAAACGTCACTCCCTATTTCAATGTAAAATGTTAAATTCCGTACCGCTATGCATAAAAATCCACTTTATTAATGTAGTAGAAGGCAAGTAATTTAGTACACACATGTACACTTCACACTGCTGCCTCAGTGTCATTTGTTACGAATTTTAACAAAAGAAATAACGAAACTGGACTTCGAGTGCAGAGTCACACATTTCTGAAGGAACTTCCGGATCTTCTGCACTCAGTTCTGCAATCACACGAATACCTTATTTACTGAGTTTTGCTTCCACAAAACAACATTAGTGATAACATTTATGAGTCACTTCATATTTTCTGACATCTTTTATCAGTTTTTTTCAGATAGAAGACAATTTACTGATGGTAAATGTTTTTTATGCTAGTCTTTGATACGCAACTATGTTGCAGCTGGTGTTTCTGATGGTAATTTACTGATATTTAAAGAGTGATTTACCACTACACCCGTATGCATCACCGTCTTGCCAAGGGTTAGCAATGTCTTTCCACTCAAAAGTTTGAGTTCAAGACTTCTACGAATCGTAGGCAGTTTTCTTGTTCTTAGCATACTCCAAGTAACTGCCTGAAATTCTTTGGATTATTTGTGACTTACACATGTTATCATTTTCCCTGAGTTATCTCAGAAGAGCTTCCTTCTGTGCACATTGTTCACTTGTGTCATCTTGAGGGGACTCTACCATTTTCCACAATACTCAATCATTTCATCTCACTTAAAAGTGTTTCAGTCCTAAATTTCGAGTTATTCCATTTATAACATCAAACAGTGGTATCCTGCACTTCACCACTTCCTGAGACATGACAGTGAATTATGTATTGAATTCATTAATTACTTTTTCCAACTTTATTTGTCGTACTGCACCTGGGCCTGTAACCTGTTGTTAATGCTAGAATTTTGCATGGATTCAGAATAGCAGTATCAATTTTTTACTTATCACAAGCACAATTAAAACCACCATACAGCAAGCCAAAGCATAATTATTAAATTATCATGACTTCAACATGTGTACTACCATTTCATTACTGAAAGATGTGTCACATATCTCAAAACAACTAAATGAGCAGGTAATATTTGCCTCTTAGTAAGGTGTATTATTCATTGGTGCATAACATGTGCAACACTTGATATATTTATGTATTTATGATGCAGAAATACATTTATAGGTTTTTTGTATAACACTTTGGGCAACAGTGGAGTTACATATGTAGTTTTGCGATTCCCTGGTTAAGTTATGGGACTGTCATTGTTCAATAACAGAACCTCTAAGGTTGGCTGTAGTAAGCAAAACAAGAACTGTCTGTGAGAGAAAACACTTGAGGATCGTAAGAGTTTAGTGTGTTTCCCTGGTTTATAAGACTAATCCGTTTCTGCAGTTCTAACTAAGTGACAGTAACAGTCACTAAGCAAGTTACTGCATTAATTATGTGTCAAGGAGTATGATCTGAAGATCCATAATCACTGTTCCAGAGTTGGTGCCATTCTGCTTCAGACAACTTTGTCTTTGCAGCATCATATCATCTTCTTTAGAGCAGCCAGAATTTTCTGAAGTGTGTGTGATTACTTTCCTTTACGTATTACACCTTCAGTTACCTACTCTGAAGTTTACTGTAAGAAAAGAAAAATAAAAATTAATTTTACAGTACTTGGGACACAGACAACTTCGATCATTGATTCAGTGCTGCCTTCTTGCAGTCTCTGATTGTGGTATCACATATTGATATGCCTGTGCACCACAAATCAGTTATCTACAGACGAATATTTATTTGTCTTCAGTTTTATTTTTAATGTCAGATTCTACTAGTTTGTAATTGGCTGCACATGTAGATAACAGACAAATAACAAACAAGATGGCAGCGTGTATACAAAGTGTTGTGAATTGCCTCATAAATTTCGCGTTATTATCATCAGTAAAATGTTGTTCACTTGACAATAAAGTGGAAAAAGGTATTAAAGCATGTTCATTAACGCATAAATAGTGCCACACAAGTTGTTTTGTGAAATTAAACTTTAATAGACTCTTGTGCGAATGTGGTCAACTGCGTAACGATCTTCAAGTAGCAATGTTAATGGTCAGTGTCCAATCGAAATAAATGTGTTATATAAGCTTTGCTGTGGTATAAATGCAGCTAGAAAATGCGTAGAATTTCCGAAGAATTTAAAGCAGGCACTGGGAGATCCTCTTGAAAACAATAACAATGAATCAGAAATAGTATACAGCAAGCTTATTTCTAAAAAACTAAAAATCAATTCCGCCATTCTAGGCGGTGGAAAAGCAATCGAGGAAGGCTTTAATGATACTGATTGCCATCTAACAGACGCTGCTGATATACGGAACTATAGGAATAGCAGTGTCCCAGAAGGCAGTAATGGTAGAAATACACTCCTGGAAATTGAAATAAGAACACCGTGAATTCATTGTCCCAGGAAGGGGAAACTTTATTGACACATTCCTGGGGTCAGATACATCACATGATCACACTGACAGAACCACAGGCACATAGACACAGGCAACAGAGCATGCACAATGTCGGCACTAGTACAGTGTATATCCACCTTTCGCAGCAATGCAGGCTGCTATTCTCCCATGGAGACGATCGTAGAGATGCTGGATGTAGTCCTGTGCAACGGCTTGCCATGCCATTTCCACCTGGCGCCTCAGTTGGACCAGCGTTCGTGCTGGACGAGCAGACCGCGTGAGACGACGCTTCATCCAGTCCCAAACATGCTCAATGGGGGACAGATCCGGAGATCTTGCTGGCCAGGATAGTTGACTTACACCTTCTAGAGCACGTTGGGTGGCACGGGATACATGCGGACGTGCATTGTCCTGTTGGAACAGCAAGTTCCCTTGCCGGTCTAGGAATGGTAGAACGATGGGTTCGATGACGGTTTGGATGTACCGTGCACTATTCAGTGTCCCCTCGACGATCACCATTGGTGTACGGCCAGTGTAGGAGATCGCTCCCCACACCATGATGCTGGGTGTTGGCCCCGTGTGCCTCGGTCGTATGCAGTCCTGATTGTGGCGCTCACCTGCACGGCGCCAAACACGCATACGACCATCATTGGCACCAAGGCAGAAGCGACTCTCATCGCTGAAGACGACACGTCTCCATTCGTCCCTCCATTCACGCCTGTCGCGACACCACTGGAGGCGGGCTGCACGATGTTGGGGCGTGAGCGGAAGACGGCCTAACAGTGTGCGGGACCGTAGCCCAGCTTCATGGAGACGGTTGCGAATGGTCCTCGCCGATACCCCAGGAGCAACAGTGTCCCTAATTTGCTGGGAAGTGGCGGTGCGGTCCCCTACGGCACTGCGTAGGATCCTACGGTCTTGGCGTGCATCCGTGCGCCGCTGCGGTCCGGTCCCAGGTCGACGGGCACGTGCACCTTCCGCCGACCACTGGCGACAACATCGATGTACTGTGGAGACCTCACGCCCCAAGTGTTGAGCAATTCGGCGGTACGTCCACCCGGCCTCCCGCATGCCCACTATACGCCCTCGCTCAAAGTCCGTCAACTGCACATATGGTTCACGTCCACGCTGTCGCGGCATGCTACCAGTGTTAAAGACTGCGATGGAGCTCTGTATGCCACGGCAAACTGGCTGACACTGACGGCGGCGGTGCACAAATGCTGCGCAGCTAGCGCCATTCGACGGCCAACACCGCGGTTCCTGGTGTGTCCGCTGTGCTGTGCGTGTGATCATTGCTTGTACAGCCCTCTCGCAGTGTCCGGAGCAAGTATGGTGGGTCTGACACACCGGTGTCAATGTGTTCTTTTTTCCATTTCCAGGAGTGTATATATCTTATGGTCAGCTAACTGAGGAATAGGCTAACCACTGGTTAACTTGGAGTGCGCGTTGTATGTCGCCATTTTATTCCTTGGTTAGTTGTTCCTAGAATAACATCCATGTAGAGTTAATTTGGTAACAACTGAAGAACACTCTGGGTATTTTCGCGTACGTCATTTCACATTTACGCAGTCGTCGTCTGCAGAAATAGTGCGTCAAACATGATTGATAAGCGTTCCATATCGGAAAACGTTTCATTCGAGGGTACCTTGAGGCTAGTAGTTCTGTGAATGAGTTCAAGAGTATAGTAGAAAACCCGAAAAATGTTGCATTCTCATTCAATGAAAGTAGTGCAAAACATTTAACTAAATTGGTAGGGTACATATATGTATAACTTCCTATCTTGAATTTTGTTAAATGATCAGATATTTTTTATTTGACCAGTAAGAGATCACTCTAGATTTCCGAATAAAGTGTATCGAAAAAGATGCAACAGTTTTCACCAATAACTTTACATAGATTGACAGAGCAGCTAAAATGGATGTATGATAATTTTTTTTGTTTATGGAAATAAACACGTAAATATTAAGCACAGGAAAGGTAAGAGGGGCTGTAGATTGGTGGCTCCCATATGTGTAATGTAAGTTCCAAAAATAGATGATTATCATCACAAAAAGACGCCCAGTCAGTTTGGTTCAGATGCAACATTTCTGTACGATAGTATTCTGTCAAATGTAGCTATAGGGCAGATGATGAATTTAATTGTAAGCAAGCACATAAATAGAAGCAACTGTGAAATGCAGCCTGCTTTGTGAAATAGTTGGTCTTTATAGTCCCTCCTACCAATTGTGACAACATAGTCATCATAGAGCTTGATTTGACTGAAAATTCTGAAAGGTGTTATTGACTGGCTTGCTGTTGTATTTACATCTTAAAATGTTTAATTCATTACAGCAGCAATGGATGTTATGCAGAAAATATCTTTGTTACATTATTGAACACTATTTGTGCATCCATTTTTGCAATTCTTATGCATATATAAATCATGTTTCTGTGATGTGACGATTATTAATTATATTGAAGGTATATATAAAGAATAAGATGCTAGCATTTACAATAAGCATCCATTATGTGTTCTTTAATCTTGGGGTGGAAATGTACCTATGGCACATACCAAACTGGAGGCTGCTGTTATTATATCACACCATAAATGGTTGAAAAACTGTTTCATACATAATTTTGGGTTGTGCAACCATCTCTAGCACCTGTATGCAATCTGGGAAGGGAGGGTGAAGTAACCAGAGGCCTGGCACCTTCAGTGTGTTCTTCCTTCTTTTCTTGTCATCTCTGGTTAGAACTGTCAGTTTTGTTCGCAGAATACAAATACCTGTTATCAAATGTGAAAGAATTAGCAGTGTTGCAGATGGTGCTGCTTTAAATGTAACTTGGCAGGAAGCAGAGAAGGGAGAAAGAACTGTATTGGTTATAAAAGCATCATAAAGCTCAAAAACAGGATCAGAAAATAAAAATTAATACAAATCATTACAGAATAAAAATATATTAATCCATATACATTTGTTTATTTCCTTATCTTTTCCTTTATATTACATCAGAGAACAGAAATAATTAAGAAACTGCCACTTGGGCATATTGTCCAGTGTCACACACATGCTGGCTGTACCCTTGCCAATACCAATAAAGTCTTTAATAGACAGAAAGAAATCACCAGAGCCAAAACATTTGAGTGTCTGTAGTTGCTGGTTCATTAGTAGAACAGAGTCATATCTGAAAGTAAGAAAACAATGACGTGAGACAATTCAAGACAAACTTCCTGGGAGATTAAAACTGTGTGCTGGACTGAGACTTGAACTCGGGACTTTTGCCTTTCACGGGCAAGTGCTCTACAAACTGACCTACCAAAGCATGACACAGGAGACGAGGTACTGGCACAATTGAAGCCGTGGGGACGGATCGTGAGTCATAGCTCAGTTTGCAGAGCACTTGCTCACAAAAGGCAAAAGTCCCGAGCTCGACTCTTGGTCCGGCACACAGTTTTAATCTGCCGGGAAGTTTCTAATCAGCGCACACTCCACTGCAGAGTGAAAGTCTCATTTTGGAATTCAAGAGAAATTTAAAAACATAATTCTAGCCACTCTTTCCACTGTTGGATTATGTAGATCCAATAACTAAAGATTATTGTTGACCGAATAAAAAGTACATATGTTCTTGCCACATAGAGATAATTACTTTATGATAAATATGTGCATGGTTATGTGGATATTACTAATAACTGAGAAATACAACACCTATCTGCAATAGCTTTTTTTCTAAAAATAATTCTTTCCTATTAATTTTACTATGTTAAATTTAGCTGGAGTAAACACAAATAAAGCACATGTTAGTGGGAATAATGCTAGGGGGTGGACTATTTTGTTGCTCTGCAGCATTCACTAAAAGATGGAAAGCTGCTGAAGCATTCACTAAAAGACAGAAAGTTATTGTCCTAGTGGGATATAAGAGAGAACAATATTTTCTGCCATAGGTTTGACTGAGTGAACTACGAACATTAGTCTACTATCAAACTTTCTATTACATTGAACTATCATCATACACAATAAATTTCATAAAAATGGTACTTCACAAAAGTACAATATAAGATATTTCAATTTAAGTTACTTTCAACTAGCTACAGTTTGACATAAAGGAGAACACTCACAGTAACTTGATATTCAAGGAAATTTCAAAACATAGCATTTCAGGCACTCCTTCAACATGCTACAACTATGCAGATAACTAGAGACCTGTTCTGTTTTTATAGCATACAAATACAGCTATCATTTTGTGATAAATATGGGTTGGCTTATGTGGATCATACTAATAACCGAGAAAAAACACCTATGTTCCATACCTGGGGAAAACAAAACATCTTACTTTCCTCTTAATCTCACAGTGTTAAACTTAGCCTGAGTAAGAACAGATAGTTCAATGGCTTCAGTGGATAATGATAGCTGGGAGACAATCTTCTTCCTCTGAAGCTCTTCTTCCTGTTGTGAAGCATTAATGGGCCTATAATCCTAATATTTTCAGTAAAAGATGGACACTGCTGTGTTGTTTGCACAAAGGCAAAGAGTGGAACAATATTTTCTGTTGTTGATGAGACTTGGACACTACTGTTTTGTCAAAATGTTTTACAACACGAAAAATCGATGTGTCGCCAAAAACAGAAAACGCTATGTCGCCAAAAACAGAAAACGCTATGAATGCAAACTGTACACATAATTGGCGTGGTTTTTTTATTTGGTTCAGTCTATTATGGCAATGTATGCTAAATAAAACGAATTAGTGGATTTATTTATTTAGTCCTTCAAATCCTATACATATGGAATATATACAAGGGTACTGGACATGGATAGTTCTTTACAAGATACTGAAGCAATTGTAACATACATCAGATAAACAAGACTATTTTTGTACGAATCGTCATTTTAATGTGCCTGATTTTCATAAACAACATGACAGAATTCACGAGGTACTGAAATCAAATGCATAGTACTACAAATAAACAGTATTATTTAAGAAAACAGAGAAGTAGTCTCACCTGTTCGTCGTATGCTCCAGTTTCTCACGTAGAAGACTGACAAGACAAAGTACAGCATCCTTTGATAAGCAAAACCTGGATATAAATTCTGAATCGGCGTCGTCACTCCTTCTTTTCCTTGCTTCTTCTCATGAACAGTTCAGCCAAAATCTCGTCATTGCTGGTTGCATCGCTATCCCCGCCATCTTGAAAAGTTATTCCCCGGTTAAGCTCACTAACTGGCAGAAATCACCAGTTAAGTTCTCTTCGAGTTTATCTTGGTTACGCGTTGTTCCGGGTTCGTACAACGCGTTTCTTGCGCAATTCCGAGAATAGAGATTAACTGGCTGCTAACTGGAGAGGCACTTAGGAAATCCAAGTTAGTTCTTTACTCAGACAGCTATGTGAAACCAGGGGCTCCTATAGTCTGTCTGTAAACTGAAGAGCGAGCAGCGCCTTTGGTGGGGGAAGTGGCCTTTCCCGGAAGAACGCTGCCACCGGACTACAGGGGCACCCAAAATCAGTTGCCCTGTTACCCGTCTAGCGGTGTAGTTCAGCGTGCAGTGATATACTGATATACGTCGTTTCTGTTTGTGGAATCTTTGTTGCCAGCGTCAGTCAGTTGACTTTGTGTACTCACTGATATACTTCAGTATCCCGAAGTGATGGATAATCGCCCTGCATTGCAAGAAAATGTGCGGAATACGAAGAAGAGGAGGTATTTGCGGAGTAACGAGCGTTCGATCGTCTCTAACGTTATTACAGCGTGTGTTAAGGAGGCAACACAAAAAGAACTGTTGGTTAACATTAACAGCCCCAATCAAAGGGCTGCAGTTTATGCAAACGTCAGCCTCGCCACTATAGGACGCATAAGGAAGGAACGTGAAAACAAGCCGCATGGTTTACTGGAATCGCCGCGAAGGAAAACTGATAATTTAGGGAGGAAACCCATCGTCATAGACAGTTTCACAAAATCAGTCATTCGACAAACGATGGAGGACTTTTACATAAACCAAAAAATAGTGCCGACATTACGGAAATTGCTTAATGCCGTGAAACAAAAAATACATTTTCCTTGGCAGAAAGATGTTTTACACAAGACATTGCGTGAAATGGGATTTACCTGGAAAAGATCTGTAAGTAAACGAAAGATTCTCGTAGCAAGAACGGATATAATTGACTGGCGATGTAAGTATCTGATCCAAGTGAGGAAATTAAGGGAGCTAGGCAGAAAATTCTTTTATATTGATGAAACTTGGGTGGACAATAACATTACTTACAGAAAATGTTGGCAGGGCCCTGGCGTTGAGGGCATTATGGACGATGTTAGCGGAAGCAATAGGATTATAGTGGTGAATATTGGATCAAAAGATGGGTTCTTACCCAACCCACAGTTGGTTTATAAAGCGGGTTGTGCAAAAGGAGACTACCATGGGCAAATGAACTACGAAAATTTTTCTAATTGGATATCGAATAAAGTGATTCCGAATCTGCCACCGAACTGTGTTATTGTTATGGACAACGCTTCATATCACAACAAGGAACACAACAAAGCTCCAACTAGGTCCTCGAATAAAAGCGAAATGATTGAATGGTTATTAAAAAATAAGGTGGAAGCTGAGTTGACAATGAGAAAAACAAAATTATTTGATTTAATTAAACAACATAAGCCGGAAGACAAAGTATTTGAAATTAATAAAATACTTGAAGCCCATGGACACACTGTGTTGCGACTTCCACCATACAACTGTGACTTAAATCCAATTGAAATGGCGTGGGCAAAGCTCAAGAATTTCGTCAGAGGAAGAAATATTCTTGGAGATATTTGCATGACGAAGTTGCTGCAGTTGGTGAAAGAAGGTATGTAGACATTTTCTGAGCTTCCATGTTTTATTCCGAACTAAATTTTGCCGTAACCGAAAGAGAGCGTATACAAAAACTTGTCCCAATTGTTACAGGTTTTGAAACGATAAGTCAAGATGACTGGAGTGCATACTGCCTCCATGTGGAGAAACTTGAAAGAGAATATTGGGTTAAGGATGGGGTTATGGAAGACGTAATAGACGCTATAGTTATTAATTTAGAAAGTGATGACGACGAGGACGACGACGACGACGACAGTAATGATAGTGACAATGTTGATGATGACGTCTAAAATACGATGTATGTAAACAGGCAATGAATATTTTTTTGAAAAATATGTTGTGTGTTCTTTCAAGCCTGACTCTGCTCATACACTATGAAATTTCTTTTGGTAGAAATGTAGTACATGGTAGTAAAAGATTTTCCAAGATAAATACAGTCAAATGTTGTCCAAAGCAATAAATACCATTATCACTTGTTGTACAAAACCAGGAATAACTTGAGAGCTTCATGGTAAAATCAATTAACGTTTCGCTAGCAGAACGTGATTCAATCACGTAATACATTTAATGCCTAGAGAACAGCAGCATTTGAATATACTCTGTCACTAAAACTCTATCTCGGTTACTATTCACATGATTCTAAGGAATATTGCTTAAAACATGTGTGCAATAGCTAATCTAAACACTACTGAAATTTCTTTCGAGACACGTATACCGATTCTGGACTTCTATGTAAATAGCTTGACATACAAGGTGCGTTCACATATTAATTTTTATTTTTTGGTAAGAACTTTACTTGTTAATCTACAACAATGTTATCCTATTCAAAATATTCCCCAGTACATGCTATACACTTATGCCAGTGCTTTTTCCAATTCCCAAAACACTTTAGGAATTATTTCCTCGGGATAGTTCATAGGCCTTTTGACTGCATTTTTAATCTCACCCATTCTTGTAAAACTGCTGTCCTTTAAGGCCTGCTTTGAAATGTTTATACCACTTGTGTGTTCTGGGTTTACTCATAAGAGACTCACCAAAAGCAATATTTAACATTCCTAAAAATTTGATACACTTTATTCCATTCTTATAACAAAATTTAGTACAGATTCTCTAATCTATTTTTATACAAAACAAATAATAGTTGATGCTACCAAAACACATATAACTTTTTTGACAACTGAGAGCCGGCCGCGGTGGTCTAGCGGTTCTGGCGCTGCAGTTCGGAACCGCGGGACTGCTACGGTCGCAGGTTCGAATCCTGCCTCGGGCATGGGTGTGTGTGATGTCCTTAGGTTAGTTAGGTTTAAGTGGTTCTAAGTTCTAGGGGACTTATGACCTAAGATGTTGAGTCCCATAGTGCTCAGAGCCATTTGAACCATTTGACAACTGAGAACTGGGTAAATACCCAATATGCAAAACATTGCACAGATACTTTTCAGACATGTTTACGAAGAGAGTGGCAAAAAAAGCAGTGCAAACCGAACTAATACAAAACACGGAATTATAAATTTCTGCTTACTTTTTAAACACTCTTCGTGTTGCAAGAATTGTTAAGTTCCAATGCAGACCCTTTAAAGAAAACTTCTACATTTTAGTAAGAACAAGCCTTAAATTCTACAGGTTGATTGCACTATATCTGGTTCGTCTTACGAATAGAGGAACATACATTCACATGAAGAGGCATTCGGTTCTATGTTTGTAGTAGAATACTGACTTCCGTTCTTATGTTAATATTATTTACTCTATAATGTTTTGTTTCGAAGAAGCTATCGTCTTTTGTTTTCCTTATACTCTTAATGCATTTGTCTAAAAATAAACACAGCCGGGACGTATCTGTACGCGGCGTCGCCACAGATATGAAGCGCGCTCCGCCGCAGGGCCGGTACTACGTTGTGAAACAGCCTGTAGAAGCGCCCTGTGACGTAGCAGGGTAGGCAGAGTGGGGACTCGCTTGCTCGCTCTTCAGTTTACAGACAGACTATATACACGAAGTCGTAAGGAACTCACAGTGTGATAACACTACACAAGAAACTCGGTTTTTGGTTATAATTGATGGTGCAAACGATGTATATTGCAATGAACTAAAAAGTGCCATCCGTGACTTAAGGAAAGCCTTAGACACAGTGGAAAATGAAAGTGTAAAAGCGACTGGAATACTGCACAGATATGACCTAATATAAACGTCACGTGTAAACCAGAAAACCAAATCCAACAGGCAATTTCGTAACATATGCAAAGCATATAGGAACACAAACTTCCTAGATGTGCAATTCCTGAAAAGAAAAAACTTCACCAAGCATGGTATGCACTTATATATACATGGAAAGAAAGTTCATAGATTCTAGAATAAATGAGATGGCTGAAATGATGTGCACAAATAACAATGTCATGTCTATTATTGTACTAAATCATAATGGAGAAGCCATCTCATCGCCAGTGATAACGCCAACAAAAATAGCAGCAGAAGAACATACACAACCAACTGCAGTTACACCAAATGTAGAAATACAAACAATAATCGGAGCAGAAATTCCGACAACAGCATCACTGTCAACAACAGTATCACAGACAACAGCAGCAGAAGTAATCCCAGCAACAATAGGAGCAGCAGCGAACACAGGGACAACCATCTACAGGGCAGCAAGTAGTAGTAGTATTAGTAGTAGTAGCTTTATTCATCTGTAGATCTCTTTTTATAAGGATATAGGACATGTCAAAGTATTTGCAAGTTAAGATCAATTTAAAATAAGCTAATTTGTATATATATGTATTTACAGACTTCTAGTTAGAGACAATCATTAGATTTACTCCTGGTATACAATACTTTTTTTCTACAAATAACTTATTAAATAATGTAATGCCACACTGTTCACTCATAATTCACTATCAGTCACTGCACACACTATACACACATTGTTTCATAACACTTACTCACTACACACACATACATACACACACACCAACACGCACACTGGTGATCTCTGGGCCATTTTCTGTACCGCAACTTCCCATTTGCTATCCTGAAAAACTGAGTCAGCATCCCTCCATAATGAGTAAGATGTTGAGCTCAGAAAGAGGAAGATGTGTTAGTATTGTGCTATGCTTAGTTTGGCGGTAAGTATTTCTAGAAAGGAGAAAAAGAAGGAAAAAACATAGAGTAAGGTGTTATGTGGAGTGTTTGATGTTTCATAATCATCATTATTATCATTATTATTTATTTGTATAACATTTTTTATCAAACACCTACTCTGTTTTACCTGATATAATCCGTCAATGTATAAAATGTATTACATAACAGGTACTTTTGAGCTGCCTTTTTAAATAAGTGTATTTTTGCAATTTCTTTAATCCCTGTTGGTAATTTATTGTACAGTTTTATTCCTTGGTAGAAACTGCTGTTTTGAATTTTATGTTTATTTCTTCTTTTTAAATGTAAGTTGAGTCTATCTCTTGTTGCATGGTCATGGACAGATTTGTTTGTGCAGTAATTAATTTTGATGTGGTCAACTGTCTGGTAAATGTATTCACATGGAGCAGTTAAAATTCGCAGTGTTTTGAACAGATCTTTACAATGAGCTCGACTAGTATTTTTTGTTAGTATTCTTATGGCTCTTTTCTGGAGTTTGAAAGCTGTGTTCGTATTTTGTGCATTTGTTCCCTAAAAAAGAATGCCGCAGCTAAGAATTGAGTGTACATATGAGTAATATGTAACAAAATGTCACTGCATGTTACACACTGATGATAGGATTCTAAGGGCAGAACATGCTGATGACATTCTGTTTGCATGTAGCTTTGTGTGTTCACACCACTTCACCTGAGAATCAATGTTCATGGCTAGAAACTTTGCATTTGTTACTCAGGCTATAGAGGTGCCAGTTACATTTAATTTAGCATTGTCGTTTTTCCTCTTCAAATCGAAATTCATGGCATTCGTTTTCTTTATGTTCAGTGTCACTTTATTTCTTACTGACCAACCATAAACTTCATTGAGAGTTTCATTTGCTTTCTCGGCAGGGAGTTCTCTTGTTTTCTCAGTGACTATAATATTGCTGTCATCAGTGAAGAGAATTTTTTCACTATGAGTAACACTACTGGGAAAGTCATTAATGTATATCAAGAACAGTACTGGTCCTAATATGCTACCTTGCCAAACCCCTATATTAATTTATTTCGATTCTGATAAGTGTTTTACTAAATGTTTAGATCTATTTGAAGTATGTGTTGTCTCTACTCTTTGTACCCTATCTGTTAGGTACGATCGAAACCAGTCATTAGCTACCCCTCTTATTCCTAATACTTTATTTAATAGAATCTTGTGCTCGACTGTATCAAACGCCTTAGAAAGGTGCAAATATATACCTGTGACACACTCATTTTTATCAAGAGCATCAAGTACAACTTTGTGAATTCTTCAACTTTGTGAATTTGTCAAGGGGCCTTGTATAATCCCTATGCATTGCTTTAGTACACACATTGGTACTTCGTCTAAGCCTACTGACTTTTTATTTTTTAGTTTTTGAACAGTTTTATTGACTTCATTCTCTGTGGTTGGAAGTAACATCATTGTATTTAGTGCAACATTATTTATAGGTGTTATATTTGTTTTGGGGAAGTTTTGCTGTAACTTCTCTGCAAAACTAAAAAATGCTCGTTTACATAGTTTACTAAGTGTTGTGAATCATTTATTACTTTATCCCCCTTCCTTAGCAGTATGTTATTCTGTGCTTATTTGCCTTTCCCCATTTCCTTTTTTATAGCATGCCAGACTGCTTTACTTTTATTCTCTGCATTAAATGTTATTTTGTAATTAAATGACAAAAGACAGAAATGAACACCACCTTCCCATCTGAAGGATTTTTTAATTGAAGGTATGACAAAAAAGAGGCCACCAAGGTAAATAACATTAAATATCTAACAGTACTCCACCAAAATATTCCGTGTGAAAAAGACAAACTGCAACAGCTGGAAACGAGTTCTTAGACAGCTCTGTTATCTGCAGCACAGAGCAGTGGTGCACAGATAATGAAATCTTATATATTAATTTTCCCTCGTATGTCCGAGCATGTTCTTATTGCAGCAACACAATGAAATGGGTAGGATCATGTATTTATATTAAGAACAGTATTGAAATTAAAGCCAGAAAGCCTTGTTAAGTATAGACAAAGACTTTGAAGTGTTAGCAATACAGAGAGCAGCTATAGATACGCCCAAGAAATTAACTACATCATGTGTATTCCATCCTCCCAGTGGTAACTGAGAGATATTTATCTCCAGACTTACACAAAGCCTAAACTAGCATTGACTTCAAAACATAACAACCTTCTGTGTGGGGACTTTAACATAAATACAGGTAAAACAGATGACACCAGTAACACATTTCTGAATATTCTACATAGGTTTGGCATGTCATCAGTAGTCAGCTGTATGACAAGAATAACCTCACATTCGCATTGGCCAAGTAGCTACAGATGTACACAGAGAAAACTGTGATGTACTAGTTAAAAATCGGGACTGGGGCTGTCAGACCATCTATGTCAGATTGTAAAAGTAAATGCTTGTGTAGAAAAAGCATCCAAACTGCACGTATATGAAAGAGTCTACTCTCTATCAGCTTTGCAAGAATTTTCCTTAGAGTTGACACATTACAGTTGGGACGCAGTTTATACAGAAACTGAAGTGAATAAGAAATTGTCCAATTTCATGTCTGTGTTTAAACTAAAACATTCCCCAAAGCATTAATTCCTGTTGGAACACCCACCAAAAATAAATGGATTTGTAAAGGAATTAGAGAATCTGCTCAAACTTGTAAAAATCTAAAGTGCATTAAAAAGGACAATAGTAATCCAGATTTTTTGCACTACTACAAAAGAATCTACAGGAAGGTACTCAATACTGAAAAAAAAAATCAATCAATGATAGGTTGATAAATTTTGGCAATAATAAAAGTAAAGCTACATGGGCTGTAGTGAAACAAGAACTGTAAAGCAGAGGTGTACAAACACACAAATCAAGAACAAGGAAAACTTAGCAAATAACCTGAAAGAATTAGCAAATTATGCGAATACCTACTTCAGCAGCATTGCAAAAAAAAATTTCAAAATTAATCAACCATCACAGAAGCATACGGCTACCTGAATGGTATTGCTTCCAACTACTGAGGAGGAAGTATGGAATGTTGTAAGGCAATTAAAGAACAAAAACTGGGCAGGTTTACATGAAATCCAAATGTGTGTGCTGGAAAAATGCATAAATGGTATCAAAGCTCCACTAACAGAAATCATATATGGAAATCATATACAAATCCTTCGAAACTGGTTTCTTCCCTTACTATCTGAAATACGCATAAATTTTATCAGTTCACAAGAAAGTTGATGCAGAAAACATTGAGAACTATGGACCAATAGCCCTATTGCCATCCTTTTCCAAAGTGATACAGACGATAATGAAAAACAGACTTGTGATCTATCTAAGCAAATTCAAGCTCCTGACAGAGGCACAGAATCCATAAAAACAGTTTCAGAAGCAATAGACGATAACAGATATGTAACTGGTCTTTTTCTAGATCTGTCTAAAGTACTCGATACAGTTGACCTCCACGAACTGTTGCATGAGTTAGAGGCACTAGGAGTAAGGGAAGTAGTTAACAAATGACTTCATTCATTTGTAGAAAACAGAGTACAGTCAATAGAGATCACACATCTCCGGTGGATCAAAGTACATTGAGGAACAAATATTGGATACACAATATATCAATATTAGGGTCCCTCGAGGAATTGTACTGGGCCCAGTATTATGTCTGGTATTTATAAATGATTTCTCACAACACATCAACCATTAAAAGAAGATATTGTTTGCTGTTGACCATAACATATTAATCACCAGTAAGACAAGTACAAATGCTGGAAAATTCTACTGAAGTGCTGAGGGGTGTCTACAAATGGTCACAGGAAAACAAAGTAACTCTCAACATAAAGAAAACAAATACAATATGCTTTAGAATGAATATGAAACAGAGTCCCTTAAATTTAAAATAGATTAAATCTTCACACATGATGTACCTACAACAACACTCTTAGGGTTCCACAGTGACAGCCGAATGAAGTGGAATGAACATGCTTTGAATCTCTGGAAAAAGATATACACGATATGTTATGCACTTAAAAGTCCTTGCATCCACATCCAGTGATGAACATCTGAGAACTGTATACTTTAGTTATATTCATTCAGTAATCAGTTGTGGTATAATTTTCTGGGGAAACAGTGCTCAAAATTTACAAACAGTATTTAAAATGCAAAAGAGAGCAGTAAGAATTATAACGAAAAATAGTAAGTGGGCCCACTGCAGAGAACTTCTCAAAATGTTAGAAATTCTAACTGTTGCTTGCGAATTTATATCCCAAACCATAGTGCATATCAAGGAAAATATAGAAAATTATAGTACAAATAGCTGTTTTCATAACTATGGTACAAGAACATACCACTGTCTTTGTCTATACAGGAAAAATAAACATAAGACTCAAAATGGTTTCTTGTATGAAGGTGTAAAACTGTATAATCAACCGTCACGGAAAATAATAGAAACAGATAACATGTACTGCTTAAGAAAAATCTTAAATTGTATTTGCAAGAACACTGTTTTTACACCCTAAGTGAATTTCATAGTAAGAGCAAAAATGATTGTACATAACGTATGTCTCACAATGTTTAACTATATGTAACGAAAAAATGTATAAAATTGTAAATGTACATGTACTGACAATATCCATTCATTTTAATGTGTCTACAGATGGCTAAATAAATAAATAAACCATCGCATATGGGTGGAAAATTAAGGATGTGTTGGCGTCAAGTGGGGGCAGAGGTGTGACACAGACATGATGTTTGCTTTCACATACATGAAGTCACTGAATTTCTATTGGAAGTGAGGCACCACTTGATAGATTCGTATGTAGAACGAAAATTCAATCGAATCAAATCTTATGCAGATTCATATGTGTAAGAAGGGGTATGCAGCTGCAAGATTTCATGTGTTGGAGGCTACCAGCATTATGGCGTTTTGTTTTGCTGATCCCATAGGACTATACTGGAAAGATCATGCAATATTGTAATTTGAAATGGAAAAGCTTGCTAATCGTAGGTAAGATATTCTCCCAAAAGTCGAAAACCGATGACACAGTTTTACAGTGGCTTAAGACCCTGCCATTTAAATGTAGCTTTAGAAGTAGCAGTGACCTTCTACCAGTTGTCTTTAGCCTGTTGTGTTGTTTTAGACCATAAAGGATGAACTCATACTATGTTTGATCTTTAGTAGCGTCATACTATTCTTTTGAAAGTACCCTACTAATTAAATGAAAGGCTTTTTAGATTCCAGTTTAGGGTATTGCTTGTGGTTAGTGTGTTGTAATATGTCTGTGTTGCGGCAACAAATTTTAAAATGGATACAATTTATGCAGACACAATTTATCCTGTAGAAGGAATACTGTAATGCTGACTCAAATTAAACCTGAAATCGTGGTTTTTTTCTAGAAATGGTTGGCAGAATAGTCGACCTTGAGATTCTTAGACATTATCTATCATAGCAGTATAAAATACCTTCTCTTTTTCTCTCTTTGCAATATGCCTGTGACTGAGTGAACGAAGATGTCAACTGCCAGTGACAACTGGAGTCACAATATCATTTGTTGTTCACTGAAAAATATCGAAAGGAATAGTTTAATGTACATCATGGCACTGTACTTTGCATATGCAACCTATTAAATGTTATGAAATATCGCTAAATTTCATCTAGGTTTTTGCAAATACGGTTTGTTGGTGCGCTGAAACCATTGAAATAGCAAAGGAGCAGTAGAAAAATGCTTCATATGACAGGTGTACTAAATATGGCGTAGTTATTCTTTTCCAAACTGGATGACTTGTGCCATTGTGGGCAAATGATGGCTCAGTTCTAAAAAGGTGTTATATATTACTAAACCTTACCTTTGGTGTTCATTTGTAAAGGTAGTGCAATGAAGAGAATTTACTTTGATGTAGTGAATTTTTTCAGATTTAGCATATTTACGTATTTCTCAATGAAAATAACTTAGTTTTAGGTTAATATTGTGAAATTTGCTGTTTAATGTGCAAAATCAGCTTATGTCAGGTTACACATATATTCAAGTGTGGAATAATAATAATTTAAAACTACATAAACATAATCCTGTGTAGTTCCATATTTGTAGCCCCTCTTTATTCTTATTGATTTTGTAGTGAAACTTTAATTTCTCCACAGCAGTTTGCCCAATAGTAACATACAGTTACTGCTGTTTAAATACTGTAGTTCAGCAGTTCCAAAATATTCTTTATATGTAACATTCACCCTACCATTTCTTAAATAGTTCACTTTTTCCCATCTTAAACAACTACATAACCGAACTTTAGACGCTTTATGCAAGATGTTTCTTCAGTCACAGCTCCCAATTCCCTGGTGAGTAAATGTAAGAGGACATCAAGTCCCTCACATGCATTTCCCTGAATTCGCCTCTGACTTTTTACTACGGGAACACAAAGTGTATTGTGTACTCAACACCAATCGGAAGAGTAGTTGGATTTTTTGAGAGTATGTGTGCATCTTTCATAAACTTGTTCTATAGTGGAACCTAACGATACTTTTACTAAGTCATAAGGTCAATAATGCTTTTTTTAGGACTTAATGGCATTATTAGGTTTATATTGCAATATACAACAAGTATATGAAGATTGATAAGCTCCATTCACTATTACAAATGGATGAACTTTCTTTGCTGCAAAATATTTTCGTTAGATAGATGCTGTCAGTGTAACATAATTCCCCTGTATTTACCACAGCACCCAGATCATCTTTCACCAAGACATCACTTTTGGTTTTTTGGTGGTGAATTATTATTCATCTACACCTAAATGAGATGCATAATGTTTATTTAACACAAATAGCACAGTCGAGTAACAGCTTCAAAGCTTTTTTATCAAACAACAAAACTGGTTTCACACCCTTTATAAGACATCACAGTAATTCTACCAGTAATTGTGCATACATCAATTACATTACAATATATAATTTAAAAACTAAGACTGATTAAATGTAGACTCAGTCCAGAAGTATCAACATTACTTCATCACAGTATTTCATAAATACAATTGCTACTTTATTTCTTCATGAGACATTGTTTTACTTTTACCAACTTCACTATTAAAACATGATGGTATCAACATTAACAACGATTCTGACAAGTCTAATCGTTTATAGTTCGATGCAGGCAGCAGCTCCAACATGAAAATGTCCTCTTAAAAAACCGACAACAGGACATCATCTTCCATCTCTCTTGCATCTGATTTACAATGTACTACATAGTCTTGAGGACAGCTTCGGGTTATCAGTTGCAGTAGGTTGATAACAACATTGTGTTGGTAACAGCAACAAGTTGTTGACATGCCACAGTAGACAACAACAGTGTCCCAGAAGCATTGACAGCCTCATACACTCATATTACACTGGTGTGAAAAACTTAAGGATGAAAGTAACGTTCGCAATATGTCACTGCCAAGTAATATAGCTCGGTCAAATTCTGACCATACATCGAAATAGCTGCTACTGTATAGTACAGAAGGTAACTGAAAGAAACATGCAATGAGATGAACAGCAATGATGCTTTCATTCAAAGACAATAATTACACTAAACTCACTGTGATTTTGATGGTCCCCTGGACATTACAAAAGCCAGGACATAGTTCTTAATAGAGCGTGTGATGACTTTGGACAGCAATGCATGCTCTACAATGTACTCCCATACTAATCACATGGTTTGTAAGGAATTCCGTTCCTCTACCACATTGTTGGTACATATGGACACGCTGCAATACATCTCCCCTCCACATCCAAAAGATGCTCGATGCAATATAAGTTGAGGGAATGGGCATGCCTCCATTTACCAAATATTCTATTCTCTTGCTACGAGAGCTCCAGCTACTGTACTGTTTGAAGCAGGTGTGCACAGTCATTCATAAAAATGAAGTCAGAGCTGAATGCACTCCTGAAAAGAGAAATGTAAGAAATTAGTATTGTGTTACAATGATGTTGACTGCTGACTATACTGTGTTCAGAGATTTGGAGGCAGTCAGGCTGTGCAATATTATGATCCTCCCACACCTTGACACCTGGATCATAAAAAACAATCATGTTTGACAATGTTATTGGGTGCATTATGCGTTCCCACCTCTTTCCATATCCAGCCTTACATAACATACCCAGGAACAGCATCGAACATTATGATTCTGGTGGTCCATGTGTTATGGTGTGGAGAGGTGTAAGGTTGCGTGGACGTACTACCTTCAAGACACTCACCAGTCAGAACACTACTCCTTCCAGATGTTTGTCTCTTCAAGAGTGCATTCGGCCCTGACTTCATTTTTACGGGTGGCAATGGCAACTCCAACGAACTATGCATGTGCAGGAGCTCTCGGAAGGAGAAGATAATTGGGGAATAGACTGGCCTGCTTATTCCCCTGCCTTATTTCAAATCTAGCATGTGTGGGTTATGTTGGGAAGAAATAACGCAGCACATCCACCAACGACTATCCTTCAGTTGTCAATTTACTGGAGGAGATATGGAACATCCTACACAAGAACTCCTTACCAAAGTTGCAGTCAGCCTGGGAGCACACTTCAGAGCATGATTTGCTGCCCGGTATGATCATGCACTTTTATAATGTTCATAGTTCTGCTTGCAACTCTAAATATATTAGTATTAATTATATTAATTATGATAAATCACCCTAATGAGAACTTTTGTTTGATTCTCCAACCTAACAACTATTCCTGAATCATGATTTTTTGTGAGAGTATGGGTGTCAGTATCACACTAGCTCACAACTGGAAAAAAAACACAATTACAATACAGAACATTGTCAACAATGAAGCAAGCCACAGGCAAGAATTTATGCATGTTAGTAGTATGTTGTGGTCTGGAGTCTGTGTAGAGTCGTTTCATATGAAAGCTGTTTAGGATACTCAAAAGCTGTGTTTCTTATTCATTTTCAATTAACGGGATTGTGTTAAAATCTCCACATAGTAATAAGTTCACTTCATTGTTATACAAAATGTTTAGCACTGCTTCCAAATTTTTAAAAAATTTATTTCTGTCACCTAGTGGTGACCTGTATATTCATGACAATTAGATTTTTAGGCTTCTCGTCAGGTTTTAGCTCTATGGCACATGATTCAAAATGTGTCTCGAAATTTAGATAATATGTTTCAGATCTAACTTTATGCTGCAATTATGAGATGCTAATTCAAAATTGCTTATATTTATAAGACTTATTTCACAGACCCTGCACCAATGTTCTGATAGACAAACACAAGAGATATCTAAAAAGTTGTTTATGGTGACTTCTATTTCTAACACTTTATTCTTGAGACATTGAATGTTTTGACTCATTATCTTGCAAGTTTTGCAAGTATCTGTTATTTTGTCAATACATGGTGAAGTGCTGCTTTGTTGCTGATTTTGTCAAAATCTCTTCCTTTTCTTCATTTGGTGCCATAAAAAATCATCACTAAATGAAGCAGCTGTATCTAGGCACGCAGTCCGGAACCGCGCGACTGCTACGGTCGCAGGTTCGAATCCTGCCTCGGGCGTGGATGTGTGTGATGTCCTTAGGTTAGTTAGCTTTAAGTAGTTCTATGTTCTAGGGGACTGATGACCACAGATGTTAAGTCCCATAGTGCTCAGAGCCATTTGAACCATTTTTTGAAGCAGCTGTACCTAGCCATTGGCTCCTCCTCAGGCAGAGTTGAACAGCTGCTACTGTTGTTGGAAGTTCAGTGGCCGCTCTCATCGTTGGTGGTGGTGGTGTTGGTGGTACTGCTGCTTCTTTTTCTTCTGACGTTAGGCCTAAAAAATTCTTTGTGTGTTTGTTGAGTATGGCTTCGGCTTCTAGGTGACGATCAAATGGTGAAGTTAATTTTGGAGCTTGCAAGATTTGTGCTTCATTCACCACTGTCCTTTTTCACTTGAACCATTTCGTAAATCGAGGCTGTTTTACTACTTGATTTCTGGCCTACTGTGTTTAAACCACTTCGTAATTTGCAACTTATTGGGGGCTTTACTGTTTGCTGCTCGCCAAAAACAGCTTGTAATTTGCCTTAGATTGCTACTTGTCCTGGTTCCTCTATTGCCAGGCGAGATACTAGTACATATTTTATCAGCGAGAACCTCTTTTCCTGATGCATTTAAATGAAGGCCGTGAGCTGTATAGAACCTTTGCCCTAAGTGTTGGTGTCTATGACATCAGCATTATGGAAATGAGTACATGTTTCCGCTAAGCTCTTGTTAGCGACACTAATTTCGCGGTTTACGCATGACCAACTCAGTAAGTCATGGCGCTGTGGGACATTCACAAAGAGAACATATGTATGAGTTAAATTATTTAGACAATTTCTCAGTTCTGTGATAACCTGGTATGATTCATTTCTATAAACTTCACTAGCTCCTCCGATCAAAACCGCAAAATCATCCTTAGTCAAGCTAGTTACTTCATTAGATTTTGTTAGGGTTGTTAGTTGTCGTAATAAGGCCACAAGCTTCACGAATCCAGATGCCCTGAAGTTGTATTTATCCATTAACACTGCGGAAATTTCCTGGGCGTGACTATCCCCTAATACACAGATCTTCTCGCGTTTTCCAATTCTCACGTTAGGGGGATCAATTAGCAATGGTCTGTTTACTTTATGCGATTCATTTCCAGACTTTGCGGCTGCAACTGTTGTGTTCAATGAATCTTCAGCAGTTTGCACAATAAGGTTTTTATGCACTTATGATTGTTTTTAAGCACTATGGTTTCACTGTTTTTCACATGGAAGTTTCAGTGTTATTTTGAGATTACAATTCCTGGGAATAGTTTTCTTCCGTTTTCCATTTATTCCCCGATGACGAATCTTCTTTGTTCATCAGTGTCTCACATATTCTGGATTGAAGCTTCTTCACGTCCGTTTTTAAAGCACCGATTATAAATTGTAAATACGTTCATTAAGCCTTGAAATTTCGTCCTTACAATTTACACACGTTTTGTTTTTAACCACCGAAATTTACTTTTTCCACGAAGAAGCACGATTTACTTTTACACTCGCCACCATCTTGATTCTATGAGTAGGACTATAATTGGGGTCAACAATAAATGGAACATGTTCGCAGTAATTCTCCATGTGAAGTTGATACCGAAGAGATGATGTCTTGATCAAATTCATGCACCCTTTCGGTCCAGCTTGTTCATTCTGTTGCCCTGAAAGAGAAGCTAAATGTTAGATCCCTGACCAGCACATCATCATGAATATTGGAGCACTTTCAGTAAGTACAAGAGGATGTCAGTATAATTTCCCAGAAGCCATATTGAACAGTATTGGAGAATAATTTAATTTGATATAGCAGTAAGTTTAAATAGCACCAGCTTGTGAACCAACATGAAGAGACCTTAGTATCAAGTTGGGGACCTTGACAAGAAATCTAGCAGGGGCCTTGGAACCTCGATGAAGAAACCAAAAAACACGGGTTGGAGACCAAGGCAGGAAACCCAACTGAGGCTTTGGAACCTCAATGAAGAAATCAGCAAACAGGGCTTG
The DNA here is from genome assembly GCF_023864345.2 of Schistocerca serialis cubense. Classification (NCBI taxonomy): domain Eukaryota; kingdom Metazoa; phylum Arthropoda; class Insecta; order Orthoptera; family Acrididae; genus Schistocerca; species Schistocerca serialis. Next base: position 455,124,847 of record NC_064639.1, on the reverse strand, counting down.
GGGACCAAGGCTAGAGATCCAGCTGACACACTGAAACCTTGATGAAGAAACCAGAAAACACAACTTGGGAATCACAGCAAGAAACCCAACTGAGGCTTTGGAATCTCATGAAGAAACCAACGAAGATGGCTTGAAAAAAGCCTGATAGGCACAGAAACTGACTCAACTATTGTTTTTGAACTGGTTGAGTCATGAAATTTCCATGATTTTCATGGCTAGTTGGAACATCAGCATTAATCTATCAGTTGTCATTCTTGCTTGTCTTAAACGTATGTTTTCAGCATCCCATAATGTATTGCTGTCATAACATACTACACTTGACTTTTATTGAAGCTCAACCTCACATTTGGTCCCTTTGCTGAACTGACTCTAAAATTCAACAGGATGTTACTAGTGCAGGAAATTGTCTTCCTTACAATGGTACAAGAAAGAAGAATTTCTGAAATGAACCTTTTGCAACACTTGCATTTTAACTTGGCTCACTTACTGTAATTTTAAATTCTATACCACGTTTGTGATTGAGTATAGTTGAAAATAATTGACTAAGCAGGGAGATATGCTAAGAGGCATTGTCAACAAATGAGCCATGCTGTAGATTATTTGCATTATTTCTTCCTGATATACCTGACTGCAAAGGACGTCAAAAATATGTGCATTTTTCTCTGCAGGTTTCTTGAGTCATCTTAATGTATTATACTGGCTCACAAAATGCTTTACATTCTGTCAAACTATTGTTCTGATTCATAGCCCGAAATAATCCAGGACCTGAAATTAATAGTTTCCCACTTGCTTCTGTCTTGTAATAAATCGGCTTCAGACATTGGTGTTTGTTCGTTTTCATGCACATTCGTCGAAATTCCATCCCAATAGAATTTCGCTGTTTTTCCTATACATAAGCTCGTGATTTAAAATTTTGCACAAATTCATTTTTAGGATAGGTCTACATCCACAGCAAATTTCAGGAAAATTGAACCTGAAGGAGCGGGAAGCCTATGACCACTTGAGGTGAAATAACCCCTGTCCTTCTGTAGGCCTGTGCGTTTTCATGTACGTGTGCCGAGAGCAGCCAAAAGTGTGACTTTTTTTTTCTCAGCCTCGCTGATGCCGTGGAAAATGCACATGTTTTCATTAGTTATGCCTTCATACAAAACTCTTCCCACAAACATCGCAGAACGATACACATTTGACCCGTCAGTAAATAAACCGTTTGAGCGAAAACAGGGTACACAGCCAGCCGCTTGTATTATATAATTAATTTTTTTCATTGGCTGATAGTAACCACTATCGTCATTGGCTAACTCCGATATGTAACGAATTTCTTTGGAATGGAATGTATTTAGTTCGAGAAATATGCACTCGTAGCCGAATTACGTGTAACAAAGTTGGCGACATTGTTCCAACGTTTGGCTATCGACAACTTTTGTCATCCTTCAATTGTTCTGTTGTGGGTTATCAACGAAGTTGAGATATAGGTTAAGTTGTGTTTATGTTTGGATTCAGTTTTTGACGCTGAATTGCACTGATATGGCCGAAGAAAATGTATTTCATAGTATATTGGAAGCGTTGGAGAATAACTTGCGCGAAATAGAAAGTAAGTTTTACGCTATGTTGCGAGTAAATTATTGGGACTGTTCCGAGGAGTGCAGGTTTTCCTGTTACACCAAAAATTAGCTGTTTTTACTGAGGCAGGCTTTAACTGCACTTTGCCTCCAGTGTTGGCTATGTTTCCTATTCACAGTGAAGGAATTAATACCTTTCACGCATGGATGGCTTGAAGTGCAGTAGGCACGTGTGTTACCATGATCTCTATGGAACAATAGACTTATTTTTTGTTATACGTTTAAGAAATGTAATAATTGCTTGTAACCACACATTAGACACTTCGTGAATTTCGTGTATATTGTGTTCAGGTTTGTTTTGACACTAGGCCACAATAATAAACTTGATACTTCGCAAATCAAATTAAGCCAAGCCACTTGCTGTATTAAATCATTCTGTTGTATCTAGATAACTTGCTATATTAACTGTAGCAATATCAACATATTTTCCATAACTTGTGCTACCAAAGGGGAGTCCATACATTATGCCCACCACAAACAAACTTAAAAAGAAACCAAATTTCCTTAATTGTTAGTAATTTTCATTAATAAGATACGTATTAAATAGGTGCTGATGCATAGGTAGGGTACAGAACATGAAAATATCCTTTATCACAATTGTAGCAATACCAATGCTTTTCCCATAACGTGTATGATGGGAGGTGAACTTTATGACCATTACAAATAATAAAAGAAATATACATGTCATTCTCATTTGACTTCTATTTGTAACATACTTTATGAAGATATATAGATCTGTAAGAACCTGAAAGTATGAATGACATTTATTATGATCAAGAAGAACATAATAATTCCAATCCCAAAGAAATCAGTTGTTGATAGATGTGAAATTCATCAAACTAGCAGTTTAATAAACCACAGCTGCAAAATACTAACACGAATTCTGTACAGACGAATGGAAAAACTGGTAGAAGACGACCTTGGGGAAGATCAGTTTGGATTTCGTAGAAATTTTGGAACACGTGAGGCAATACTGACCCTACGACTTATCTTAGAAAATAGATTAAGGAAAGGCAAACCTACGTTTCTAGCATTTGTAGACTTAGAGAAAGCTTTTGACAATGTTGATTGGAATACTCTCTTTCAAATTCTGAAGGTGGCGGGGGTAAAATACAGGGAGCGAAAGGCTATTTACAATTTGTACAGAATCCAGATGGCAGTTATAAGAGTCGAGGGGCATGAAAGGGAAGCAGTGGTTGGGAAGGGAGTGAGACAGGGTTGTAACCTATCCCCGATGTTATTCAATCTGTATATTGAACAAGCAGTAAAGGAAACAAAAGAAAAATTCAGAGTAGGTATTAAAATCCATGGAGAAGAAATGAAAACTTTGAGGTTCGCTGATGACATTGTAATTCTGTCAGAGACAGCGAAGGACCTGGAAGAGCAGCTGAACGGAATGGACAGTGTCTTGAAAGGAGGATATTAGATGAACATCAACAAAAGCAAAATGAGGATAATGGAATGTAGTCGAATTAAATTGGGAGATGCTGAGAGTATTAGATTAGGAAATGAGACGCTTAAAGTAGTAAATGAGTTTTGCTATTTGGGGAGCAAAATAACTGATGATGGTCAAAGTAGAGAGGATGTAAAATGTAGACTGGCAATGGGAAGGAAAGCATTTCTGAAGAAGAGAAATTTGTTAACATCGAGTATTGATTTAAGTGTCGGGAAATCGTTTCTAAAAGTATTTGTATCTAGTTTAGCCATGTATGGAAGTGAAACATGGACGATAAATAGTTTAGACAAGAAGAGAATAGAAGCTTTCAAAATGTGGCGCTACAGAAGAATGCTGAAGATTAGATGGGTAGATCGCATAACTAACTAGGAGGTATTGAATAGAATTGGGGAGAAGAGGATCTTGTGGCACAACTTGACTAGAAGAAGGGATCAGTTGGTAAGGCATATTCTGAGGCATCAAGGGATAACCAATTTAGTATTGGAGGGCAGCGTGGAGGGTAAAAATCATAAAGGGAGACCAAGAGATGAATACACTAAACAGATTCAGAAGGATGTAGGTTGCAGTAGGTACTGGGAGATGAAGAAACTTTCACAGGATAGAGTAGCATGGAGAGCTGCATCAAACCAGTCTCTGAACTGAAGACAACAACAACAACATTTATTATGAAAAGTCACATTCACTATTAAGACTTAAATTTGTAGGTAATGTTTTACTGAAAAATTAAAAACAGTTATGGAATGTTAGATAATAATCATTAAAAATAACAAATATCATTCAAAAATTTAAAATATATAACTAAATTACAATATCTTCAAAAGGTGGGCATAAAGTACCCCCCCCCCCCCCCCCTTTTGATATTGCGAGGGATAATTACTTAAGTAGTCAGCTGATAAATTTTAAGTTCACATATATCAAATTAACTTTCTTCAGCAGCTCTCAATATTTTATCCAGAATTTGAGCTTTGCTGTTACCTATTGAGCTAGGACAGCAGCCTTCAGCAACACCGACAAATTGTTAGGTAGGTCACCAAGGATAGTGTTTAGACCAGACTGCAGCTGTGTATTCATTATCTAGATTTCAGGCTATACTCAATGAATCACTGTGAAGTACAATGCAGAGAGTACATCCCATTGTACCCATTATTAAGACTTTTTCCCATTCAGTTTGTATGTGGAGCAGTGGAAGAATGATTGCTTAAATGGTTCATGCATAATGTAATTAATCGAATCTTGTCCTCATGATATCTTTGGGGAGTGATGTAGAGGGTGTTGCAGTATATTCATAGTCGTCATTTAAAACTGGTGCTTGAAACTTTGTTAGTAGACTTCCTCAGTATAGTTCCCATTTGTCTTGAAGAGTCTGCCAGTACAGTTCTTCCATCTCTGTGACACCCCCTTGCAGGTCAGTCAAACCCATGACCATTCCTGTTGCCCTTATTTGTATACATACAATATCCGCTGTTAGTCCTATTTGATACTGGTCCCACGCACTTCAGCAGTATTCTAGGATAGGTCAGACAAGTGAATTGTAAGCAGTCTCCTCTGTAGATTGACTGCATTTCCTTATTATTCTACCAATAAACCAAAGTCTGCTACCTGCTTTACACATGGGGGAGCCAGTGTGATCATTCCATTTCCAGCCTCTATGCCACCCAGATATTTGCAGGAGTTGGCCAATTCCAGCTGTGGCATGTTGATTTTATAGCCGTAGGATCCTACATTTTTTTGTTTTGTGGAGTGCACAGTCTTACAATTCAGACCATTTAAAGCAGATTGCCAGTCTTTGCACCACTTGGAAATCTTATAATCTGACTGAATATGTGTGCAGCTTTGTTGAGACCTTATGTAATTGTGGATAACTGCATCATCTTTGAGAAGTCAGATATTGTCATTAATATTGTCAGTAAGGTCATTAATATAAAATAAGAACAGCAAGGGTCCCAACACCCTTCCCAGAGGCACCTCTGAAGATACTTCTACATCTGTCAGTGACTCTCCATGTGAGATAATATGCTGCGTCCTCCCTACGAAGAAATCCTCTGTCCAGCCACAAAATTCAGCCTGATGCCCCCATACAATAATGCTTTTGATGTTAAGCTTAGGTGTTGTACTGAGTCAAATGCTTTTCAGAAAATGGGAAATACTTCATCTGCCCCAACAGCCTTGGTTTTCAGGATGACAAATGTGAAAAGTGTGACTTGGGTTTCACATGATCTATGTTTTCGAAATCCGTTGGTTGGCCTGGAGGAGGTCATTCTGTTGGAGATACCTCACTGTGTTTGAGTCCAGAACCAAGATTTTACAACAACTGGATGTCTGAGGTATTAGGTGGTAGCTTTGTGGATCACTTCTGTTACCCTACTTGTATACAGATGTTACCTGTGCTCTCTTCCTACTTAAGGGCATAGCATTTTGTTTGAGGTATCTTATGATTTAACTGTTAACAGATGGGCTAACTCAATTGTGAATTGGGTGTAGAATCTGATTTGGAATGCATTGAGCCCTGGGATTGCGTTAAATTATAATGATTTCAGCTGTTTCTCAATGCCACTGACACTAATAACTATTCCTCTCTCTCTCTCTCTCTCTCTCTCTCTTTTTCCTTCCAGTGGCATGAGAATTAAGTTAGGGCAATACTTCTCGGTTTTCCTTTGTAAAGGAACATTTGAGGGAGACTTAACTTTGGGGCCACTAAGAGCGTTTATGTATGACCACAACTTCTTTTGGTTCTGTGAAAAATCTTTCAACAATATTCTATTCCATTGCAACTCTATAACTTAAACAAGTTAACAGCTACAAGAAACAAAGTTGTTCTAAAAGTGGGGCATTAAATTAGCACAAATCTGGCAGAAAATCCAAAGAATGTTTGGTTGTGTGTAAAGTGTACTAGTGACACAATACAATAAATACCATCACTATATGATAGGAACAGTAATGTTACCAGTGACAACACAACTAAATCAGAGTTACTAAACATGGTTTTCCAAAACTCTTTCACAAATGAAGGTGCCGTAAATATTTCTCATCAAGAACGGTTGCCAGTGTGAGTAATGTGGAAGTAGTGAAGTAACTCAAGTCACATAATAAAGTCAAGTCTTTGGTCCATATTGTATACTAATTAGGTTTCTTGTGGAATGTGGTGATGAAATAGTACCTCTTCCATTCGTTTCACCTGGTCCTATTCAACCCAACAACCTGCCTTTGTTGACGTTGACCTTCACCTCAAAGATGGCTACACCAGTAACTCTGCCCATATGAAACCTATTAACCATCAGAAGTACCTCCACTTCAACAGCTGCCACCTGTTCCGTACTAAGAAGTCCCTTCCGTACAGCCTAGGCACCCGTGGTCATCGCATCTGCAGTGACTAGTGCTCCCTCTTGAAATATACTGAGGGGTTCACTGAGGCCCTTACAGACAGTAGTTATCCTCCCAACTTTGTACAAAAGCAAATCTCCCGTGCCTTATCTTTCCGAGACACTACTGCATCAGACTGTACCTAGTGAATTTGTGCGTGCTAGTTCAGTTCATATTCAATATTTATTCAGTGGTAATAGTGGTACAGTTGTGCCTCTAAAACAAAATGATGTGATGAGTTGTTTTATGTTTTTTAGTGGATGATGCTTTGTGCACAATGATAGCTGAACAGACGAACTTATATGCAGAACAGTTCATAGCTTCTCATCCCAATTTAGCAGCACGCTCTAGGGTTCACAGTTGGCAGAATACTACACGCGACGAGGTAAAAACACTTATTGAAATGCTTGTACTTCAAGGAAATCTTCACAAACCAGACCACAAAATGTACTTTTCAAAGAGGAATCAGTTGACAGGAAAGTGATGAGTGAAAAGCGGTTTCATCTTCTATTGAAATTCCTCCACTTTGCTGACAATACCTCATATGATCCACTAGGCACTGTCAGCAGAAAACTATTCAAAATTCACCCCATTATGGAGCATCTGAGGCGTAAATTCAGATCAATGTACATGCCAGAAAGGAACATCACCATTGACGAATCGTTCTTGCTCTGGAAAGGACGACTTGGATGGAAGCAATATATTCCATCAAAGCGTAGCAGATTTGGCATCAAATTGTACGAACTCTGTGAAAGCAGTTCCAGGTATGTATGGGACTTAAATGTTTACACTGGAAAGGGCACTAATTATGGTAGCCACTATCCAGACGAAAAAATAACCTCTTGAATTTTTTTGGAGCTTGCACACGATCTACTCTGGAAAGGCCACTGTATTTATCTTGACAACTGGTACATCAGTACAGATTTGGTGGACAAACTAACCAGCAATAACACCGATGTTGTCGGCACAATGCAGCAAGACAGGAAGGGGTTCCCTGACTTCGTAAAAAAGGAAAAACTGAAGAAAGGGGAGTACATAACAGGGTAAAAAGGCAAGCAGATGGTAATGAAATGGAAAGACAAAAGAAACGTTGTTATGGTCAGCACCTTCCATGACGGTACATTTGTAAATGTAAACTCGAAGAAGGGAATCATTTAAAAGCCACAAGTTGTCGTTGACTACAACAAGAATATGGGGGGGGGGGGGCGTGGATAGGTGCGATTCTCAGTTACAAAGCTACCAGATGGCCAGAAGCAGGCTGAAAAAATACTATTAGAAGCTTTTCCGCCACTTGTTGGACATTGCATGCTACAATGCATACATTCTGCACAAGAAGCATGGTGGCGAACAAAGTAGAATGAGCTTCCTGATTAGTCTTGGTGAACAGTTGACCATATCTTCACCACATCAAGGGACATCAGTAGGACACCCACATTGAACACCAAAAGCAACATGCCTTACAGCCAGGCATTTTCCAGACCTTTTGCCACCCACAACGAAGAAAAGACCAACAATGAGGTGTGTGGTGTGTACGAGAAAAGGCCTTCGCAAAGAGACTTCATACTGGTGCGCAGAATGCGAAGTTTCCTTGTGTGCAGCACCTTGTTTTAAAATGTTTCACACTGAAAACTATATGTAATATTGTGAAAATACAGTTTTGTTAACTTCTGCAATATATTTTATTTATTTCCACCCAATATTAATTTAAATTCAACAATGAAAATACAAAGGAAAACTCGAGAACAACGTGCAGCACCACCGCGAACGGGCGCACTGGCGTATATTACCCACTGTGGAAGAGGCGTGTGCGCAAACTACCCACTTAACAGGTTAATCACAAAACATTTTGATGGTGCACCCCTACGGTAGGGAGAAAAGACCATAAAAAAAAGACAAGTCAGCACTCGTACAGGAAAATTTAGCTGTTAATGTTTTCCGCATGCTATTCGAAAGTGGGATGATCAAGAGCTAGTTAAAAAGTGGTTCTGTGAAGCCCCTACCATACACTTGAGTGTGACCTGTAAGGTAATCATAGAGCTGTGGTTGTAGAAATGGGCAACTGTTAATAAATATAAACTACAGGGTGATTCAAAAAGAATACCACAAATTTAAAAATGTGTATTTAATGAAAGAAACGTAATATAACCTTCTGTTATACATCTTTACAAAGAGTATTTAAAAAGGTTTTTTTTCACTCAAAAACAAGTTCAGAGATGTTCAATATGGCCCCCTCCAGACACTCGAGCAATATCAACCCGTTACTCCACTCTCTGTAGCATATCAAGCGCAACAGTTTGGATAGCTGCTGTTATTTCTCGTTTCAAATCATCAATGGTGGCTGGGAGAGGTGGCCGGAACAACATATCCTTAACATACCCCCATAAGAAAAAATCGCAGAGGGTAAGATCAGGGCTTCGTGCTACATTTTCATCACTCGTTCTCGGCCGTCCAGAACTTTTCCCTTTGCACAAACACCCATTCTCTGTAAACTGTTTATACCAACGTTTAATACACCACCTATCAGGAGATTTAACACCATACTTCGTTCGAAATGCATGCTGAACAACTGTCGTCGATTCACTTCTGCCGTACTCAATAACACAAAAAGCTTTCTGTTGAGCGGTCGCCATCTTAGTATCAACTGACGCTGACGCCTAGTCAACAGCGCCTCAAGCGAACAAATGTACAACTAAATGAAACTTTATAGCTCCCTTAATTCGCCGACAGATAGTGCTTAGCTCTGCCTTTTGTCGTTGCAGAGTTTTAAATTCCTAAAGTTGTGGTATTCTTTTTGAATCACCCTGTATATTAAACACTGTATTCTTCTCTCAGATGGGGGGGGGGGGGGGGAACAGTCCAGTAAATACATTCAGCAGAGAGAATGAGGTACATTTTCCTGGCCCTCCATACATTCTCTAAATTTATTAGTAATTTGCAGAACTGTTGTACAAAACCATCTTTTACATCACAAGCAATAACAAAAAATATAATAAAACATCAGTTCAGGTGCTTTACAACACACCACCAACACAGTGAACTGAAACAATGCAACATATTTACACGCACTGCACCTGAAAGTGCTGGGAAACAAAGGTGTAATGCTGAGTCAGCTGACTAGTCTGCCGAGCAATTATCTAACTGCGTCTTACAGGTGCCAACCATATGCTTTGATTCACATGACTCTGGGTGAAATGGAGTGGACATCAGGTTGGTATTACCAATGTGAGCACAGGCATGTGAAACAATACCTAAGTGAACTGTGGCCATTATCTGGGACAACCCTTCAATCACAAAAACCTGGATGAGCACCCACAACATAGCCTCTGCTATGGTTTACCGCATGACACATGGATGATTAGACAACATGTCATCCACCAACCACCACAAGGAACAGAAGGGGCTTGCAGAGTCAATGTGTATGTGGGCCCGTGGCTGGTTCAGTGTAGGCCATGGAGCAAAGTGGTAGTGCTACCACCTGCCCATTGCACTGTTGGCACTCACGAACGACCTTCTCAATTGCTAGGCAGTAGACAAAACACTGAGTGAGGATCGTTATGTGGTTCTTGCCTCAGTGGCTACAGTGTAGGACAGAAAGGATATGAGCCTGCAGAACCAGAGGGACAACAAAGCGGGGGCCTCAGAATCAATACTAAGGAGGTGTGTGCCGTTGACTATTGCCAGCTGATGACTAAAGAGGACATAATTACGGAGCAGTTGGGCAGTTGAGCGGGCCAACCACTGTGCACAAAATGAACCACCTGACAGATCATAGGATCTTGCAGTGGCCTGTATTGTGTGGTGAGACATTACTGAAAATGATCCATTGCTAGCTGCAAGTGATCATCAATCTGAAAACAGACAACTTCTGCTTTGTCAAAGGCCAAATCGGGTCCCATGGGCAAGTGTGACAATGTGACTGCATTTTCATGTTGTGCTGTTGATTTACACACACATGCTGGAGTTGTGTGATCCAGTCAGGAAGTTGCGAATGGCGGAAGCTTCTGTATGTGATAGGGTGTTCAGAACTGTCAGCATTTCTGTGAGCCAATATTGCCCCTGTATAACGGATAGATGATGTCCATAACATTGGGGTGAAAGTGTGAATAATGATTGACTTTACCCAGAAATGATTGGAGTGACTTCAGATTCCACAGTTTGAGTATGTTGTCAATAGCCACCACATAGTGTTCTGTAGTTTTGACAAGGTCCTTGAAAGAAAGTGGCCCAGATATTTAATTTCCATCTGAAAAATCTTCAGCTTTCACATATTGCACCTAAGGCTCACTTCTAGCAGTTTAGTGAACAGATTACAAAGGTTAATGAGATGTTACTGCTGTGAGGAATCCATGATGATAACAATGTCATCAAGATAGTATCTGCAGCATGGAACACCCTGCATTGTGTTAACTATTTAAAAAATCTCTGGAAAATGGTAGGGGTACACAGTGCTGAATGACAGGTGTGTGCAATGGTATAAGCAGAAGGGACTGTAATCTGTTGAGAAGTGGAATCGAGACAAAGCTGGAAGTATGCTTCTGCCAAGTTAATTGTCAAAAAAACACTCCCTGACTCCCATTTTCAAGGGTATTTATGTACGGGTGGAATAGGGTAGCAATGTACTATTGGTTGGGCGTTAATGGCGGACTTAAACTAAAAGTGTGGAAATCCTACACAAAAGAAACATCCCCCCCCCCCCCCCCACACACACACACACACGTCCTGTAGGTTTGCAAATGACAACCTGAGGTGTAGCACACCGGTTAGAATGAGCGTGTTCAGCGATGCCCAGGCCATGCAACTGTCCAATTTGTCCTTAATAGCTGGTCACGGAGCAAACGAGAAAGGCCAAGTATGGCAAAACTTAGGAATGGCCTTAAGCTTAAGGGTGATGTGAGCCTCATAGTCTTTTGCATCATCTATTTCGGGTGAAGACAGTGACCAACTTGTGGCAGAGCTCATCCAGTGCCTGGAACAGGATGGAGTTGGAGGCATTGAGACAAAAAATATTTTCTGACAGATGCACTGTCGCTGGCCAAAAATGTGATTGCCCATGTGAGATGTACTAATCTGTTGCTGAATGGGCAGAATGTTGTAGATCTTACAGGGAACACAGAGCTCTGGGCTGTGCACCAGTGTTACACTATGCATGTCTAAACTCCATGTTCGTATATGAAGATCGGTGTTATGAGCTGCTATGGCAGATAGCTGCTATGTGGCCATGTTTTTGACACACGACTCACAATGTCTGCCAGTGCAGGCAGTGACTATGAATGTGTGCACAGAAAGAACCAGGACACGAGGAGAACTGTTGTCAGAAAGTGCTAACATCCTGCTCTGAACATTGCAAACGAAATGAGCATGCCAAGGTTGTCAGCAGAACTGAATGCACTGATGCTGCATCAGTTATGTTGTCAGACTGTTCAGTTGCAGCCTGCGACAATTCAAATGCCTGAGCAATAGCAAGAACCTCCTTGACTAGGATCTTCCAAACACATCACCTCCTGACACACCTCTCAGTCCAGAGCAGAATGGATGACTGTGACATGTATCTGAGTGTCGCCATAGAACTGTTTGTAATGAGCACAAATAAATTTGCATTTCCTATTTAAACCATGGAGGTTGTCTACACCTGCCTGGTAGGACTGACTCGGTTTAATTTACATTGGTGAAGCTCCATATGCGAAGCAACAGCCTGGATTGGCTTAAGGTAATAAGCCCTGAGAAACTGATAATTTCAGAATACAACAGTACTGGGTCCTTAAATGGAGCAAATTTTTAAAGTGAATGAAATGTTTTGGGTTGAATCCAAGATAAAAAAAAAGAGAAATTTTTGCCACTACCTGAAAGGCTGCGAAATGTTCCTACAAATATTGTGCATATGAGTCCCAATCTTCCTTTGTTCATAGAATGGTGGATAAGATGGGAGAGTGGTAGGACCTGTAGAGAGCAGTTGCAAGAGGCCTGTTGCACCCTTGTAACCAACTAGTGAAGCAAATCTTTAATTGCTGCTGCTATTATTGTTGCTGTTCAGACTTATGTTCACACAGAGTAAGCTGCAACTGCTGGTGTAACAACTGAGTCCTCGTCATATCCATCATTCTTGCAGATGACATGTGGAAATGAAAATTACCTCATCACCAAAAACTGTAGTATCTACATTCCCTTACGTACAAGATCATCCCACAAGAATCACAACGGCAGCGAACAGGCACCAGAATTACACAAGCATGTGAGAACATTAACAGGATAATAGTTGCCTACATCAAGTGCAATAACATGCAATGTTTGTCATACAAAATTACATAACTGTCCTAGTTTGTAAGCGGAGCCTTCCCTGAGCGCAGCTGAAGCAGGAGAGGATGAGGCTTTGGGCAGCTGAGACCACATGGCCAGCAGTGGTGCTGACTGCAAGCAAAGCAGGTGCCCTTATTTCATCTTCTCACCAGTGGTGCTGAATAAGACTCTGCCATCATGGTGGCCGCATACATGGGCATGCTGCATGCTGCCACAGGAAGACTTTGAGGATATATTGTCTTTTTGTTGGAAGAGCTGCTATCCAATGTGTGTATTGCACTTCAGCATATTAAACATTAAATACATAGTGTGATGGCTGCACGAGTCCTGTTCATATGTATAATAAATAAAGAAAAAAAGACTTTGAAGAAAGTTTGTGTGAAGTGGGATATTTTGAAGTCTCTAGGAAGGCAGTCATATTAATTTACTGGCATGTTCTTTAACAGATGCGGCCTCCACATGAATCCAATCCACCTCATAATCAGACAGCGAAGTGACATACTCAGTGTTTGCATTAGACAGTCCCACATGTTATCAGTGTGGAAGAATTCAAATGGAGAGACGTGAGTTTGAGCATGTTAGAACTGGAAGAGCAAAAACCTTTGCATCCCTCTTCTTTTTATTCAAAAAATGCAGATACACATTTCCTCTTCCTGGTGTTCAAGGAAGCACTTTTTTAAGTTGCTTATAATATTTTTCTATTTACTAAGGTCCTTCAAGGAAAAAAAAAAAAAAAATTGCAATCAGATTCTGTTTATGTGCCCAGCACTGAACATCACTTAAATTAAGAGATCACTTATGATTGTTTTCAAAAAGACGTAATGTTTGTTTATCTACCTAGCGCAGTCACAACTGCTTTCATATTATCACACTTTGTGTTGTATTTTGGAAGAGCCTCCAAAGTCCATTCCGTTGAGTTAGCTGTCTCTGTGTGTACTCGTAAAAAAAGTTTCTACTCATGCTACAATTCAGTGAAAACACAATGACCTCTTCCATCAGAGGTCATATCAGCTGATATAATGTCTTCCCTGCTAGGTGCTTTGTAATTTTTCCATCGTCGTCGTATCGAAGGCGTGATGGTCTTCCTAATAGTTCTTAAATGTAGGATGTTACCAGCACCTAAAAACGGATGACTTGTCTATTACTTATCTTATTTTTTTAAATAATTTGAAACATTATTAATATTAAGTTGTAACACTGTGAATGCCAAATTATATTCGAACTTTTTAACAAAATGCTGCTTACTGTCAATGAATTTGTTCATGTGCTGTTGAAAATATTAATTTTCCGATTTGTGGAGTGGAATGTTGGGCTTGAAAAATGTTTCAGTGTGCAGTTTTTGGACCAGATATTCAGTCACTTTTTAAATTTTTCACAGCTTTTAAGCCGCTGCTAATTGAAGAGTGGTGCCTTATTGTCAAACTGAGCTACTTCAGTTTGTTGCTGATAAGCTTTTCACTCTGCACTTATGTCTATACACTCCCATGAAATTCTGCTATTGCAGGGAAAAAAAAAAACCCACTCTGATTTGTTGAAAACATAAAAACCTTCAGTTTAAAATTACCATGCCTGTGTGTCAGCAGTCATTGCAGGCTTCAGCATTTTCAGTCATGACTTACTTTAGCACACATTTGTCTCCAAATTTAGACTATAACTTAAGCATTAAACTTGAGATTCTTTAATATTTAAAGAGTCAAACTCCCATTTATAAAAATATCTTAAGATGTCTGATTACTTTATAATTGAATTTGTGTGTTGAGTATTTGATATAAGGATGTAAATGAAGAAAAAAAAAGGTTTAGCAAATGTTTGAAATTATGTTTATACGAGGGCCGTTCAGAAAGTAACCTCCGGTTGATTTAAAAAAATACACCAAGTTAAATAAAAATATTTTAATATATACATCTTACAACTACATCTTTGCACTATTTTTCTACATAGTCTCCATAGCGATTGAGGTACCATATCTCTTCACAAGCTTTGAAATTCCTTCTGCATAAAAATCACCCGCTTGTGCCTGGAGCCAGCCTGTGACCGCATCTTTGAGCTCTTCGTCGTCATCAAACCGCTGTGACCCGAGCCATTTCTTCAAATGCATGAAGAGGTGATAATCACTTGGCGCCAGGTCTGGACTGTAAGGTGGATGGTTGATAACGTCCCACTTGAAGGACTCAAGAAGGGCCGTTGTTCTGCGAGCAGAGTGAGGACGGGCGTTATCGTGCAAAAAAACGATACCGGAAGTCAGCATACCACGGCGTTTGTTCTGTATAGCCCGTCGTAACTTTTTTATTGTTTCACAGTACACGTCTTGATTAATGGTCGTACCACGTTCCATGAATTCAACCAACAACACCCCTTTGGCATCCCAAAACACCGTTGCCATCAGTTTTCTGGCAGAAAAATCTTGTGAGGCTTTTCTTGGTTTGGTAGGCGAATTTGAATGTGCCCACATCTTTGATTGTTCTTTTGTCTCAGGGTTCACGTACTTAATCCAGGTTTCGTCACCGGTCACGATTCTGTTTAACAATGGTTCTCCTTCGTCCTCATAACGTGACAGAAAGTCTAATGCAGAGGCCATTCTTTGAGTTTTGTGGTGGTCGGTAAGAATTTTGGGCACCCATCGTGCACAGAACTTACGGTAACCCAATCTTGCTGTCACTATCTCGTACAAGAGAGTCTTAGAAATCTGTGGAAAACCAGTAGACAACTCCGACATTGAGAAACGTCGATTTTCACGAACTTTTGCATCAACTGTCTGAACGAGTTCGTCAGTCACCAATGATGGTCTACCACTCCTCTCTTCATCATGAACGTTTTCTCGTCCACTTTTAAATAAACGTACCCATTCACGGACAACTCCTTCACTCATAACTCTTGGTCCGTACACGGCACAAAGCTCACGATGAATAGCTGCTGCAGAATATCCTTTGGCTGTAAAAAACCTTATGACAGCACGCACTTCACATTTGGCGGGGTTTTCTATTGCAGCACACATTTCAAACTGCCACAAAAACTAAACTAGCGCAGGTACGATGTTCACTCGACCACGGCTTGATGCCGACTGACCTGTTGAGTGCGTGAACGCACAGATGGCGTCGCTACTCCCCCCACAACCCGCACTGTGACCAATCGGAGGTTACTTTCTGAACCGCCCTCGTAGTTTGTTGTAAGTTACTAAGTGCTATCATCATCAAACAGTGGAAAAATGTAGTCTGCGTAGTTTGTGCTGTGTTTTCAGCAAAAGCTAGTTTTTCACGCCGATCAATGTTTTTGACGTCGTATCTTGCAAACTGTGCCGTACAATATATAATTGTGCAAGTCCATTTGGTGGTATACATGGATACTGCCTTCAAATGTTTTGGAATAGAGTTAATAGCAAATAAGTATTAAATTTAAATGCCAAACCAGATGTTGAACTTTCAGTGCATGAACAGTGAAAATGTACTCACTGTAAACTTTTTTCCTTTCATCATTTTTCGAGGTTGACAGTGAGAAATAGTTTTGTAGAGGTCTGAAGTAACGTATAAAATTTATTGGAAGTCGCTAAACGCTCTCATTCTCAAGTAGTGAGTGTGTAGAATCTGGGCAATTGGCATGCTGTGGTCTACTCTGTCTCAAGACATACACACAGTTTGTAACTATAATAATAATCTTATTGTGTTAAACCTCTATCATAATATTGTACTGTTAATGAGTAGATTATGACAGCATTTTAAACTTTTAAATTCAGTTAATAACTATAAGAAATATTGGGAATCAAAGTTTTCTAGTCCCTGGAAGCCTGAATTGTTTCATCAAATTGAAGTTTAAATTTAAATCGTGTAACGTATGAGGTCTGTTCAAAAAATTCTGAAGCATTTGTAATTTTGCGCCAGTGGTGTGTGGGAGCAAAATGTGGTTGGAATCGCTGCACATGCCTGTCTTTAATGTGTAACCACCGAAAGTTTTATTGTTGTATGTCTGTTAGTTATTGTTCAGTACTGTATTGAGTAGAATGTTTTGTCGCACAGTTTGCGAATTTCGAGATGGCAGGTTAGAGTAGCAATGTGTCTGCATCAAACTTTGTATGAAACTCGAGAAAACCTTTACAGAGACACCAAATGAAGCAGGAAGCCTATGATGATAAGTGCTGAAGCCGTACTCAAGTGTTATGAATGATTCACATGGGCAGATGGAAGTTAAAGATGAACCTTGCTCAGGATACCCTTTGATGTCTACTGATGATGATCATGTCAGGAATGGCAACAAAATTATGCATGCCAATTGAAAACTGACTGTCCGAGGGATTGCAGAAGAATGTGACATTTCAGTTGGATCTTGTCATGAAATCCTGACACAACATCTTGGAATGCATCGTGTTGCTGCCAAGTTTGTCCCTTCGACCCACAGCTCATGAGTCAAGGCCAGAAAGACCTTCGCCTCGTAACCTGTGTAGGGCTTTTGGATTGCGCGAATGAGTACAGATGTTCCTTAAGACAAACATAACTGTTGAGATGTAGGTCTACGATTATGATAATGAGACCAAGGTTCAATCTTCACAATGGGTTGGGGAAAGGTTCTGCAAGGCCAAAAGAAGCTCATCAGGTCAGGTCAAAACTTTGTTGATTAGTTTTCTTTGACTTTGAAGTATTAGTTCACCATGAATTCATGCCACAGAGACAAATTGCTAATCAATGGCACTATCAGGATGTATTGTGATGCCTGCAAGAAAATGTTAGAAGGAAATGGCTTGAAATGTGGTGAGACAATTCATGGCTTGTCTATCGCGAGCACACACCCGAATGTGCATCCCTGTTGGTGCTTTAGTATTGCGCAAAAAATGAAATGACTATGCTGCCTCATCCTCCGTTTTCTCCAGAGTTGGCCCCTCTGGACTTTTTTTTTATTTTTTTTTTATTTCCAAGGCTGAAAATTCGTTGAAAGCATGAAGATTTGCAATGATAGATGAGATAAAAGAAAATTCGCAGATGGTGCTTCGCACGATCCAAAAAGAAGTGCACCAAAACTGTTTCTGAATGTGGAAACAGTGTTGGGAGCAGTGTATCAATTGTGGGAGAGCGTATTTCGAAGGAGATCGTGCACATTAAGTAAAAGGTAAGCGTAGAAAAATTTTGTGGACAAAGTTTCAGAATTTTTTGAACGGACCTCATACACTGGTGTCCATAGCTTAAGCACAAAAGTAACATTTGGATGATGTGTCACTGCCAAATAACATAGCTGGATTAAACTTCGACCATATGTAGAAAGAACTGCTACATTATAGTACAGAAGATACCTGAAAGACATACATGATGAGACAAACAGAAATGACACTTTTATTCAAATGAAATAATCACACTGAAGTCACTGCACTTTGTGGTTGTCCCCTTGGCATTACAAAATGAGGGACGTGAGTCCTTAATAGGGCATGTGATCACCATGGATGATAGTTTATGCTCTGCAATGTGCTTCCATGCTGGCCACAGGGTTGGTGAGAAGTTGACAAGTGCTGGATGGTCATTGATGCAAGTGGAAGTGCTGCAATATGTCTCCCCAACATGTCCCACACATGCTCGATTGGATTTAAGTCAGGGTAATGGGCAGGCCAGCCCATTCGCTGAATATCCACTGAATGTAAGAGCTCCACTACCAGCACAGTTTGATGTGGCTACACCTTTTCATCCATAAAAATGAAATGAGGGCCTGAAAAGATGCACATGCAGAAGGATTACAGCATCACTATAATGTTGACTGGTGAGTGTACCATTGTCAAAGATTGGGAAACATTACACCCATGCAGCATTATGCCTCCACACACCTTAGCACTGGGACCAACAAAATGGTCATGTTCAACAGCGTTCCTTTGTGCGTTACGTGTTCCCACCACTCGTCATTCGAAGGTATGTAATACACCCAGGAACATTGCTTAACATGATCGCTTTGTAATGATGTGGGGAAGCATAATGTTGCATGGGCATACTGACCTAATATTTGAACATGGTACACCCAACAGTCAATGTTATTTTGACACTGTACTCCTTCCCAGTTTGTGTCTTTTCAAGAGTGAATTCGGCCTTTACTTCATTGACAATTGGTGACTGCATTGAACTACACAGGTGGAGCAACTCTTGGAACAAGAAGATATTCAACAAATGGCCTGGCCTACCTGTTCTCCCAACTTAATACATCGAGCGTGTGTGGGATGCGTGGGGAGACATATTGCAGCCTGTCCATATGCACCAATGACCATCCGGCAGTTGACAACCACACGGGTGGAGGAATGGAACACGCTACCACAAGAACTCCTTACTGAACTTGTGACCAATGCTTTTCTCCTCAATATTGTTTAATCCCTAAGGTGGTAGCAAGCGGCCGTAAAACATCACTGGTCTTATTTCGCAGTGGGTGTATGTTATCGCTTAAGTGTAATTTTCCTGTCTGTAGTGATTCATTACATCTTTTAATATAAAAACCTTTTTTTAGGTGGTGACTCAAAACAAAACGAAACGGAGATATTTTCTTTAGATGGATTTTGGCTTGCTTTTTGTAAGTATTATAGCTTTGTAAGTAATATAAAAATTTTGTTTGGGCTATATAACATGGAATACACATAATTCTTGTAGAATTCTTGTAGAAAGCAGTAATGTAATTTCTGTTATTTAACAAATACTTGCCGTAACTGTCTTACTGCAGCAAATAGAAATTGTTACATAATTGATGTAATTTAGTAGTCCTTTTAAATAAGGTATTTTTTCTAAATTTATTTCACATTTGTGTTACTAGGCACCCACAGCGGAGGGAGGGGGTCAGAAGAGGCACTTTTGGTCTCCCCCCTCTCCCCGCCCACTCCCGGGAAGCTGTAGTGCAGAGTTTTTATTCATTACTGTACAGAATTCTCATAAACTTCTAGAAATGAGTTGATAACCATCAGCTCTGTGGGATATACAGTAAGACCACGATAATCCAGCACCTAATAATCTGGCAGACCCGATAGTTTGACACAAATAAGAAATTATCCCTTACTTTTCGCTCTGTGCACTTTGCAGTACAATTGGACTCCTTCAAGAAACAACAGAACAATTTGGCTTAGTGGCTTGTCAGTAACCATCGTTTGCCTCACTGAGTAATTATATTCTCACAAAGATAAGCCAGTTGAATTGTTAGGCCTGGAGAGAACGTGACATAAACTAGTCAAGGAGATGAGATGGAAATTAGCGTAAATGTAGATAAGTTGAAATATGTCTGCTTGTGTCTGTATGTGTGGATGGATATGTGCGTGTGTGCGAGTGTATACCTGTCCTTTTTTCCCCCTAAGGTAAGTCTTTCCGCTCCCGGGATTGGAATGACTCCTTACCCTCTCCCTTAAAACCCACTTCCTTTCGTCTTCCCCTCTCCTTCCCTCTTTCCTGATGAGGCAACAGTTTGTTGCGAAAGCTTGAATTTTGTGTGTGTGTTTGTGTTTGTTTGTGTGTCTATCGACCTGCCAGCGCTTTTGTTCGGTAAGTCACCTCATCTTTGTTTTTATATATAATTTTTCCCACGTGGAATGTTTCCTTCCATTATATTGATATCATTAAGTTGACAGTTGATTGCTCTAAAATTGTAAAAGTGATAAATTCTTCATCCACTCTTGATCTGAGTGAGTTTGCACCAGAAGGTGTTGACAAATGGATCGAAGTTGGCAGAAATTTACCTATCAAAGAAGAGCTGATGGACGATGTGATATTACAAAATATTTTCAACCCACATGAGGCACCAGAAACTGAGAGTGAAGAAGAAGAAATGCCTGCAACTCATATCTCTTGAGCTGAGGCTTCAGAAGCCTTAAATACGTTTGTGAAATTTTCTGAGAATAGCCTACAATGCAGTGCTTCTGAAACTCTGAATTTGAGCATAACTCAAAATAATTTTTGTCACAAGAGCTCAAACCAAGGAGCAAGTTGGCATTTCTGCAATGTTTCAGAAGGCATGGAAGAAAATTTCAGCTGAGCCTCCAGTGTACATACCAGGCTGCTGTATTCCACACCCTTGACAATGTCAGATATCTGTGCTATTCCTAAAGACAGTGATTCCAATTAAATGACACCAAACTTTTGGTAACAGGTTTTATTAATTAGCTTGTTCTTGATTTTTCCAAATCTATGGTGCTTATGGTATTTTATTTCGTAAATGAGGTACAAAAATTATATATGGATATTGAATGTTTCTAAAACATTGTGCGTCTAAATGATTTAACTGTTGTGATATTTGACTTTTAGTTCAGTTTTGTTTTTACAGAAAAGTAATACGCAAGTCTACTTTTAATTTTTTATGCTATAATCCCTCCTGTTGTGTTTAATTAATAAAATTTATTTATTTTTGTGCATTAAAACTGTAGGTTTGCTTATATCCCATTTTTAAACCAGGTTTTTAAAAATACCGTAATAATCCAGCATATTCAATAATTTGGCATAGACAGATCCCTGAGCGTGCAATATTATCAAGGTCGTACTGTAGTATGGTATGTATTTTATGTCCCTTATAGAATATTGTTCATGTCATACCTTGAAACTGATGAATTGATTTATGTCAAAAATTGTGATTATAGAATAACACCCCTACCCACTCCCACCCCACTCACCATGCCTCTGCTAGATTTCTGGGGGCACCAAAGATTTAGATTGTAAGATTTATTCAGACCTGGAAATATTTTCTTTGCAGTATATATGATTTACCAAGGTACAAGCATATTTCTTTGGTAAAAAAAGTAGCTTATGAACTGCAGCAGTTAAATGTTACATTTTCTTGCACAAAATTTTTTACCTGCACTACATGTAAATTGTTACAGTGTACATGAAAAATAACACTGATCATTTCTGGTATCACATTAAGTATTACTTTCGCTGTATAATAATGGCAAAGGAACAGATAATTTCAAAATTTTGAGATAATTTTTCTGTTGCATAGGAAGAGGTAGGGCAGTTGTTAACTGCAGTGAACAGCAGCCATGTTAGAATGAGATCAAATGACTAAATTATGGTATACTTACACTTCAGCAAGATAATCAGGGTTGGTACAAATATGATAACTTCAGTCTAGGTACCCCCAACAGGCAGTAGTTTCAGTGCTTTAGGGAGTGAGTGAGGTGGCACAGTGGCTTGTCTGGCCTTCCTAATCTATGGTGAAATCCTTCCCTTGAGAACGACATAGCTGACATCCTTTCTTGTCATAGTCAAATCTGAGCTTGTGCTATACTTCTGTCATCAATGGGACATTAAATTCCAAACTTCTTTTTTCTTCAGTTCAATGGAGAATATGGGTAAGTGGATACTGATAAACTGACCATTTCAGAAGTAGTTTATGGTAGAGGGCGTAAGACACACATTGGAACTACAAAGGAAATTGTATTATTGCTGCATAGTAGTCATGGGATGGAAATGTCAGAACAGTTACAGGATTCTCTGGGATATGGACACAGTCAAATAGTATTTGTAAGGAAGATGTCTCAGTGATGTTGTTTGCTCTCTGGGGAATGATCATAGCATACAAGATCTTCTAGCAATTGTGGGTGAAGTGTACCTGTACTTGTGTGTACAGTCTTTATTGGTGTCCACAGATATTTGCAGATGGTATTTGGTTTCTACTTCAGTTTTTCTTTGTAAATTGCAATCCCCCCCACAGAACCCCCCAGGGGGTCCACAACTCTTTTGTGGACACGTGCGTAGCGAGCACGGGACCCCGAGCTAATGTGGCCCTCCTTCCTTTCCGGGCTGCATACCTTCCCTTCCCTTTCCGCATCCCTCCCCGTCCCCAATCTTCGCCCCCCCCCCCCCCCCCCCCTCACCTCTGTCTCTTTCCTTCCTTTCTCCCCCTCTGGGAGTATGGTTTGTGCCTACGTCCGGAGACGGACGCTCGAAACTGTTCCAAATTCCTTGCTCTTACACTTGCCAGTCCTCGTCCTTCCTCTGTCCTTCTCTTTTCCTTCCCTCTTCTCCTTGCCCTTTTCTCCGCTACGGCGTTTGAGACCCCCTCTTCTTTCCTTTCCCTTTCTCTTCTTTCCTCCCTGTGCGTGTCTGAAGGCCGACCCACGCACTTCCATGCGTAGCCGGTGACGGGGTAACGCGTAATTCCCCGCCCCGGGTAGACAGGTAGGACACGTACGTACCCCCTGGTAACGGCCAGGCCCAGGGAGGGGTGATTACCCGAGCTGATACCTTCCGAAAGTGCCGATTGGTCCCTCCGTCCGTTTGTCGGGAGGTGTGACCTGAGGTGTGAACAATCACCTAAGGCGGGTGTGCCCTCGGCGAGGGCCCCCACAAGGGAGGAGCGCGCCATCGGAGACGCCGGTAATCATGGGGGATTCTTCCGCAATGGTTTCCTCACCTTCCACTATGTCTGCTCACAAACGTAAGTTCACTGAGTCTCAGCCACAGACTGTTCTTCCATCGTTGCCACAGTTCCTTGTTGTTTCTCGGTCTGACGAAGGTCACGACTTTTCCACGGTCAACCCTTTCATTATACAGAAAGGTGTCGACGCAATTGCGGGTCCTGTAAAGTCTTGTTCCAGATTACGGAACGGCACCCTGTTGTTAGAAACACACAGTGCCCTCCAGGCTCAAAAATTCCTGCGTACTTCTCTGCTCCACACCTTCCCTGTCCGGGTGGAACCGCACCGTACCTTAAATTCCTCGCGTGGAGTCGTTTATACGCGCTCCCTCGATGGATTGTCTGACGAAGAAATTCAGCATTACCTGTCTGACCAGGGCGTCACAGCTGTTCATCGGGTTATGAAAAGGGTTGATTCGAACATCATTCCAACCCGCACTGTCTTCTTGACATTTGGCAAAGTTCAACTCCCATCAAAAATCAAAGCAGGCTATGAGATAATTTCCGTTCGCCCTTATGTCCCAAACCCTACGCGTTGCTATCAATGTCAGCGGTTCAATCATACCAGCCAGTCCTGTTCCAATCCGGCCAAATGTGTTACTTGTGGCAGGGATGCCCATGAGGGTGCTTGTCCACCTCCATCCCCTCGCTGCATCAACTGTATGGGTGACCACGCTGCCTCCTCTCGAGATTGCCCCGTTTTTAAGGATGAAAAGCTCATCCAGGAAATAAGAGTGAAGGAAAAGGTGTCGACCTTTGCTGCTCGAAAGTTACTCGCCAGTCGACAGCCCACCGTGCCTCAGAAAGGTAAATACAGCGCTGTCCTTGCTTCTCCTCGACCAACAAAGGAGGCGGCCACGCAGACTTGCGACTTCACCTTTAGTACCACGGTCGTCAGATCGGCCAGCGCAAAGATCGCCCGTTCAACCTCACCCCTTTCGCCTGCCCACTCTATGGCTCACCCTTCATCGGGTTCTGTTAAATCTCGAGCCCAAAAGTCAGACGCCAAGTCTTCGAAAAAAGAGCATTCTCGTGAAGAGTTTTTACGTACCGCAACTTCACAACCATCGGTTCCTCCTTCATCTAAACATCATACTTCTAAGAAGGCTACGAAGAAACACAGTTCCTCTCCTTCTCCGCCAAGGCGTGTCCCATCTACAGCACCACCTGGCGGAAATCGCCCTCGGCCATCTTCTGTGTCGCCGAGGCGCACTGCTGGTGGCCGGTCAACTGGCCGATCGTTGGTGGCAGGAGCTGCTCCTGACCAACCTATGGATCAGGATCTTCTGCCTTCGACTGAATGCCATTCCATGCTGTCGGTCGCAAGCTCTGAGCAGTCGTTGAGTTGACAGCACCCTTGGTCACGTTCCTCCATTTTCTGTTCCCCCTATGTCCATTATCCACTGGAATATCCGCGGCATTCGCGCCAATCGGGAGGAATTGTCGATCCTTTTACAATCCTACTCGCCGGTCATCTTCTGTCTTCAGGAAACAAAGCTGCGTCCCCATGACCGCTTTGTTCTCCCTCATTTTCAGTCCGTCCGATATGACCTCCCCTCTGTTGAAGGCACTCCAGCCCATGGAGGACTCATGATTCTGCTCCATGATACTCTCCATTATCACCCAATCCCCTTAAACACTTCCTTCCAAGCTGTCGCCGTCCGTCTTTCCCTTTCTGGATACACATTCTCTCTTTGTACGGTATACATTCCATCGTCTACACCAATGGCACGAGCTGATCTCCTTCATCTTCTTGATCAGCTTCCACCCCCCTATTTGCTGGTTGGGGACTTCAATGCCCACCACCCGCTTTGGGGATCTCCACATCCTTGTCCACGTGGCTCACTATTGCTAGACGTCTTCCACCAAGCGGATCTAGTCTGCCTCAACACTGGAGTCCCCACATTTTTGTCTGCCTCCACGGCAAATTTATCTCATTTGGACCTTGCGGTCGGTACTGTTCCGCTAGCTCGGCGCTTCGAATGGTTCGCCCTTGATGATACACACTCGAGTGACCACTTTCCATGTGTTCTTCGACTGCAGCCTCAACTGCCATATATGCGCTCGCGTCGCTGGAAGTTTGCCCAAGCCGATTGGACACTTTTTTCGTCTCTAGCGACATTCGATGACCGTCGCTTTCCCAGCGTCGACGATGAGGTCACACATTTTACCGACGTTATTCTCACAGCTGCGGAACGTTCAATACCACGCACCTCCGAATTGCCCCGGCGCCCTCCAGTTCCTTGGTGGAACGAGGCATGCCGTGATGCAATACGTGAGCGGCGACGTGCTCTTCGCATTTTCCGTCACCATCCAACTTTGGCCAACTGTATCCGATATAAGCAGCTCCGTGCGCGATGCCGTCGCGTCATCCGCGATAGCAAGAAGGCAAGCTGGAAATACTTTATTAGCTCATTTAACACCTTCACTCCCTCCTCGGAAGTTTCGAGTCGGCTTCGACGGTTCTCAGGCGCGCCTAGTTTCTCCCCGGTCTCTGGGCTCACTGTCGCGCATGATACCTTAGTGGACCCCGTCGCAATTTCTAACTCATTGGGTCAGCACTTTGCTGAGATTTCGAGCTCTTCAAATTACCCGCCAGCGTTTCTCCCGAAGAAACGTGCAGCGGAAGTGCGACATCTTGCTTTCTCCTCTCACAATCGCGAAAGCTACAATACTGTTTTCTCCATGCGCGAACTCCAACATGCACTCTCTTCTTCTCGCTCCTCCGCCCCAAGACCGGATGGTATCCATGTCCAAATGTTGCTGCATTTATCAACCCATAGCCTGCGTTACCTCCTTCGCCTTTATAATCGAATTTGGACCGACAGTACCTTTCCCAGGCGATGGCGGGAAGCTATTGTCGTTCCCGTTCCGAAACCTGGAAAGGACAAACATCTCCCCTCTAGCTATCGCCCCATTTCTCTCACGAGTAGTGTCTGTAAGGTTTTGGAGCGTATGGTGAATTACCGTTTAGCTTGGTGGCTGGAGTCCCGCAGTCTTTTAACACCAGCCCAATGCGGATTCCGAAAGCATCGTTCTGCCGTTGACCATCTTGTTGCTCTCTCCACTTATATCATGAACAATTTTCTCCGGAAACGCCAAACGGTAGCAATATTTTTTGATCTGGAGAGAGCATACGATACCTGTTGGAGGACAGGCATTCTCCGCACACTGTTCTCTTGGGGCTTTCGAGGCCGGCTGCCCCTTTTTCTTCGCGAATTTATGGCAGAGCGCACATTTAGGGTGCGGGTGAACACTACTCTCTCCCGTACTTTCTCCCAAGAAAACGGGGTACCCCAGGGCTCCGTGCTGAGTGTTGTACTGTTTGCCATCGCCATTAATCCAATTATGGATTGTCTCCTTCCTGATGTCTCGGGCTCCCTCTTTGTGGACGATTTTGCGATCTTCTACAGCTCTCAACGGACCAGCCTTCTTGAAAGACGTCTTCAAGGATGTCTCGATCGCCTCCACTCGTGGAGCATCGAAACCGGCTTCCGTTTCTCACCCAGTAAGACCGTTTGTGTAAATTTTTGGCGACGTAAGGAGTTTCTTCCGCCCTCCTTACATCTAGGTCCTGTCAACCTTCCGTTTTCCGACGTCGCTAAATTCTTGGGTCTTATGTTTGACAGAAAACTGTGCTGGTCCTCCCACGTTTCCTATCTTTCGGCTCGCTGTCTGCGTTCGCTTAACGCCCTCCGTGTCCTGAATGGTACCTCTTGGGGAGCGGACCGAGTGGCCCTTCTCCGCCTCTATCGCGCCTTAGTGCGCTCGAAATTGGATTATGGAAGCATAGTCTACTCCTCTGCTCGGCCGTCTATTCTTCGGCGTCTCGACTCTATCCACCACCGTGGATTACGTTTAGTATCTGGAGCTTTTTACACCAGCCCTGTGGAAAGCCTTTTTGCTGAGACTGCTGAACCTCCGCTGTCCAATCGGCGGGCAGTCCTTCTGAGTCGTTATGCTAGCCATCTGTCTTCCATGCCTGCTAATCCAGCGCATGACCTTTTTTTCGACGCCTCCTTTGATGTCGGGTATGCAGGCCGCTCCTCCTCCCTACTACCCCCGGGAGTCCGCTTCCGTCAACTGCTCCATTCTCTTTCCTTCCGCTTTCCTAAAACCTTCTTGACAACTTGGGGTACAGCACCGCCTTGGCTCCGTCCCCGGATCAACTTGCTCAGAGACCTATGTCAATTTCCCAAGGATGGTACCCCTACACTTGTTTACCGTCGGGCATTTGCTGCTCTATGTGCACAAATGACGGATGCCACATTTATTTACACCGATGGCTCGAAAACATCGTTAGGTGTAGGGAGTGCCTATATTGTTGGCGACACCCCAAATAACTTTCGGCTTCCCGACCAGTGTTCGGTTTATACTGCGGAGCTTTACGCTGTTCTCCAGGCTGTCCACTACATCCGCCGCCATCAGCGGATACAGTACGTAATCTGCTCAGATTCTCTCAGCTCTCTCCTAAGTCTCCAAGCTCTTTACCCTGTGCACCCTCTGGTCCACCGGATTCAGGACTGTCTGCGCTTGCTCCACCTGGGGGGCGTCTCAGTGGCGTTCCTCTGGCTCCCGGGACACGCTGGTATCTGTGGAAATGAGGCGGCCGATATAGCGGCCAAGGCTGCAGTCTCTCTTCCTCGGCCAGCTATTCAGTCTCTTCCGTTTACCGATCTACGGAGCGTTTTATGCCGCCAAGCTGCTCATTTATGGCATGCGCATTGGTCAACACTTCCCCACAATAAATTGCGGGAAGTGAAAGCCCTTCCTTGCGCTTGGACCTCTTCCTCCCGAACGCGTCGTCGGGAGGAGGTAGTTTTAGCTCGACTCCGGATAGGGCACTGTCTTTTTAGTCATCGACATCTTTTAAGCGGTGATCCTCCCCCACTCTGTCCCCACTGCTCTCAGCTGTGGACGGTCAGACACCTTTTAATTGAATGCCCCTATTTTAATCCGTTACGCTCCCGTCTACAGCTATCGCCTGATCTATCGTCGATTTTAGCAGATGACACGCGCTCAGCTGACCGCGTTCTACAGTTTATTAGTGACAGTGAAATGACGTCAGTCATTTGAAGTTTTTTTTTGGGGGACAACCAACCCCTTTCTATAGTGGATTTTTAAGCGTTCCTTCTGCCTTTAGTTACTCAAATTTTATGATTTTGTTCCCATTGCTGCTGATTTTAAATTTCGTTTTTTTCCTGTTTTCTATGTCACGGGCTGGGCGCTAATGACCATAGAAGTTTTGCGCCCTAAAACCACAAACAAAAAAACAAAAAAAAAACAAAAAAAAAAAAAAAAAAAAAAACCCACAGAAGAACGATAGTTTCCCCAGAGTGACTAGACTCTTTCACTCAAAAACTTCATAATTATTCAGAATCAAGCAATAGCCATCCTGTTACAGCAGTAGATCAGCATTTGTAATGGCCTTTGTTTAATACTATCTTCGAATTTCATACTCTTAATTTTATGCAAATTTCATCAACTTCATGTTGATACTTAGGCGTATCAATTTACTAATTTTTAAAATAAATAAATTTCTTTACAAATAAAAAAAAGTCCATTCCATGATCTTCTTATCCAGATTATCAATATCATTTGAAAGTTAACTTAATTTTCAATAACTTCAGTCGTGAAGAGAATCGGGCATCAAATCAATCAATATGTTTACTTTAGGTGAAAAATATGGCACTGCCACGAGAATTAATTTTTGACTGTACAATATCTACTAAGCAATTCGTGGAGCTCAATCTTCCATGGAATTTGGATTTGGTGAACCTGGAATTCCTGAGCTGGAAGCTGGTCATTGTTGCCTGCCACCTATCAGTGTAAGCTCTAGCCATGCCTCAGTGACCACTGTTAGTTGTGACAAAGGATAGTCCCAAAGCATTAAAAAAAACTTTAACTTGTTCTGTGCTACTTGCTGGTGAATCAGATGGTTGTTGCGATAAAACAGTTGACTGTTGAGAGCTAACCTATTACACACATCAAAAAAAGTTGTGCATCACCCCAGTTCCCAGAACTCCTGAAGAAAGGTGTTGACTGTGGATATTGTATCACAGACACAGTTCCTTTGACTGTTCAGAGATGGCACTAAACCCGCACAAAGATGTAAACAACCATGCATGAGCAGCGCCTATTAGACGGAGGGGGTCTGACAGCCAATCAGTTCCAGTCATTCCACCAGAGAGGAGGTACACGGCTTGTGTTGTCCATAGTTAAACCGTCTAGACAGTCTATACCGCAGTTTGATCGCGTCCGCATTCTCACTTTGTGCTAGGAAGGGCTCTCAACAAGGGAAGTGTCCAAGCGTCTCGGAGTGAACCAAAGCGATGTTGTTCGGATATGGAGGAGATAGAGAGAGAGACAGGAACTGTCGATGATGTGCCCTGTGCGGGCTGCCCAAGGGCTACTACTGGATGACCGCTGCCTACGGATTATGGCTCAGAGGAAACCTGACAACAACGCCAGCATGTTGAATAATGATTTTCGTGCAGTCACAGGACGTCGTGTTAAAACTCAAACTGTGCACAGTAGGCTGCATGATGCACAACTTCACTCCTGATGTCCATGGCGAGGTCCATCTTTGCAACCACAACACCATGCAGTGGGCCCAACAACATGCCGAATGGACCACTTAGGATTGGCATCACATTCTCTCCACTGATAAGTGTCACATATGCCTTCAACCAGACAATTGTCGGAGACGTGTTTGGAGGCAACCCAGTCAGGCTGAATGCCTTAGACACACTGTCCAGCAAGTGCAACAAGGTGGAGGTTCCCTGCTGTTTTGAGGTGGCATTATGTGGGGCCGACGTAAGCCGCTGGTGGTCGTGGAAGCGCCGTAACGGCTGTACGATATGTGAAGCCATCCTATGACTGACAATGTAACCACATTGGCGAGGCATTCATCTTCATGGATGACAGTTCGCACCCCCTTCATGGACATCTTGTCAATGACGTCCTTCAGGATAACGACATTGCTCGACAAGAGTGGCCAGCATGTTCTCCAGACATGAACCCTATCGATCATGCCTGGAATAGATTGAAAAGGGCTGTTTATGGACGACATGACCCACCAACCTTTCTGAGGGATCTACGCCAAATCGTGGTTGAGGAGTGGGACAATCTGGACCAACAGTGCCTTGATGAACTTGTGGATAGTATGCCACAACGAATATAGGCATGCATCGATGCAAAAGGACGTGCTACTGGGTATTAGAGGTACCGGTGTGTTCAGCAATCTGGACTACCACCTCTGAAGGTCTCACCGTGTGGTGGTACAGCATGCAATTTGTGGTTTTCATGAGAAACAAAAAGGGCAGAAATGATGTTTATGTTGATCTCCATTCCAATTTTCTGTACAGGTTTGCGAACTCTCCGAACTGAGGTGATGCAAAACTTTTTTTGATGTTGGTACTTTGGAGAAAGTGATGTGTTACTTCTTGTATCACTGTAACTGACAAAGGATAGTTGTGATCTTCAGCAAGCATCTTATTTTTGCAACTGTTTTGGATCACATATTGTATGGCAAATTTTCTGGTTATTTTGTTCATGTCATGAGAGCAAAAGTGGATGTATCTTATCTGCAAGACAAGATAGAAGGGCACCTGAATTCCTGCTGGTCAGGGCAGTAAGTCTGTCAAAACAGCGTCCCACCTCGACAATTCGCTGCAGACCACAGTACCTGGTTGGGCATGAAAATTGTCGTGACATCGCTTGTCAAGGGAAACCAAGAGAGGATGTACAGAGTACAAATGAAGAGTCATCTGTATTGTGAACTTCATTAAAATTGTTTGCTGTAGTAAAATATGAAATGGAATGCATATAGTGGAGGTGAAATACACATGCGATTAAGGAGCAGATTGTGAGTTTATTTTGTTGTAATTGGTGTTTGAGATTTCCTGTTGGTACAGACTTTGCGTCTGTGAGAAAGGTGTCTGGTGCCTCAAGATATAGCAATGCGGTTAGGCTGATAATATATATAAATAATAACCACCATAAAAATCTTTGTACTCCACCTCCATACAATGACTGAACAAGGGTAGCCTCGATACATTGCACTGTTGAGGTGATACAGTCATTAATTAACAGTCTCTTGAGTACTGGTTGCACCTTGTTTGTACAAGGCTTGCTTAGTTATCAGGGATCTGCTTGTGGGGTCAATGAAACTAAAACTTTAATTTGCTCTTCAAGAAGCCTCTTCACAACGGCCGGGATAATGTTGGCATTGTGTGCAGAAGATGTGTGAGTGACAAGTATGTAGACAGAGTAAACTACAATATAAGTTAACTCTATAACAAGATGAGAGCAGTATTCAAAAAGCCAAGTAAGTTTCAAAGTAAAAAGTGATGGTCTAGTCATGGATTACCTTAAACAGTTCAGGACTGAAACCTTTATCAAAATATTCTCTGAAGCTAGTAACATTGTAGTTAATGGGGGCGGGGCGGGGGGGGGGGGGGGGGGGGGAGATAAGTAGCAATGGGGATGACAAGAATTGTCCCAGGACCTAACTGTTACCTAAGAATTAGTGTGCTGGAAACCATAAATGAGAATGACTGTAAAACAATATATCATATTACGATAAGAAATGCCAGAGAAAAGTTGCTTTTTTTTTGTACAAGTCCCAGGAGAAGAAGTTATAATTGTAAAATTTCTGATAATGAATCACCAGATGCAGCTGTTATAGAAGTTGTTTGTCTTGTAGAATAGTGGCACAAACTGTTAAAGAGATACTGTCCTCATGGTTACATCATAGCTGATAAATATTATAGGGTAAATAGAAATTGTGATGAATGTGTGATCTGTTTGTGAAAGGGTATTATTTTTGAAATCTTGGAAAAAGTTACTGCTTGGTCAGTTGAAATGTTATTTGAAGTAATAGCTATCAGGATAACATTTAAATGCCATAGTTGTAGCCCTGTACTGAGCAAAAACAGGAGGCAGCACAATAGATGAAATTGTTAGCAAGTTAATGGCTACATATTTGTAAATATAGGATAATTATTTGTGGTGGTTTCAATTTCAAATTCCAGTTGTGTACTAATTTTGGTTCTTGTGTCAATAGCTGATCCAATTCCTTCAGACTTTATATTACTACTGAAATAACAATACCACAAGGCAAAGGCATAGGAAGCTGTATAGACAGTACAGGTGTCCATTCCAATTAAAATACGTCAAGTCAGATATAATTAAGGCTTGGACTTCTAGTCACTTAAAACCAATGTTACAGGAAATGCTAAAACTGTCATGCTATGTATACCAATGGAAGTAAGTTGTTTGGTAAGAGAGCAGACTCTGAATATGTTGATGTTTTATTTAGACAATGGCAACTTGCTGCAAATATACTGAGAACATTCAGTTGCTAAGAAAGTTGAACATCTTCTAGTCACTCTCTCCTGTGTTGTTACCATACCCTTTCTTCATGAAATATTCAGGTAAAGATAAGTAGATTTCATAATGAGTTTGATGAAGAGGTGCTGATGATTAAGAAAGTGTATGAGAGATAATAATATAGTTATAGAAATACAGTGTATGATGTAATAAAGATATTGTTTATAAGTGAAAAGGAAAGATCCACCCAGGCCTTAAAAGAAACAACACATGAAAAGAATGACCCAATAACACTTGCTTCTGAAAATAAGACACAGGCCATGTGAAACATAATAAATAGTGAGTGTAAGAGCAAAAGAGTAGACAGACAGCATGTAGTGATCTGAATGCTACACAGTTAAACACTTTTTTTTACTGCTAAGTTGTAGGAAATAATAAAGAAGATCAACACTCATAATTGGTCATAAGCATTTTTTGGAAAGTACTGTAAAACCCGTAAGTTCATTTAGTTTTCAACTGATTGCGGTACAAGATGTTTCTGGTGTATTGAAAAAGATGAGGAACAGCTTGAGTAGTGATATTTATGGATTTATTGCAGCTATTTTAAAATATTGATCAGTTCCTGTAGCAGAACTAATGACACACAGTATATACACACATGCTGAAGTTCAGTTCCCCATGGCACTGAAGTATGTAAAAATTGCTCCAGTTCATAATAAGGTGCCTTTTAAGTTGTGACAATTACAGGCCAATAAACAAAATGTAAATTACTTCAAGGAAAACAAAGTCTTCAGTGATTGTCAGCTTGATTTTAAATCGGGCAAGGGAGCACTTATAGCTGCTTTGTCATTTCTGATGCATTGTGTTAAGTAACTAGAAAGCGGAGCATTGGTTCAAAGTAGAGTTCTGGTGTTTGATAAAGCTTTTGACACTGTGTCTCATAATATGTTTCAGATCTATGGCTTTACAGGAAATCCTGTGAAGTTAGTGAAATCTTATTTGAGTAGTAAAACACAGAAAACTATTAATGGGAAGGAGTTGCACTTTTTAGTGGATATGGGCGTTCCTCAAGATTTGGTATTGGGTCTGGTCTTATTCGTTATTTACATTAATGATTTTCTTAATAACTTAATGCAGTTGTTTGTTTGCTGGTGATGTAGCTGTCTGCATAATATTGGAGTCAATGGATATATTGAATTGTGAAATTGGTCTGACCACACGCAACGTTGAAGTTGGTTGTAATGTGAAGAATCAATCAAGATAAAGCAGGAGACCTACGTATTAGATGGAACCATAACAAACAATTTGAACAGTAATTATACGCTATTAACTTCCTTGGGATAATGATTGAATCCAATCTGTCTTCGAATAATCGAAGTAAAAGATAACCACAGTAAAAGAGTGGTGTGTAAAATCAGCAAAAGTATATCTTCCCTGAGGAAACTGTGCCTTTGTGGTAGTATTTAATTGCTGAATGTTGTCTGTTATGTTTTAATACGTAGTCCGTAATATATTGTGCTAACTCATGTGACAGTGAGCCCCACATTGGGCATCAAACTTTGGTACTTCATGATTGAGTCCACATTCAGTGCTAAATTGTGTTGAATGGGAACTTTCAGTGGCTGTATTGGGAAAAATTGATCTTGTGTGTTGGGCACCAGGCTTGATCACAACTAATTGAACCAAAAGTCACCTCTTCAGTGGAAGTGTGCAAAACATCAGAATGACTGGAAGATAAACAAAGATAGTAGCACAAAAAAAAAAAAACAGCAAAAAAAAAGTTCAACATGGGGTTTCACTGAGCATGGACTGTCATACTTGGCACAAATGGGTTCCAGTGCTGATTTGGCTGTCAGTGTCTTGGGCCGTTATCTTGTCATTCATCTCTATAAGTGGGCAGTGCCTGGCATTTAAAGTGCCTGACCCATTGTGCAGGTGGGTAGGGTTAGTGCCACTGCCCACAGATGAGGGCTACAAGGCAACGCATTTGCCATTCAGGTAGTAATATAATGAAGGGTTGCTCTGCAGCCAGGATGAAGTTCTGCATGTCAGCAGATTACAGAGGCAGCACCTAAGGAATCGGATTTAAACTGGATGACAGTGCTTGTGGGACTGTCTTGTTGGCAGTATGGAATTATATTGCAAATGAAGCATCAGATGAAAGACTGGCTTCAGAAATGAAAACAACGTTGAATGCTCTTGAAACCAAGAATTGGACTGGAATGAAAGCTAGCAGACTGGAAAGGGAAATGAAACAACTTGGAATAGACTGTAGTCATAAGATCGGATCAGTGCCTAGTCCTGCCCACCAGGTCTTTACATGATGTCCCAGCACAGTCTCTTAAAAGAATCCTCACAGCCTCATTCCTCATTCCACTGAAAAAACATTTTTCTGCTCACCAGCCCACTGACTTGGCTCCAGGTCTCCCCTTTTTTTGTTTTTCCAGAGCACTGAAGTTTTATCATCCCATCTTACCAGTGCCAGCTACTAGAAGATTACTCCTAGGCAGTTCTCTTGATTATTCTTTCCAAGGTGCCAACTTGCTGCTGAATTCTCCCAAAAGTTCCTAATATATTTCATTTGCAGATAGTCATTGTGTGCAGACTTTAAAGTACAGGCGTCCAGCAAGTCTTCTCACAGTTTTGCCCCTCAGGATGAAAACTTGCGGCATATCACAAACACATTTACTCTTTGAGGAGTTCAGGAGGGTTGCTCACCTGCAGGAATATGGCTTCCCTGCACGTTTCTCATAGAGCTTCAGGTTAAGCGAAAGAATATGTTTTCCTAATGCGGAAAGCCGGCTAGTGGTGAGTCCCTTCTGTCAGTCATTACCCTTTCACAGTAATATTTCTCCAGTGGAATGTTACATCGACTCTGCACAGTTTCATTGCCCATCACTCGCATCTGGAGGATAGATTCGCAAAGGCCACGAATGGGCACTTATCAGTTCTTTTTGTGCGTAAAGCTAGTTCATCCCAGCCAAGCACTGTCTGTAATACTTTTGCACTCACTACAGTGTTGTACAATTCTGTCTTTAAATTAATAAAAAGGGCAGTGAGGACAATTTGCAGCATGGCACCCCCAGGGCTCATTGGAGATCTAGCTTCAGAAAACTAAAGATTACAACTGTGTCGTCATTGTATATCTTGCAGCATGTAATGCATATGAGGGAGAACTGTTGTAGACACTAGCTGTATAACTTGTGCCAGAAGTACAGTACCAAGACCAAACATGACCTGGTAACATTCCACTGTGACTTAAAAGTAGACATTGTATCAGGGAGCTACTAGATAAACAGTTCAAAAGGGAAATGTAAGATTTTCTATAAAATTGAGAACTTAGTCATCATGTAAGTAGTTAGTTTTAATTGTAGCCAAGAAAATGGTGTGTTTCTAACATGTTTATCGTTGTACTTGTAGTATTAGTACATGATACATCAGTGAACTGTAATATAATGCATACTTTATTTTAATGTTGTAAATGTGTTTTAAATATTTATGCAAGTAATATGTACACATTTATAATGTGACAATTAATAATTTGTTTTATATGTAACCCAATTGATTCTGTCATTGCTCAGCTGACCTTTGAGGTCTCTACAATAATCAAAATTAAATTCTGTTCATGTGTGTCCCCTCCTGACTGTGGGAACTCTTCAGCAACAATCAACCTATTAATGTCCCAGTGTGCTTGTGTGGCTTCCTGACCACATTGAAAGGAATGTCTTCTTTAGCAGCCCTAAAATAAAATGAAGCAAAAACGTAACAGGACAACATTGTGTCATAGTCTGTTTGTTCTTGTTAAGAGAGAATACACATTGAAATCATTAGGATGACTAGTTGGTACCCTGAAAACTGTGAAATGTTTGCATGATGATGCCCATCTGATACATACTACCACTGCCCAACAAGCATCAAAATTACCAAGGACAAAGAAAGAGGGTGACACTCTACAACACACTCAACATACCATGAACATAAACATGAAACAGATATTGGAAAAATGGTCACTTTTAGAGTAATAGAAGAAAAAAAATATAACTAAGTAAGTAGCGTGTTGGGGAAAACATTGACATTTGTTTTAACTCTCAACATACAGGCATAACTGAAATACATGAAGGGTGAGTAAATACTCCTTAACATACAACTCTTTACACCAATTAGACATATCAAATATCTGAGTTACAGGCACACCACAGTTCAGTGCAATGACAAATCTGCCAGCACTGTATGTGGATGAAGAGCATCTGAAACAGGGTCACCCTGAACATTCTGACCAAAGTGTGGCAGCTCTCAAATTGACCATCTCTTATAGAACAGTGACTGCAAATTACATGCCACCGAGTTGAACATTCAGGTGGCAAAAGTAACTAGAAGTCTCATATCGTGAAACAAAGTGAATGGTGTCGTCTGCGAAGCTTGCAAGTTTCAGCAACTTGTTATCCACAGCACTGTAGAAATCTGTACATAAAACAAACACTACTATGCAGATTGAACAGGAGCTTTCATCAGTGGTTAACACAGCAAGCAATCAGCGAGATATGTATGACATTGCAAGGACATAGCAGGAAAGAAACCCTTTCTACACTGTCAACAACTCTTACAGTCAGTGACAAATGCCTACCAAGGTATAAGGTAAAAGCAAAGGCAGCTCACTTAAAGCCACCAGATTGAAAGTTCTCTTGCTCTCAGTTGAAGGAAACAACTTTGAAGAAGTTTGTATTGATGAATCCAAAGGCCTCATGTCAAACATTTGTAATAGCTGATCCACATCATTAAGGTGGGGATTTCAACAGAACGTGAATAGATTAAGAACGCAAGTTGAAAAAAGACTGTGCTTACCCACGTGTAAGATTCTGATGCTTCTGTGCTGTTATATACTGTAACATAAATGTAAACCTGGTAGTGAAGGAGCAAAACTGCAGTTTGGTTGTGTTCATCTTATGTCACCATCAATATCTTTTTACAAGTAGTTGTTTTGACCATTCATTTGTCTTTTAAATTCACCATTTGCTCATTGAACCTTTTACTGGCACCCTCATTAGTTCCTCATATTTTAATGCCTACCACCTCTGTGGCTCCGCGAACACCTGCCCCAGAGGCTGAGAACTCGAGACACTCATCTCATCAGTGGACATGGGTGTCGAATAGAGTTCCAGTGACACACTTCAGCTCAGCAACAGATTCTATCTCTGCCTCAAACCTTTCCTTTTATTCATCTGTCCTTAGTGGCAATGTTCAGTGGGTAATAGGTACCGATCTCTATTTGTATGCCCACTTCTCGATCTAATTACATCATCAAGAAAGGGCAGTACTGGAAGGGTAGCTACCAGAATGTGTATTCAGCAGAGCAAACTAGATGCTGTGCAGTACATTAGCGATAAGTGAACGCCGAGACAGCAGGCAGGGCTGGTTGTATATCACATCATGGGCACATTCCACTGTGCAGCTCGTGCCTCTATTTAACAGACCTTGGAACGCCAAGAGATCTATCCTGCCCCCTGCTCAAATAATCAAGAACAGGCAGGTGGTACTATGAAGATTCAAGCCCAGACTGTCAGTAGAAAACCTATCAGCCTTTTGGATAATGAGAGTAAAGGCTCAGTGGACTGTTACAAAAAGCAGAAAGGAGTAATGGGAAAAGTTTCAGAGTTAATCATATTGGTGGCACTGAGGTAGAGATGTGTAATGTTGGTAAATCATTGTTATGCTGATTGGGATTCCATTATCTACATCTAAACATGGATGGCCGATAATAAACCCCAACCATTGATGATTTTAACATTTATGTTAAATGATGAAGTTATAATACGCTATAAAAATCAATATAAAAATACATGCAGTATCATAATTTATTAATCAGTAAATACAGCTATAATTAACATTACATATCACACAACTTAGAAATAACAATATTTTTGAGAGACGATCCCCTTTCAGTCAGTCATTGGCAGAGAACATATCCTGCTTTTGAGAAACTGATGATTTGGCTATACAGTTCAAGTATTTAGGTGCAGTTCTGGTACCTTTGGATA
Source organism: Schistocerca serialis cubense (assembly GCF_023864345.2). Taxonomy (NCBI): domain Eukaryota; kingdom Metazoa; phylum Arthropoda; class Insecta; order Orthoptera; family Acrididae; genus Schistocerca; species Schistocerca serialis. Next base: position 455,086,406 of record NC_064639.1, on the reverse strand, counting down.
GGTAGTATCCATGGTACATGTGATAGGACCGATGCTGTGATTTTGTACCTCCAGTGGATCGTACATAAGATTTAAAAGACAATCTTTGAGACAATGACTGATCTGTGAATGTAGATCCATTTCTGTTTGCAAATTATTCTTGCCTTGTACTGTTTTGTGATGTTCACCACATAAATCAAATTTGGTTTCTGGTTTCCATATATCAACATGTTGCTCATCATCACTAAGCTGTAAGAAAATCAATGATGGTTTTGATTGCCTGGGAACATGCTGAAGCATCTTGAAAGTGTATGTTCTCGAGTCGTAAGATCAAGCACTGTTGATATGTTAACATGTTCAGTTGGTAGCAAGTGCTTTTTGATTTCTGTTATGATGTGGCAACTTGATAATGTACCTGTTGCTTTTGTCACACCCCATAAGTACCAGAAGATGGTACAGGGATTAATATGATCTAATATAATACACAAATGGAGAGATGGGGGGTGCACTTCATATGTGGTGTACATTGAGGCCTGCCAGACAATGTGGTAGATACTGATGTATTCATCCTTGCTTTTAAGGGGGGTTTGCTTCTAGAAGAATGTAAGAATTATGTTACTGTTGTGATATAATGCTGTATTTCCCACTCGGAATGCGGTGTTTTAAAAGCCAGCACTTCAGACATGTGTGGCGACTCTGACCAATCATTTCACAAAAAAAAAAAAACATGTGAATTACCATCTGTGTATGTCAGTTGCTTGAATGACCACGTTCCCAGATCCCTGAAATGTGCTAACCCACTCAAGGAATGCAAAATCCAACAACTGAAGGTTGTGGTTGTTTTGCATATTTTGAAGGTCAGAAAAAATATGATTGATTGTATCCAGTCTCAGTGATATTGACCTTTACCACTACGGTGGACAGGTCTTCAACAGTACCTGGTGTACATAATCCCTTAATATCTTCTTCTTCTAATTGTACAAATAAACTTGATGATGGGGGTGATAGGACTTCCCCTTTCGTAGTCCCTGCAACACCAATTTTGGGAGCTATTTGCTGCACCCATCAGGAAGCAGCTTCCTCATCCGATATCAACCGATGACAGCACTCCCTCTCAGGAACACACTACCCGGAAAAGGCCTGATAGAAGATAGAAGCTGATGGCTGAAGGTGCTATGGACTGTGGGTTCCAGGGCTGCTCAGTCTTCTTCTGTTCATACAACAGACCTCATAAGAATCTCGATCACCAAAAGTGGTGAAAGAGAGAAAGAAGAAATCTCAGGAGAAAATTCCTCCAGGGACCCTAGACACCCTGGATTCCCCATTCCCCATCCCTTAGACTCTGAACCATGTTTATTGATGTTGTCCTGCACCCACAGATGACAGGTAGTGATCCTGGGGTGTGACCTGTGCTACTGATCCCTTCACGCCTAACCGGGACATCCTCAACATGATCCAATCGAATTGTTATAGACATTACTGTCACCCACCAGAACCATAACTAATTTCCTCTTGTTTTGTGACCTGTTTTGCTCTCCAAGAAACACACCTCACTGATAACCTTTCAACAATTTTTGGAGCTTACTATGATTTGTTGGAAGGATGGTAACCTTATGATTAGGATTGGTTTTTTAATAATGGGACCTTTTTCCTGTTTATCAGTCTGGTTTCTAGGAGGGACGATCCACAGCCAACTATCTGGTTTTGTTGGAAACAGCAATCCTACAGGCTTTTTTTAAATGTCAACATTTATTGCAGTCTTTTTATCCCAACATAAATAGTATGACACTACTCCCCGTCCCCCCTCCTCCCACCCCCCAAGGGGGAGAAGTGAAACTACTACTACTACTACTACTACTACTACTACTACTACTACTACTATGCTAACTCTGCTGGGTTCTGTGTCCATTGGCTCTGATGGTGGCAGGGCTTCAGCATTGGTAGGCTCCCGTAGTGCTGAGGCTCCCCTTCTCCTTCCACGGGTAGTGATGAGGGGATACAACATACGGAAGATGTTTTTATATCTCTCACTTTCGGGGACAACATTTGATGCTGGGAACAACTAATGTTTTCATGCTGGAGCTGGTAGCCATTGACGGAGCCCTATCTTATTAGACATCCATTGACCATGTTTTAATTTGTAGTGACTCAGTGTTTAGTTTCCAGGCTCTTGATTGATATTACTCTTGTCACCCTGCGATGTCTGTTACTTGTGACCTTCTTTCTGACCTTAATCATACTGCCTGCTCAGTTGTTTCTCTATATCCCGAGTCGTGAGTATCTGAGGGAATGAATAGAATGACCATTTGACAAGAGTAATGATTAATCACTCGACATGTCCTTTGTGGGCCCCAGGTGGTGGGCTTCACGGGTACAAATAAGACCTCTCCTCAGTTGTAGGTGGTGCAACATGAATTGGGCTAAACTCCATTTAGTATCCCTGCCATTGGACATAAAGATGGAAGCAGATGCGCTGGCATCGGTATTTCAGCGGGATGGTGCAGAAACATGCTGTGGAGGGTGCACATGATGCATATAGTGTATGTGTTTACCTGTCGGTGGCAGTAGGCCGGACAGGCCAGTTTTTACCTGTAGTTAAATGTTTAACCACCATGGACATCACCTTGTGCTTTGTGCATGGTGTTGTTGCTGAGTGCTTAGCTGTTAGCCGTCTACAACAGTTGCATGCTGTTTCTTTCCTGTGCCTGTCTCTGTATGGATTCTTACACTTTACTTCCCATGGGTTGACTTGCATGTTGAGGTAGATTTCCTCTCCCAGGGTTCTGTTCCTGGGCTATTATCAATTCACTGCCTGCTCGTGAAGTATTCCCGCTGACTAAATAGTGTAGCGGCATTGGCACACTGTACTATCAAACAGACTCCTGCTTTATGGAACTCTCTTCCTGTTCCTCCCAAAAGGAGTTCTCTGTCCTGTGTCACTTCTGTATCAGTCACACGAGATTAATCCATAGTTTTATTTTATGTAAAGAGCATTGTGCATGTTCAGGTTGCAGAGCCTTAAAAATTAGATCACTTCCTGGTGGAATTCCCCCTCCTCTTGGCTCTGCATGCTAGGAATGGTCTTCCATATTCTTTACCTGTAACATTGGGGGAAGACTCGTGCACAATTGAACTGGTTCTCTATTAAAGTGCTTTTATTCCACAGCTACACCATGTTAACTATGTTCATGTTGAGGTTGGGGGCAGGGCGGTCGGGTTTGGGGCATCCCACTTCATGATCTGTGTTTCGAGGAGAGGGGGGGGGGGGGGGGAGGGGACCTCAGTGCTTACCTCCTTTGCCAACTGCATTGGTCGTCGCTCTTTTACTCTGTTTTAATTGCTTTTACATGTGGTTAGCGCCCTTTCTATGTCACATCCTATTTTCTGTTTTAGGTGTAGCACACCAATAAATAGTGAATGCTGTTTCCCTATGTATTGCTTTGAATATAAAACGTCGAACGTGAGATGGCTGTGAGAGGGTCAGCACCCACTGAATGTAGAGCTCCAGGACTAGCCTGGCCCCACCCTCCTGTGGTGTCCTGAGTATTTCTCTTATCCTGTTTTGTTATTGTTGGTCCAGCATCACATATTTAGTCTTCTCATTTGCACTAGTAAGAATCTCGTTTCACCAAGACCTTTTTACTCTCTAACTGTCTTCGCTCTTTATTAGATTGTTGGGGAGTCAGATGCGTGTGAGGTTTCTCTTGCCACAGGTGGTCCCTGGGGGACCCCTTGTCTGCTCTAATCTATACTGATGAGCCAGAATATTATGACCACCTGTTTAACAGCTAGTTTGTCCATCTTTGGAGTGAAATACATTGCTGATTTTGTGTATCAGTGATCCGACAGTTTGTTGGTAGGCTTGTGGAGGTATGTGGCATTAGATGTCTACGCACAGATCATGTAATTTGCATAAGTAACAGATTGCTGATTTGAGTACCTGCTGATGGCATCCAGTAGCAACCCAGATGGGTTTAATAGGATTTACATCAGGTAAATTTGGTTGCCAAGACATCAACGCGAGTTCACTATAATGCTCCTTAAACCAATGTAGCACAGTTTTGGCTCTGAGAAATGGACAGTTATACTGCTAATGAAAGATGACATTGGCATCAGGGAACATAAAGCATGAAGGGATGCAAGTGGGTCACAGCAGTCAGCATGTCTTTATTACTACCGCAGGTCCCATGCAAGCACAGGATAATGTCTCCCACAGCATAATACTTCTCCCTGTCAGCCTGAGTCCATGGTGCACTGCACGCTTTAAGCTGCCATTCACCTCAATGACAGTATTTGTAGAGACTGCCAGCACTCTAATGTAGCAAAAATGTTTTTCACCCAAAGAACTGACACGTTTCCATTGGTCGACGATTGAATCCCGATGGTTCCGTGTTCACTGCAACCATAATTGACAATGTCATTGGTTCCACTTGTGAACACGCACGGTCGTCTGCTGCTGAACTCCATGTTCAAGAACGTACAATGAACAGTGTGCTCTGAAACACTTGTGCATGCACCTTCATTGTGCTCTTTCAGCAGAGACGCTACAGATCACCATCTGTCCTACCTTACAGAGCAGACAAGCCTCTGAACCCCCTGTTCTTTGAAGAGTCGTGGATGCGTCCAACAATTTAGCCCCTAGTGATAGTTTCACTATCCTTCTACCTCTTTCCTTAGAAGCTCATGACAGTAGCACTTGAACATTCCGTCAGCTCGCCATTTTGAGATACTTCATGACAGGCTCTCCATACTAATAATCTGTCTTTGTCAAAATCACTTATCTCAATGGATTTCCCCATTTGCAGCTTATATCTTCGATAGGTAGTCCCACTTCCTTGTCTGCTGTGCTAACATACTTTTGTTACTGTGTCACATGCCAGCAACGCCACCAGGCAGCATCCAGTGTCTCGGTGGGCAGTGGTCGTAATATTTTGAGTTGTCACTGTATGGACCAGACCAGCCAGTATACTTCTCCTTAAATTTTTCAGCTGTGGCACCAGTATTGCATTCAGTGCATTACTTTTACTGCTCCTCCATACTTTCATAATAAAATCAAATTTATGGCGTATGTCATTAACTCAAGACTGACCTCCTGAGCAAGGGGCTGATGACTTCGCTGTTTAGTTCCTTAACCAGACAGACAGACAGACAGACAGACAGATCAGCCAGAATGATTCAGTCATAATTTTTAGAAAGAGCTTTTGTTGAGAACATTGAGAAGATATTTAAATACAGATGAAAAAGTTAATTCTTTGTTCATTGTACCACACTACTACTGAGGTGACAGTTCAAATCCCTGCATGACCATCCATACTAAAGTTTACTATGATTCCTGTAAATTGCTCCTCTCAAATTTCAGGATGCTTCATTTGAAGTGGGCGTGGCCATTTTCCTTCCTCATGCGTGAAACATTCCGAGTTTGTCCTCTGTCTCTGATGGCCTCGCTGTTAGTGGAACATTCAGCTTTAACCTTCACTGCTTCCTTTCCTACACTGATATTAAACTTTTTCCCTGTAAACTAGATGCAGCTAAAAGCAAACAAAAGTGAAGAGAAAATTTCTATCTAACATATAGGATCTTTTGCACCAGAGAGTTGGTTCTTTGTAATTCAGAGGACAGTGGTAATCAAAAGTAAAGACTAAAGTTTCCCTGTCTGTTGTCAGAGAGCTAAAACACACGAACTTTGCACATAAAATAAAGCACTTCAGGAATTAAAAAAAAGTTATATGGGTCATTATTAAACAACATGATAGTTGTGATAGTCCATAAACAGTAGGAATGGCAGAAATGATGGCTTGTTTAAATTATTGCTCAGAAAAGTCAATAATTACTTTCTCACAATGATGTGTATCTACATAATAAACATTATTATGTAGATGCGTGAACCACGGACCTTGCCGTCGTTGGGGCGGCTTGCGTGCCTCAGTGGTACAGATAGCCGCATGGTATGGTATGAAAGAACCAAAGGGAGCATTAGGCAATGAGTGACAACAGGGCAAAGAAATACAGAAAATGATGAATAGGTAGCTTTGGGAACTGAAATAGTGAAGGCAGCAGAGAATAAAATAGGTAAAAAGACAAGGCCTAGCAGAAATCCTTGGATAACACTGGAGATAAGGAATTTAATTGATGAAAGGAGAAAATACAAAAACACTGTAAATGAAGCAGGCAAAAGGGAATATAAACGTTAAAAAAATGAGATCGACAGGAAGTGCAAAATGGCAAAGAGAGTCCTAAACAAAGAAGGGAAAGCTGAAAGGTGGAAGGAGTATTATAGAGGGCCTATACAAGGGCAGTATTATAGAAATTTAGGACGACATAGGTGAAGATGAAATGGGAGATATGATACTGCGATAAGAATGTGATAGAGGTCTGAAAGAACTAAATCGAAACAAGGCCTTTAGGAGTAGATGAAATTCTGTCAGAACTATTGTGACAAAACTCTTCCATCTGTTGTGCAAGACGTATGAGACAGGTTAAATACTCAGACTCTAAGAAAAATGTAATAATACCAACTCGGAAAAAAAGCCATTACTGACAGTGGGAAAATTACAAAATACTAACAAGAATTCCTCACAGAAGAATGGGAAAACGTGTAGAAGCCGACTCCAGGGAAGATCAGTTTGGTTTCTGAAGAAATGTAGGAACACTCCTGGCAATACTGACTCTTCAACTTATATTAGAATATAGGTTAAGGAAAGGCAAACCTACGTGTATGGCTTTTGTAGACTTAGAAAAAGCTTTTGACAGTGTGGACTGGAATACTATCTTTTAGACTTTCTGAAGGTAGCAGGGGTAGAATACAGAGAATGATAGGCTATCTTGTACAGAAACCAGATTGCAGTTATAGAGAGTCTAGGGGCATGATAGGTAAGCAGTTGTCGAGAAGGGAGTGAGACAGGGTTGTAGCTTATCCTTGATGGTATTCAATCTTAACATTGAACAAGCCGTAAAGAAAGCATAGAAGAACTTGGAATAGGTGTTTAAACCTAGGGAGAAGAAATAAAAACTTTGTGTTTTGACAATGACATTGTAATTCTGTCACATGGAGCAAAGGACTTGGAAGAACAGTTGAACAGAATGGACATTTGTAGACTGACAGTGTCAAGAAAAGCATTTCAGAAGAAGAGAAATTTGTTGACATTGAATATTAAATGTTAGGAAGTCATTTCTGAAAGTATTTGTCTGTAGTGTAGCCATGCATGGAAGTGAAACATCATCATGTAACCAATGAGAAGGTAATGAATACAGTGAGGGCGACAAGAGATTTGTGGTACAAATTGACTAAAAGCAGGGATCCATCGATGATAGGGCACATTCTGAGGGATCACCAATTTGGTATTGGAGGGAAGTGTGGGGGATAAAAATCATAGAGGGAGACCAAGAGATGAATACAGTAAGCAGATTCAGAAGGATGCAAGTTGCAGTAGTAATTCGGAGATGAAGAGGCTCGCTCAGGATAAAGCAGCATAGAAAGCTGCATCAAACCAGTCTTCGGAATGAAGACAACAACACAACAACAACAACAACAACAACAACAACAATAGTAATAATAATAGTAATAGTAGCAGTCATAATAATAAATAATAACTTACATAAATCTGTAATTATTGATACATGTTCAATTACCCGAAAGTTCCTAAATGCAATGTAACGTATACCGTACAGTTAAAAGGAAGTCACGTTTGATCAAGGTCCGTGTCACTTTCCATTTTTAACCAGACATAACGTCTGAGACAGGAAAGAGAAATAATAATAATAATAATAATAATAATAATGTAAGAGCATTACATTTACTGGGACACTCATTTTGTGCACCTGTGACTTCTGTTAGTTTAAAAAATATATAATTTCAAAGAAGTGAAGGAAAGTCTAATCCCATGACAGTAGTAGTTCTTCTAGTTAAGGTGCTAGTTGAATGTTAAAACTGTATACTGACGTTTTTGTCCACCCTTGAGCTAGCTCAGTAATACTTATTGTGTTATGAACTTAAATGATCAACATGACAACTTTTAAAAATGATGATAAACAAATTGCGTATTGTTATAGGCTATCCCCTCCACTTTATTCAAAACTTTGTAAGAATGTGCTCAGATTGTTTATCGATTAACTTTCTGCTAAAAGATAAGAATAAGGGCAGTGCTGTTAATTACATGGTTTTCATAGCAATAAGGTGGTGCTTGCTGTGAGGTGACAGGAATGCAAGAGCATACTGTATACCAACAGCTGGTGAGGAAATTGAAGACGTGTTACTTTTTTTGTTGTGATGAAGTGTGGCTAATCTCTCATACTCTAATTTGTAATATAACCATAGATAGTGAACAGTATTTGAGGAGGGGCACGGGGCACCTTCAGGAATACGTGCAATCTAATATACACCAGTAAAACATGATAGGTTGGGTAATAGAGATATAAACAAGTTGCCAGTCTGCATTGTTTTAGAAAAAAGAGCAGTCTGCAATATCCAGCAGCTACTACAGAAGGGTAAAATGCTGTCACTGTGTAAGTGCAGTTTAAACTTCATGTTCCAGTGTATGCACAGCCTCAGTCTACACTATACATTCCAAGAGATGATGGAGAGCAAAATATGGACTCTGAGCAATATTGAAAGCTTCGAATTCACTGCAAGACACAAATTCCACGTTTTCTCACACATCAACCTCTCACTCATTGCGTGAAACTAGTCTCCCCATGATTTTGCAGAACTGGTGGATTGAGAAATCTGCATGCTGGAAAAATATCCTCTTTAGCCCACTTTTCTAAGCTGAACTTCTTAATTGCCTCTCAGTTTTCATTCTGTGGAGTATTATTTACAGAGATCATCTGATCACAAAGGTAAACCACATCCCATGATTAACACTAAACTCAAATTGTGGCTAATAAATATTGGGACCCACAAGATTCAATACTTAATCCTTGTCTCCTAGTAATTTATAAAAACTGTATTATTGTGACCTGTGCTTATATTATTTTACTTTGAGTAAATTAATTTTAACAGTCATACCTTTAAAATTATTTTGCAGGTTTGACAACAAAATCACTTTCTAATGAAATCACAAAACTTTGTATGTTATACTCCAAGCCGCCTCTACCTTCCATGCGGGAGACACTTGAAATTTTGAAAACCATTGAAGGTATTTGTCAAAATTTGATAGAAATATTTTACACACTTCCAAAAGCAAAGGGAATAGTACTGCGTAAAGAAGTGCAGAAATCTGTTATAAAGCTTCTGCAGTCTGTAACTGCAGTATTAAATTCTCTGAAAGATGCAACTGTTAAAAGGTTTGTTTACCTAAATTATATTGATACTTTGTATACGTAAATTATACTGATACTTTATATTTACCTGAAATTTAAAAAACTTTCCTGTATACAACTTGTAAATGATAGCTGTTTACAGTGTACCACAGTGGTGTAGAGGAAGTCAATATTAACTATTTGATGTAGGACACATCAGTTCTCTTGAACTGAGAAACAATTTCAATTTGACATACAAAAGTCACCCAAGCTACAGTGCATGCATGCCACCTGAGTTTTTGAATATTCTCTCATGCCACATGCTTAGTCAGTCAATTTTTTTATTTTGTTAACATTAGTAATTTAAACTTTCTTGTGGGAGTAATGAAAGAAAGAAAGATATTCCGTAAATGTTACGCAAAAATTAAGTTTACAATTTCATTGAAGCGTAGCACTGACAAGCACAGTATTGTAGGAAGAAAGTGAGAGAAATACACTAATTTGTTAATGTTCCACTGTTAAAATACACAAACTTTTGTGGTAAAATTTACAAAAAACATCAATTTTACATTTTGTAAGTGCAAGAACAAAGTGTTGTTAATATTCAAGGGTGATTTTAGTGAGAGAAAGAACTTAAGTTTCAAATGTTTAAGATCGACTAAGCAAACAGTAGAAGAAAGAAGAAGATAGGAGGATATTCAAAATCTTAGCCAGCACACATGTGTGCCATAGCTTGAGGGGGTTTTTGTAGGCTAATTTGAGATTTTTTCACCAGGTTGATAGACAGCAAGTGTATGTTGTATGTTGTAAACAGATGTTGTTTACACGCAGTATATACAGTATATCTGAATGACTAATAATATTCTGTTCCTGACTTCTACAGCCTTATCAATTTCTCTGCATCATGTTATCACATCTTTAAGAAATTATGAATCATAACTACTACTTCTCTATAGCACATAAATTTGATAATGGAATTTATTGTAAATTCTGCAGTGTGAATACCATGCTTAGGTTAGTTTTTAGTGGAAGCCTTCAGTGCAGTGATTGAACTGCCTTCTGAATGTCTCCCAAATAAAGATTTTAAAACTGCTTTTTTTCATTGTGAGTTTTTTGTGTCCTATTCGGAACCACTTTGATGTCTGAGATTTGACAAGCTATGTATGTTAAGATGTCAAAGCAGTTGTCGAAGGGTGTATGTCAATTAGCTACAAATGTTAGTGCCTCAAAGAGGGACATTCAGACTTCCTTTCTTCACGCATGCATGTGTGCACGCGCGCGCTCGCGCGCACACACACACACACACACACACACACACACACACACACACACACGTGCATTGGGGGGGGGGGGGAGTGTTTGTGGCACCAATTCTGCCACATTAGTCTACTTAAAATGTAATTAAGTTTCCTCAATCACTACATTACCTGACAACAGAAGTGAAGCACCCAGAAGGAGAGGAGGAAATGAAACTTCACGGGTTGAGATGGTATGTGAAGCTATTTCAGTGATTTAAAAAATGAGTCAAATTTACAAAGAACTTAGTAGTATGATCTCTTTTATCAGTATGACCTGAGAGGTAACATATGAACATGCAGGATGTCCATGTTATGCTGTCTGAGATCCCTCAGCCACTACGAGCCTTATCCTGAAGTTATGCCTAGTGGCTCCCCACACACCGTAATGCCAGAAGCAAAGCTGCTGTGCCTCTTCGAAACGTTCAAAGAATGGGACCTCTTCCCAGGTTGCCATCATAATCGTTGATGATTAATGTATAAGGTGGTGCAGAACTGCTTTTCATTGCTGAAAGCAATTCTACACCGTGCATGCCAGTCACAGCGTCACACCAAATGCACCCAGTATCAATGTGGTTTTAATGGCAGCCTACACATGGGACAGGAATTCCGTAGTCTAGCTGCTGCTAATCTCGAATTGATGGTGCAGGATGATACAGAATGTTGCAAGGAGTTGATTACTTGTTCTCCCCGGATGACTGGCGAAGATGTGAAGGGGCTACAAAGTGTTTAGTGCACAGTTTGGCGGTCCTAGCTTGTGGTGACCAGGATTGGTCAACCGGAACCTTGAAAATGTGTGTGTTTGTCCTCAATCACATGCAGTCTAACTTCAGGCGACTGTTACATCCGAATGCCACACAAATCTGGATATTGCGCGATTTGACCAGCCGGCCTAATGGAGACCCACAATGAGGTCCTTTCCAACTCTGTCGGGTTCTGATATATCTGTTAGCTGTTAAGTGTACATTCAGGCATCCTGTAGCTCAGGTGTAATTTCTTCTGAAGAGGGTCAGTGTTCATCGGTTACATGCCAGGAGGGTAACAAGCTGCTTATCTAGGTTTTGGCAACCTTTACGTTTACCCTTCAGTTAGTGTTGCAACGATGGATAGGATGTGTGCCTGCTGTGTCATATTGAGGAGGAATTGGCTGCTGTTTGCGAACTGTTGAATGGGCCTCATCCAAGATGTGAAGACAGACTTGCTTGCGGCTATCAAGCATACAGAGTGCAGTCATCTGTAAGTTGTGGCTCATGTTGGCACCCTGAAACTGTTAAGATAGCTGTATTTAAAAAAATGATTACTGAAGTTATTATGCGTTCAAGATTTCCATTATGTAAGTTACTACTCTTTTCATTTTATTTACTGCTCATTTAAATGCCTTTATATCTGTCTTGAAATAATAAACTTCATTACTATGTCAATATTAAAGTTATCTTTCAAGTTCGTTAGACCTTCGTTATTCATTTACTGGTTCATTAACAAAACATTTCTTTAAACACCATTCTAACATAGCTAGGTCTGCAAGTAATTATTATTAACACAAAATTTAATTTTTCATTTCGGGACTCTCGGATTGCACAATATTTGGAAAGGACCTTGTCTAGGTTAGTTGTGAGGAAAATTAAATGATGGGAAAGTTCTGGTAAAATTTAGGTTATTATTGCACAGTTCGCTCTCTGATCCATTTGAATACAGTACTAAAAGTTTCAACCTGCTAGTATCGATGCGGCGGTTGGCAGGCGGCGAGATGACGAGGCACAGAGCACACATAACCACATCTATGGCTCTTGACGTATCGGCACTTTAATTCTTCTTAGCGTCATAATACTTTTCCATTTAGTGCCTATGGAATTTTGCCATACTGTGTGGGCGTTGAAATGGCGTACACGAGGCTCAGTGAAGCTATGTCTTCCAGGAGAGCCTCGCTCCAGAAGGTGTTGCTCAAACCACTGCCAAACTCCAACTAACTGCTGAACCTGTTGTGCCGTGCAGTGCCCGCGTGCATTTTCCCGCGCTCGCCTGCCATCCACCTTTTACCACTCCCTGACAGGCCAGGTATTCACCCGAGGTTTTGCATTGTACATATCCTAACACATTGCCTATGTATGGAGCAGATGCACAATTACAATTTTAAACATCTTACAACAGTTTCAACATTTGTTACATTTCAATTCTATTACAATATTGCTTGACATTTGACATAAACATTAATATTCACATTGAAACTCGTTTACAGTTTTCTTAACACAATGGCATGATACAAAAAAAAATTGAAACCAGAACATCAATTACACAAGTTTATCGAAAAATCAGATGGAAAAAATTACTTATATGTACAATAGTACAGTGTCGTTGTTACATTGTGGGCAAAGTGTAAACAGATTGTAGATCATGCTGTGGACAAGTATGTGCTTAGTAAGTGGATTAAGGATGGAAAAGACACACCATGGTTTAATAGCAAAATTCGGAAAATGCTTGAGATAGCAAAGGCTGTTGCACTCTTGGTTCAAAAGAGGATGTGTGAAAGAAGACGGACGAAGATAGTAGAGATTTGTGCGTCTGTGAAAAGATTGTTGCACAAAGATACAACGGCTACCACTGTCACACCTTGGCTGAAGATCTGGTGGACATTTCAAAAAAGTTCTGGTCCTATGTAAAATATCTGGGTCCAAAGCTTCCATCAAATCACTCGTTAATTAGTGTCGTTTGGCAGTAGAAGGTAGCAAAAGAAAGGCCGAAGTTTCAAATTCCACGTTTAAGAAATCATTTGATCATCGCACAGAGTCCCATATGGATCACATAGTAGTAAGCATCCCTGGCATGGAAAAACAACTGGAAGAATTGAAAACAAATAAGTCACCAGGTATAGTTTTACGAAGAGTACTCGGTCATGGGCACCTTACTTTCTTTACACTTACCGCGAGTCTCTCGACCAGTGTGAAGTGCCAACCGACTGGAAAAAAGCGCAGGTGACTCCTGTATATAAGAAGGGTAAAAGAATTGACCAGCAAAATTGCAGACCAATATCCTTAACATTGGTTTGCTGCAGAATTCTAGAGCATATTCTGAGTTCGAATGTAATAAATTTCCGAGAGACAGAAAAGCTAATGTCCATAGATCAGCAAGACTTTAGAAAGCATCACTTGTGTGAAAACAGAGTTTGCTCTTTTTCTCATATGATACACTGTGAACTATGGATGAAGGGCAACAGGCAGATACATATGTCTAGATTTCTGAAAAGCATTTGTTACAGTACGCCACTGCAGACTGTTAACGAAGTTACATGCATACGGAACAGGCTCCCAGATATGTGACTGGCTCGAAGACTTCTTAAGTAATAGAACCCAGTATATTGTCCTCAATGGCGAGTTTTCATGGGAGACAGGGTAACATCAGAAGTGCCCCAAGGAAGTGTGATAGGACTGTTGCTATTTTCTATATACATAAATGATCTGGCAGACAGGGTGGACAGCAATCTGTGGTTGTTCGCTGATGATGCTGTGATGTACAGGAAGTTGTTGAGGATAAGTGACCATAGATTGATACAAAATTTCCATCTGGTGTGGTGAGTGGCAGATGGCTCCTAATGTATAAAAAATGTTAGTTAATGTAGATGAGTAAGAAAAACAAATCCATAATGTTCAGATACAGCATTAGTAGTGTCATGCTTCACACAGTCACATTGTTTAAATATATGGGTGTAATATGTGAAATGATACGAAATGGATCAAGCATGTGAGGATTGTGGTAGGGAAGGCGAATGTTCGACTTTGGTTTATTGGGAGAATTTTAGGAAAGTGTAATTCATCTGTAAAGGGGACCTATTCTTGAGTACTGCTTGAGTGTTTGGGATCTGCACCAGGTAGATTGAAAGAAGACATCGAAGTAATTAGAGGTGAGCTGCTAGATTTGTTACCAATAGGAAAGCTAGAAAATCCAAAAAGTTAAATGCAAATGCACACTGTAGATATAGTAGGGGTCAGTGAAGTGAAATGGAAAGAAGACAAGGATTTATGATCATATAAGTATAGGTTAATATCAACAGCAGCAGAAAATGGTATAATGGGAGTAGGATTCGTTATGAATAGGAGGGTAGGGCAGAGAATGTGTGGCTGTGAATAGTTCAGTGAGAAGGTTGTTCTCATCAGAGTTGACACCAAATCAACATCAACAATGATAGTTCATAATTTGAAGATGAAGAGAGAGAGAAAGTATATGAGGATAATGAAAGGCAATACAGTATGTAAAGGGAGATCAAAATCTAATAGACATGGGGGACTGGAATGTAGTTGTAGGCGAAGGAGTAGAATAAAAGGTTTGAGGAGAGTATGGGTTTTATTGCTCGACAATATGACATCTCATCCATCTGAAGATGAAATTTAAAAAGGTGAAATAGATATTTCTTCTGGCCAACATAACATATCTAATTCAACCCTTGGACTAGGTAGTCATTGAATGGATGAAGAGGTGATATCATTGAAAATTCATTGGATCAGTTTTAGAGAGGACACAAGAAGGCAGCCGCTTATTGGAAGCATGAAATCGATAAATAAGTAAGGCTTAATCTATAGTATTGCTGAAGCTTGAGGAGAAATGCTAGAATTGACACTTGAAAAATCTTAGTGCAAACTGTGGCCAAAAATGAATGAAATAAGAATAAAACATCAAAAGACATGAGTGAAGAGAATCACGATGAAACAACCTACGCAAAAAGTGGTGAAAGTCAACACACAGTGATGGGAAGTGAGTGAATCATTACAGCTGACATTGAATGCATAATGAAGAAAATCTAACTGACAAATAAATTATTGACACTTAACTCGAACAACAAATGAGAATAAGAAAGACATTGAGGACAATGAACCAATGGCTCTAGTACGAGGGGCGTTTGAAAAGTCCGTGCAAAGTCCGAGAGATGGCACCACCTGCACATATCAAGGTCATGTTTAGTTAGTAGCATCTTTGGAAAGAACGCACACCAAGTTTCAGCCATATTGGTCTATTTCTTCGTGTTTGACATTTGTGTGAATCAAGGAAGTCGAGTGACTGTAAAAAAAATGGACAAAGAAGAATTTCGTGTGGTGATTAAACATTACTTTAAAAGGCAAAATGCCCCAGTAGACTAAAGAGAAGCTTGATAAACATTGCGGTGATTCTACACCTTCGATTAGTACAGTTTATAAGTGGTTTCAAAATTTTCGGTGTGGCCATATGGGCACAAGTGATGCTGAGCATTCTGGACGCCCTGTGGAGGTTACGATTCCAGAAATCATTGATAAAATCCATGATATGGTTATGGATGACAGAAGAGTTAAGGTGCGTGAAATTGCTAATGCTGTGGGCATCTCGAATGAACGGGTACATAATATTTTGCATAAACATTTGGACATGAGAAAGCTATCTGCAAGATGGGTTCCGCGATTGCTCACGCTTGACCAAAAACGGAATCATGTTAAGTGATTAAAGGATGGTTTGCAGCTGTTCAGGAAGAATCTGCAGGACTTTAAGCGTCGTTTCATCACTGTCGATGAAACATGGATACATTACTATACTCCTGAGACCAAACATCAATATAAACAATGGGTACCAAGGAAGAATCTGCACCAAAAAAGGCAAAGACCAGTCCTTCGGCCAGAAAGGTTATGGCAACTGTCTTTTGGGATTCGCAAGGGGTAATCCTCATCGACTA
Organism: Schistocerca serialis cubense; assembly: GCF_023864345.2. Lineage (NCBI taxonomy): Eukaryota > Metazoa > Arthropoda > Insecta > Orthoptera > Acrididae > Schistocerca > Schistocerca serialis. The sequence goes on along the minus strand of NC_064639.1, from coordinate 455,070,206 downwards.
TCTGAAAAGGGTAAAACTATTACAGGTGCATGTTATTCATCGTTATTGAACTGTTTGAAAACCGAGCTGCAAGAAAAATGCCGGCAATTGGACCACAAAAAAGTCCTTCTCCATTACAACTATGCACCAGTACACACCTCAGCCCTCAGCAGCTGTTGTCGCAAAATTAATGGAAATAAAATTCCAACTCATTTCACATCCCCCCTATTCTCCAGACTTGGCTCCCTCGGACTACAATTTGTTCCCCAATTTGAATAAATGTCTCGCGGGACAAAGATTTAATTCAAATGAGGTGGTGATTGCAGCAACTAATAGCTGTTTTGCAGGCTTGGACAGTTCCTATTATTCGGAAGGGATCAACACATTAGAACAGCTTTGGACGAAGTGTATACATCTAAAAGGAGACTATGTCGAAAAATAAAAAAGGTATACCCCAAACATGTAAGTAGTTTTTATTTTTGCACAGACTTTTCAAGTGCACCTCATGTAACATATAGATGCTAAAAATGCATTTGAAATAGCGCTTCAGTCAGCTGTGTCAGTGCAGTAGTGTAATAAAATATGTACAGTCGTTAAACTTTCACTCACAGTAACAGTATCTTACTGTACGATACAGATGTATTTTACAGTACATGCAATACGACATTATACTTTGGTGTAAGATTTGAAGTGGGTGTGATGTGTTTTTTTTTTTTTTTAAATAAATAATGTTAAGTCTTTGAAGATATTTGGGGAGGGCAGCAGACTGTACCGTTGCTAATGTTACAGTCATCTGTAACACTACCAGTTCTCATTAATGTCCTGTAAAGTAATGTCCCTGGAAGTTATCGCTTTACCTCGATTCTTCTTAATAGTGACAGCTCTGGAATCTACTTCTGTGGCCTTCCTCTTACTAGATAAATAAATTGCTTCTGACCGTGTTGCAGCGATAAGGCATCATCTTTGTTATATAAAATTTTTGTAGAAGGAATCTTAATATATGTAGGATTTTCCTTCCCCACTCAAAACTTGTAATAAACACTATTGAGTACTTTTTGAGTACAACTTATATTGTTCTTCCAGCGCATTAAAGACGGAGCTTCTCCATAAACTGTCATACTATGAAGATGCCTGAAACGAGAAGTTATTAAAAAAAAAAAGAAAAATGTTAACAAATGAACATTTAAAAAAATTGAAATTACTGAGAGAACATTGTTTCTATACCATATGTTGTATAGTGTTGTTAGGTTTAATTTATGTAAATCATGAGGAGGAGGGATACAAACAATTAAAAAATTTACATTCTTTCAGGTATCCATAGATGTTTTAGTGTGTTGGTGTTTTCTTTTCCTTTTGTTACCATTTTAACATGGAACAATATTGCAGACAGTATATACAGCTGAAAATTAAAGTTGTGCTGTACCATATTGTGATGTTATGGGTCACTAAAAGCAGCATTCCACTGACAATCTGACTTTTTTGCTTTCCAATCATGCTCCCAATCCCATAGGGGGCAAATTAGCGAGGTTCTACTGTATTTCCAAGAGGAGAGTAACATCTACTTGTTCTGTAGCCTCTTCTCTACCGCTCCAGTTGGCAGGAAGCCTTAGCATTGAATGGTTGTGTTGTTACAGTGTAAAGTATGGAACTCTGCGCAGATGATCGGTCAATGCGATTTAAGCAACTTGCAGTCATTGAATTCTTGGCAGCAGAAGGTGTCACCCTCCCAAAGGAGATTCATCAGAGAATGAAAGCAATTTATGATGATTGTGTTGATGAGAGTACTGTGCGTCATTGGGCAAGTAAGTTTAAAGATGTTGAGGTGGGAACATCTGACCTGCGTGACAAACAAAGAGTTGGACATCCTGTGACAGCAACCACAGAGTTCACAAGCAAAATGTTGACAAATTGATTCAGGATGATCGTCATTATCATTCAGAGAGAAATTGCAAGCGTGATCCACGTTTCACAAGAACATGGTGGGTCACATTTGTGCTTTGCTTGGCCATACACTTCATGTGCCACCACAGTAGAACTTCAGAGACTGAATCTCACCACTGTACGGCGTCCTCCATACAGTCCAGATTTAGCACCATCTGACTTCCATCTGTTCCCAGTAACAGAAGACGATCTGTGGGGACAACATTATGCTTCTGATGAAGACATTGAGAGAACTGTGAGACTGTGGTTGTGGAAACAGTGTGTCAACTTCTTCCATGACGGCTTTTGAAAAATTGTTCATCGTTGGCAGAAATGTATCCAATTGGCTGGTGATTATGTGGAAAAGTGAATATTGGTAATTAAAGATCACACTCTAAGGATTATTTCTGCATTTGATTGATTAAAATATTCCCAGTCAAGCCTAGTTAACGAAGGTATATTCATTGCCTGGTAAGCGTGTTAAAAAAAAAGACTGTTTTCAGTTTTAATAGGTCCCAACAATGGATAGTCCAGAATGAAACAATCATATGAAAAATGATAGATTGCTACTCACATGTAGAGAAGACGTTGAGTTGCAGACAGTCATAAAAAAAGACTGGTATACATTTAAGCTTTCAGCCAAAAGGTCGTCTTCTGAAGTGAAAACACAAACACATTCTCACAAGCTTTTGTGTGTGCGTGTGTGCACATTTTCTATTTCAGAAGAAGGCCTTTTGGCTGAAAGATTAAAAGCATAGCTTGTAGTTTCGGGTGGGAATAGGTAGAGGGAAAGTGTAAAGGGTGGTGGGAGGCAGGGAGAGGGAATGGGGGTGGGTGGCTAACAGCTCAGTGAGAGGCCAGTTTGCTAGTAAGGAATGGGGGTAGGGGGCTGGCATGATTGTAGCGGCTGGGTGGAAGCGGCACTTTTGGCACGTGTTGAAGTGAAGTGGGGACATGAATTGGGACTGTGTGACAGGATGGAGGAAGGGGAAACTATTGGGTGAAGGATGCGTTGACAGCGGCTGAGCTGCGATTGAGGCCAGTATGATTACAGGAATGGAGGATGTATTGTAAGGATGACTTCCATCTTCATAGTTCAGAGAAGTTGGTGGTGGAGGGGGGATCCGGATAGCTTGGGTTGTGAAGCACAAGCAGCGAAGTGAAAGTGAGCGTGTTGTGTTCAGCTGCATATTGTACCACTGGGTGGTCAACTATGTTTTTGACAGCAGTTTGGCATTGGTCATTTGTCCTGGTGGACAACTGCTTGGTGTTCATACCAACATGAAGAGCTGTGCAGTATTTGTACCTGAGATGGTATATGGCGTGGTTGCTTTCACAGGGAGCCTGGCCTCTGATGGGATAGGATAGGCCTCTGACAGGACTGGGGTAGGAGGTGCTGGGTAGGTGGATTGGACAGGTCTTCGCACCTTGTTCTGTCACAGGGATATGATCCCTGTGGAAAGAGGTTGGAACTGGGAGTGGTATAGGGATGGACTAGGATGTGTGTAGGTTGGATGGGTGATGGAACACCGCTTTGGGAGGTGTGGGTAGTGTCTTGGGTGGGATGTCCCTCATTTCAGGGCAACATGAGAAGTAATCTAAATATGGGCAAATGATATGGTTGAGTTGTTCAATCCAGTGTCGATAACTCCCTTACCCAGTATGCTGAAGGCCTCACAAAGGCCTTCACAAACAGATTTCCCGAGCTGATTCCTCACACTCACCCCACTCCTCCCACCACCTTCAAGTAGCAGCTACAAAGAAGCTTCCCCTTTGTCATCTAATGTTACCCTGGACACACACACACACACACACACACACACACACACACACACACACACACACACACACACACACACACACACTCGCACGTGCAGGGGGGGGGGGGGGGGCAAGAGAGAGAGAGAGAGAGAGAGAGAGAGAGAGAGAGAGAGAGACCAGCTCTGCTCAGAAGTGGTGCCATATATTATACCAGTTACTTGGTTTCCACAGTAATATTGGCTGGTGTCACTACATTTCCAATCTGCTGGAGCTCTGATATTAATTTTTTTCTTGTATCTAAGTCATCCTGTGTTTTTAACTAGTGTTGTTAGTCATAGAGGTTGCCTCAATATGTTTTCTGGCTGCTCTCTGTACCCTTATCTTTTATCTGGGCTTGACACTGGTGACTGCAACAACTGTGGTGCTCTATTCACCCAGCAACTACTGCAGTCAGAGTTGGTGCCACGGTATATTTTAAGTATCTTTTTCTGGATATATCTTTGGTAACACTGTTGTAGCCGAAAGTATTAGTGCTTTTAATTGTTGCCTAAATAATTATTATGTTTTAATGATGCAATGATTTTGGTAGTCTTCTACTGCTTGTATGTGGGAAACTAATGTCATTATTTGTTGGGAAATTCTGATGCAAATAATTATAACCATTTTGCAATAGTTCGTATAATTAAGTGCCAATGTTGGAAAGTTGACATAACAAAAAATTTAATGGAGCATACAGTTGAGGTGGCAACACTTGTTCTGTTCTTTGCAAGTGTGCCTGGGTACTGTATTAATCTTAAAGTTATTGGTTGTTTTTCTTTTTACATTACTGGAAAATGCTTGCTTCCATAAAAATTGTAACACGAATGAGATGAAAATTTAAATATTGATTTGTTTCTATAATATTCTTCCTCAAATTTCCCCATGTATATTTATTGAAGTGTTAGTTCCTCCTGCTGTCCCTTAGACTTGTAGCAACACCACCTTGGAGTGTTGTCTGTATTGATGAGGAAAGTTATTCCTACAGCTCATACAATCTCTATCTTTCTTCCTTTCGTACTACGACTCTCTCTCTCTCTCTCTCTCTCTCTCTCTCTGCTCCTGTCCCTCTCCCCCCACTCCTTTGCCTCCCTCAACCCATATATATATAAGTGCAGGGAGAGGGGCTATTCACTTGTATCCAGAAAAAGAAACGCTCTGAACACAAAGGAAATAAATAACTGTAATCATTATATTTCCTTGAATTTGTTCTATTTTCAGTCAGAAAGACCGTTTGAAACTAGTGGGTTGGATATGGGAGGCTTGTGGAGAAGTAGAAGATCTTCCAAGAGACAACAAAGGTGCTGTTTGTCAACTTCTTACCAGAGAAGAGCTGCTGTTGCTTGATGCCTTGCAAGAAATTGAAGGTGTAAGTATGAATTTGGCAGTTATTGCAAAATATTCGTGTAGAATTGCCATCTGTTGATTATCTTGTACATTTGACCACCAGATTTCAATGTTTAGCAGGATAATTTTGGGAGGGTTTCGAAATATGTTTTCTTCCACTGTATTTGATAAAGTCATTAGAAGATCAAAACAAATGGCAAAACGATTTAGAAAAGATATCAGAATGGTGCAAAAATTGGCAGTTGACCCTAAATAACGAAAAGTGTGAGGTCATCCACATGACCGAGCGAGGTGGCACAGTGGTTAGCACACTGGACTCGTATTCGGGAGGACGACGGTTCAATCCCGTCTCCGGCCATCCTGATTTATGTTTTCCGTGATTTCCCTAAATCGTTTCAGGCAAATGCTGGGATGGTTCCTTTGAAAGGGCACGGCCGATTTCCTTCCCAATCCTTCCCTAACCCGAGCTTGCGCTCCGTCTCTAATGACCTCGTTGACGATGGGACGTTAAACACTAACCACCACCACCATCATCCACATGAGTGCTAAAAGGAATCCTTTAAACTTTGGTTACGCGATAAATCAGTCAAATATAAAGGCCATAAATTCAACTAAATACCTAGGAATTACAATTACGAACAACTTAAATTGGAAGGAACACACAGAAAATGTTGTGGGGAAGGCTAACCAAAGACTGCGTTTTATTGGCAGGACACTTAGAAAATGTAACAGACCTACTAAGGAGACTGCCTACACTACACTTGTCTGTCCTCCTCTAGAATACTGCTGTGCAGTGTGGGATTCTCACCAGATAGGACAGACAGAGTACATTGAAAAAGTTCAAAGAAGGGCAGCACATTTTATATTATCGTGAAATATGGGAGAGAGTGTCACTGAAATGATACAGGATTTGGGCTGGACATCATTAAAAAGAAAGGTGTTTTTCGTTGCGACGGAATCTTCTCACAAAATTCCAATCACCTACTTTATCCTCCGAATGCAAAAATATTTTGTTGAATGACCTACATAGGGAGAAACGATCACCATGATAAAATAAGGGAAATCAAAGCTTGTACGGAAAGATATAGGTGTTCGTTCTTTCCACGCGCCATACATGATTGCAGTAATAGAGAATTGTGAAGGTGGTTCAGTGAACCCTCTGCCAGGCACTTAAATGTGATTTGCAGAGTACCCATGTGGATGTAGATTCTGCTTGTAATAAAACCACGAGGACTAAATGATAAGCTATGCCTCCAAGGCCACTGTTACATTTGGTGAGAATAGTTTATAAATGAAACACATTTTTTCTTTTTTTTTCCAAAATATTCTCATTAAAGGAATACTTTCGTTTTTAGAGTTCTGTACATTAATTGGTAAAAATTGAACACTATAGGATCATTTTGCTGTCTGACTGTTAAAAACTCTTTTTCTCCAGAACAGGTAGATGCATCAAGTTGAAATTTATCACATCTAAGGTCTATGATCCCTTCGCAGTATAAAAAATTGAAGCTGCTAAATCAGTGCAATTGAAAGTACAGCCATTTATAAGCCACATATTTTGATACTCACAAACTTATTCATCAAAACCTGTAGCATAATTTCTGTTTACCTGGAATCATGAAATTTTACCAGAAGCAAGGTTAAGCAGCACAAGGGAAATAAAAATTCAAAAAGTGTTAATTTGTAATTACATCACACAAAAAACAAATTATTTGTTATCTGACTTCAAATTAAAATTTTTTTGGAACTCCTAGGACCAATATCTCACAAGTGTCAGTGTCGATAAAGAGGCAGAAATGTAGAAATCATTGAGTTTCTCAACTCCCAAAATGAGTGAACTGTCTATATATCTAATTAACTTTGTGCAAAATCTTCAGAGAACTTGTCCTACTCGCCCCTGGCTAATTTTTCACTATGATCGCTGTGTAGATTACTCTAGTTTTTGAAAATTGATTTGAGAAACGCTTCTGAGCTATTACTTTTGTGGCTAGTCTTTGTTTCAATTTTATACACACTGACAGGTTGTCTACTTTGTACAATGCACCCTAGAATGATCTCCAGTAACAAAGTTGTGAGGAAAAGTTTCTCTTCTGTATTGTAAGAAAACTGAAGTTATTGATGAACTTTGAGTTTAATTTCAGTCTTGTGCATCTGTGTAAAATTCTGGAATGGGAAGCTGTCGATTGTTGTGTGGTACATCTGTTCTGCAGAATCACTTCATCAATTCTTCTATTGTGAAAGCGATCAGTTACTGTCAAAAGTTGTCCCGTTCTTTGCTGTGTTAAGAAATTCTAGTTCTCCAGCTTTTTCACTTTCTCATATCATGAACTGCTGCTGCACATTGCTCACATCAGTGGACTAGCATAAATTGTTTCCATTCCTATACGAATCTTTACTGTAGCAAATCCTTTTGTTGATGAAGCTCAATCACTGTCCATTTCTTAAATGGCACTGAAGAGATTCCTGCACCTGGTTCTTTTTTTGCATAAATAATAAATCAGCCATTCAGTATAATAGAGAAACTGAGATTTCAGAGGAACTTGCATGTATGACATGTTCTCTTTAGTGTTGCCAACTTCTGAAGCATAATGTATATAGAGTAATTGTTATTAGCCATCATTATAGGTCATCCCAAACCAATGCTCTCTATACTACCTGGTGTAGATCTTTGATCTCAAAGCATGGAACTTTGGCGTCCCTGCAAATTCCTGTACTCTATATAGTCCGCCAGGTTGTAGTTAAAAACAAAATCTACTAGTTTGTGTGTGATACAGAGTTCTTTACTTATTTCTGTCTTTGAAATGTGATGCAATAGACCGAATTGAAAAGCTTTTCTCTAGTGACATTTTGTTGCAGCTATGTTGTACTTTGTACTTGGGCAAGAAATGAAATATGAGCATCTTTGGAACATTCAGACAGCTGGCGTTTGACATCCAGATAGTATAGAGATTGCTTTTCTCTCTCTCTCTCTCTCTCTCTCTCTCTCTCTCTCTCTCTCTCTCTCTCTCTCTTCCAAAATACAATTTAATTTGGCTCACTGATTTTTACAATAATCGAAATTCTCTTCCATGTTTGCTGTTGTTAGATTTGCAAATGAGTGTAGCATATGGGTGACACATTTACGTTCAGTATACGCTGATATAAATGTAGCTATATATGTAACCATAGTGCTCGGCACTGCTAATTATCTCTGGTCCATTCATTTTCAGTTTTGAGATGGTCTGTAATTAATTCACAAAGTACAAATTAAATTAATCTGCATTATAAGTTTTAAGGAGTGCTTTGGTTTCAAGATATTGTAAGATATTATTAATCATAGTGCTTTCATGAGTGTGATGAAAATCCATATTAATATTGCATCTGTCATAATTATTAACGTCCAGCAATATTAGTATTGTTGCTGCTTAAGTGTCACTTGAGTCAAATAGATTACCTCTGATTATTTACTGTCACTTGAATGCTTATTTCTCCATTAACTTTATATTTCTTCATCCAGAAGGGATGTAAAGTTTGGTAACTTTGGAAAAAATATCTGAAAAATCACTTTCACTCAACTATAGTGAAACAAAGTTAACATGACCCCAAGAGCATAATGCGAATAATCCAGAGATTTTGTATGAATTATTGTGAGAAGGGACATATAAAAATTTCATTTGATCTCAAAGAACTTTTTCACAGATCAATACTCCATAGAAATCTTCTTACAATAAAATTCCAAATTCGTCAGAATTATGTACATTCACTTTTTTAAACTGTATTACAGCAGTATTACACATATCAGTAATAGAACCACATCTCATCTCAAACATTAACTATGTATATTAACAGATTTCAACTGATCATGGCCAGATCTGGACAAGAACTGAATACAGTAAAACTTCATTTATACGTTGTTCACTTGTAAATTTTTCTCACATATATATATATATACGAGGGCCGTTCAGAAAGTAACCTCCAGTTGATTTAAAAAAATACACCAAGTTAAATAAAAATATTTTAATATATACATCTTACAACTACATCTTTGCACTATTTTTCTACATAGTCTCCATAGCGATTGAGGTACCATATCTCTTCACAAGCTTTGAAATTCCTTCTGCATAAAAATCACCCGCTTGTGCCTGGAGCCAGCCTGTGACCGCATCTTTGAGCTCTTCGTCGTCATCAAACCGCTGTGACCCGAGCCATTTCTTCAAATGCATGAAGAGGTGATAATCACTTGGCGCCAGGTCTGGACTGTAAGGTGGATGGTTGATAACGTCCCACTTGAAGGACTCAAGAAGGGCCGTTGTTCTGCGAGCAGAGTGAGGACGGGCGTTATCGTGCAAAAAAACGATACCGGAAGTCAGCATACCACGGCGTTTGTTCTGTATAGCCCGTCGTAACTTTTTTATTGTTTCACAGTACACGTCTTGATTAATGGTCGTACCACGTTCCATGAATTCAACCAACAACACCCCTTTGGCATCCCAAAACACCGTTGCCATCAGTTTTCTGGCAGAAAAATCTTGCGAGGCTTTTCTTGGTTTGGTAGGCGAATTTGAATGTGCCCACATCTTTGATTGTTCTTTTGTCTCAGGGTTCACGTACTTAATCCAGGTTTCGTCACCGGTCACGATTCTGTTTAACAATGGTTCTCCTTCGTCCTCATAACGTGACAGAAAGTCTAATGCAGAGGCCATTCTTTGAGTTTTGTTGTGGTCGGTAAGAATTTTGGGCACCCATCGTGCACAGAACTTACGGTAACCCAATCTTGCTGTCACTATCTCGTACAAGAGAGTCTTAGAAATCTGTGGAAAACCAGTAGACAACTCTGACATTGAGAAACGTCGATTTTCACGAACTTTTGCATCAACTGTCTGAACGAGTTCGTCAGTCACCAATGATGGTCTACCACTCCTCTCTTCAGCATGAACGTTTTCTCGTCCACTTTTAAATAAACGTACCCATTCATGGACAACTCCTTCACTCATAACTCTTGGTCCGTACACGGCACAAAGCTCACGATGAGTAGCTGCTGCAGAATAACCTTTGGCTGTAAAAAACCTTATGACAGCACGCACTTCACATTTGGCGGGGTTTTCTGTTGCAGCATACATTTCAAACTGCCACAAAAACTAAACTAGCGCAGGTACGACGTTCACTCGACCACGGCTTGATGCCGACTGACCTGTTGAGTGCGTGAACGCACAGACGGCGTCGCTACTCCCCCCACAACCCGCACTGTGACCAATCGGAGGTTACTTTCTGAACCGCCCTCGTATTTTCGTGTCCCAGTGAAATATCCACAGTTTGCACAAGTTATGATGCAGTGTTTCAGGTGGGATGCTGGGAAGTGGATTGGTAAGGCTGATATTAGACTATAATAAAATTTGATAGTGTAATAAGGAACTTTGTCAAAGTTAGGGATTGGTCAAATTTTCTTTGATCAAATCTAGCGCCACGCCTTAGATTTGATCAAAGGAAGTGTTCTAAAATGAAATTTTCACTCTACAGCGGAGTGTGTGCTGATATGAAACTTCCTGGCAGATTAAAACTGTGTGCCGGACCGAGACTCGAACTCGGGACCTTTGTCTTTCACGGGAAAGTGCTCTACCACTGAGCTACCCAAGCACAACTCACGCCCCGTCCTCACAGCTTTAATTCTGCCAGTACCTCGTCTCCTTCCTTCCAAACTTCATAGAAGCTCTCCTGCAGGAGAACTTCTGTAATGTTTGGAAGGTAGGAGATGAGGTACTGGTGGAATTAAAGCTGTGAGGATGGGGTGTGAGTCGTGCTTGGGTAGCTCAGTTGGTAGAGCACTTGCCCGCAAAAGGCAAGGTCCTGAGTTCAAGTCTCGTTCTGGCACACAGTTTTAATCTGCAAAGGAAGTGTTCGTCTTATTTTTACTGTATGGAGGAATCAACTGCTTGGAGTGCTAGCATCACTGCAGCTGTCTGACACCCAATGTTTATCAATATGATTCCCAAATTTACATGGTGCATCACATATATAATGAAATTGATAGAAACATTCAAAGCAGATGAAGCACTGTGCAGCTTATGACATCCCAAAAAAAAAAAGTGAGAGCTATAAAAAATTTGTGGGTGCTATTATCTGTGAAGTACGGCTAGCATATCCCCACGAGAATATAAAGGAGAAAATCTAAAACTTCTGTCGAAATAAAGATTTTTCATGACTGTAGTAGCATTAAATTTATTTGCCTTCAAATATTCCTCCTTCAGTGCGTTGTAAATAGATTCAAACGTTTCTGGTATTATTTTCATCAATGTGCACTGCAGCATTAGTGCTGTATCGGTACTGTAACTAGGGTAGCTAGAAAATGTAGTATTACTGTAAGTCTGTCTTTTGCGGATGTAGCATTTCTGAGGAGAGTGTTCAGCTTCATAATATGAGGAGCCACTTTCTTGAGCACATATTGAAATGTACAATTGTCCATTCCCAAAGGGATTTTCAAGCAACATTGATAAAAACCTTATCACTACAGAACCCCTGACCATCACTGAGATAGTTCAATGTGCATCACACGAAGAAACTGGATGAGGAAGAAACTGATGATGAGGATGATACAGAAGAGCCTCAGCATTCTTCCATGACATTTAACGAGGCAGTAAATGCGTTAGAAATAATTAAACAATTTGTGAGGCACCACAATGTTTCTGACGAAATAATGACAAGAGTTATCCCGTTTTGAGTGTACAGTGTATGCTATTGCCGCGTCAAAGAGAAACCAAACAAAAATTACGAACTTTTTTATGCAATGATGTTTTCTTCTATGTAGAGGTTTACATTTTTCTTTATATCTTTGTCAAGTATGGTACCTAGTAAGTCTAAATAACATTTTAATGAATGTAGCTTTTTATTTACTGGATTTTTCATTTGTGTTTAGCAATTAACTTGATAGTATAGTGCTATATTTTATATATAACATTGTACCATCACAATGATTCTCCAAGGTTTTGAAATTAGCAGTTGTGTGTCTGTTTCAAATTTATATCTTTTTGTGCAGTATGGTAACACTATTTGAGTCGGGGGTGTTATCCGTTAATTACTGTTTTTTGTCTGGTACTTATTATTACTGTTATGATTTCAATCAGAACCACTGTGAGCAGTGTTTTGTGTTCTTTTAATCTGAAAATGTACATTTACTCTTAGATGTAATTTAAAATGAAACTTTGGGTTGCTTTATAATAGAGATGCACTGCACATACAACTACTGTATTCATACTCATTCTGTGGCTCAGTTCTTTTGTAGTTGGAAAACATGTTTGCTACCTATCTGCCATACATTTCAGTGATTTTATACTCATGTAGATCTTGATGATGACTTCACTCAACAACATCTGATTGTACCCAACATTGTTGTACTTGAAAACTGCTTAAGGGCGAAATCATGATAATAATATAAAATAACGAAGTTTGTATAGTTAAATGGTGGAAATATTATTCAATCATATAACAGGCTATTTATGTCATCACAACTGTAACTTTTGATTCATAGTATATAATTGTAGGAATGTTAGCAGAATCATTAACAGTGGTCATTGAAAATAATTGTTGGGATTAAGGTCGTTGAACAGGTGAGATGTGTCATTATCACATGCATTACTTGCGTTCAGGCATTTTGCATCTTCATGCCAAAATGTCAGTAATCCTTCTTTTCCACAATCTATCATGTGTTGATTTTCATTGTAAATTTTGTTAAAGATGAGCCTGAAACCAGTGAAGTGAAGGTAGCGTTATAGAAGATTGTTTAAATAATAATCCTGTAGAATGTGTGTTCAAATTATCTGACTTACAAGGTAACATTATTTATAGGAAGACATGTGTAATAAGCATGTAGAATGAATTCTGGTGGATGTAATAATTTTAGTTCTTCAAAGAGTTACTTTAAACTCAGAAATTGAATTTGCACTCATTTACAGTACATACTGTGCATACATTTGCAATATTTCAAAAAGTTTGTGATGTTTTGATAGAATATAGTAAAGGAAAACCTTCAGAATGACATAATATACCTAAGTTCCTGCTACACAATATGGGTCATTTGGAACCTATCACCCAGTACTAGTTTCCTAAACTCCACAAATCATATCCTCACATCCCACCATGATTCTGGACTTAACCACTGTTAAAAGAATTTCATTTTATATTCAGTAATTTACTCCATTCCTTTTTTGTCTTCATCTTTTCATATCTTTCTGTCTTTGGATTTTTCCTTGTTTTCTTTTACATTTCTTCCTACTTATTAACTACACTACACATTTGTCATCCTCTTATTCCAGATTTACTACTTATTACTCTTTTATCATTTCTGGACTGCAGTATGTTTTCCCGTGTTCTGCCTCTGACCTTCTACTCTCTCTGAATCTGTCCGAAGACTGGTTTGATGCAGCTCTCCATGTTACTCTATCCTCAGCGACCCTCTTCATCTCTGAATAACTGCTGCAGCCTACATCCCCCCGAATCATGTTATTATATTTGTCTCTTGGTCTTCCTGTATCTATTATTGTCTATTATTTTTAAGTTCTCGTTTCCCATTGTAATTCCTTTAGCATCACCTAACCTGATTTGACTACATTCCATTATCCTTGTTTTCCTGCTGTTCCCAGCCATGCATTGCTGTAAGAGGAAAAGAAAGAAAAGAGAGAGCACACATTTCTAACATGCATGCCAATTGAATAGACGTCCTAGCTCCTACTGCCTCCATCTCTGTCCACCTCCTCGTCCGTCTCCTCCTCCTACTCCCTCCCCCCCTCTCTGTCCCATCAGCTTGTACCCCCTGTCTCTCTGTCCATCTTCTCTCCCCCCCCCCCCCACCTCTCTCTCTCTCTCTCTCTCTCTTTCTCTCTCTCTCCATCTCCTCCAGCTCACTTTCTTTATCGGTCTCCTCCTTTCCATTTTCTGTGATGTCCATTTCCTCCCACCCTCTGTCCATCTCCAGTTTCCCCCCTCTCTCTGATCTGGAGTCTTGTGTATTATTATTACAAATTTGGATTCTGTAGTAGTAATCTAATCATAAGCCGTAAATACAATTTTCTTGTTTGGGCACATGTGTGTCTGTGTCCGTCAGAGTGTTGTGTAAAAATTTGAAGTAAATCAGTCAAGAACTGTTTGAGATTTTTGGCAAGTGTTTTCTATTCATAGGCTACATATTTATTTATATATATTTAAAAATAGGTATATAAAAACGCACATATTAGAATGCAAAGATGTGTCAAATTTTTGAAGCAATCGGTGAAGAATTTTTGCGATTTAAGATTTACTTTTTTATATAGATTTTCTCTATGATTATTACACAAATATTTGTACATTAAATGTGTAGTTTTTTTATATAAATGTAAATTTTCATTTTTTTCAAAATCTTAAACTTGTACTTATATTTTTTATTTTGTATTTATTCTATTTTTATTTATATAGATATAAATTTTCGTTTGTTCAAAATTTTTAATTTCCGAAAGTTCTTCACCGATTTTGACACAATGTTTCATTTGAATGCATGCATTTTTCTATACCTTCAGTGTGCCATTGTGTGTGTGTGTGTGTGTGTGTGTGTGTGTGTGTGTGTGTGTGTGTGTGTGTGTGTGTGTTATATAGCACTCCAGTAGATATGTAAAAATACGTGCATATTTGAATGTAATGTTGTGTCAAAATTTCAAAGGACTTGGTGAAGAACTTTAGAAGTTTTAAGATTCTGAACAAATGGACATGAGACTTTTGCTAACAACATATCCCCTTTATCATGACATACATCTTTATATACCACTCAAGCAGGAACATAAAAGCATGCTAGTATTCGAATGCAATGTTGTGTCAAAATTTCAAAGAAATCAGTGAAGAACTTTGAGATATGCGATTTTGAACAAATGGTCATTTACATTTTTATTTATATAGTTTACATAATTTTCCTGTCACCTGGGATCCTGTAGTACATGCTGCTCAGTGCACATTTGACTGGCAGCCAAGTTATTGTCTTCAGTTTCTAGTAGTAGTGGAATAGTGGTAGTACACATACTACAATACCTACAGATGGAAACATTGTTAAAAACAGTTAATTCTGACTCAGAATCAACGGAAAGTGGATGTGTTCAGGCAACGAGCACAAAATATTAAGATTTTGCCAGGCATTGCGAACAAACATTACAATGACTCAGGAGCAAATTGATGCAGTTGTATTGAATTCTTGTTTAATTTCGTACTGTTCAGTATTAATAATTTGAGAGAAAAACTGTATCATTTAATTTGTTATCTCTGCAGAAATAGTCTAAATTGACAACTGCTCTGAATGAAGAACAAAACATTGTTGATATTTCTCAGGTTCGTAGGATGTCAGCATTGTGTGACAGATATGGCGCTTAATTAGCATTGTCCTCTCCTCCACACAGGAGACATGGAGCTAAATCTCTCTGGAAGGTGAAATTCTACCTGGATTGATGTCAAAATTAAATGACTAGTATTTGCTTCTCAAAAAGTCCCTCTTCCTTTCCAGATTTTCCAAAATCAGCAACCATGTGTAATGTACATCAATGTCAGACTTCCATTTCTCCAGTTACTATAACTTCATTTTTCAACATTTTCAGTAATCAAATCCACATGAAAGTGATTCAGTGAGAGCTTTTTCTTCCATTATTCATTGATTAAAATAATTCTTCTACTTCTGAATATAGATGAAATTTGGGTGTGTGTGTGCGCGCGCACGCGCGCGCCCACAAACGCGCCCACACACACACACACACACACACACACACACACACACACACACGGTGTAACAGAATTATGTGATGTGCAGGTATTTCTATTGGCAGTGGAGGATGGTGTACGGAACAACATTATATCAATATTGCAGGCTTAATAATTATGGCCATTACAAGTCTTACACTAGGAGGTACTTACTAACCTAAAAATGTATGTGGCAAGGCCAAGCCATTAATGCTTATTTTTCCCTGGACAACAGATCAGGTGTTGAAGTATGGATGCAAAATGCTTAGTTTATACTGATAGGTATAGACAACGCAGTGATACAGTACGACCATGCAGGAAAGTTTGTGATGTGTTTGTGGGAAGACTGTTTGGTGCAGACAAAAAAAAAAAAAAAAAAAAAAAAAAAACACATTGATGAGTGTACATATTAAGGTACCATATATAAAAATGTCTGCATTTATACACCTGTTACACCTTGTATATATCGGGTGGTCAGTAGAAGTGTGAGAAGCTTCGAAATGTGTTGTACGGTAGGAATTAGTGTCAGTTTTCTCATAGCTTGGTTGACAGCACACGAGACGACTCAGCCTTTGGCTCAGCGTCAATCTGTACTACTGTCCCATGTCCAGTTTCTCAATCACTCTCTTGTTCGATTTCAGGAAACCAAACAAAGAATGTGTTTTGCGACATTATGTATGGCGTGCATCCGCATTTGTGCACACAATGGCCTGATTGGCTAACTTCAACGCTAATTAACTTGGAAATGGGGCAACATATTAATTATTATTATTATTTATTTTTTTTTCGTAGAGTCATCACTTAGCACTGGTTTTCTTATTCTTCTTATATTCCCAAAACTTCTCATCTTTTCACTTTAAGCCTCTCTTCTTCCTTGCATCCATGCATTTTTAAGTTTCAAATTCCTGTGGGATTCTCGGGAATGAAGTTGTGTGTATTGATTTTCTGCCTGTATGTAGTCCATGTAGCCAACAGTAGGTGAATACTGATTTCTTTGAGCTCACTGTGGGTGTCAACCAACCAAGATATTTTGGATTAAGATTTTTTTTGGTCAAACAAGAGTTGTCTATTCATGCTGTATGACAATAGTGTCATACGTCTTTTCTGTACAATTGAGGTGTACCAAAAATGGTTCAAATGGCACTGAGCACTATGGGACTTAACATCTGAGGTCATCAGTCCCCTAGAACTTAGAACTACTTAAACCTAACTAACCTAAGGACATCACACACATCCATGCCCGAGGCAGGATTCGAACCTGTGACCGTAGTGGTCGCGCGGTTCCAGACTGAAGCGCCTAGAACCGCTCGGCCACACCGGCCGGCAAGGTGTACCACTCAATCAGCAAACATAGTTTTCGCACATCCATATACCGTCTTGAATTTTTGGCCCAAATATTTTTTTCAGTATTTGTCTTTCAATTTTCGTGATGTCTTTGATACTGGTAGTTACTGTTGACGTACCAGTAGCGTTGAGTGCTGTACGAATGACTGTGTGGTAGTGATAGTTTCGCTTTGAGGGACAGCGACTTTTTGTTGTATATATTCCAGGTAATTGTGTAGGTTTTACACAATTTTTATACATTTGCTTTCTTATCGGCACTTCCATTGATACTGTTTCCAATAATTGTGCCTATATACTGAAAGTGTTTAACTTGTGCAATATTGCCACACTTCATTGCAAGTGATGCCAGGTTTGGGGTCTTGGGAGTCTGTGTACTGTGTTTCTTCATAAGAGATTTTGAGTCCGGTCTTGATGGCAGTCTCTTGAATTTTCTCAGTGGCATGGCTAGCTTCCTCAGGAGTCCGTATAATTATTACTATATGTCAGCAATAGCAAGGCATTTAATATAAGCGAGTACAAACATGTGCTTTGAGCAGTGGTTAAGCCTATACTAAACGAAAAGTTATACATGAATTTCAACTCTGTTCTTCGCTTATATTGTTATTTGCTCATCTGTGGTTTTATAGAAGACTTGAGTACTCTGGGGTGCCCCATACAGCATTTGTAGCTTGATGCAGCATCTGCTGTGACGGAGGGATTTGTGAATGTATACAAGATAAGTTTTTTTGTCTATGCAAGGCCCATTTAATTGTTATTAAAATTGTAATAAAATTAGTTGTTTAATTCTTGCTCATTCTGTAGCCAAATTCTGTATCCACTTTGTTCTCTGAAATGGCTAAAGAATATGTGAATGAATACAAAAGGGTGCATATGATATCTCTGGTGATGATGATTTGTTGTGTTTCAGGAAGTCAAAGCTGACTGGGCAGGCGAGACAAATGTTGGTGAGGAAGTGGATAACACTGTTAACTGGAACAATCAAGACAGAGAATTATTACCTCCTTGTGTTGGTTTAGTGAAAACAGCTCAGAAGTGTGTGAAGAGGATTGGCTCAGCTGCCAGATCGAATTCAAACTGTGAAACAGATCAGAATATTGCACAGCTAGATGATTTAGCAACTTTAGTGCAGGGACTGAGCCCCATAGTGGATGACTTTGTGTCTTCCGTGTACCCACCAATGAACAGGAATGCTGTTAAAACAGAGGTAAGCTTATGAGGAAATGTGACATTCTCTTGTATGTACCACATTTTAGGTCAATTTACAGTGATGATTAATAACTGAAAGCAAACTAAATGATCTGTAGGCCAAATCAAATAATGGGAACTCCAGGTAGGAATATCAACAACATTCCGGCCTGAGCTGCTGGAGTTGGCAGTCATGCGTGCGTGAGGTGTGCTTGCTTGTGTGTGTATGTGTGGTGTGTGTATGTGTGGTGTGTGTTTCTTTTGTTGGTGAAGGCTGTGGCCAAAAGCTTTATGTAAGTGTCTTTTAATTATGACCATCTACAACTTAAATTGTTTTCCTTACAAAAAGTAGCAATCCATCTTTTCCTTCATTGTTGATCTGTAGGCTAAATATCTGTTGTGTATCGTTATCCCCCCTTTCAGTAAGCACTTAGTCACAGAAAACTTCTAATTTCCCATGAAAACTGAATAGGAAATTGAGAAAAGCAGGAGCAAAACAAATTTCGTAATGGATAGCTACTATTGTTTGTAACAGGGTTTCGAGGATCAGTAGTAATAACTGGCAAACAAGAAGTACTCTTCTTTTTTCTCACTGAAGAACGTTGTTTATGTATTGTGAATATCAGCTATTGGCCTGAAGACATTATAAAGAAGATAATTGAAGCAATGTGGAAATACAAAACCAACATATCTTAGTTAGACTGATACACCTTAGGCTGTACTGATGTTTGAAGCAGGAAAGAGGTGGGCGAGGGGGAGAGGGAGAAGAAAGTAAACTTGGCAGACGTGAAAATAAGATGAAAACATTGTCAAAGCTCATCTCTTTCTAAACTTCAGTTGCAATCTTGAAAGGAAAATATGAAACAAATTGAGTAGAACTGGTGTAAATTACAGATTAGATGGCAAATATACTTCGTAAAATAAATATAAGGTGAAAAATATTTGTATGAAACCACATTTTGCACAGGTGGTAGTAGAGTTTTATGAAGTATTTCTGAAACTTGAGGCAAAGGAAAATGAGATCTAGACACACACACACACACACACACACACACACACACACACACACACACACACGCATCATTCACAATTCATAACTAGTAACTAAAATGATATGCGAGTTTCATAGTTACGTATGTAGTGTACCCTGTATGATGGTTGATACTTGATATACCGTGAAACAGGGTGATTGCGGACGATTTTGTCGTTATTTTGATTGTAACTTTTGTATAAGTTGTTAGATTAAATTGATTGTTATGGAAGTGGTAGGGTATATGTGTAACGAATAAAATATCCCATAACCAGAAAGTCTATGTGTAGGTCTATTTATCTGAGGCGGTTAAAGTGTCCGAAGTCACCCCATGGGTATTGGGGTGATTTCGGACACATGCGTTTTTTAAATCTCTGTCTGAAGTTACAGTTCATAGAGGGCGAATTCGGACTGTTACTGACATTTTACACATGGTGGGAGATTTTCCAGCTTTGCCTTGATATTGGAGAAAAACATCTTAACAGTCTCTTTGTTCACTTCTGCACGAGCTCGTTTAATATTTTCGCTTGAGTGAATGGAAAGATCTTCTGACTGTTGTTTGAGAAATAAATGCACCCATTCTTCTCCTGGCAGATTATTATGAAATTTCTTCTCTTTTCGGCCAGATTTATCAAGGTAGCCCTTAAATAAATATCTAATATCCAATTTAGTGAAGGGAAATCCCCAATGTGCAGCCCTCAAGATACCTTGCTTCAACATTTCTTCTTCTTCTTCTTCTTCTTCTTCTTTTTCTTATTTATTTAGCACTGGCTGTCCTCCCATTTTTTTCGGATGTACTTCCTGCACTTTATTTTGTAGGGTTGATTTAGGTATACAGTACAAATCACTCACTTTTCTGTACGATAATTTACCACTCTGAATATCACGAACCGCTTTATCTAAAAGTTTTGGGTCATAATTACACTACACTGTAGCACCTCTCCCGCTCTTATACGTACTTGGCATTGTCTGAAATCACCCCACACAGTACACAGTTTTACGAAAACCGTCGTTATTTTATAACCTTGCACGAGAAACTCGACAAACTTGTACAGAAATTGTCTCAATGCTGTTAGCAACTGAGCATATTGACAATTACGGTTACAATAACGTCCCACTCGGCGCAACAATAGAAAGCTTCCACTTTACAATAATGCATGGATTTTTAATACTGAGATTGTTCGTCAGTTATTCACCTAGGGAAACAATTGACGCAAAATAAAAGTTGTGGAAAGTGATAAATGCATTCTTGCGCTCAAAATAACTGGCGCACAGATGCTAAAATAAGTAACTCTTTCTTTCTATGCTGTGGCAAAGAGCAAATAAGCCATAGTGTCCGACTTCGGCCCAGTGTCTGAAATCACCCCATTTGGCGGTAATAAAATAAATAATGCAGATAACAGTTGATACTTGATATAATAAAATAAATAAATAAATAATGCAGATAATAAGATTAAAACTATATGGGACATTGTCAAATGGGAGACAGGACAGTTAGTTATTGTACAAGATTCTGTAACAATGAAACTAAATGACAGTGTTGTGACTGATAATTCACAAGTTGCAAGTACTTTAAATAATCACTTTCTAAATATAGCAGTAAATATAGGCTTAAATAGTTCAGTTGAATTAGCAATATAATATATTAAAAATGTCATTACACAAAACTTTAAACAACTAAAAGTTAACCCAACATCCTTCACGGCAATTATACATTTCTAAAAATTCTAAAAAACAAAAGCTTTTGTGAAGTTGATGGTATTTCAGACAGAATTTTGAAAAGTTGTTCAACTTAATAAGTAATGTCCTTAGTGATATATGCACCACTGGCACAGAGAATTTTTCGAAGCAGGTTAAAATATGCAATTGTTAAACCACTTCATAAGAAAGGTGACAAGACAGAAGTAAACAATTATCGTCCAGTTTCCATACTGACAACTTTTTCCAAAATATTCAAAAAAGTAATGTACTGAAGAACAGTTGCACACTTATGCGGAAACAATTTCCTTAGTGTATCAGAGTTTGGATTTGAGAAATGTCGTTTGGCTGAGAATTCTTTTTATACATTCACTCCTCAAATAGTACGAACCTTAAATAATAGTAGTAGTAGTAGTAGTAGTAGTAGTAGTAATAATAAAAACAGTGGAGGCCCGGGAAAAGAATAGGCCTCTGGTATGTTCCGCCAGTCGTAAAAGGCGACGAAAAGAACAAACCATTAATAGGGCTAACCCCCCTTTTAGTGTGATTAGTTGGTTCAGGACAGAACTAATGAAGCCTCAGACAAGCGCTGTCATGGTCGGGGATGACGCTTGAACCCTATGCCCGTCCACAATGGTAACGACACTGCTAGCCACATGGAAAATTATTTAAATCCAAATAGAGGTGTTTTGCGAGATATGCTTCCTGCAACCACTCTAGGAGGAAAACAAAGACAGAGGATGAGATGGTCAGATGCAGTTAACCAACACTTCATGTTCTGTTATTACCAAGCAACAAACGTAGGAACCAACACAACTGGATACAGATCACAAGTATACACAACATTTATTACCAGATACCTAGAATTAAAATTTTTAACAGAATGACGACCAGCAGATCAGATCCATGTAATAATAAAAAATAACAGGATACCCCATTCAGAATTAGAAAGCATCAAACAACAAGTACAACAAATACTGGAACAAAATAATGTGCAATCAGAAGAAGAAGAAGAAAAAAAATACAGTAATGGACTCAAACATGCCAGAGCAAACAAACAAAGAACAACACGCATCAATTAAACAATCAGAGGAAAATGAAATCTTAAGACAGCCACCAGAACAAGCACAAATAGAACACGAAGTGACACACATGTTAGATATAGAAGAAAAATTTCAGCTGACACATATAGAATACAAAGACACAAATACAGACATTAGACCATTCTTGCATAGACCACCAAATAACCCACAAGTCGAAACAACAACAACAACAACAACAACAGCAACAACAATCATACACAACAAAATAAATGAAAATTCAAATACAGAAGAGTTACAACTACTGGTTTATATAGGAGCACTCACTGCACTAAATATACACTAGGTAGAGATCAGAACCAACCAACTCACAGAAGAAACCCACAAAACCAGCATGGCAACACAGGCTACAGATCAGAATAGGAAAACTGAGAAAAGACATCGGACAGCCAACACAATTTATAAGAAATGAAATATGAGACAAAAACAAAAAAGGTTAGGTAAATTCTCACAAGAAGTGATAAAGCAATTAGATGAAAAGAAGCAGAAATTACAAGCATTGGCCAAACGACTTAGAAGATAAAAAAAAAATGAAAATAGAAGGAAACAAAACCAAACATTCAACACAAACCAAAAGAAATTTTATCAGACAATAGATAACACAAACATTAAAATAGACAATCCACCAAACATAACAGACATGGAACACTTCTGGAGCAACATATGGTCAAACCCGGTACAACATAACAGACATGCATGGTGGATCAAGCAGAAACACACACATACAAGATGATACCACAGATGCCGGAAGTGATAATTTTGCAACATGAAGTCACCAGAGCAATTAATTATACGCACAATTGGAAAGCCCCTGGAAAAGATAAAATAGCAAATTTCTGGCTAAAGAAGTTCACCTCAACACATTCACATCTAACTAAATTATTTAACAGTTACATTGCAGACCCATACACAGTCCCTGATACACTTACACAAGGAATAACTTATCTGAAACCTAAAGATCAAGCAGACACAGCAAACCCAGAAAAATATCACCCCATAACATGTCTACCAACAATATACGAAATATTAACTTCAATCATTACACAGAAATTAATGACACGTACAACACACAACAACATTATAAATGAAGAACAAAAAGGCTGCTGCAAAGGAGCACGAG
This sequence comes from Schistocerca serialis cubense, assembly GCF_023864345.2. Lineage (NCBI taxonomy): Eukaryota > Metazoa > Arthropoda > Insecta > Orthoptera > Acrididae > Schistocerca > Schistocerca serialis. Next base: position 455,046,967 of record NC_064639.1, on the reverse strand, counting down.
GATGTAAAGAGCAACTGATAATAGATGCAGAGGTGACATATCAAGCTAAAACTAAACAAAGGTCACTACACTATGCATAAACTGATTACCAAAAAGCTTTTGATAGTGTACCCCACTCATGGTTACTACAGATATTGGAAATATACAGAGTAGATCCTAAATTGATACAGTTCCTAAACATAGTAATGAAAAATTGGAGAACCACATTTAATATCCAAATAAATTCAGATAATATCACATCACAGACAATACAGATTAAGCATGGAATATACCAAGGAGACTCATTAAATCCTTTCTGGTTCTGCCTTTCTCTGAACCCACTATCCAACATGCTAAATAATACAAATATATTACTGGAACATACCAACACAAAATCACACATTTGCTATACATGGATGATCTAAAACTACTGGCAGCAACAACTCAACTAATTACTAAAGATAGCAGAAGTATTCAGCAATGATATAAATATGGCTCTTGGAACAGACAAATGTAAGAAAAATAGCATAGTCAAGAAAAAACACACTAAACAAGAAGATTACATATTGGATAACCACAGCGACTGCATAGAAGTGATGGAAAAAACAGATGCCTATAAATATCTAGGATACAGACAAAAAATAGGAATAAATAATACAAATATTAAAGAAGAACTAAAAGAAAAATATAGACAAAGACTAACAACAATACTGAAAGCAGAATTGACAGCAAGAAACAAGACAAAAGCTATAAATACTTATGCTATGCCAATATTGACCTACTCATTTGAAGTAGTGAAATGGAGTAACACAGAACTAGTAGCACTCAATACACTTACATGATCACAATGCCACGAGTATAGAATACATCACATACATTCAGCAACAGAAAGATTCACATCAAGCAGAAAGGAAGGAGGAAGGGGATTTATCGACATAAAAAACCTACATTATGGACAGGTAGACAATTTAAGAAAATTCTTTCTAGAACGAGCAGAAACTAGCAAAATACACAAGGCAATCACTCATATAAATACATCGGCTACACCACTGCAATTTCATAACCACTTCTACAACCCTTTAGATCACATAACATCAACAGATACAAAGAAAGTAAATGGGAAAAAGAAAACACTACATGGCAAGCACCCGTATCATCTAACACAGCCACATATCGATCAAGACGCATCCAACACATGGCTAAGAAAAGGCAATATATACAGTGAGACGGAAGGATTCATGATTACAATACAGGATCAAACAATAAACACCAGATATTACAGCAAGCATATTATTAAAGATCCCAATACCACAACAGATAAATGCAGACTTTGCAAACAACAAATAGAAACAGTAGATCACATCACAAGTGGGTGTACAATACTAGCAAATACAGAATACCCCAGAAGACATGAGTAGATCACATCACAAGTGGGTGTACAATACTAGCAAATACAGAATACCCCAGAAGACATGACAATGTAGCAAAAATAATACATCAACAACTTGCTATACAACATAAACTAATAAAACAACATGTTCCCACATACAAGTATGCACCACAAAATGTACTGGAGAATGATGAATACAAATTATACTGGAACAGAACCATTATAACAGATAAAGCAACACCACATAACAAACCTGACATCATACTCACCAATAAAAAGAAGAAAGTAACACAACTAATCGAAATATCCATACCCAATACAACAAATATACAAAAGAAAACAGGAGAAAAAAATTGAAAAATACATCCAACTGGCTGAGGAAGTCAGGACACATGGCATCAGGATAAAGTTGACATTGTACCAATTATACTATCAACTACAGGAGTCATGCCACACAATATCCACCAGTACATCAACGCAATACAGCTACATCCAAATGTATATATACAACTACAGAAATCTGTAATTATTGATACATGTTCAATTACCCGAAAGTTCCTAAATGCGATGTGACATATGCCGTACAGTTAAAAGAAAGTCACGCTTGATCAAGGTCCACCTCACTTTCCATTTTTAACCAGATATAACGTCTGAGAAAGGAAAGACATAATAATAATAATAATAATAATAATAATACACCTTTTTATACCTCCAAGGCTTTCGATTGTGTAGATCATGATATTCTCTTAGAAAAACACATGTTCTATGGAACTGATGGCTTTACACATAGCTGGTTTGTGGTGCAAAATTCAGACAGTTTCAGAAAGGTAGAACATCTTAGTAACTGGGGTAAAAAATCAGAAATAGTCCCACAGGGTTCAATTTTGAGTCCACTCAAGTTCCTTACGTATGTGAATGACCTTCCACCTAACATTCAACAAGCAAAATTGGTCCAGTAAGTAGGTTAGAATGCTCCAAATTTTTGGATGTACACAATTGATGAAAACTTGAACTGGAAGAAGCATATTACCGAGCTTCTCAAATAACTATTCAGCTACTTTCGCTCTTCATATAATTGCTAATCTTGGAAACAAACGCATCAACCTCCTGACATATTTTGCTTATTTCCATTCTGTAATGTTGTACGGAATAATTTTCTGGGATAACTCATCAGTTAATAAGAAAGTATTGATTGCACAAAGATGGGCAGTAAGAATAACGCGTTGTTCACCCATGGATGTCATGTAGGCACCTCTTTGAGGCATTTTACCTGTGTTGTTGCAATACATATTTTTGCTAATGAAATTCATCATAAATAATCCATCACAATTTGAGAAGAACAGTGATGTACATACCTGCAACATTAAAGGGAAAAATCACTTTCATTACCCATTGTTAAAGCTGTCAGTGGTTCAGAGAGGAGCAATAAAAATTTATGTCTGACAGGTGGTGAAACAAGCTTTAAATCTAATTTAAAACCATTTCTCTTGGACATATTCTTCTATTCCACTGACGAATTTCTACTTAAGAGCTTGTAACCAGATGTTAAAAAGGAGACTTGTTTTTCAGTGTAGTTGCATGAGTAGGTATAAAATGATAATCTGTTCATTAATGTTAACACAATCGTGTATACATTTCCTTTAAACTGACTCATTCCACGTAATTTCGATAAAAGAATTGTTCAAATTAACTAACTGATCACTGTCAGTTTATGTGGGCATAGGACATGCAATGGCTATTCACTCATATATGTTGTTTGGTGACTCAGTGGTTAAGTGTCCGACTATGGATTCAGAGTAGTGGGTTTGATCCCTGGTCAGCCTGTGATTTCTGTTTGTTACTTAGAAATTCATTCACTTCTTGCAGTGTTTGTTAAAGTGAAAAATTTGCACCACGGTTAGAGTTCTACGTTAATCTGTTTTTTCTCTTGTAACTGGCTGGATAAATCAGTTAAATGGATGGTGGGGTGAAGGCAAGAGCATACCACCTCCAGTAGCACCATTTTTTTTAAAGCACTGTGGTGTTCAAACTAACCTTTGTGTTCATGGTAGCTTTACTTTTTACTCGATGCTAGAATATTCTGGACGGAATATAAACAACTGAGCTTAGTGTCAGAAGTCACTTTCTTTATCTCTTTCAGTTTCTTTTTTAAATGGCTGTTCACTATGCAACACTCCATGTTTTCCAAAAGATTACCTTTATGCATTTTACTGTTTTCTTCCTTGATTGAATTTGGAAATTGTGTGATTCTTTTCTTTCCTCCCTCCATTATGTTTATTGTGTGTTGTATGGAGTGGGCTGGTGTATTCATCTTTCTGAGTTGTTGGAAAAAACCGTTTTTATGATTTTGTCATAAAAGGGAGTTGTATTTACAAAGAATTACTCACTAGAGAACATAGAGCAAAGCGGCATTAATGGGTGACGAGTAATATTTTTACTAGGTCCCGTTAATTTGTCACTCACCAGAGAAAATACACTGTTATAGAGTTTACAACAGTTGTATTTTCCTGGAAGTTGTAATATGGTACCCAACAGCTACTGGATATATTTGAAAAATTTCTTCAGGCATATGCTGAGCTCCAGGCTATGCAGTGTATTCCCTAAAACCGAGTTCCTGTTTGTTGACTAATTACATTAGTATTCTGCAAAACACTGTGGAATGCATGGCAGAGAGTATTTCCTATTGTATCATGTTATGGGCTTTCTTCTCAATACTGGTTCTCGAAACATTGTAAGTAGGCTCTCACACTGAGTCTATTCAAATATCAGCTAGTTCATTTTTTTCCCACATTTTAATGATACTCTCCCATAGGTCAAACAAACCTTTGATTGTTTGTGCTGTCCATTTTGTCATGTTTAGTGCCCCCTGTTGTATTTGGTAGGGGTGTCATACACTTTAGCTGTAACCAAGGATAGGTTGCACAAGTGTTTTGTTAGCAATTAAAATTGAAGTAAAGGTAGATAGAGCACATTTTCCATTGTTTTTGTTTCAAAATTTCCCTAGTGAAATATATATGATACAGAGTATATTGTTACAAACTTATGAGTCCGGTTTCTCTCACTAAAATGAGGGGAAAAACAAAAATCACTGTTTTGTGTTCTTAAGAAAAGAATTTAATGTAAAGTTAAAGTGTCATATATTGATGAGAAATGTTTAAAAAAATATGCCTTCCTTACTTCTAACAGTGTATGTGCTTGTTAGGTCATAAACTTCCAAACACTGCTATGGAATGGCATGGAATAGTGTCACAAGTTTCCAAGACACTTACTGCATAAATCAGCCACTGTAGGAGATCCCAGTGGACTGATATTGCTGGGGTATCCTCCCCTACCTGTTTTATCTGCTAGGTAGTTTTCCTCCAGTGTGTCTCAAATAAGGTCTGTATTGTACTGGAGCCCTATAATGCATAAAGTGCCATTATTACTCTTCTAAAGATATTAACTGTTTGATCATATTTGGTATACTGACCAAGAGTTTTGTATAGCTACAGATTTCTCATGGCAAAAAATAAAAAAAAGAAATCAGAACATTCATTGATTCGTGTGTAATGAAAATCTTCATATTTCTTTAAAGCATTTCTTTGAAATTCATTAAAAATGCCATCACATAATACACTCCTGGTACCCAGCACTGCTGCCTAACCAGGAAAGGAAGCACTAGCAGGTTAATAATTAACCCAAGTAACATAAAAAAATTCAAGGTCTCAAAATTATTAGAAGGTATTCATTGGAACACAGAATAGTTGCAGCTTGTGAAATTGGTTTGGAGAGGGGAGAAAATTGTCTCTTTCCCAAAAAAGTCCCCAGTATTCACTTTTGGACTGTACATGTCATTTTTACAGTAAAAGGAAACTTCACCTGATGATAATGTAGAGAAGTAATTGCATTTTTAGTTACGTTTATGCCTCGCAAAAATGCTGGCAGCCATTTACTAATCTTATATTTATAGAGAATTATTCCACTGTCAGCCGTCATGAGAAAATCCTCATTAGTTGCACAGCTGAATTGCTAAAAAATGTTGGAGAAAACTGATAGGAATGAAGAATGTGGAACTGTTTGAATTGGTAAGTAATACATTGAATGCAAGTGTACAGGCACTGTTAATGTGTCACAAATGAGCCAGAGTTGCTAAATTCTCTTTATAATGCAGTAAAAGAATGCCCCCCCCCCCCCCTCCCCCCTGAATAGTGCAGCAGAAGAAAAATATTAAATGATTGAGAATTTGTGTATGGAAGAATATTCATTGATTAGGACAGACAGATTCCTTCCATAGGAAGAGGTAGACAACGGTCTGGTACTTTTCATTTACTAATGGTACTAGGAAAATTTAGCAATATAGTTCCTACTACACAAAACATGGATCGACATTTGCCTGATTGTTGTTCCCCACAGTTTCCTGGTAGCCATGCACATTTTTAATGTCACATCGCCTTCACTTGTGGAAATAAGGAAGAGTCATATAGGACATCAGGGTTATAGGGAGGGTGCTCAGTAACTTTGGAAGTGTGATCCCTCAATAGACCACCGATTCCTTACACCAAAATATTTAGAAAATGTACCTGAACAACATCTGAAACTTTGTCAGAGTTTATGTGCATCTCACATCATGTGGACTTACACTGCTACTTGTTTTAAATGTCAGAATGTGTTGAGAAATAGATTGGTGCACATAATGACCTTTTTAACTAAAAAAATATTACTTGTGTTGTTCTTGTCCAAAAAAATAAAATGTATCAATAATTTATAATACTATGAAGTTCTAGTACAGTTTTATGAGTAAAAACTGTTAACTGTGTGAGAGGTTGAATAAAAGTTAAACTTGCACAGAACACATTTATTAATACACTTTGATTAGTACCACATTATACAAACATGCCGCCCTCATGGTTGCCAACAACAGAATACCTGCTCGTTGCTCTCAGAGCCCTCTACCATACGACTTGTCTGCCAAACACATAGGGTGTGTACACTACACCAGTACCAAAGCAACTTAAAATATTTGGGGGCTGTGACGCATACTGTCTTAATAACCCCCCCCCCCCCCCCCAAAAAAAAGTAAATAAATAAATTTAAAAATTAGAAATGGTGGTACGAAAGATTAAATAAAATTTTCGGTAGTGTTCAGAGGGAATAAGTTAAAATGTACAATACTAGACATAATAAGGGTGAGGATGATATGGATATACTGAAGGCACTTAACCACTATACTATCATAGCAAAAGTAACACTGAAATAACATTTTATAATTATTTACAAAATGTTCATGAAATGTGATGTTCACCTGGTTGTCATTAGTTTCATACCATTAATTTTAGTTTTTGATCTTAATTAAGTGTGCTGTCCAACACAGACGCTCTTCAATGAAAATGACACCTAAAATCAAATTGAATGAAAAATACCATCCTCTAGGACTGCACTGTGTTGCCATATCTCACTGGGACCATAAAGTGGTTGCACAACTGTCCCTCTCGTTGCAAGTCACTGGTCGCTGGTCACCCACACAAATAGTTGCCGTCCACTGAAGAAATTGGCTGTCGAGCTTCTGTTTCATTATCTTAAAAATTCTTCTTTGTCAGATACAGCACAGTAACTTTTAATTACATCTCTTCAGCAACAATCATCTTCATAATAAAAGATTTTTGGTTTGTGGATTAATATGTGCAGTTACTTTCTCCAATTATTTATTTATTTGCTTGCCGTGGGCAATGCCACAATAATTCTTCATGTTAAATGGGACCCTTTCTTCCAAAAATCTTCCTTATCAGTTTTTGTTTAATACTTCTTATTTTGCATGTTTGTCTTTTGCAGTGTGTTAAGTGTTTTCTTTACTTCCAGCAATTAACTTGACTCATCTCCTACCAAGAAGCCAAAAATGTAGGGTGTCAATTATTCAGATACATAGTTTACCTCTTTTACTCTATCTTTGCGTTTGGTGTTTCTCAGTCTTCTGATCTCTCTGTCCTGTGTTGCTGTTAAAAATTGTTACATCACATATCTAATCTCTACCAAATAACTTGAGATTTCAGGAGTATTAATAATTTTTGTGTTTTCTTTAAGAAATGTACATAAACTCATTTGCTAGAACACTTTGTTAGCTCAATATATCATATCCAAACTTGGAATCATAATCAGGGAGAATGGCAGAGACTTAAATTAACACACAAAGGAAATAAAGACCTTAGCTGCCACTGGGCATTGATTTACATCAATGGGCAAGTTCAAAATTTGTTCCTGCCAGTGATTCGAAGATGAGTCTCCTTCGTACTAGGCAGATGTGCTGACCACTATGCCTCTCAGACAAAGTTGTTTCTCGTGGTCCGCCCTAGTACATCTCCTGTCAGAGCCAAATTCTCAGCTTTCTACTACACATTCTGATGCGGCACCCAAGCTTATTAGCCTTTTTATTTGCAGCATCTCACTGATTCCCATGAGAGTTCAAGATTGGTGTGCACCTGCACTTAAGGGATCATTGGCCATTATCACCTTAATTATACATGACTTAATTATTTAGGTTTTTCATCTAGCGAAGTCACGGTGTTTTTGAGAAGGAAACCACTAAAATGCTTGCATAGAGCCTTGACACTGCAAATAAAAAATAACAACCCCACACAATATGTGTACTTTTACATTGTTCGTTGGGGTCTTCCGTCCGAAGACTGATTTGATGCAGGTCTCCATGCTACTGTATCCTGTGCAAGCCTCATCATCTCTGAATAACTATTGTGACTTACATCGTACTGAGTCTGCTTACTCTATTCATATCTTTATCTTCCTATATAATTTTTATTCCCCTCTCCCAAAACATTCTCTCTCTTGTGGTTATGTGGTTTATTCATCTCATTACATACAATTTTCAAATCATTTGATTTGATGTACAGGAGACATGTCGTCGTTGTTGTTGTTGTTGTTGTTGTTGTTGTCTTCAGTCCTGAGACTGGTTTGATGCAGCTCTCCATGCTACTCTATCCTGTGCAAGCTTCTTCATCTCCCAGTACCTACTGCAACCTACATCCTTCTGAATCTGCTTAGTGTATTGATCTCTTGGTCTCCCTCTACGATTTTTACCCTCCACGCTGCCCTCCAATGCTAAATTTGTGATCCCTTGATGCCTCAAAACATGTCCTACCAACCGATCCCTTCTTCTAGTCAAGTTGTGCCACAAACTTCTCTTCTCCCCAATCGTATTCAATACCTCCTCATTAGTTACGTGATCTACCCACCTTATCTTCAGCATTCTTCTGTAGCACCACATTTCGAAAGCTTCTATTCGATTCTTGTCCAAACTGGTTATCGTCCATGTTTCACTTCCATACATGGCTACACTCCACACAAATACTTTCAGAAACGACTTCCTGACACTTAAATCTATACTCGATGTTAACAAATTTCTCTTCTTCAGAAACGATTTCATTGCCATTGCCAGTCTACATTTTATATCCTCTCTACTTCGACCATCATCAGTTATTTTACTCCCTAAATAGCAAAACTCCTTTACTTCTTTAAGTGTCTCATTTCCTAATCTAATCCCCTCAGCATCACCCGATTTAATTTGACCACATTCCATTATCCTCGTTTTGCTTTTGTTGATGTTCATCTTATATCCTCCTTTCAAGACACTGTCCATTCCGTTCAACTGCTCTTCCAAGTCCTTTGCTGTCTCTGACAGAATTACAATATCATCGGCGAACCTCAAAGTTTTTACTTCTTCTCCATGAATTTTAATACCTACTCTGAATTTTTCTTTTGTTTCCTTTACTGCTTGCTCAATATACAGATTGAATAACATCGGGGAGAGGCTACAACCCTGTCTCACTCCCTTCCCAACCACTGCTTCCCTTTCATACCCCTAGACTCTTATAACTGCCATCTGGTTTCTGTACAAATTGTAAATAGCCTTTCGCTCCCTGTATTTTACCCCTGCCACCTTCAGAATTTGAAAGAGAGTATTCCAGTTAACATTGTGAAAAGCTTTCTCTAAGTCTACAAATGCTAGAAACGTAGGTTTGCCTTTTCTTAATCTTTCTTCTAAGATAAGTCGTAAGGTTAGTATTGCCTCACGTGTTCCAACATTTCTACGGAAACCAAACTGATCTTCCCCGAGGTCCGCTTCTACCAGTTTTTCCATTCGTCTGTAAAGAATTCGCGTTAGTATTTTGCAGCTGTGACTTATTAAACTGATAGTTCGGTAATTTTCACATCTGTCAACACCTGCTTTCTTTGGGATTGGAATTATTATATTCTTCTTGAAGTCTGTGGGTATTTCGCCTGTCTCATACATCTTGCTCACCAGATGGTAGAGTTTTGTCAGGACTGGCTCTCCCAAGGTTGTCAGTAGTTCTAATGGAATGTTATCTACTCCGGGGGCCTTGTTTCGACTTAGGTCTTTCAGTGCTCTGTCAAACTCTTCACGCAGTATCATATCTCCCATTTCATCTTCATCTACATCCTCTTCCATTTCCATAATATTGTCCTCAAGTACATCGCCCTTGTATAAACCCTCTATTTACTCCTTCCACCTTTCTGCCTTCCCTTCTTTGCTTAGAACTGGGTTGCCATCTGAACTCTTGATATTCATGCAAGTGTTTCTCCTTTCTCCAAAGGTCTCTTTAATTTTCCTGTAGGCAGTATCTATCTTACCCCTAGTGAGACAAGCCTCTACATCCTTACATTTGTCCTCTAGCCATCCCTCCTTAGCCATTTTGCACTTCCTGTCGATCTCATTTTTGAGACGTTTGTATTCCTTTTTGCCTGCTTCATTTACTGCATTTTTATATTTTCTCCTTTCATCAATTAAATTCAATATTTCTTTTGTTACCCACGGATTTCTATTAGCCCTCGTCTTTTTACCTACTTGATCCTCTGCTGCCTTCACTACTTCATCCCTCAGAGCTACCCATTCTTCTTCTACTGTATTTCTTTCCCCCATTCCTGTCAATTGTTCCCTTATGCTCTCCCTGAAACTCTCTACAACCTCTGGTTCTTTCAGTTTATCCAGGTCCCAACTCCTTAAATTCCCACCTTTTTGCGGTTTCTTCAGTTTCAATTTGCAGTTCATAACCAATAGATTGTGGTCAGAATCCACATCTGCACCTGGAAATGTCTTACAATTTAAAACCTGGTTCCTAAATCTCTGTCTTACCATTATATAATCTATCTGACACCTTATAATATCTCCAGGATTCTTCCATGTATACAACCTTCTTTTATGATTCTTGAACCAAGTGTTAGCTATGATTAGGTTATGCTCTGTGCAAAATTCTACAAGGCGGCTCCCTCTTTCATTTCTTCCCCCCAATCCATATTCACCTACTATGTTTCCTTCTCTTCCTTTTCCTACTGACGAATTCCGGTCACCCATGACTATTAAATTTTCGTCTCTCTTCACTACCTGAATAATTTCTTTTATCTCGTCATACATTTCATCAATTTCTTCATCATCTGCAGAGCTAGTTGGCATATAAACTTGTACTACTGTAGTAGGCATGGGCTTCGCGTCTATCTTAGCCACAATAATGCGTTCACAATGCTGTTAGTAGTAGCTAACCTGCACTCCTATTTTTTTATTCTTTATTAAACCTACACCTGCATTACCCCTGTTTGATTTTGTATTTATAACCCTGTAATCACCTGACCAAAAGTCTTGTTCCTCCTGCCACCGAACTTCACTAATTCCCACTATAACTTTAACCTATCCATTTCCCTTTTTAAATTTTCTAACCTACCTGCCCGATTAAGGGATCTGACATTCCACGCTCCGATCCGTAGAATGCCAGTTTTCTTTCTCCTGATAACGACGTCCTCTTGAGTAGTCCCCGCCCGGAGATCCGAATGGGGGACTATTTTAACTCCGGAATATTTTACCCAAGAGGACGCCATCATCATTTAATCATACAGTAAAGCTGCATGTCCTCGGGAAAAATTACGGCTGTAGTTTCTCCTTGCTTTCAGCCGTTTGCAATACCAGCACAGCAAGGCCGTTTTGGTTAATGTTACAAGGCCAGATCAGTCAGTCATCCAGACTGTTGCCCCTGCAACTACTGAAAAGGCTGCTGCCCCTCTTCAGGAACCACATGTTTGTCTGGCCTCTCAACAGATACCCCTCCGTTGTGGTTGCACCTATGGTACGGCCATCTGTATCGCTGAGGCACGCAAGCTTCCCCACCAACGGCAAGGTCCATGGTTCATGGGGGAAGAGGAGACATGTCAAGGTTTACAAAAGAAACTTTTTTCACTTTTTTAAGAGAAATACAAAAGTTTACATTATATTTTACATTTCTAAGTTACAGCTACACATGTACATAAAATAATAAATGTATTACAATCCCTGTGTTCAGATTGTGAAGCTGTCCTCAATGAATTCATCGACAGAATAATAACACTTTTCCACCAGGAGAGTAAAGAGCAATCTTTTCAGTGAACCAATCTCCATTTTAAATATATTACTGCCTTTTATTTTATTGAAAATTTTTAACCCCATATACTCTGGCGTTTGGGCATAAAGTTTTAAACGATGTGTTGGAAGTTTGAAGTTATCTCTGTGGCGAGTGCTGTAGTTGTGGTCAAAACGGGAATTGTCTAGTGTATGTTGATTTCTATATAGGAACACCACCATCTCATATATGTAAAGTGAGGGGATAGATAGTACTTTTAAATTTTTTAACAGTGGTCGACAGGATTCCCGTTTTTTTGCAACACACGTTTCTAATTACTTTCTTTTGTAATACTAGGAGCCTAGTGACATTTGCTGAATTTCCCCAGAAGATTATGCCATAACGAATAACTGACTCAAAGTAGCAGTGATAAACTATCTTTCTGGTATCCATGTTTGTGGCACCTGACAAAATACACATTGCAAATGCTAAGTTGTTCAGTTTATTTGCTAAGTAATCTATGTGTACCTTCCAATTTAAATTTTTGTCAAGATTTAGGCCTAAGAACTTCACGTGATTTGCTTCTGTGATATCCTGATCATTGCACGTTATCTTTATTTCACTCCTTTCTACTGATTTAGCTTCAAATTGCATCATTTTGGTTTTAGTTACATTTAGTTTTAGTCCATTTTGATAGAACCAAGATTCAAGTTTTTCTAAAGTATTTTTGGCTTTTTCTGGAATATTTTCAGATACCTCATTTTCAATTAGAACTGATGTATCATCAGCAAATAAGACTGAATGAACATCAGTAGCAAGTGGTAGGTCATTTACGTAAAAAAGAAACAGATAGGGACCCAATATCGAACCTTGTGGGACTCCTTGGGGAACGGTTTTCCAGTCTGATGAATAATTGGTTCCATTTGAAGTTAAAATTACTCTTTGTTTCCTACCTGACAGGTAAGAGCTAAACCATTTTAAAGCAGTGTCTCTGATTCCATATATCTGTAATTTGTGGAGGAGTAATGCATGGTTCACTGAATCAAAAGCTTTAGTCAGATCACAGAATATACCTGTGACATTTCTACCTTTATCTAACGTGGAGCATATTTTTTGGATAAACTCATTTATAGCATTCGCAGTGCTTTTACCCTGTTGGAATCCGAACTGGTTTTTAAAAATTATATCATTTACAGTAAGAAAGTTATTAAATTGTTTTGCTGCAATCTTTTCAAACACTTTAGAGAAGACCGGCAAGAGAGAGATAGGGCGGTAATTCCCCATAACTTCTGTCAATCCTTTCTTGAATAGAGGTTTGATCTCACCATATTTCAATACCCCTGGAAAGCATCCCTGTTCATAAGATTGATTTATAATAGTTGACAGTGGTTTGGAAATAATATCGTACACATACTTGATTACAGATGTTGTTATTTCATCCCACCCATGTGAGGTTTTGTTTTTTAGAGACAATATTTCCTTTTCCACATCCCTTTGGGTTATTTTTTCAAATTGTTTAAAAGATGTGTTCTGGCTGTTTTCCAAATTTGTGATGCCCTGATAGAATGTCATATCCACATCCGATCTTACTACGTTTAGGAAGAATTCATTGAAACAACTTGACATCTGAACAGGGTTTACTATAATTTCATTTTCATGTCTAATTTTCAAAATCTCATGAATTTTTACTTTGGCTCCTAGTTCAGACTGAACAACTGATCACACTGCTTTTGTCTTATTTCTGTGTTCTCGTATGAATTTATTATTTGCCATTTTTTTAGCTGCCGCTACAACTTTCCTAAATACAGCTTTATACTGTTTGACATAAATAACAAAATCTGGATTTCTGTTTGATTTTAACTCATTGTGGAGCTCTCTCATTCTGGCACTAGAGATCTTTATTCCTGTTGTAATCCATTTGAGTTTACCATTAACTTTCTTTTGCTTATATCTACGAGGAAATGATTCATTAAATACCTCTAAAAAACAATTTAAGAATTTGTCATAGTTTATCGAGCTTGAACTATTGTAGTCTACAGGCCAGCTTATTATACTTAATTTACTGCGGAATAAATCAATTTTACTTTTACTGAGATCCCTTTTTATACACACTTCTGGAGACTTTAGGTTATTTTCTTTTGGGAGCTCAATAAACAGAGCTGAGTGATCTGAAATACCCAAGTCTAAGCAGTATTTGTGCTTATTTCCACTGTCAAATTTGTAGTTAGTAATAATATTATCAATGCAGGTCACTGATCTGCTGTTTTCCCTAGTGCCTTCAGAAAAATTTAGCTTGAAACCAGATTTCTGAATTAAGTCACGAAATTTTGTGGAATCATTGCTTTCAACTAAGACATTTAAGTTGAAGTCTGCTGCTATAACAACTTTTTTCTTACTTTCTTTCTGGAGTTTTTCCAGGAGGCATTCGAATTTGGTTAAAAACACTTTTGTTACCGCACATCCAGGAATTCTGTAGATTGCTATAACCAATGTATTCAGATCACTCAGCTCTACAGAGCAACTTTCAAACACGCTCTCTTCATTTAAATAATTAAAACTCTCTCTTACTGTATAACTTATGGAAGAATTGACAAGAATGGAGGCGCCTCCACGAGATTTGCTTATTCTACAAAAGCTAGCAGCTACCTTTAAAATTATTAATACTATTTAGTACTTTTATACTATCTTCTGTTAACCAGTGTTCATTTAGGCAGATTATTTTAATATTTACGGATTCTGAAAGCAGAATTTTTAGTTCGGCGACTTTTGAGAATTTACGATTTGGTAGTTCTGCCTCTAAGCCATTTATATTCCAGTGCATCAATAGATCATTTTTGCTTTTAGTTATTTCACGTGCATCCTTTGTTTGGTACCTAAACTTTTTATTTTCAGTTTGAATTTTTTCTTTGTCACCCCTATCACAATGAATTAGTTTCCCTCTTTCTCCCCCCTCCCCTCCCCAGTACTAAATTGGTGATCCCTTGTCTTAGAATGTTTCCTAACAACTAACCGCTACATTTGGTCTAGTTATGCCACAGATTTCTTGTCTCCTCATTAGTTATGTGATTTACACGCATAAAATTCATCATTCTTCTGTAGCACCAAATTTCAAAAGCTTCAATTCTCTTTTTGCTTAAACTGTTTATCATTCATGTTTCACTTCCGTACTTGGCTACTCTTCATACAAATACTTAACAGGAAAGACTTCCTAACACTTAAATCTATATTCGATGTTAACACATTTCTTTTCTTCAGAAGCACTTTCCCTGCCATTGCTATTCTACATTTTATATCCACTCTACTTCAGCCATCATCATTTATTCTTCTGCCTAAATAACAAAACTCTTTAATTCGCTCAGCATCACCTGATTTAATTCGATTACATTCCATTATTCTTGGTTTGCTTCTGTTGGCGTTCATCTTACATCCACTTTTACATGCAACACCTTATTTTATGTCTCAGTTAAAAAAGTATTAATAGGTAAGATGATGTGGAATACACATCACACCTCTGGAGTGGGACAATCATCACAACAAAATTGAAAGTTTTGTGATAGTGAGAAACCCCCCCCCCCCCCCCCCCCCCTTATTTTCCATCCTACTATTGAGTGGCCGTAATTTAAATGGTCACAATCATAAAATTTAGCTACAATAAGGAAAGGTAATTATTCATTAGTCATTAAAACAATGATGTTAATGAGTCAGAATACTTTCTTTCCTCATATTTTTTAACTCTCTTTATTTTTATTTTTCAGGCACTGAAAGTGGCAAAGCATTTACAACTTCTGCTACAGTTAGCGAAGAACAGTCATTATGTTTCAGTTGAAGATCACACCTGGTTGAATTTCCTTCTTAAAGCTGTCGATTACAATAACAACAAATTGCAGCCTATACTTGCACCCTAGTGATATTATAACATTGAGAGTGAAGTGTACAAGTACGCAGCCTTATCAATTCTGAAAGAACTAAACACTTAAACAAGGGGAAAGGATAAAGTGCTTCCATGGTAAAGTTTAATTTATGAGGATAGAACCTTTTGATTTTGAAGCTTCTGCCATTATTTAGTGTTGAGAATTGGACATAGTGTCACCTTTCCTGATCATATCACTAGGCCAAAATGAAATTGCATTCAATCTGGGTACAATGTTTTTGAAAATCATACACATTGGTAATGTGTTGATATTTGCACTGCAAAAGACTGTTTAAGATACAGTATCCTGGTTCAGCCAGTTGCTATTCATCTGTAAAGATGACAAATAATTGCACGAATAGTTAAAGATTGAATAAGTACTTACATACCTGGAATTTCTTTAATTATTTAATTTTTCTTGCACTTAAGTCGTATTTATGCAAAGCAGTCAACGTTAAGAGACTGACTGGTCTTTTGTCCATTTTTGTGTTTCTTTGGTTGCAGGAATTATTGTAACAAACTTAAGGTTTGTTTCTTTATATCTTGTTAATAGTACTCTTTTTAATATACTGTCTACATTCAGCCAGATCCTTCCCATTTTTATTTTCTATGCAAAAAATGATCATACCCAGACTAATATGGAAGTAAAACAACAACTGTGTCTTGTAGAACTTGTCCTTAACCTAGAGATATAAAGTACAGTGTTAGGAAACCTTAGATGTTGCTTACAGATTGATTTGTTTCATTTGAAGAAGATTGTTTTTAATGGATGGTGTAAATGTGGAGCAAAAGAGTTGTTCTATATAAGGATGTAAATATTCCTTTTTATATCAAAAAAAGATGAAAAAGCCTTTACTGTGTAAATCAACTTTTGTAAACTATGTAAACAGAAGAATGTAATTATAATGCTAACTCAGTGAATTAAATGTATTTTACTACATGTATGGAGGAAAATATTCCCCTCATGCTACCTCCGCGTCCTCTTGTGCGAGGAGGTATGCATGTACATCCAGGCACACAGGAATGCTTCTGCCTCCACTACTACTACTTTCCACAGTGATAGGCACTGCTACTGGTAAAACCATACACTTTCTGTAGTTAAATACTACACCGTGCAAATTTTTATAATAGCAGGAAGAGGATCTAACATAAATATGTATAAAACAATTATTGGCATTGAACACAACATCCATAAATAGCATGACATTTGAAATAATACTTGAAATAAGAAACGTCATATAGATTTCCATGAGTAAATACATGCTCATACAGTAATGGGTAGTCCTTAGTGTAAAATAAATATAAAAAGTACAGATAAATAATAAATTACAAGTCATTGTCCTGGCTGACTACATTGTGCACACTGTAGTTTGACTGAGGTGAGAGGTTGTATCAGTTAGAGAGAACAAGGGGGAGAGAAGGTGGGGCGTGGGAGAAATTGGCTGATGGCTGCAAGGGAGAGGCAGCATGCATAATGAGGCAACTGTGAGCTTGTTTTGGCCACAGGCAGGGGGAGCTGTCCACAGTACATAATGATATGATGGAATGGATTTGTGGAGGGGGGAGACCCTGCTGGAGAAAACATATGGCTACCAGATGGGTGAACTTTGGGTGATGGGACAGTGACTAGTAGAGAAGGTACTGTTGTGGAGACAGATTCAGATGGCACTGGATATGAAGTGATGATTGAAATCGAACATGTGCTCAGCAGCATGTTCTCCCACTTGGTGGTCACCTCTGCTGTTGGCAATTTGGCAGTGATCATTCATTTGAGTGGAGAACTGGTTGGTGGTCATGCCTGTATGGTATTATGAGAGAGCCAGTATGACAAGACTGCTCTCACAGGTGGCTCTGCCTGATGGGTTAGGGAAGCCTGTGTCAGGACTAGTTAGGACATGCTAGGTTGTTGACTGGCCTTTGATTTTACAGTATCCTGATTTTACAATGCAGTTCATAATTACAACACACAGTAGCAAGCAGTAGAGTGGTGCCTTACTGAGTCAAGGGGAATTAGGCCAGGACTTACCCATTGCCTCTGTAGCAGAACACTGAACCGAGAGAGGATATTGAACCATGAAGTGAGAGCTCTTAGCCATAGTGTAAACAGTGAAGCGCTACTGACCTTGTGTGTAGAAGAAACTTCATTGTATGTACTGATCACAAACCCTTGAAATGTTAGCAAATATAAGTGACCCGTTGTCGAGATTAATGAAAGTCAGTATTAAACTGGCAGAATATGACTTTATGAGATAATATACAAATACGTATCGCAAAACATAGCAGCAGATGAACTGTTGCGTATACCAGGAGACGCAGCTGCAGTTATTAGGAACGTGGTCAATGAGGAGGAATAAAACAACCAGCAGCCATCAAATAGTGAGGTGGGGAAATAATTCATCAATACAGGAACACCAAGGAATCAGTCACACACATGGCTGTATTAATCATGGAGGGTCTGAAGGGGGATGTAGGAGAGTACATTCAAAGTTCTGAGAGCTGTCAGAAGAACAAGACTATGCAGAATAAGCTGAAGATGCCCTTAGTGCTGACCAAAATAAGTAATCAGGTAGTCGCTCATTGTGATATCGACAAAGTCAGACCGCACCAGGTAACAGAGAAAGGGAATAGATACATCCCAATGTTTCAGAATGCCCACACGAAATTTATTGTAGCAGAGCTTATAGCACAACAGGATGTGGACACAATAGTGAGAGTCTTCGTACAGAGAATAATTTGCAATTATAGAATAACATCAGTATTATTGAGTGCCCAAGAAACAAACACTCTTAAGTGACATTGTAAAGAGGGTTTATCATTTATGAAATCAAGAAGATTCAGTCTTTTGTGTACTGTCCACAAACAAATGGAACAATCGAATGAACACAATGAACGATAACGGAATATCTACCATATTTTATGGGCTATAAATCACACTTTTTTCTTTTAAAATTTCCGCCTTAAATTCAGTTGAATCTTATACTCTAAATTAATATACAAATATCCAGCACTTTATTTAAAATTCCTGCCAGCTTTATTAAAAACGGCCATATATTCAATGCTTTGGAAAACCTCTCTGTATCTGGTTATATTGGATTCAACTGGCAGCAGCAGTGCATTGATAAAACAAACATGAATTGCAAGGATTCACAAGCTTGCTAACACTATCCCCTCCTGTCCCGACGTAACAAACCCAGAACACTGTCTAAGCCTATGATACGTCATTGCAGTCTACGGTGCCAGTGAACTTGAACTGAAAGTGATTTGTTTTATTGGCAACAGTACAATATTTTTATTAGTAACTAGTTTTGTCATGGAAAAAATAAAAGGTGTTCATATGATGCAATCTATAAATTGAAAGTAATAGCATATGCAGAACAACATGGAAACAGAGCAGCTAAATGGAATTTGGCCCCCACTAACAGAAAAAAAAAAAAAAACCATTCGCGATTAGTGGGCTAGTGAAGAAGAAACGAAAAAATTGAGGGAGACTAAATGTGCAAACAGAGGACTGAATGCAAAATGGCCAAAACTAAATGATGACATATTGAAATGGATTCAAGAACACTATCAAAATGACATTGAAAATAATTCAAATAAATACACACTCGTAAGCCAGCACTACAGTGGAACTTCAGACATTAAGGATGGAGTTGGTTGGTGCTACAGGTTTATGAAGTGTCGTGGACTTAGCATGCAGATCGAAAGTCTCAGAAAATGCCACAAGAGTAGGAAGAGAACATATTATCTTTCCATCACTTTATTATTCAACATCAAAAGAAAACCAGTGTGGAACTAAGCCAAATAGCAAATATGTATGAAACTCCTGTGACATTTGATGCACCGAATAACAGAACTGTTGCCATGGTAGGTACTGAAACTGCAAAAACAGGTGGACATGAAAAAATGCACTAAACTGTTGCCCTTTCATATTGTGCTGGCAGTACTAAACCTAATCCAACGATAATTTCCAAGTGCAAAACAATGCCAAAACCTTCTGATATACTGACAGATGTTGTTGTTCACTTACATTACAAAGGTTGGATGGACACGGCTGATATGAAATTGTGGAATAACAATGTGGGAGAGAAGGAAAGGTGCTTCGTTAAAGAAGAGTTCCCTTCTGGTTCTAGATCAGTTTAGCAATCATCATTTGAAAAATTCTGTGAAAGAGAAACAGACGGGGAATTCACAATTGTAACCACTTAATGTCTCAATAAATAAACCATGTAATTTATAACAGTATGAGTGAGGAATGGAACAAATGTATGAGGAGTGAAACCCACTGAAGGGAGCTTTAAAATGACCGACAATCAAACAAGTGTCTCAATGGATAAAAAAAATATTGTGGTGTATATTGAGAGAAAAAGAATGAGGATGATGATTTTTGGTTCGGTTTTATAAATTAAGATGGCATTGGAGTCTAATAATAAAAATTAGTGTGCTTCTTGTAGTCCATCAAGTATGGCGGGCTATTTTGTGGGAACGAACCAGGAAAACTGGGAAGAATGGTGCATTTTGTCACTTTTTTTAATATAACACACACCATCTTCGCTTCAATTTGAGTTTGGAAGAATATGCAACATACATGGTATTCTACAGTGTGATCTGGCCAAAATACAATACCACTATGATGATTACGTAAAGGAAATTAAAGAAAGGACACATCAGATGGCAAGCTGTGTTAATAAGGAAAAGAATAAGGAATATTATCAGGCTCAATATTGAAAGGAATTCATTGCTAGAGACAAGGTATTATTACACGATTAAAGTGTAAGGAGATGGCGGTCAAAGAAATTAACAAGCCCATTGTGAGGAAATTTTCATGTCATAAGGACTTGTGACCCAAATGTAGCACTCCAATTAATGAATAGCTTGTTCATAACAGTACACGCAAACAGGTTAAAGAAATTCATTTACATTTAGACACATGAGGTTGCAGTAAAATCTAGTTCTCTTGTTCTGAAATATTAAGGGGGGGGGGGACTGAATTGAAACTGATTAAAGATAAGATTTACTTACAGGAATTCTAAAAGTGAGAGACATTGTGATCAGTTTTCGGACAAAGGCCAACCCCAGGTCACTTTGCCTCTTATTAGCCGTGTGCTGGCAGCAGTAGCAAGCAGGTAGGACAAGACAAGAGTATGAATGAATTAGGATTACACAAGAGAAGCAGAGACTGAGAGATCCAGTAACTGAAGTGTCTAATAATGTAAGATGCTTTATTTTCTCAAAAAAATGTTACAATATACAGACTTTATGTGCACAAAAATATAAATCATATGACACTGGCAAGGCACAGAAATTACACTCCTGAGGCTGCCACTAAACTTGCCATGTTGTTACAGTTCAGTATCTCAATCCAGTAGCCATCAGGATCCTTAATAAAAGCAATTCCTTTCATTTTTCCTGAAAAACAAAAGGACATCATGGATCACAATAACTGTACAAGGCATAATATCTGAAATGTAGGAAATTTACAGATTCCCAAAACAAAAAAGAGACACATGAAAATTATAAACACTAAAGTGAGGCCCAACTGGGTAGAGCTTCTTGGAACCACACTTCCTGAGTATCAGGGATAACATGACAGACTAAATACGAATTTGTTTCAAAAAATAATCTACTTTGCACTAAGTGAGAGCAAAAGAAAATTTAGCCCCCCCACATTACTTTGTTTAGTCACTAATAACAACTCCCTTGAAACTTCGTAAAAGATTAAAACTGTGTGATGGTCTGAGGTTTGTTTAGGGGAAAAACATTCGGTCACATAATGGTTTCATGCCACCTGTGTGACTTTGTCCAACTTAAGCTCATTTCTATGAAATGCAAGGGAAAAAATCAATATTCAACTGTGAATTTGAATCATATCACATATGAAAAACAATGGTTTCAATAAACATACACGTCCCCACAAATTTGCACGGTTTAAGTAGACATCAAATTAGAGACAGGAATACTTGGGAGAAAATTTGGAAGCAGAAAATCTTAGAGGTGCTAATACACAGAAAGCAAATTGTTACACGGTATCCAAGATAGGCCTAGTTTTGCCTTCCTGGAGAAATTGTGTGAAAAACAGGCATTGATTCAATGAGAGCTCCTCGTTATTAGAAACGAATCTCTATTCAGATGAACTGGTAGATGCTCTACAAGGAATCATTTGATCTCTACCTTTACCTGTACCAACTTTTTTGACGTAACTGTCAACAGTGAACAGCAATATTAAAAAACCACCAGTAGACCATACTACAAATAAAAACCATTGTGAAGCTGAAGCTGTCAAATGAAAACTGCTTCCATAGTTTTGTGGAATTTTAAGGGATTCCAGGATCACATGGATGAACTACATCTCGCTGTAAAAAAAGGACAAGAAAGTCAACAGTAAATCCACAAAAAGGATTATCCCTGGGGTGAGAAAAATCAAATCAAAATACAAGAAAGGAGGAACAGTTACTTTTTATAGATAAATTACAGTCATGTGACTTTTGAAGCAATGAACATGTGTTAGTGACAAAAATTCTGTTCTGCGCATCTGAATGCTCACTCCATAGATATTCATATTCTACGACTATGACAAGCAACATGAGTGTTACACTGTAAGCCTTGCTTAAATCAACTCAACATCCATTAATGCAGATATAAGGTCTGTTTACTGGTTTCAAAAAATTTAGGCCTCCAACAACAGGTGTATTCCGTTTTGTGTGTGAATGTGACATAAACCATCAGAACAGCCAGGGAATATGACTAACACACCTAACAGAAACAGCCTAGCAAATAAGCTGTGGCCGAGTACTACCCGGAATACAATCAGAAAAAGATATGATGAGTACCACAGCAATTAGTAACACTATTGACATAAGGATGCCAGAAAATCTTATGAACAGGTATGGAGGTTTTGGTTTAAGATGACACATTTTCCCCTTATTACCACAAATTGAAGTATTTCTATTTTAAAAGCCTAAGTTCAAGTGATGTTCTATTCAGCCATCCTAATCTTATAACAATTTTTCTTGTATTTAGTGAGTATAACTGTTCTTTTATTAATTTTGAAGAATGAGATTTGGATTAATGTTGCAGAAAATTTAATACAGATAAAAAGCAAAGGCGTGAACAATACACACTGGCTAAGTGTTTCCTATAAAAAATTCTGGGTCTCTAGTGGATCAAAATGAAGTAAACTGTAACATTTCATACCCCAATTATTTTTTTGACTGTACTGCACTGGGAATATCTGCTCATAGAATGCATGTCACGCCTCTGAAGAAAACTTTCTATTTTTTGATTTGTTGTCTAAAAGTTGACAATTCAGTAATTAAACTGTTAAAATTACAAACAAACAGAAAGGCAGGTCAATAATCACCTTTCTAGATGCACTAAAGACAAAAAAAAAAAAAAAAAAAATACCCGATCTCGAGGGAGAGGTAGGGAGCGGGGAGGGGACAAGTTGCACATTGTTAAGGTTATTACTGGCCAACTTTTCTCCCCTCTTGTAGTTTTTACAATTCTTCTCAACTGAATTTTCTACGACTTTCTTGTTTTGTCTCTATGCATTCACTGCAATAGAAAGGTGGCACTGTGTCATTAGGAGACACAGTGATCTTGGATAATGATTTTCTCCGTAATGCACAGGGCAGATCTCACTTTTATTGATACAACAGGTTTGACATCATTAGCCAAATTGCTCTGCATTTTGAGATGGCCTAGTTTAGTTTGGTTGAAATCAGATATATCAATAAAATTAAATTTACTGTAATACTTGCACCTGTTGCATTATAACTGTCTTAACAACCAATCTCTCTTCTGTACAGCATTATTTTTCTACTGATCGTTCATTGTTTCACAAAAATGATTTTCTCTTCATTTTGGAAACATATGTTTTCTTAGTTTGAAGATTTTTTTTCCCTCCTTTGGCTACTATCATTGTTCATTCAACAACCTTATCCCAGCTTTTGTAGTCCTGTATGCTTTGTTCAGTGATTTGTACGCATTTATGTTGCTGTAATTTTTTTTCTATTATCACCTGTTATTGATCCACATCCTCCGTGGGACAACTGTTTTGTCTATTAGTACAGACTCTTATTTTGACCCTTTTTCTCCTTCTGTATTATTACCTAAACCAGTGTAGGAGGTCATTGCCTCTTATTATTACTAATCTCAACATGTTTCTACAGTCCTTCCAAAAGCATGTTTTCGCTGTAGAAAAACTACAGACGTACCAACTTTTTCTGCAGTTCTGGTTCCCCTTAGGACCATTTCAAAAGCCTCACAACAAAAGTTCCCAGTTACAGCTGCAGTTCATCTTCACATTCTATAATTCTAAAATGATCAATCCTTAGACCATACCCTTTTTGTCCTTGACCTATATATTGACTCTTATCAACCTCCATTCCCAGCAGTTCCTGCCTCAATTTAAAATCCCTACCTTTCAAGGATGAGTAACCCCCCCTTACCAACCAACCTTTCCCAACCAACTCCTCTTTCCTCCTGAAGAAAGAAACACATAGCTCTGGCATTGAGAATGATCATTTTCCATATTTAGTATTTCTACCAACAACATTGGATGTGGCAACTCCCGAAAGTAAGTGCTGGCCAACCTTTGTCACTTTTTCATCGTCTATACCATGGTAATGCACTATGACTGTCATAATTCAAGACCCGATTACAAAGAATTACAAGGGGGTTTAACTGTGTTGTCAATAGCAAGCACTACTACCCATCTGGAATGTTTTCTCCACAGATATGAAACACACATTGTACAACATACTAAAGATGGGTCGTTCGCGAACTAACGGGTCCGAAGGAACGGTTCATCAAGATGAACGGAACGAGCGATGAACGAATTCTAAGGAACGGTCTTTCATATTTCACTTCGGTCGTGGCTTTCTACTTATAGTTTCCGGAAATGGGAAACGGTCGGTCTCGTTCCTGCAACTGCATGTCGGCCAGTCTCGTTCCACCCTCAGTCCCGTTCCTGTCAGTCTCAGTCATGGCTTTCTACTTACAGTTCCCCGGAACAGGAAATGGTCAGTCTCGTTCCCACACAGCAAGTCCGCCGGCGTCGTTCCATTCCCATCTGTCTGTGTCTCGTTTCGCCGGACTCATCCTCCTTTGCGTGGCCATTCGTCGCAGTTCCACTGCCGAATGCTCATAGTTCGGTATAGAATTGTTCATTTCATTCGCTGCGCATGCCCATTCTAGATCCATTTCAAATCTTTTTTGAACTCTGAACATCTGGTTCTTTTCGTATTCTATTCAGTGTCCATGGCCAGTAATTAAAATGTGTTTTGACCAGTAATTAAAATGTGTTTTATAATTACATAAAATTACGTGGTATGTAATACATACATCTTTGCAGGTAACACAGCGGCATATCAGCTCGTTTCACTATTTCGATAAGCAGCAGAAGAAATACTTGTAAAAAAAGCAAGAGTTTTTTTGTTATCACACATGCATAGGAAGTTGGCGTGGCACACACGAGTGGCCATTTTCTGTCTTTTTTTGATCCAAGGTAAAAGACCATGTTCATTGTTGTGGCAGGCAGGCTGACTTACAACTGAATGATGTCCGCATTCCATAATAGAGTTTCTGGTGTCACATTTTGTAAAGTGAACATCACAACTCCTACAATATTTCAGTGGCACAGGGTGCCGCACGAAAAATCAGCCCCGAGTAGTAGACTGCTCATTGTTGCCAACCAATCGTCATCTATTGTTTCGAAGTTGTCTGCATTAGCTTATTTGTTATTTCTTCACTGCCTAATTATTACATGTTTACCTATTGTGCTCGTAGCGGTCAACAAATCCTGCGTAATTGGCGAGCAGTCTGCACTTTGGGCCTGTTTTTCATGCACCACCTTACATTATTTCACTGTGAACAGCCACATAACGTTACAGTTGGCTAAACGAGAGGTTTTGCAGAATCACAACAAAAATTATAATTGAGTGAGAATTCTGTTGCGAAATAAAGCTCTATATTCCAGGGTGGAGGCAAGTGCCTCTTCTTGGCGCCTTCCATCTTGAGCCAGCTATACCACTAATTTTCAATTTTTCATAAGAACCATATACCATGCACAAATGAACGGTGAACGAGTAAAAATGAACGGTTCCCAAAAACGAGCGATCACCAGTGAACTAGTTCCCAAGGATGAACGACACACACATTTGCTTCTCTGAATTCAATTACACAGGTAATTTGGTTAATCAAATTAATGAATTACTCTGTACTGGACCAAGGGATACCAATGTTTCCTTGCATTAAAGCTCTCACCAAATAAAACTGATCAACCTCCATATGTTTGTTGGCACATACTGTGTGTGTGTGTGTTTTTTTATTTTATTTTATTTATTTATTTGCACACAAGAGACTCATACCAGTCTTTCTAGAACCTTGAACAATGAGAACTGAATTACTGATAGTGCACTTGCAACAACATTCACAAAGGAATCATGACAATCAAATAATTAAGAAAGTTGAAAAGCTAATTTTTCAGTAAATATTTCGAAGCTGCCATTGTTGTATAGAAAAATTAGGTTTAAAACACTCACTAACTAAATAAATTATTTTACAGATCCACAATTTTTAAAAATATTTAGAAGCCTAATATTTAATTAAAAATAAGAATAAAGAACCACACACACACATTTTGCAGTTTCACTTACAGTGATTTCTTTGTTTCACAAGTACACTACAGACCCACAGAAAGAACACCTGTCATTGGATGATGCTGCTTGGCAGAGGTCCTACATCAGTTCTCTTGTGGTACAACCCGGTCTTATAGGTACGTGATGGGCAGCAGGACGATTCCAGTTACTTTTGTTTTGCTCCTCGTATAATTTATGTCAAAATACACATGTAATATTATCATCTCTCGAACATGTTCAGCTAGTTTTTGCTACTATTTACATCATATATTCGCTGTTGTCACCAAAGTAATGAGATTATTGCCACCTCTCAACCAGTATCTGGTGCCTACTGTAAATACTGTAGCATATCTGTGTTCTATTAATCAATATTCTGTTAATGCGAGATCACACTTTTCAGTGTTCAAGTATTAAGATATTTTAGCATGAAACATTCATCATTGCGCTGATGAAAGAATGCAAAACAGCGATAAGTGTGTCAATGCAATATTTTGCACAAGAGAAAAACATTCTAGTTTTGAAAAAAACTGGGATACTTTTACTGTCAGCAGATGTGGCAAATATTCTCCCTGTTAATCTCCAGTTTTCCTTTATTTTACTTTAAATTTCAAAACTTTTTCACTGCAGGGCATCATGGTACTCAAAACATTAAGCAACTGATTAACAGTTTGCTCTGTAAATGCAGCACAACCATCCAATAATGAAATCCTTCAAAACCAGCAATGGTAATAAACAACAAATTTTTTTGAAAATATGGCAAAAATTTAGTGGCTGGTAGTTGGTTAAAAACTTATAAAGAAACCTGGGCAATAGTTTTATTATACGTACCATCATTTGGTTTCTTAACAAACTCAACTCCAAGCTTCTCAAATCTCTCACAAGCTTTGTCCACATCTGGTACCATCACACCAATATGACCTGCAGTAACATACAAAAGACACATTATTTGGAACTCCATGATACATTTTTTTTTAATTTTAAAGATCCTCAAACTTACAATTTTTTATTATTATTTGCTTGCCTAAACATAATATTCTACATTTTTGGTATTTCCTGAAAAGCAATGCCTTTATTTTTTTAAGTGCATTTGCTGTTCACACCATGAGCTTTATGTACAGGGTGGAGAAAAATTGTGTCACGAAATTTTAACCCCGGATATATGATGCCAGTGGGAACCAAACTTACTAATGTTGCGTAGGTCGCCAACGCACCATTTTTAAACTATGGAAACTTGGCGCCAAGCGCTCCGATTGGCCTTGGGATTGCCCTGCTGCCATTGGTTGGTTGACGGGTAGCGTTAAGGTTTTCGGTTCACATATACAAACGTCCCTCGCCCTGTCACTGCCCCAATGTGATACGCACACACGTCGAATAGATCTTGGTGTTTGTCTCCACCTAATGTCAGAGGCATTCCGACGTAATCTTCGCTTCGGACCACACACACGGCACCTGCAATTTAGGCGTACAGTAAGCATGGTGGCAAGTATTTGTTCGAAGAGCAACAAGATATGGTTTTTGTTTATCAGGGTGTATACGGGGACAAGGAAGAAAAAATTCCCGGATTTCTCCCGGATATCCCGTTTAAAAAATATGCTTTTTCCCGGGTGAAAATACAATTTTTCTATGCTAAGTGACAGTAGGTTTTCCGTAGATTTTCCCTCGGAACTGTAAAACTTATCAATCCTTTGAATGGTTAATGTTTTATACAATCGCGTAGAATTTCCCGGGGAAAAAAAAAGAAAAGACGGGGCAGAGAAGTTTAGGAGAGACTTTTAATTAAAAAAAGAGAGAAGTTTTGGAAAGACCTTTGATTTGCAGCAACATATACGCTGCATATTTTCATATTACGAAAGTATAAATTCGAATTGCACCAAACACAGCGCGTTAACTTCCGGAGCGTTGAAACCGAGGTTGCGATGTCCTTTTGTAAGCGAGTCATATCTCAAGCCACGAGATCTCGCCAGCCGATGACAGCAGCTATTCAGAGCATAGGACACGTGTTATAGTCGCCAATAGCAAGATCACTGGTTACATAGCGCGAACACACAAGAGGAAAAGTTAACGGTTTACATTAATGTACACAGTACCGTATATCTACAAGAAAATCTAAGCTTTCACATATAATATTGGTCTCTAAGATTAACACTCTACAACAGAAGCTCAGCTTTCACATGAAATATTGATCTTTTTTGCGTGTGTTATACTTTAAGATACATCACACAAATGTGCCAGTAAATTTAAGATCATGACATAAATGTTTCGGCTCGAAATTCTTGTAAGTGGCTGGTCCTCAAAATGTTCAGTTTCGAACGCTCTGTGATTTAGATATCAATCCCACTTTCTCACACGTAACATAATTCATCTTGCGTAAAAAGAAATTTACTTTGAAAGTAACGCTTTTCTAACCACCGTTCGCAATACTATCTGGAGACTGTTAGGAATAGGTTCGATTTACCAGTTGCCAGAGAGTGCCAGAAAACAGGCTTTACTGTGCGTGTGCAACTACAGTGGTGTAGGAAGCCCGCATGTTCGTGTGTATAAAGCACTAAGAGAGCTTACATTACACAATAAAAGAACAGGGCATCAGAGAATACTCCAAAGCGCATCGGAATTTCGTAAACCATACTAAAATGCATAATTCGACTTGAAACGCAAATTGGTCTTTTCCAGATTCACAATGAAGTAGGTCCCATCTGATATTAAGCTTTTCAGTGTGGTTTTTGGGATGTAAATTTTCTTGGTGTACCAGTACTCTACGATCTCATTTTAGGTTCTTTATTATGGCATAATGCCATACATGGCAAAGATGACAGCGTGCACTTGAAATTCAGCGAACAATTGGAACTAGCCAATACTGTAGAACAAAACACTTCGTTTCATATAAAATGATTGCCTCAGCGGAAAGATTAATAAAGCCAAATTTCTTTTGCAAACTTGCAAAAAGAACTTCATTGTTCTGCGAGGCGATTAAAGCTAGACTGATACTAACTTGGAAATAAAATCAAATCGGAAAACTGAAATTAATAATATATTTTTGTCCATCGTAATTATGTGAATGTATTTTAATTCACTTTATAGCTCCCGGCCACAGAAATCCGTTTTGTTTTCATTTGACGTGGGAGCTGTACACGAAGAGAAGCAGCGAAATCACTTAACGTAAACACGGGTCACGTGGAGACTAGCCCCCTGCCCGCTACAACTCTGTGCAAGCGCGAATCTGGCAGCTAGGGCGCGGGAGAAAAATTTTTCTCGTTTGCATCTGGCTACTTGCTGCTACTGCCGATACAGCTGACAGCCCAACTTCAAATAGCGGGAAGCGGGAGAAGTACTGCTTATACGCGAGTCAAATGCGCATGCGCAACAGACCGGTGGCAACTGGTCAAACGAACCTAATGTGAACAGTTATGACGTCATGCTCATAGCAAGCGGTTTATTGTTATGAAGAATTAAAGCCGGTTCCCACTAGGGCTGCCGCGCGTCAAAACCGCGCGTCAGCGGCGTGGTTGCCATGGAAACGGCGTCAGCGGCAAGGCGCGGCGGGCTCTGCGTCGCGGTTTGACCATGCGAACCGCTTCCGCTGCCGCGCTCCAGGTGCGCGCCGCCAATCACAGAACGCGCTGAGCGTGACGTCAGGTACGGAACCCCGGGCCACACGAACTTTCGCCGAACCGCTGGCATGTTACAGCCTGATGTCTTCTCTCGATAAAGGACCGAATTTCTTTTCGTTATTCGTCGTGGTTACTTGCTGTATCCCATTTACGTAAACCTTTACACGAAATTTTAATGAGTGTGCAGAGGTAAAAACGCATTGCGTGGACTTTGCGTACAGTTCATTTTAGGTAATACATTACTGCGTATGAAATTTAGTCAACATATCCAAATTGTTTTTAAAGCTGAAGGCAGAACGATAGCTATCACCGTTCTCGAGATATTGAATGATATGTCGGCGGACGGGCTGTGCGGTGACCGCGTGCGGGTCGCTCGCAACGCGACCGATACTTCGTCCTGCTCGTCGTAAACCATGTGGTTGTATCAACTGCAAATTTCGTAAACGGTTCAAGAAATCGAAACGCGTTTTTTTGCAAACGATAACTTGTAAACAGTCATGTATTTCGTCGCATGATAAATATCCAAAATCTGTTTATCTACCGAGATATGAAAGTAACTACAGTTTTTCAGAAGGGATAGATGAATTGTTTTAAACGGCATTTAATAGCATGTGGAATGAGAAGTTAAACCGAGACTAATTTACTGGTACGCCATAAGATGTCATTTGCTAAGTATCTACAGCTATTGATTATTTCCTTTCGTAAGTAACAAACGTTTTTTTTTTTTATTTATCCAGTGTACTTTATTGGTTCAAGACGCATTTCGCCTTTTACTTTAAGGCATCTTCGGTGGAATCTAGAATGATTAAGTTTTGTTTTGATATGTGATACTTGCAGATTATGAAACAGTTCACATCTTTTTTTACGTGAATAACTGATTACTTACAGTGAATCGAGTTTTTAGCAGACATCTGCTTTTCCCCTCAGCTGGTCACAAGCTGGAGGTTGAACTAAAACTTAGATTATGGAACATAAGCACATTTTCACGTTCGCTCTCTTTTCTTCTGTCACTAGCTGTAGACATTTTACCGAAAACACTGATTTGAAGTCGTAACTACAGTGTGTTCACCTCATGTCCCTTCCTGTTTGGTTTGTTTATGTACATGTTGCCAACCTAAAGAATTATATGCTTAAAACGAATGTTTGTTTATTTCTGTTCTCCTTATATCTGTATGTGTGTGTGGCTAGCCAGTGATAGTTCTAGAAAGTTGAAAGTGAATGCAGTAGTTGTCAGACAGTGATTGAAAGATTTGGTGTTCAGCTGATTTCAGTTTTGGTTTAAATGTTTTGTGGAGGAGTGCATGGAAGAGTAAATTCACTGCTTACATTAATAGATAAAATAGTAGAATAGCATTTCAACAGATGATTATTATCAGAATATATCACCCAGCCCCTTTGTCCTCACTCTTTGACGCCTCATAATATGTCCTGTCAATTTACCCCTCTTGTAGTCAAAGTTATGCCGTAATTTCCTCTTCCTCCTCTATTTAATTCCGTACCTCTTCTTTCGTTACACGATCCTCATATCTAATCTTCAGCTTTCTTATTGATCACCACGTTTTGAAAGCGTCCATTGTCTTCTTGACAGAACTGTTCATCGCCCACGTTTCACTTACATACAAGGCTGCACTCCTCACAAATACAGCACACCACACAAATACCTTTGTAAAACAGTACCCAATCATTAGAATTTATATTCGATGTGACCAAATTTTCTTTTTCAGAACGCTTTTCTTGCTATTCACAGTCTTCATTTTATATTCTCTCTACTTCTGCCTTCTCAATTACTGCTTCCCTTTCAAGTCATTTAAGTCTTAGAAATGCAGTTTGGTTTCTGTACAAGTTGTAGATAATCTTGTGGCCCTTTGTTTTATCTATGACATCTCCAGAGCTTCAAAGAATGTTTTAATTAAGATTGTCAAAACCTTTCTCCAAACAAGCAAATGCTATAAACACAGTTTCGCTGTTCTTCCGTATGTCTACTTAGTTAAGTGGTAGGATCAGTATTGCCTTGCGTGTTCAGACATCTTACAGGAATCTAACATTGTGCTTATGTTAGTTTGTACAACCCCTCCCCTTCTCCTCTCTACAAATTCCTTCCACTTTCTAGCCTTCTCTTATTTGCTAAGTTCTGGCTTGCCAAATGAGTTCTTGACAGTTGCTTCTCCTTTGAGCAAAGTTTTCTTTGTTCTTTCTCATTTTCATTCCCCTATGTTTTCCAAGTGCAAAATCGCGTTGCAATTTTGGACTTTCTGTCAACGTCATGTTTAGACATTTCCCATGGCCTACTTTATTTGCTGCATTTTTATATTTTTCCCTCTTGTCAAATTTAATATATCACGTTTTATTTAACGATTTCTACTGTACCTTCTTCTCGTTCACATACTCTGCTGTATACACAACTTCTTCTCTCGAAGATATCCATTCGTATTCTAGCGGATTCCTTTCCCTGTTTCAGTCAGTCGTTGCATTATGGTAACTTTAAGATTATCGAAAAACTGTAGGTCTTGACTTATTCAAGTTCCATTTCCTTAATTTGTTACCATTTACTGTCTCTTTAGTTGTAAACTGCAGCTCGTAACCAATAAAGTATTGTAGGTTTGCGCCTGCACTGGGAAATGTCTTATAATTTAAAATCTGGTTTCGAAAACTTTGTTCCAAATATGTATTATTCTTTCATGATTCTTAAGCAAGGTGCTGGCGATGATTACATTATGCTCCGTGTGAAATTCTATCAGTGGCTTCCACTTTCATCCCTTCCCCCAAGCCTTTGTGTTCTTAGTGTTTTCCTGTACCTGCTACCGTATCAGATTTTAAATTTTTGTCTCGTTTAACTATCTGAATAATCTCTTTTGTCGTACATTGTTTCAATGTGTTAGGAGATAGTGAACAATCATGAACGGTAGTCATGAAATCTGTTTATGGTTAAATGAGAAAACATGAATAATGAAATATGTGAAACAGTACGTTGTACAGAAAATGAAAAATTCGTATGTCTTAAACCAACTTCGTCTTTCCTTCATGTAGGTGTAAGATATAGTTAATCAAACGCACCGGGCGTTTCAGTGGGTCCCTCCCCGTACCTCAGTGGCTGTCCGTCATTGGCTACCGCTAGCGTCTGCCGCTTCCAGATGGGAACGCCAATTCCGTGAGCCTCCGCGTCAAAGCGGAAAACGCTTGCCGCTGCCGTTGCCGCACGCCGCGCTCTAGTGGGAACCGGCCTTTAGAGTCTGAGCCCTACGGCCTTTGACATATTTTTGCTATTTGCAGACGCTTGTGCGTGCACGGTGTTTTGTTGTTGTAAACTGCACATTTCCTTTGCCACTAAAGTTTCATTTTTTCCCTCTCGTTAATATTTTATTACTGCAGTATCATTCTCCAGTAGCAGGATACAATAACATTCTTTGCTAGAGAATCAATTCTGCAGCCAAAACTACAAAAATTTAACTGAAAGATAAAACAATGAAAAATTCCCGGGTTTTTCCCGGATTTCCCGGGTCGTATACACCCTTTTTATGGACTAGCCAATGGTAATGCGCATAAAGCTCGACGGTTGTATGAGGAATGGTACCCAGCAAGACACCACCTACACCTGCAAACTTTTACAGCAATTCACTGGTGACTTGACAAAACAGTCTCGTTAGCGGGATATCAAGGGGTGCTGGAAGACCTTGAACCCGATGGGGTGCTGCATTTGAAATGACTGTTCTTGAGTGCTTCGAGGAAGCACCTACGGCAAGTACTCGAGCACTTGGACATGACATGGGGGTCACTCATTGGTTAGTCCGGAAGGTTTTGAGGAATGATGACCAGCATTTATTTAGTTTCCACCCTGCCCAAGATCTAAATCCTGTGGTGCACAGGCTAGAGTTTTGCCGGTGGTTTCTGCGACGTGTTGCACGAGATCCCGACTTCCCAGCCATTGTGTTGTTTACCGACAAGTGCACTTTCCATCGAGATGGCCTTTGCAACACTCAAAACGTTCACTATTGGGCAAGGGGAAATCCTCACACCACGTATGTCCACGGACACCATGATCAATTTTCACTCAACATTTATGCAGGCACTGTGGGCGACCATCTGATTGGGCCTGTCCGGGGGAAAATTACCTTCACTTTTTGCAAGAAACTCTACCCGGTCTACTGGAAGATGTTCCCCTGGACATACAGCTATGCATGTCATTGCAACATGATGGGGTGTCCGCACATAACAGTTGTGTTGTGCTGGGATATTTAAATGAACTCTTTGACATCCGGGTAATTGACAGAGGTGCTCGTAGGACGTGGCCCCGTGATTATCAGATCTCACGCCACCGGACTTTTTCCTATGGGGATTCTTTCAAGGTTCTAGTTCACCCACCCAGACATGAACTAGCTAGAAACAAGGAGGAATTAATGAATGGATCACATTCAACATGCCGCCAATCACATCAGGACAATGCCAGGAATCTTTGAAAGAGTTTGTCAAAACACTGTTCGACGTTAGCAAGGTTGTGTCGCGTCAGAGGTTACTGCTTTAAGTGAACAATGTCCTTTCTACAAAAAAGGCCTTTTCCAGGGCCGACACAATTTGTAAAAGACTTTCTTTATGCAAGCTAACCGCTACTGACAGGTTTGTTCCGTGTACGTCTTATCATGAAACTACAATGGATGGGAGGGGACCCTGGCGAATATGCCCCCAGGACCCAGAGTGCAGGCCTCCTTGGATACATCGCGATACCTGGCAGGCAGAGCATTCACGGTCATGCGTCGTCCAGAGCATCCAGCAACAGGGCAATCCTGCTGCCAATTGGAGCATGTGGTGCCAAGTTCCTGTAATTTAAAATTTGTGCGTTGTCGACCTACACAACATTAGTAATTTTGGTTCCTACTGGCAACAGCTATCCAAGGTTGAAGTTTCATGACACAATTTTTCTCAACCCTGTATATTCATTTAATGCACAGTATTTGGACTGCACTGTTTTACAACTAGCTTACAGCATTGTTTTCAGTACATGTCCATGTCCAACAAAACTATTCACAAATATAGTGTAACTTTTCTGTTATTTCTGTTCTCTTCTCCTATGAAGGTCAACACGCTTATAGAATATAGGTGGTAGGAATAAGGATTCATCACAGACATTACTGATGGTGAGCAGACCCACAATTAGAAAAAAATTAATCATCTGGTATGTCTTGACCCATCTCTTTGTTTGTCATCCAGCCTCCTTTTTTGCTTTTAATTTAACAGTCTTCTAAATCCTAGCTTCTTTAATTTGTGTTACAATTTTTTGCTTTCTTCCCATGCGACAAGAAAGTGAGAAGTTGTCATCCTGGCACAGAAGTGGTATTGACATCAATGAATTATGATTTCATTATCATGGTACCAGTTGCGCAATAATTCAAACATGCCAATGGGTATTCATAGAAGTTGGAGACAGTTTATGATACATTTGCCCTTTCATTTTCAACAATTAAGTGATGGGTGACATAATCCTAATGTGCCATACTTCTCTTCAAGATAATCTGAATGAAGTTCCAAAACTACAACTACACAAGCAAACACTGAGAAAATGATTAACAAGGTATTTAATCATCAGCAATTAACGGTGTATAAAATAGCTGATGCTACACCAGAGAAAGTATACAGTACATTTTACACAAGAAATTAATGACGAGAAAGCTTGGTGTGTAGCGATCCCATATGCTTACACAAGAAATTAATGACGAGAAAGCTTGGTGTGTAGCGATCCCATATGCAGAAAAATCAAACTGATATTTGGCACTGCTTTGTTTCTGTGGCTATAAGAAAAGAAAAGTTAATCAAAGCACCAGGGGTAGCCAATGGCCCTGGACAGAGAGGGGGAAGTCGCAGTTATGACCAGAAAAGATTCTGCTTACTAATTACCCTGAAAAGTATGAAACAATATCTGGCAAATACTACACAACGTTCTGGACTAACTGGATTAAGGCAATTAAGGGGTATGTATTGAAAAAGATAAAAGAAAGGTCAGAGATTTCCTCAGGACAATGCACATGCCTGCAGAGGTGCTTTGGCAGAACAAAAACTGAAGTACAGAGCGATTATCATTAAAGCTCCAGTTTCAAAATGCAGTAAAAAAGGAACCACTGCTCACAATTACATCAAATTTGAAAGGAATATTATTGAAGGAGGACAAAATAATGTTTAAAAAATTGAAAATTTTCCCACTAGGTAGACCTGTAAGTGTAGTAATGTAAATGGGTTTGGCTACAAATGATAGATGAGTCGCAATATGATGGCTATGGTGCGAGTTGCACATTAAACCAACTGTGCCCTGTAAAGTGCATAACCACAAAAGTTTGGCATTCAACAGCTGCAGTAGTGTTTGTGAATTGCGTAACTTGGTCAGGACTTGGGTAGCAACCCACTCTTTTGCCTATTTGGACATGGCCCATCCACCACAACAAGGTAGTACCATATTTGATGGGAAAAATCAGTTTTTAATTGTCCTGAAACCAAAAACCACATAAAAAGCAACAATGACACCAGATTCTAATAGTTCTGAGGCAAAACGACTGCAAAAAAGCAACAATGAAATTGGTTTTTCATTGTGGTCTGTCGCAAGACATGTTTGATATTTTATCCACCATTTTCTGCCACAAGTTGATATTGAGAAACAGGATGTGCTACAACAGATCGGAGTGTTTCAATGGTCATGTTTAAATGCATTGCATAACGTGCACTTTCAATTCAGCTATGTTTGTAAGCGGGGCACTGAACACAGCAACTTTCAGATAATCCCACAGCCAGAGGTCACACAGATTAAGATCGAAGTAAGGAACAGAACAAATTGCTATTCGCCTTAAAAGATTACCTGTTGGGTTGCAACAGGCACAACAAATAGATTGTTGCATGTGTATGTTTTCTTTGTTGAGGAAGGCTTAGGCCAATAACTGCATGTGTAACAATCTTTCTGCTTGCAACCCAATGGGTCATCTTTAGGGTTAGTAGCAATGTGACCTATTCCTTATATTGTTGCTATTCCAACCTGCAGTTTCGATTCAAAGATTAGAATCAGAACGTCTGGGTGGTCAGGCTGTAGGGAAATGATGGCTGATAACCCTAGCATTCCCAAAATGTCTCTGTAGCAGCTGCTTCACCGGTTTTGCAATGTGTGGAGGAGCGCCATCTTGGATAAAAATGCTCCTATGCACACATCCACACTTTTGAAGGGTTGAAATGAAAGAGTCTCATAGCATTTACGTAACAGGACACATATCCATGAAAAAATATGTCCCTATGATAAACGACGATGTCAACCCATACCACACAGTTACTTTTGTAGAATGAAGCAGTTGTGGTTGATGTGCTAGAGGATTTTCCATTTGCATATTTTGCAATTTTGAGTATTGATACGTCCTCGGACATGTAAATGGGCTTCATCTCGTCATAGAATGTTCCATGGCACTCATTGTCCACTTCCATTCGAGCAAGAAATTCTGGAGCTAATGTTTGCCTTACTGGCAATCAAAATGATGCAACTCCTGAACATGGATAATTTTGTATGGATAGCAATACAGGATGTTTCGTAGAGTTTTATGTGCACTGCACTCATAGATAATGTCCCATGTTCAGCAAATTCCCCGTGCACAACATGTTTGCACACCACTGCTTCAATGCTGTGGTCAAATCTAGTAATGTCCGTTCAACTGTTTTGTTCCCTCTGTCACACTGCACTTCAAAAGAACATGTGCTTTTTAATTTCATATCATTTTCTCCACACCCTTGGCAGAAATCGGACCAATGAGTTTTTTCATACCCTTGAGTATATGGAACTTCTGCAGGCTTAATGGCACACAGTCACTGTCCTTGTAAAAGAGCTTTACCAGTGGTGCATGATCCTGCATTGAGACAGTCTTGCCGAGTGTCTTAGGTGCAAACTGAGGAATGGCCATGCACTGCCATGTACTTCAGATACTGCCACGGGAAAATCAAAAGTTTTACTACTGTGTCATCGTTCTCACTTCAGAAATCCTTCAGACTATAGCTATAACCAAGTTTAGCATTAAAACTCTACCTTCTATTGCTCATTTAATCAACATAAAAGCTGCTTTTATTTACATTTATAAGGAAGCAGTAATCTGAGAAGAGTGTACTGTGATCATATATCTCACAATGAAACAATAATTCAGGGAAAATGAGACAGAAATTAAGTGAACTACCTTTTAAATATAAAACCATAGTGCACAGTCACCTTAATGTAAAAATACTCTGCATAATGATAACTGGAGCCACTACAGTCTTAAGAAAGTTTTCAAATAATTGACACCAAGCTCATCATGCATCAACTCAATGTATGTTTTTCAAATAAAAGAACTTAATAACAATTTTTTAGAGCAAACATGGACTTAATAATGTTTAAAACAAAAGAGTACTTCCCTCTCCCTCTACCCCCACCACAATCAGTTAAGCCCCACTAAGAAACAAAGTGTTGGCACTGTTAGTCCAGTCAGCATCACGTAGGGCCAGAGGTGCATGTGTGTGTGTTTCTGTGTGTATTGCACTGTAGCTCATCAAAGGATAACTCCGAAAGTATTCTTTTTTCGTGTGCATCTATCGACAGCTCAATGCTATTCTTTTCAGTGAGTACTCTCCTTTAATCTAAAAGAATTTAAATTTTACAAGAACTTTCCTACATCAAATATCACTAATATTGACTTCTTAATTATTATGAGTCAGTAAAATATTACCACCTTGTTAGAACAGCATCTCCATCCAATAACTGTATGACTAAAATCAAATAGTAACAAGAAAACACCAATGCATGTATGATGGTAAATGAAATACAAACAACATGCAACAAGATAGGCATAAATGATTGGCACAAAGTAGCACGTAAAGAATTTGAATGAAACGTGATATCGGCACGGGAGCTTTAAGTATCTTTGAAGTCAAGAAGAAGAAGAACTGATTTTGTGCTCCGAAGTAAATTTTTAATATAAAGTATACAAAAATTATTGTATCTCAAATGGTTAATGTTGTTGTGGTCTTCAGTCCTGAGACTGGTTTGATGCAGCTCTCCATGCTACTCTATCCTGTGCAAGCTTCTTCATCTCCCAGTACCTACTGCAGCCTACATCCTTCTGAATCTGCTTAGTGTATTCATCTCTTGGTCTCCCTCTACGATTTTTACCCTCCACGCTGCCCCCCAATACTAAATTGGTGATCCCTTGAACATGTCCTACCAACCAATCCCTTCTTCTAGTCAAATTGTGCCACAAGCTCCTCTTCTCCCCAATTCTATTCAATACCTCCTCATTAGTTATGTGATCTACCCATCTAATCTCCAGCATTCTTCTGTAGCACCACATTTTGAAAGCTTCTATTCTCTTCTTGTCTAAGCTATTTATCGTCCATGTTTCACTTCCATACATGGCTACACTCCATACAAATACTTTCAGAAACGACTTCTTGACATTTAAATCCATACACAATGTTAACAAATTTTTCTTCTTCAGAAACGCTTTCCTTGCCATTGCCAGTCTACATTTTATATCCTCTCTACTTCGACTATCATCAGTTATTTTGCTCCCCAAATAGCAAAACTCCTTTACTACTTTAAGCGTCTCATTTCCTAATTAATTCCCTCAGCATCACCCGACTTAATTCGACTACATTCCATTATCCTCGTTTTGCTTTTGTTGATGTTCATCTTATACCCTCCTTTTAAGACACTGTCCATTCCGTTCAGCTACTCTTCCAAGTCCTTTGCTGTCTCTGACAGAATTACAATGTCATCGGCAAACCTCAAAGTTTTTATTTCTTCTCCATGGATTTTAATACCTACTCTGAACTTTTCTTTTGTTTCCTTTATTGCTTGCTCGATATACAGAGTGAATAGCATCGGGGAGAGGCTACAACCCTGTCTCACTCCCTTCCCAACCACTGCTTCCCTTTCATGTCCCTCGACTCTTATAACTGCCATCTGATTTCTGTACAAATTGTAAATAGCCTTTCACTCCCTGTATTTTACCCCTGCCACCTTCAGAATTTGAAAGAGAGTGTTCCAGTCAACATTGTCAAAAGCTTCCTCTAAGTCTACAAATGCTAGAAACGTAGGTTTGCCTTTCCTTAATCTTTCTTCTAAGATAAGTCATAGGGTCAGTATTGCCTCACGTGTTCCAACATTTCCACGGAATCCAAACTGATCTTCCCCGAGGTCGGCTTCTATCAGTTTTTCCATTCGTCTGTAAAGAATTCGCATTAGTATTTTGCAACTGTGACTTATTAAACTGATAGTTCGGTAATTTTCACATCTGTCAACACCTGCTCTCTTTGGGACTGGGATTATTATATTCTTCTTGAAGTCTGAGGGTATTTCGCCTGTCTCATACATCTTGCTCACCAGATGGTAGAGTTTTGTCAGGACTGGCTCTCCCAAGGCTGTCAGTAGTTCTAATGGAATGTAGTCTACTCCGGGGGCCTTGTTTCGACTCAGGCCTTTCAGTGCTCTGTCAAACTTTTCACGCAGTATCATATCTCCCATTTCATCTTCATCTACATCCTCTTCCATTTCCATAATATTGTCCTCAAGTACATTGCCCTTGTATAGACACTCTATATACTCCTTCCACCTCTCTGCTTTCCCTCGTTTGCTTAGAACTGTGTTTCCCTCAAAGCACTTGATACTCATGCAAGTGTTTCTCCTTTCTCCAAAGGTCTCTTTAATTTTCCTGTAGGCAGTATCTATCTTACCCCTAGTGAGACAAGCCTCTACATCCTTACATTTGTCCTCTAGCCATCCCTCCTTAGCCATTTTGCACTTCCTGTCGATCTCATTTTTGAGACGTTTGTATTCCTTTTTGCCTGCTTCATTTACTGCATTTTTATATTTTCTCCTTTCATCAATTAAATTCAATATTTCTTTTGTTACCCACGGATTTCTATTAGCCCTCGTCTTTTTACCTACTTGATCCTCTGCTGCCTTCACTACTTCATCCCTCAGAGCTACCCATTCTTCTTCTACTGTATTTCTTTCCCCCATTCCTGTCAATTGTTCCCTTATGCTCTCCCTGAAACTCTCTACAACCTCTGGTTCTTTCAGTTTATCCAGGTCCCAACTCCTTAAATTCCCACCTTTTTGCAGTTTCTTCAGTTTCAATTTGCAGTTCATAACCAACAGATTGTGGTCAGGGTCCACATCTGCCCCTGGAAATGTCTTCCAATTTAAAACCTGGTTCCTAAATCTCTGTCTTACCATTATATAATCTATCTGATACCTTTTAGTATCTCCAGGGTTCTTCCATGTATACAACCTTCTTTCATGATTCTTGAACCAAGTGTTAGCTATGATTAAGTTATGCTCTGCGCAAAATTCTACCAGGCAGCTTCCTCTTTCATTTTTTGGCCCCAATCCATATTCACCTACTATGTTTCCTTCTCTCCCTTTTCCTACTCTTGAATTCCAGTCACCCATGACGATTAAATTTTCGTCTCCCATACTACCTGAATAATTTCTTTTATCTAATCATACATTTCATCAATTTCTTCATCATATGCAGAGCTAGTTGGTATATAAACTTGTACTACTGTAGTAGACGTGGACTTCGTGTCTATCTTGGCCACAAAAATGCGTTCACTATGCTGTTTGTAGTAGCTTACCCGTACTCCTATTTTTTTATTCATTATTAAACCTACTCCTGCATTACCCCTATTTGATTTTGTATTTATAACCCTGTATTCACCTGACGAAAAGTCTTGTTCCTCCTGCCAGCGAACTTCACTAATTCCCACTATATCCAACTTTAACCTATCCATTTCCCTTTTTAAATTTTCTAACCTACCTGCCCGATTAAGGGATCTGACATTCCACGATACGATCCGTAGAACACCAGTATTCTTTCTCCTGATAACGACGTCCTCTTGAGTAGTCCCCAACCGGAGATCCGAATGGGGGATTATTTTACCTCCAGAATATTTTACCCAAGAGGACGCCATCATCATTTAATCATATAGTAAAGCTGCACGCCCCCGGGAAAAATTACGGCTGTAGTTTCCCCTTGCTTTCAGCCGTTCGCAGTACCAGAACAGCAAGACCACTTTGGTTAGTGTTACAAGGCCAGATCAGTCAAGACTGTTGCCCCTGCAACTACTGAAAAGACTGCTGCCCCTCTTCAGGAACCACATGTTTGTCTGGCCTCTCAACAGATACCCCTCCGTTGTGGTTGCACCTACGGTACGGCTATCTGTATCGCTGAGGCACGCAAGCCTCCCCACCAATGGCAAGGTCCATGGTTGATGGGGGGGAAAAATGGTAAATAGTTAAGCATATTTCAGTGGTGAATTCAAACATTTTTCTGTTATTCACCTTTCATTTCAATGCTTTTAATTTTTTAATAATGACTTGTGCAACTAAGTTCAACAAAATGCAGTTTGAAAACTACAGTTTTTTGAGGTTTGGTTGCATGAAGCATAACACCGGGGCAGTGGATGACTACATGGGTAACCTTTCACAACTGCCCTCAAATTGACTGGTAAGACTCCACATCTAACAGCGTAGCACTGAACCATGGCAGCCTTCATCTCTTCAGTTTGTTTCATTATTGGCCAGTCATACCCACTGGTCCGCATAATTCACAGCTCTATGACTGCATTTCCCATGAAACGTCTGATAAAAAAAGAGGATATATATTGACTGCTGAAGTCACAGTACTTCCCATCCACTTCGAAATGTTTAATCTCCAGGTCAGCAGAAGTGCAGCTACCTGTGCTAGAATTTTGTAATGAATGCCACTCCTGCACTCAGACTGCAGGAGGGAGCAGATGCCTCCTGTAGCTACCCCTTGTGAATGTCTATGGTGCGTTTTATACTGAAACACAAGTGCAACTTGCCAAGCTAGACTTGGTGCTGAACTTCCCACTGCTATAGAAAAATCCTTGTGATGTCTATTCTATCCAACTTCAGCCTCACATGTAACACATCCATCAACACAAAGGAGGCATGTAGTATCCTGATGGAGATTTCAAAATTATTCCAACAATCGTAGGAAACAAATCCAGTGTCAACGCAATGCATGATAGCATAAAAAATGTCACATATCACATTTCAGAAGTGTTCACTCAACAATGTGTACAGGATAGCATGAAAGCTACACAGTGGAGACAAAAGAATATATAGTCTGTTGAACAACGTAAGTTGTATGGTCATCAGCAGTATACCCAAAAAGTAAAACTCTGTAAGCTGTGGCAAGCAGCTGCAATAAATACGTCCACCAAATCTTGTTGAAAACTTAACTGCACTGTTTCCATGATTAGAAGTTACAACTATTGTTTGTAATGTAGCAACCAGTTCTGATCTCTGAATGGCACACATCCTAACTGACAAAAATACCTACTTGAGATGAATAGCGTGTGAAAAATGAGTGCCTCAGGGCAGTCAAATGAGGAACACTCTCAACCTTCATCAAGTTCTTACGGTACTGCTTGGCTCAGCTGTATTTTAAATGATGTGCACATGCTCTCTGCATCACTGCGAACTTCAGCATCAAGTGTTGCTGGCAAAAACTATTTCCCGAAGTCTCTGCACCCATCCAGTTAAGTACAACACACTGGCTACTAAAGAATTACATAAGACTTAGTCTGCAAATAAAATCATAAAACCAAAACACCAAATTGTTCTGATGTGCTGACCTATGACAAGCTGCTCACACAAAGGTTAAGATGCAGCACAAGAGGTCTTTATATGGCTGCAATTCTAGTACAGATTAAGCAGTGACAGAACATTGGCGGAGAGGACAGAATGTTTCCTTCATAAGGGACATGTAACTTCCAAAGAACACATCCAAAACCAGTAAAGCTTGGCGTAAGTATTATTACCACATCCGTAGTGTTCACCCATCCAGTGTGGATAAATTCAAGAATATCTTCAGAATTTCAAAGAGAGCATTGCAGTCAACACTGTCAAAAGCTTTCTCTAAATTCTACGAATGCTATAAATGTAAGTTTACCTTTCCTTAACCTATCTTCTGAGCTAAGTCATGGGTCACTGTTATCTCATGTGTTCCTACATTTCTCCGGAATTCAACTTGATCTTCCCCTAACCCGGCTTCTACCAGTTTTTCCAGTCTTATGTGAAGAATTTGTGCTATTAAACTGATAGTTCAGTAATATTTACACCTGTAAATATTGTAATTATTACATTCTTCTTGAAGTCTGGGAGTATTTTGCCTGTCTCATGCATATTGCACACCAGGTGGAACAGTTTTGTGATTGCTGGCTCTCTCAAGGCTATCAGTAGTTCTGACAGAATTTTGTCTATTCCTGGGGTCTTGTTTCGAATTAGGTCTGCTGCATCACATTCTTTTCACGGTACTGTAACTCTCATTCAATCTTGTCTACATCCTCTTCTAGTTCTATAATACTGCCTTTCAAGTTCATCTCCCTTTTATAGACCTTCTATATACCTCATTCCGCCTTTCAGCCTTCCCTTCTTTGCCAGGATAGGCTTACCACTTGAGCTCCTAAT
This sequence comes from Schistocerca serialis cubense, assembly GCF_023864345.2. Taxonomy (NCBI): domain Eukaryota; kingdom Metazoa; phylum Arthropoda; class Insecta; order Orthoptera; family Acrididae; genus Schistocerca; species Schistocerca serialis. Next base: position 455,002,588 of record NC_064639.1, on the reverse strand, counting down.
ATTCATACAGCTGCTTCTCTTTTCCCCAAAGGTCTCTTTACTTTTCCTATCTTTTCCCTAATTATATACACTTCTACATCTTTAAATTTGTGTTCTAACCATTGCTGCATAGCCATTTTGCATTTCCTGTTGATCTCATTTTTTAAATTTTTGTATTAGCTTTCACCTGTTTCATCTGCTGCATTCTTATGTTTTCTCCTTTCATCAATTAAATTCAGTATCTCCTATGTTATTCAAGGATTTCTACTAGGCCTCATCTTTTTACCTATTTCATCCTATTCTGTTTTCACTATCTCATCTCTCAATGCTATTCATTCATCTTCTAATGTATTCCTTTCCCCTGTTCTAGTCACTCATTGCCTCCCTATATAAGGTAACTCTAAATTGCAAATTATATGGAAAATATTAGATTGTGATGTTCAGAGGAGTGCATCAATTTACACACACACACACACACACACACACACACACACACTACACTACACTACACTACACTACACTGTGTAGGAGGCTAGACTAAAAGTACCAATGCTAGCAGCTTAGAGGGAGCCAGCCGATCGGCTGATTTGCTGGCTAGGAATGCAGGGAGGCTGGGGGCAGGTATAAGGGCTGACATGAATGTAGCGGCTGGCGGAAGTGGAATACACTGAGGCAATGGGGGGATGTAAATTGGGAGGGGCTAACAGGATGGAGGAAGAGGAAACTGCTGGGTGGAAGGTGCTAGGACAGTGGGTCAGATGAGACTGAGGCCTGGACAATTATGGGAGCAAAACATGTGTTGTAAGGGTAACTCCTATCTGTGTAATTCAGAGAATTTGGTGGCAGAGGGAAGTATCCAGATGACTTGCGCTGTGAAGTACAAGCTGCCACTGAAATTGAGCATGTTGTGCTCAGGTGCACACTGGGTGGTCAGCTTTGTTCTTGAGAACAGTTTGATAGTGGCCATTCCTCCTTGTTGACAGCTGGTATGTAATCATACCAACAAAAAAAGCTGTCCAGTGTTTGCAGCAGAGTTGGTGTATGACATGGTTGCTTTCACAAGTGGCCCGACCTCTGATGGGATCTGATAAGCCTGTGACAAGACTCAAGAGGAACTGCTGGGTGGGTGGGTGGATTGGGCAGGCTTTGCACCTCGGTCTGCCACGGATCATATCCCTGCAGCAAGGAGTTGGGAGTGGGAGTGGCCTAGAAATGGACTAGGATGTTTTGCAGGTTGGGTGGTTGACAGAACACAACTTTAGGAGGAATGGAAAGGATCTTGGGTAGGATATCCCACATTTCAGGGCAGGGTGAGAGATAATCAAAGATATACTGAAGGATATAGTTCAGTTGTTTCAGTCCAGGGTGATACTGGATGATGAGGGGGGTGCTCCTTTATAGCTGATTCTGAGGGGTGGTGGGAGGTGTGTGAGGATTGCAGGGAAAAAATTGTCTGTGAACTTGGTTTGGGGGGCGGGGGCTGCCTGTCTGTGAAAACCTTAGTGAGGCATTCAGTGTATTGGGCAAAGCAGTTCTCGTCACAGCAGGTTAAGTTGTCCACTGGTGGTTAGGCTGTATGGGAGGAATTTTTTGGTGTGGAAGGGATGGCAGCTGTTGAAATACAGGCACTGTTGCTGGTTATTAGGTTAAATGTGGACAGAGGAGTGGATGGAGCCATCAGAGAGGTGGAGGTGGTCAACATGCAGAAAAGTGGCACACTGGGTAGAGACGATGAAGCAGGTGAGAGAAAAGATGGTAAGGTTGTGAAGGAACGTGGATAGGATGCCTTGCCTCTGAGTTCATACTATGAAGATATCATCAGCGAGCCTGAATCAGACTAGGGGTTGGGAGTTTTGGGAGGCTAGGAAGGATTCATCTAGATGGTCCAGAAAATAGGATGGCATAGATGGGTGCCATGTGGGTGCCCATGGTTGTGCCACAGATTTGTTTGTAAACCTTTCCTTCAAAGGAAAAGTAGATTGGGGTCAGTGTGTCAACTATTAATGGCCTGCTAGAATTTCAAGTAATTGTTTGAAAATATTTATAGTCCATTCAAATTTACGAAAAGGAACACTCTCTTACTGTAACCATGCTTACTCTGTGTAACAGTGGTAGCTACTTGATCACACATCTTTGCACATGCAGACACTAAGACACCAAACAACAATGTCTATACAGATAATCTGCTGATGTGTAGCACTGTGATGTTTGTTAATTAACTGCTGAGTGTTGAGAAATACATAATTCTTCCAGATCCTTTTTCATGTATTATGGATTGGCAATCAATCCCATCTGTACCTTCCACTGGAATGATGCTATGGTAACATTCCTATGCTCATTTACATTTCCTTAGTTATGTGATATTTATCTGATGAACATGTGCTGGCTCTGTGCAAGTACAATTTTGCATGCACATCACATGTATAAAAATGAGCATCTACTGCTCTAGTAGTGCAACTATTGTCTTGGAAGTTATGCTGAGGATATAATGTTCATAGACTACCTTAATTCTATCAGTAAATGATGTCTCTTGCTGAGACTCATAAATTTAGTCAAAATTGTGGGCGATCAGTTACAGAAAGTGGTGCTTATTCATGTTAAATGTGTGTATTGTAGGATATCATTATAAATTCTGTGTAACAGTAACATGGAATCCGTCTCCATAGCCAAGGTCGGTAACACATAATTGTACAGGTGGTATTTGACGTGCTGGTAAGCCGATTTGAATCCTGGTTATGGATGAAATTTTCACTGCTAGTATTTGCCTAGCAAGGGGAGGAGAGGTTGCGCAGTAAAGTGCCTTTTCACTGATGCTGTTGATTAAATTTGAGACCTCTCCACAGTCTCATGAAGTGAGGGCACGTGACACTGTCGATGGTCATCCGCCCATCAGATGAGGACAGGAAGCTTGGTGGCATTCCTGGTGTTTTTGAGAGGAGGAGGCTATGAGGCAGCACTGATTTCACCCTCTTCTTTCCTTCCATCCGTAACAACACAAACTCAACACTACACTGTATAAGCACTCATCACAGTCATCCACATAGCACAGATACACATCTGACATTTCATAACAGGTTGGACAAACATAGGGGCTAACTGCCTCCACTTGGACCTTGCCATGAATGGCAGTGCAGGATTCCTGCATCTGCTCCACCTATGCTCATTTCCTAAGTATGGCACTACTTATTATTAGTACTTACTAACACGGAGCATTTGAATGCAGTGTGTGTGCCCAAAGAAGAAACCTTTGGTCGAAGAAAATTCTGAAATGAGTTTTTTATTGTTTGTTGCTAATAGTGGGTTTTCTGCATGGTAGCTGCCAACTGTACTAGTGCTCTAAGGTATGGAAACACATGTCAATGCACTCAGGTGACGAGCCATTTGCTAATGCACAGAAGTCAAAGCCCATAGCTTCGCAGTGCTGAAATAGTCAAAATTCTACCAATGACTAAAAATTTGAGACAAGTTTGCATCCATAGAGAAATCAATCACAACTGAGTGAGATGATAATTTGATAATTCAGACGATGAGAAGATAATTTAATTTAAGAAATATCATGGTATTCATCTCTAAAAATTTTGTTAATTTTTGATCTGTCTGGCTATTTCATCACTGTCTGTTACTGCTCATAAACACTGTCTTCTTTATCTGTTAACTGATCGTGTTAGTATATTTTGACAACATGAAATGAAATGTCCACGTACATTCCAGCAACTCTGTTAGGGCACTCAAGAAAATGCAAACATACAATTCACAATTCAGAGAAGTCATTAAGTAACAAATGAGGGAGGACAGTGGGAAAAAAAAAATTATAACTGGAGATAATGTAGATGACTAAATGCACAAGTGCATAATGAACTATATAACAATACAATGTCTTATAATGTCTGAATGTAAGTCACACTCTTAATTTTGAGCGGAAGAGAAACTCAGAGTAAAATTTACTTGACATTACCCATGTCTGCTTGTGTCTGTATATGTGCGGATGGATGTGTGTGTGTGTGTGTGTGTGTGTGTGTGTGTGTGTGTGTGTGTGTGTGTGTGTGTGTGTGCGCGCGCGCGAGAGAGAGAGAGAGAGAGAGAGAGAGAGAGAGAGAGAGAGAGAGAGAGAGAGAGAGAGAGAGTGTATACCTGTCATTTTTTCCTCCTAAGGTAAGTCTTTCCGCTCCCGGGATTGGAATGACTCCTTACCCTCTCCCTTAAAAGCCACATCCTTTCGTCTTTCCCTCTCCTTCCCTCTTTCCTGATGAAGCAACCGTTGGTTGCGAAAGCTTGAATTTTGTGTGTGTGTTTGTGTTTGTTAGTGTCTCTATCAACATACCAACACTTCCGTTTGGTAAGTTACATCATCTTTGTTTCAGATATACTTTGTTTCCAGATGTTGTTAATTAGATAATTTTTGCAGCTTTATAGTCCACAGCTGTATTGCTCAACACTTCTCAATCAAAAGATGTACATTTCCGTAATGTTACCGATCTGATGTAGAGGGTAAGATGTGGACTGCAAACTCCTAAAAGTACAAGATACTCCCCAGCTATTGCCCATCTATATGTTTTCATTCATGATACAGCAGTTCAGCTTGTTCTCCAATGTGATACAACACTGCACATTAGATTTTTTCCCATATTATCTATCAAATGAATGTTCTGTGTAATGAATTCCATCAAATTTGACATTTGCATCATAATAATGCTGAACTCCCAAGCTTGTTGATAAATTGCTGATGTTTTTCTTAATGTTATCACTAACTGGTGAAGACACACGTTTTACTCTTTAGTTTTAGAAAAACTGTGCCTGTCCTGCATTGTAAAATTATGGAACTGCAAGTACGATAGTAGTTTCTATCTAAATGAAATGTCAACAATTGAAGAGCATTACATTGTTACCTCATATACAGTGATTATTTTCCAAATACTAGGGCTATTTCTCAATAACGGATTTTCCAAATACTAGGGCTATTTCTCAATTATGAAGTAAGAATGAGCACTATGGTTGGTGTTTCAACAATGCAAGATGATACAGGTGTAGCCGCATCCTAATTTTATAGCCCAGTATTATGGAAAATATATGGCTTGTATTTGAGCTTCTATGGCAAGTTCAAAGCATAGTCAACCCACATTTTGATAAAAGTGGGTCCCTCAAATACAAAGGGGACAGAAAGAAAGAGTCACAGTGCCCAACTGCATGCAAGATGAGTAACACTTTCACAGAAGAAAATTGTGTGTTAATGACAGCCATGCTATAAATAAGCAAGCAATAGTGTGACTAAATATAAGTAAAACAGGATATAAAATATACACATCATCAAAACAGGTTAAGATATTCTAATAAATCCTAGGGAGACTGTTAAGAAGCAAACCTACCTGGATAGCCCAGTGTGTTGACACACTTCATCCAAGATTCAGGGAATGAAGCCTGCCCCAGATCAAATCAGCCTTGGAAATTTATAATGAGGGATGCTGAGCCAGCCAGCCTGGATGTGGTTTTTAAGCAGTTTCCCACATCCAATTGGATTTGCACCCAAGCCCTATGCAAACCACTATGAAGAGCATGCAGAGGGTATGTCTCATTGCACCAGTTACTAGGGTTTCTTCCCATTCCATTCATGTAGAGAGTGGGCAAAGAATGACTGACTGAATGCCTCTGTGTGTGCTGCAATTATTATAATTTTGTCCTCATGATCCCAATGTGAGTGGTATGTAGGGGATTGTAGTATATTTCTAGTCGTCATTTAAAGCCAGTTCTTGAAACTTTGTTAGTATACCTACACCTATTGTCAAGAAAATGCCAGTTCAGTTTCTTCAGCATCTCTCAGACAGTTCATGCTGTGCTTCTCTGTATACGTTCAATATTTGGTATAAGTCCCACAAATCTTAGCAATGTTCCAGAATGGGTCACATAAGTGATTTGTACACAATCTCCTCCATAGACTGATTGCACTTCTCCAGTATATATATTGGCCACAACATCTTGGTAGATGATTGATGCAGTGTCTGTGTGTTTATGGGTTGCATTTTTTCATATGACTTATGAAGCCACTGGCAGCACGGCATCTCTTGCTGCAATTGTCACAAGTGTATCTGGCTGCTGAGGCAGGAGCAGTGGTAGCATTGCAAAGCTTTTTTTGCCTTAATCTGTCTAAAAAGCCTCCATCATGCTTCGACATTCCAGACAATATATCATCACACCACTCTGGTCTCATGCTAGCCTGTGCCTCCCATCTGTTTGTGTTGATTCCAAAGCTCTCCATATCTCGTTTACAGGAGTCCTTTAACCTCAATACAGGATGTCCTACAGGTCTTTTGGCTATAGAGATCTCTCCAAGCATCACCTCACGTGGTAATCTGTCAGGATCCATATGGTGAACGTGTCTCAGCCAGTGGAGTCGTCTCTGCTTCAAGATAGCTGAAATACTGTTGCAGTTACTTTTAGATAGCACTGCTTCGTTGGTCACTCGGTCCTTCCATGTTACTCCGAGGATGGATCTCAGGCACCGCATGTGGAAAGCATTAAGGCGACGTTCTTGTTTGTCATAGGTAGTCCATGTTTCCGATGCATACAAAAGGATGCTGAGGACACAAGTTTGATATATAAGAATTTTGGAGGTCAAAGAGAGTTTGTTGTTTTTCCAAACACGTGTAGAGAGTTTGCCAAAAGTTGTTGCAGCTCTTCCAATGCGAGCATCAATTTCCTTGTCAACAGACATGTTTGATTCTACAGTAGATCCAAGATAGCAGAAGTTATCTACGACTTGCAGAGTAGTGCCATCTAGTGTGATATTCAGCTTTGTGTTAACACCCTGAACCACAATTACAGTCTTACTGTTGTTTACACTCATCGAGAATGGGTGGCATGCGTGACTAAATCTTGATACTAGCTCTTGCAGCTCTTCTGCAGAGTTCACAACAATTGCAGCATCATCAGCATACAGGAGTTCACGAGCGACTATCTTGTAGAGCTTTGTCTTACTCTTCAGAAGAGTGACATTGAAAAGCCTTCCATCTTTCCTAGTATGCAGATGTACTCTAACATTGCAATTCTCAAAAGCCACTTGGAGCAGACCCCGGGACGAAAATTCCAAAAAGTGTAGGTGCCAACACACAGCCGTGTCTTATGCCACAGTTCATACTGAATGGTTTAGATGTCTCAAGTATTATACCAATAATCAAAGTGTGCCACAAGCTCTACCCACGACTGAGACTAAGTGATCATTCCATTTCATATCCCTACAAAGTATTACACCCCAGTATTTGCACGAGTTGGCCGATTCCAATTCTGACTCATTGATACTAGTCATATAGGATACTATGTTTTTGTTTTTTTCTTATGAAGTGCACAATTTTACATTTCTGAGCATTAAAGCAAATTGCCATTCTTTGCATCATTTTGAAATCTTAACAAGATCTGACTGAACATTTATGCAGCTTCATTACAGATAACTGCATCACCTGCAAAAAGTCTGTGGTTACTATTAATATTGTCTGCAAGGTCATTAATATATAACATGAACAGCAAGGGCCCCAACATACTTTCCTTGGGCATACTTAAAGTTACTTCTAAATCTGACAGTGACTCTCCAGCCAAGATAACATGTTGTGTCTTCCCTACCAAAATGTCCTCAATCCAGTCACAAATTTTACTTGATAACCCACACAATCGTATCTTTGACAATAAGCACAGGCGTGATACTGAGTAGAATGCTTTTCTGGAACCAAAAAATACTGCATCTACTTTGCTGCCTTGGATCCAAAGCTTTCTGTGCGTCACGTGAGAAACATGTGAATTGGGTGTGTTTCACATGATCATTGTTTTGGGAATCCATGCTGGTTGGCACTAGGGAGGTCATTTTGTGCAAGATACCTCTTTATGTCTGAGCTCAAAATGTGTTCTAAGATTCTACAACAAATCAGTGTCAAGGACACAGGGCAGTAATTCTGTGCATCACTTCTACTACCTTTCTTGTAGACAGGTGTGACCTGTGCTATCTTCTAGGTACGGTTGTTTGTTCAAGGGATTTACCGTAGCTTATAGTTAGAAGAAGAGATAGCTCAGCAGCAAATCCACTGTAGAATCTGATAGGGATTCCATGGGATCCTGGAGCTTTGTTCACTTTTAATGACTTCAGCTCTTTCTAAGCACCACTGACACCGATATTTATTTCACTCATTTCAGTTAACTCCTCTGCATGAACTAGCATTGTTTTCCTTTGACAATACGAGTTGTTTGCTGTCCTCCTATCACCAAAAGCATACACATATGGTTGCTGAACTTGCTGAATTCTACCAATGTTGCCAACAGCTGCAGCAATCATACCAAGTTTGGTGGTCAGCTTCAAGGAGTCAATCGTAAATGTCACTATGTTATGGCTTAGTCTCAGGAGTCATTGCTGCGTGCAAACACGACATCGGCAGCAGGAACAGTGAACTCTCTTCCTTCATGTCCCTCTTGTTTCATACAGCAGGAAAGGGCAGCCTGCTCCAAATGGTGGGCTACTGGCTGTAAATGTAAGAAGAAACATCATATACCAGTGGTATATCAAACTTCTCAGGAGTCCTTGCATGAATCAACGGACATGGCTTTTCATGCCATTTCAACATTGTGTTTGCCATTTTCAGAAGGCCACAACAAACTTTTCATTGAAGTGTGGATGATGAACCATCCACTGCACCTATAGTCGACACTGGAGCCGGTATGTCCCTACTCAAGTCACAGATGTACACTGGGTTTCAATCCCCACTGCTGGCATGCACTGAGTGTTGGTTGGTAAGGTATAACAAACAACAGATTTCTATTCTTGACTAATTCACGGCTGACACAGTTTACAGGTCAGTTGTCTGTTCTGTTTATTTGCATTGGATTCCTTGTTACTCCTGATTTTTGTATTACAGATGCGGAGCATCTGGTGTCAGATCAAGTGCCTTATCATGAATTGGATTCCCTGTGTTCCAAGTTTTCGGATCTGTTTGGGCCAGAGTTAGGTTGTGCAAACAATTTCATGGCACACATCGCCCTCAAACCTTCCGCCCACCCATGTTTTTCTCAAGCACAGTTGGTACCAGTAGCTTTACACAATTGGATTAAGGCTGAGTAGCACTGCCCAATGTCACTGGGAGTGATTCGTCCGATTTCCTCAAGTGAATGAACTACATTCTTAGCGATCGTAAAGGAACCCGTCCATTCAGATTTGGCTCTGTGGTGACATCAAGGTCACTATTAATGAGCAGGCAGTCATAGACACATATCCTCCCCCCCCTTTCCCCGCCTGGAGGAAATGCTCACAAAACAAAACAGGCTGGGGGTCACTTCTTTTTGAAAATCGACTTGGCCAAACTCTACCTACAGATCCTGTTGGGTGAGGCATCAAAACATTGCTTGTCGTCAATATGTCTTTTGGCCTCTATCAGTAGCAACTAATGTTTGGTGTTGCTAGGGCTAGGGTGCCAGTCATCTTTCACTGTTTTCCAGAACAGATAACAGTGCTTGTTCCCCAGTGCATTAACTATCTTGATGATATTTTCGTGACAGGAGCTACCACCCTGCTGTGAGGCTATGAGATTTTCCACGGTTTTATCAATAATAATTCTGACAGAGGTAGTGATCTTGTGGGAAAATCACATAATGTAGTAGCATGTGATGAATTTCATGTTATTGGGAAGAGGATTAATGCTATCCCTAGTCGAGATCATAATTTCTTTAGGTTGCTTATTGTTGCTGTCGTCATTTGTCTGCCTGGGATATTCCTTTTGGGCTTCGTGTGGCAGCGAGTTTGGTCGAGCTGTGCCTGACATCACCCACAACTGCAGCAAAAAGGCCGCACCATACGCTGCTCTACAGAATACCGATGACCCTAACATTTGATAGACAAGAATTTCAACAGCATTAAGACATACTTGTATTTTTCACTTAAGAAGAGTATGTAAAATGCTAGGAGAGTGAGTCTCCTATAAAGAATTAATACTAAATAGTGTTTTATCCACAAGTTGTTGAGTTGCTCCTTCAATAAAGTTACTCATAATTACTGTAATGAGTAACTGAGGAGAATCTGTCAACTTTTACTGCATCAGAAGGGCCTGACAGACTTGGATTCTTCCACTACGTAACCTCTGTTCATTGTTAATTGTTCCACAGACTACAGGTCTCAAATGTAACCTCATGAAGTCTAATTTTTTCCAGAATTCCATTGTTTATTTGGGTCATGAAATCTTCCAGCGGGCATGCATCCAATGGAACAACATTTTTGTTGCCTTTATGGCTTTGCCCTGTCTGTCTGTTCTCTGAGAACTTCACGTATTCCTCATCAAAAGTTCACACTACCACAAGTTCATTCCTGAGTGGCTACCATCATCCATCCCGTGCAGCTGTTGCTTCATAAAAAAAACTCAATTTGTTTGCTCTAGCGCAAAGATAGTCTATGCTCTGCACAATGTCTTTCAGTCTTTCAACCTGGCAAGCATCTGGTCCTAGTAAGAAACATGTGAGAGTTGGGGGGAGGGGGGGGGGGGCAGTCCTGGTCCGTCGCCATTCTGGAGGTTCCAAACATCTTATTGCCTCCGCACTGAAAACACTCTACTCGATTCAACAACATAATTCTCAGGTGAAAAAGACAGCTCTTGCCAATGTCTATACCATAAAAAATTCATTTCTGTCCCATGTCGCAACATGTGAACATGCTCTGTCCTGGCTCTCCACTGGCCCTGACCCCTTGTTTGACCAAGAGGAGCTGCTTCGTTTTGCGAGGGTTCAGTCAATATTGTATTACTAATAAATTACAAATCTGCCTTGTAGTAGTTATCGGAACTCCCGAGTAGATGAAATATTCTTAAACCTTGATTCGACACCAGTGTCTACTAAATCAGTATTCCAACAACCTGGAGTTTCAATAGGACTTCATGTCATGTTGACCATACATCAGACATGATATTAGCACTTGTCTCTATATTAGACTGACATCCAGTTCAGCCTATGACATTCATCCAATTAATCAAATTGCAATTTTTTATATAGACTTTAATGCTATATACTATGTTAGAGTCATTGTTATTCGTTGGAGACATGTAAGGTCCAACAGTCTGTCTGCTAGATTTATGATGATGTCAACTGCAGCACAACCATTCTTGTCACAGCACGAAGTCAATAAAGAATACCGCATGCAAATTTATAGAACAACCACGACAGAATGCGCTCTGTAATAAACCTTCATAGTTACAAAGATAGAGCAAATTCTCAAAATGACCTTTCTGCTTAACTTTCCTAAAATGCACAACTACATACTCTTGTTCATTTATACATCAAGCTAGCAGGGGATTTCCCTATTAATCAAATGGTTTCCTTTTTTGAAATTCTTACCAATAAAATTGCAGAAAATCTCATACCCTCTTCGTTTTCAACTGGATATGGAGGTGAGGCATGCAGTGGATCATTTTCCCATCAATGGTTCCTGTATTGCCTTGCCTTTCCTGTGGCATTGAATCTGGTGATCCAGTGCATTGTGTGGTTAATAAGGAGACCCAACAACCCCCAGGCCAGGAATTATTAGGCACTGTGCCATTGTCTCTCCCCCTTAGGTGGTGTCATTATCCTGTTGGCGCAAGAGTTTAATCTCTGTGTCGTGGATTCAGCAGCTCTGAGGTGGGAGGTCCTCTGTTCATTGCTTCAGGGTCACTGGGGGATCTCTTGCATGAAACTGTTGGCCTGCTACCATATGTTTTGGCTGGGCATCGATCAGGAAATGGAACACTTTGTCCCGGCCTGCCACAAGTGTCTGCGTCAGCAAGCAGTGCTGCGCACCCGTTTTTTCATCATGGCCGGCTCCTACACAGCCCTGGGTAAGAGTCCACATTGATTTTGATCGTCCTTTTATAAATACTTTCTGGTTGCCAGCAACTAACGCTTTTTCTCTTTTTCCTTTTGTCATTAATTGTCCATCTGCAATGGCAGACGCAACTGCCATGGCCATTTCAGAGAAATTCTCCATCGAAGACTTGTCTCACACTTTGGTTTCAGACAATGGCCCACAGTTCGCAGCTCAATCATTCGAAGACTTTTGTACCCACAATGGCATTTACCATGTCACCATGCCTCCTTTCCATCCACAGTCAATTAGAGAGGCAGAATGCCTAGTTCGGATGTTCAAGACATATGTGCACAAGTGTGTGGCAGATTCTCCCACTTAGAAGGCTCTTACATTCTTCTGTAGGTCAAACAGAATGACACCAATTGGGGCCAAGAGTCCCGTTGGGCTCCTGCATGGGTGTCAACTGTGGATGTTGCTAAACCTCTGGCTGCCAAGCAGGTGTCCCTCAGCAGTACTGGTTTCAACAAAGTTCCTGTTCTGCACACCTGTCTGGGCCAGCGATTTTGGATCACCCCCAACGGATCCCAACTGCCATCTGAAGTCGGTGCACCACCAGAATCACCTGCATCTGAGGATGCCTCCTACGCAAGCTGGAAGCCTGGTACCACCTGTTCACCCAACACTACCAGTTTCCCATTCTATGCTGCATCTTGGGGCTGGTGCCAGTCCCTCACTCTGTGCTCTGCCTGCACTGCCAGCAGCAGGGTTTTCAGCTCTGCAGTGCCTCTCCTTGCCAGATCACCATTCTTGCTCCACGTGCTGGAGCTCTTCTTCGTGGACCCTGACACTGAGATGACCTCCCTTCTGTCGCCTGTTCTGTCTACTGGGCATCCAGGGCAGTGGATGTTCCCTCATTCCAACAACTTTCATAAGGACGCACTGTGCTCAGTGGGTTGGGAATTCCTCGCATCTTTGGCTGCTGCCGAGGACACCACGCACATCTCAGCAGTCTCTGACGGTGATGACTGGCCCTTTCCACTGCATCGGAGGAGGAGGAGTGCAGTAACCTGCCAATTACTACAACTAACACCAATCACAGCTGTAAGTTAAGACACTGAAGCAAGTGTAGCGCGTGCTTGCGTTCAAACGGCATGCTGTGCAATGATCAAGAGCAGCCACCTGGTCCAACATGCATGCGCAGTGTGACACCAGCAGCGCCTGTGGGACCTGCATCTTTATTCGTGCATACTTGTGCCACAGAGCTCTCAGTTGTTAAATGTACTATAGTCATGCGATTTCTCTCTCTGTAGTCATATTCTCAATGTCACTCTGTGACACAATATAATTTAGTCACTTAAAACTGTGCACTACCTAATGTCCCTAGTTAGAATACCAGCCTTCTTCAGACAGGCTCTCTCTCTCTCTCTCTCTCTCTCTCTCACACACACACACACACACACACACACACACACACACACACACACACACACACACACACACACACCTAACTATATGGGTACATTATCCTGACTGACTGCATTGTTTCAGCACTTAGTTCAACTGAGGTGGGTGGTTTTATCGAGTGGAGTGGAGAAATGGTGGACTGAAGTGTTAGAGGGAAGGGTTTCTGATGTTTGGAAGGAAGATGCCTTCTTGTTCATGTGCATGTCAGCCTTTCGACAGCTCAAGTACATAGTAAGTAGTCCCCTCTACTCCTCTCTCGGTGAATGTGATTGGGAAAGTTCAGCAGTTTTACTATCAGTTAGCTCTCATTAAAGAAGAATATAAATTTGATGATCATTCTTCTAATTTCTGACCCTGTTTGAAACACATCATTCTGAGCAAAGCCTAAACTTTCAAAAAACATTAAGCCGAGGTGATAGAAATGTCGTGAATGTTTTGTTGCTTGCCATGGAGATTTGCACAAATGCCAGCTGAAGTCATCCATAGAAAACAAGAGTTGAATATTATGTGGCAACTGAAATGGTGTTCAAAGGTTTAGGTGAACATTTGCAAAATTGGAACGAACGGAAATTCTCGATATTGCCAACTGCAAATCCAACAGATTCAAAGAAACTGAACACGTTAGGCCTCAGAAGTGTCTGTCAGAGGTAGTGTCCAATCTATCAATGGTCTTCAAAAGAAAAGAAAAATTAAAGTTACCCTGTAATGCAAATAGACAGCTGTGGTAAATTGACTGAATGACAGCAGTTTCAAACAACCATTGCCCAAAAGAAATTTTTCTTTGTTTATCCTGAAATTGTACAGATGGGAAAAAGAATGACATAAGAGTAAGTTGCATGTAATGGCTACATCACATGTACCGTATTTACTCGAATCTAAGCCGCACTCGAATCTAAGCCGCACCTGAAAAATGAGACCCGAAATAAAGGAAAAAAAAAAAAAAATTTCCCGAATCTAAGCCGCACCTGAAATTTGAGACTCAAAATTCAAGGGGAGAGAAAAGTTTTAGGCCACACCTCCAAATCGAAACAAAGTTGATCCATTGTAATATGAGACACAATTTAGTTCGAATGAATGACGATACACCTACAGTAGTTTGGTTGGAGTCGTAAGCTTAGCAGTTAAGCTTTACCAGGTAGCCATTGCTATGCATCAGGCGCTCCGTTCGTATTCATAAGCGTACCCTTCCTTTTTCACGTGCTTCGTCTGGTTTGAATCGATCGCTTATTTTGCTTTGATCTGATAAGTGCCGTTTTCTTTGTAATAGGTGTTTACGTCACTCTAAGCTGAAAATGCATTAATGTACTGTGTCATGCATTGTTTGTCGCATTCTGATAGTGCGTGTTTACGGCCTGTCGCCGCTCACGGCATGGCTTGCTTTTGTGCACGCTAAAGCCGCTTACAATTAAGGGGGGGAAAAAAAAAAAAAGAGAGGAATCGTCTCATTAGCGAAACAATGGCAATAGACTGCTATTTGTTGTTACTTACACTGCTGCTTTCTTTGATAATGATCAACAAGAACCAAATAATAGACCGCATATGATAGAACATGTTCTGAACGAGAGTTAGGTGAAAATTTTTCTCCGTTTGAAAATCTTTGCGGCCGCTTCTTTAGTACATCAAATTCTACACAGAAATTAGAGTAATCTTAGATTTAAAAATCTAGCCAGTTGCCGTGCTTCATTTCTGACTGTATCATTACTAGGCAAAAGAATAATACAAATATAAACATGACAAGATACGTATATTCTTCCGCGTTTGCTGTTGTCTCACTCTAGTTTCGTATTTTATTAGGCAGACAGGATTTAAATGAGATAGCAGCAAACACGAAAGAATACATGGCAAAAGGTTTATATTCGTATTATTCTTATGGTAAAGAGAATACTGCATGTGATTCACATTTCATCAGGTTCCTATTAGCAACCATCTCTTCTCACAGGTAGGAAAAAATTCAGAACGTAGAGTTGGCCATATTGACAAACATTCCAAACAGTCTTGCCAGTCGGATTTTCATAGTACATTGAATTTCTGCAACATCTGAAGATGCACAATACGGACTTTGTATTTACTTTGTTGGATAATGTACGAAAATGTAGAGGTCGAAACTCGGAGCGGAGAAAAAAAAGCTCGTTTACCACCTTTTTTTTAAATTTATTTACTGACGCAGAGGTTTTGGTGCCAGTATTTATCTTTGTGCCTACAAAGCATGGCTGTGTGGCGCTACATGTATTCGACGGCAGAAGTTAGCGGCGGCACCTACCAACATTTTTCAGAACTTCCGCTTGCTTTGCACTCGATTCTAAGCCGCAGGCTGTTTTTTGGATTACAAAAACAAGAAAAAAAGTGCAGCTTAGATTCGAGTAAATACGGTATGTCTTTTTGATCTTTTTGCTGAAGCCAGACAAAAGTAATTTTTATTAGCAATATTACACAGCAAAGCTTTCCCTGTAGATATTGCTTATGATACTGTTTCTAAACAGTTTGCAGAGTCTCTCGGTGGATTACATGCTTCACGAAATCACATAAAATACGGCCCAAAACATTACAAAAGTTTGGAAAAAAGTAATCCAAACTGTGCCAAAGCTTTTGTTAAAAATGTAAAGAATAACATCTCTTGTTTTAATGTACAACTAATACAATCTCCTTTCAAAAAAGTAATGCATACTAAAAATACACCATTGAATACACAGCCTGTTGTTTAGTCCGTGTCTGCAGTAAGACATTTAAACACAGTAATACTTATTATCTGTTTGGATGGTTCACTGTTACCTGGTGTATATGTTTCTCTTCATGAATCAACTGGGAACTTTGTGCCATGTGTTCAAAAGTCAATGCACTGTGCAGAAACTCTTGTGGTAGACTCATCTAAGTCTGGAAAAATGGGAAAGGAAATGTTTATTTTTAATACACCACAATTTTGTTCCATATTGTGTGTGGGGGGGGGGGAAATTTCGTTGAGATCCAAGTTGCTCCTGGTACAGTGCCTACATCATGGCTTCCAGTGCTAATGTCAGCACTTTAAATCTGTTTCAGTACAACTTATGGGTGGGTCTGACAAGTTGGGTTTGAAGGAGATAACCTTGTTAGTAAAGAGTTTCAGCATTCATTTGATGTTCTCTATAGAAATTAAATTAGGGATTGTGTGGAAAACGAATATGTCTACTACATATGTCTGTCTGTGCCGTCTTGCCCCTACCCCCCAACACACACATACAAATATGGAAAATTTAGGATGTAGTATAATACACAAAAGATGATATATCAATACTCATCAAATAGAAAGGGTGCTGAGCAACAGACAAGTACACAGAAAAGATGAGAATTAGCTTAGGCTTCAGAAAAAGTCCTTCCGAGCTTAGTAACATATAGTCACTGCTGTCTCCCAACATTGGCACCAGATTGTCACGAACATCAACCTTGGTTGAGGTGGATGGTAGGGAAATGGCAGTGGCATGGAATGTTGATAGAGAGGGATGGGACAGGAGGGGATTAAGCATGAAGCGCTAGCAACAAGTAAATTTGTGCAGGGGTAGATTGAACTGGCCACAAGAAAATTTACAATGGCTGGTGGCTCCACAGCAAAATCATATCTGCGATTTTAATATGGAAGCAATTATTGGAACTTGAGGCTGAATCTGTCATCAGACAGAGATTCTGAAATCAGCTAATGGGTTGTAAAGCGTACCCACGAGCAGATACAGACTCAGATCACAATTTATTAATGGTGAAGAATGACTGTAGTTTAAGAGAATTCTATGAAAGAATCAGAGTGGAAGGAAGTAGGATACTGAAGTAATGAAGGAGGATAGTATGTGTTTGAATTGTCACGAACATCAACCTTGGTTGAGGTGGATGGTAGGGAAATGGCAGTGGCATGGAATGTTGATAGAGGGGGATGGGACAGGAGGGGATTAAGCATGAAGCGCTAGCAACAAGTAAATTTGTGCAGGGGTAGATTGAACTGGCCACAAGAAAATTTACAATGGCTGGTGGCTCCACAGCAAAATCATATCTGCGATTTTAATATGGAAGCAATTATTGGAACTTGAGGCTGAATCTGTCATCAGACAGAGATTCTGAAATCAGCTAATGGGTTGTAAAGCGTACCCACGAGCAGATACAGACTCAGATCACAATTTATTAATGGTGAAGAATGACTGTAGTTTAAGAGAATTCTATGAAAGAATCAGAGTGGAAGGAAGTAGGATACTGAAGTAATGAAGGAGGATAGTATGTGTTTGAATTGTCACGAACATCAACCTTGGTTGAGGTGGATGGTAGGGAAATGGCAGTGGCATGGAATGTTGATAGAGAGGGATGGGACAGGAGGGGATTAAGCATGAAGCGCTAGCAACAAGTAAATTTGTGCAGGGGTAGATTGAACTGGCCACAAGAAAATTTACAATGGCTGGTGGCTCCACAGCAAAATCATATCTGCGATTTTAATATGGAAGCAATTATTGGAACTTGAGGCTGAATCTGTCATCAGACAGAGATTCTGAAATCAGCTAATGGGTTGTAAAGCGTACCCACGAGCAGATACAGACTCAGAGCACAATTTATTAATGGTGAAGAATGACTGTAGTTTAAGAGAATTCTATGAAAGAATCAGAGTGGAAGGAAGTAGGATACTGAAGTAATGAAGGAGGATAGTATGTGTTTGAAGTTCACTAATGATGTGGATAATACAACACGGAATACCACAGTAGAACGTTCAGTTGGAGAGGAAAGGCCATCTCCAAACAGAACAACCTCAGATATTGGAAATTCTAAAATCACTGGGTGAAATGACAAGGCAGAAATAAGTACTAGGAAGATAACTGCGAAGAAACCTTGGGTAACAGAAGAAATACTTCAAATGGTCAATGAAAGAACAAAAGTGTTCAGAGAAAGACAGAATAGGCCTATAGCAACATAAATCATTTAGGAATGAAACAAACAGGAAGTGCATACAAGCCAAGGAGAAATGGCTGCAGGGGGAAAAAAAATCAGGGAAGGACTGACTCAGTATGAAGAACAGTTGAAACAATCTTTGGTGAAATTAAAAAAGGGTGGCAACATTAAGAGTGCAATGGGAATTCCACCGTTAAATGCAGAGGAGAGAGCAGATAAGTGGAAAGAGAACATCAAAGGCCTCAAAAAGAGGGGGAGAAATTTTTTGTTGACATGACAGAAACAGAAATTGGAGTTGACGTGGAAGAGGTAGGGGACCCAGTATTAGAGTCAGAATTTGAAAAGAGCTTTGGAAAGGCAGATGGGACAGAACTTTTAAAATCACTGGGTGAAGTGACAACAAAATGACTATTTAAAGCAAATTGAAATTTGCGCGCGCGAGTGTATACCTGTCCTTTTTTCCCCCTACGGTAAGTCTTTCTGCTCCCGGGATTGGAATGAATCCTTACCCTCTCCCTTAAAACCCACATCCTTTCATCTTTTCCTCTCCTTCCCTCTTTCCTGATGAAGCAACCGTTTGTTGCGAAAGCTTGAAATAAAAACAAAGATGAGGTGACTTACCGAACAAAAGCGCTGGCAGGTCAATAGACGCACAAACAAACACAAACATATACACAAAATTCTAGCTTTCGGAACCAACAGTTGCCTCATCAGGAAAGAGGGAAGGAGAGGGAAAGACGAAAGGATGTGGGTTTTAAGGGAGAGGGTAAGGAGTCATTCCAATCCCGGGAGCGGAAAGACTTACCTTAGGGGGAAAAAAGGACGGGTATACACTCGCACACACACACACATATCCATCCACACATATACAGACACAAGCAGACATATTTAATCTCCGCTAATTTCAAGTTGCCGCCACTCATACCTCACCTGTCATTCAACAACATCTTTGCCTCTGCACTTCTGCCTCGACTGACATCTCTGCCCAAACTCTTTGTCTTTAAATATGTCTGCTTGTGTCTGTATATGTGTGGATGGATATGTGTGTGTGTGCGAGTGTATACCCGTCCTTTTTTCCCCCTAAGGTAAGTCTTTCCGCTCCCGGGATTGGAATGACTCCTTACCCTCTCCCTTAAAACCCACATCCTTTCGTCTTTCCCTCTCCTTCCCTCTTTCCTGATGAGGCAACCGTTGGTTGCGAAAGCTAGAATTTTGTGTGTATGTTTGTGTGTCTATCGACCTGCCAGCGCTTTCATTCGGTAAGTCACCTCATCTTTGTTTTTATATATGTGCGGATGGATATGTGTGTGTGTGCGCGAGTGTATACCAGTCCTTTTTTCCCCATAAGGTAAGTCTTTACGCTCCCGGGATTGGAATGACTCCTTACCCTCTCCCTTAAAACCCACTTCCTTTCGTCTTTCCCTCTTTCCTGACGAAGCAACCGTTGGTTGCGAAAGCTAGAATTTTGTGTGTATGTTTGTGTGTCTATCGACCTGCCAGCGCTTTTGTTTGGTAAGTCTCATCATCTTTATACATTCTTTGCCTCTATACTTCCGCCTCGACTGACATCTCTGCCCAAACTCTTTGTCTTTAAAAGGATGGGTATACACTCGCACACACACACATATCCATCCACACATATACAGACACAAGCAGACATATTTAAAGACAAAAATATGTCTGCTTGTGTCTGTATGTGTGGATGGATATGTGTGTGTGTGCGAGTGTATACCTGTCCTTTTTTCCCCCTAAGGTAAGTCTTTCCGCTCCCGGGATTGGAATGACTCCTTACCCTCTCCCTTAAAACCCACATCCTTTCGTTTTTCCCTCTCCTTCCCTCTTTCCTGATGAGGCAACCGTTGGTTGCGAAAGCTAGAGTTTTGTGTGTATGTTTGTGTTTGTTTGTGTGTCTATCGACCTGCCAGATAAGTAGATAAACATACATCTCCCTCTTTTTAGGTAAGCATTATTAATTTTCATTTTCCAAATTTCTCCGACCTCCATGCACGCGGATTGCCGTGACCATAACTTATAGTTTGGAAATTACAACAAACATAAAACCATCCAAAAACCTAAGCCTAATATATACATACACATAAATAAATCCCTTATATACCCCCAAAAACCTAATCTATATGCATATTGTGCACTAATTTTTGACTTGATACCATTCACCAAATAATTGAGTTCTCCGACTTCCTCGTACCCATCCGTGCATCTAATTTATAATTGCATAGACCTTGTGCCAAAAAAAAAAAAATTCTTATGCGACAAAACAACAAACAAGCTACAATAAATCCTGAGAGAAAACATTGCAAATTACCCCTCCAAATAATCTTATAATCTAAACACAGATACACTTATTTCTTAACCTACTTTCCCCTTCTCTTGCATCTCTAGATTACACATATGCTGTTCGATCCACTCCTCAATTTCGTACTCGTCCCAAAATAATTCATTAAATGCTTCTTTCACCCCAATTTCACTCCCCCTCCCCCATTCTACACCTCTCGCTAACTTAAACTTCACTCGAGTCCACAAATGAGGCAATAACAATCGTAATGTTCTACCATACCATTGCCAAACAGTTGCAGTAAAATCACATTCCTCCTTAAGATACCATTCTGTCCAAATATCACTTTCTATATTATAATCAAACTCATTGTATTCTCCCTTAAAATTATCACCATTAGTAGCTACATCATCATCAAATAAAGCATTACTTTTTATTTCCTCATCATTACAAACACCTTCACAAACAGCACTTTCAGCGGCCGCTGATACAGCATACAACTTGCTCCATAAAACCTCATTTACCTCCAACTACAAATCACCAATATAAGAACCATTCATAGTTTCACCATCCTCTGCCACTACATCACACAAATTATAGGTACAGCGTCATGCAATTTCAGAATCAACAGTACCGTTAAATTCCGCTTTGTTTTGATTTAAACCTGATCATAATACCTTTTCCTCTCCTACACGCTCCTGCACCATGTTAATTGCATCTCAAACGTCAAATTGAGACCCACATTCATTCTCAAACAAACATTCAACATCCATAGAACCATCCAGAATTTCGGGTTCATCTCCATTAGCAGAAAGATACACTCACATTTCTTTCTCTGAAGTATCAATACCAGCAGCTTCAACTTTCGTAGCTTCAGCACATAAAACATCATTACTACCTTCTTTTAAAAGTAATTCACCAATATCCACTGATACAAACACAAATTCATCGATAGGTGAAGAGACTAATGGTACGCCGACCTTATTAATCTCCGTAACAACTTACGCCATCACAGTATCACCTGAAACATCTTCACCTTCATCAATATAATCGTTACCGCTGGTTAGTACCTTTTTATAATTTTCTATACCATCTAACAGCCTCCTTTTGGCTTATGGAATCTTTCATTTATTAACATTCACACACTCTTTCATCTCACATTCATAAAACAAATCATTTAGCCCCAAATTATCGTCATCACCTTTACCGTTATCTTTCATTATCTTAGAATTACACCTTTTATGTACAATCTGATTTGAAAATTTACCTATTTGATTCTCATCTCTCACTAATTTCATTTCAAAGTTTGACACCTTTTTGCCGATTTATTAACACCCATCACATTTCCGTTTACTCGCGTCCTATTCATCCCCAGTTTATTTTGCCATCTCCGGACCTGAGGTGCGACGAAACTTAGTTTCCCGATCTCCCATAACGCTGGATCACTTCGCCAGGTGCCGGGCCCTCAAATCTACATTATTGGTGTCAGTCCCTGTCACGGAAGTATCTGTTCCCTTTACCCCTTTGAAATTTATCATTGGATGTGTTCCTGTTATCGTTTCCCTTATCAAAACTGCTGTTTGCATTCCGTTGATAATTTCCTGGATGACTTTCATAGCAATTACTCGGACTGTAGTTATGATTTCCACTCTGAATAATATTTGTCTGCTTACTTTGTGGTTTAAATTTCAGTGCCCGTTCTGATTTTTCTACAATGCACTAGATCCCACTGCAAATTTTCTGGTAACCATCTTCTCAACATCATAATTTCAGTAAGCACTCCCAATGGATGTTTCACATGCCTTAATCTCACAAGTTCACGTTTACAAAATTCTCGCATCGACCCATTTCCATATTTAAATGTTGGCCCATTCAGAAACTCATTTTGGAGTTCAGGAAACTGTCTTCAAATATTTCGTACGTAGTGAATGTATCCCTGTGTATATTTGCCCAAGATTGCGGCTTACCTTCCAAATGTCTTTTCACGAATTTTATCTTCACATCGTTGGACATTCCCCTTATAAAACCATCCCTGCATGCTACTAGAAAATTTACTGAATGATAACTGTAGAGGTTTAATGTGCAACTGAAGAATTCAACTCGCTTTTTATTTTATTGATTTGCTTTTTAACTTCGCCATCTTCAATTTTAATGCCAGATTCTACTTGCTTCTTTATTTTATCTACTTATTTTTCCCCATTCCCTATTTGAACAGAAAAGTTGTTAATATTATCTATTGTCTCAGCCATTAGAGCATCTTTCCTATGCATACAGTTTCTTACATTGCCTCCCAGATCTGCCTGCAACTTCTCTATCTTATCACAGAAAATTTTCTCAGGTTGATCTACCTTAGAGTCAAGTATCCCAACTTCATCAGAAATTTTTCCATTTCATCTCGAATGGTTTTTAATTTTCCGTCTATCAATTCCTCGATTCCGCTAGCAATTTAACCTACTTCGTATTTCACAACCAAAGCTATTTCAGATTGAGCTGAATCAATTTTTAAATTTGCGCCACCCATATCGGTTTTAACAGATTCAATTTTGGATCCCAATCCTCTTTATCATTTGCATTAATCGCGATGACATGTACCCCTCAAATTCATCTCTCTTGCCCGATTTCGGACTATTTGCCCTGCTAAATTCACTGCCGATCACGCTCTCCCGCTCCAACTCCGGGCTAAGCGGCTCGCTAGTATTTTCAGACCCGCACAAACTGGCTGACTGCTTAATGTTAGCAGCATCTATTATTGATGATTGAACTACAGAATGATACATAATCTCACTATCAGCACAGGTACTTAGCATTATCGTGCTGTATCTTTCTGCCATGGTATTGCTGCCGTTGCAGTTGATGCCGACACTGAAGATCTCATAGCCTCTGCTGTGGTACTACAACCGCCGCTGCACGGTGAATCGCCACTGAAGATGCTGCAGCTGGCTGGAACCATGTGTTTTTGATGTCTCCTCTTCTTCCACATTACTTTTTTATTGCTCCTAACAACTGCTAAAATCAGTGCATACAACTGTTGCAAAATTCGTAGCTCAGAGCAGCCCCCACACAAACTGCCTAAACTGTCTAAACTGCCACGGACGTAGGACATAGATCACGGAATGTCATTAACTGTGGGAATTAAAATTGTAATTTAACAACTATTAAAGAAACCTAATATACAGTCCTGAACTGATCTCACATTTAACTTTTGCGAGAGTTCCTACCTATCCAAGTTCAGATAATACTTTTGGAAACACTTTACAGAATTCAAATCCAATTCTAAACTTTCCAGAGTTCATATTCTGCAACTAACACTTTCCAATATCCAATCCTATTCCAACACCTTGCAAGATTCTTATCCCTCAACTAACACTTTCCAAATTCCTGTCCCAGACGAGCCCCCAATTGCGAGCTAACATCCCAAAATTGGGCTCACATGCAGTTCCACTTTGTCGAAACGTCTTGGCTCAAACTCGTCTAAGAGTAGAGTTTCTCTTTATGGCCTGGCCTATCTTAGGTCCGCCATATTTAACATTGCTACATCTCCCTGGCCACAAGTGGCTTCTACAGGGTTTCCCTATGACGCAGGTTCTCGTCTGTCTCACTCGCACACTACAGCGCTTAGGCCTCATTCAGCATAATAGACACCTGGGAATTTCTCCACCTCGTGGCGAATCTGCGCTCTTTGTGGTACATGGTCCTGGACGACAGGGTTCGTTTCACAATTGCTGAAGGCTGACTCTTTTGGCCATACATTCAAATGAGAGCAAAATGCTCATTGACTCACAACACACAAATACAACTCGCAAAAAAAAAAAAAAAAAAAAAAAAAAAAAAAAAAAAAAAAAAAAAAAAAAAAAAAAAAAAAAAAAAAAAAATATATATATATATATATATATATATATATATATATAAAATAAAAAAAAATTAAAAAAAAAATCACGGGCGCGCGCGCACACACTCGCACAAATGAAACTTGTACGCAGAAAGTCTGTCTGTCATCTATTGTTGACGAAGGCCTTAATGGTCAAAAGCGTAAATTGTGAGTGTGTTTTTGTTGGGCCTATCTGTGACTCAGCGTGTCCATTATATGGTGAAAGGCAACTTTCCTTTTCATAATATTTTTACATTCCATCCTGGATTTTCCATTGTTTGAAGAATATAGTTTGTCATTCTATCAGCCAAAAAAGGGTAAGTGTGAGCTATGCACACTTTTCGCTATTTTTTCTGGAGAGGAGAAAGTAATGTTGGACAAATATTCCTCTCACATTGCAAATAAAGCTGTGGCCAGGAGCCTAAAGGAAAAAGACAAAATCACTTCAGTCTCAGACAAGCCCATTACGAGTGCTTGTTTTGATCTGCAAAAAGTGTTGGGTACTCCTCAGTGTGATGTTATTGCAAACTGAAATATTCGACATTCAGTTTCACAGATTATGACATGGGTAACTAGGTAGGACAGTGTGATGTTAGGCATAAGGCCATTTCCCATTGTTGTCCAAATGGAATAGCTTACTGTCTTTACTATTCCTTACAAATGCAGGCTAGCTGGTAAAGGTGGCAGAACTTTCAAATTCTACTTGGATAGCTGCAGAGGGAAAAATAGTAGCAGATTCTTATTTTCTGTGCTTGTCATTGTATCTGTTAAGTTCAAAATATTAATCCCGTATCACTTTCTAGAAAGGAGGTGCTACCAGATTGAAGGTGAGTCAGTGCATACTCTGATGGACCAATCTGTATACATGCCAGATTAGTGGATCACCCCATTTAGAGTGACAGAGGTCACCGGCAAGTCATACGTAGTTAATGAAATGAGTCAGGACTTAATGTACAACTTCAAGATAGAGGTGCAGAACCAACAGTGGATGTGTAACACAAAAAATAGGGTGATGTAAAGTAAAGTAAACGTCTGTCTTAGAAGGATGATCAGGCGAAGTGTACTACTACTATACTTATCAAGAAGAAGGAAAGTGTATGTTTGTCCAAAAGTGATACAGGAGGAGGCAGCTATCATCCTGTGACATCAGCGAATGGGCATACCGCAGGTTCCTGCTGATCAACAAACAAAAGTTGAAGGATCTCTTGTCCTTATACAACAGCAACTGCATAGTTACTACTTATCATCAGTTTTATCAAAGCCCTGTTTCAACACAATCTGGTACACAAGGGAACATAGTGGTGCTGATGTATTGAGCACTGATGAATGAGGATCCCGTGTGAAAAGTGCACAAGAACATTGTAATACATTATTTTGCCATTTCTTATTTCAATAAAGCTGTTGTAGTGCAACTTGCAGTAGGAATATGCTATAGATTTTCCCAGAGAAAAACATCATAAGTTCACAATGTCTATTTTTGAAAATAGATAGAGCACATTAGTATAGGTTGTTTAAATACCTTCGTTGGTAACTGTTTGTATGTAAAGTTTCAATAAAATTGGATTTATACTATTCATTGAAACTTCTTTTGCATTACCTGTAAAAATGGCAATTTGGAGTTAAGATATTAATATCGGAAGATGATGTTACTGCTGGCAAGAATCAAACAAGTGACTGCCTGGTTAAAACAATGAGCTATGGGTGACTGTTAAAAAATTTGAAATGTATTGTATTTAACAGTGTTTTACATTTTTATTGTTAAAAAGTGAGTTTTCCTTTTTCTTCGCATTGCTTTAAGGAAATTGATGGCCTGGTACTAACCTTCAAATCCTGTAAATATGAATGGGGCCAGACTATAAGGCCCCCTTGTAAGTGAATACATTATGTGAATAAAAACTTACAAATGAAACATTTTCGTCTGCTCCACCCATGTTTCTTTCTGAAATATGTAGGGATCAGAAAAATTCATATTGTGATAAATGTGAAATAGATACGAATTCTGTCTCAAATTGCGAAATTACTTAATAGACGCTATTCCATAGCAAATTGTATCCAGACGAACTATTTTATCAGATTTAGTTTGGAATGGCTTTATTTTCTGCATATACACATTGAAAATGTAACCAATTTTCGGTTACTGGTATTGTACATCTTCTGGTGAAGCCCAGTTTGGAAAGATAATGTGTGTAAAAAATGCAATGACGTATCAATGCATTCAATGATCTGGTGCTATGCCAGTCGTGGGTAGTTGAATCGTCTATTTGAGATACACGCCCCTTAATGCAATGTAGTATTCAGCATGGGACTTATGTGTTTTTATAAGAAATGCATACATGTGTTTGTTAGCTAAAGCTCAAAAGATGGTATCATGTGGACAATTTTTATGTGACAAAAAAATGAAATGAAATGTCATGTGGCTAGGGCCTCCCGTCGGGTAGACCGTTTGCCTGTTGCAGGTCTTTCGATTTGACGCCACTTCGGCGACCTGCGCGTCGATGGGGATGAAATGATGATGATTAGGACAACACAACACCCAGTCCCTGAGCGGAGAAAATCTCCGACCCAGCCGGGTATCGAACCCGGGCCCTTTGGATTGACAGTCTGTCACGCTGACCACTCAGCTACCGGGGGGGCGGACTTTATGTGACAAATTAAGTGGCGGGGGTTTTGAACTGCAGTTGCATCAAATACCACTAGAGGTCAGGCCTAAACTATGTTGTTAACAATAGTCTGCTATCCTCAGCAATCAGTTGAGCTGTAGCAGTCACCAAATGTTTTGTGTTCACCATTGCTTGTTGTTTTCTTATTTTGAAATAAGTGTGACGACTAATCTGGGTCCGTCACCAATTTCGATTATGACCCTTACAACACCAGATGAGATTGGTGATTCATGTGACAATGTGTCAGTTCTGATGAGAGGCTGCTGCCATGTAAAATGGAGACAGGGCTTGTTTTCCTGCACTCCACGGCTCCACTCCCATCTGGCGGTCAAAATTCTGGTTTGTTTGCACTTACGGCCATCTGCCGCCATAGCCTATAATGCCCACACTTTGCACTATAGCGATTGGAAAACAAAATTTGTAACATTTTTCAACTGAGCTGAAATACTTCCCCTAACGTTAAAATGGAGTTACCATACATTCAGTTCTACTTCTGTGCTAATCAACCTCTCAGTTGTATCTGTAGTATTGTCAAGCATGGGCCACAGAGCTATGAATGCCCACAAAAGTTCAAAATTAATAATCTGCAGATTTTGTAATCATTGAATTGAGCGACAAAAGACAAGTAATGTCCAGAAAGACCTACAATCGGAGGTGCATTCAGTTCATGTGTGGGAAAATGATGCTGCTTTTCAATAGAACAGTCATTTGTGAAAGCTTAAATACAGCCAAATGAAGAAAACAAAGGCCATTTCGGAAGGAAAAAATGTTGGAGGTTCTGCAAAAGCAAACATTTTAGTCACAAAGTTTCGAATGTGCACCTTTTTTAACAGTCAGGGTCAAAAAACTGGCAACCTTTTAAATTTGTGTGTCTAATTATTAACAAACATAAAATGCAAATTATGGCGAAAAAATGCTTTATTTTTTTCACGTCTAGCTGGTTTGAGATGTACTACTAATGAGTTATTAAGCAATCTTACTCTCCCCCCCAATCTGGCTGGTTTGAGGTGGCCCACCACAAATTCCTGTACTGTGCCAGGATCTTTATCTTGGAGTAGCACTTACAATCCATGGAATTCCAATCTCTGACTTCCTGAACGATCTGTACCCTCAGCAGCTAGCTCAGTATCATGGAAGTTATTTCCTGATGTCTTAACACATGTCCTATCATCTTGTCCCTTCTTGTCCGTGTTTTCCATATGTTCCTTCCTTTGGGAGTTATCTAGAGAACCTCCTCATTCCTTAAGTTATCAGTCCACCTAGTTTTCAACATTCTTCTCTAGCACCACAACTTAGTGCTTAAATTCTCTTCTGATCCAGTTTACCCACAATCCATGTTTCAGTACCATATAATGCTGTGCCCCAAATATACATTCTCAGAAATTTCTTCTTTAAATTAAAGCCAATGTTTGATCCCAGTGGATTTCTCTTAGCCAGGAAAGCCCTTTTTGCTGCTGTCAGTTTGCTTTTTTATATCCTCCTTGCTTCATCCGTTATGTGTTATTTTATAGAATATTTAAACTATGCCTACTTAGTGATCACCGGTTTTTTCACATTTCTCCTGTTGTCTTTCTTTGGTTTACTGGGGTTTACTCTCAATCCATTTTCTGTACTTGATAGGCTGTGCATTCCATTCAACATATACTGTAAACACAAACATACACACAAAATTCAAGCTTTCGCAACAAACTGTTGCCTCATCAGGAAAGAGGGAAGGAGAGGGAAAGACGAAAGGATGTGGGTTTTAAGGGAGAGGGTAAGGAGTCATTCCAATCCCGGGAGCGGAAAGACTTACCTTAGGGGGAAAAAAGGACGGGTATACACTCGCACACACACACATATCCATCCACACATATACAGACACAAGCAGACATATTTAAAGACAAAGAGTTTGGGCAGAGATGTCAGTCGAGGCAGAAGTGCAGAGGCAAAGATGTTGTTGAATGACAGGTGAGGTATGAGTGGCGGCAACTTGAAATTAGCGGAGATTGAGGCCTGGTGGATAACGGGAAGAGAGGATATATTGAAGAGCAAGTTCCCATCTCCGGAGTTCGGATAGGTTGGTGTTAGTGGGAAGTATCCAGATAATCCGGACGGTGTAACACTGTGCCAAGATGTGCTGGCCGTGCACCAAGGCATGTTTAGCCACAGGGTGATCCTCATTACCAACAAACACTGTCTGCCTGTGTCCATTCATGCGAATGGACAGTTTGTTGCTGGTCATTCCCACATAGAATGCGTCACAGTGTAGGCAGGTCAGTTGGTAGATCACGTGGGTGCTTTCACACGTGGCTCTGCCTTTGATCGTGTACACCTTCCGGGTTACAGGACTGGAGTAGGTGGTGGTGGGAGGGTGCATGGGACAGGTTTTACACCGGGGGCGGTTACAAGGGTAGGAGCCAGAGGGTAGGGAAGGTGGTTTGGGGATTTCATAGGGATGAACTAAGAGGTTACGAAGGTTAGGTGGACGGCGGAAAGACACTCTTGGTGGAGTGGGGAGGATTTCATGAAGGATGGATCTCATTTCTGGGCAGGATTTTAGGAAGTCGTATCCCTGCTGGAGAGCCACATTCAGAATCTGATCCAGTCCCGGAAAGTATCCTGTCACAAGTGGAGCACTTTTGTGGTTCTTCTGTGGGAGGTTCTGGGTTTGAGAGGATGAGGAAGTTGCTCTGGTTATTTGCTTCTGTACCAGGTCGGGAGGGTAGTTGCGGGATGCGAAAGCTGTTGTCAGGTTGTTGGTGTAATGCTTCAGGGATTCCGGACTGGAGCAGATTCGTTTGCCACGAAGACCTAGGCTGTAGGGAAGGGACCGTTTGATGTGGAATGGGTGGCAGCTGTCGTAATGGAGGTACTGTTGCTTGTTGGTGGGTTTGATGTGGACGGACGTGTGAAGTTGGCCATTGGACAGGTGGAGGTCAACATCAAGGAAAGTGGCATGGGATTTGGAGTAGGACCAGGTGAATCTGATGGAACCAAAGGAGTTGAGGTTGGAGAGGAAATTCTGGAGTTCTTCTTCACTGTGAGTCCAGATCATGAAGATGTCATCAATAAATCTGTACCAAACTTTGGGTTGGCAGGCCTGGGTAACCAAGAAGGCTTCCTCTAAGCGACCCATGAATAGGTTGGCGTACGAAGGGGCCATCCTGGTACCCATGGCTGTTCCCTTTAATTGCTGGTATGTCTGGCCTTCAAAAGTGAAGAAGTTGTGGGTCAGGATGAAGCTGGCTAAGGTAATGAGGAAAGAGGTTTTAGGTAGGATGGCAGGTGATCGGCGTGAAAGGAAGTGCTCCATCGCAGCGAGGCCCTGGACGTGCGGGATATTTGTGTATAAGGAAGTGGCATCAATGGTTACAAGGATGGTTTCTGGGGGTAACGGATTGGGTAAGGATTCCAGGCGTTCGAGAAAGTGGTTGGTGTCTTTGATGAAGGATGGGAGACTGCACGTAATGGGTTGAAGGTGTTGATCTACGTAGGCAGAGATACGTTCTGTGGGGGCTTGGTAACCAGCTACAATGGGACGGCCAGGATGATTGGGTTTGTGAATTTTAGGAAGAAGGTAGAAGGTAGGGGTGCGGGGTGTCGGTGGGGTCAGGAGGTTGATGGAGTCAGGTGAAAGGTTTTGTAGGGGGCCTAAGGTTCTGAGGATTCCCTGAAGCTCCGCCTGGACATCAGGAATGGGATTACCTTGGCAAACTTTGTATGTGGTGTTGTCTGAAAGCTGACGCAGTCCCTCAGCCACATACTCCCGACGATCAAGTACCACGGTCGTGGAACCCTTGTCCGCCGGAAGAATGATGATGGACCGGTCAGCCTTCAGATCACGGATAGCCTGGGCTTCAGCAGTGGTGATGTTGGGAGTAGGATTAAGGTTTTTTAAGAAGGATTGAGAGGCAAGGCTGGAAGTCAGAAATTCCTGGAAGGTTTGGAGAGGGTGATTTTGAGGAAGAGGAGGTGGGTCCCGCTGTGACGGAGGACGGAACTGTTCCAGGCAGGGTTCAATTTGGATAGTGTCTTGGGGAGTTGGATCATTAGGGGTAGGATTAGGATCATTTTTCTTCGTGGCAAAGTGATACTTCCAGCAGAGAGTACGAGTGTAGGACAGTAAATCTTTGACGAGGGCTGTTTGGTTGAATCTGGGAGTGGGGCTGAAGGTGAGGCCTTTGGATAGGACAGAGGTTTCAGATTGGGAGAGAGGTTTGGAGGAAAGGTTGACTACTGAGTTAGGGTGTTGTGGTGCCAGATTGTGTTGCTTGGAATTTTGAGGTTTTGGAGGGAGTGGAGCTGGAAGTGGGAGACTGAGTAGATGGGAGAGACTGGGTTTGTGTGCAATGAGAGGTGGTTGAGGTTTGCTGGAAAGGTTGTGAAGGGTGAGTGAGTTGCCTTTCCGGAGGTGGGAAACCAGGAGATTGGATAGTTTTTTTAGGTGAAGGGTGGCATGCTGCTCTAATTTGCGGTTGGCCTGGAGGAGGATGCTCTGAATAGCCGGTGTGGATGTGGGAGAGGAAAGATTGAGTACTTTTATTAAGGATAGGAGTTGACGGGTGTGTTCATTGGCTGAGTTGATGTGTAGGTGAAGGATTAGGTGGGTGAGGGCAATGGATTGTTCGGTTTGGAACTGGTATAGGGCCTGATGGAAAGAAGGGTTGCAGCCAGAGATGGGAACTTTAAGTGTGAGGCCTTTGGGGGTTATGCCAAATGTCAGACAAGCCTGAGAAAATAAAATATGTGAGCGTAATCTGGCTAGGGTGAAGGCATGTTTGCGGAGGGAATGTAAATAAAACTTAATGGGGTCGTTGTGGGGGTGTTGTGAGGGTGACATGGTATTAGAAGGTGGAAAGTGTAACATGAGGTTGAAATGAAAATGAAAGATAAAAATATATGGGGAGAGATAAGGGTGAACTAGAAAATAACTGGAGATCTGGTATGAAAAAATGCGAAAATGTGTTGGTTAAGTTGATCCTGTGGTGAACTTGGGTTGGTAGACAGCGATGTGCATGAAGGTTAGGTGGTTGTGTTGCCGCTAAAACACGTTAAAGGACGGAGAAATTCGGGAAAATTTCGAAAAAACGTGTAAATGTATTAAAAGGCGTGGTGTTGTTGTGGAAGATTACGAAAATGGGGCTAACAATTGTAAATAATGACGTTAAAACCGGTGGAGAGCGGCTAAAAATGATCAGTGATGTACGAAAAACGGAAGTGGAAATAAAGTAAAAGTTATTAGAACTAGCCGAAATGGTTGTTTAATACGTGAAGGCAGCTGTTATTGAACTAGAAACGGTTAGCGGTATTGTTGAAAGCGCAAAATAAAAATTTTTTGGTTATGGTTTGGAAGTGGGTTACGTATTATAGAGTATATATAGGCGGGATAAAATTGTATTACGGTAAAAAGGGAAGGTGAATAGAAAGTGAGACTACTGGTAAACGCAGAAAGAGAAAATAAGACGACAGGAAAGATTTCGAGATGCAACAGCGACAATAACAAACGTAATTGTTGGGTTCAAATTAATGATATGGTTATAATAGAGGGAAACATTCCACGTAGGAAATATATATCTAAAAACAAAGATGATGTGACTTACCAAATGAAAGTGCTGGCAGGTCGACAGACACACAAACAAACACAAACATACACACAAAATTCAAGCTTTCGCAACAAACTGTTGCCTCATCAGGAAAGAGGGAAGGAGAGGGAAAGACGAAAGGATGTGGGTTTTAAGGGAGAGGGTAAGGAGTCATTCCAATCCCGGGAGCGGAAAGACTTACCTTAGGGGGAAAAAAGGACGGGTATACACTCGCACACACACACATATCCATCCACACATATACAGACACAAGCAGACATATTTAAAGACAATGGGTGGCAGCTGTCGTAATGGAGGTACTGTTCCACATCAAACGGTCCCTTCCCTACAGCCTAGGTCTTCGTGGCAAACGAATCTGCTCCAGTCCGGAATCCCTGAAGCATTACACCAACAACCTGACAACAGCTTTCGCATCCCGCAACTACCCTCCCGACCTGGTACAGAAGCAAATAACCAGAGCAACTTCCTCATCCTCTCAAACCCAGAACCTCCCACAGAAGAACCACAAAAGTGCTCCACTTGTGACAGGATACTTTCCGGGACTGGATCAGATTCTGAATGTGGCTCTCCAGCAGGGATACGACTTCCTAAAATCCTGCCCAGAAATGAGATCCATCCTTCATGAAATCCTCCCCACTCCACCAAGAGTGTCTTTCCGCCGTCCACCTAACCTTCGTAACCTCTTAGTTCATCCCTATGAAATCCCCAAACCACCTTCCCTACCCTCTGGCTCCTACCCTTGTAACCGCCCCCGGTGTAAAACCTGTCCCATGCACCCTCCCACCACCACCTACTCCAGTCCTGTAACCCGGAAGGTGTACACGATCAAAGGCAGAGCCACGTGTGAAAGCACCCACGTGATCTACCAACTGACCTGCCTACACTGTGACGCATTCTATGTGGGAATGACCAGCAACAAACTGTCCATTCGCATGAATGGACACAGGCAGACAGTGTTTGTTGGTAATGAGGATCACCCTGTGGCTAAACATGCCTTGGTGCACGGCCAGCACATCTTGGCACAGTGTTACACCGTCCGGATTATCTGGATACTTCCCACTAACACCAACCTATCCGAACTCCGGAGATGGGAACTTGCTCTTCAATATATCCTCTCTTCCCGTTATCCACCAGGCCTCAATCTCCGCTAATTTCAAGTTGCCGCCACTCATACCTCACCTGTCATTCAACAACATCTTTGCCTCTGCACTTCTGCCTCGACTGACATCTCTGCCCAAACTCTTTGTCTTTAAATATGTCTGCTTGTGTCTGTATATGTGTGGATGGATATGTGTGTGTGTGCGAGTGTATACCCGTCCTTTTTTCCCCCTAAGGTAAGTCTTTCCGCTCCCGGGATTGGAATGACTCCTTACCCTCTCCCTTAAAACCCACATCCTTTCGTCTTTCCCTCTCCTTCCCTCTTTCCTGATGAGGCAACAGTTTGTTGCGAAAGCTTGAATTTTGTGTGTATGTTTGTGTTTGTTTGTGTGTCTGTCGACCTGCCAGCACTTTCATTTGGTAAGTCACATCATCTTTGTTTTTAGATATATATTTCCTACGTGGAATGTTTCCCTCTATTATAACCATATCATTAATTTGAACCCAACAATTACGTTTGTTATTGTCGCTGTTGCATCTCGAAATCTTTCCTGTCGTCTTATTTTCTCTTTCTGCGTTTACCAGTAGTCTCACTTTCTATTCACCTTCCCTTTTTACCGTAATACAATTTTATCCCGCCTATATATACTCTATAATACGTAACCCACTTCCAAACCATAACCAAAAAATTTTTATTTTGCGCTTTCAACAATACCGCTAACCGTTTCTAGTTCAATAACAGCTGCCTTCACGTATTAAACAACCATTTCGGCTAGTTCTAATAACTTTTACTTTATTTCCACTTCCGTTTTTCGTACATCACTGATCATTTTTAGCCGCTCTCCACCGGTTTTAACGTCATTATTTACAATTGTTAGCCCCATTTTCGTAATCTTCCACAACAACACCACGCCTTTTAATACATTTACACGTTTTTTCGAAATTTTCCCGAATTTCTCCGTCCTTTAACGTGTTTTAGCGGCAACACAACCACCTAACCTTCATGCACATCGCTGTCTACCAACCCAAGTTCACCACAGGATCAACTTAACCAACACATTTTCGCATTTTTTCATACCAGATCTCCAGTTATTTTCTAGTTCACCCTTATCTCTCCCCATATATTTTTATCTTTCATTTTCATTTCAACCTCATGTTACACTTTCCACCTTCTAATACCATGTCACCCTCACAACACCCCCACAACGACCCCATTAAGTTTTATTTACATTCCCTCCGCAAACATGCCTTCACCCTAGCCAGATTACGCTCACATATTTTATTTTCTCAGGCTTGTCTGACATTTGGCATAACCCCCAAAGGCCTCACACTTAAAGTTCCCATCTCTGGCTGCAACCCTTCTTTCCATCAGGCCCTATACCAGTTCCAAACCGAACAATCCATTGCCCTCACCCACCTAATCCTTCACCTAC
The DNA here is from genome assembly GCF_023864345.2 of Schistocerca serialis cubense. Taxonomy (NCBI): domain Eukaryota; kingdom Metazoa; phylum Arthropoda; class Insecta; order Orthoptera; family Acrididae; genus Schistocerca; species Schistocerca serialis. The sequence continues at coordinate 454,967,521 of NC_064639.1, read as the reverse complement.
ACATCAACTCAGCCAATGAACACACCCGTCAACTCCTATCCTTAATAAAAGTACTCAATCTTTCCTCTCCCACATCCACACCGGCTATTCAGAGCATCCTCCTCCAGGCCAACCGCAAATTAGAGCAGCATGCCACCCTTCACCTAAAAAAACTATCCAATCTCCTGGTTTCCCACCTCCGGAAAGGCAACTCACTCACCCTTCACAACCTTTCCAGCAAACCTCAACCACCTCTCATTGCACACAAACCCAGTCTCTCCCATCTACTCAGTCTCCCACTTCCAGCTCCACTCCCTCCAAAACCTCAAAATTCCAAGCAACACAATCTGGCACCACAACACCCTAACTCAGTAGTCAACCTTTCCTCCAAACCTCTCTCCCAATCTGAAACCTCTGTCCTATCCAAAGGCCTCACCTTCAGCCCCACTCCCAGATTCAACCAAACAGCCCTCGTCAAAGATTTACTGTCCTACACTCGTACTCTCTGCTGGAAGTATCACTTTGCCACGAAGAAAAATGATCCTAATCCTACCCCTAATGATCCAACTCCCCAAGACACTATCCAAATTGAACCCTGCCTGGAACAGTTCCGTCCTCCGTCACAGCGGGACCCACCTCCTCTTCCTCAAAATCACCCTCTCCAAACCTTCCAGGAATTTCTGACTTCCAGCCTTGCCTCTCAATCCTTCTTAAAAAACCTTAATCCTACTCCCAACATCACCACTGCTGAAGCCCAGGCTATCCGTGATCTGAAGGCTGACCGGTCCATCATCATTCTTCCGGCGGACAAGGGTTCCACGACCGTGGTACTTGATCGTCGGGAGTATGTGGCTGAGGGACTGCGTCAGCTTTCAGACAACACCACATACAAAGTTTGCCAAGGTAATCCCATTCCTGATGTCCAGGCGGAGCTTCAGGGAATCCTCAGAACCTTAGGCCCCCTACAAAACCTTTCACCTGACTCCATCAACCTCCTGACCCCACCGACACCCCGCACCCCTACCTTCTACCTTCTTCCTAAAATTCACAAACCCAATCATCCTGGCCGTCCCATTGTAGCTGGTTACCAAGCCCCCACAGAACGTATCTCTGCCTACGTAGATCAACACCTTCAACCCATTACGTGCAGTCTCCCATCCTTCATCAAAGACACCAACCACTTTCTCGAACGCCTGGAATCCTTACCCAATCCGTTACCCCCAGAAACCATCCTTGTAACCATTGATGCCACTTCCTTATACACAAATATCCCGCACGTCCAGGGCCTCGCTGCGATGGAGCACTTCCTTTCACGCCGATCACCTGCCATCCTACCTAAAACCTCTTTCCTCATTACCTTAGCCAGCTTCATCCTGACCCACAACTTCTTCACTTTTGAAGGCCAGACATACCAGCAATTAAAGGGAACAGCCATGGGTACCAGGATGGCCCCTTCGTACGCCAACCTATTCATGGGTCGCTTAGAGGAAGCCTTCTTGGTTACCCAGGCCTGCCAACCCAAAGTTTGGTACAGATTTATTGATGACATCTTCATGATCTGGACTCACAGTGAAGAAGTCCAGAATTTCCTCTCCAACCTCAACTCCTTTGGTTCCATCAGATTCACCTGGTCCTACTCCAAATCCCATGCCACTTTCCTTGATGTTGACCTCCACCTGTCCAATGGCCAACTTCACACGTCCGTCCACATCAAACCCACCAACAAGCAACAGTACCTCCATTACGACAGCTGCCACCCATTCCACATCAAACGGTCCCTTCCCTACAGCCTAGGTCTTCGTGGCAAACGAATCTGCTCCAGTCCGGAATCCCTGAAGCATTACACCAACAACCTGACAACAGCTTTCGCATCCCGCAACTACCCTCCCGACCTGGTACAGAAGCAAATAACCAGAGCAACTTCCTCATCCTCTCAAACCCAGAACCTCCCACAGAAGAACCACAAAAGTGCTCCACTTGTGACAGGATACTTTCCGAGACTGGATCAGATTCTGAATGTGGCTCTCCAGCAGGGATACGACTTCCTAAAATCCTGCCCAGAAATGAGATCCATCCTTCATGAAATCCTCCCCACTCCACCAAGAGTGTCTTTCCGCCGTCCACCTAACCTTCGTAACCTCTTAGTTCATCCCTATGAAATCCCCAAACCACCTTCCCTACCCTCTGGCTCCTACCTTTGTAACCGCCCCCGGTGTAAAACCTGTCCCATGCACCCTCCCACCACCACCTACTCCAGTCCTGTAACCCGGAAGGTGTACACGATCAAAGGCAGAGCCACGTGTGAAAGCACCCACGTGATCTACCAACTGACCTGCCTACACTGTGACGCATTCTATGTGGGAATGACCAGCAACAAACTGTCCATTCGCATGAATGGACACAGGCAGACAGTGTTTGTTGGTAATGAGGATCACCCTGTGGCTAAACATGCCTTGGTGCACGGCCAGCACATCTTGGCACAGTGTTACACCGTCCGGATTATCTGGATACTTCCCACTAACACCAACCTATCCGAACTCCGGAGATGGGAACTTGCTCTTCAATATATCCTCTCTTCCCGTTATCCACCAGGCCTCAATCTCCGCTAATTTCAAGTTGCCGCCACTCATACCTCACCTGTCATTCAACAACATCTTTGCCTCTGCACTTCTGCCTCGACTGACATCTCTGCCCAAACTCTTTGTCTTTAAATATGTCTGCTTGTGTCTGTATATGTGTGGATGGATATGTGTGTGTGTGTGCGAGTGTATACCCGTCCTTTTTTCCCCCTAAGGTAAGTCTTTCCGCTCCCGGGATTGGAATGACTCCTTACCCTCTCCCTTAAAACCCACATCCTTTCGTCTTTCCCTCTCCTTCCCTCTTTCCTGATGAGGCAACAGTTTGTTGCGAAAGCTTGAATTTTGTGTGTATGTTTGTGTTTGTTTGTGTGTCTGTCGACCTGCCAGCACTTTCATTTGGTAAGTCACATCATCTTTGTTTTTATATATATATATATATAAAACAAAGATGAGGTGACTTACCGAACAAAAGCGCTGGCAGGTCGATAGACACACAAACAAACACAAACATACACACAAAATTCAAGCTTTCGCAACAAACTGTTGCCTCATCAGGAAAGAGGGAAGGAGAAGTCCAACATAGCCCAGCTGTAACCAACACCTTTTCGCCTAAGTCTTTAAATATGTCTGCTTGTGTCTGTATATGTGTGGATGGATATGTGTGTGTGTGCGCGCGAGTGTATACCCTTCCTTTTCTCCCCCTAAGGTAAGTCTTTCCGCTCCCGGGATTGGAATGACTCCTTACCCTCTCCCTTAAAACCCACATCCTTTCGTCCTTCCCTCTTTCCTGATGAGGCCGAAAGCGTTGGCAGGTCGAAAGACACACAAACAAACACAAACATACACACAAAATTCAAGCTTTCGCAACAAACTGTTGCCTCATCAGGAAAGAGGGAAGGAGAGGGAAAGACGAAAGGATGTGGGTTTTAAGGGAGAGGGTAAGGAGTCATTCCAATCCCGGGAGCGGAAAGACTTAACTTAGGGGGAAAAAAGGACGGGTATACACTCGCACACACACACATATCCATCCACACATATACAGACACAAGCAGACATATTTATTGTTTGTGTGTCTTTCGACCTGCCAGCACTTTCGTTTGGTAAGTCACATCATCTCTGTTTTTTGATAAATTTTTCCCACGTGGAATGTTTCCCTCTATTATATTAACATCATTAATTTGAACCCAACAATTACGTTTGTTATTGTCACTGTTGCATTTCGAAATCTTTCCTGTCGTCTTATTTTCTCTTTGTGTTTTTGGCAGTAGTTTCACTTTGTATTCACCTTCTCCTTTTTACCATAATCTGCTATACAATTTTATCCCGCCTATATATACTCAATCATACGTAACCCACTTCCAAACCATAACAAAAAAAAATTTTTTTGATGCTTTCAAAACTACCGCTGCTATAAAATCCACCGTTTCTAGTTCACAATCAGTTCCTTTGACCTTTTAAACAACCATTTCGGCTATTTCTAATAACTTTCGCTTTATTTCCATTTCCGTTTTTCCCACATCACTGATAATTTTCAGCCGCTTCCCACAGGTTTTAACATCATTATTTCGTCGTCAGACAATTGTTAGCCTCATTTTCATAATCTGACACCACAAAACCACTCCTTTAAATACATTACACGCAGTCTTTTCGAAATTTTCCTGAATTTCTCCGTCCTTTAGCGTGTTTTGGCGGCAACACAACCACCTAACCTTTGCGCACATCGTTGTCTACCAACCCAAGTCCAACATAGCCCAGCTGTAACCAACACCTTTTCGCCTAGGTCTTTAAATATGTGTGCTTGTGTCTGTATATGTGTGGATGGATATGTGTGTGTGTGCGCGCGAGTGTATACCCTTCCTTTTCGCCCCCTAAGGTAAGTCTTTCCGCTCCCGGGATTGGAATGACTCCTTACCCTCTCCCTTAAAACACACATCCTTTCGTCCTTCCCTCTTTCCTGATGAGGCAACAGTTTGTTGCGAAAGCCTGAATTTTGTGTGTATGTTTGTGTTTGTTTGTGTGCCTTTCGACCTGCCAGCGCTTTCGTTTGGTAAGTCACATCATCTTTGTTTTTTGATAAATTTTTCCCACGTGGAATGTTTCCCTCTTATATATATGTAATAGAGGGAAACATTCCACGTGGGAAAAATTATATATAAAAACAAAGATGAGGTGACTTACCGAACGAAAAGCGCTGGCAGGTCGATAGACACACAAACAAACACAAACATACACACAAAATTCAAGCTTTCACAACAAACTGTTGCCTCATCAGGAAAGAGGGAAGGAGAGGGAAAGACGAAAGGAAGTGGGTTTTAAGGGAGAGGGTAAGGAGTCATTCCAATCCTGGGAGCAGAAAGACTTACCTTAGGGGGAAAAAGGACATACACATTTTGTGTGTATGTTTGTGTGTCTATCGACCTGCCAGCGCTTTCGTTCGGTAAGTCACCTCATCTTTGTTTTTTATATATATATATATATATATATATATATATATATATATATATATATATATATATATATATATATATATATATATATATATATATATATATAGTTATAATAGAGGGAAACATTCCACTTAGGAAATATATATCTAAAAACAAAGATGATGTGACTTACCAAATGAAAGTGCTGGCAGGTCGACAGACACACAAACAAACACAAACATACACACAAAATTCAAGCTTTCGCTACAAACTGTTGCCTCATCAGGAAAGAGGGAAGGAGAGGGAAAGACGAAAGGATGTGGGTTTTAAGGGAGAGGGTAAGGAGTCATTCCAATCCCGGGAGCGGAAAGACTTACCTTAGGGGGAAAAAAGGATGGGTATACACTCGCACACACACACATATCCATCCACACATATACAGACACAAGCAGACATATTTTTGTCTTTAAATATGTCTGCTTGTGTCTGTATATGTGTGGATGGATATGTGTGTGTGTGTGTGCGAGTGTATACCCATCCTTTTTTCCCCCTAAGGTAAGTCTTTCCGCTCCCGGGATTGGAATGACTCCTTACCCTCTCCCTTAAAACCCACATCCTTTCGTCTTTCCCTCTCCTTCCCTCTTTCCTGATGAGGCAACAGTTTGTTGCGAAAGCTTGAATTTTGTGTGTATGTTTGTGTGTCTGTCATATATATATACACACACACACACACACACACACACACACACACACACACACACACACACACACACACACACACACTTCCTCGAACGCCTGGAATCCTTACCCAATCTGTTAATACACACACACACACACACACACACACACACACACACACACACTTCTTCGAACGCCTGGAATCCTTACCCAATCTGTTACCCCCGGAAACCATCCTTGTAACCATTGATGCCACTTCCTTATACACAAATATTCCGCACGTCCAGGAGCTCGCTGCGATGGAGCATTTCCTTTCACGCCGATCACCTGCCACCCTACCTAAAACTTCTTTCCTTATTACCTTAGCCAGCTTCATCCTGACCCACAACTTCTTCACTTTTGAAGGCCAGACATACCAACAATTAAAGGGAACAGCCATGGGTACCAGGATGGCCCCCTCGTACGCCAACCTATTCATGGGTCGCTTAGAGGAAGCCTTCTTGGTTACCCAGGTCTGCCAACCCAAAGTTTGGTACAGATTTATTGATGACATCTTCATGATCTGGACTCACAGTGAAGAAGAACTCCAGAATTTCCTCTCCAACCTCAACTCCTTTGGTTCCATCAGATTCACCTGGTCCTACTCCAAATCCCATGCCACTTTCCTTGACGTTGACCTCCACCTGTCCAATGGCCAACTTCACACGTCCGTCCACATCAAACCCACCAACAAGCAACAGTACCTCCATTATGACAGCTGCCACCCATTCCACATCAAACGGTCCCTTCCCTACAGCCTAGGTCTTCGTGGCAAACGAATCTGCTCCAGTCCGGAATCCCTGAACCATTACACCAACAACCTGACAACAGCTTTCGCATCCCGCAACTACCCTCCCGACCTGGTACAGAAGCAAATAACCAGAGCCACTTCCTCATCCCCTCAAACACAGAATCCCCCACAGAAGAACCACAAAAGTGCCCCACTTGTGACAGGATACTTTCCGGGACTGGACCAGACGCTGAATGTGGCTCTCCAGCAGGGATACGACTTCCTCAAATCCTGCCCTGAAATGAGATCCATCCTTCATGAAATCCTCCCCACTCCGCCAAGAGTGTCTTTCCGCTGTCCACCTAACCTTCGTAACCTGTTAGTACATCCCTATGAAATCCCCAAACCACCTTCCCTACCCTCTGGCTCCTATCCTTGTAACCGCCCCCGGTGCAAAACCTGCCCCATGCACCCTCCCACCACCACCTACTCCAGTCCTGTAACCCGGAAGGTGTACACGATCAAAGGCAGAGCCACGTGTGAAAGCACCCACATGATTGACCAACTGACCTGCCTACACTGTGATGCATTCTACGTGGGAATGACCAGCAACAAACTGTCCATTCGCATGAATGGACACAGGCAGACAGTGTTTGTTGGTAATGAGGATCACCCTGTGGCTAAACATGCCTTGGTGCACAGCCAGCACATCTTGGCACAGTGTTACACCGTCCGGGTTATCTGGATACTTCCCACCAACACCAACTTATCCAAACTCCGGAGATGGGAACTTGCCCTTCAGTATATCCTCTCTTCTCGTTATCCGCCAGGCCTCAATCTCCGCTAATTTCAAGTTGCTGCCACTCATACCTCACCTGTCTTTCAACAACTTCTTTGCCTCTATACTTCCGCCTCGACTGACATCTCTGCCCAAACTCTTTGTCTTTAAATATGTCTGCTTGTGTCTGTATGCCTGTGGATGGATATGTGTGTGTGTGTGTGCGCGCGCGAGTGTATACCTGTCCTTTTTTCCCCCTACGGTAAGTCTTTCCGCTCCCGGGATTGGAATGACTCCTTACCCTCTCCCTTAAAACCCACATCCTTTCGTCTTTCCCTCTCCTTCCCTCTTTCCTGATGAGGCAACCGTTGGTTGTGAAAGCTAGAATTTTGTGTGTATGTTTGTGTTTGTTTGTGTTTGTGTGTCTATCGACCTGCCAGCGCTTTCGTTCGGTAAGTCACCTCATCTCTGTTTTTATATATATTGTTTCCCACGTGAAATGTTTCCCTCTATTATATCTACTTATCTGAGAATTTTTGGGGGGAACAATTTATTGTTATATGGAGTATCGATTTGTGTACGCAGCTTCACTGCACGGAATTAAACGAGTGGTGAGATTTGTTCTTATTTGTTGTTAGTTTTGAATTAAAGGGAATTATTTAAATTAAAAGAAAATATTTATTTGCCGATGAAGTCAATTGGGAATCTGTCCAGCGATGCATGTCTTTAGTGGGACTTGAATAACTTGTCAGAATCATTGAAGAATTTATGAGCATCTTGCAAATGCTGTGAATAAATTGTTTATTGTGTAGTTTGGAACTGTTAGTATTAATTCCACTGGGGAAGTGTTCACTGCAAATCCTGGGCAGTTTCGGAAAGTGTTTGTTTTCTGTTATCTACACCCAATTTGAATTTCAACAGATTTGCTCCTATAAATGATGGCGATGGAATGCACAGCCATACAGAATTTTGGCAGGATACTTGGTTCCGAATCTGTGGAGCGTTGCTGGAGACTTCGTTGTGTGAAAAGATTATCTGAAAGTGAGTGCAGTGGCGCTGATTATTTCTGTGGCATTTGTATAGTTTTATTTGGCATTTAATTAATATGCCTCAATCCATAATTTTCTGTAAGATATAAGTTTCTTTAAATTTAAAGGATGCAGCATCAACACCACTACAAATAATTACGCTATTGATGGGCACTTAGGATATTTATGTTATTGTATAATGAATCTGTGTGTTGTAAATTTGGGTGCTACTTCATAACATATATAGCACACCAACATGTTATGAAGTGGAGGTGTGTGAGTAAACGAGCATTTCGCTCTCATTTAAATATATAGCCGAAAGAGTCAGACTTCAGAAACTGTGAAACAAACCCTATCGTCCAGGGCCACGTGCCACAAAGAGTGAGGATTCGCCACGAGGTGGAGAAATTCACAGGTGTCTTCATGCTGAATGAGGCCTAAGCACTGTAGTGTGCGAGTGAGACAGACGAGAACCTATATCATAGTGAAACCCCATAGAAGCCTTTTGTGGCCAGGGAGATGTAGCAATGTTAAATATGGCGGACGTAAGATTGGCCATAAAGAGAAACGTATATGAAAACTATTTAATTCTGCAGTAATTCAGGGAATGAAGCCACAGCAATTTGAATCTACCATCCATCATAAATTTCCATGGTTATCCCAATAAAACTTGAATATTGATCACATCTATAATAATTTAGGATTTACAGTTAAAGTGAAACTAGCTAGTTTTGTAACAAAGACCTGAAGGCTAAAATCTTAATGCTTTGGTTGAACTTAACATCGACATTTCATATAGAAGCACATTGTTAAAATGACAAATGTTGTAAATATCAACCCTGTAACTTTATTTGTTTAAAAGATATAGTAAATTTAAATTATCAGTATTTTCAGTTAAGCATCAGATCATCATTTCCTCCACACAAAACACATTGAATGATGACAGCATGACACCTTATTGAATCATTAGGTAATAGAATATTCGTTGTAAAGTTTAGTGCATAATAGTTATTTTTGCTCTTTATTTATTTATCAGAAAGCACATTAGTGCAACACTACTGGCCATGACATTCAAAATTAAGAAGGAAATTGTATTGGTTTTACACAAAATAATTTAACATTTATTATGTAATGGATATTATTGTTGTTACTTTACTTAGAACACCAAAGTGGTCAAGCTTTGATCATTTAAATATGTTAAAATGTAAAATAATGTAGAATACGCTGTAGCCAATCAGATGGATGGCTTCAGGAAAGGGAACTGCCCTAGTCAGTAGTGCGACAATGTTCAGCATGCGGAAGACGCGGCCGGAGACAGGAAGAGGGACAGTTCTGGTTTAGACTCCAGAGGAACAGTGCTGGTGGAGATGCAAAAGTGGATGGTCGGTCTTTAGGTAGTTAGGAAGTGAAACAACTTAGAAAAGTTCGCATTGTGTGGTATCGCGGGACTTATTCTCTGAGCAGTGAGCAGTCACGCGTCTGGTGTGAACTCTAACTTTCCGCGTAGTTAACAAGGTGGAGTATTGGACTTTTGATTTGCAACGAGATTGTGAATGTTCGAACTGTGTCAAACGGATATGTGCTTGAGTGTAATAGCAATTCTAAATATGACCACTTTTGCTATTAGTTTGCTTTCTATATAAAAATTATTTTAACCAAATCACTACTGTGTGGCCTACATTATTTATGGGATCCCGATATTATTATTACTCTTATATGTTATATTAACATTGTACGTTTATACAATTTCGCAAACTTGCCATCAGCCACACAATTTAACCAAAAGGTCACAAGTGTCCAATTTAGGGCGTGTAATGTGGCACGTGCGGTTCAGCCCCTAGATGAGTTTGATGCAAGACATTTGTTGTGCATATCTGCAACTCAGCATCCGTGTTATACAGTGAGTAGCAACTTTCCTTTTCAAATCATATTCTTCATTGAATATATAAGGATACTGCCTTAATGAGGCAGGATTCAGGGAGACATATTTACTTTCCTTGATCCATCTCTGGACATTTTGTGCATCTTTGCAATGCTTAATCCGGCATCAAGGTATTTTCTGCTTGTTTCTTTCCTTGTGTAATGTGACTCTATACAATGAAAGCTGTTTATATGCTCGTACCCTGGCTCCTCTATTTCTGGTTGTATCGTATTCCCCTTTTGCAATAGTTTCCTCTTATATCAGGAAACAAAATTCCATCTGCTCCCAGTTTTTTCGTGGCAGCCCTCATTTATGTATCTGTAATAGAGAGGGTATGTACAAGCTTTTTCTGGCACACCTTAATGTTAGTCCCATTACCTGTTAAGAGAGTATAGTCTTGAAATTTTTCTTCTTGAGTGAATAACGTTTTGTATATGTTTTATGGTAACATTTTTCACATGTCAACAGATAAATTCTTGCTGTCTGCTATGATCTTCCATTTGCCAAAAACGTTCAAAAATATCCTGCTTGTTTTCTTGGCTTAAATTATAAAGATATTTCAGTTAGCATAAGTTGGGATGGCATCGAGTTTTGTTTATCTAGCTTGGCTCTCATCACTCTTTTGTCCTTTGTGTGGCAAACCTCTGTTGAGTAATTACTTCACTCTATTTACTATCCATCAAGATGGGCTCCTACTCCTTTTAGAGGTCTTCTTTCCATTACTTGAGCATCAGCATGTTTTAACAGTGTCTGGTGAGGAGCATGTTGCATTTCATTCTGCTGTGGATGTGGGCATTCATTGGGTTGAGAACCATGCTCATTATTTTTAGTGTTTAACCAACATGCATAATTAGTCAATTACTGGTACATTCTATAAAAGTAGCGAACTCTGAAGCAGTTCATAAGGCTGTTTATCAATTATTATTCTAGAAGAAATCACTGGTTATACTCATACTGCCGACCACATCTACCATGAGCTTTGTTACTGTTGGCTACAAGCAACCTGTAATTAAATAGTGAAGATGACAAACATCACGCAATTGTAAACAGTAAATGTTCCCTGAACTGCAGTTATGATTTTAGTTGTGCTGCCATTCACTCAGGGAATACTTTGTAACATAACCTGTGACTCTTTTAATAAGTGAATGAGTTCCTTAGATGACTTATGATATTCTGAAGATTGCTATTGCTACATAAGTTAAGGCTCTAGGGATACTATTTTTAAAGAGGAACAGAGACGCAACAATATTTGGAGCTGTCAAATTTAGATTTTTATTTTAAATACTGTATTTAGTACTAAACAGAAATGTTTATTAACCAATACTGAATCATAATTTTAATAAAATATAGTATGATTTTATAGACATGTGATATGCCTCATTGTTAAATAAAAGAATTTTACACATATTACTGTTCAATCTCTAGAAGTAAAGCATTTTGTTTTCTATCTGACGTCCCTTTTTTTTTTTTTAACTAAATGTTAATTTAATGTAAATACCAGCAGCAAAATGTTTAGCAAAATAATAAAAATGTTATTTTGATTAAAAACTTATGATTCAATATTTGTTATCTGTTGTTGTTGTCTTCAGTCAGAAGATTTTTTTTCATGCAGCTCTACATGCTACTCTATCCTGTGCAAGTTTTTTCATCTCCAAGTAACTACTGCAACCTACATCCTTCTGAATCTGTTTAGTATATTCATGCCTTGGTCTCCCTCTATGATTTTTACCCTCCGCACCTCTCTCAAACACTAAATTGGTGATCCCTTGATGCCTCAGACCATGTCCTACCAACCAATCCCTTCTTCTAGTCAAGCTGTGCCACAAATTCCTCTCACCCCAATTCTATTCAGTAGCTTCTGATTAGTTACAAGAGATCTACCCATCTAATCTTCAGCATTCTTCTGTAGCACAACGCTTCAAAAGCTTCTATTCTTTTCTTGTCTAAACTGTCTATCATTCGTGTTTTACACCCATACATGGCAACACTGCAGATAAATACTTTTAGAAAGGACTTTCTCACACTTAAATCTACATTCAACATTACCAAAATTCTCTCCTTCAGAAACATTTTTCTGGCCATTGCCAGTCTGCATTTCATATCCTCTCTACTCTGGCCATCATCAGTTATTCAGCTACCCAAATAGCAAAACTTATCTACTATATTAAGTGGCTCATTTCTAATCGAATTCCCTCAGCACCACTTGATTTAATTTGACTGCATTCCATCATCCTTGTTTTGCCACTGTTGATGTTAATTTTATATCCTCCTTTCAAGACCCTGTCCATTCCATTCACCTGCTCTTCCAAGTCCATTGCAGTTTCTGAGAGAATTACAATGTCATTGGTAAAACTGAAAGTTTTTATTTCTTCTCCCAGAACTTTAATGTCAACTCCAAATTCTCCTTTGGTTTCCTTTACTGTTTGCTCAATGTACGGACTGGATAACATTGGCGACAGGATACAGCCCCGTCTCACTCCCTTCTCAACCACTGCTTCCCTTTCATGTTCATCAACCCCTGTAACTGCCATCTGGTTTCTGTAAAAGTTGTAAATTGCCTTTTGCTCCCTGTATTTTACACCTGCTACCTTCAGAATTTCAAAGAGTGTTCCAGTCAACACTGTCAAAAGCTTTCTCCAAGTCCCAAATGATATAAACATAGGTTTGCCTTTCCTTAACCTGTCTTCAAAAGAGAAGTCATAAGGTCAGTATGGCTTCATACGTTCCTACACTTCTCTGGAATAAAAACTGATCTTCCCCAACTTCGGCCTCTACCAGTTTTTCCATTCTTCTGTAAAGAAAAATGTGCCAGTATCCTGTAATATTGAATTATTGAACTTATAAATCAAAATTTGTACATCTATTGGCAAAGGCTTCCTTTGGATCTGTATTATTACATTCTTATTGAAGTCTGGAGGTATTTCGTCTGTCTCATACATCTTGCACAACAGATGGAAGAGCTTTGTCACAATAGCTCTGACAGAATATCATCTACTCCCAAGGTCTTGTTTCGACAGATCTTTCAGAGATTTATCACATTCTTTTCACAGTATCATATCTCCCATTTCAACTTCACCTTTGTCCTATTCCATTTCTATAATACTGCCCTCAAGTACATCTCCTTGTATAGGCTATCTATATTCTCCTTCCACCTTTTCCTTCGTTACTTAGGACTCAATTCCCATCTGAGTTCCTGATATTCATACGGCTACGTCTCTTTTTTTCCAAAGGTCTCTTTAATTTTCCTGTAAGCGGTATGTATCTTTCTCCTTAGTGATATACGGTTCTAAATCCTTACATTTGTTCTCTAGCTGATCTCTCTCTCTCTCTCTTTTGACATTTATATTTCCTTTCACCTGCTTCATTTACTGCATTTTTGTATTTTCTCCTTTCATCAATTAAATTTGTTATTTTCTGTGTTATGCAAGGATTTCTGATAGGCGTTGTCTTTTTATCTATTTTATTCTCTGCTGCCTTCTATCCATTTGTCGTCTTCTGTATTTCTTTCCCGTTGTCAATTGTTGCCTAATGCTCTCTCTGAAATTCTCAACAACCTCTAGTTCTTTCAACTTACCAATGTCACATCTCCTTAATTTCCTACCTTCTTCTAATTTCTTCAGTTTTAATACGCAGTTCACAACCAATAAATTGTCTTCAGAGACGACATCTGCCCTTGAAAATGTCTTATAATGTAAAATCTGGTTCTGAAATATCTGTCTTACTATTATACAATCAATCTGGAATCTCCCAGTGTCTGCAGGTCTCTTCCACATGTACAATTTTTTTTTACGATTCTTAAACCAAGTGTTACCAATGATCAAATATTTTCATTTTATTATAAATATAGAATTTAAATAAAAGTAAAACCAAGTAATCCTTAGTGAGATTCAAACGAGCAACATCACAGGCAATACTCACACACTATACACTTGATTATCGTTGACTTGGTTACAGAGTATGCTCAGAAATCTTCTACTTTCCAAAAGTGATTTTTTCCAACTTTTTTGAGAACTGCAATGTACTGCTTTACAAAACTGATCTCCGTGTACAGTGTGTAAACTTTTGGATGGCAGACCTCTCCCTAGTCCTGAATCGGTAGAAGTCGTTAAACGTCGGTAGGCTTCGGTAGGCATGCAGTTTAGACTGCTGCCAACATTACGTAGCTGACTGTGTTGTACAAGATAGCCATTGTCGCCTGCTTCGTTATTGTTTTGCGCTGTACTGTTCTGCGTGTTTTTATGGTGCAGTTGTGCTAAAGATTATCAAAATGAGTGAAGAGGCAGTTGCTGGCCCACCTCGGGAGTCGCCAACAACCCCTACCGGTAGGCCTACGGTTAGAAGAAGCCTTTCGTCTGCTTTCGTGTAAGCATGACGTGCAAATTGTAGTGCCAGCACTGCAACTGGTAGGTGTGCCTTGTCCCCCCCCCCCCCCCCCAAAAGGGTCCACTCCCCTCCCCTCGCCAGCCAATGCTTGCTTCCTCCTCTCCCCGCACTCCCCTCACGACTCTGCCGTCTTACAGTTAACACACTGTACCGACCTTCAAATACCATAAACATGAGGAAAACCAAAGAGGCCAAAGTGGTCCAGAAGGCTTCCTTGTAAATTAATACCTTACACTCATTGTCTGTACATTGCCCTAAAATTTGTTCCAGTAAATAAATCCCAATGGGCAATACAGTGAAACTCTTCCTCAGCAAATTGATTCCCTTTACATCTCTATACCCTTAAGAAGGCATTGTTCCATGCTTATAAAGCTCTTGTCATCCATTAACGCTGAAGTCCTTTTGTATAGGGTGTAGAAATTATGTGAAATGTAACAAACATATAGACAAATATATGGCTTTGTGTCAGTAAATGCAATTTTAGTTCCTAATTATTCTCTAAAGAAAAGGTTAAAAAATGATCAATATTCATTCCTTAAAAGACTTGATAACTTTACCATAGCCTCTTGGTTCTGCATTTCCATTGTGATACTTGCAATCAGGATCACTTTCAGTTCCCCAATTACTGAAAATTAAAAAAAAAAAAAGCAACTTATTATAGTACAGTTACGAATAAAGAAAATTCGACGAGATATCAAACTTTCATTGATATTAACATTCTGAGGCACTTTTAAGTTCTATAATCCAATTGCATGGCATGCTTTTAAACAAACTTACTCTATTCTTTGTTTTTACAAAAATATTGCAGTAAATTATTCTAAGACAACCATTCCTACTCCCTACATAGAACACAATTCCCAATGTGCCACTGAAATTACCACATTAATACATACTGAGAAAAACACTAACCACATGTAAGAAGTGGAGTAAATCCAACAAGCCAAAAGACCATGTCAATTTTTTAAAAATAAGGGCATTTTAAGAATGCCAAGGCGTAAAGTGTGATGAGCAATGTAAGAATGATGTTGAGACTGTAAATATAACTTTGATTAGGACCACACTTGAAAACCCTTCGATTTAAAATGAGGAAAGCAAAATTTTAGTTGTGACTCACTAAACATATACGACAATGATAGGCAGCAAATTTATACTTATGGGCAGAGATCAGCCTTTTATTAAATGCACATTCCATAAAACAGATATGACAAATTTTCAGAAAATGTTCAACATTTGCACCAATAGCAAGGAATGGAAAATAATACACTATAGAATTTCAAATATTGTACACACCACAAAGATTATACGAAGTTATCAGGACAAGACATCAATTATTACTCACAGTTTATGAACACCATAGTACTGGAATATGGTGGTGAAGAGAACTGCTCGAAGAGGATAGTATGCAGCTGAACGAGAACCAATCTGTTTGCTTTGAAACCAATTTGTGTCTAAGCTTAAATGGTGTGAACATTTTTATGTCTGCAAGCTATGAAGCCTTTCAAGCTACACTGAACTTTACTGAAATGTAATTCAGCAATATAATGGAATGCAGTACTAAACCTAAAATATATGGCTGCTCTTTCCATGGTAAAAAGAGCAACATTTAGTAGTGAGTCTTGTTACAAGAAAGTGACAGGTGCCCTTACTTTCTGCTCTTCAAAATCTTTATGTGAAGTTCATTCCAGGTACCAAATGCCAATTTTAGGACGCCGATGAAAGGTGTGTACGAAATCCTCAGTACTTTTGAACTATACAGTGAGTCATTATTATCTTTACCCATGTTCCACATGGGACATTTCCGAATCAAATTAAAACATAATAAACAATAGAAACTCCAGGCTGTAATATCAACAATATTAGAAAAAGGACAGATTGCTGCTCACTGTAAAGATGACCCATTGAGTTGGAGACAGGCACAATGAAAAGACTGTTACACATGCAGCTATCAGTCAAATCCCTCTTCAGCAAAGAAAACACATATACATTCACACTAGAAAGTACATCTCACTCACATGACTGCTACCACCAGCAGCTCCAATCAGAATGTCATTGTTACCCGCTGTGTGACCCACTCTGCATAGCTATTTACGCAACCGTCGCATTCTGACTGGAGCCATAGGCAGCAGCGATCATGTTTGCATGATGAGTGTGAGTGTGTGTGTGTGTGTGTGTGTGTGTGTGTGTGTGTGTGTGTGTGTGTGCGAGCGCGCGCGCCTGCGCACATATGAAGGCTTTGGCTGAAAGCTATAATGTGTAACAGTTTTTCATTGTACCTGTCTGCTACTCAATGGGTCATCTTTATGATGCTTAGCAATCTATCATTTCCTAATATTGTTGAAATTATAACATGTTGATAAAAACCTACAAACTTGATACAGTCCTCCTCCATGGTTTTCTACAGCAATTAAGGATTGGATGAGCCAAGAAGAGTACCAGTTCAGCTAATGTACACAGAATAAAGGATATATTAATTTCATGGGAGTAATAGTATTAGTATCCTCATAGAATGTATGATAAAAAAAGCTCCATACATACAGAACTCTGAGAAATGAGTTGGAAAGAAGAGGAAAGGGGAACGGTGTAAACTATTTATATAACAATTTATTGCATCAAGATCACCTATCTATATATATAAAACAAAGTCGGGTTTGTTACAACACTTATAACTCGAGATCTGCTGGACCAATTTTCATGGTTTTTGATTTGTTGGATTTGTCTCCGCCCCGAATAGTAGAATACATCTTAAAAATAATGAAAAATTGACGAATACTTGAAAAATGCGTTATTTTCCCTAAAAGTTCTTTATTTTCGGAGCTGTCAAATTTTTTTGTCAAAATCTGTAAGTAATGATTGACATTTATGCATGCGTTCATAAACTATTTAAAATAGATGAATAAACTATTATGTGTATTTTTTTTTTTTTTTTTTTTTTTTTAAAAAAAAGATCGAAAAATATTATGCGTGCGTTCAGAAATGTGTAATGAATACTTAATCTATATATATAAAAGAAAGTCGTTTTAGTTACACTATTTATAACTGAATAACGGCTGGACCGATTTGGCTGAAAATTGGTGGAGAGGTAGCTTAGAACCAGGAGACGGGCACAGGATACTTTTTATCCTGTTCGACCGCTATAAAACGTAGTATAACAGAAACGCATCTGGCGTGGAATAACAAAACGCAAATTAGATTTAGTAGTTCAAACGAATGTACCCCTATTGAACCCCCAACAAAAGGAAGTTTATGATACATTAATGAAGGCAATTGATGATGGAAATAGTGGTTTATATTTCCTGGATGCCCCTAGTGGAACTGGCAAGACATTCCTCATGTCAGTAGTTTTAGCCACTGTTCGTGCGAGATCCAACATTGCGGTTGCAGTTGGTTCTTCCGGAATAGCAGACACATTGTTAGAAAGATGCCGTATGGCTCAGTCAGCATTAAAATTACCGTTAAATCTTCAAGCTATTGAATAACCGACATGTAATATTACAAAAAACTCAGCAGTGGCCGAAGTTTTATCAGCATCCAAGATCTGGGACGAATGCACAATGGCTCATAAACGTGCATTAGAGGCACTTAACTGAACATTGAAAGATCTACGCAATGACTCTAGATGTTTTGGAGGAGCAATGATTTTACTGTCTGGCGAATTCCGCCAAACACTGCCAGTAGTTCCAAGATCAATGGCTGCAGATGAAATAAATGCTTGCCTCAAATCATCGAATCTATGGAGCTTTGTGAAGAAACTTTAACTGACAACAAACATGAGAGTTGCATTGCTTAATGATACATCTGCTGAAGATTTCTTTGAGCAATTGCTGACTATTAGTAATGGTCGAGTACCTGTCGAAGAATCGAGCGGATTGATTTCATTTCCTCATAATTTCTGTAACTTTGTCTCATCAAAAGACGAACTTGTCAACAAAGTATTCACAAATATCATTACTAACTACAAAAGTAATGAATGGTTGAGTGAGTGAGCAATTTTAGCGGCTAAGAATAAAGATGTAGATGACCTAAACTACATAATTCAGAATGAGATCATTGGTAAAATGCATACATTCAAATCTATTGACTGTGTAACAAATGAAGATGAAGCCACCAACTATCCAATTGAATTTTTAAACTCTTAGGATGTGCCTGACATACCACCGCACAATTTACGCCTAAAAGTTGGCTCCGTAGTAATCATGCTTCGAAACATAAACCAACCAAAACTGTGCAACGGTAAACGTTTTGAGGTAAGTAAATTGATGACCAATGTTATTTACGTGACGATACTCAAAGGAAAATTCGAGGCCGAGGAAGTTCTCATTCAGAGGATCCCGATGGTCCCAACCGATGTGCCGTTTGAGTTTAAAAGACTTCAATTTCCGATCCGTCTTGCATTCGCTATGACCATTAACAAATCACAAGGCCAATCCTTGAAAGTTTATGGTTTAAATCTGGAATATCCATATTTTTCAAATGGTCAATTATATGTGGCATGTTCACGGGTCGGAAGACCATATGCGTTGTTTGTTCTTGCACCTGATAATAAAACAAAAAATGTTGTGTATCACAAGGTACTGAATTGAAGAGTGGAAGCTATGCACCAAAAACCATAAAGAATCATTAAAATACTTAATTTTTATTTGTCCCAATAAAAAATTGAATTTAACATCCCAAATTTGATTATTTATTGGCTTTAAGGCGGAACAGAGTTCGCCGGGTCAGCTAGTTTGCTATAATATTCACATTGCTGGTTCGGCACTTCATTGCCATCTTCTGGTGTGGTAATTAATCCACAGTTTTGTCATGATATATAAAATCAAGTCGTATCCATTCTGAACATGATGAAATAGCAGAAAATATCATTATATGCCAATAAAATATACATGATGTCATCAGGTGGTAAGAGAGACAGAAACAAACATTGTTGTATGAGCTTTATATAGGGATTAAACAATAGAGGGGCATGGGAATGGGGATGGAACTATGGCAATAGATGAAGCAGGGTAGATAACTATGCAATCTATATCCACTTAGTTTACTATATGCAATTTTTAAAGGAAATATCTTAAAAGCCCAAGCGAGAATAAAAAAATAAAAGTTATAATTTTTAAGTAATACAGTTGATAATAGGTCAATTTTAAAAAACACTGAAGTAAACTATGATGCAGGTAAATCTTACTTGTAAATTAAAGTCTATGGTAATTCTGTGTTTTTGTAAACGTCTTGGATGCACTCTTATAGGAATTTACTTATCAAGTAAAAACCAATGCAGACCAATAATTCGAATAGAAATTACCCATTTATAGAATTTGTTTTATCTAGTAACTATTGTTGTGTGTTACACCTAATTTCTTCATGCAACTTTGTAAGAAGTGTCATATGGCAGGAAGGCAGAGAAAGCTGACAGCTAATCACAGCTGTTTGGTGTATCAGAATGTTAGACTCTGAACACAACAAGCAATTTGAAAAACTTTAACGTGCAATGAAGAACATTTAAGTAATTGTATCAGGTAATGGGATTCAGTTGTCTTTCCTAAGAAGTTTGTGACACTGTAAAGGACACAAAAAATACATTTGAATCTCTGATGACGGTATCTACATAAACAACTGCTTTCAGTTGTTGCTACAGAACTGAATTCAGTTTGATGATTAAGGAGGACTACTCTAAACAATAGATCTGACATAATATTGACTTGTATGTTTAGCATACTTCTAGCATTTGCAGATTTACAAAGTCTTTTTGACAGTTTTGACTCAAACACATTTTCACAATCTGAATTCATCAGTGATAAACTACAGGGCAAAACACTACATGCAATTTCTATGGGAAACAATTTGCAGTTATAAGAGTCAAAGGATATGAAGGGCAGGCAATAATTGAGAATGGAGTGAAAGAGAGTTGTATCCTATCCTCTATGTTAACCAATTTTGGTGACGACGTTTGGTTTTGTGGGGTGCTCAATTATGCGGTCATCAGCGCCCAAACAAAGTCTCAGTTTTTTCACAGTCCAATTTTTTTCACAGTCCAATCTAGCCACTGTCACGAATGATGAGAATGAAGATGAAATGATGAGGCCAACACAAACACCCAGTTCCCGGACAGAGAAAATCCCAACCTGGCCGGGAATTGAACCAGGGACCCCGTGATCCAGAGGTAGAAACGCTATGTTAACCAATGTGTACATAGAATAAGCAGTAAAGGAAACTAGAAAGAAATTTGGCAAAGGAATCAATGTTTGGGGAGAACACACTTTAGCCAATCGAACTGTAATTATAATGTAATTCTATCAGACACAGAAAAGAACTTGGAAGGTCAGTTAAATGGAAACTATTGTGTCCAGAAAAGATAAATATCAACTTCAGTACAATAAGGGTAATGGAGCGTGAATATTTTTGGAGTGTAGTCGATTTAAATAAGGCAACACTATGGGAATCAGAATTAAAAGTATTATACAAGTATGTTAACATCAAATATAAACTTCATTAAATGCTGAAAGTCATATCTGGAAGCAATTGTTTGGATTGTTGCGATGTAGGGAACTGAAAAAAGGATGATCAACAGTATGAGCAAGAAGAGAGTACCGTATTTACTCGAATCTAAGTCGCACTTTTTTCCGGTTTTTGTAATCCAAAAAACCGCCTTCGGCTTAGAATCGAGTGCAAAGTAAGCGGAAGTTCTGAAAAATGTTGGTAGGTGCCGCCACAACTAACTTCTGCTGTCGAATATATGTAGTGCTACACAGGCATGCTTTCCAGGTACAAAGATAAATACTGGCGCCAAAACCTCTGCATCAGTAAATAAATTTAAAAAAAGCTGGAAGACGAGCTTTGTTCTCCTCCCCGAGTTTTGACCACTGCATTTTCATACATTATCCAACGAAGTAAATACAAATTTCATATTGTTCATCTTCGAATGTAGCAGCATTTCAATGTACTACAAAAATCCGACTGGCAAGACTGTTTGGGATGTTTGTCAATATGGGAAACTACGTTCTGAATTTTTTCCTACCTGTGAGAAGAGATGGTTGCTAATAGGAACTTTTATGAATTGTGAATCACATGCGGTATTCTCTTCACCATAAGAATAATACAAATATAAACATTTTGTCATGTATTCTTTCATGTTTGCAGCTATCTCATTTAAATCCAGTCTGCCTAATAAACTACGAAACTAGAATGAGACAACAGCAAACGCGGAAGAATGCACATATCATGTCATGTTTATATTCATATTATTCTTATGCCTAATAGTGAAACAGTCAGAAATGAAGCTCTGCAATTGACTAGATTTTTAAATCTAAGATGACTCTAATTTCTGTGCAGAATGTAATGTACTAAAGAGGCGTCTGCAAAGATTTTCAAACGGAGAAAAATTTTCGCTAAACTCTCGTTCAAAACATCTTCTATCATACGCAGTCTTTTATTTGGTTCTTGTTGATCATTATCAAAGAAAGCAGCAGTGTAACTAACAACAAATAGCAATCTCTTGCCATTGTTTCGGTGTTCTGTGTTGTACGCAACGGTATCATGCACAAAAGCAAGCCATGCGGCAAGCGGCGACAGGCCATAAACACTCATCATCAGAAAGCGACAAACAATGCATGGCACAATACAGTAATGCATTTTCAGCTTAGAGTAAACACCTATAACAAAGAGAACAGCACTTATCAGATCAAAGAAAAATAAGCAATCAATTCAAACCAGACGAAGCACGTGAAAAAGGAAGGGTACCCGTATAAATACGGACGGAGTGCCTGACGCGTAGCAATGGCTACCTGGTAAAGCTTAACTGCTAAGATTACGACTTGAACCAAACTACTGTAGCTGTATCGTCATTCATTTGACCTAAATTATGTCTCATATTATAATGGACCAACTTTGTTTCGATTTGGTGGTGCGGCCTAAAACTTTTCTCTCCCCTTGAATTTCGAGTCTCAAATTTCAGGTGCGGCTTAGATTCGGGAAAAATTTTTTTCCTTGATTTCGAGTCTCATTTTTCAGGTGCGGCTTAGGTTCGAGTGCGGCTTAGGTTCGAGTAAATATGGTAGATGCTATTGAAATGTGATGTTTTAGAGGACTGCTGAAGATTAGATGGGGAAACCAAGTTCCTTAAAAAAATGTACTGAACTAAATTGGGAAGGAAACAGCTTTACAACACAACCTGGCTAAAAGATGGGGTAGACCTATAGGCACTCACCCTGGAGCATCAAGGAAAAGTTAATCTGGCAATGAAAGAAACTGTGGGATGTAAAAATTATACAGAAAACCTTAAAAATTTAATTGCCTTGTCCCTCTTGTGAGCTTGGTTCAAAACTATGAATGGCCTACCTTTGCACTAGCAAACTGTTGGTACATTTCTTATCATTTTTGTTTCTCTGGAATCATATTCGAATCAAAAGTGGAAATAATCTATGTTTAGAAGTTTTTAAATACATGTCTTTTGCATATATTGCTCTTTCCTAACAGTTATCTGTAGTGCAATTTTACCTTCTGAGACTAGGTTATGGATTTTATTACTAACTTTCATAGCACAATTTTATATTACCATACCATACCATACCATATCTGGGAGTATGCGTACGGAACGATTTGAAGTGGAATGATCATATAAAGCTAATTGTTGGTAAGGCGGGTACCAGGTTGAGATTCATTGGGAGAGTGCTTAGAAAATGTAGTCCATCAACAAAGGAGGTGGCTTACAAAACACTCGTTCGACCTATACTTGAGTATTGCTCATCAGTGTGGGATCCGTACCAGGTCGGGTTGACGGAGGAGATAGAGAAGATCCAAAGAAGAGCGGCGCGTTTCGTCACTGGGTTATTTGGTAACCGTGATAGCGTTACGGAGATGTTTAATAAACTCAAGTGGCAGACTCTGCAAGAGAGGCGCTCTGCATCGCGGTGTAGCTTGCTCGCCAGGTTTCGAGAGGGTGCGTTTCTGGATGAGGTATCGAATATATTGCTTCCCCCTACTTATACTTCCCGAGGAGATCACGAATGTAAAATTAGAGAGATTAGAGCGCGCACGGAGGCTTTCAGACAGTCGTTCTTCCCGCGAACCATACGCGACTGGAACAGGAAAGGGAGGTAATGACAGTGGCACGTAAAGTGCCCTCCGCCACACACCGTTGGGTGGCTTGCGGAGTATCAATGTAGATGTAGATGTAGATGTTCAGTACAAGAAAAAGCAAAATGGAAATGTTGCAAGTGACTTGAAAAGGGTAAGATATCTATTACAGCCCCTTTCTTTCAATCAATCTTGGTATTTCTTATATCAACAAAAATAATAAAATTTTGAAAATAGGACTGGATTGATGAAAAATCTACTCACCAGGTGGAGCCAGGAGAAAAAGTCATGGAAACGTGCAAGCTTTTGGCAATGTTTAAGAAGTGGAGAGAGCTACTGAAAAGTTGTCCAGAATCCTGGATCGAGAAACCCTTACAAAATAGGATGAGAAGGAAAGACTGGTAGTTGGAAACTGTGCTGGATGAGATTTGAAAACCTAAGAGTTTAAAGGTGGAAGAGAGGGTAATAAGCAAGACATATTACTGACAAAACATTGAATGAGAGTTAATAACACTGGAAAGCTAAGTACATGGTAGAGGTGGGGGAGGCAAAAAATGGACATGTTAGAAGATAAACAATCCAGAAAACTGAAAGGGAGGGAAGAGAAAATAGCTACTGAAATGAAATGCCAATACCAAAGAAATTAAGATAAATCAAGACCAAGTGGGTGGCGAGAACCAAGCACATGCAGTGCAGTTCCCAGCTGCGAAGTTCTGAGAAACTGATGTCAGGAGGGAGAACCCAGAGGGCACTTGTGGTGGAACAGGCATCAAGGCCATGACTGTCACATTGTAGAGCATGGTCTGAAACAGGATACTGTGTACTGCCGATATACATCCTCTGCTTATACCCTTTTATCCTAACTTATAACTTGGTGGTAGTCATATCATTACAGGGCCAGTATAAGTAGTGGTGCGAGGGTGCATAGGCCAAGTTTTACAGCATCCCTCTTGTAAGATTTACCCTATGCACCCTACTACCACCACCTATACCACTTCTGTAACTGGCAAAACATACATTATCACCAAAGTCATGACCTCGGTGCCCATTTCACCACGTGTGTCATCTGGATGTTCCATCCTGACACCAGCTTTTTAAAACTCCACAGGTGGGAACTGACATTACAATATGAGCTTGGTTCTCACCATCCACCTGGCCTTAATTTATGTGAATTTCTTTGGTCTTGGCATTTCTATTCCACAATTATTCCCTTTTACTTTTCACTATTGTTTCTTTTCTGACCCGTCTGCTTTTCTCCTTCCCCCACCTCTACCATGTATAATGCACTTAGCTTTCTGCACTTATTAACTCTCCCATGATGTTTTGTCAGTAATCTCTGTCTTGCTTATCACTCTATTTTTCACTTAAAAGGTTTCAGATTTTCAATCTTGTCCAGTGCAGTTCCCAACGATAAGTCTTTCCTTCTCATTCTATTCGATCAGTCTCCCCTGACCCGGGGCTCTGGAAGACTTTTCAGTTACTCTTCCCGTTTTCTAGACAATGCCAGTCCTTTTCTTTCACCCCTCTTGCTTCCGCTTCAACTATTCTGCCAGAAGAAGGAGCCACTGGCTACAAAGACTTGCAAATTTCCATAACTTTTGTATGTTCTTACCTGCTGCTGCTTGGTGGGTAGATTTCCTTATCCAGCCAATTATATCATATTAGTAATTCTTATACGAGAAAACACTCAACTTATAGATAAATTAACACACAGACATTGACATCATCTATGTACATACTTCATCAAATTTGCATCTTGCATGAAAATATTCAAACAATTTAGTTTTCTTGCTTTAATAACAAGATTTAATAAAGTTATTTAAAAAGATGCTTACTGTGTTAATTCCAATGTTGCTTTTCTGGAAAATGTCCACTTCGTCTGTTGCTGTAAATCTGCTGGTATGTCTTCCTGTTTTTCGTAACCCATAAAATACAATGAAAACTTCATTTCCGGGAAATCTAACTTCTGAAGCAATCGCATGCCCATAACATTCGTGTAGAATTCTAATGAGCGCCTTGGGTCTTTAATACGATACATTGTTTGTTGGAAAATAAAATCCTGCAACATGACAAAATTTTTACATCATTCTATCCAAATTAACAATAGCATTACTTGGTATTGTGTGAAGTTTTTCTTCACAGCACTTAAGGGAAAGATTTACACTAATCAAACTATTATTTGTAACAATATGGTGACAAACTGTGCAGCATCCTAAGATTTGGGAAAATTAAGTACAGTGTCAATTTATTTCAGAATCTTGCTTCTTTCTGACAATTAGCTACGATTGTGAGGTTAGCTGCAGAAAAATTTTCGATCAAAGATTTTAGTAATGCTTGACTATCTGACAGAAATCTGATTATACACTGACAGAAAAAAAATAATAAAAAAAATCACAATACCAAGAAGGAATTTGGTGCCGTAAAGGAAAACTAGTGAGCGTGTTTCTATGTCTGAAAGCTCTTATTCAAATTTCACGCTAGTCACATAACAGTGACTCTACTAGTGTCACTATGAGGATGCAAATCAGGTTTCCTTTAATACACGCTTACACGCTGTGACAATCAAGAGCATTAGTTACCTTTGAGCTAGCACGTGGTGAACTGATGTTAGTCAAGAATGCCTTTAAGGAAACACAGACATCATTATTAACACCTTACTAAGTTTGAATGAGGTCATGTAATAGGGCTACGAGAAGCTGGACGTTCCTTCTGCAATACTGCAGACTGACTCTGCAGGAATGTAGCCACTCTACACGATTGCTGGCAGTGGTGGTCACAACAATGCATGGTCGCAAGAAGACTGGGCTCCAAATGGCCACGTGACACTACCAAGAGAGACAACCGTCATGTTCAACATGGGGCTCTCCCACATCATACTGCATCTGCAGCAACAATTTAAGCAGTGGTTGGCACCACAGTGACACAACAAACAGTTACAAATTGGTTACTTCATGCCATTTGTCCTGTACTGTGCATTTTACTGACCCCAAACCACTGCCATTTGCGACTTCAGTGTTGTCAAGACAGAGCTTACTGGAGGGCAAGGTGGTCTGATGCACGACTCCTTATGACAGCAGGAGCACTCTCATGGTTATCCAACACACCCCAACTGCAAATTTGTACATCAATCTGGTGATTTGGCCTGCTGTGGTGCCATTCATGAACAGCATTTCAGAGGATGTTTTCCACAAAAATAACATTCGCCCACATAACATTCCCCCACATATTGCAGTTACAACCCAAAAATGCTCTACAGAGTGTCGACATGTCTTTATCACTACATTTGTCTCCAACTGAGCACATATGCGACATCATTGGATGACAGCTCCAGTGTCATCCACAATGAGCAATAATTGTCCCAGTACTGACTGACCAAGTGCAACAGCAATGGAATTCCATCGCTCAAAATGACATCTGACACCTATGCAACACAATGCACGCAAGTTTGCATGGTTGCATTCAAAATCCTGGCGGTTACACCAGTTATTAATCAGCATTTCACATTTGCAATGGCTTATCTCGTGCTTACATTAACCTGTGATCTTCTAATGTTAA
The DNA here is from genome assembly GCF_023864345.2 of Schistocerca serialis cubense. NCBI lineage: Eukaryota > Metazoa > Arthropoda > Insecta > Orthoptera > Acrididae > Schistocerca > Schistocerca serialis. The sequence continues at coordinate 454,940,362 of NC_064639.1, read as the reverse complement.
TTACTTAAATATGTTACCTACACAAATGCTTTCCTGAAATTTCATTACTCTACATTAATTATTTTTTGGTGTTGCAATTTTTTTCTGTCACTGTATTAATCAAAATGCTTAATTCTGAGTTTATTCAAAACATAGTAAATATGAGAAAACAAAATCTAATTACATAACTAAATGGACACCTCAATTTTATTTATTAACATCATATATGTTTAAAAACTTACTTCAAGATATAGAATACCCCCCCCCCCCCCCCTCCCTCTCTCTCTCTCTCTCTCTCTCTCTCTCTCTCTCTCTCTCTCTCTCTCTCTCTCTCTCACACACACACACACACACACACACACACACACACACACACACACACACACAAATATTATATGTATTAATAACTTTGGCATCTTTAGTTGCATTTCTTCACTGAATATGCAATGCTCAAAAAAGTATGCTGAGCCGCAGCCTTATTTCACCAGTTTGGGTTCCCAGCAATAAGGTAGAGTTTCCAACATAACACACAGTGGAATGGGTAAGAGTGTCCCAGCAATTCATTACTGTGAAGATATTTTCAAGAGCATACCCAGGATTTGAGTAGAGGGTGAGGAGGGGGGGGGGGGGGGGGGGAGGGGGAGGGAGAGAGGGTGGCGGGGATGGGAGCAAAATTCATATTAGTCATGCAGTGAATGACAAATTAATTTTTATTTTACGACAAATGATCCTGAGTGCACCTGACAGTAGTAAAAATCCATAACAAGCTCTGGCTTTCTTCAAACTGATAATTGTTTTGGAATGTCTGTCTTCTCCAACTGGGCAGCTTGTAAGTCTGGTTTGCAATGATTTTTTTCTGGAGTGCTTTGGGTGGGGGTGGGGTTGGGGGTGTCAGCTATCCTATGCTGGCCCTCACTGCCTAAGCTCTTGGGTCTTCCTGTGATTCAACTTACCAACATAAAATATTTTATTTTCATAATTGAAATCAAATCACAATGATTATCTCTTCTTCCACAGTGCTATTATTTGATCTGAAATTATTGTCTTCATTTTAAATTTTCATTTTTTTCGAATTTTTGAAAGTTTTAGTGGTGTCACATATGTCACTGAATCAGCTTCTACTGCACAGAAACTGCAAATGTTTCATACTGCAATTACATGTGAGCAACTACTGTAGTTTACTGTGTTATAATGTGGAGTTTTGAAGTGATGCCCACTCCAGTCTATCCTAAGTTATGACCATTTATATGTTGAGACTGGCTCTAGCCAGAGCAGCCAGAGATAGTGGTCATGTGTACATGAGGTGTGAATGAATGTGTGTGTGTGTGTGTGTGTGTGTGTGTGTGTGTGTGTGTGTGTGTGTGTGTTTCTTTTCTGAAGAAGGCTTTGGCCACGAGCTCAGTGTGTGAGAGTCTTTTCATAGCACCTGTCTGTAACTCAATGTTTTCATCCTTACCATGAGAAGCAGCATTAACTTTCTGGCTTGACTGAATGTCACATACAACATCCTGAGAAGTTTTAGAGGCCAATGCAATACTTTACTTCAAGTAATTCCACATATAATATTTCAGCAAGGTAACGGTCAACCCGATGGCTAGAAATATGCAAGCCTTCTTCCAAGAACAATGGGTACCACTGGTTACCTAACCTACAAATTTGTCTACATGCTGCCCACAGAACATGTCTGGGATACAATTAGTTGGTAATATGTTCATCACAATCTTTTAACAACCAACGAGGATGCTCTGTGTATTAACATGCAGACAGCTTGTAGGGAAATTTCCCAGTAACATATCCAGAACCTTTTTCATTCAGTGCAATAACAGTTATACATTCTGATTGCAGCATGTGGGACTTCTGTAATGTACTGAATTCTTTAAGTCATATATAATATGTTGTTATTGCTGTTATTGGTGATGGTGTCTTCAGTCCAAATACTGGTTTTATGCAGCTCGCAGTTCTGCAATTGTGATAATTCTTAGTCTGTCAGACAAACAGTGAAGCATCCAGAAGACATGGTCAGATGTCAATGAAACTTTGTGCATGTAGACACCATCAGCAGGTATGAAAATAATTAGAGTTGCAATTCTCTGCAACAGGTAGAATGGCCACCACAGTGCATTAGTGTTGATACCAGGTCTAGCAGAATATGTAAGGGGTGTGAACAGATTCAAATGTCGAGTGATCGCTATAAGGGACATGGAGATGACACATGCTCATGTGAGACAGCATTATCAGCATCTGACAGATTTTGAAACGGCAACATTGCGAGACTCTACTTCCTTGGCTGGTCGAACTGTGCAATATCCAGATTTATGGAGTATACAGATGTGACAGTGCCCTGAAGCTGGACTGGGCAGTGGTACAATGAGTGCAGGCAGACACATCATCGAAGTTGTTGACCACATATAGCCACCACAAGAGAGAATCTCCACATTGTGAAGCAAGCATATCATAGCCCCTTCACATCTGTTCCTGCCATCTGAGAACAAGTAATGGACTCCATGCAACATTCTGTGTCATCCTGCACCATTGGCCAGAGACTAGCAACAGAAGGGCTGGGGAATTACTGTTCCATGCATAGGATCCATTAACACCACAACACAAATGGCTGTGCCTGGAGTAGTGCCACGATCAAGAAACATGGACCGCTGATGAATGGCATTGCAATGCGTTCAGCGATGAGTCATAGTTTGATAGTGATAGAGCAAAACTATGACAGCACAATGGTACACCATGGATATTGCTGCACCCTCATGTGTTACCCATCACACAATAGTACCACGACACTATTTTTCAAGAGGACAACACTTTTCCAAAATGGCATGTGCCTCTGTGAATTGCCTGCATGATGTTGAGTTACACCTGTGGCCAGCAAGATCAGCAGATTTGTTGCAGATATAAATCGTGTGGGACCAGTTCAGATGTCAACTCCATATCACTGCCCGTATCCATAATATCAAGGACCAGTTGCAACAGTTATGGGTCAGCTTGCCTCAGGAGAGGACATAACAGTTTTATTACACCCTTCCCTATCAAATCAGTGCAGGTATCCTAACTAAAGGGGATGCAATATCATACTGACAAGTGGGCTCATTGTCGTACTGATTCAGGGCGTATACGTGGACAAGGAAAAAAAATTCCCGGATTTCCCGGTTAAAAATACACTTTCTCCCAGACGAAAATACAATTTTTCTGTGCTAAATGACAAGATATTTTCCCTCAGAGCTGTAAAACTTATCAAGCCTTTGAAGGATTAAGGTTTCATCCATTGGCTTGAAATTACCGGCACATTAGTAAACGATTGTGAGCGGGGAAAAAAAAATTATATGCAGCCACAAGTACGCTGCATTTTTTCATATTACAGAAGTATAAATTCGAATTCCACCAAACTCGGCAAGTTACTTTTCGATGCATTGAAATCGAGTTTGCGGTGCACTTTTGTAAGTCAATCGTAATGCCACGTGATCTCGCCAGACAATGAAAGCAGGTATTCAGAGCATAGAACATGTGATGCAGTCAGTCAACAACAACATCACTGTTAAATAGTGTGAACACACGAGTAGGAAAAGTTAATGGCTTAAATTAATATGCAAGTGTGGCTGCAAGGGAAGCTACGCTTTCATATATAATACTGGTCTCGAAGATCAATTAGCCACCAAGTGTTATAATCCAAGAGCATTGGAATTTTGTAAACCATACTAAAATATCCAATTCCGCTTAAAGTGTACATTCGTGTGTCCAGATTCACAACGAAGTAGGTCCCAACCTGAAATTAAGCTTTTCAGTGTGGTTTTCAGGATGTAAATTTTCAATACTGGCCAACGATGCCATACGTTCATTTCATTTCATTTCATTGATAGTGCCATACGTGCCAGAAGAAGAAAACGTGCACTTGTAATCCAGCAAACAGTTGAAACTAGTCAATAGTATGGAACGAAACACTTCATTTCAAATAAATTCACTGCCGCAGCTGAAAAGATTAATAACAACGAAATTTCTTTAGCAAACCGACGAAAATAACTTCACTCACTGTTCTGCAAGGCGATTAATGCTTGACTGTTAAAAACTTGGAATTAAAATAAAACCAAGAAACTGAAACGAATAATGTATTTTTGCCTTCCATAATTATGTGATTTATTTTATATATGAATCTACAAAATCTATGAATTGATGGGTCCCAGCCACAGAAATCTGTTTTGTTTTCATTTGACGTGAGATCTGTAAATGAAGAGGAAACAGCTAAATAATTAAATGTAAACACTGCATCCCAGAAAAATTTTCTGGGTAGCATCTGGCTGCTTGCTACAACCACACTTCCAAGTAGCCAGAGGAGGGAGAATGTACTGTTCATACGCGACTGGCATCTTCTCTAACGAAGCTAATGTAAACAATTGTGATGTCACGCTCATTGCAAGCAGTTTGCTGTTATGAAGTATTGCATAGTCTTTCATCCTAATTCATTTAACACATTTTGTTGTTGGCAGACATTTGTGTGTGCAGTTAGTTTTCTTGTAAATAACGCATTTCCTTTGCAACTTAAGTTTTACTTAATTTTTTCTCCCGTTTATGTTTTATTGCTGAAATAGAATTCTGCAGTAGCAAGGTAGAGTAATATTCTTTGTCAGACTGTCAGTTGTTAGCAATCAAAATTACAAAAATTTAACTGAAAACGAAAACACTGAAAAATTCCCGGAGTTCTAAAAAATCCCCGGATCTTCAGGTTGTCCCGGGGTGTATACACCCTGCGATAAGTGGGTTCGTACTGCCAAGGGTTTCTTTTGTGTAAATTTTACTTGGCTTTGTTATCATTGAAATAACATTTTTGTTTCCTCCATCCCTTCTGGGTGCTTCAGTGTTTTGCCAGGAGTGTGTACTGTTACTTACCTAATCAGTGGCACAATGTAATTTTCAGTCACATGCATGCTTCCTAATGCTTCGATTTTCACTAATATTAACATATACATATGACATTAATTTTACATCTCCCCACTTCACTCTGTCAAAGACAGCAGTTATAATTCAAAAGCAGTTTCTATTTCGAAGCTCGAAGGCATACACATTCAATTTACCAGCATGGCATTATTAACACATTTTATTAGCTGATAATTTCATAAACTATGTGATGAAAATTCATCCCCAATGGTAGCATTTGTCAAACAAACATTTCTTAATACAATGTTCATTTGCTTATCAAGGTCTCCAAGTGTAACTCTCATCCAGCATGAATGTCACTGGCTATTTGTACTTGTAACCCCCCCCCCCCCCCCCCCCCATGAAAATTAACACACACAATGCCAACAAGATATTATGATCTTTTCACTCTCTGCCACAGGCTTCTTAATAATAGCAAGTGATGCTCCACTCATGTGGAAATCCAGTAACAGGACCATGTGTACTCTGTAAATACTCAGAATTGAAATAAATTACACAAGGACAGTCATTATGCAACACGAATAGCAAGAATGTACTACAGCTACCTCCTCTAAGAAAAATAGGGACTGTTACTGGACTTTAATTCACGAGTTTCTTAGTATCTAGACTACTACGCATCTTCTTAGTGAGAAAGTAAATGTCTTATATGTATACTACCTTTGTTGATGGATCTGGTTCTTTGCAATATTGCTTAGCTTCTCCATTTGACAACCCTGTAGTGTCACCCATTTTGATCAGTGGTTCTATGGAAAAGAAATGCACAATGAGGAGTGTTGACATGATACTTTCACCATAAAATCATTATTTATAGACACAAATTTCATTATGAGCAATGCAACTATATAAAACTAATTGAGTATATTATTAATATTTTTTTCCAAAACTGATAATCCAGAAAGACTGTAGGAGCCAGGTCTGGAGAGACGGCAGATGAGGTAGCACAGTGATTTCATTTTTTGTGCAACAGTCAAACACCAATAGGGATGAATGTGTGGGTGCATTATTGTGATGCAAGAGGCATGAACTGTCTCGCCACGTTTCAGGCAGTTTCCTTCTCACATTTTCTTGCAGGCATCACAACACCTCCTGACAGTACCGTTAATTAACAGTTTATCACAGCAGCACGAATTCATGTTAACTAATCCTGCAAAGGCAAAGAAAATTCTCAGCAAAGCTTTGACGTTTAATCTGACCTGGCAAGTTTCCTTTGGACTTGGACAACCTTTCCCAACCCACTGTGAAGATTGAACTTGGTCTCAACATCATCAACCACAGAATCACGTCTCATCATCAGTTATGATTCTCTTAAGGAACATCTCATTCTCATTTGTGCGATCCAAAAGTCTTTCACAGATTGCAAGGCAAAGATCTTTTTTGTCTTGGCACATGAGCCGTGGGACAAACTTGGCAGCAACACAATGCATTCCAAGATGCTGTGTCAGAATTTCATGACATGATTCAACTGAAATGTTACATTCTTCTACAATCTCTTGGACAGTCAGTGTTCAATTAGCATGCACAAATTCATAGACGTTCCTGACATGAGCGTCGTCAGTAGATGTTGAAGGGCATCCTGAACGGGGGTGATCTTTAACTTCCGTCTGTCCACGTCTCTAAAGGTTTTCATGAGTTTCAAGCAAAATTTAATGCAGATGCGCTACCCCTCTAACTCTGCCATTTTGAAATTCGAACACTGTGCGACACAACGGTCTGCTCAATATACCGCACTGAACAATAAGTAACAGGCATACAACATTGAAACTTTCAACAGTTACACAAGTGTATGCAGGGCTGCTAACCTCACTTCGCTCTAACACACTATTTGTGCAAAATTACGAATGTTCTGGAATTTTTTGAATAAACCTCTTAGCATCCGATAGGGATTCCAATGGGCCCTGGAGCTTCATTCAATTTTAATGATCTCAGTTGTTTCTCAACACCACTGACACTAATACTTATTTTAGTTATTTCAGGATTAAAAGGTTTTTCCTTTTTAAAGGAACATTTGAAAACAGTGCTAAGCATGTAAGGTTTTGCTTTGCTACCATCAATTTCAATTCGTGCCTCATCTGCTAGGACTGGACATGATCTTTGGTGCCACTAACAGCCTTTACATATGACCAAAATTTCTTTGAGTTTTGTAAAATATCATGTGACAATATTCTGCTACCATAGTCACTGAAGGCATCATGCATTTCTCTCTTGACATCCAAACACATTTCATTCAGCATCACTCTATCTACAGCCCTACGATTTGTTTTACAGCTATTATGCAGTAGTTCAAAGAGGAAGATAAGGAGGGGTGGTACAATTGAAGAATTGGAGAGGGAGAGAAATGGGGCAGAGGGGAAGAAAATTGTGTAATATTCTATTTTTGAGTGGTATAGATATCTGGTTTTAAATCTGAAAAACTGCTGAGAATATGTAAGCTCTTATGGTTCAAAAGGATAATGGTGAAGATTTAGTCATAGGCAGGGGCCTATACAGTTATTAACACGAAGGCTTTTGGGGTATATAAAAGCTGTTTGCAAACAACATCAAAGCAAGCAAGACTGGAAATAGAAATTGGTTACCTGATTCCCAATACTGCAAGTACTGGCAAGAGCTATTTATATTATCCTGAATGACTATCAATAGAAGTCCTGACAATTTTGCCAGTCTCATGTCACGACAGAAGTATTTTTCCCAAGGAGATAGTGATGTGAAATTGCTCGAGGAATGTCAGAGTATCATCAACTGACTGACAGCTCACAAGTGCATCACAGAACAAGTTTCAGATCCAACTGATGGCTTAAAGATGACAGTGGATTTACTTAAAGGTAAAGTATGTACCATCAGTAGGTATGATATTACAAATATGAAAGACATTCAATTATCAAAAAGACAAATGATGCAGAAATGAAACAGTCTATACAAGGTGTTCTATACTTCCAAGGCTTTAGGTTGGCATAACTCAGGATGAATTGAGAATAGGTTATGGATAAAAACTGTTTTGTTTATAACATCAGTATTGCATTTAAAGATGGCATGCCCACTGGAATTTTCCATGTTCGTTGAATAACCTTCAGTGACCCATTTTTTTATTTTCTGCAGGTGAAAAGTAATAAACCTGTTAAAACCTTTCCTCAAATGACTTATTTGTGGTGACTGTTATATGAAGTTTTTATAAATGGGTAGAGCAGTTAAAAAACAATCAGAGTTCAAAAACAGTCGGCCCTCTGTGACTGATGAGCAATGTCCTGGCTGGCCAGTTGAAGTGTCAACTCTTTCACATGAAACCCACTTTGATGACATTATTCGTGAAGACCAACATTTTACAGTTGAACATACGGTAAAAACAGCTGCAGTAAGTGTTGACGAAGTTCATAATGTTATCAGTAACAAGCTAAAGTACAGCAAAACAAGTGACAAGGAAAAAGGCTCAAAGTGTGTACAGACTTGAAAGAACGCTATGAAAGGGGAGGTGATCCTTTTCTAAATAAGATTTTAATGTGTCATGAAACTTGGGTTCATCATTTTGAACCAGAGTCCTAAAGACAAAGCATAAAAAGGAAATACATCAGCTCACATGTCTGAAAGAAATTCAGAACACAAGAATGTGCAGAACAAGTCACGTTGACCATCTTTTGGGATGTCCCAAGGTCTCGTCTTTTGTGGTTGCCTGAGTAACCAGTGTACAATAAACAGTGCCTACTACTCAGGCAAGCTGATTGACAAAGTAAAGCCAGAAAAGAGAGAAAAACAATGTGGATCTCAAAGAAAAGGTGTGATATTGCTACATAACAATGCTGACCCAAAAAAACACTAAAAAAAGGGGGTTTGGAGATACTATTTTATTCTTCTTGGAGTCCCGATTTGGCACCCTCTGATTTTTATTTGTTTGGTCCAGTCGAGTGTGCATTACGTGGAAAAATATTCAGCAACAACGAGGTGGTCACAGAATCTGTGGGAAAGTGCCTGAAACCCATGGACAGACTTCATCATTGGAAAAAATGTAATATTATTGGTGGGGATTATGTTGAGAAGTAGTAAAACTCTCATTGTGTAAAAATACAGTTTTTTTCCTACATCAATTTGTCTCTTTAATTATTGAATGTCCCTTGTATAAACCAAATATACAAACAAACTAGATGCTTCACATTGCACGCTAATCAACTGCAATGGACCTTGGCTCTACAGCCACACTTATTACCTAACTGGTAAAAGGTTTGAGCTGTATACCCCTCGGCACTGAATTGACAACACACTGATCCACCACAGCCCACTTCACAAGCAGTTATATTATTTGAGAGAAACAACACTGCAGCTTTTAAGACCTGTACAACAGCCGCTGTGAATGAATATGAGTAATACCAATAAAAACACTGATAAAGTTTTTTTGTCATAGACTGAAAGACAGGCTGGCGAGATTAAGCAAGAAGTGCTAGGACACATACATGTGACACTACTTTAGATGACAGATGCACTCATTGCAGCAATGACGTTTCAAGTAACAGTTTCAGATTTCAAATCCAATACACTCCTCTTTCCTTTTATAACTGACAGGACTCACTGCTTGATTTACATTATTATTCTTGGTGGCCAGCTTATATCACACTTTTTTTTTTTTTTTAGCACTATGCGACTTAACTTCTGAGTTCATCAGTCGCCTAGAACTTAGAACTAAGTAAATCTAACTAACCTAAGGACATCACACACATCCATGCCCGAGGCAGGATTCGAACCTGCATCCGTAGCGGTCGCTCGGTTCCAGACTGTAGCGCCTAGAACCGCACGGCCACTCCGGCCGGCTATATCACACTTTGTTTAGATGTGTCATCACTGCAATGAATTCCCCCACAAAGTTTGTAAGATATGTACGCTTTTTCTGGGTTCCTGTACGTTGTGGATTTTTCTTGTGTTACCAACGGCGCAATGCTCCATCAACATCTAAACATTAATGACCTACAGTGACACGTATCACTGCAAGAACAGCTTAAAATACAAAAGCAGTCACTTTAAAATCAATTCTGATGCAACTGTAACTCTTTGTTAGAGACCACGTGACCAGTATCTGTTGCTCATTACCAAAGAAGTGCAAAACCAATATCGCAAAGAAGCAATGTAACAAACAAATTTTTATCAATAAAAATTATTAACATCGAGAATCAATACAACTAAGTTAAACTCTGTGATAATAAGATCTTCCATAACACATGACTTACGAACTTGAAAGCATTCTTTACAAATGAAAAGTAGTATGTGACATCAGTGTTGCAGTAGTTGTTTTTGGGGAGTACAGGCACTCAACGGCAAGGTTATCAGTGCCCTTACAAATATTAAAAGAAATTAATGTGGGTACAAGGGCTAAAAACAATCACTCCCGATAACACGCAGTAAAACAAAGCAGAAATTGTGAAAGGTGTTACACCTGGGATGAAAACAGAAGTAAAATGACACAGGAACTAAAACAACGGCACAAGGATATGTGATGGGCCCCTGTTTCTTTTAACATGGGTGAGTCAGCCATCCTGTTATCACATTAAGAAAATCTCCCAAAAATTTCTGGGAACAAGTTGGTCAGATAACAAAACTTTAAAACTCTAACCACATTCATTTCAATATCATTTAAAATAAAGGGCAGATCTGCTGACAAATCTGCGGCTGCCCTCTGGTCGACAAATGAAACTGTCTAGTAAAATGTGGTGCACAGTGATCTGCATGCCACAAACACCACAAATTGGAGAGTCCTCACATCGGAGCAAGAAGCCATGCATCTTGAGCACTGTTGTCTACGTGTAGACAATTAAGGATGATCTCATCCCATCTTCGTGGCTGAAAGGAGGTATATCACAGCCACGCAGTGGGCTTTACTGCTCACAACTTATTATCTGTCATTTCCGGCCACTCGTTCTCCTACTGACACATGACTCTGTACCTCAACACTATACAAGGTAGTGCCGCACTGAAATACCTGAGGATCATGACACGCCTTCTTGGTTGCCACATCCACCTTTTCCTTCCTCACAATACCCTTATGCCCTGCACCAACCAGAAAGACACCACCTTCCCCAGTTGTTACAATTGAAGGAGGACGTCTTGGATATTCTGGACTACTTTATCTGAAATAGTTTTAGAGAGTGAAGGGAACTCAAGAGAATTGGAAGAGACTACAAATTTAGCACTCAAAGCACATCTCATATCTGCTAAAGTGCCCGCAATGCTAGAGTGTATACAAGATCACATATAATTCCACATCGAGGACAGTAAAGTCACGAGGCAATAGGACCATGAGGACACGATCAGGGAAAACAGCAGAGCAGCCAACGAAGTCCCCCTGTTTCAATTCATTGGTAAAGGCAGCTCCATAGTTATGGTGCTCATTAAAATGTCATGAACTAATGTATTAAAAACATATTTAGGTGTGCAACCTCATTTGTAATGCACTAAATCTACAATTACTGCGGGCCATGCAGTAACCATAGTGGTAGCTAATTAAAATCCTGGATTTAGGGTTTTACTTGCATCACAACAAGTGACTCCAGCACACACTGCATGCGGATCCCAAACGGCACTGTTGCTAGTGGGTGATTGGAGAAAAGGTGTTCCAGAGGTGGATGGGCAACAGTATGGTGTGCAGTGATGTCGGAGATGTAAGGCACTTACAAGTTTGATGCAGTAAGAGGAGCTACTGTTGGTTGGTGAATAGTGATTCCCCAGCCTCAGCAAGGAGCCTGGGTATTGGTGTGTGTGTGTCCTATAAGCACCTGTGGCCAGCATAATCTCCTCATCGTGAATAGTGTCACTAATCTTCAGGTAAGAAGGCCTTGCTGACCAATATGCAGTGCATCCATAGTCTAGCTGTGAATGCACAAAAGCCCTAAAAACTGGAGCAGACACACCCTGTCTGCTCCCCAAGACCTGTGGCCGAGGCACTTTATAATATTCAGTGTCTTCTGGGCTCTCGTTTTTAGGTCTCTCGGGTGTGGTCATCATGACAGTTTCGAATCAAAAATAAGGGCCAGAAACCTCACTGAGTCTTTAAAATGTAGAATGGGATTCATCATATACAAGTCACATACATTAAAAATATGACGAGATCAATTAAAAGGAATACATACATACATTTATCTGCAGAAAGCTAAAAACTTTTTTTAGCAGCCCACCTCTTTAACCACCGCACTGTAAGCTGCAACTGATGAGAGATTGCAACACTGGAGGAGGAACAGAAAACTGCAAAATTGTCCACAAATAAGGAGCCCTGTACAGGACTCCTTACCGCAGATGTGATGCTGTTTATGGCTACGGCAAAGAGTGTATGAACACTTGAAACACTGTCCCGAGAGACAGCATTCTCCTGCTCTCCAAGAGTGTGTCATCAACACAGGACCTCAAAAAAATCGCCTAGATACAAAAGATCATAAGAAAATGAGGAGGTGGCTACGAAAGCCCCATTGATGGATTTGCATGAGAATATTGTGACTTCAATTAGAACCAAACCCCTTACTGATTATCAAAGAATGTACCAAGACAGTGATGCTTATGTAGGAAAAACCTGCTGAGTAGCTGTTTCTAGTAGTCATGCTGTAGACAGTGGACCGAAATCTCTCAAATACACACCGAGAGCAGCTAAGGAGTTGCCTGGTCTCAACAAACCAGACCAGACAATGGTTAACCATTCACTCCAGGGTCTTTCCTAAACAGCTTGTTAAGGCAATATTCCTGTAGCTAATAGGACATGTATGGTCCGTTACAGCTTTGAGGAGAGATATCAAAACTGCCGCCTTCCATGAGCTGGGAAACTGACCTGTCTTCCACATCATATTAAAGCATTTGAGGAGGATATCATTTGACACTGCTGGCAAGTGTCACAGCATGCCATGCTCAATTTGATCGTGACCAGATGCAATGTCAGGCAGTGCTGATTCTAGTTCCTGTGTGGAGGAAGGCCAGTTGTAAGAATCAGAACTGTGGGATCTGAAGTACAATTTGCAGTCACTTGGTAGTGGCAAAACCCCACATCCTGGCTGGCACTGGCCCACTGCTAAATTCTGTCCCACTGTCTGAGCAATGTCTATGAGCATTGTCTAGAGACACCCCTATTTTCAGCACTGATGCTATTGGTAAACAACTGTGTTTACCGAAAATCCTCCTGTTGGCTTCCTGTACTTTTGAAGAACAAGTGGAACGGTTGATAGAGTCCAGGAACACTTGCCATGACCTTTCCTCTCTCTCCTTAAGGAAGCAGTGAACCTTGGCTCTCACGACTCAACAGGCTGTGAGGTAGTCTGCTGTTGGGTGGTATTTAAAGCACTGGAGAGCTGCACACCTGTACTGGATTGCTGAGCAGCACTCACCAGTCCACCAATGTACAGGCTGCCTCCTAATGTGACCTGAAGACTTTGGGATGGATAAGTCACAGTAGCATGATGGACCACTTGTGTGATGTGGTCCATCCATTCCTGGATGCAGTCGTGGTACTCAGCTGGCTGAACAGTGTCCAGTTAGCCATGCTGAACAGCGTCCAGTTAGCCATGCTGACCATCTATTTCTATAGCTTCTAGTCAAGTAATCCTCCATCAATTAGGTGTATCCATAGTGGGAACAGGTCACTGGAATGAAGGTCATCAGTTGCTTTCCACTGTGCCAAGTCTGCAAGGGCTGGAGAAGTTGATGGCTGAAGATGATCCAAGGCTTCACAGAAATGAATGAGACCTTCTGTGTTGAGGATGGACAGCTCCTGAGACATCATGAGATTCTCCAAGACTCGACCCCTGGGGCAAGTATAGTTTGAGGTCCATAACATTATGGGTGCTAAAATCGACCAGAAGGAAAAATGGGCGGGGGAGATGTTCAATAAGGACTGCGAGAGCCTCAGAGTCTTTTGCATCCTGCAAAGATAAGTACAGGGAGCAGATAGTGATCATCTAACCCGCATGAACGGCAACAGCTACTGCTTGTAGGTCAGTAACCAAGGAAAGAGCAGAGGAGTGATGTGCGTTATTGACAAAACACAGCAGCCCCTCCCTTGGCTCTTTCCTCAGTCATGTCAAGTTTGGATAAAGGTTACAGCCCCATAGGATAAAAGCATCAATGGCTTTAAAATTTGTTTCCTGTAAACACAAGCCAGTGCCAGTAGTTTCAATTCCTCCACATGAGTCCTGAACCCATTTATGTTGTACGGTAGTATGGGAGCCACTTATCATGGGGGTTGCACTTTCACCCCGTCTTTCTGCCAGAATGGGTAGTCCTCAATGGGTGGAGGTCCAGCCTTGAGGCAAGACGGTTGCCCTCGGATGACTCCACATTCCAATGGCTCCAAAGTAGAAGCAACAGTACCATCATGTTGAATATCAACATGGTCTGATGGTCTACCGCTTGTTTTTGACTGCAGTCGAAGCTTCCCATATGCTTTTATGGCCTGGGAGGGCTTTGTAGGAACTACCACAACAGTGATAGAGGCAGTGCACGACTTACCAGACTCTGCTTTTAGAGGTACCAGGAACTTAACAATGGTGACAACTGTAGCTTTATATGACATTCTCGGAGGGGGGTGGGGACTATGGGCTCTGAATCAACTGCAGCTTGAAAAGTGCACTCACAAATACAGGTACTAGTGCTGACACTAGCAACCTCCATTTGTGTAGAAGCATTGGCTATTGAAATAGGTTTTTTAAGGGCCGAAGCAAGACATGTAGTTAATGTGAGAGGCTGCAAGGCCTTATAGACCTTCTTGACCTCACCAAACAGGATGCTTTTTGATGTTTTAATATAAACATAATAAAAGAAGAAAAATCAGAGCTCACATGGAAAGATGAAGATGTTCATTTTTCCCATGCACTGTTCAGGAGTAGAATAATAGAGAATTATTTTGACGGGGACTCGATGAACCCTCTGCTGGGCACTTAAGTGTGATTTTCAGAGTATCGATGTAGACGTCCTGCATTTTTCTTTTTTCAAGGGAGACATTGCAGTCCCTATTCCAGACAGGGTGATCCCCACAGTAATTTACACAGTTTGGAGGGGAGGAGCAATCAGTTTGTCAGGGGTGGCCTTGCCACATTTGCCCCAAGTAGCTACACCCGTACATCCTAAGGTGGTGTGCCCAAAGCGCTAGCATTTAAAACAGCACATTGGGTTGAGGATACAGTGTCACATGCTTAGGCAAAGGAAACCTGCCTTGATAGACTCCAGTAGTTTTGTGCTACTGAAGGTAAGGATGAAGGAGTCAGATTTTACTAGATCCCCATCCACCCTTTTCAATATATTTTGGACACTGACAATCCCTTCTTGAGCCCAGTCATCTTGCAATTCCTTGTTGGGAATGGCGGCCAGATTCAGAACACCTTCACTGTAGTTCAAGGTGATGTGCAGCTCTGTTTCTATGGCATATGCTCCAAGTCATTTAGCTTTCCAGAGGTTTGTTGTTTGTTGGGAACTAGCAGTTTCAAATAACAGTGTTCCATTATGCAATCATGTGACTGATTTCAGTGTATCTGCTATGTCCTCTAAACTCTCTTGAATACAAAAACGTGGAACCTTCTCAAAGCTGTCCTCTTTCCGTTTCACAATCAAAAACACATTCTGACAAGCAGCATGTGTTCTGTTGTTATTCAAAGAAGAGTTCTGCATAATCCGAATCTGGAGGACCTTTTACACGAGCCCTCTTCTTATACAGGGAGTTTGTACCTACCAGCGGCCCATCCATTTCGCTGGAAGGGAGAAGATATATTTTGAGGGTTTCATCTTGGTCCCATGAGCAGCTACGGAAATAAAAGTCCACCGAGACAGAGGTGTTTACCACCCTCGTGATCCTGGCAGTCAAACCAAGATCCCTGTTTCCTGTGACACACAACACTCTGCTGCCGCACCGGACAGTGGTCGCTGAAGCATGCCCAGAGCTTACGGTGACAGAGGACTAGCAACTAAGGAACCCTGGAGTTTCCAAGCCCATACCAAGTAAATGAATGTGGGGCCCCTGAGGGCCAGTGACAGCAGGAAAGATAATTAGAGGTACTGAAAATTACTACAAGATGGGAAACAATTTTAAAGTGAAAAGGGAAGGAAAAAAATTATACACCTTTTACACATTGCAGTTCCTTACCTGCAATGCATTTACTATTTTCCACTTGCCGCTAGATGCGATCACACTAGGGTTTTTCATAAATTATAACCGAGACATCACAAATGCTGCTGTTACTCATGAAAGTTACAAAAGTTGCTACTGCTTAGAAACGCTAGTAAAACTCATGCATAATAATAATTTGTTACTTGTGATACTTTAACCTTGTGCTTACCAAAAAATCTGTACAGCATTGCCTACCAGTGGGGCCTCTCAGGCCCATGTTGTTTCAATTGACACTATTTTGATTACTTATGATGTGAATGACTTTCGAGGTATACTTTTAAAATAATTTTATTTATTTAAAGTTTAAATCTTAAAAAACACTATTTCTATACTCTTACTGGTGGGTTTTATTCTTATCGAAAATTTGTACAGGGTCTACAGCCAATAGTAGAATGTTCCGAGCATACAAGTTTTGTGCACTTGTAACATGTAATTGGACTTTTTCTTTCTTCTCTACATAATATGCACATCTCCTTTTCTTAGCTGGTGGTTTCGCTGCCCTTCCTGGATCTGGTGCTTTCCCAAATTAACGGTGAAAGTCCAAAATCTCTCTCTCTCTTTTTGCCAGCATAATCCAAATTATGTATGCATTCATTACGCTTACATTGATCATGTTGAAGAAAATCACCAATGGCCAATACCTTGTTTTTTTTTTTTCTCTTCACACTAGCATTGCATCTCCTGGTCCATGGTGTCAACACTGCCCTTTGTGGCATCGCATGTCATTATAACTTCAGGCTTCTTTACCTGTAATGATGACACTGTTGCTTGGAATTGAAAAGAGCTAAGGGTGGAAACAATTTTGTTTTTCTTAGGAACATAAGAGACTACCCTCACATCTGGTTGAAAACCAAATAATGTAGAGTATACTCCATGTCTTTTTGGTATACTAAAATCAGCAGGCAGTTCACCTTTGTTTTTTTTTTCAGATGGTACCAACTAGTGTCTAATCTTTTGACAACAAATAATGAGCTAAGTGTAGAAATTTAAAAAATATTATCACAGGTGATACTACATCCAGACTTATCACGTTCAATCACCAGGGTTTTCACACCATTCTCTCCAAGTAGTACGGCTCTGGTTTCTTCCTCCTTCCCCAAATACACTTCTATCTTCCAGCAGTAGCTCATTGCACTGACACAAAGTAACCAGAACTTTATTCTGTATCTAACAGGTTTGATGGGATGTATGGCTGAAATGGGCAGAAACCTCAAAGTGTGACCAGTTGTCCATCCACGGTCAAGCACCATCCTGGAATCTAGGCATCCCTAAGATTAATTTCCCACATCTCCAAAACTTCTCTGATTGGTTCCAATTTGTCACTGGACTGCTACACTGTCAAAGCGCAACACCTTCAGAATAGCAAGGAAGCAGCTCCGAGACAAATTAACTGAGCACTGGTCGGCCATTCTCAACACTCCAAAGCTTACTGATATCTTTATTTCTTGACTAATAAACTCTAGTCGGGATCAGAACACCAAGAAACTTTTTCACATCATGCATATCTACATCCACCCAGTCCTCTTTAGCGATTCCACCTTCCTTGTTCGTCCACATACACACTTTTTCAATGAGGGGTACAAGAAAGGAAACATAAAACAAGGGTCTTCATTATAACAGTTCCTAATCAAATAACTTGTACGTCCCTGATCTTCTTTCAATACATCCATTTTTTCTTTGTCTACCAAAAATTCCAGCTTGATCATCTGTAGTCCATATTTCATTCCCAATATGCGAAAACAATAAGTCACACTCAACAGAATTTGCACTAAATTGTTCTTCTCCACCTTTGTTAAGGGATTACTCATGATCATCATCTTCATATAGTTATGAGTTTTCAGCGACACCAACCTCATTATCATCATCACTGGAAGATTCACATTCACCAGGTGGGTTTTCAAATCAGAAGGCTGTACCAACAATTTCCTTACCTCCTCATCTGATAGTCGTCTTTTCTGTAACATTTTAGTATCTAGAACACACAAATGTTATGAAACAATGTACCAAAATAAACATGTGCTTGCCATAAGGACTGTTGGGCACTGAACAAATAACAGAGCAAGTTAACAATGTCAAATGACATAACAGATGCTGTGTAGTCAGACATCTGACTGTTGAAAAGTTGCTTCTAACTGCACAGGCCTGTGAGGTCTGTATGGGAGGAAACACGCACCAACATTTTAACACAAAGCCATACATAAATTTTATTTTTATAAATTTTTCCAAAATTATAACTAACTTGACAAATTGTATTTTTATAATTTTTTCCAAAATTATGACTAACTTGACAAATTAGGAAACCATAAAATTTCATTGAAATAAAATGAATAGTTGTTAATAGATATGATCCTCTGAGGCCCAATGGTAGGTAAAGAGTTAATAGAAGAAAAAAAATTGGTACAGCATGTCAAATACCCAGCTTCTATATTTGGATCAGAATAACAAAGTTATAGAAGCTATAACTTTAGCTATTTTAACTTTTCAAAATTGGATTTATATACCACCTGAAGCGCACACACATATATTCGACACCTCAAAACAAACACCTACAAATGCTTTAAACAATTATTCTGTAATAATGTTGTTACGATGTATATTCTTTGCACTTTGCGATTATGTCTTCTCTTCTGCTATACGAACCTTGCATCCACCTGATTCCAGACGCCATGTTTGTTTACAAATGTGGCAGTATACATGTGATGTGTTACGGCAGTAAAAGGAACCTGTCACCACTGGAGGTACTCTAGTTTACTTATTAAAGTTTACCATTAGATATCAGTTTAAATTTTTGTCAAAAGTAATCCTAAACCATATTCTGAAATAGTGTCTTGTTTCTCCACTAGGCAGTGCCATAAGTTCCTCCAAAAATCGTAACACAACACACACACAAATGTAATACTAACTAATGTAAATCCACCCGATGATGGAGGTTTAAACCTTCGAAACGCGTCGTGGAAATCAATAAAACGGTGACTGGCAACAGTAAACTTGTTGTTTTATTTAATTATAGAAGCTAGTTGTTTAGAAGATAACTACCAGAGCAAAAACAAATCAGAAAATGAGCTAGGCCATGCCTTCTGTTGTGCTCATCATTGTCACATCACTCTGCTACATCAGTTGTAGACGATGCCTGTAGCTGGGAGTAACGTAACAAGTGTGACCCATTGTTATTGTTTGAACTGTGTATTTTACATGACAATGTCCTAAACTAGTTGTGAAAAAAAGAGGATAAAACTGATAACAGTAGCACCATCCCACTAAGTGAACCCAACAGTGAATAGTGACTGGCACTTGTGACTTTCCTCCATTTTACATACAATGTTTACGACATTTTCGAGAAGTGAATGAGCCAAAAATAAAAAATACCAATCACAATTATGACAATCTCAAATTACACACAAGTTTATTATGCAGAACGAACAGAATGATGGTTCATGTATATGGTTAGTGAGATAGAAGTGGCTGCAAATGTGTTACCAAAGGGAGGCTATTATAATCAAACGGTATTTACAGAAATTTAGTACAAACTGTAATAACCGAATATGAAATAAAAGCAGGCTGTGTAATGGTTGCATCACCTTGGGGTAAAACAGTTTTCATTTAATTTTTTAATATGTATTACTTGTGGCTCTTTCATTTAGAAAAATGACAGCATTTGATCTATTTGGCATCATTCATACCTGCACAAAAGATGATTGGTACCATATAAGAACACTTTTTAACTAATTCACATATGACAGAAGATACCTATTGTCTGCATACGACATTCAGACACCTTAGGCATCTCTAAACATCAATGAGGAAAATAAGACAATTTTTGTGGTGGTCAATTCATATTTCAAAGACATGTTAGAAACATTTAGTTCTGAGAAGGCGGCAGTTTGAGTGTCAATACACAGCTCTCATCCAGAAAAAAAAGTTGCTACAGGTTGATAGGAATATTAAACTTCAGCAATGCTTGTTACTGCAGTACTTCCTACACTTTTTGACACTATGTGATAGTAACAATATCAGCCATCTGTGAAGAAACTGACTAATCACAATAAGTTCAAAGCTAAGTAGTTGTGTAAGTAAGTACACATTTATTTAAAAACACCACCACGGAGGATGGATGCTTCAATGAATACTGTAACACAGTTGTGCAACCATGACCACCTCCACAATGATAACAAAATGTGGTCACATGTTAAGGTTATCACTGGAAAGAGATACATAATTTGTGTGTCAACTGAACAGAAATTGTAACTGAAGACAAAAATATGGAATTTCCTATGCTGAAATCTGTGCTCAAATATTGTTTGATAAAGGAAAATCCACGCAGACTGCCACATTTGATTGTCATGTCATGCAATTCTGTAAAAAGGCCAGTAGTAATGGGCCACAGGTTAAAGTTTACCTGTTGCATTACCCTATAATAGTGACTTAGTTCAAGCATAATGCTGTACGTTTAGCAAATGACTTTCTCCATGACAATAGACACAGATTCTAAATCAGCTAAATATAGAAAGCCCAACTTGAAAGATATCTTTAAAGTCATGTTGTTGTTGTTGTTGTTGTTGTTGTTGTTGTTGTTGTTGTCTTCAGTCCTGAGACTGGTTTGATGCAGCTCTCCATGCTACTCTATCCTGTGCAAGCTGCATCATCTCTCAGTACCTACTGCAACCTACATCCTTCTGAATCTGCTTGGTGTATTCATCTCTTGGTCTCCCTCTACGATTTTTACCCTCCACGCTGCCCTCCAATGCTAAATTGGTGATCCCTTGATACCTCAGAACTAGTCCTACCAATCGATCCCTTCTTCTAGTCAAGTTGTGCCACAAACTTCTCTTCTCCCCAATCCTATTCAATACCTCCTCATTAGTTATGTGATCTACCCATCTAATCTTTAGCATTCTTCTGTAGCACCACATTTCAAAAGCTTCTATTGTCTTCTTGTCCAAACTATTTATCGTCCATGTTTCACTTCCATACATGGCTACACTCCATACAAATACTTTCAGAAATGACTTCCTGACACTTAAATCTATACTCGATGTTAACAAATTTTGCTTCTTCAGAAACGCTTTCCTTGCCATTGCCAGTCTACATTTATTCTCTCTACTTCGACCATCATCAGTTATTTTGCTCGCCAAATAGCAAAACTCCTTTACTACTTTAAGTGCCTCATTTCCTAATCTAATTCCCTCAGCACTACCCGACTTAATTCGACTACATTCCATTATCCTCGTTTTGCTTTTGTTGATGTTCATCTTATATCCTCCTTTCAAGACACTATCCATTCCGTTCAACTGCTCTTCCAAGTCCTTTGCTGTCTCTGACAGAATTACAGTCATCGGCGAACCTCAAGGTTTTTATTTCTTTTCCATGGATTTTAATACCTACTCCAAAATTTTCTTTTGTTTCCTTCACAGCTTGCTCAATATACAGATTGAATAACATTGGGGAGAGGCTACAACCCTGTCTCACTCCCTTCCCAATCACTGCTTCCCTTTCATGCCCCTCAACTATTATAACTGCCATTTGGTTTATTTCACTGAACAAATACACCTATTACCAATTATAGCTGTTTCCTGGCATTTGAAATATTTAAATTTTGCACAGTCCGAGGTGCTGCAGAGCACCTGCCAGCTCACTCATGGGAAGGCGCAGCTAGTATTGGCTACTTGCCATGTAGCCATATTGCAAGAGCTCTGCGCACGCACAAACAACTTCGCCACCCGTGCCTGTGGGGGTGAGATCAGGGCTTTACTGCCACATGTAAGACTATCTGTCCACAAAGGCATCAGCTGTTTGCCCACCCCTGCCTACTGTTACCCACTGATCCCACAGATGCTCAAACTTCAGCTGGAACAGCTTAAGCGAGTATTAAGCTCGTATTACACAATGCGCCTAAACTGTAGACCTATGCACCAGCACTCCAAGCATGTGTATCTGTAACTGCAGGCTGTTTCATGTAGACCTATTACACCATCCATGCGAGATATACCTGGCATGCATGCGCAGTAGACAGTGATAACGCGTGAAATGCAAACGGAACTGTCTGATCTCTTCTAAAGTCGTTCGTTCTACCGCACGAAACACAAGGGGAACCGTTCTGATTATTTGTGTGACTCAAAGTTCCCATTTCGTAAGAAAATGTTTATCATTTTTTACTAAGTAATTGTTATTCTCTGATGTAGGTTATTACTGTCCTGAATTACAGACTCAACAGTTAGTTTTATATTACAACGCTTGGTTACACAGGTATATGTATTTATACAACCTTCTGCACATGAAGGGCCTACTTTTTTTTTTATCTATTGCCCTGGTAAGGACAGTAAATCTTTCGATTGCGACAGAACGACGACAAAAACAAAAAGCTAGACGTTGATTTCGATCCTGGCTGAAAAGAAGGGACAAAGACGGGATTATATTCATGGCTTATGAAAGAACTGGGGCTCGAAGATCCGCACGAATTTCGGAACTTCGTGAGGGTGGACATGGTCTATTTCGAGCTGCTGTCTATGACGGAAGATGGAAATAGCACTGTGACACAGTCACAAGGGAGGCTGTCTCATATTCTTGAAAGTAAGAATTAAATCATAAGATCACACATTTTGTGATTATACCAGCCTAGATCACGAATAAAATACCGATAAATGTCCGGTTACATTGCAGGCTGGATGAAACATTACGTTTCCTGGCGACTGGGCAATCTTTTAAGTCTATATATACATGCTACTCAGAGTTTTGCAGTCCTCTTCTGTTACACTGGGCCAAACTGCAAGGACTTTCTCCCTTTTACTGCCAGTTTATCTTTTCAGGCTTGCTGAAATCAAGCAAGAGATGCAATCAAACCAAACAAAAATTTTCATAAACTAAGGCATTATGATACAAATCAAAAATGCACATTCCTCAGAAAAAAAAAAAAAAAAAAATAGATTTCAGACTACCTTATTACGATATAGTGGGTCATACATACAACATTCCTCACTGTATGCCTGATACAAGACTTTTAACACCTCTTGGCTCCATTTCATTTCTAGAATATGGAGCTATCAACAGAAAAAAATCCTTTCACGAACAGCTGATATAAAAGAGTCTACCGCAAAAAAAGGTTTCTTTTCTGCATCTATGAAACATGCTTGCTGGAGGGGAGGGGGGGGGGGGGGGGGGGGGGTGAGAATAAAATAATAATATACATATGTGAGGAAGAACCCCAAAACGAAAATGTGATAGACACTAGATGCCTAGCAATAACCGAACAACAAGCAGAAAGCACTGTGGTACACCCTTCTGTGCATGCGAGAGTTATTGCTGCCTACTGCGCATGTAAAGACTGATGGCAGTTTAGAACTGCTCTCTATTCTGGTGCACGGATACCAGGTGTTACATGACGATCCGCCGCGAACGGTACTGGGCTACCGTGACAGCCATCTACAGGTAGAACGGGTGAAACTCCGAAAATTAGCAGACACATTATCTGTGCACCAGAATAGAGAGCAGTTCTAAACCGTCGTCAATCCGCGCATGCACACTGGGCAGAGATAATGTGCGGCATGCGCAGAAGGGGCTACCGCAGTGTTTCCTGCTTGTTATTAGCCTACTGCTTGATGGCTAGTAGCTCATTTCAGATTTTCCATGTTGGGGATTTTCCACTTTTTTTTTTCTCCATAAATGCAGTAAAAAAACTTTTCTTTTGTCAGTAGACTTTCTTTTATACTAGCTGTTTGTGAAAGCATTATTTCTATTGGTTACTTCATATTCTAGAAATGAAATGGAGCAAAGAGGCATTAAGCGTCTTAATTCAGGCATACAGCGAGGAAAGGTGTATGTGTGACTTGCTGAAATCAAAATACGATATGGCGGCAGTCATTTCTTTTTGAGTAATATGCATGTAATGCCACATGGTGATTTTCGATTTGTATCATAATGCCTTAACTTATGAAAGTCCATGTTTGTTTTGATTGCATCTCTTGTTTATTTCAGCATGCCAGAAAAGAGAAACTGGCAGTGATAGGCGATGCAGTCCATGCAGTTTTGCCCAGAGCAACAGACGAGGACTGAAAAACTCTGAGTAGCACTTATATACCGTATATTCAGAACTTGGACAAATAACACAAGTACACCTGTAAGTATTGGTCCTTTCAAATGCTGCAAGTTGCACTGCATACATCCACAACAACTTTTGAAATGGTGAGCTTTGCTATTCTGTGGCTAAAAGCCAGACTCTTAAAAGATTCCCCATTTGCCACGAAATTTCATGTTGCAACCAGCCTGAAACATAACAAGGCATTTATCAATATTTCATCAGTGATCTAGGCTGGTATGGTCATAAAACGTATAAACAGATGATTTAATTCTTACTTTTGAGAGTGTGAAATAGCCTCCCTCATGACTGTGTCACACTTGCTAAATCCGTCTTCTATCATGAACAGCAGCTTCTCAAAACAGGCCATGTCCATCCTAACGACGTTCCAAAATTCTTGTATATCTTCGGGCCTGAGTTGTTTCATTAACAGGGAATATATTCCCCCCGCCTTCATCCCTTCTTTTAGTCAACGTTCTGCCCTAATCCGAAGATTTACGGACACTGCCAGGGCAACAGCTCCAAAAACAAATGGATCGTCCATGTGCAATATGCTGTATAAATGTAAATTTCGATATACATAAATCTGTCATAATATAAAACTGTTGAGTCTGTAATTCAGAACAGCACTAACCTACATGAGAGAAAAACAATTACTTAATAAATAATGGTAAAAAAAATCTTATTAAATAGGAACCTTGAGCTCACAGAAATAATTTAAACGTATGATGCTCCAGTATATTATACAGTTGCACTTGTGTTGCACGTAGAAGAACAAATGACTTTACAAGGCATCAGACAGTTCTATTTTCTTTTCGCATGTATCGTCTGCTGCTGCACAGGTGCACTAGATATATTCCATGTGGATGGTGTAATAGGTTGGAAGTGAACCAGTCTGTAGTTACCAGGTATGCATGTTAGGGGTGCTGGTGCATAGGTGTTCGGTTTAGGCACATCGTGTGATCCTGGCTTAATACCAGCTTTACACGCTGATCTGCCGCATAGGGTACTGGTCTAGCGATAGAACGGGTGAACCTACTAAAATTAGCAGCACATTATCCGTGCGCCAGAACAGAGAGCAGTTCTAAACTGCCGTCAACCTGCTCATGCGCAGAAGGGGCTACTGTAGCGCTTTCTGCTAGTTATTTGCTTACTGTTAGGTGGCTAGTGGCTAATATCAGATTTTCGTTTTAGGAATTTTTCCGCATGTTTTTCAGTAAGTGCACAAAGAGGCGTTAAGCGTGTTAATTCAAGCATATAGCGAGGAAAGGTGTGACCCGCTTTATCATAATAATGCACATCAGCAATCGTTTGTTTCTGAGTAATATGCATATAATGTTACATGGTGATTTTCAATTTGTATCGTAATGCCTTACTTATGAAAGTTCATGTTTGATTTGATTGCACCTCTCATGTTATTTCAGCACTCCAGAAATTACAAACTGGCAGTGATAGGGGAGAAAATCGCCAGGCAACGTAATGTTACAACCAGCCTGCAACATAACAGGGTTTTTACTGGTATTTTATTCGTGGTTTGGGCTGGTATGATCACAAAACGTACAGCCATATGATTTAATTCTTACTTTCGAGAATGTGAGATAGCCTTCCTCGTGACACTGTCACAGTTGTTAATTCCATCTTCTATCTACTTCTAGCTTCTCGAAACAGGCCATGTCCATGCTCATGAAGTTTCAAAATTCTTGCGGATCTTCGAGCCTCAGTTCTTTCATAAGCATTGAATATAATCCCCTCCCTTCGTCCCTTCTTTTCTGCCAGGGTCGAACTCAACAAACTCAGGCTTTTTGTTTTCGTCATCATTCTGC
The DNA here is from genome assembly GCF_023864345.2 of Schistocerca serialis cubense. Lineage (NCBI taxonomy): Eukaryota > Metazoa > Arthropoda > Insecta > Orthoptera > Acrididae > Schistocerca > Schistocerca serialis. The sequence continues at coordinate 454,914,450 of NC_064639.1, read as the reverse complement.
CCTAATTTGAGGATTTACTGACACTGCCGGGGAAATAGCACCAAAAACGAGTGGGTCCTCCATGTGCAAAATGCTGTACAAATACATATACCTTTGTAACCAAGTGTCTTAATATAAAACTAACTGCTGAATCTGTAATTTAGAATGTTAGTAACCTACATAAGAGAATAACAATTACTGAATAATAAAAAACAATTTCTTATTAAATAGGAACCTTGAGCTCACATAAATAATTTGAACGAATGACATTCCATGTCACACAGTCCCCCTTGTGCTTCGTGTGGTAGAATGAAGGACTTTACAAGAGATCAGACAGTTCTATCTGTGTTTCGTGTGTTATTACCACCTACTGCGCATGTGCGCCAGGTATATCCCGCGTGGATGGTATAGTAGGTCTACATGAACCAGCCTGTAGTTACAGATATGCAAACTTGGGGCACTGGTGCATAGGTGTACAGTTTAGGTGCATCGTGTAATAGGAGCGTTAGTCTGATGGACTGAACTAGATTGATGGGGGTTAAAGGGATCAAACTACAAGCTCATCAGTCCCTTCATCCCATATATGTCAAATTGGGAAGAGACCACAGGGAGGAAGGACATAGAATCCTGATGAACCAGACTGTAACCGAGAATCAATAAAACCAAAAGATAGAAGCAATCAGAAGTGAGAGAGAGGTAAAGAGTGAAGGTGGGTGAGTTGCTCCGCACACAAAGCAGCTGGAGGCCTCTGGGAGACATTATGCAATGGGAAATGCAACCTCAGCATTTGACTGGTGTTTCCTCACTCCATATTACCACAAGAATACTAACAATGCAGACAAGGTGATAAAATTTCAGCAAAGTGAACAATCACGACGAGACAGTGAACCAATGATAGATGTAAACGAATAAGAAGAATTAATACGGTGGGAAGGAAAGGAGCCAGGCCAGACAAATGAACAAAGGCAGCCATGGGCGCGCTGGATCGAAGCAGGCAACGGTGTACCCCTACAATCCCTCAAGTGGCTGATGAGGCCAGTTTGCCCTACTTTACAGAGAGGAGCAGAAACAACCTTCACAGGTAAAATGTAAAACCAGGTCAGCCACTCTAACCTTCTGCTGGCACCAGAGGCACCGTGTCAGCAAGTTTAAGGTTTCACCGTAAGGTGCTCACATTTGGGCTCTAAACCAACAATATCCTCACATCTTAGGATGTCACCATGGGTCAGCCATGTGGGGCCAAGCGAAGCTGGCAGACAAAAGCAGACTTCGTGAGAAGCACAAAGGAAAGACTGCCGCACAGTCGTGATCTTGTTTACTGCTCGCATTTTGTTTGGAGAAAGCAGTACACACCAACCTGTGTTCCAAGACTCCAACATTTGATGGCAGAGGGTTGACTGGATGTCACACTCATACTCCGCTGTCAAAGTCAGAATCCGGGTAGTTAACTTGGCCAAACAGTCAGCATTTTTGTTCCCTGTGATCCCATTGCAACGTGGAGGACAGACGAAGATGACCAACCATCCAGCTCGATAGCAGTCAGAAAGAAGATCCAAGACAGTCACGGCCAGTAGGTGCTGAGGGTAGCACTGGTCGATAGCCCGTTGACTACTCAGCAAGTCACTGATGATTAAGAATGCCTAATGGTGCAAGAACGAAGAATACTCTGCATCCGTTCAGCAGAAACGTAGTACACTGCACCTTTCATGTGACTAGGTTGAGCGATTTCGTTTTTAAAATTGTGAATTCCCAGGAATTTTATTTAATTATAATTTTATCTTAAAATATTTTTCAGTTTTTGAGTTTGATTTAACCATATAATTACTGCTTTTACCTATTAATTAACAGTTTTTTGAGCTATCTTGCTAATCAATCATAAATTCCCAGGAATTTTGGGAATATTGCTGGCAATATTCCTTGGGAATATTTCTTCGATTTTAAATTCCCAAGAATTTTTACAACACTACACTAAATAGAGAGCCCTGTGGGACATAATTTTCTTCTATATGGGGGGTACTGTGGAAAGCACCAACTTGAACCCAGAAAGTGAGATGGGGTAAGATGTTCTGGACAAAAATAGGAAGCGGGCCCTGGAGACCTCTCTCTTGTAGGGTAAAAAGGTTGTGATAACACCGTGTGGTGTCATAAGTCTTTTGCAAGTTGAGGGAGACAGCAAAAAGGTGTTGACATCAAGCAAAAGCTGACTGGATAGCAAACTCCAGGCAGACCAAATTGTCTGCAGTAGAATAGCCTTGGCGAAAACTGCCCCGGGATGGAGCCAAAAGACCCCGAGTCTTAAGGGAAGAACACAGCTGCCGGCTCATTATATGTTCAAGCAACTTGCAGAGAACATAAGTGAGACTAATTAGACAATGGCTGTCCATCTCAAAGGGGTGTTTACCCAGTCTCAGTACCAAGACTGGTCAGACTTTCTCCCTCACTGAAATAGGTGCTCACCCTCACTTCAGATACTGTTGAAAATGAAACGAATGTGACATTGGCAATCCATTGATAAGTGTCTGAACATATGGTTGTGGATGCTGTCTGGTGCTAGTCTCTTGTCAGGGCAGAGGGCTAGGGCACTGAGGAATTCCCACTCACTGAACGGAGCATTATATGATCCAGGTGACATGTGGTTAAAGGTAAACAAATCTGCTTCACCCATTGTTTATGAGGACACGAAATCAAGCTGATGATTCTCAGACACAGAGGCTCAAGCATAACACAGGGCTAAGTGTTGGGTGACAGCACCTAGGTCAATATAGACACCATTCAGGGAGATACCCATTACACCTGTGCCCTCTCAAACCATTGCCCAAAACTGCAAAGAAGGGATACATGGTCCAATGGTAGTAACATACCATTCTCAGTATCCTTGTTTCTGTTATTTTATTAGGTGCCAGACACCAGTCATGCAGCCATTTATAAGCAACGATGTGCTCTATTGATGAATGTCAGTCACAGTGTTGGAGAGCCTGCCTGTGATCTCTAATGGCCAGTCAGTTTTTGAAGTCCATCAAGGTACTGTCTTCACTGCCAACAGAATGCTACATGCTCTGGACAGCTGCATCAACAACTGCACCTAGCCGTGTGCTAAGAGAGATGGCAGAGACAAAGGCATTCTGGCCAGCACTGTTGAGAGATCAACTGGGTGGCTGTCTGGGAAAGTGATACTGAGAGAGGGGGAGGGACAGGATGATGGAAAACGTTCACTGTCACACAGGTCATCACGGACTCTCCAAAGTGGAGGGAAGAAGAGCCGGCCGGAGTGGCCATGCGGTTCTAGGTGCTACAGTCTGGAGCCGAGTGACCACTCCGGTCGCAGGTTCAAATCCTGCCTCGGGCATGGATGTGTGTGATGTCCTTAGGTTTGTTAGGTTTAATTAGTTCTAAGTTCTAGGCGACTGATGACCTCAGAAGTTAAGCTGCATAGTGCTCAGAGCCATTTGAACCATTTCTGAGGGGAGAAGAACAGGGCTATAAATGGAAAGATCAGTGGACGAATAAGGTCCAGATGCCACAGTTAAGTTCATGGGGGCACTAGTATTCATGAGACTGAGAGTGAACTCTGCGAGTGAAGCTTCAATAGCTTTACCGGTTCTGTGATCGTAGTTGCACCCCACAGAGAGTTGTCGTCTTGTGGTCACTGAAGTAACCAAAAATGAGGAGGGGGAGGGGGCGGGGGAGAGCTGAGAAATCAGTGCAGTCAACATGGTTAGAGACACATCACCATCGGGAGAGTGATACACATTACAGTCAGTAAAATCCAAACAGATCCTCACACAGATAGCCACAGTCTCCGAAGTCATATCACGTGGCATGTGTTCACTACAGACATGCGTCCAGAATGCAAACTCCACCCATCACTCTGTCATCGTCAGTTTGATTCTTAAAGTAGCCCTGACAGCACAGAGGGTAGGGTTTTGCATTGCTGGGAACCAAGTTTCCTGGAGTGCAAAGCAGAAAGCAGAGGAAATGCACATGAGATGTATAGCTCAGCCAGGTGGTGGAAAGAACCACTGTAGTTCCACTGGCGTACACATTATTGGTATCCTGTAGGGGTGTGAAGGGATCAATGTGGCAGGTCATGCCCCTGTGTCGCCTGCTGCCACAGCTTGCGAGGATGTAGTGTCAATGCACACTGGTTCTGAATCAGGTTGTGTGGGGGGATCGGGTGCCACATGGGCCACAATGAACTCTGTCTTGGGTACAGAGACAGAATATGCAGGGTGCAGTGGTGTTGGAACCATCAGATCCTCCTCCACCTTGAAGGTCTTCTTTTTGTGTCTCTTCTCTTTGAGTGACATCAATGTCCACGAGGGCTTGTCTGCCCTAGTTTCAGGGACTGAGCAGGAATGTGAAGCCCTACAACCAGCAACCTGTGGCTCTATCAGCCGTTGGCAAATATCTAGTTACAGATATCAGCAGAATCCTGAGAGGGGAGCATCCTAATGGTTCCCTCCTCATGAGAAACATCAGAGGAGGGTGTTGCTTCTCTGGCTAGGGATTGGGGATCAATGTCCCAGTGAGTGAGGAGTCAACACTCCCTAAGTGGATGTGGGGAAAACAGTAGGAGATGAGACCACAACCACCAGGGGTTGGGTGTGTGTGAGCAGCCCTCAGGGCCTGACATTAAAGGCATGAAGGGCGAGCATACTGTTGCTAGAGAGAATGACATCATTGTAGCCACAGCAAATGCCAACATTGTATGTGCAGGATGCAGACAATCATATTTCTTTTTGGCCTCCTGATACATGAGCTGGTCAATTATTATTATTTTTTTTTCCTGAGGAAGACGATGTAGTCTGGTGAACAGAGAGAGTTTGAAACAGACAGATAGAGGGGCATGAGGAATGTTTGTGTGCAATTGACACCAATTCCTACAGACAGGGCTGGCTTTACAGTGAGGACACGTGCCTGAAATTAATGCATTTGAAGCACCACATGGAAGAGGGAACATACGGTTTACATCACATTGTACACCATGACCTTGACTTTTTCAGCAACGAGTCACCTTCAAAGGCCAAGATAAAGACCCCAGTAACAACCCTATTGGCCTCTGGCCCTCACTGGACACCACAGACAAAATGTGCACCCCGTCACTCCCAACTGGCATGTAGCTTATCAGTCTGTAAATGGAGGTCGTTGTGGAGGATGATATCTGTACTGTTTTGAGACTTTGATGGGAAGGGGGGAGAGGGTGATAGTTTCTAGAACCCCACTCAGCTTGTCACACGTGAGCAGCACCCACAAATGAGTGAGTGATGCCGTTTAGATCAGAACTGAACCACTTTTCATTTTTGAAACTGCTGCTACTTCTCCAAACCTGTCCCTTAGGTGTTCAATGAAGAATAGTGGCTTTGTGGCAAAAAAGAATTCCCACTGGTCCCAGAATAAATTAAGTATTGTGGGGAGTCTTTCTCTCCTTGTCTCTTAGCCCAACATTCCTCCCACTGCGTATCCAGGGTAGGAAACATGGGTTAGTATTTCACTGCGTCGTATAATCCTTTCCTTCAGAAGAGGCTGTTGCGACCATGCAGCCACCAGTGGGAGGAAGTTCTGGCTGCTTCATTGGTGAGTCATTTGTCTTCGTGCCACCCACTCTGAATGGGGGCTCTCCCCATGGGTGCTAGCCAACCACAGCCATGGTTACCTGCCCGGATATCCATTGCCCGGAGTCCTCGTGCCCCAGTCATGACAGGCATATGCTCCACGGCATACACAGGAAGTTTCCTGGAAAATCCAGGGTGGAATAACAACAATGTTATGAAAGGACAGACTGCTACTCATCAAACAGAGGGCACAATGAGTCACAGTCATGCACAACGAAAAGATTGCTGTACATTTTCGCTTGCGACCAAAAGGCCTTCTTCTGAAGTAGAAAAAACACACTTTCACACAAGCTGCAGTGGCCAGAGGCAGAGACAGTGGTTGTGTGTGTGTGTGTGTGTGTGTGTGTGTGTGTGTGTGTGTGTGTGTGTGTGTGTGTGTGTGTGTCCACTTCAGAAGGAGGTCTTCTGGCCGAACGATAAAATGTGTAGCAATCTTTTCACTGTGACTGCATGAGACTCGCTGTCTTCTTTATATGGCAAATAATAATCTGCCCTTTTAATAACAAAATTATATTTTTGTGTTCTGACTACTAATGAGAATGCTGTATCAGCAACTGAGTCAGAATGAAGACTATCTTGGAAACTTAGTCTTAATCGCACAAAAGAAATCATTCTCCCTCTATTATGATTGTTGCAATACTGAGGTAGTTTATTTTTTAATCACTATTCTACTTTTTTCCAAGCCAATAAAACCATTTTCCTCATCTCAATTAACAAGCATAATTTTTATGTTATGTTACAACTAAGTAGGAAGCTTGATCAGAAAGTATAACAACAGCTTGATTATGAACTTAGAGCTTCATTTCTCTCAATGAAGCTAAACGAGCGACCACTGATGTCACAAAGTAATTTTCATTAACCTATTTGTTACCTTACAAAACATGGTGCATTACCTAGTGCTCGTGACAAGCAGCAAAATTTTATTCAACTGAGACTGAGTCTTGCAACTACAACAGGAAGTGTAATACCAACACAAATTGTCCAGTTAATTTTGTCTCTACTCAATAGGCACTTCATTGGGAAGTGGTTTAGGGATACTTGCTTGGCCATTTCAGATTATGTTCAGATTTTGTGTGCAGGTTTGCTAACTGATCAAAGGATGGTACACAAATATCCAACCTACAAGCTTGGATACTTTTTTGTGTAGGAGCCTATTAAGTGAAAGGCAACAAAAAGTTGTGGGGAAATTTCAAAACTTGATAAGATGGTTGAATTGTTTACACTAAGCACATTCTGTAAGTTTTTTGTAATTTAATTTTTCTTGTCTGCTCCAAGTCACACTCAACATCACAACAGTGTTTCTTCAAGACTTTGAGTGCCACTTGGAGCAAAAATAATGAATCAAATGACATCAAAGTTAAAGAATAAGCACAATGCAAACTGTTCAACCAGTTCGCCATGTTTTATAACTTTATCACTACTACACACTAAAATGCTGCCCTTTAAACTAGGAAAAAAATTTTTAAAGTCGCTGTGACTTTTTGTTAACCTTCACTTGATGCACTCTTACTCACAAAATATTGTAATTTGTGAGCTGGAAATCTTCCTTTGAGCATCTAGCAAACCCGTATAGAAAATATGAAAAAAAAAATCCAAGATGGCCGAATATGGATTCGTAGACCACTTGACATGGAATCCCCTAACTAGAAAAATCACACAATAATGTGTGACGACATTGGGCAGATGAACATCATGACTGGGAACACACTAAATGGAGACTACTTCGTTTCTCTAATGAGTCACAATTAATTGTCAAGACTTACAAGAAACGCATTTAAATACAGACAGAGTGCACAGTATGAAATGACTGTGTATCACTTGTGTAATATCCCTAACAATGATTGCGGATTGGTGACATGAGAACAAATCAGCAGATACACAAACCTTAACATAATCCAAAATGAATGTTTGGTGGTTTGAATGTGTGGAATAAGATTCTCCAATGTCTCATTTCAAACAAGCTAGCTGAAAATACTGCAAGGTGAAGTTAAAAATCTAATTCTGTGGCATACATACTTGATGGCATATACTGGATTCATTTGTAAGAAATATTACAGCCAGGTCACCATTCCTGATAAAGATGCCAAAGCAAGAGTACGCAATGTAAAATGAAACATAAAAGCCATTTCAATAAATCCATACACTTTAGGGGTGAAAAGGTTCTGGCTGTTCACAGTGATCTCTGATTATATGGGGGCATACTGGTACGTTCGCTGCAGTGGAAACAAATGCAACATAATGGATGTTTCATAAACATTCCACAATGTTTTTTCACAATCCGAATGAGTATAGGAGGTTAGAAGTGTAAGCTCAAATAAAATAAAGACGATGGTGTTATGGACACTATTTTATAAAATAAATTGGATATGTATTTTAACTATTTGTTAGAATGAAGTGTTAATTTGCTGTGATTTGGTTATCTTTGTATATTGTTAGAAAATGTTCTCCTTACACGAGCCGTACAGTAACATTCAAGTCCATAACTAAATTTATAATGCTATGGGTCCATGTTTGCAGTGGGTAAGAGACAGGTGTGGGAAGTACCAGTGAAACATCCCAGAAAGAAGAAATTCTCATTTAATGTGGGAAAATCTAGTTCAGATCTCAGAGAATGTGAAATTAAAATGTCTTTTGGAAAAGAAATGAAGGAGGACTGTAAAAATGCATTAGTCATCTTTTGGTGGTCTATATGAGATAAAATGATAAGAATATGAAACCATTCAGGATAGAAGAGAGCAGCAGTACCACCGCATGGATTGACGAAACTGACCTATTCCATTTGTATACGAGTTGTTTTTTAAAAAAACCCACTGTAACAAGAATTACAGAGAATTCCAACATATTATCTTTTATACAAAGAATAACTTATTTTGTATCACAAAGTGAACTGAAAATATATATTTCATCATCCATGGTTCACTATTGGTTTTCACGAATGTACAAGAAGATCTTTCCAGCCTTTACGATTAAACATATGAAATGTACCTTCAATCAAATGTCTTATGACAACTGAAAATTACCATACAACAAAAAGACCTATAAAGGTGCCAAAACCAAATCTTGCACTGAGATGGCAGAGGTGATAGCAATGGTAACATGAAAAAGTTTGATTAATATAGACATTTGCTTAGTTCAGAAGGAGATTGATTTGAAATTATGCCTACTTCTTTTTGCTTAACATTGTTACTCATCAGTGATCAAGTTAGTGGTGCAGGCATCAGGTAAAAGAAACACATAGGCCTTAAAGCTCTATGACTGAACTGCTTTTCAATCCTGTAGTTCTTTGCTTTCTAAGGTCCTTAGTACTGTGACTGCAAAAACAGCAAGTCAATATTAATTTATGGTTATGTCTGGTACACAATTGCTAGCACTGCTGGCAAACACTAGATGTGTTACTAAATAGCTCTGACATCATCTTACCATACAATGAAATGTAATGTACGTTCCTTACTCACACACTTCCCTCACTGATCTGGATTCTGCGAGAGTTGGCTAGGATTCAAATTTTTGATAACCTTATCAGTGGTCACTATTAATGCCCTCCTCGTTCACTGGAAGTTTATCATTGGTTATGAAATGCAGGAGATACAAACAGCTGATTAAGTTCACACAACTCATTTTCCTTTGACAGTGAATCTATCATAAAAAAATGCTGGTTTTTTTTAAGTCACTTTGGTAATACGGAGCTAATGTTCTCTGCTGATGATGGTATATCTCTAAAATCTAGGACCAGTATTCAAGAACATGAAATTGAACATTGGGACAGCATAAGAATTCATGATAAGCATTTATTTAGTCAAACTTTGAATTTATACTTTGAAGTCCCATTTACATGAATAATTTAACACAACATTTGAACTATTTTTCCACATCTTTGAAACTATTTTAATGAGTATTTCTGTTTCAAAAAACGAAATAACTGAGCAAAGCAAAAAATAAAAATGTGCAATATATGAAAGGCAATTTATTCCATATTAAGAGGACCAATTTTGTGTAATCCTCTCCTGACCATATCTAATTTGATTAAAAATTTCCACAGATGTTTACTAAGGAATAATAGGTTTTTAGGCTTTCAGTATAGGCCTACGAAATGTTGTCCGAATTAAGTGACAATTTTGGCAAAATTTAAGGTGACCTAAAACTGAAACTATTAGCACTGTAAAGGTAATATCTGCATTAGAGGTACAGCAAATGGTTAAAATTTTAATACTCTCTCATTTGCCGTTTCCTGCTGTATGAGGAAAAATAGGGGTAGAAAACCAACGGAGACAATTTTTACAACCATTTTGTGACCACTGGAAGTTCTGCAGAAAAGTTACGTGTTATCAGTTTTATGCCCACCATGAACCATGGATCTTGCCGGTGGTGGGGAGGCTTGCGTGCCTCAGCGATACAGATAGCCGTACCCTAGGTGCAACCACAACGGAGGCGTATCTGTTGAGAGGCCAGACAAACGTGTGGTTCCTGAAGAGGGGCAGCAGCCTTTTCAGTAGTTGCAGGGGCAACATTATGGATGATTGACTGATCTGGCCTTGTAACACTAACCAAAGTGGTCTTGCTGTTCTGGTACTGCGAACGGCTGAAAGCAAGGGGGAAACTACAGCCGTAATTTTTCCCGAGGGCATGCAGCTTTACTATATGATTAAATGATGATGGCGTCCTCTTGGGTGAAATATTCTGGAGGTAAAATAGTCCCCCATTCGGATCTCCGGGCAGGGACTACTCAAAAGGATGTTGTTATCAGGAGAAAGAAAACTGTCATTCTACGGATCGGAGCGTGGAATGTCAGATCCCTTAATCGGGCAGGTAGGTTAGAAAATTTAAAAAGGGAAATGGATAGGTTAAAGTTAGATATAGTGGGAATTAGTGAAGTTTGTGGGGAGGAGGAACAAGACTTCTGGTCAGGTGAATACAGGGTTATAAATACAAAATCAAATAGGGATAATGCAGGAGTAGGTTTAATAATGAATAAAAAAATAGGTGTACGGGTAAGCTACTACAAACAGCATAGTGAACGCATTATTGTGGCAACGATAGACATGAAGCCCATGCCTACTACAGTAATACAAGTTTATATGCCAACTAGCTCTGCAGATGACGAAGAAATTGATGAAATGTATGATGAGATAAAAGAAATTATTCAGGTAGTGAAGGGAGACGAAAATTTAATAGTCATGGGTGACTGGAATTCGTCAGTAGAAAAAGGGAGAGAAGGAAACATAGTAGATGAATATGGATTGGGGCTAAGAAGTGAAAGAGGAAGCCGCCTGGTAGAATTTTGCGCACAGCATAACTTAATCATAGCTAATACTTGGTTTAAGAATCATGAAAGAAGGTTGTATACATGGAAGAACCCTGGAGATACTAAAAGGTATCAGATAGATTCTATAATGATACGACAGAGATTTAGGAACAAGGTTTTAAATTCTAAGACATTTCCAGGGGCAGATGTGGACCCTGACCAAAATCTATTGGTTATGAACTGTAGATTAAAACTGAAGAAACTGCAAAAAGGTGGGAATTTAAGGAGATGGGACCTGGATAAACTGAAAGAACCAGAGGTTGTACAGAGTTTCAAGGAGAGCATAAGGGAACAATTGACAGGAATGGGGAAAAGAAATACAGTAGAAGAAGAATGGGTAGCTTTGAGGGATGAAATAGTGAAGGCAGCAGAGCATCAAATAGGTAAAAAGATGAGGGTTAGTAGAAACCCTTGTGTAACAGAATTTAATTGATGAAAGGAGAAAATATAAAAATGCAGTAAATGAAGCAGGCAAAAAGAAATACAAATGTCTCAAAAATGATATCGACAGGAAGTGCAAAATGGCCAAGCAGGGATGGCTAGAGGACAAATGTAAGGATGCAGAGGCTTATCTCACTAGGGGTAAGATAGATACTGCCTACAGGAAAATTAAAAAGCAAAGAAGGGAAAGCAGAAAGGTGGAAGGAGTATACAGAGGGCCTATACAGGGGCGATGTACTTGAGGCCAATATTATGGAAATGGAAGAGGATGTAGATGAAGATGAAATGGGAGATATAATATTGCATGAAGAATTTGACAGATCACTGAAAGACCTGAGTCGAAACAAGGCCCCCGGAGTAGATAACATTCCATTAGAACTACTGACAACCTTGGGAGAGCCAGTCCTGACAAAACTCTACCATCTGGTGAGCAAGATGTATGAGACAGGTGAAATACCCTCAGACTTCAAGAAGAATATAATAATCCCAATCCCAAAGAGAGCAGGTGTTGACAGATGTGAAAATTACCGAACTATCAGTTTAATAAGTCACAGTTACAAAATACTAATGCGAATTCTTTACAGATGAATGGAAAAACTGATAGAAGCCGACCTCAGGGAAGATCAGTTTGGATTCCGTGGAAATGTTGGAACACGTGAGGCAATACTGACCCTATGACTTATCTTAGAAGAAAGATTAAGGAAAGGCAAACCTACGTTTCTAGCATTTGTAGACTTAGAGAAAGCTTTCGACAATGTTGACTGGAATACTCTGTTTCAAATTCTGAAGGTGGCAGGGGTAAAATACAGAGAGCGAAAGACTATTTACAATTTGTACAGAAAGCAGATGGCAGTTACAAGAGTCGAGGGGTATGAAAGGGAAGCAGTGGTTGGGAAGGGAGTGAGACAGGGTTGTAGCCTCTCCCCGATGTTATTCAATCTGTATATTGAGCAAGCAATAAAGGAAACAAAAGAAAAGTTCGGAGTAGGTATTAAAATCCATGGAGAAGAAATAAAAACTTTGAGGTCCGCCGATGACATTGTAATTCTGTCAGAGACAGCAAAGGACTTGGAAGAGCAGTTGAACGGAATGGACAGTGCCTTGAAAGGAGGGTATAAGATGAACATCAACAAAAGCAAAACGAGGATAATGGAATGTAGTCGAATTAAGTCGGGTGGTGCTGAAGGAATTAGATTAGGAAAGGACACACTTAAAGTAGTAAAGGAGTTTTGCTATTTGGGGAGCAAAATGACTGATGATGGTCGAAGTAGAGAGGATATAAAATGTAGATTGGCAATGGCAAGGAAAGCGTTTCTTAAGAAGAGAAATTTGTTAACATCCAGTATTGATTTAAGTGTCAGGAAGTCGTTTCTCAAAGTATTTGTATGGAGTGTAGCCATGTATGGAAGTGAAACGTAGACAATAAATAGCTTAGACAAGACGAGAATAGAAGCTTTTGAAATGTGGTGCTACAGAAGAATGCGGAAGATTAGATGGGTTGATCACATAACTAATGAGGAGGTACTGAATAGAACTGGGGAGAAGAGAAGTTTGTGGCACAACTTGACTAGAAGAAGGGATCAGTTGGTAGGACATGTTCTGAGACATCGAGGGATCACCAATTTAGTATTGGAGGGCAGCGTGGAGGGTCAAAATCGTAGAGGGAGACCAAGAGATGAAACACTAAGCACATTCAGAAGGATGTAGGTTGCAGTAGGTACTGGGAGATGAAGAAGCTTGCACAGGATAGAGTAGCATGGAGAGCTGCATCAAACCAGTCTCAGGACTGAAGACCACAACAACAACAACAACAACAACATCAGTTTTATCAAGCTGCAGTAAACATTTGTATTGTAGAAGTTTTAGTATTTACAAACATGTCATCTAAAAATTTTGCACCAAATTTCTGCAAACACAGATATCATAAGGCAAAATATTGTCATCTTTATTTACTTTTTGTTTAATGGGAAAGAGCATTTTGTAAAAAAAAAAAAAAAAAGCCTTGCTGGATACGGTTAAAAAATGAGCTTGAAATTCTTAAGACACACTGCCAAATATTTACAAACTACTGTTACATGGCAAACGTTTTTTTGAATACTATACCACATAATAATGTAGAATGCTATACTGGAGAAACCAATGTTTTGGCCATGGTTGTGGTGGCCTTCTGACTGGTCGCAGAAGCCTATGCAATTCTATTGCTATATGTTTAGAAGATTTTAGTTTCTTCTGAACAAATTGGCTATTACAGTCAACATGCAGTAACAGATTCAAGATACACATACTGCTTGTTATCCTGCTCTGAGGCTTCAGATGACGAGGATGAAAACATAGAAACTGCAAACTGGGTCAACCCAAGTACATTGTCTTGGTATTTCTCCTCTAACATTCATAAAACTTGAAACAAGATTCACAAGACTGCATAAAGGGCAATACTTGTCAAGAAAGATGTGAAATATGTTGTCAGAGTGCTGTTTCTGATTGGCTTAACCCTAGTACAATCACAGGGTTTATAACTTTCTCCAAAGAGAACAATTTAGCCAGAAAAATAATGTGTTACATTTATTGCAAAACTGTACTTCATAAATCAATTAATGAACATAATAATTATTATTTAGTTTTCTTATAGGCCAGAAAAATGCAATCGTTAAGGTGGTGGTTTCTGGATGTTTGGTAGTAGCATTTTTAAGCTCATTTTTAAACTTTATCCAGTCTCCAAAACAAATTAAACCTTATGAACTGCTCTTTCTAATGAATCAAAACCAAATGAATAAGACACCACAGCTTGCACAACTTCTAGAATAGCCCTAGTCTCAAGTAACTGCTGCAGCTAGGCGTAACTTCCTGCAGACCTTATAATGGAAACTTCATACACTTTGTTTATCAAAAAGAATTTCCACTTCACAATAGTTCAATAATGTCATAATTAATTTTTACCCACTTTGACCTTGGGTAGCACAAAAATGGCAAACGACAAAGCCTTGAAATTTTCACAGTGTGTTGAATACAGAAAGCTCGGTATCTATTCCCGATATATTCCTTAAATTTCTCTAGGTTTGATTTTCAGCAGTGTTATACCTGGTCAAGACTATCGTAGCGCTTTACATGATATTTTGCAGTTCCTCACACTTCACACCACCTTTCTTTTTAAATCTTGACTTCAAATTCTGTACAGCTTATTATCATTACAATGGGACCACCTACGCAAAATGGCAATTGTTAGTAGGGGACCATCGGTTCACTTGACAGAGAACAATCTAGGTCTATAACTTTCTCGCATAATTTAAAATATTTTACTAACAAATTCTGTGATATGTAATGCGAGTTAATTACTATAAACTCTTACCACTTGTTTCAGAAATTTTGCGAAGTTTGTAATATTGAGCAACAACAGAAAAAACAATAAGGCAACAATGCAAATAACGGGTCAAGAGGGGTCAAGAGGAATTTTCGATATGAGTCATCGGCTTTGACCAGTGATGTAATGCTGATGGCTGCTGTGACATCACCTTTTGGTGCATAAATATACACAGTGTTGTTGACAGTTGGGAAAGGCACCATATGTGACACTAAAACACGGTTGTAATGACAGATCGATCTGCAGATTTGCCAAAGGTCTATGTCAGGTTGGAAAGTAACAGCTTGGTTGCGAGTTGGCGAGGCCAATGGACATGATACTGAGAAAACCTGGTTGTGGTGGAAGACTGATTTTTAGGTTAGCCCATTTGAAAAAAAAAAAAAAAAAATCACTAAGAATATCACATTAGAATCATTACATTGTTTACCATGTTTGTTACAGGTTTCCTGTCTTTTGTCAAAGCCGATGACTTGTATTGAATATTACTCTATATATCCAAAATAAGTTTGTTACAGGTTTCCTGTCTTTTGTCAAAGCCGATGACTTGTATTGAATATTACTCTATATATCCAAAATAAGTCACCCAGCAGCAACGTATGGATTAACACCACAAAGGGATAGAAAGACTGGCAAGTACTCAACTTCAGGTGCCTAATGTTCAGTAAAATCAGAATAAACAAATTAAAATAAACTGAAGCACTCAGATACCAAAGTTAAAATGCAACCATTATGTTTCCCTACTTCAGACACACATATTAACTAGGGGCTATGGGTTTGTCAAGGTGGATGCTGGGTGGAGCTTTTGGAGGGGGGGAGTGAGTTCTGTTCATCAGTTGGCTTACGTTGTTTACGAACTGCAACTGAACTGCCTTCCCCCCTCCCGAACCGGTATAAGAATTTCAAATCATTTCCTCTCACCTCCAACAGTGAGCAAATTCAGGAATTCTAGAATTGTAGGTTTTTAAGTTCCTGGGGGTTCCCAAACCAAACAGAAGATATGGAGTAGGCTGCGCGCGCGCGCCCACACACACACACACACACACACACACACAAACACACACACCTGTATGGCTACAATGTCCTGGTTGAGTACATTGCAGTGAGAAGTTATGTAGGATGGTTTGGGTAAGTGGGATAAAGAGGTGGTGAGCTGGTGGGAGAGTTGGGCAAGTGTGGCTCACAGCTGAGACAGAGAGGCAGCAAGCCAAAAGGGTACGAGTGGCCTTGACCTGGTCAGAGGCAGAGGAGCGTATTGCGAAGTGGAAATAGAATATAGGAAGAGGAGTGCAGGATAAGTGAGCTTACAGTCAAAGAAGTAAGGGTGGAAATGGCTGTGGGGCAGAGGCTTCTTTCCAAGGTCTGCCTCTTCCTCTGTTCTGGGCAGAGGCTTCTTTCCAAGGTCTGCCTCTTCCTCTGTTCTATCTACCACACCAAATCCACTCTTTCACATCACTGTGTGCTGTTCACAACTCCCCCATCTGCATCCAGAATGACCTCACCAGAGCACATTCCTATCATTTAGGCCCACTACTACTTCTTCTTGGGTCATTCCATATCAAATCACCCAATAAAAAATAAATTTTACACCCACCTCCTTAGATTTTCATGAAATTTGGCTCAAATGGTTCTAATACCATCCTGACAACACCTGCAATTTTTTTTGCTGTATCTCTTTCAGTCTTTTTTTTATAAATTTTTAAAGTTTTTATGTTTTGCGTTTTCTGAACCTTCGGAAATGGTCAGTTTAATTTGTATTCAAAACTTTAAATTTGCTTATCTTAAAAACTCTTTTAGATAACATCATGAATTTTTGCAGCAAGTTTATTTATTACACATATTTGAAGATAAAAATGATGCTATTAAAATATATTAATATTTTCTATGAAAAAAAATATACGTATTTTTTTTCTTTTTTTTAACGGATGTTTTGTTTTATAAGAATTGCAATATCTCGAGTCTCAGACCTGATAGAATGCTCAAATTTGTTTTAATTTACTCTTAAACATATAGGCTACTTGATAAAACAAAAATAATGATGGCTTTTTAACATGTTTATTAATTATAGTAGATTACATTAGAAAGATAGTTTACTTACACCACTTATGTATAACCCAACTGATTGCTTGAAACATTGAATTTTTTGAGTAATTTTGTCTTTTTAATAAACATTAATGCTGATTCAAACTGTTTTTCCACTTCATCCAAGAGCTTTCAGTTCTTTTGATACAGTCTTTTTTGAAGTAATACATTCTCCCAGTGCCGCTTGATTGAGGTGCGTCTACTACACAGACTATGTGCTCCAAAGGCACTATGCAGGAATCTTCTCTTTCAGGCCAATAAAATGATGCAGCAGGTCCTGAAGGATGTAGAAATAGAATTTCTGCATCTTCTTCATCATTGAATATTGTTTTTACCAGTCCAAAGTACCAGTTACCATCATAATTTGCAGCCACATAGCAATTTATGGATGGTTCAACACGAACCCAATCAGAAGAAGAATGGAAAGAAAAGACAAAGGAGGGTTTTACACTATCTGTAGTCCTTCTAATTTCAAGGTTGTTTGTTGGAAGTGGTTTGAAGTTATGAAAACTTCTAGTTCCAGGAATGGTTCGGGTTGCTGAAAAACGTTTTTCTAGTTTTAACTGTAGCAAATCAGCTTCTTTTTTGTCAATAAAGTGAAAATGAATGTTTTCAATATTTTTTTCACAAAACTTATACACATCGATTGCTGTCATTATTTGTTCTTTGTCTGAAAGCTGTAGACTGGCTTTCCTTAAAATTCTTTTAGTAGTTCCTCCTAGGCCATCACAAATTGACTTCCCATGACTTGTTGCACAAAAAGTGTTGGGCCTTCAAATTAAAGTCTCTCAAGTGTTCAGTCAAATTTTTAAAACTGTTTCTATTTTTGTATTGCCCAGCACAACCATCTGTAAAGTAGTGAACTGAGTCAATGTCAGTATGATGTAATGACAGCCACTTTGTAATTTCTTTTTGTACAAAGTTAACAAAACCAGTGTCATGTTCTTGGTCATCACTAATAAAACAGTGGTTGGAAACAAAAACATTGTTTTCCTCATTTCTTAGAAAAACTTCAACTGGGTGTAGAGTACAACCACCTCTACTCCAGTGGTAACTTTGGATCTCATTTTGTATAACAAAGGAATAATTTTCACTGAAATCCATCACAATAATTGCTGTTTTGGGTGGTGGGTCTTCTTTCAATCTTTTAAAGGCTGCTGATTGGGATTTTGCTATAAACGAGTGTGGGGTGAGCTTTTCCAATGACCTAACCAATAAAGAAATGTAGTCTTCAACACTGATAGACTGTTTGATCATTTCTGCCCTGTCTGTGTTAACCCACTGACTGATTACAATTTCTTCTTCTAAATCATAATATTCAATTAGTTTTTCAGTTAAGCACTCTGTTAGTGCAGTATTTGCAGGACAGCTGTTGCTATGGTGTAGCATGCAGTTTTGGTTTTCTGTGTTGCACACAAGCATCTTAATTAGGTCTTTATAAGATTCTTCAATTTTCACAGCATCCAGTAATAGTTTAACATTCTGGTGGATACTGCATACACATACAGTGTGTGTGCCTGCAGCACCAGCAAGGATACACCATTTAGATCTCAAGAAACAAAATTTTGAAAATCCTACTTCTACCTCGGGATTCTCCCATTTGAAAGAATAATAGAGTTCTCTCAAGTTACACAAAATGAGTCTTTTTTGCATGTACACATTTTTTTGAACACTTACTTTGTCTTTTGTTCCAGGTAGCACTCTGGAACTTTCATCCTTTTCATAAAAATCTGTTACAAGTCTTACTGTATTTTCAGAGAGAGTTTTACCTTTTTTTGGACCAGGAGTTTCCAAAATACCCTTTTCAGATTTTAGCTTTCTAGCTTGTCGCACCATGTACTCACTTACATTAAATTCTTTCATTACTATATTTCGAGTCCAAGAATCTGGAGCCAAGGTCAGAATCTGAATTTTTCTAGACCTCCCAACAGATGAAATCTTCTCTTTCATAAGAGAAATCATTACATCAAAATCCTTTGCTTTCTCAACCACACTTTTATCTTCTTCGTCATCATCAGAACTTGGTGCATCATATTTTAATGCTTTTGAAACCGCCTTTTTTGCAGTCTTTTCAATGCTGCTAACCTTCCTTTTAAAATAAGACCCTTTACTTTGTTCTGACAAGCCATGAAGCTTTATAGGTGTTAAAACTAAATAATCAAGAGCAATGTTTATTTGTACGAGGGATTCATTTCTGGATTCCAATGATTCTAATTCAACCATGACTTCATCATCTGTTTCACTTTCATTGACTTCAACTCTTAATTTTTCCTCACAAAAGTTACGGCATGTTGAGCAAAGCTTTTGTCCAGGTTTTATGCTAATATTTTTTGTCAGTAATTGTTTAGAAAGATCCAAGCCTACACATCTCAACGATTTTTTGATGGGCTTTTTGTGTTTTTTTAGTGGGTCTACACATGTTGTTTGATACTTTTCAAAAACATTTAAAAAGTAGTAGCTGTGGTGTGAACATATATTCTTAAATTCACACAGATTAATTCCAGATCGTAAGTGGATCAAATCTTTTTCTTCCTCACTCAATTCTGATACCGGTTGTAACTTTTTTGAAGGTGTGTAGGTTGTTTGGAAACAGTCAGATTTTTTAAATAACCCTACACTACAGGTTTGAATATCTGACATACTGATTTCACTTTTGGTCTGATTACTGTTCTGGTTACTTTTATAGGATATTGGAAAAGAATCTCTGTAAACTAAGTAACAGTACTTACTGAGAGTTCGAATAAACTTAATAAAATACTATCCAAGCACTATTTGACACTGTAATATTTTTTTACTTCAAAACACAGGAGTAACAATACAAAATCCAAGTGTACGTTGTTACTCCAAGACGACAAAAACTTATTTTCGGTGTCTAAGTCACTTGGCATTTTTTATTTTTAAAATATAATTATTATTATTTTAAAAATTAGATAACTATTAAACAGGTTAAAAAGCCAATATAATTTTTCTTTTATCTAATAGCCTATACAATTAAGAGTATTTTAAAAGAAATTTGAGCTTTCTATCAGGTCTGAGACTCTAGATATTGCAGTTTTTGTAAAACTAAACATCAGTTAGCTAAAAAAAATAAAAAACTTATAAATTTTTTTTCATTTGGAAGAATTTAATATATCTTTATGGTAATTTTTTTAACATTTAGATATAATACACAAACTTATTCCAAAATTTCATACTGATATCTTGAGTATTCTTTAATATACAAATTTTTTTAGTTGTGAGGACACGTTTAAGTTACAATTTCCGACTGCTGAAACAAAGCCAAATCTAAAAACTTTAAAAATTTATAAAAAAAACTATAAGAGATAGAGCAAAAAAATTTTACAAGTGCTTTCAGGATGATAAAAGAAGTAATTGTACCAAGTTTCATCAAAATCTGACATGGTTGGTGTCAAGGCCTGGGTGACTTGACATGACCCTCTTCTCAATCAGCCACCCTTCCCAACTCTCACTTCCAATGCACACTTCCTTTCTACACAGTGTGTGTGTGTGTGTGTGTGTGTGTGTGTGTGTGTGTGTGTGTGTGTGTGTGCTTCCAATGCACACTTCCTTTCTACACAGTGTGTGTGTGTGTGTGTGTGTGTGTGTGTGTGTGAAGCCAGAATTGGCCAATGCCTATTTTAAGGAAACCTCTTGGAATTTGTCTAAAGCAATTTGAATCTGATCCTCCTGAATACATCTACAAAATTTATATTGATATGTCACCTACTTTTCTGTAAGATTTACAAGAGCCAGGTACCACAGACCACATGTAGTGGCAATGGCAGCAGATGACTCAACAGTCAACATGGGAAAAGTTACATGAATGATTTTTCAAGCTGTATATTGTAAAATTGACTGTAACATAGTAAGCCTTTCAAGAACAGTTAAAAATACTAATCTCTGAAAGCTACGAAATACTTTAATTCAAATCAAGCCAAATAGTGTGGCAACAGGCTCCATAAAATATATGTGATTTATAAAACAGATACCAGAACACATGGTAGGAGGATTAAATACTTTTAAGATACGGAGTTTTGCAGAAAGTAAACCGTAAAATTAAAAAACAAGCAGAAATCTCCACTGGCGGTACAAACATGATTTACCGACTGTTAAATAAGGGAATTTTGTTTGTTTGTTCCTGTCACTTTCTCTTAGTATTCGATGAGCTTTTGCGCTTATCGTGGCCATGTGCTTCCTCAATAGCCCATTTTACACAATAAACCATCGTTAAGTGTACAACTTTTGCTTAACATTGAATTGTTTTCTATAACATACGGCTTCTCTGTTGTCGTACGGCAGGGCAATGTTAATCGCGCCGTAAATTATCAGCAAACCCGTGTGATTTTCACAGAACAACAGCAAAAATTGAACACTTCAAAAACAGTAGCTTTACACAACAATGATAATACCTTTCTGAAGACAAGAATACTTTCATCGTATTGTTTATCTTTAAAGAGATTATAATAGCAGGACTGTATATCTATCAGGCTGGGATATTGAGATGAATGATTAACTAGAAAGAATGAAATGGATGAAGTATAAGTAATAACATCCTGAATATTAAGGGAGTGAATATCCTATTTTTGTCATAGTCGGTCGTTGTTAATGACTGAAGTCTTACAGTACGCCTTCTAAATGTGATATTAAAAAAATTAAACATTTCCTGTGACAACCACTGCGATACAAGAACTAATGCAATTCATTTGAAACCACATAAAACCTAATAACGTACAACATACCCACTCCTGATATCCCTTAGCGAAACAACTGATCGTAAACTCAACTGCAAGAAATGACCCAACCCAAGCTCTTTGAAGGCATTTCAAAGCGTGAGCGGCATGCACTTGTTCATAGGTTTGACAAGTAGTAGGCACCGGTGTTTGTTATGTGAGGTACGGTCGTAAACAAAACGCCACTAATCAGTGTGAAATACAAAATCTCGATCAGCAGTTATAGCGTCCGTCCATTTTCTGCCTAAGAGCTGTAATTAGTTTTCAGATTAATCAAGAAGGGGTGAGTAATCAATTATACCGCTAGAGAAACACATGTACCAGCGTTAGTTAATATTTTTGAAATGAGATTAACGTTACCCAGATTTCTTTTAGATCACATGATCGATATTTTCGAAAACCGTGCTGGTTGGCATTGAGGAGGCCATTCTGTTTAAGATATCTCGTTATGTTTGAGCTCAAAGTGAAGTTAATCAAAAAGTGCTCATGTGAGTTGACTTCTATTTAAGTTATTTGTATAATCACTCACTCTCTTACCAGCGGAACATCTCCAGGCTGGCTAAAATATGCTGAAGTTAAGCCTCTTTACAAGAACGAAGATAAAGAGATACCATCAAACTAATTACCAATTTCACTTTTTCTGGCTTTTTCAAAGATATTTGAAAATGTTGCGTTCAAGCATCTAACTACAAATAATATAATGTCCAAGTCATAGTTTGGGTTCCTTAAGGGTTCCGACATAGAGTAAGCTATTTACACGTACACCAAGAATGTACTTAATTAGTTAGGTAACAATTTAGAGGCTACTGGCATTTTCTGTGACCTGTCAAAAGCCCTTGACTGTGTGATTCACAGCATTCTCTTAAGTAAATTAGAATATTACAGTGTCACGGGCAATGCGTGAAATGGTCTGAGTCTTACCTAACTAACAGGAAAGAAAGGATGTCATTATGAAATACCCGTGCAGTAAGCACTCAGTCTTCATCTGATTGGGAATTAATTACAGGTGGTATTCCTCAGGGTTCCATTGCTTTTTCTTGTGTACATTAATGACCTCTCATCTGTTACATTGCCAGTTGCTCAGTTTGTTTTGTTTGCTCATGATACAAATATTGCAATAAGTAGCAAGTCAAGGACAGATTTAGAAATGACTGCTAATCAAATTTTCAGTGATACTAATAAATGGTTTAAAGTTGACTCACTGTTGTTAAACTTTGAAAAGACCCACTATATGCAGTTAAGAACCTGTAAGAGATTTCTTTCCAACATGTGTATAACATATGAAGACATGCAGTTTGAAGAGGTTAAAGTGTTAAATTTCTGGGATTACAACTCGATAATAAATATACTTGGGAAGGGCATACCACAGAATTGCTGAAGACCCTGAACAAGTCTGTATTTGCAGTGAGAATTATGTCAGATGTAGGAGATCTAAATATAAAAAAAACTTTCATTGTTTGCTAACTTTCATTGTATTATGTCATATGGGATCATATTCTGGAGCAATCCCTCAAACCATCAAAAGATTTTAGCATACAAAAGCGTTTAATAAGACTCATTTGTGGTGAAAATTCAAGATCATCGTTGTTCAAGGAACTTTGTATTCCACTCCTTCTCAGTATATTTATTCATTAATGAAATTTGTTGCAAGTAGTGTATCTCAATTTCCAACCAATAGTGCAATATGTAGTCTAACCAATACTAGGATAAGAACAACCTTCATAAAGACATAAAATCACTTCCCTTTGTCCAAAATGGACCCAATATTCAGCAACGAACCTTTTCAAAATACTGCCGGCAACCATTAAAAACTTGGTTTCAGATAAAGCACAGTTAAAATAGAGTTTGAAAGATTTTTTGATAGGCGACTCCTTCTACTCTATAGATGAATATCTTAATAGGGACTGTTAGACCAGCTTAATAAAAAAGTCTGTCACATTTCAGTTTTGACAGCACATAGTAACAACAGTCGAGATAAGATATTTTGTGGGACAAATTTAGCAAAAGTGCATAACTGTTTCATTCTGACAGTGTATTAGTTTAGCAAATATCAGCAGCTTCAGTTACTGTAATGTGTTCACCTGTTTTTACAACTTCCTGAAAAATTATCAGGGAAGCGAGTATTACCTACAAATGTTTGGTTTTTTATGTTATACTTTCTGAGTTGTTCTACACCCATGAGAATCACCTCATTTTTGGGTCCATGGATCAAAACATGAATCTAATCTAACTATAATGCAGTACATTAAGTGGGGATAGATTAGGCCATAGTACACTGTCAGCAGTATGTCTCTATTAACTGTCCTAGACATCTTTCTCATTAAGGATATGCTAGGGCTTATTTGTGAGCATACTTAGCTGATATGGGCCTCCTATGTTGAGTATTTATCAATGGTGACATCCAAAAATTTGTGATATTCTACTTTTTTTGAGAACTGAAGTGTCTATTTCGAGACAGTTACTGTTTGTAGTTTTATTTGTCTGCAATTGTATGTATGTTCTCTTATTTGAGTGTATAACAAACATTACAATATTGTCACCTACTAGTGATGGCACATTGTGTACATACAGAATGAAAATAGGGGTCTCAGAACTGATCCCTGAGGCACACCAAACTGTATTAGCTAAATGTTAGAGCATACATTTACAGTAGCATGACTTTTTTTTGTACTTTACTGCTTTCTACACACTGCTCTCTGTTTTCTACAAATGATTTTATGACGTCAGCTGCCGCGCACCCAATATCATAACAGTTCAGTTTGTGCACTAGTCTGTTGTGACATAACACAATCCAATGCCTTTGAAAAGTCAAGAAAACGCCACAGACTTTTGTCACCAGAGACCCCAGTATCATGAGGTACAATGTTTTTATAAAACCGTGCTGTATTACATTAAGTATGTCATTTGTATCTATAAAATCTGATATTCTCAAACAATGGAAACAACAGGTTGGAATAACAACAATCTAAGGACTATGATACATTGATACTTGCCATCTGACATCTAATATTATTTTTAAGGCCATTTCCTCAACTTTAGAGAAGTCAGGTGTGAAGTTAATTGTCCTATAATTTGCAGGATTTTTCTTATCACCACTGTTATAAATGGACACAGTCTTACACTTTTTAAGGCATTGAGGAAAATTCTTATTTTGCATAGCTTAGTTTGTAAAAACAATCAGAGGTCTCACTAACTGATATTTACACTGCTTGACTACACAAGTAGGTACTTCATCAAGATGTTCTGTGTTTATGGGCTTTAGAATGTGTGTTATTTTTGCTACCTCCGATTCATTTGCTGGCAGTGGAAAAATATATTCTGTGACACTGGACAATGGAGATGTTATTCATATTTTTTTGTTTTTGGAAGAGTGAGAAAAAAATAGTCCTGTCTGATATAAAAACGCCATGGTGCAAATGTAATAAAAACATTGAGGAAGTCTATAATATCCTCAATAGACATTTTTAACAGCTGCAGAGAAACTGGCTTTAAAGGCTCATTGAGTGAAATAGTATACCACCTGCATAAAGTCAGCAGTATCGAAGTCAATCATGTGCACAGAACTCTCATCACACGTAGGGAAATCAAGAATAGCATCAGAGAAGTGAAAATAAAAAGAAAAGTTCTTATGGGGTTTGTGCAAGGATACATAGGCACCATCATGGTTATATAAGGGCCATCCTGTGTGTTGTATTTAATAAATTCCTACTGTGATTAAAATGCGTCTGCGGAATGTTGTGTGACCTGTCCAAGGCTTTTGAGTGTGTCAACCTAGATTTTATGTATTTACTGTATGGCTAGTATCACATCACACACACACACACACACACACACACACACACACACACACACACAGTTTTAAGACACACGTAAGTTCGTAATTATAAGTTGATCAATTGTACAATAACTACAAACCACAGAAGCATACAGACATGTACCCAGCAGCTGATTATATTCAGTCTATGTCTGTTGCCATTAGGGACTCCTGTGCATCCCTGAGAACGATTGTTTTGAGCATGCACATATGATATGCTGAACAGTTTGTCACTCTGCACCAGTCTCAGCTCACTGAAGTTGCTAATCCCCCCTTGTACATCTTACACTGTTTGTCCTTATTTGGTTGAGTGCAGACCAACTCTTACCGTGCTCTTCAAAATGTGGTAACTGGACAAGATACAGGGCATCTTAAGTTGTTATGCCATATCCCTGCCCTTTGGTATGTTATAGTTACTCCACTGTCCATAAAAAAAAGGCATCTTGTAGAAGCAGACGATGGGAAAGTCTGTTTTTATTGAATGTAGGAATGTCCTCGGGTACAGGGGGAAAGAGCAGATTCTCGCCGCTAAATTGGGGAAATTATGTGGCTGAGAATAGGCGTTCTGGAAGTTGGAATGTTTCTGAATGATCTGCATAGTTTGGTTGAACTGTATGTTGATGAATCTGGTGTATGGGCGGTTGATCCAGAATGCAGCACAATATTCTGCCAAGGGCTACACCAGTTCAAGATTAGAAATTCTTAGTGTTGGAGCAGATGAACCCCATATTGTACCACCAAGTTTCCGCAAGATGTTATTCCCTCTCTTCATCTTAGTGGCACTTTTCTACTAGTGTACTTTAAAGCTGAGTGTCCTGTCAAGAATGATCCTTGGACTATGGGTGCTTTTGTTATGCCTCAGAGGTTCCTCTTGAAAATATATATTTATTTCATTGTTGGCGAGTTCAACTAGTGCACTTTAAAGCTGAGCGTCCTGTCAAGAATGATCCTTGGATTATGCGGGCTTCTGTTATGACTCAGAGTTCTGCTTTGGTAACACTTGGATGTAACCCTAAATTATGGAAGTATTTGCCAACAATGTGTAGGTTGTCTGTCAAGACAGACTGAGTAACACCCAGATCTTTGTGACTCACAGCAAGAGCCCAGTCAT
Organism: Schistocerca serialis cubense; assembly: GCF_023864345.2. Classification (NCBI taxonomy): domain Eukaryota; kingdom Metazoa; phylum Arthropoda; class Insecta; order Orthoptera; family Acrididae; genus Schistocerca; species Schistocerca serialis. The sequence goes on along the minus strand of NC_064639.1, from coordinate 454,888,024 downwards.
CAGCATATCCAAATTTCCTTGATGTTGTCTTAGGCTTGTCTGCTGTATACAAGGAAAAAAGGTGAGGGGGGCTAGCATTGATCCATGTAGGAGGTCATCATCATTATTATTATTATTATTATCATTATTATTATTATGCTTTTTAGATTGCTCATTAGAACTTGGAAGATTCTATTGCTTAACATAAAACTTACGAGGTTTCCAGTTTTAAGACGTGCCATTACTCATACATTTTGAATATTAGCAGTTGCCTCCACTTAGTATCATAATGTGAGGTAACGGGCAACTTGTGGCGCCCCGAAAATATTCTAAGTTTGGAGTTGGCGTGGTTGCACAGGCCGCTCGGCGAGCGCGGGCTGCTCGGCAGGCCGATCACGTGGTGCCGGACGTTGACCAAAGCAAGTGGGGTCCAGCAGCCGCGTGGCTGGCAATTCCATGATGACGCTGTGTCGATGAAGGAGACATGCCGGGAGAGCTAAAGATGGAACACTTTGTGAAACCCTAATGGCAGACATTTCTATTCCTTTGATATATGTTTATTTAATTTGTTTATGTATTTAATAATGTATGTTAGAGCGTGTTTATGGTCCAACCGTAGGCATATTTATTTCATTTCAAGTTATTTAAATGTAAATCCAGTATTTCGAATGCGTTTTAATGTCTGTAAGTGTGCATTGGCTCGAAGACATGGCGGGAGCTCTCTAACCAATCACAGCATTCGTTAATGGAAAGACTGTATGGAAGTGGGGGAGGAGCATAGAGTACGGGGAGGACACGAGAGACAGTTCGGGACAGTACGGGAGAGGACACCGAGAGTCCGGAACGGTATAGCATGACGGACGCACAGTTGACGGAAAGTCTTGGACAGTGGAGCAGTTTGTGCGTGGTCACGGAGGGTAGAAGTATTTCGGAGTGCCGACCTGTGCTCTTGTGTGATTTCCCTGGCTTCTGCAGTGAAGACGTAGTATGCATTCTAAAGTGAATATCTCGCGAGCTATGTTTCTCTTTCATAACTAATTTCTTGAAGTAGGAATCTATTGTGTCCCTGTTATTCAACTTATATTTTATTTAAATTCTGGATCATTGACACCAATAAGTGTTTTGCAGAAATATACCGCATTCTCAAAAGTACTTCCACAATCGTACTTATCACTTAAAGTTGTTAAGATAGTACCTGCAGATTTTATTTAATTGCAATCTTTCATTAAAAATTTATATGTTACATTCATAATTCGCAATTGCCAAGTGATAGAAACCTTCGACGACCATTTGATTCGTGTGTATATTCTTATCATATACTGTAGACTCAGCAGTATTTGGCCTGTAATGCGACAACTACGTATCCCAGCCCCTAGACAATGAAATCACCCAAAGCTTTTAATATTGCAGCTCTGAGTCGGAGGGTACGTAGTTGAGGGCCACCACACCATTTCATTTCATTATTTGAAAGCCCACAATAAGCTGCTGTTAGCTGTGTAAATGTACTTGAGGTCTTTTGTTGTTTTTAAAAGCCGGATTCAATAAAAGTTGTCAGTGGAAGAAGCTGGTCGGTGCAGCTGTGGTTTGGATGGAATCCTGCCTGTTCAGCAGACAGATTTTGGAAAATTTTGTGGCTGATCCTATTGTACACTATTCTTTCCAAAAGTTTATACACTGTGTAGTTAAAGCCATGAGTGGGTAGCTTTGAGGTTTTTTTTTTTTTTAAAAAGATGACCGTGAGTTTTGCTCATGTCAAATCATGGGATATGTTACCAGTTTGGTGGATCTGTTACCAGTTTGAAGAATATCAGTAAGGAATGCTGCTAGCAAACTTAGTACATATTTCCCACTGTTGATTAGGAATTCCGAATGGATGCCACCAAAATCGAGTACATTACCTGTTAGTTATGAAATTTTGCTAAATAAAATAGAATGATGAGGACCTGGATTAAAAGGAAGCAGGGGACAACAATTACTGAAAGTAACAGAATTCCAGCTTCATCTAAGTGGAATTCCAGCTTTATGTAATTGGGGTACAGTCAATACTGGAGTGCCACAAGGCTCAGTCTTGGGGGACTTGCTATTTATTATGGAAATACGGAAGCGTCCGATCCCGCCCGTCTGCTTTGACCCATGACGTCACAAATATGGCGGAAACGACCATAAACCACGATTCCAATATGGCGCATATAAAGTCGGTACGCACACATTATGAGGACGAAAATACATCGAAAAACAAACACACACACTTTCCACAAAAAGCCTAACGACACTAACGGGACAAACGCGGGAAATGGGGTGTTTTTGGGTGGGGGCAAACTAAATATAAACAAATTTAGACACCCTCCCACGCACAAAACCACACAAAATGACGAAAAACACCATCACAAAACTCGGGACTAGTGTAGCAGGGGATACAACCCGTCGGCTTTGGACAATGACGTCACAAGTCGCCAAACGAGAAGCGATTCTTCTTAGTGTTGTAGCTCCCTTCAGTAGCTGATAAGTGTTTTTTGGCTTTAAAAAAAAAAAATCTCACGAGATAGAATAAACAGATCCACTTTATTAAGCAATCAGTAAAAAAACGAAACTGAAACATAACAGCAAAAGCGAAAATGGTAAACTGCTCTCTGGCGACTTGTGACGTCATTGTCCAAAGCTGACGGGTTGTATCCCCTGCTACACTAGACCCCAAAACTCCCCAAATACCACTAAACACAATATCATCTGGAATTGAATACTTCCCTTGATCTATATAGCTCAACAGCAGGGTCATTCCATGTTAAAGAGACTTTGTGACAAAAAAATTAAAATGACAATATTACAAATATAACCTTAAAAATGCCAAGTTAAAAGTACATTTGTTCATTGCAAAATAATCATGAATATGAAAAAAATAAATTTCTACCTTCACTAAGTGTTTAAAGTGCACTATTCTATGGCACCAAAGAGAGGCATGTTTTATGCTATTTCCAGATGAATATTAGTTGTGTTATCCATAGCTGATTGTTCTATTGTTGCAAAGAATATTGAAGTCAACATTGTTATAGCTCATAATAATTCATTTTGCTGAGGTAAGCTAATTGCATTTCTTTATTTTGTTAGTTTTATAATATATATGCAGCTTGTAACACCCGTAACAAAAAAGATACAAAAGTTTAATTTGTAATCTAGTAAATTTGTTCTGTACAATACCTTTCTGTAAAAGTGAGGTTATACCCATGTTTTACAATATCATACCATTACATGGCATTTTGAAATCTTATTTAACACTCTTAGAGCTGTTACGGGTGTTACTAATTTTTGTTTCGGGTGTTACTTAACACATGCGTAACACCCGTAACTTGAATTGGAAGGTTTAATGCCACCTCAATCTTTAGTAGGCCTAGGCCCTACATTTAAATTATAACCAAATGGTATTATTATTAATGAATAAAGTTTCTTAACTATGTTTATGACATATGAAAACAGTTTTGCCAGCCGGTGTGGCTGTGCGGTTCTAGGCGCTTCAGTCTGGAACCGCGTGACCGCTACGGTCGCAGGTTCGAATCCTGCCTCTGGCATGGATGTGTGTGATGTCCTTAGGTTAGTTAGGTTTAAGTAGTTCTAAGTTCTAGGGGACTGATGACCACAGATGTTAAGTCCCAGGGTGCTCAGAGTCATTTTTGAAAACAGTTTTAAGCATGAAAACTAAAATTTTTATTCCACTGCATACATTTGTTTAAGCACTACACCTACATTATAAAAGTTAATTAGGGCATTAACCTGACTCAACTGACATCCTCCTAAAACGTTAATTAAGCCCAAAATTAGATTACATATAGTTTATGTTTTCCATTCTAACTTTTCCAAGAACAACAATATTGCTAACCTCAGTTTTAAATTTTATATAGGCCCAGTAAACAGCTCATTGAGGCAGATTCTAGTCATTCATAAGAGCCTATGCTTAACAATGTCTTTTACTTTTATCTCTCTGGACAGCGTTATGTTTATACATATATATGCCTACATTATCATGATTTCTGTCTTCGGAGACCGTGGCACCAGTACCAGCAAGGGAAAGAGTGAAGAAGTACCAAGAAAAGATTAAAGATAACCATGAAAACAGAGAAGCTTACTTGAAGAAAGAACAAGACGAATTAAGAAGATTGCAGGTTAAAAAAAAAATTGAAATCTTAGAGATAAGAATCGAAGAAAAATAAGAGAGAGAGAGAGAGGAGAGAGAGAGAGAGAGAGAGAGAGAGAGAGAGAGAGAGAGAGAGAGAGAGCAATCAGAGAAAAGAAAAAACTAGAACTCGCAAGATCAAAAGTTCCAAATGAATCTTCTCCTATTGGGACTTACAAGTGTAAACAGACATTTGGTAAAGCTGTGAAGAAAGTGTTGAAGGTACTTCCAAAAAGCCCCAGTAAAAAATCTGGTGTTATTAAAAAGATAGTTTCCGATATAATTGGCTCTGAAACTTTGGATTGACAGTTGAATGGAATTTTTTTGCCAGTTCACATGGTAAAGGAGCCATGGATGGCATAGGAGGTGCACTGAAGAGGAGTGTGTGGACAGCTGTTAGATCTAGGAAAGTTATTATTAACAACGCAATTGACTTTTATGACTACACTCTGAAGAATTTTTCTAAAATTAAGGTACTATGGGTTGATAAGATAACAGTGGAGCATAACATTCCTATTTTGGATGAAAGGTGGAAAAATTTACAAGCAATTCCTCAAATCCAGGGCTGCCATCACTTTTGGGCTTATAACACAACTGATTTGCTGGGTTCAAAAACAGCAGAGTCATTAATGACAAGGATGTCAGTATTTATTACTGAGGATGCCAAAGTTAAAACATTACATGCAAAAAGATGCATAAACTTCTATGAAATGTGCAGTTCTAATGATTATGATCAGGAGACTGTTTCACCATCTGAATCGCAAGACAATATTGGAAGTGCTTGTGAGTTAAGCCTAACTAATAAAATTGAAAAGTCTGATTTAAAATTTGGGTTATTTGTCTTGGTTGACATTCCAAGTGACAAAAAGAAGCCAACCCTATCCAAAATTCAACACCGTTACTTGGGAATCTGCCAGAGTGAGGTTGATGAAGAGGAGGATGTGAAAATAATGTTTCTGAAGTCAGTAGGAAAAAGTAAAACACTTTCTAAACTAGATGAAACTGATGTTTGTTTTGTGAAATTCAGTCAAGTACTATCTAAGGCAACAGCACCAGAAATCAAACAAGGTAACCGTTTGTACTATGAGTTCAATTTTGAATTGGATGTTGCTGGAAAAGTTTATTAAATGAAGTTTTTAAACCTATCAATAATAAGAAAACATTTCTGTCATAAATTTATTAGGCCTACAAAATGAGGTAAATGTTAAGTAAGTAACGATATCTTGGCCTAGTTGTACTATAAAATTGTAACAAAATTTTTTGTGTAATAAATAGCTTTATCCTTCAAATATGTTCTCTTAAGTACATACTTTTATTCCAAATAAACTACAATACTTCTTTTCTTTTTATGCAATTGTAAGAGGTAGATTTATTCCTTCAAGAATCAAATCTGATGCATCTATGTAACACCCGTAACATTTAATGTAACGCCCGTAACAGCAAAAAATATATATATACTGAGTTATGATGTCCAAAAAAATAAAAATTTATATTTCAAAATAAAATTTGGGGCAATACCTCTTGACAGTTGTTTTACAAGAATAAAAGCTTCATCAAGTTTGCAGAAATTAGAGAATTCCGTAACTCATAACAGGGACTAGGTCTACTTTTGGTAACACCCGTAACACTACTTTTTTGATTAATAACCAGGAGAACAATAAAACAATTCCAGTATCAACATTTTTAACATGAAATATAATGTAAGCATTAAAAGTTTTCAATATTAAATTCAATAAATATTTTTCCTTACATTATTTTTCCTGATTTTAAGGTGTGTACATGTAACACCCGTAACTATGGAATTGCCCAGCAGCTTCCGATCCCATAAATTAGAATCAAACACTTCCCTTGGCTTATATAGCTCAAAAACATCTCCCGATACCAATACCAACATACACAGCCACACATTGGGATCGAACACTTCCCTTGACCTGCGCAGTGTTAGTTTTATCCGTCATATCCATTCCTGAACAAAAACAACAGCCGATTAATTTTACTAAAATTACCGCATGGCGTACAGTGAACAACACTAAATTAACCTTCACACAAAATCGTTAACCCACTGAAACGAATTCCACTACAAACACAGCTGACACTCTAACAATTCTTGATAATGGGCAAAAGCAAACTGAACCCATTACACCACACAAACGAAAACCCTGAACATACCACCAGAGAGCACAACATACCACAACACGACGACATCTACAAACACACCACACTCACAAACCGCGCCGTCATGACGTCACACACAACACCCTTACGTCACGGGTCAAAGCCGACGCTTGGGATCGGACGCGTCTGTCGACCCTTTATTATATTTATAAACAACACTCCTCACTAAGTTCCACTACAGTGAACAAGTTCACACACTTTTCAGATAATACATCTCTCCCAGTGGATAAAATAGCAAGGAAAAATCGGGAAACCGGTGCTAACAGTGTATTTGCTGATATTTCCAACTGGTTTAGCTCTGAGAACCCTCTAAATGTCAGAAACCTCTTTGTTACAGTCGGCAGATTTAGCAAGTGAACTCTACAAAGCTCTTGGGTGTGTACATTGATAGCAAATTTAATTGGTCCTTCCTTAACATAGATCTGCCAAACTTTTGCCATACGCAATATTGCATCGTCTACTCATAAGGATACCGTTATAACTGCTTGATTCTTCCATGCATTGTGTTGTCTCACATGAGGGGTCTTCATCCAAAGCACTCCTGCGGGAGTTTGTTCCAGAAACTACAGGTGTTTGCAAAGACGTCAATATATCCTGTCTCTTGTATGTTATATCAATAAAAAGCCACTCTCTTTTAAAAACTGATAATGCATATTGTGGTCACAGTATGAGGTCAAAGCAGGGCTTAGGTAGTGACCAGATAAACTTCACATGTGTGCAGAAAGGAGTAAATTTCTCAAGTATGAAAGTTATCAATGCACACCCAGATAAACTTCACATATGTGCTGAAAGGAGTAAATTACCCAACCATAAAAGTTTTCAATGCCCTACTTGCAGACGTAAAGACACTTGCTCTGGGAACACCTAAAAAAGAATACCCGATCCAAAATAAAAAAGAATACCTGTTCCAAAAATTTATTCTACTTAATTCATTAATTTTTTAGTATAAATGAATGTGCACATGTGTGGTTTAATTGCAGAATTCCGATATCTGATTATTACAAGCATACATATCAATTATTTTTGTTGTAAAATATGTATTGAGTCTCAAGTACAGCACTAATGTGAATGTCTTGTATAGTATTCATAAATATTAATTCTGATGTCATGTTTTATTGTGTACCTTATTTATTTTCACATATTAGTTTACTTGAGTCCAATCCTGAATCTACTATATTGTGCCTTACTCAATCCTTTATTGTAAATTTTATAAATTCATAATTGTAGATATTGTAAAAACACTGACTTAGTCCATATCCTAGAAATTTTAACGCTGTTGAAGTCAAAGGAACTGCCAATAAAATAAATAAATAACTGAATTACTTAGACTGGATATCAAGATCAAAAATGCTCCTCAGGTGCTTCCACTGTGTGATAAGGAAGTACCACTCTGCACTAGGTAACCTTGCAGTACAAGAAACATCTTTACAACAAATATCACAGGTACAACAGATATCACCCTATTAGTGTCGCCTTTGGTCTTTAGAGGGGCCAAGCCACTCCTTTTTCGCATAATGCCTGTGGACAGTTCCACAAATTAAGTTTTCATGAACGCTTTGTGGTTCTCTTATGGTGCTTTTTTTATTTATTTTTCATTTTTGTATAGAATTGAGAATGATGTGCCTGACCTGATCAGATGAACTGAAGAATGATGATCATTTGATTCTGCAATAAGTTTTGACATTATTTGTTGCATCATCAGTGATTTAATGTTCAACTCAAGGAGTGCTGTGCATGGTTCTTTATTTTTAGAAGTTTTGGTTAAAGAACAGTGCTTTAACACAAGATTTATATTATAATTAAGCACCATTATTCAACATTAATGTACACTGATGGGTCAAAAAGAGGGGCGTCTGTCACTTGCTCGAATAAACGGTAGCACATTGTGAAGTCTCTTTGCTTTCTCTTTCTATACTGCACTGAAGTTATGCACAAGGAGAGATGTTAGTCAGAAAGTGGTGAAAACCAACTCATGATACCATCCATTTCTTCTGAATACTTCGTTTCCTTCTGATACCTTTCCACATGTGATTAGCTTCTTTCCCATTTGACTCCTTAGCCATTGTTTTCTAAGTTGTTGTTTATTCACTTGTTCTTGACTGTATGATGCACCAGTAAAATGCTGAGTAATTTACTGATGGACACAAAACAAACTTCAGATATGTCGCTGAGAAGTGCATTGGGACCCTTGCTGTTCATGTCATATATTCGTGACTTGGCTTACATTATCAGTAATAACCACAGACTTTTTGCAAATGTTGCAGTTGCCTTTAATGAAGTACTATCTGAAAAAAAGCTGTACAAATATGCAGTCAGGTCTTGATACAATTACCAAGAGGTGGATAGATTGGCAACATGCTTTAAATGTTCAAAAATGTAAAATTTTACACTTCACAATACACAGGGTGCTGTGAGTAAAGAGTCAGTGACATACTGTTGAAACAATTCAGTTCATACAGATACCAGGGTGTAACAGTGTGTGGGGATATGAAATGTGCAAGCTCAGTTGTAGGTAATGTTCATTAGTTCATCAGTACAATACTGGCAAAATGCAGTTGATTTACAAGGACACTGTTTACAAAACATATGTGCATCTCATCTTAGAATACCGCTCAAGTGTGTGAGACTGATACCAAACTGGAGTAATAGTGGAAACCAGACTACGAGCAGCAGCAGCAGCAGGGCTTGATGGGAGAGGCAACTGGTTGGGTGTGAGGAGGAGGCTGGGGTGGGATGGGGGAGGAATAGCAGGTTAGAGGTGGGGGGCAGTGAAGGGCTACTGGGGGGCATGCAGGGACGATGTGAAGAGAGGATAGGGCAGCTAGGTGCAGTTGGGAGGTTAGACAGAGGTTGGAAGAGGGGGGGGGGGGTTAGCCCGAAAAGAGGGGAGTAAAAAGAAAAAACTGGGCTCGTTGATGGAATAGAGGGCTGTGTCGTGCTGGAATGGGATCAAGGAAGGGGTTAGATGGATAAGGACAATGATTAATGAAGATTGATGCCAAGAGGGTCACAGGAACATAAGGTATGTTGCAGAAGTTCCCATCTGTGCAATTCAGAAAAGCTGGTCTTGGTGGGAAGGATCCAGATAGCCCAGGCTGTGGAGCAGTCATTGAAATGAAGAATGTGGTGTTGGGCAGCATGCTCAAGAACAGGGTCGTCTAGTTGTTTCTTGGTCATAGTTTCAGTGGCCATTCGTGCGGAAAGACAGCTTGTTAGCTGTCATGCCCACGTATAATGCAGTACAGTGCTTGCAGCTTAGTTTGTGGATCACATGACTGGGTTCACAGGTTGCCCTGCCATTGATGGGATAGGTGACGTTTATGACTGGATTGGGGTAGGTGGTGGTGGGAGGATCTATTTGACAGGTCTTGCCATCAATGTGGTCAAGAAGGGAAAGTTCTGGATAGCTTAATGGTGCACACTGTAGCATTCAGGTCTGTCTGAAGAGACTGCTGGAGCCTCATGTCCACTGGCTCTCAGCTGACATACATTTACAGAGGGACAAGTTCAGGGTTTATCTTTTTCTGTGTTTTCCCAATAACATATTTATTAAATTTTGTGGTTTTTTTTTCTGTTTAAGAGGTTCAGTATCATGTTTTTGTAAGGACACTGATGGCAGGATGGCAAAATCAGGAGAACTGGAGCCTGACTTGACTGGCTTACTAATCGAACCTAATGGATACGTTCGTCATATGTCACACATTGATTTCTACAGTTATTTCATGCAGTGTTGGTTCTCTGTCAGCAGTGACAGCTCTACGCAAACACCATTGGTCTTAGTAAATGAAGGCTGTTGGCCACTGTATTGTCTGTAGTGAGAGGTAATGCCTGAAACTTGGTATTCTCGGCACATCCTTGATACTGTGGATCTTGGAATAATGAATTTCCCAATGATTTCCAAAATGGATTGTCCCATGCTTCTAGCTCCAACTACCATTCCCTGTTCAGAATCTGTTAATTCCCATTGTATGACCTTAATCACATCAGAAACCTTTTCACGTCAACCATTCTAGACTCAGCATTGTCCCGTGTGTGTGTGTGTGTGTGTGTGTGTGTGTGTGTGTGTGTGTGTGTGTGTGTGTAGTGATGGGGAAGGTCATCAGGTATCTGTACAGTAACCCCCATATACAGGAAATGCATTATTGATGCACAAGTTGTTACCTCCCTGTGCACACAGAGGAGTTGGCCTGTCTCTCTGGTAACACTGTGTGTCTGGGTAACAACCATGAAGCAACTTCGCTGGGTGGTGCCCGTGTGGAGAGCCTTCGTTCAGAGTAGGCTGCATTGTGGTAGATTTCTTGTATAATGAAAAGAAATTATCAGCCAGTGGCCATGAGGCTAGCTAGAATTGTGTAGCACATTTATAAAATAATTATTTGTAATTTGGCAGGCCTGTTTTCCACAGTGTTAATGTTTTGTGGAATGATTTCCTGATCTTCACATTTCTTCACTTTTTCACCTTCTACAGGTTCCTGTGCACCCCAGGGGCTTGCCACTCTTTGACGGATTCGTGCTTGGCTACCATAGGGTCCCAGCCTCTGCAGCATCTTTTCCCTCCTGTACTGCATGTCTATCCTCTTGCTATTCTTTTTCCCTGCCTTGGGGAACATGTCTGGGATGTATCTGGAAATGTTTTCTGCATATTCAGTAGCCAATATCAGAACAGTTGCTCCACTGTTTTTTGTTCCTCTTTCTCTTTCTTCATTCCCCTTTTCCTACCCTTCCTCTGCTTAGGCATTTGAGGTTCCCCTTTTTCTTCTTCCTCCCTGTGGGCTCGTGAAGGCCAGTTGACATGTCTGACATGTAACAGGTGACTGGGTGATGCGTAATTTTCAGCCCCGGGTTAACAGGTAGGGCTCACATGTACGCCCTGGTACAAGCCAGGTCCAGGGAGGGGTGATTGCCTGAGCTGCTACCTTCCCAAAGTGCCAGTTGGTCCCCCTGTGAGGTGTTCAGGAGGTGTGACCTGAGGTGCGAACAATCACCTGAGGCAGGTGTGCCCCCTTCTGATTGGCAGGGGGTGGCACTGGTTGGAAGGAGCATGTCATCAAAGACATTGGCAAAAATGCAGGATTTTCTCTCAGTGAAGCAGTCATCATCTACACAGTGAATGTCTGCCAAACATAAATAGAATGAGGTAAACGATTCATAGTTTCCCATGCACCATACTTCCTCATGGTTTCATGTACTGAAGACGCTCAGTCCTTTGCTATGGTAAATCCATTTATTATTCAGAAAGGTGTTGTTGCAATTGCTGGCCCTGTGAAATCCTGCTCATCTTTACAAAATGGCACTTCGCATTTGGAGGCTACTTCTGATTCTCAAGTACACCTGCTTGCAGCTTCTCTCCAGCATTGTTATTCTGTTCGAGTGGAAGTTTATCGAATGCTGAATTCTTCCCTGTGTTGTTTACAGTAGGCTGTTCAATGGTCTGACTGAGACAGAAATCCAAATGTACCTCTCTGATAAGGGAGTCATTGCAGTCCATTGAGTGATGTAAAAGGTATATCCATCCTCACACTCTGTAATAAAAAATAATAATAATAATAAAACCCATGGAGGCCCGGGAAAAGAATAGGCCTCCGGTATGTTCTGCCAGTCGTAAAAGGCGATGAAAAGAACAAACCACTAATAGGGCTAACCCCCCTTTTAGTGTGATTAGTTGGTTCAGGACAGAACTAATGAAGCCTCGGACAAGGGCTGTCATGGTCGGGGACGACGCTTGAACCCTATGCCCGTCCACAATGGTAACGACACTGCTGGCCACACGGAAAATGATTTAAATCCAAATAGAGGTGTTTTGCAGGATATGCTTCCTGCAACCACTCTAGAAGGAAAACAAAGACAGAGGATGAGATGGTCAGATGAAGTTAACCGACACCTCATGTTCTGTTATTACCAAGCAACAAACTTAGGAACCAACACAACTGGATACAGATCAGAAATATGCACAAACTTTATTACCAGGTACCCAGAATTAAAATTTTTAACAGAGCAACGACTAGCTGATCAGATCCGTGTAATAATAAAAAATAACAGGATACACCAGTCAGAATTAGAAAGCATCAAACATCAAGTACAACAAATACTGGAATAAAATAATGTGCAATCAGAAGGAGGAAATACAGTAATGGACTCAAACATCCCAGAGCAAACAAACAAAGAACACCACGCATCAAATAAACAATCAGAGGAAAACGACATCTTAAGACGGCCACCAGAACAAGCACAAATAGAACATGAAGTGACACACATGTTAGATATAGAAGAAAAATTTCAGCTAACATATATAGAATACAAAGACACAAATACAGACATTAGACCATTCTTGCATAGACCACCAAATAACCCACAAGTCAAAACAACGATAACGACTATCAACACAATCATACACAACAAAATAAATGAAAATACAACTATGGAAGAGTTACAACTACTGGTTTATATAGGAGCACTCACTACACTAAATATACACACTAGGCAGAGATCAGAACCAACCAACACAGAGAAGAAACCCACAAAACCAGCATGGCAACACAGGCTACAGATCAGAATAGAAAAACTGAGAAGAGACATCGGACAGCTAACACAATTTATAAGAAATGAAATATCAGAAAAAAAACGAAAAAGGTTAGGTAAAATCTCACAACAAGAAGCGATAGAGCAATTAGATGAAAAGAAGCAGAAATTACAAGCATTGGCCAAACGACTTAGAAGATACAAAAAAAGTGAAAATAGAAGGAAACAAAACCAAACATTCAACACAAACCAAAAGAAATTTTATCAGACAATAGATAACACACACATTACAATAGACAACCCACCGAACATAACAGACATGGAACACTTCTGGAGCAACATATGGTCAAACCCGGTACAACATAACAGACATGCACGGTGGATACAAGCAGAAACAGAGACATACAAGATGATACCACAAATGCCCGAAGTGATAATTTTGCAACACGAAGTCACCCGAGCAATTAACTCTCCGCACAATTGGAAAGCCCCTGGAAAAGATAAAATAGCAAATTTCTGGCTAAAGTAGTTCACCTCAACACATTCACATCTAACTAAATTATTTAAGTTACATTGCAGACCCATACACAGTCCCTGATACACTTACACAAGGAATAACTTATCTGAAACCTAAAGATCAAGCAGACACAGCAAACCCAGAAAAATACCGCCCCATAACATGCCTACCACCAATATACAAAATATTAACTTCAGTCATTACACAGAAATTAATGACACATACAACACACAACAAAATTATAAATGAAGAACAAAAAGGTTGATGCAAAGGAGCATGAGGATGTAAAGAGCAACTGATAATAGATGCAGAGGTGACACATCAAGCTAAAACTAAACAAAGGTCGCTACACTATGCATACATTGATTACCTAAAAGCTTTTGATAGTGTACCCCACTCATGGTTACTACAAATATTGGCAATATACAAAGTAGATCCTAAATTGATACAGTTCCTAAACATAGTAACGAAAAACTGGAAAACCGCACTTAATATCCAAACAAATTCAAATAATATCACATCACAGCCAATACAGATTAAGCGTGGAATATACCAAGGAGACTCATAAAGTCATTTCTGGTTCTGCCTTGCTCTGAACCCACTATCCAACATGTTAAATAATACAAATTATGGATACAATCTTACTGGAACATACCAACACAAAATCACACATTTGCCATACATGGATGATCTAAAACTACTGGCAGCAACAAATCAACAACTCAACCAATTACTAAAGATAACAGAAGTATTCAGCAATGATATAAATATGGCTTTTGGAACAGACAAATGTAAGAAAAATAGCATAGTCAAGGGAAAACACACTAAACAAGATTACATATTGGATAACCACAGCGACTGCATAGAAGCGATGGAAAAAACAGATGCCTATAAATGTCTAGGATACAGACAAAAAATAGGAGTAGATAATACAAATATTAAAGAAGAACTAAAAGAAAAATATAGACAAAGACTAACAAAAGCACTGAAAACAGAATTGACAGCAAGAAACAAGACAAAAGCTATAAATACTTATGCTATACCAATATTGACCTACTCATTTGGAATAGTGAAATGGAGTAACACAGACCTAGAAGCACTCAATACACTTACACGATCACAATGCCACAAATATAGAATACATCAAATACATTCAGCAACAGAAAGATTCACATTAAGCAGAAAGGAAGGGGATTTATCGACATAAGAAACCTACATTATGGACAGGTAGACAATTTAAGAAAATTCTTTATAGAACGAGCAGAAACTAGCAAAATACACAAAGCAATCACTCATATAAATACATCGGCTACACCATTGCAATTTCATAACCACTTCTACAACCTTTTAGATCACATAACATCAACAGATACAAAGAAAGTAAATTGGAAAAAGAAAACGCTACATGGCAAGCACCCGTATCATCTAACACAGCCACACATCGATCAAGACGCATCCAACACATGGCTAAGAAAAGGCAATATATACAGTGAGACGGAAGGATTGATGATTGCAATACAGGATCAAACAATAAACACCAGATATTACAGCAAGCATATTATTAAAGATCCCAATACCACAACAGATAAGTGCAGACTTTGCAAACAACAAATAGAAACAGCAGATCACATCACAAGCGGATGTACAATACTAGCAAATACAGAATACACCAGAAGACATGACAATGTAGCAAAAATAATACGTCAACAACTTGCCATACAACATAAACTAATAAAACAACATGTTCCCACATACAAATATGCACCACGAAATGTACTGGAGAATGATGAATACAAATTATACTGGAACAGAACCATTATAACAGATAAAACAACACTACATAACAAACCTGACATCATACTCACCAATAAAAAAAAAGAAATTAACACAACTAATTGAAATATCCATACCCAATACAACAAATATACAGATGAAAACAGGAGAAAAAATTGGAAAATACATCCAACTGGCTGAGGAAGTCAAAGACATGTGGCATCAGGATAAAGTTGACATCATACCAATTATACTATCAACTACAGGAGTCATACCACACAATATCCACCAGTACATCAACGCAATCCAGCTACATCCAAACGTATATATACAACTACAGAAATCTGTAATTATTGATACATGTTCAATTACCCAAAAGTTCCTAAAAGCAATGTAACATATACAGTACAGTTTAAAGGAAGTCGCGCTTGATCAAGGTCCGCGTCACTTTCCATTTTTAACCAGACATAACGTCTGAGACAGGAAAGAGAAATAATAATAATAATAAATATTGCTTAATATTATTGACTGTGCGTATGAAGACACATTTTTGTAGGATATAATACGATTGCATTATTGAAATGTTCTGTGCTTATTTATATCTTTTGACCATCGGACTTTGCTTACATTTTAATTGTAGCTGCAGACGGCGGACTCAGAGAACACCAGCGCTTGTCGTAATCAAGAAAATCCTCTTCATATGTTCTTCTCTTCACTTCAGTAAATAAAAAAATACTTGATACTGTTGTTCAATATAATATTATTCACGTACACATATGATACTAAGAGCTTGAAATACTTCATATCTAAAATCGCTCATCTTCATCGTCTATCTACATACAAGAGATGTGAGAGTAAAAAACAAAAAAACTGTACAAAAATTGAATGTTTTTTGTTTCATTTGTCTGCGCCTTACCACACATTCATAATTAACGTCTTCGCCAACTCTCTGGTTGCTTGGTGTTTCATTTTTTGTTTTTTAATAAATCTTTGTTTTACAGCATCCTGGGAACCTTTCATCATGTACCTACACAATGCACTCCTTTTCTCACTTTTGATAGAATGGTGCTTAAGTCAAAGATCAAAGTGGTCTGTGAAGTTACCACAGTCCGACCGTCCATTCCAAACCCGATGCGCTGCTATCAGCGTCATCATTACAACTACACTCAAATATTCTTTCTACACCCGGCCAAATGTGTAACCTGTGGTAGGGATGCGACTGTCCACCTCCTCCTTCTCCCCACTGTATCAACTACAATGGCGACCATGTCACCTCCTCCCAAGATTACCCTGTGTATCTTGATGTGCGGTCTGTCCAGGAGATCCGGTTGAAGGAAAAAGTGCCTTACCCGGTTGCTCGCAAGTTGTCAGATAGTTGGAAACCCTTGTTCTACCATCCGACACGTAAAGCAGTACTGTTTTTGCTACATCTCACTCCATGAAGGACATGACCACACTGACGTGCGACATCAAATTCAGCACCATGATTGTGAAATCGCCCACTGTCGTGGTAGCATCCCCATCTCCTCCTCCAGCTGCGCAGCAGGCCACTTAAACTTTCGCCTTATGGGATGAAGTCACCTGCTACACAACCAGCAGGCTGGAAAGGACAGAAGGAACACTTCTGCAAAGACTTCCTACGTCCCTCCAGCTGACAAATATCTGATTCTTCCTCTGCCAGCTGGAAAGGTTCCAAGAAGTCAAACAAAGGCAAACAGTCTTCTCGTTCGCAGACATGGAGGTCCTCTTCAACAACGTTGCCACATGATACCCTCACTCGGCCAACCTCCGTGTCGCCGGTGTGTACCACCAACCATTTTTCTGCTCAGGACTTTGCAGACTGACAGAAGGAGAATGCCGATGCCTCTGTAGGCCACATGGAGCAGGATCCTTCTGCCTCTGTGCCCTGTAGCAGTGAGTCTTCAAATGCTGGCACTCGGTAGACAATGAAATGACACCTATTCATTTTTTCCCTCCTCCCCTTTGCTTGTTATGACTGTCCTTCAGTGGAACATTCGTGGCCTTAGATCCAACAAATGGTTCAAATGGCTCTGAGCACTATGGGACTTAACTGCTGTGGTCATCAGTCCTTAGATCCAACAAAGAGGACTTATGTCTGCTCTTAGAATCGCGGCATCTATTTGTTCTCTGCCTCCAGGAAACAAAATTGCGACCTCGCGACCGCTTTGAGCTCACGCATTTCTTCCCAGTCTGCTTTGACCTTCGTTCCGAGGATGGCATTCCATCTCGTGGAGGAGTCATGCTGCTCATCCAGGATGATGTTCATTGTTAACCCCTCTCCCTGACGACCTTGCTTCAAGCTGTTGCATTCCCCATTTTCCTTCCTCACTTGACCTTTTCCCTTTGTATCGTTTACATCCCTTCATCTTTTGGTGTCACCAGAATAGACTTCCTCCAGCTTATTGGGGAACTCCCTCACCCCTTTTTGCTGCTCAGTGACTTTAATGTGCACCAACCCCTTTGGGATTCTCCCATAACCAGTTGGAGAGGCGCCCTTGTGGCTGACCTCAATCAACTTAACCTCATCTGCGTTAACACGGGAGCACCCGTTTTCCCTTCAAACTCCACTCACACCTATTCCCATTTGGACCTCTCCTTCTACACTGTACAGCTTGCTCATCATCTCAAGTGGTCCATTACCTGACATGTACTTGAGTCACCATTACCTGTGTGCTGTCGAATTGCTAACTCCTACCCCACCATTGTGCACACCCAAACAGCGGCATTCTAAGGCCAAGTGGAGGCTTTAGATCTCCCTGGCGACCTTTCGACAAACAACATTTCCATAGTTGTGATGAACAGTTAGAATATCTTACAAATGTTATCCTTACCACCACAGAACATTCCATACCTCGCTCTTCCTCCTTACCATGCCGTGTCCCTATCCCTTGGTGGACTTGGGCATGTTGTGACGCAATTCATGCATGGAGACTGTCATCCTAAAATTTGTTATAAACAGATGTGTGCACAGTGTCGTGTTCTTCAGGATAGCAGAAAAGCTTGCTGATTTCCTTTACTAGTTTTTTTAACAGTTCCACTCCCTCTTTCCGTCATGTGGGCCAACCTCCAATGATTATCTGGGACCACGCCCTAATCTCCAGCCTGACCCTAGCAGATGATGTCATAGTGGACCCTACTGCTATGTCCAACAGCTTTTTTGCGGATATTTCAAGCTCCATCCATTATCACCCTGCCTTCCCCCATTGGAAGAAAGTGGAGGATGCTCGGGTGATACCTTTCTCTTCTCAGATCGTGAGTGCTACAGTGCCACTCTTACAATGAGGGAGCTACATCATGGTCTCACTTCATCCCGATCCTCCTCCCAGCGCCAGGTGATGTTCACATTCAGATGGTGCAGAACCTTTCTCTTGCGTGCAAGCACTTTCTTCATCATATGTACAATCGTATCTGGGCAGAGGGCACATTTCCCAGACGCTGGTGTACCTAAGCCCGGCAAGGACAAACAACTTCCTTCCAGTTACCGCCCCTTGTGTCTCACCAGCTTGCAAGGTAATGGAAGTATGATTCACACCCAGCTGGTATGGTGGCTCGAGTGTTGCAATTTACTAACCACTGCAGAGTGTGGATTTTGAGCATGCAGTTTGCAGTTGACCATCTCTTCACTTTGTCAACCCATGTCATGAATGGTTTTCTGTGGCAAATACCAGACTGTGGCTGTGTTGTTTGATTTGGAGAAAGCTTAGAACACCTACTGGAGGACTAGTCTCTTCTATACTCTGTACACATGGAGCTTCCATGGCCGCATGCCCCATTTCCTTTAGGAATTCTTAAAAGACCAAATTTGACCATTTTGTGATTTATTACAGTTCTCGACAGACTTGTCTCCTCGAGTGGCATCTTCAGCGAAGTCTCAATCACCTTTACAATAGCTTTCACTTTTCCTCTGACAAAACCGTTTGTATGAATTTCTGGCTGTGCAATTGATTTCCTCCACCATTTTTTTGTCTTGATCCTGTCACTCTTTTGTTCGTTGAAATTACAAAATTCCTGGGGCTCATGTCGATAAGAAACTTCCTTGGTCCTCCCATGTGTCTTGCCTGGCCCCACACTGTACGCGGTCCCTCAATGTTCTATCTGTCCTCAGTGGTGCTTCCTTGTCTGTTTGAAACTAGACTGTGGGTGTTTCGTTTATGAATCTGCACGTCTGTCCCTCTTACGCTGACTCAGTACTATTCACCGTCTTGGCATCTATTTGGCCACTGGCACCTTTTACATGCTGTACACTGTGCATTCCTTAGTCCAGGAGAGCTGTAACTTGCTCACTCTTGATGGAGCCATTGTGATGTTAATGTGGGTTTCTGGTCATGTAGGTCTGGCAGGAAATGAGGCTGCTGATGCTGCTGCTAAAGCTGGAGTCCTCTTACCTTGGCCTGCTAGTCCTTCCATTCCCTCCGATGATCCCTGTGTTGCCGTCTGTCAGCAGGTGGTGTCATTTAGGCCTCACCATTGGTCCTCTCTTCATGGAAACAACCTCCGGGGAATTGAGCCTCTCCTAGCAGCTTGGATGACCTCCACTTGGCCCTCTTGCTGCAAAGAGATAATTTGATAGTACACCGTAAAACACAGACACTGCAAAATAGTATTACATGCCTAGCCAGGCCACGAAGGTAATAAATATCTCTCTCCCTGCACGAGAAGTCATGGCAACTGTGTGTGTGCCCAGGATGTGGACCCATGGTAGCATATGGAGGTTTTGGCCAGTGCAGGAGATGTGTGTGTGTGAGCAGAAGTGGTTAAGGCTACCGCTCATGTAAAGTGGGAAATCCGGACTGGGTTTGAGTCCCAGTCTAGTGCAAATCTACATGTCACTAATAAATTGTGCAGCTTAAGTCTAATCATTTTTGCAACTACAAATACATTTCTTCTTTTTCAAAAGAATTTGATGGTCTACACAAGTGAAGGCCTTTTGAGGGATCATAAAAGATCCCTTCTGGAGACTTTTTTATTTTAATGGCTTCGTAAGCTTTATTGTTAAGAGAATATTGCTTGTTCAGTTCCGAGACTACCATGAGACCCTAACTGACTTTTGTTGAGGACACTGTGGAAATTAAGATTATCGGCATTCAGTCGATGCATGAGGTTTTCAAGAAATTTTGAAATGATTGTTAAAAGGGAAAATGGGCAATAATATGACTCTTTTAATCACCTCTTTTTTTTTATAAAGAGGGGTATTTTTAATCACCTTGTTTATAAAGAGGGATATCAATAAAGCCAGTTTTAGTGTCTCAGGGACAATTCTTTCTCACAGAGATATATTAACCCATTAAGTACCAGTGTCCTATTTTGAGGACAGAGCACATACTTATTTATAACTACACAATAAATTATTAATTTGCAACTATTACTGTTCTACGTCATTTGTTGATGCTTTTTATAACAAATGTATGCTTACAGGGAATTAAAAGCAATATATCCTGCCATTAATTGATTTTTGAATTCTAAGGTACACTTTTCGTTATTGCAGGTATTTACTTTATCGACAATTTAGTAATATTTGATATATGTGGCAAAGATCTTTTTGTGATTATTTATAGTCAACAATGTTTCTTTTAAACTACTTGCATTGTTAGCTCAATTGGAGTTATATTCATTGTCTTCCATAGTTATAAAATTTAGTGTACTCGAAATAGGACACTGGGACTTGGTGTTATCACTTCAGTTATTTGTATTGCTGCACGTTCGAATATGAAACTCTGCTACTGCTGTTGTATTTTCATTTTAGAACGTGGTAATTTTACCAGATTTTGTTTCTGAGGTAAGTAACGACCCCTCTCTTGGATATGAAGTTACTTTGAAATTTACAGCATATTATGTAAGTATATTTATGAATATGTTACCCATTAGTAAATAATACAGTTGAAAATGATAAATGAATCTTTTCACAAATTTGGAATATTTGAGGAAAGTTTGTCAACTGACGAAATGATAGTCAAATACTATGGATGAAGTGGGCTGAAACAGTTTATCCGAGGCAAGCCTATTAGATTTGGCTATAAGTTGTGGTCTCTTTGTGGAGCAAGTGGCTACTGTTTCAAATTTGATTTATACTGTGGAAAGGATCCAGAAGATACTGCAAGGGATGACCTACTATTGCGATCAAGAGTAGAGTCCTAAACATGCTGGACTGCATTGAAACACCCGAGAATCATTGTGTGTACTTTGACATCTTCTTCACTAGTAGAGATCTTCTGAGTCATCTGAGAAATTTGCATTTTCGAGCAACTGGGACTGTCAGAGAGAATCGAGTTGGTGACTGTCCACTACTGAGCAGCAATGAACTGAAAAAGACAGTTCGAGGAAACTACGACTAAGAGTTCGACAGGAATGGTGAAGTTTTATTTGTTCGATGGCCACGACAACAGATGCGTTAAATTGGTACAAATGTTGACAAAGTTGGACCACTGGGAGCAGCTACGCGGTACAGTAGACAAGCAAGTAAGAAGACACAAGTGCAACAACCTGCCGTTTTGAAGTCGTATAACGCGTGCATGGGAGGTGTTGACTGTAGTGGCGTAACAAGACAGCTACGCCACACTGAAGTAGCCGAAAGGCACGCGTAATCTCACGTAGGCTAGATAGAGGTCTGAAACAGGATACTTATTGAATGATATAAAGAAAAGTACGTAGCTGCTATTACTTAACTTTTAATCCTTGTTGTATACATCGTTCTTGATGAGACATTTCATACGATAACTATCAAACTATGTAAGGCTAATGGCGCCTTGCTAGGTCGTAGCCATGGACTTAGCTGAAGGCTATTCTAACTGTCTCTCGGCAAATGAGAGAAAGGCTTCGTCAGTGTAGTCGCTAGCAATGTCGTCCGTACAACTGGGGCGAGTGCTATTCCGTATCTCGAGACCTGCCTTGTGGTGGCGCTCGGTCTGCGATCACACAGTGGCGACATGCGGGTCCGACATGTACTAAATGGACCGCGGCCGATTTAAGCTACCATCTAGCAAGTGTGGTGTCTGGCGGTGACACCACATTGACCACGACTGGTTAGTTGGAAAATATGCGATGGTAATTAGAGGAAAAAATTGGTACTGGGTCCTATTTACACGTATGCTGGAAATGGCCCTCATGAATGCCTGTCTCTTCTACAGACTAGTACATGGGAAAAATGCACTGGATTTACTGGATTTCAGACATGCTGTTGCATACCTGAAATTGGACACTGGAAGACCGAATATTGGACGTCCAATGGAATACCCATCAAGTCAGTTGAGAGTGATACCAGACATCAGGTTTGATGGAATTGGTCATATGATTGACAAAAGAAGCATGCAAATAAGATGTGTAAGAGCTAAATGCAACGGGAAACCAAAAACATATTGTGTTAAATGCCGTGTAACACTGTGTGTGAAGTGTTTTGTACCATTTCACAAGAAATAAATAGTTAAGACTTGAATACAGTTTAGCATGCTATACAATACTGTTAGATCCCAGTGTCCTATTTTGAGGATGGCCATTATATCAGCATGTATAAATATTCTTTGGCTATTTTTGTACTTATTGTGGTTCATACACTATGTACATTATAATTAAGGAATAAAAAATTCAACTTAAAAAAAAATTAATTTGGTACTTAATGGGTTAAATATGTTGCAAAGACGAATTATACAAGTATAACAATATTTCGCTTGAAGTGTTGTCATCATCAGCAGAGTTTTTATTTTAAATGACTTCTCAATCTCATTTACTATAGGTTCCTGGTAGGAGGGCCATTGATTTGTTCACAGTTCCTTTGCAGCCAGCCTTCTCTGCTGCTGTCAAAAAATGTTTGTTCAAGATTTCTATAGCCATTTCAAGATTCTTTGCAACAGTTTCACTTTGTTTAACATCTGTGTGTTTTCATGTTCCGTTTTTTCCCACCAGTTTCCCTCTCTATCACAATCCAAATGGTTATTACATTGTTTTCTGGCTTCTCGATTTCAGATTTTATGCACATAATCTTAGATTTATTTATTACATTCTTTAGGGTACTACAGTAAAGTCTGTAGCACTGCCATTTCTCTGGGTCATTATAAGTTCTGAGAGAAGTAAACAGCATCCTCTTTGTTCTACAGGGTGTTTTTATTCTTGCAGTGAGCCAGGTCAGTGTCTACATGACTGTTTTTAGGAAAGGTAGCTTCAGGTAGAGACACAAGTTAATTTAAAAGCATGCTAGTGCTATACTTTGTATTTGCATCTGTTTACTGAAAACTGGACTCCAGTCTATCTCTTGTGGGCTGTATTTGAACTTTTTAAGGATCTCATCATTTATTACCATAAAAGATTTCCAGGAATGTACAGAACTGTTGCATGGATTTAAATCAGTGAGTGTAAGCAATTGACCATCATGGTCAGAAAGGGCATTAACAGTTGAATGTATACTGATACTGTTGACTCTTGACTTATCTATGAATATATTGTAATCAGACTTTGACAGGTATCGGTGACCCCAGTCGGAACATCTACTACCATGATCATGTTAAGACTCAACTAAATGTTCTAAAACTGATGCACTTCTGCTCTCATTTAGAAAACAGACATTAAAATTGTCTGTGATTATTAAATTCTTCGACTTAGAGTACAGTTGGGATAAAAGAGAATCTGCCTGTCTCAGGAACACATTAATGTCCCCTAAGAGCTCTTCAAAGTGCTAACACTAAAATTGACAAGTCAAGTATAATACAATACAGAATGTACATAAAGTCCAGGAACGCTTTCAATTATTTATTGCATAAGAAATAAACATTGTACAGTTGTCATACATATTGCATTTTGAAGAGAAACTCTGAAAGTTTTTTTTTACAAACATTGGATATGCCAACTATGAGTGACCTGGCAGACGTCAATACAGTAATCGAATTCTTGCCATACCCGTCCCAGCATGGCATCGTCAACTGTGGCAGTCACTTCCCGTATTCTCTCCTGGAGCTCTGCTACATCACGTGATAGAGGCGGTACATACATAAGATCTTTAATGTGTCCCCACAGAAAAAAGTCACGCAAGTGAGATCTGGTGATATGTCAAACTCCAACACACAGAAAGCTCGCTCCGCACCTGAACTCGCCATGTTTGCAACTAGCACTGACTATCGGCAAATTACCAAACTACTCTGTGGCAGTATACATGGGAAAAAAAACTTTCAGGATTTCTCTTCAAAATGACATATGTATGATATCTGTACAATGTTTGGTTCTTGTGCAATAAATAACTGAATGTGTCCCCGGCCTTTATGTACACCCTGTTTATACAGTACATATATTTCAAAATCGTGCTCTACACATTGACTCTTTAAAGCTGATGCTCTGTATGATGTTCTATTTTTTGTAAATTACTGCACCATCTTTTTCAAAGATGGTTCAAAGGTATGTGTTACTAGACAGTTTCCACTCAGCATCAACATTTCAACTTCATCTCTCATACGGCAGTCGCTAAAACAAAATACATCTGCATCTGTGAATCCTCTAAAAGACCCGAAATTTCATTTACTTATCTGCAAGTCCTCTTATATTTTGGTGAAAAACTGTCATTGCTTTAGTGTTTGCTGAGAATACATACTTTTACCTAAAAAGTATATGAGGGCTTTGAAACAATAGGCCCATTGTTAACTGTTTTTCTTAGAATGTTCTGAGCTTGAAAATTAGTCTGATAAAATTGTTGGTGCCATTTAAAAGGAGTAGATTCCAAACATGGAGTTATTTTGTTGTCTTATTCTGTAATTGCTGCATTTAAAAGGATACCTAATGCTTTTTTCCCTGGCCCATTTAGGTGCAAGCTGTGGCTAACAAACAACTTTCTACTAAAATTACTTACCTCTGCAGCACAGGTATTACTAAAATTATTGCAAGTCTGTGTTGATTTATTGTTAGTTTGTATGACAGCTACATTTACACAGGACTGTGGACCAACTCATGTCTCTTTTGAATATTTACAACAATTACCTTGGAGAGATGAAGCATCAAAAATCTCTCCTTGAGTGTTTGTATAACATCATAATGGTCATTATAGGCTTGATTGTTAGAACCATATGTTAGGATCACATAATCATATTTTACTCTTTCATCATTGCAGCCTACAATGACTTCCTGAATTTTAGCACCAGAGTTCACAATTCCACTAACCTCAGCCATGCTGAAACTGCTTTTTACAATTTCAGTCATACATCTCCCATGACAGCAAAACTATACACGTTTTGAACAGTTTCTTTTCCCCTAAAACGATCCATATTTCTTCCAAAACTTTCGCCTCTAACTGCTGAAAGTTTAATCTTCACTATACCAAATATAACTTTTTTATGATTGTGAGCAATTAAGCTTTTTCTGTATCTTCTGAAACTTAGTACAGTATTTTCCTCTTATTCATTTCATAGGAAGCACCCTTTTCATTTCAAAAGTTTGTTCGCAGTACAAATGTTATGACTTTATTTTCATTCTTGTGGTTAAAGTTTTTGTTAATGTCATATTTTGTAGACCACTCGATTAGATTAGATTAGATTAAATTAGATTAAATTAATACTTGTTCCATAGATCATGAATACGACACTTCGTAATGATGTGGAATGTGTCAGGTTAATAAAAGATGTCTGTGCAAGATATTACATTACACAAAATATTGCATGACACTAATGTTTAAGTTTTTTTTCCCCTTAATTTATATCTAAAAATTCAGCCAATGAGTAGGAGGAGTTGTCGTCTAGAAATTCTTTTAATTTATTTTTAAATGTTAGTTGGCTATCTGTCAGGCTTTTGATGCTGTTTGGTAGGTGACCAAAGACTCTTGTGGCAGCATAATTTACCCCTTTCTGTGCCAAAGTCAGATTTAACCCTGCATAGTGAAGATCATCCTTTCTCCTGGTGTTATAGCTATGCACACTGCTATTACTTTTGAACCGGATTGGATTATTAACAACAAATTTCATAAGTGAGTATATATACTGTGAGGTTACTGTGAGGATCCCTAGATCCATAAATAGATGTCTGCAGGATGACCATGGGTGGGCTCCAGCAATTATTCTGATTACATGTTTTTGAGAAATGAATACTTTTCTACTCAACGATGAATTACCCAGAATATGATGCCATACGAAAGCAGTGAATGAAAGTAGGCATAGTAAGCTAATTTACTGAGGTTCTTATCACCAAAATTTGCAATAATCCTAATAGCATACGTAGCTGAACTCAGACGTTTCAGCAGACCATCAATGTATTGCTTCCAGTTTAACCTCTCATCAATGGACACACCTAAAAATTTTGAAAATTCTACCTTAGTTACAGACTTCTGTTCAAAGTCTATATTTATTACTGGAGTTGTGCCATTTACTGTACGGAACTGTATATACTGTGTTTTATCAAAATTTAAAGAGAGCCCGTTTGCTGAGAACCACTTAATAATTTTGTGAAAAACATCATTTACAATTACATCACTTAGTTCTTGGTTTTTGGATGTTCTTACTATACTTGTATCATCAGCAAAAAGAACTAACTTTGCATCTTCATCAATGTGGAATGGTAAGTCATTAATGTATATCAAGAACAGTAAAGGATCTAAGCCCGAACCCTGTGGGACCCCGTACTTGATAGCCCCCCAGTTTGAGGAATCAGCTGTTGTTTTAACATTACATGAACCACTTATTTCAACTTTCTGCATTCTTCCAGTTAAGTACGAATTAAACCATTTGTGCACTGCCCCCCTCAAACCATAGTGATTTAGCTTATCTAAAAGAATTCCATGATTTACACAATCAAAGGCCTTTGAGAGATCACAAAGAATACCAATGGGTGATGTCTGGTTACTCAGAGCATTTAATATTTGATCAATGAAAGCGTATATTGCATTTTCTGTTGAAAAGCCTTTCTGAAAACCAAACTGACATTTTGTTATTACTTTATTTTTTCAAATATGGGAGGCTGCTCTTGAATACATTGCTTTCTCAAAAATTTTTGATAGAGCTGTCAGAAGAGAGATTGGGCGGTAGTTGTTGACATCCGACGTATCCCCCTTTTTCTTTTTATGCAATGGTTTTACAATGGCATATTTCAGTCTATCGGGGAAAACACCCTGCTCCAAAGAGCTATTATAGTGGCTGAGAATCCTACATCTGTGGGGAACAAGCTTTAAGTACCTTGCTGGAAATGCCATCAATTCCGTAAGAGCTTTTACTTTTCAGTGAGTTTATTATTTTACTGATATCAGAGGGAGAGGTTGGTGGAATTACAGTTGTTTCAAACTGTACAGGTATGGCCTCTTTTATTAGTAGACTTGCCTCTTCTAGTGAAGATCTAGATCCTATTTTCTCCACAACATTTAAAAAATGATTATTGAAAATATTTTCAATTTCTGATTGTTTGTTAGTACACTTGTCATTCAGTTTTATGGCACTAAAGTCTTCCTGTGCTTTTGGTTGCCCTGTTTCCCTTTCAATAATATTCCAAATTGCTTTAATTTTATTATCAGAGTTACTGATCTCAAACATGATACACATGCTTCTGGACTTTTTAATAAATTTTCTTAGTACTGCACAATAGTTTTTATAATATTGAACAATTTCGGGGTCAGTACTCCGTCTTGCGGTTAGATACAGTTCTCTTTTACGGTTGCAAGATATTCTTATTCCTTTAGTTAGCCAAGGTTTTTTATGTTTTCTTGGAATTATGTTTAACTATTTTCTTGGGAAAACAATTTTCAAATACCCTTAAAAATGTATCGTGAAGTAAGTTATATTTCAAGTTTGCATCGGGTTTCTTATACACTTCATCCCAGTCCAGCTGCTGTAGGCTTTCCCTAAAGTTTGCAATATTTATATTGTTAATTGAACACACTGCTTTGTAAGTCTGATTTGATATACTGCATGGAGTTATGTCATGTACTGTAACTAGCTGTGCACCATGATCTGAAAGACCATTCTCAACAGGATAAGCATTTATGACCTTAAACTTATCTTGGTCTATAGAAAAGTTATCTATCAATGTACCGCTGTTCTTTGTTATCCGAGTAGGAAAATCAATGACGTAGCTCAAATTGAAAGAACTGAGTAATACTACAAGGTCATTCTTCCTATTACACTCTTTCAGGGAATCAACATTGAAATCCCCACAAATGATAATTAGCTTCCCCCTGTCTGACAGATAGCACGACAAAGCATCCCCCTGAGGGGGACCTATACACTGTTACAATTATGAAAGTGCCATCATTTAGTTTAAGTTCAGTGGCACATGCTTCCATATGTTGCTCTACACAAAATTTTTTAGTTTCTAAATTTTTTACACTGAGGAAGCTTTTGACATATATGGCAACTCCTCCTCTCATCATATTATCTCTACTTACATGTGCAGCTAATTTGTACCCATTGATGCTAACCTTTTGCATATCAGTGACAATGTGATGCTCAGACAGGCATAGTACATCTATTACAGTCTCAGTTTCTGTATCTTCTAAACAAAGCAGAAGCTCATCAGTTTTATTCTTCAATCCCCCAATATTTTGATGAAATATACTAACATTATTTTTCACTTTACTTTTGTGAGTATCTTGAACTTTTTTAACATCTTTAGTACTTGCCTGGCTGAGTTTCCCACTGGACACTGATCTTACACTAAAAAAGAGTTTCCACAATGAGATATAGTTCCTCCCCCCTTTAAATTTCCTGCTATCAGCCCAGCCAGTTTACCCTTCCCTTCTTGTTGAGGTGTAGGCCATGTCTAGTATAGTCCCACCTACAGAGTGAATCAACAGGAATCACCCCAATGTGTGACCCTGCAACAGATCCAAGTAGCCGTTCCAACTCCAAATTAACTCTCCCGACAGAAGAGCTCAAATAAGATCGGTCATGGCGCTCCAGAACCGACACAAACCCAACACTGGTATGACTCGATGTTGATGCAATCTCTTGTAGCTTTTCATTCATATTGTGTGTTCTTATTGTTTATGAGATGTGAATTATTTTTAGGTACTATGATTCCGCTCAGAAAACTGCGAGAGCTAGTGATTCCTATGAACATGATGGCATCAAATGCTGTGAAGCAGCTGACCAGCTCACGGTCAGTGCCCATTCGTGATATTGCAAAAGTCATGAGTAGTAATGGTGAGTGCATTGGGTTTCAGTTTTATTACTTTTAGTGTAGTGAATGAACAAATAATTTTAACCTGCTGTAAACTAATGAATTAAGTTTCAGTATTTATATATAATATATAGGTGTGTGCTGGGGAGGGTGGATTTGTAGTTGGGGTATCACATTTGTTTATCAAATGTGACAATAAATATGCACTGAAGAGCCAAAGAAACTAGTACACCTGCCTAATATCATGTAGGGCCCCAGCAAGCATGCAGAAGTGCCGCAACAAGACAGGGCATAGACTCGACTAATGTCTGAAGTAGTGCTTTAGGGAATTGACACCACGAATCCTGCAGGGCTGTCCACAAATCTATAAGAGTACGAGGGTTTGAAGATCTCTTCTGAAAAGCACATTGCAAGGCACCTGACTATGCTCAATAATGTTCATTTCTGCAGAGTTTGGTGACCAGCAGAAATATTTAAACTTGGAAGAGTGTTCTTGGAGCCACTCTGTAGCAATTCTGGACGTGTGGATTGTCACATTGTTCTGCTGGAATTGCCGAAGTTTGTCAGAATGCACAATGGACATGAATGGATGCAGGTGATCGGACAGGATGCTTATGTACATGCCACCTGTCAGAATAGTAGCTAGACATATCAAGGCTTCCATATCACTCCAACTGCACATGCCCCACACCACTACAGAGCCTCCAGCAACTTGAATAGTCCCCTGCTGACATGCAGGGACCATGGATTCATAAGGTTGTCTCCATACCCGTACATGTCCATCCACGTGATACAATTTGAAACGAGACTCATCCGACAAGGTAGTATGTCTCCATTCATCAACAACCAATGTTGGTGTTAACATGTAGTCATCAATGGTACATGAGTGGGCCTTCGCCTCTGAGAGCCCACATTGATGATGTTCCGCTGAATGGTTCCCACACTGACTTGTTGATGGCCTAGCATTGAAATCTGCTGCAATTTTCAGAAGGGTTGCACTTCTGTCATATTGAAAGATTCTCTTTAGTTGTCATTGGTCCCATTCTAGCAGGATCTTTTTCCCACCACAACAATGTCGGAGATTTGACAATTCATCAGATTCCTACTATTCACCGTACACTTGTGAAATGGTCGTATGGGAAAATACCCACTTCATTGCTACTTAAGAGAAGCTGATTCCCATCACTCATATGCCGACAATAACACCACATTCAAACTCACTTAATTCTTGATAACTTGCCATTGTAAAAGCAGTAACTGATTTAACATCTGCACCAGACACTTTGTTGTCCTATATAGTGCCATATTTTGCCTGTTTACATGTCTCTATATTTGAATATGCACACCTATACAAGTTTCTTTGGCGCTTCGGTGTACATTTATGGTTGTGTTGTCATTATCATTCCTAACATCAGAGTAATCCAAAAATCAGATACAAAGAAGACAACATATCTGGAATTTACAGAATGTTACAACTAGGGAGATGTACCTGAAAATATGTAGAGCTTCCTTTTGTTTTAAAGTAAATATGTTATCTTTCATGGCAAATAATCTAATCAATGCCCGGTTCCTTTTGGATTTGTCCTATATATCTTTGAGGTATTCATGATCATCTTGTCCACTTCGGCATTCACCAAAATTGATCACCTGAGGGGCTCAAACTGATACACAAATGAATCTGATTTCCATTGTTGCCACAAACAATAAGTTGCGAATGTGAGTCTCAAGGGAGACATGTCATAGATAAGTCCCTGCAGTCGCACTATCCTCTGTGACCTTGGTGGCTCAGATGGATAGAGCGTCTGTCATGTAAGCAGGAGATCCCAGATTCGAGTCCTAGTCGGGGCACACATTTTCAACTGTCCCCGTTGACTTATATCAATGCCTGTATGTAGCTAGGGGTATTCATTTCATTGTAATCTGTTAGGTTCAAAAAAGTTGAACTGAGTGTCACATCATGTATTCTGACTCATAGTTTCATAAAATCATCTTCTGTTGCTCAATAGATTACTGAGTCCTCCACATAGCAGCCACATACATTGACAGCTCAGATGGACACTCTGAGCAACACATCACCTTATAAAGTGATGAAGATTAAAGGGAGGCTTGATATAACATTATTTCAGTTTATGAAGATTTTGCAGGCTATCTCACCTTTCATAGCTGGTAAACACTGAGGAGGTGTGTCTCCCGTGAAATAAGATCACAGAGGAAAACAAATGTACATCAAAAATATTACCAGCCTTTGGAGTGGAAATCAGTTTTTAATAAATGTGTGACACATTCTCACTGTCCCGTTGAAGTCTAACAAGTACATGAAAGACCACAGACTGTAGCACCACAAAGCTGACACAGACGGGTAAAACTTGCTGTATTCATATCAGTTTGTAAGCTGCATATGCCTCCTGTTTGGTGACAAACATCTCAGGGAGTGTGTGTGTGTGTGTGTCCTTGTCTCGCTCATTGTATTTATGAATAGTGTTTAAAATGCTTTGCATGGCATTTCATGTGTCAGTGAGGGACTGAGAGACGCATTTGGAATTTTATAGAAAGTATCTCTCTAATAAGGTTTTTCCAGAAAGTTGCAAAACCTTTGAAGGTACATGGGGCTGAAAATTATAGCAACATTTTTATCAGTAATTACAGTAATTAATTGGAGGTGTATTATTTATATTGTCAGGCAGTTTTTGTCAAATGCTAACAACAAACATTAGAACACAAATCTTGCAAGAGGAAAGAGTGCAAGAATTTGCGGAAAACCTTTTTCAAATAAGAGAAGGCATGTATCCAATAGATGAAAATTCTGGCTGTTCATATTGACATATGAATTGTGTAACATCTTTCAAACACCTGAACAACTCATAAGCAAAATATACATGGGTATTGTCATAAGTTATACCAATTTAGATTGGATACAGGAGCGAGTTATTGTAGCAACAAAAAACAAAATTGTCAGCAACGTAAACAAGATCGTCCAAGAGATGGTTCTGGGGCTGCAAAAATTTATGTCAGTCAATACCGTGGCTGATGAAAATAAAACTGTCACATTTCCTTCTAAATTTTAAAATTCGTTGAATGTTTCGTTAATGCCTTTACACTGCCTCAAACTGAAAGTTGGTTCACTAGCTGTTTTACTGTGGGATTTGAATTGACAAACCTTCAAGGCTGCATCAAACAACTACAGAATTACATCATCTAAGCCAGTATAATGACTGGCAAAGAATAAGGGCAGATGGTATTTATACCACAAATACCTTTATCATCATCTGGATTGCCCTTTGGTTTAAGCTAATTGTATTTTCCTTGAAAGTTGACTTACTGCTCGACCATCAACAAAGCACAAGGCCAAACGTTCCAAGATCGTGGTATTAACTTAAAGGAATCATACTTTTCAGACAGCAAGTTCTATGTCGCATGCTCAAGAGTTGGATCGCCTCAAGATTTGTTCATTTGTAGTCCAAACAATAAAATTACAAATATAGTGTATCAGCAAGTGTTGTGAAAAAATGGCAATATAAATATGAAAAATCCAGGATGGAATGTAACAATATTATGAAAAGGAAAGTTGCCACTCACCATATAGTGGAGATGCTGAGTCGCAGATAGGCATAACAAAAAGACTGTCCCAAATAAAGCTTTTAGCCCATAAGGCCTTCGTCAAAAATAGATGACAGACACACAGAGACAAACTGATGCAAACGCAACTCACATGACTGCAGTCTAAGGCAACTGTAGTCACACTGTGAGCAGCAGCACCAGTGCATGATGGGAGTGGCGATTGAGTGGTAGTAAGGAGGAGGCTAGGGCGAGGAGGTGGAGGGATGGTAGGGTAGAGGTGGCGGACAGTGCAGTGCTGCTAGGGAGTGTGCAGGGACGAGGTGGAGAGGGTAGGGCAGCTATGTGCAGTCGGGAGATTAGACGGAGGGCAGGGGAGAGGTGAGGAGAGGGGGCAGCGGAAAAGGAGAGAAGATTGGATGCAATGGTGGAATGAGGGCTATATGGTGCTGGAATGGGAACAGGGAGGCTGGATGGGTGAGGACAGTGACTAATGAAGGTTGAAGCCAGGAGGGTTATGGGAATGTAGGATATATTGCAGGGAGAGTTCCCACCTGTGCAATTCAGAAAAGCTGGTGTCAGTGGGAGGGATCCATATGGTACAGGCTATGAAGCAGTCATTGAAATGAAGGACGTCATGTTTGGCAGCGTACTCAGCAACCAGATGTTGCACTTGTTTCTTGGCCACAGTTTGTTGGTGGCCATTCATGCGGACAGACAGCTTGTTGGTTGTCATGCTAAAGTAGAATGCAGCACAGCAGTTGCAGCTTGGCTTGTAGATCACATGACTGCTTTCACAGGTAGCCATGCCGTTGATGGGATAGGAGATGTTTGTGATCGGACTGGAGTACGTAGTGGTGGGAGGATGTATGGGACAGGTCTTCCATCTAGGTCTACTATAGGAGTATAAGCCATGAGGTAAAGGGTTGGGAGCAGGGGTTGTGTAGGGATGGACAAGTATATTGTATATTGTGGATGGTGAAATACCATTGTGGGAGGGATGGGAAGGATAGTGGGCAGGACAAACACAGGAAATGTCCTGCCCACTATCCTTCCCACTACTTCAAGTTTTGTGAGCTGCTCTTGAGTGCGCAGACTTTTGGAAGTACTTGCATTGTCATGGAGAAAGAGAAGTTAGTGTGCATTTTTGTGATGGTGAACATCCTGAAGTCATTTCTTCAATTTTGCGAGGGGTGTGCAGCTGGTTGCAATGTGGGAGATTGGACAGGTTTGTGAGACCTTGTTGGAATGATGACATACACCTATTTGTCACTCACCTTGCTTTTATTCCTTGCCAGGTCCCTGTAGATATGCTGAAAGCACCTACAAGTATCTGCTGCACTCTGCTTCTCCCTGAAAAGAAACACAATGACAGCTCTTTGCTTGGAATACACCTTCATTCAG
Organism: Schistocerca serialis cubense; assembly: GCF_023864345.2. Lineage (NCBI taxonomy): Eukaryota > Metazoa > Arthropoda > Insecta > Orthoptera > Acrididae > Schistocerca > Schistocerca serialis. The sequence goes on along the minus strand of NC_064639.1, from coordinate 454,853,849 downwards.
TTGCCATTTTGGAAGCTGTGTATTGCATTGCCACTTATCGGAACTTCATGAAACTATAGGAGCTGAAGTGGGAATATTCCATGATATCCCACAACATTATTTTTGTGCTGATTGCTGATTTCACGGTTAGATCTGAAAAATGGTGTTTGTGGGCAGAGAGAGAGAGAGAGAGAGAGAGAGAGAGAGAGAGAGAGAGAGAGAGAGAGAGAGAGAGAAATTCTGAAATTCTGTTTCTGTGTTAATTATTTGTTTGCCACAAGTGAACTTCAGTGTTATGTTACTGTGCTCAATCACATATAGGAAATTGCCAATTATCTGTGCATAATAAAAGTATTGAGAAACTATCTGACCATAAACCATGGGTTATTCAACGTTGAAGTGCAAATAAGTGTTTGATCTGCCAATGTGGTGTAGCTTACATGATTGAAAATAGCTTACGTTCATGCACCAAATTTTCAGCCATATTTAACAGAGGCACAGCTACCTAAGGCTTATTTGTTCAGGTAACAGTGATGCTGCAAGGGGAGGAGGAGCTGTACTGAGGGAGGGGGGATGAGCTGGTCAGAGAGAGGGTGTAGGAGGAGGGGGACACAGAGGTTGGTGGTGGAGTGGAGTGAGAGGGGGGGGGGAGCTGAATAGAGACAGAAAGGGAAAGAGGTGGTGGACATAGAGAGGGGGGAGGAGGATGTAGTCAAATAGAGGGGGGAAGCAGGAAGAGAAAGAGCTGGACAGAGACAGGCGAGAGGAGAAGGTGAACAGATTTGGGGGGGGGGGGGGGGGAGAAGGGATCGTCAGAGAGGGGGAAGGAGATTGGCAAAGACAGGGAGGAGGAGAGGATGGGCAAAGACAGGGAGGAGGAGACGATAGACAGAGGTAAGATGAGGAATTGGTCGACAGAGAGAGGCTGGAGGAGGAGGGAGGTAGTTAGGCTGGTAGGTAGGTGGAGAGAGAGGGGGATTGGAGGAGATGTACAGAGCTAGTTAAGCATAAGATGATCATATGGAGTGGTGAGGATGAGGTTGCCATAGGAGGGGGATGATGATATGGACCGAGATAGGATAGATATAGACAGAGAGACAGTGGATGGAAAGATGGACAGAGAGAGAGAGTGGGAAGAGAAGAGATTGGCAGATAGAGTGGGGGTCGGGGGGGAGGTGATGGGCAAATAGAGTAGAGGAGGGTGAGAGAATGATTAGAGAGAGATAGGGGGGAGGAGGAGGACATAGAGAGGTTGAGGATGAGGTGGAGAGAGACAGGGTTGAGGATGAGATTGATCAAGAGAGGAGTGAAGATCAGAGGGACCAAGAGAGGATTGAGGATGAGAGCATCATAGTAAAGGAGATGGGAGATGAACATAGATAGGGAAGATGGACACAGAGAGGTGGGGAGGTCAACTTAGCGAGACAGTGGAAGGGGCAATGGAGGGAGACAGGGAGGGGCCAGTGGAAGAGGAGGAGGAGAAACGTGGTACACAACCTAAATGGAACATGGATACAATACCATTGTGACAAGATACCCCAATAGTCAATATAGTATAAGGAAAGTCCTCATAATGGGGAATGTTTCAGGCAGCTTTCACCTGCAGAGCACTATTAGCTACTAAATCAAAATGGCAGCTGTCAACATAGTACCAGCAACTCTGTGGCATTTCCATAGAGGCATTCACAAATTTGGCTCATCTGATATTGTGAGGCAGGCATGAATCAGCAGTGTGTTGCAAATTGCATTTGTTGGTATGCATCTTACACCAGCTTGTCTAAAGTAATGACGGATGGATAACTTTTGCTTATGTGTTCCATATCATTCCTGTACCAGCACAAATTTTCATTCCTCATAGCTGTGCACATCATACACATCACAGGTGACAACACACACAAACCACTGCCTATCAACACAGCTCTAGCAACATAGTCATTATGAGTGACACATGTAGAAGCAGTCCACTCCAACTCTTTAGGTTCATATCAGCCAAAGTGTACCTACAGATGTTCTCTTCCATATGATATTCTCTCTGTGAATAGTTATTAATTCCAACACTGCAATCTTGATTGCACGGGAATGACAATATTTTGATATGATAGTGCAAAGACAGTTTACATTATTTCATTTGCAGTTGCTGATTGGAGTAAACACTCCACATCTCCTGCACTGGAAGACAGGGAAGGAAGTGGTGGACATAGAGAGAGAGAGAGAGAGAGAGAGAGAGAGAGAGAGAGAGAGAGAGAGGGGGGGGGGGTGGGGGGGGGGGGGGGAGGCGTGTGCAATATGTGTGTCAAACGTGTATACAAGAGCAGCCAAAGCAAAAGGCTAGTAAATCAGCCTTGATAGCATATGGATTTTTGACACTCTATAATTCTTAGCAACAAACGTTTATTGACAGAGCCATGTTTATAATGAACAAGACCCCCCCCACACACACACACACACACACACACATATATATATATATATATATATATATATATATATAAAAAAACAAAGATGATGTGACTTACCAAATGAGAGTGCTGGCAGGTCGACAGACACACAAACAAACACAAACATACACACAAAATTCAAGCTTTCGCAACAAACTGTTGCCTCATCAGGAAAGAAGGAAGGAGAGGGAAAGACGAAAGGATGTGGGTTTTAAGGGAGAGGATAAGGAGTCATTCCAATCCCGGGAGCGGAAAGACTTACCTTAGGGGGGAAAAAAGGACGGGTATGCACTCGCGCACACACACACATATCCCTCCACACATACAGACACAAGCAGATATATTTAAAGACCATTTTGAGGCGGAAGTGTAGAGGCAAAGAAGTTGTTGAAAGACAGGTGAGGTATGAGTGGCGGCAACTTGAAATTAGCGGAGATTGAGGCCTGGCGGATAACGAGAAGAGAGGATATACTGAAGGGCAAGTTCCCATCTCCGGAGTTCGGATAGGTTGGTGTTGGTGGGACGTATCCAGATAACCGGGACGGTGCAACACTGTGCCAAGATGTGCTGGCTGTGCACCAAGGCATGTTTAGCCACAGGGTGATCCTCATTACCAACAAACACTGTCTGCCTGTGTCCATTCATGCGAATGGACAGTTTGTTGCTGGTCATTCCCACATAGAATGCATCACAGTGTAGGCAGGTCAGTTGGTAAATCACGTGGGTGCTTTCACACGTGGCTCTGCCTTTGATCGTGTACACCTTCCGGGTTACAGGACTGGAGTAGGTGGTGGTGGGAGGGTGCATGGGACAGGTTTTTCACCGGGGGCAGTTACAAGGGTAGGAGCCAGAGGGTAGGGAAGGTGGTTTGGGGATTTCATAGGGATGATCAAGAGGTTACGAAGGATAGGTGAACGGTGGAAAGACACTCTTGGTGGAGAGGGGAGGATTTCATGAAGGATGGATCTCATTGCAGGGCAGGATTTGAGGAAGTCGAATCCCTGCTGGAGAGCCACATTCAGAGTCTGATCCAGTCCTGGAAAGTATCCTGTCACAAGTGGGGCACTTTTGTGGTTCTTCTGTGGGAGGTTCTGGGTTTGAGGGGATGAGGAAGTGGCTCTGGTAGTTGCCGGTTTGGGAGGGTAGTCGCAGGATGCGAAAGCTCTTTTTAGGTTGTTGGTGTAATGGTTCAGCGATTCCGGACTGGAGCAGATTCGTTTGCCACGAAGACCTAAGCTGTAGGGAAGGGACCGTTTGATATGGAATGGGTGGCAGCTGTCATAATGGAGGTACTGTTGCTTGTTGGTAGGTCCAATGGCCAGCTTCACACATCTGTCCACATCAAACCCACCAACAAGCAACAGTACCTCCATTATGACAGTGGGCATGTGGATAAGGAAGAGAGGAAGGGGGAGATGGAAAGAGAGAGGAGGAGGAGGTGAACATTGTCAGGGACAATGGGAGTAGGAAATGGACAAAAAGAGGAGGAGGAGAGACAGAGGTGGGAGGATAAGGTGGAGAGATGGGGAAGTAGCGGTGGATGCAGAGGAATGGAATAGAGATTTGTGTTAAATATAAGTGGCATACTTACAGACTGTACATATGTATGTGCTTGATCTCCCTTCAAAGCCTTGGATTGATTTCAAATAAATTTGGCACATGAAGTGCATACTTCACAATTATCAGCACTGTGGAGTTTACCATGTACTAGCTCCAATAGGAATGGAGATATGGCAAATACATTGTATGTTCAACTCCTGTTGGTTAGGTCACCTTGCATGACAGGCATGTTGTGTGGGAATAGTATCAGCATGTCGTATTGTCCTGGTTTGCTGGCCAGCCTACATGTTAGGGGAAAGAAACAAAATTCCAGTGCCTTACCTGTAGGCGGCCTTACATAAGTCGTATTGTGGTGAAGTAATATTAGACTGCTTCATTGATCTGTTGTATACAGGCTGCAGGTGCAGACAGGCATGGATGAAAGAGGGTCAAGATGGATGTAGGAGGGGATGGATAGAGGGGGGCAGGATGGGATGGATGGATAGGGAGGGAGGGCACAGGAAGGGATGGACACAGAACAGGAGTGGTTGAACAGAGGGGGAGCAGGAGAGGATGAACAGAGAGGGGCGAGGAGGGGGGGGGCGGAGAGGGAAGAGGAGGAGATGGGTGGTGAGATGGGGGAGGTGGAGATCAATAGGGGAAGGGGGCAGAAGTAAGGGACAGCGAGAAGCAGATGCGTACAGAGAGGGAAGGGAGAGATGGATAGGGAGAGATGGATAGGGAGAGTGGGGCAGGAGGAGATGGATGAAGGAAAAGGTGATAGGAGGTGGGAAGGAGCAGGTTGAGGGAAAAGGGTGCAAGAGCATATGGGTAGGGATTGGAGGGGCAGGGCAAGATAGGTAAAGAGAGGTGATGGAGTAGTTGGACAAGGGGGTGGGGGCAACAGGATTGACAGAGAGAGTTGGGGGAGGAGTAGTAGATGGACAGAGAGGGGAAAGAAAGGAGATGTGCAGAGAGAAGGGCAAGGAACTGCAGAATAGGTATACAGAGAGAGGGGAGGAGGATATGGCCAGAGAGTGGAGAAGTAGTGGACAGAGAGAGAGTTTAGCAGAGATGAACAGAGAGAGAAGAAAGAGAGGGAGATACAGGAGACAAGTGGAAGGTGTACATGTTTAGTGGACAGGTGGAAAAGGAAGATGGGGGAGGAGAATATGGACTGAGGGAGGGGTGAAAATATGATCAGAGAGAAGGTGCAGAAGAGATGGAAAAGAAAAGGGGGGGGGGGGAGTTGAAGGGGCACAGGGTGTGGGGAGGAAGAGATGGACAGATAGAGGTGGTAGTTTCAAAACGCTGTAGAAAAAGAACCACCGCTGAGAATGATGTCAGCTTTGAACAGCATATTACTGCTGCACGGGAAACGTCACGGGAAAAAAACACAAAAATGTTTGCCAATAGATTGTGCTGTAACACCAACAGACGTATGGCGCACAGCTGTTCCTTAGTTTTTGTCCGATTCGCCCACAGTGACTGTCTCCATGAAGGGTCATGTGCTACCGGCAAGGCTCTTTTACTAGAATGGTTACTCTGCACCAGTAACACAGCAGAAGTTCTGGACACTCAAGGATATGGAAAAGGCATTATTATGATGTCTGATGAGGCTCTGGAGAAAATGATTACAAAATCCGAAAAGAGTGATTCTTTGTAAGTACAAGCAGTGGCCACAGCATTGCAGGAGTGGTGGTATGCAAACATGCCCTGCTCAGGGAATTGCCTGACTGTTGGCCAGATCTTTGAACATAGTGTTTAAAATACTGCGAAACATTGCTGTCATTACAAAATCACCCATGTTCAGGAGTTGCTTCCTGCTGACCTGCCAGCAATATAAACATTCACTCTGGAATTTCTTGCTTGCATGGAAGTGGATAGTGAATGGCCATGGAACATTCTGTGGACAAACGAAGCCCATTCCCATCTTCAAGGACATATCAGTACACAGAATTGCAGAAAATGGGCAATGGTAAAATCTACATGCACAGCGACCAGTACCATTTCATTGTGCAAACGTGACTCTGTGGTGCAGTTTGATGGCATTGTTTATGGGAATGCTGTATTTTTCGAGGAGATGAGTCCTGTGTGTTCTGTTACCTGTACCGTCACTGGTAAATGCTGTGAGTGTCTTTTGCCCATCAATGTCATTCCATCCCTTCAACAGTGTGAATGTGTGGGAAGGATCATTTTTATGCAAGATAGTACTTGTCTGCACATTGAAGAGCCAATGAAGCAGCTGCTGCAGAGGCATTTTGAAAATGCTAGAATTATCAGCTGCCATTTCCTTACAGCTTAACCATCCAGATCTTAATCTGTGTGACTTCTGGCTGTGGGGTTATCTGAAAGATGAGTTCAGTGCTCCAATTAACAAACGTAATTGAATTGAAATTGAGCGTTGCGCAACACATTCTGAACGTGACCCCGAGACATTCTGATCTGTTGTGCAACGTGCTGTTTCTCTGCTTCAGCTTGTGACAGGAAGTGGTGGACAGCATATTGAATATGTCTTGCACCTGTCTCAACTCAATTAGAAACAGTTGTAATTTTGATTTTTAAGCATTTTTGGTCGCAAAACAATTAAAAATCAAAGTAATTTTGCTTTTTATGTAATTTTTGACCTCAGGACAATTAAAAACTGATTTTTCCATACTATAATGTATGATCATGCTTTGGTGGATGGACTTACCTAACAAACTTTGCCACTCCTGTTTTCTGCTGAACTTGTGCAGTCATGCACTTTGAACAATACAGATGATGTAATGTGCAACTCAAACCATAGCTGTTGTACTATGATTGATCTCGCATTTGTAGCCAGTCCCATTTATATTAATATGCTTACAGCACCATCTCTTGGTAAAAGTTTTTTTCCATCCCATGACGCTTCCCCTTGCATCAATAATATGCTGTTTGAACTTGACATCATTCTAAGCAGTGGTTCTCTTTCTACTGGAACTGCAATTATGCAAACACAAACCCCTTGGTCAATTTCAGCCAAATTTGGTATATGAAGAGCAAATTTCAAGAGAATCAGTACTGCATGGGTAGAATCTTCTAGCACTCATAGGAGTGGAGATATGATCAAATATGTGCTGCGCATTCCTTGTCGTGAAGCTGTCCTGCACGACAGGCGTATTGTATGGGAGTAGTATTGGCCAGCCTTGACCAGCCACATTGCAGGTCAACCTACACTCCAGGGGCAAGAAACATGTTTCAGCCACCAACAGGCGTTGTAGTAGTATCAGCCTGCCTTATCAACCTGTTTTACAGGGCAGCCTGCATATCAGGGAATGAAAGTTTTTCCAATCCCCGGCATGTAAGCTGCCCTGCATGACAGGTGTGTTACCTAGAAGTAGTATGAGCTTGCTTCATCAGCCTGTTTTGCTGAGGCTACACCTGCAGATTAACAAGGCTGGGGGAAGATTGAGATGGATAGAGAATAAGCTGGGTAGGTGAGATGCGGCAGGGGGAGTGGCTAGAGACGGGGAGGGGGGATGAGGTGAACAGAGAAAGGGGGTTAGGGAGATGGACATCAATTCTGAGGAGGTGATGGACAGGGAGAGGGAAAGGATGAGATGGGCAGAGAAAGTGGGCAGGTGGAAAAGGAAGAAGGGGAAGAGGAGATGGACAAAGAGAGGGAGAGGAAGAGATGGACAGTGAGAACTGAAGGAAAAGATGGAGAGGAAGACAGGACAAGGTGGTCACAGAGACGGGGGAAGAGGCAGGTGTAGATGAACAGATGGAGGGGGGCATAGAGGGGGCAGGAGGAAGAGATGGCCCAATGGAAGATTGGGAAAAATTTATACTCAGATAATGCCAGCTGATCAGCTAGTATGAAGATAAATCAGGAAAATTAAAAGGAACAAAGAAACAGTATCCAGTGACATAAGTTTATGTAAGTGATTAGCAATGTAATTAAAAAATGCCAAAATTATTAGTACTGTTGAGTAGGAAAATAGTTCATTTTGTAAGGAGATTCCCAAAATTTTCTAAAAAAATATCAAGATTTTAATTTGAATAATTAACAAAATAATAAGTTGTTTTAGCAGAAATTTGTTTTTCTGAGAACTGAATAGTCAAGGCTATGAAATGGTGGCATTGAATGGCGGAAATAATTACATTTTAAGACTGAAACATTGCAGAAGACTGAATTTTTTAATACAAATAATTTTTGAAATAAAAAGTTTTTAAACAAATTTAAATGTTTGTTAAAAAGAACAGAATTAGGGCTTTCAAATGAGCTGTACCAGTCTAGAAACAAACTATAATATCCTCATTGAAAATTTCATCTTCACATGGTTGCCATGCAAATTCTTTTCTTTAGCTAAAATAGTTCCAGATGAACTAACTGTGCTATTGTCATCAGTAATCAATAAATTACACAACAAATAATAAAGTATTAAAGTTTTTTGAATCCTCTTTGGATAAGAAATTGTATAGTTCTGATGTTGTACATGGTCCAGTCACATTAATGTGACCATCTGTCAAAAGGCTGAATAACCACATTTTGCAGTGCAGAGGGTGCAGGAAGAGAGACAGCGAGACGCTGGAAGATATTGACAGGGATTTGGAGCTATGCCAACTCCAATGCCAAGGCCAGCTGTGTTAGGTGTCTCGTTGACGATGCATGGTGCAAAGAGTCCAATCAAGGTGGTCCCACAGATTCTCAATTGGATTTAAATCTTGGGTGTATGATAAACTCACTCTAGTGCTCTTTGAATGGTGCATGTACTCTGCTAGCTGTGTGACACATTACATTGTCCTGTTGGTAGATGACATTCTACCGAGGAAAAACAAACGTGGTCCCCAAGGATAGATGCATACTTGCATTGATATATTGTGCCTTCCAGAATGATGATATCAACCAGAGCATGCCATGAAAACATTCCCCAGACCATAATACTCCCTCCTCTAGCTTGGACATTTCCAGTGATTGTAGCAGGGTGTTTACTTTCAGTCTGATGGAGCATAAAATTTGATTCATCTGAAAAGGCCACTTGTCGCCACTTAGTGTACTTCCAGTTGCACTATTGGTGTGCAAATTCCAGGGATGAAAAACATTCAGTGGTAGTGCCTGGTTGGTCGGAGCGGTTGTTAACTCCTGTCATCTGTGGCCCATGACAGTTGGTTCGGCACCAGCTTTGGTCAGTGCCATTTTAGGAAATACTTCCACCCTTGTCCCAAAAGCCAGTGATTGTGCTCCTTTTGGACATCAGGTATATTTCTCTGTTTCCACAATATGACCATGACTACACTGTTTTCCACATCTCCCTAACGCACTTCACCTACCCTCCACTGCTAGTCCTGCCATCTGACTTCTACGAGTGGTTATTGCATTTTGACATCAAATGTAGGCAATAGTCACTTTAGGAAACTAGTAGGATATATTGTTTATAGGCCTCATATTTTCATCTTTGATAAGTGCAAACCTAGAGTCATGGGGAAAACCTCACAATAGGGGTGTCAGTTAGTGCTCTACTGGCTTTGGCTCTTTAATGCTGATTTGGACTCGTGTTACTTGTAGTTATAATGTTCACCCATCCGAGTTTTTTGTCTTTTAATCAGAGGAAGTCTTGATTTCCACAAACTACATGTTTCATGGCACTGATCAATCTAGTTTACTGTCTGGTTTGACACATAAGAAAGTATATTTCCTTATGTAATATATCACTGTGAGTGAAATGTTTATAATTTGCAGAATTGTTGATATCACATGTAATCGTTCTAGTATTTTGACCAGTGAAGAAAACTCCATTATCTAAGACATCAGAGCTCCACCACTGTACTATTCCATAATTTTCAAATGTATTTTAGTGGAGACTTATCACAACATTACTTAGAATTTCAAACTGTCACTCACCATGCCTCACAGAACTATCTTACATATATTTGTCAAGCTTTAGTTCTCCATATGATTTACCTCATAATAAAATAATTTGTTGGGACGCTATGTTCTAATCAGTCATGAAGAGATATTTACATGATACCACAGTCCTAATATTTATGTTGTGTACAGCTATTTTCATTTTCATCCTCATGATAAGAGTTTCATATTGTATCTCATTCTTTTTATTATGTTCATGCCAGAGTTTGCTTGGAGTAAGACATAAAATAGTAAGTGACAAAAGCTGTCTGCCATTGTCACATGCTGGAGTTGCTTTTGCTCTCACACTGTTTTGTATAAGGGTCGATTAAAAAGTTTCGATTTTAGGGCATTGCTGCAGCGTAAATGTAGTGTAGCATGAATCCAGTGCAGGTATATAAGCACTGACATGTAGACAAGGGATTAATATGGTATTTGTGTCTTTTTGCTGTGTGTGCAGTAAATGCAAAGATTTGAACTATGGTGATGTTATTACCAAATGTGTCCAAAGAGGACTAACATGCTGTTATTCTTTTCTTGGCTGCTGAAGGACAAACAATGGTAGATTGTATATGGAGCAAAATGTCTGTTGAAAATAACTATTATGGAATGGTTCCATGAGGGTTGCAGTTAGACACAATGTGCCAGTTTTTCTGGGAGGCCAGCATCACCTGTTACAGACAATTGGGAGATACTTGAGCATCCACCCTTAGTCCTGATCTCTCTCTATGTGATTATCATGCCTTCAGTCCCTTAAGAAATGACTTGAAGGGCCATCGATTCCTGTCGGACAAGGATGCGCAGAAGGCTGCTATGGACTTCTTCACGCAGTACAGGATGGTGTTTTACCAAACTGCCATTTTCAGTCTGGTGTATTAGTGGGATGATTGCCTCAAAGCCCATGGCAATTTAGCCTGGTTGTCATACCAATTATGGACTGTGCAGCCCTCAAATGGAAACTTTTTGATCCCCCAGTGTGATAACTGTAGTTCACAGAGACAAGATTAGTGGTTACTTTTATGAACATACAAGAATGAATATTCATATGAAGTACGGCATTAGTCAGCTTAGAGATGAAATCTTGATTGAGAATCATCTTACACACAGAACGAACTGATTCTTCACTATTTGAGTCGAGATTGAATAAAAGTATTGAAAAAATTAATTATTTCAAGAAATACTCCGCAGTGATCACAGGGGGATTATTGTGAGAGGAAAGTTGATGCAGCTGTGCTTCTTGATGGTAGTGTGCTTAGAACTCCTTCGTTGAGTTAATTTCTTACTTGAATCTTTCATTGTAATAGTTATTTTATACAAATTTGTGTTAAATCTAGGAAATGTGAACAAGTTTACAAAACGAACACATTCTTGTGGAGACCTCACTGAGAAGCATTTGGGAAGTGTGGTGAAATTATTTGGCTGGCTTGAGTTTCAACGAATGGGGAAGTTTATTACATTAAGAGACTCCTATGGCTCAACTCAGCTAGTTATACCAAAAGAGGTAAGTTTCAATTATTTTCTTTTTGTGGAAAGGTTCTACTGAAGAATCTAAATGACAATTTATTTCTGTTGCAGAGAAGAGATCTCACTGATGTTATAAAAAATACCCCATATGAGTCCGTCTTGTCTGCTACTGGAGTTGTTCAAGAAAGACCTCAAGGTCAGGAAAATACTGTAAGAAAATTTTGTTGCTCAAGTTTTGTTTTGAAGATATGTAATTATTAACTGATTATGTGAGAACTATCATAGCAATGATACATTTTAGATTAGTTTTATGATACGATGAACATGTTACTTATCGTGTATTGTATGTTTAAAAGCATTTGCAGCGACTATTTCTTTTAGTGCTTCCTTTGTGGATTAGGCACATTGCAAGTTTTAACTTCAATCCATCTCTTTCTAGACCTTCCAGTTGGTCTTCCACTAGGCTGCCACTGCAGTGTTACAAGTGGCAACTTGTACTTTGTTGTCTTTGTGTGTGCTGTGGCCATTTGTATCAAGAATCTCACCAGTTGCAGTTTTATTTGGTGTAAAAGTGGGTTGTTCACAAAGGACCAGGTCCTAAGGAACAGTCATTCACCATTCACTTTGTTCAGTCTGGTTTCTGTTCAAACTCTTACAGTCAGTCTCTCATTGTTTCAGTTCCACTGCTCTTAGTTCAGTACTGAGTTGCCTGTCCCTTTCTTCACTGCTTTCACCCATTCTTGACAAATTGCAGACTATTCTCAAAATATTGACTTCTGTTTCTTTGTCTCCATGACTGGCAATTTGTAACTTTCCCTTAATTGTATAGCATACGTAAAAATTATTTTTTTAACTACTGACTCTTAGAATAACCTTAAATCGTTTTGTAAAACGTTGTATTAAAACGTTTTTCTTCCAAAAATAAAACATAATACATATAGGCTTGTACTTCTCAAGTTGGAAGGGGGGGGGGGGGAGGAGGGGGGGAAAGTTGTGACAAATTTGGGCCATGTAGAAAATGGGGAAGGGGTGTGAATCAGATCCTACACTTTGAAAAAAAGTAAAATCACATAAAATTGTAGTTTCATTTTATGTCAAAAAATATTTGTTAGAGGTAGCTGATTAGCCAATGACTTAATTCCGTCCAACATAATTATTAACATTACTACATCAGCTTCAATAATGTAACTGTTAAACCTTTTATGTACCAAATTTGTGAGGCAAATACGAGGAAAAATCACATTTAAAAAAGAAATTCTTATTATTTGAAAAGTCTCTATGCTCTGTAGCCTTATGGAGATACTCAAGAGACAACTTAAAGCTCGTACTGCTTGTAGTTTTTGTATATTATTTATTGTAGTGCTCCATGAGCTTGATAGTGCTTTCAGACCAATCATTTATAACTTTCAGCTGATTAAAGTGCAGTATTGGAATGGTTCTATTGATAAAGGGATGGCTGCTTTCTGTTCTCATCCTTCAATTCTGATGATGTACTCCGTCTCTGATGACTTCATTGTCAACTTGATTTAAATACTAATCTTCATTTCTCATCTGTTCACAGTTGTCTCTGCTTGCTCAGAAGCTCACTTTCTCAAATAACTGACAACTGAGTCCATGCATGAACCTTGGTTTTTGTTTCAGCTGCTAACTGATCCAAAACTGGCTGTCTTTCACAGTGCTACAGATCTTCAAAGCACTGATGTGAGCTATGTCACCAAGGTTTTGGGGGAAAGAAAAAAAAGTTGTTTCTTTTCACTTATGAAGCTCTGAAGATCTTCCAGTATATATACTTGTAGTTGTCTCCATTTCTGGTACAAAGCTTACAACAACTTTAGTATGCAATTTCTCAGTTCATGTGAGAGAGAGAGAGAGAGAGAGAGAGAGAGAGAGAGAGAGAGAGAGAGAGAGGTAGAGAGAGAGAGAGAGAGAGAGAGAATGTGTGTGTTTTCATAAGAAACATTATGAATTTTCATTTTCAATAATTCCTGATGTAGTTTTTATCCACAATTTGAATACATGGTTGTCGTATGGTACAACATTCCTACTTTTCCATTTCGACTGTTTAAAGCCCATGATAGCATTTCACAGTTATATACAAAATGGATGATTAAATATAAATGGTCACTATTGAACTAGTTGCCAAAGAAGATAAAGAGTTTGTCCATTTACTCCTGTCTCTCACTCCTTTTCCTGTTACCCACTTCCCTGATACAATAATCCCTCACTCTAGTCAGGCTGCAGTGAATGTACAGTGTAGTGGTGAAGGTCTATGTGCATGTATGAAAATATGTGTGTGTGTGTGTGTGTGTTTATTCCGTTCTATTTAGCTCTGGGGGAGGACATTGTCTGAAAGCTTAGAAATATGTCCCTTCTTTTTTGTGAATGATTTGCCTATACTCCTTTCATTATTTATATTCCACGAAGAACATTTCTTTACCATATTTGACTTGGAATGAAGTTCGATTTTTGAGTAAGATCATCATCTTCTAATGTTTGTTTCTCTTGATAGCTGTGATATTTTTCTTTTGTCGTGATAAATTCAGGTCTAGCTCCAATTTTAGCCTCTGTAGTCAGTGAGTAGATCTTTGCATATTATCCATTGTTTCTTGTATTACAACTTGATAACAGTGTATTCAAATACCTTCATTTCCTAGATATATTCCTGGCGGTCTGTGTTTCCTGTTTTTTGATGATAATAGTGTGTGTGTATATTGAAAAGAATTGGAGACAGGCTGCCACCTTTCTTTAGTTCTATTTTTTAATTTTTTTTCAATAATATTGTTACAGCATTTGACAGATTTGCTTATATAAACTTACTCTGTAGTGCATTTATCAAACATGCAGAATTATATGCTACAGCCTTTTTTGGAAAGCTTTCTTTATATATCTACATACTCCCTTCTCTGAACATTTTCATCAAATTATAAGGTAAACAAATTGCACTACTATATTTTTAGAAAATTTTGTTCTCATTATATTTGTGTAGTGATATTGTGAAGACTGCGTAGACATTTTGTGTTTGGTGCTTTGAAGTAACCAGCTTGGGAAGACTTGTGGCTACCCTTTGGCACTGTAATAATTGTGGCTGTTGCTCCATGATTATGGACAAAGAGTAGTTAATCTGACAGTAGCACAAGCAGAGTTAGAACAGTTGAGAGGTCCAGTTGTCAGCAGTAAGGTCAGGCAAGTCTGCTAGGCTTGGTGTAGACGTATCCAACATGTTCATTGCTATCGAGACAGGAGACAAAAGTGTGCAGACAACCCAAGGAGTTCAGGAATACTTTGACAAGACAGGGAAAATAGTGCAACATAAGGTTAGTAGAGTTCAGAGCATTAAAAAGACCTTCTGTTTAGGAGTAGTCATGAAAAGGAAATGTCTGAACTAGTTTAGAACTCCCTGTGTAGTGTATACCAAGAAACTAGTATTTTTAAGCTAAGTGCAGAGTTCACCAACATCCCTTGTGATTTAGGCTCTCGGGGGAAGGATATTGATGAACAAGATCATATAGTGATTTTTAGCATTGGCACTACATTTTCACACACACCTTATCCTCTCACCACCCCAATAACTAGCTGGAAATGAACACCCTCCTCACTACCCACTATCACCCCGGACTGAAACAACTGCATCATATCCTTTGCCAGGGCTTTTACTGTTTATCGTTGTGCTCAGAAGTCAGGAACATAATACCCAAAATCCTTCCCAACCCTCCTGAAATGGTATTCCACTGCCTGCCCAGTCTATGCAATATTCTTGCCCATCCTTAAGACACATCCACTTCTAACCCCTTGCCACATAGGTCACATCCCTGTGGAATATCCAGGTGCAAGACGTATTTTATAGATGCACCCAGCACATCCAACTCTAACCCAGCACCGACCTATCCTAAACCATCAGAGGCAGTGCCACTGTTAAAGCTTTCATCTTTCATACCAGCTCTGCTGCCATTTCTACACTGCATTTTATATGGGCATGATCACCAACCAGCTGTCTACACAACTGAATGGCCACTGAAGAACTTGCCAAGAACAGAACTGACTATCCAATGACAGAACATGCTACTGAGCACAGCATGCTCCATTTCAGTGGTTTCTTTGCAACCCACGCTATCTTCCACACACCCCTCCCCCACCCCCCACACACATCAGTCCTTCTGAGCTCTGTGTATGGGATTTGACGTCAATTTCAGATGCTGCTCTGCACCAAGACTGTAAACTTTATTCATATTGCACTCACACTCTCTTCCTCTCAGTCTTCTTTTCCTACATTCTATCACTCCCTTTCAGATTCACTCATCCATGTTAACGTCATACATCATCATTGTGCACTGCACAAACTCACCAGTGTCAGTGTCCATGTTGTATTCTTGTCCCAGGCACCTGATGCTTCCCTCCCAGCTGCCAGAACTGTCAGTCACCCTACTCCAACCCTTCCTCCCGCTCACCACTGCCATTCTTGTCTCACCCACTTCATCCAACGCAACTCCTCGCCTCAGTCAATCTGCAAAACTGCGGCGGTGTCTGCGGGGAGAATGCAGGTGATGCATGTGGTGAAAAATTCATGTTGTAGAGCATACTGTGCAACAGTATATTGTGTGTTGCCAGTATACACCCTCTGCCCATGCCCGTTCATTCTAACTGATAACTTGGTGGTAGTT
Source organism: Schistocerca serialis cubense (assembly GCF_023864345.2). Lineage (NCBI taxonomy): Eukaryota > Metazoa > Arthropoda > Insecta > Orthoptera > Acrididae > Schistocerca > Schistocerca serialis. The sequence continues at coordinate 454,837,902 of NC_064639.1, read as the reverse complement.
ATGCTGATGTAAAAGACCGAAAAGTGTTTGCATAATAGCTGGCTTATAACGTGCAGTCTCGCAGGTGACTGTCCCTCTGATAATATATGTTTTGCCAGATATAGGGATGGTATAGGCGGTGGTACGAGGGTGCATAGGGCGAGTCTTACAGCGGAGCTGATCAGAGGAGTAGGAGCCATATGGTAGGGAAATAGGTGCAGAAGGAGCATAGGGTCTGATAAGGATATTGTGGAGATTGGGAGGGCAATGAAAAGCTATTCTAGGTGTGGTGGGCAAAATCTCAGACAGGCTAGATCTCATTTCAGGACATGATTTTAGGAAGCCATACCCTTGTCAAAGTATCTGATTAATACTTTCAAGAACAGTATAATACTGAATGACGAATGATGTGCTCCGAAGTTGTTTTTTGGGGGAATCAACAGTACGACTATTGGATGCGATTGCCCGGGAAATCTGCATTTGAACTAGGCTGGTGGGGTGAATTACGTCCAGTGAAGGCTGAGGTTAGAATGGTGGTATATTGGTGTAAAGAGTCTGCATCCGAACAAACACGTTTGTCTTGGATGCCAAGGCTGTATGGGAGGGAACATTTGATATGGAAAGAGTGGGAACTGTCAAAATGTAAGTATTATTGTTTGTTAGAAGGTTTAATATGAACAGAAATGTGTTGCTGGCCGTTGGTTAGTATGAGATCACCTTCAAGGAAACTGGTGTGGGATTCGGAATAGGACCATGTGAAATTTAATTGGAAGACTGTATTTAGAGATTTCAGGAATTTTAAAAGGTCAGCCTCACCATGAGTCCATAAGGTAAAGATGTCATCATTGTCTCTAAACCAAACCAACGGCTGAAGGCTGCATTTAATCATGCTGCTTTGGTGACGGGTGTACTATCCTTCACATGTAAAGTCACCTGGAAATACCACTTTGCAATCCAATCCCAAAACCTTTCCAACATCAAATCTGACATTGAACCCTCCCTTGAATAGTTCGACTATGATCCCAACTTGATCCACACCACTACATCAAAATCATCCCTTACAAGCCTTTCAAGAATTCATCACATCCAGCATGCTTCACAATCCTTTCTCAGGTTCCTAAAACATGGTCCTAACACGCCCTCTGCAGAATTCTAGGCTACGTGTTACCTAAAAGCTTAAGACTCAATCATGATCCTCCCGGCAGACAAAGGATCTGCTACTGTGATTTTTGAGTGACAGGAGTATGTTAGTGAAGTTCTACACCAGATGTCTGACACTGTACATGCAGCATCTGCCATCAAGATCCTGTCTGCGAGATTCAAACTGACCTACAGTCCCACCTTAAAATCTCAGGACCCTAAACCTACTAACAAACAGTAATACTTACGTTTTGGCAGTTGGCATCCAAGGCAAACTTTACACCAATACACCACCATTTTCACCCCAACCTTCACAGGACAAAATTACACCACCAGCCTAGTTCAAAAGCAGATTTCCTGGACCATCACATCCAATCCTGGTACTGTTGATCCCTCCAAAAAACAACTTCGGGGCACACCATCATTCGTCACTCAGTATTATACTGTTCTTGAAAGTATTAATCAGCTACTTTGACAAGGCTATGACTTCCTAAAATTATGCCCTGAAATGAGATCTACACTGTCTGAGATTTTGCCCACCACACCTAAATAGCTTTTCATTGCCCTCTCAATCTCCACAGTATCCCTGTCAGGCTCCATGCTCCTTCTGCACCCATCTCCCTGCCCTATGGCTCCTGCCCCTGTAAATGTCACCACTGCGGGACTAGCCCTATGCTCCCTCCTAATGCCACCTGCACCAGCCCTATAACTGACAAAACATATACTACCAAAGGGAGAGCCACCTGTGAAACATGTCATATACCAGCTGTTATGTAAACAGTGTTCACACCTGTTACATTGGCATGACTACCACTAAGTTGTCAGTTAGAATGAGTGGGCATAGACAGAGGGTGTATACCGACAAGACACAATATCCTGTTGCAGAGCATGCTCTAAAACATGACAGTCATAACTTCAGTGCTTGTTTCACCACACACGTCATCTGGGTTCTTCCCCCCAGACATCAGTTTCTGAGAAATGCACAGGTAGATTTGGGACTTAACTGTGTTGTACTTGTGAGTATGTGACTTTTAGCTGTATAGATTACTGTGAACTAATAGGAAGAATGTTAAGACAATATCTTCTTTGCAGATTTCTAATTTTTCCAGGATATGAAGACTGGGGGTGTAGAAGTTCATATTTCTGATTTGAATGTAGTGAGTTTGGCAAAAAAACAGTTGCCCTTCAGCATTCGAGACTTCAATAAGGTAAGTTCTTATAAAATTATATTTGTATCAGTTTGGAACTATGTTTAAATGTTGCTAGGAAAATTTCAGAATTTGGCTTTAATTTTTGCATTCATTGGAGATACATTCTGTTGTTATGTTTTGCAATACTTCATTTCCTAGTTTTGCGTGGAACTGTGTACATTTTTCCATGCCACTCAAATAATATAAAAAACAACTTCCATGTAATTTTATTTTTCACATAAGGCTGCAACATAAAATTATGCTTAGATGGAGAGGGAATTGGAAGGAATCTGGGAGATACAGATCCTGGAAATATTGTGTCACCATTTTCATGACTTGATAATTCAATGGTACCTATGTTGGAGTGTTAGGAATGTTGAGTGACAATGACACTCTCTCTCTCTCTCTCTCTCTCTCTCTCTCTCTCTCTCTGTGTGTTACACAAGCTACTCTGGGGATGGAGTTGTTGCTGCACTGATATGAAACAATTGCATTCCATTTCCCAACACAGCAGTTATTGAAGAAAAATTTTGTGTTGATCACAATAGAAACACTTGCATTTCGTGACTTTCATAGAGCAGTGGAGCATCGTAAATCACAAGCAATAGAGTGCCAGTCAGAATGGATGAGTACTGTAGGATAACAGAAATCCAAAAACAAATCAAAGTTATTGTGAACCAATTCCATTGTACCGAGAGAGATGTGCATAAAATTAATCAAAAATAAAAATGTTGCATCTTTGTACTAAAACTGTAATGATGTGTAATCAAATGCTGTAAATATAGTATGCATGTGACTGCTTAATGAGCTGCACGGGACTTAAAAATCACTCACCAGATGCCGTATATGACTCTTAAGTTCTCAGCCTTTGAATCAATATTGACACTGTAGGACATTAAATCCCTTGCCCCCACCTCCTTTTGTTTGGCACTTAGTGCTGGAAATGGCCAGGAATAGTGCCAGGACCAGTGGAGTGGAAGGGGGAGGTGTGCTGCCGATATTGTCATCCTTCTCCTTCTGTCTGATGACTTCAGCAATTGGACCAGCGTACAGTGGCATAAGTGTGTAGGATGATGCTGGCTGGTCCAATGGTTGCGAAGCACTGCTTGAGCCCACATCCAGAGGGGCGGGTGTTGGGAGGGTTGGAACAGTAGGTAAGGATCTGTGCCTATAGGCACCCATCATTGCTGTATAATTCCTTTGTTGGCTGCTGCGAGTTGCAGCGGGGTTTGAGGCTGTAATGACACTGCAGCCAGAATGTTGATATGGGTGTTCATTGGAGCAGGATGGGTCAACAATCGCCAGCTGGAGTAACCGAGTCTCTGGCATCCTGTGTGTGCCTGCTGTTCTTGTTCAGTCACAACTTCAAGAAGTTTGTGAGAGTCCATGTCTGTCTAACTCTTCTGATGCAGTTAAAAGTCAATGGATTCCCAACAGTCTCCGTAGTAACTCATTACAGTAGTTGTTATTAACTCTGCTACAGAGGCAAATCAACATCTCATGGCTGAAACACTATTTGATCTTCACTCTTTGTATGACGACTCACTCACATTATGTTTGGTGGACAAGCGCATAACACAAACATACAAAGAAGCCTTAATGCCGCTGACATTCTTGTCCTTTAGATATTCGGGTCATTGGTATTTCTTGGAGCACTGTATGCCGCAGTCATCTCTTTCCTGCAATTGAGAGTGGCATCAGGCATAGTTCGATCAAATGCACCACTGAACAAAGCCCAAAAGGAAAAACACAGACAGACATACATCATTATCCATCATCATCATCATCATCATCATCATCATCATCATCATCATCATCATCATCAACAACAACAACAACAAACAAAGTTATTTAAAGGATGTATGATCCCAACCAGGGATAACTTAAAATCCTCGAACTCCTCTTCCCACTAATGTGAAACATGTCAAGCTTATTCATTTAATGTTACTACAGAATGTGATTTTCCCACCAGTCCACTACATCCATCAGAATTATTACTTATAAAATCAAGGAAAATCTAGTACCCTCACACCTGCCGCCCTTTGTAAATGAACGAGTGTTGAAAGCATTACCCTAGTAAGAAGAACTATACACTAGCATAGAACTAACTTTGATCCATCACATAGCAATACTAGCTTTTCATTAAGCTTACATGTTTTCCTTATATCAACAACCATATTCCTCAGTTCTCACAGTTTGCTTGTATTAAATTATCCAGATATCAAATGCATCAATATACACATCAAGACTTGATATTATTCAAGCAATGGTTTGGTTCACCTTAAGTTTGTAAATGCATTGCTGTGATTCATGTAAATTTATGTTCACCTTGCTAGTTAATTACCAAGTAAGAAAATAAGTAAAATTCTTTTTAAACAAACAGTTAACTCTAAAATTGTAGTATAGTAATTACACAAGAAATCCTGTTCGTCTCATCTGTAGTCGTACAGGGGTACCATGCAGTTGAATGTATTATGTAAAGCATATGTATACACATTTCGCATCTGGTTGCTCAGATTAATTCAGTTACATTAATCACACGAAAAATGCTGAAATCCGTTAATATGATGATCTCCAATGGACATAATCATCTATGGGATTGTTTGTTTATTCAACGAATTGCCGCAGACCCACAGGTTGTTCATTAAAACTGTTATATGAGTTGCCAGTGAGGTATGTGAAGTGACAGAGAAAGCGTTCCACACTTATATTCCATAGGAATTACAGGGAAAATTGAAACCAACCCTGGGTGTGACCCAATTAAATTTCCATTATAAAAATTTACATAATAATGTACAGAACATGACAAGGTTATGTGCAAATTTTGTCTCCTTGGTGCGTACTCTTAAAAACTTTTCATGTTAAGCATTCACTAGATTATAAACATTACTTAGTACTTAAGCATTGTTTGGGCCGGACGTAGTAGCAGTGCACCATGGCACTTGAAATGGGAAAATTGAGGAATGGTTTAAGCTTAATTTGGCCATATTGCTTACAATATTAATAATAGCTGTGATAGCCTGTACTATCAGAGCCCATACCTGTTAAACATGTGTTGTCTGTAGTAAGGAATTCCTTTCAGATTCAGTATGCCCTTGTTATAGGTACAAGTGCTTCAATAATAAGAACAATTTCCTTCTGTTCCTGCATACATAAATTACTGAAACCAGTATCAGTGACAAGGGTAAAACCTTTATGGGGAGTGGGGGAATACACTGATGTCCAGAATTAAGGCAACAAACCACTATTTCCCAGTCCCGTGTATAATCATACAGACTGTTAACAGATGTCTGTTCAATCGTGTTCTGTATGAAAGATGGCATTGCAGTCAATGGACAACCATGCCAACGATGAGTCAGGGCACCTACCAAACAGGGTAGTGTTTGCCGAGTAATCCCACATTCACAATAGCTGTGTATACAGTTACAGACAATGCATTATGGCACAGAGAAGACACCTACCAGACACTCTGCAGTGGAAGGCCAAAGGAAGAATGGAAGCAGGACAGTTGCATACTGGCATGTCCTGATCGCTTAATGTGAGTGGTTCCATTGTTTCTTGGATGTGATAACAGTTTATATAGACCAAAATTGTATCCCGAAGACCAGGGCAGGGACGACCACTTGTGACTCCAGAAAGAGAGAACCATTAATTGTCTGTAAGGGCACGACAGTACCTCCTCAGTACAGCATGCCAACTGGCATATGACCTTACAGCATCCTCTGGACGTGTTGTTTGAGGATAACGGTGTACAGAAGGCTTTGGTAGAGTGGCCTTTATTGACGGAGAGCTGATGTATGTGTACCTCTGACACATTTTCATGGAAGAGAACATCTAGAGTGGAGTCATCAACATGCCACCTGGACGATCAAATAGTGGGCCAATGTTCTTTTCGATGAGTTGCAGTTTGGTCTGGAGAGTGACTCTCAATGCATTTGCATCTGGAGAGAACATGGGACGCAATTTCGGGACCCAAATATTGTGGAAAGAGACCAGTTGAGGAAGATCCCTAATATTGTGGGCAGGAATTATGTTGATCACTCCCACAGGCACAACAGTTGTGTATACAGTCACAGATGATGCAGTATGGCAAAGAGAAGACACTTACTAGACACTCTGCATTGGAGGAAGAATGGGAGCAGGACAGTTGCACACTGGTGGGGCCTGATCGCTTAATGTGAATCATTCTGTTGTGTCTTGGATGTGATGGCAGTTTATATAGAACAAAACTGTATCCCAAAGACCATGAAATTGTATGGTGATCAGCAAGGTTTAACTGCTGTTAGGTGTCTGACAAGATCTTGGGACTTCATGTGCAGTTGTTGCAAGTTACTGTGGACCCAGACTTTGTACTGATGGGCGATAATGCTTGATGTCATAGAGCACGGCAGTTGATATTTTCATAGAAACGGTAGATATTGCACACATGGTGGGGCCTACTTGCTCTCCCGATGTGAATCCCATAGAACGTGTCTGGGATGAACTAGGGAGATGAACTGCATTATGCCAGCATCCACCAACCATTCCCCAAGACTTGTGAGCAGCTTCGTGGGAAGAAAGGGTGCTATTGCCTCAACATGAGATTGATGACATCATTCACAGCATGCCCCATCATTGTAAGGCCTGTATTGTTGCCATAGGTGGTCACACACCATACTGAGCACATAAACCAGTTATCAGAATGTTTGTGCAAATCAGTTAAGGTGGGAAAAACTAAGAACATTTTTGTCTACCATTTACATGTTGCAGTTGTTTATGTTCTGTATACTTTATATTGTTTCTTCTTTACTATCAGCTGTTGATATTGTTTTATGGTAAAATAAACGCAACCTTTCAAAATTTCTGTTCGTTGCTTTAATTTTCAACACCAGTGTAAATAGAATGGATTGGTTCACCGCCCAACCTAACTCTTCACATTAAAGTCACTTCTGAATCTAAACATTATTATTCATTTTATTTTCTTATTTCAAATGCTGGGCCACCTCGTTTTTCTGTGTTAGAAGTAGTGGTAGTAGCAATAACAGACTGATGTTTGTTGACAAGTAGTAAAAGTGTTTGTATTTTGAAACACATCAGTTTACAAATTTCTTAGCTAACTTTAGGAGTATAAAATAACATGAAAACTAAGACTCACAAAAATGCCATGGACTCCTAGAAAATTACAGACTTTGTTTAAGATAGGATGCTTCCCACTTGCCTACCTGAGAGATAGCCCATGTGGTGAGCTCGCAGCCTGACTGGCCAGCAAAAGGCACATATTCTCAGACTGGCCACAGTTGCCATCAACGACAAATCTGACACATTTGTGAGTCCACAAGTAGAACTGGCACATACTGGAAACTGAGTAAAACAAAACAGAAAAAGTAAGGCCCTTCACTACATAAATACTGACTTCTCAAATGTGTGTAGAAACTCTTGAAGGCTTAGACCCGTGGTAGGCAACTGGTGGACCACAGTCCATGTCTGGGCCATGGAAGGACAAGAACTGGATCACCAAAAATTTCATTAAAGCATATATTACTCAGGTACATTATTTAAAAAATATTTTCTGTGAATAACAACATGTTTCTATGCCATTCATATAATTTTTTATTATATTTTACAGCTAATTGTGTGACTGATTTTAGTTCTTAATGGTTAGTACATCAATTTAATACATAGTTGCTATGCTTTGTAGTGCAGAAGACATGTTACGTTGATCCACATAAAATCTCTGCACACCCGAAGGCAATGCAAGAATTTTATTTAATGAAATGGGAAATTTTATAAATTCTCTCTCTCTCTCCAGCAACCTATGAATCCTCTTTTAATCAAAGCAGACATATTCATTTTAACATAATTTTTGTGATCTTACCTTGAACAAAAGCTTATGCCACTGTACAAAACTTTGATGTGAAATGATAATTTTGTTGTTAGGGGTGGTATATATGGTGATGGCAACCTGTGACGTGAAAGTGGCTCCTCAGTGGTGCATCGACGTACACTTTGACACAGAAGCATCTCCTTTGCAATGTGTTGGCATGTGATTTGTGCCATACAGCAGTATCTTTATAAAGAACAAATATAAGTAAATTAGACGAATTTTATCATCACTTCAGCAGTAGTTGCAATCCCGTATGGCATTGTTCTTAACTTGTTTTTTTACTTTCAAGGCTTATAATGTTTTCTTGCATTGATATGGATCATAAAATGTGTAAAGTTGATAGTGAAAATATGAATTTTTTTAAAGAATGGACTGAACAATATTGTTTTATGCTGCAGGATATGCCTGGAGCTGTTCTGATTTGCCTCGTATGCAACAAAACTGTCACTCTTGTTAAAGCTGCCAAATGAAAGCAACACTACAAAACAACTCCTCAGCAGTTCCATAAAAATTTTCCTCTGGGTAATAAATCAATCAAGAGGGCTAGGTGAGTATTTCTGCCAGAAAAAGCAAATAGACAGCTGTTAAAATCAGACTTAGATAATGAATTGACATCATTCAGATTAGTATGATGGACGTAGAGGAGCTGTGGACAAAGTTTAAAGGGATTGTAAATCATACTCTGCAGAAGTATGTGCCGAGTAAGTGGGTTAAGGACGGAAAGGCCCACTGCGGTTTAACAATGAAGTTAAAAAAAATGCTGAGGAAGCAAAGACTGTTGCACTCTCAGTTCAAAAGAGAATGCGCTAATGCCGACAGGCAAATGCTAAGAGAAATTTGTGTGTCTGTAAAAAGATCAATGCTTACAACAACCACCTCTGTCAGAGCCCAAGAAAGTTCTGGTCCTTCATAAAATTGCTAAGTGGGTCCAACGCTATTATCCACTCACTCATAGACCAGTTTTGACAACACAAGTTGGGATGATTTTACTTCCACTCTTGGGTTTTGCCATCTGCCTACTTAAATTCATTTTTTCAATTTTAACTAATTACCATTAATGTACGAGAATATAATCTGCATTTTCGTAAAAGAGAAAGGTTGGCTCTCAGCTTTAAAGAATCTAACACCAGGTCTAATTTTGTGCTTAGTTTTATGTAAGTAATTGATTTCCTAATTTATTTTGACTAATCCTAATTAAAACTTTCATTCTAGGATGAAATCGGTAATTGTTTTGTTACTTAAATTCTATTGTTGAAAAATAAACAGATATAACTTCTGTACTAATTATAAACATTTGGAGGAACAACTAATAGTATTCTTAAAGGATCTATTTGGCTCTATTCAAAAACATGTTAGCAAAGCCATTCTTTAATTAATTAACAGTTTTGTCAAAAGTATTGTTTGCATAATGATATTTGGTAATTTCATGATTTAAATAAATAATTCGCCTAAACCTTGTAGTAGAAGAAACTGTTAAAAGGAATGACTTTTTCGATGTATTCAGTTAATTTACTGAGTTACGTTTTAATTGTAATTTCTGTGAATTTAACTTCGAACAATGTGTAGTTTCGGCCCTTATTATTTTGAGGATATATAAATGCCAGATTTTTGGTCACAAAACAGTCAGTCCATGGCAGAGGAATCTGTGTTGGTTAGAACGACAACATGCATCAGGTTAACAGTGAAATAAATGTTACATCATGTGTTGAATCAATGGCACTGTCTGCTCCATACGTACCTTTCTATTCTTCAAGAAGGGAAATGCACGATCGTTCATTGGGAGAATTTTAGGAAAGTATGGTTCATCTGTAAAGAATACTGCACATAGGACACTTATGAGACCCATTGTTGAGTACTGTTAGAGTGTTTGGGAACTGCACCAGATCAGATTAAAGGCAATTCAGGGGCAGGCTGTTAGATTTGTTACCGGTAAGTTTGAATAAGAGAAAATTTAGAGAACTGGCATCTGAGGCAGACTGCAGGAAGGTTCTACTGCCACCAATATACACTTCGTGTAAGGACCATGAAGATAAGATTAGAGAGATTACGTACAAAGGCATATATACAGTTGTTTTTCCATCACTCTATTTGCAAGTCAAATGGGAAAGGAAACGACTAGTTGTGGTACAGGATACACTCTGCTAAGCACCACTCAGTGGCTTGCAAAATGTGTGTGTAGATGGAGATATAGAAGCTTATCAAAGAAAATTTCAGGCATATCTAGCTTTTTACACGACCTTACTACATCGCTCTGAGCAGGCAAGAAAAATCTGACGAAGCAGCATTATGCGTATGTTGGACAATAAATAAACACCAGAAGCCATTTTCAGAAAGAGATCATTAAAAAATGTATGTTGGAAGCGGCCACAGCACCTTTTGAAGAGAAAAAGAATATTGTTGCCACAATACAAGGTATTCCATTGTCAGCCACAAGCTATACTATAAAAACTGTGATTTGGGCTGTTGACAATAAAAGTAGTGAACTTCAGCTGAATATACCTTGCCACTTTGTTGCACTTAATGGGTCTTGTTTCGTCGTCGATAAAGATCAAATATCTATTTTCATGCAGTTTTTTGTATATTGAAAATAAAGCATTTAGGGAAGAATTGCTAGCAATATTGCCTTTTAAAGGCAAAACACAAGGCCTCACATTGATCAGCTAAGAAAAGGGGCTAGTAAAGAGAATCAAAAATAAGAAAGAAAGCTGGGATACTTCCTTATCAGCGTCTCTTGAAGACTCTCTTCAACTAAGCTGCTCCTCGCATGAACTTAATTTTTAAAAATTGTCTCTAGACTGCAGGTGTAGTTTCTCCCATTGGTTTTTGAACACAATAATCCATACATATTGTATTTCATATTATTTTGTGAGTGAAAATTCATATAAAATTATTAAGGAACAGGAGTGGCTTTTTTAAACTGCGATAAAATTTTTTAAAAGTAACTGGACGTCACCTGAAATTACTTGCCACCCTGGCGAAGACCACAGAAATGTAGACCGCTCATGATGACATTGTGTTGTAACCAGCTTCTCAGTCAGCTGACTAGTGGCAGCATTCATTTGTGGTTGACTTCTAGAATACTGTTGAGTGTATTGTATTATTTACAGTAAAGATAATTTATTACAGTGGTGAAATTTCTTGAAAATATATTGGTCCTCAGATCTAAACCTCAATGAATGACAAAGAATTTGAGATGACAGAATTTTATATCAAACTCTCCGCAAGAGTTTTGTCTATAATCAACTTTTCTTCTGTATTATGCACAGTATATTGATATTGTGTGCTACATTAAGCAAAAAGTTGTTAAATGTAAGTGCTTACTTTGTATAAAGACTGAATATCATGGATAGAAATGGATGTCATTTCTTCTAAAAGCATAAAAACATTAAGACATTATTTTGAGAAATTGCCAGAAAACTAAATGATTCATTTTGTAACAGACCCAGGAATTCACTGAAGAACTGTAATCCCATTGCTTGTAAAAAGGAGAGAGCTGTTAATACAATGTTTGAAAATTTTTCTTAGCATTTGATGTGGTTAAATATAAAAATTGTATTCATTGAGCTATTATTGGGAGTTCGAGAGAAACTGGGTTAAACGTACTACTACATGTGTAATACTAATACAAGAAGCCTTTTCAAGTGTTAAAATCAGCTTGATTTCCGTTATAAATGAGAAAACTATAACTGTTGGCTCCACTTCATGTAGAGCTCAAATGTTTGCTCTCTGTCACATGGCTTAGATCTTTGTTCAGACTATAACATGGCAAAGATAGGGGTATGTGTGATCTGCAAGTATCTGTAGTCTTAAGACTGAAAGAAACAGCATTCCTCTCATTCACAGATCTGTGAACTGTAGTCTGCAGACCTGTGTTCACAGTCGTGCTGAGTGAAATATTAATAATGGTGAAAGAACTTTTTGATTTTGTGTCTTGTAAATTTTTATATCGAAATTGTGAGAATTGGTTGCAATTATAGTTCTTCAATCAATTGCTTAGCACAACTACTTTTCAAATTTTTGGACAGATGCTTTTCAGATGCTGTATTTCCCTGAACTATAATTTCTTGGAAGTTATCCTAAAGATATTCCCTGAGCACTGATGAAACAAATTGTTATTGTTATTATATTAAAACATATATATTATATTTTTATTGTTAGTAAATCATAGGTATCTGTGTTACATTAGAATTGGCATAATATATATGGGGGGGGGGGGGGGGGGGTAGATGGTAACAAACTGTGATGCCCTCTCCCAGAATTGAACCTTGACCTGTGCCTTTCTTCACACTACAGGTACTGCACTGCAAATTTTTTCCAAAACATCGGAGGAAATGTGGCGGATGACTCTTAGAGAGATGCCCAATGTAAATTAAAATGACCATCTCTTACTTGTGATAACATTGTCATGTCATCCTGACGTAATCTTGTAAATTAAGATAATCATCTCTTACTTGTGATAACATTGTCGTGTCATCTTGAGGCAGTAAAATTTTGTAGTGATGGTATCAGTCCCATTGCTATGTTACTTGTTACAAGAATATCACTAATAGTTATGTGAGAATCCACTAAGAGCAGAAGTTTTCCCTCATACTGAAGCCTGGTGGTGGGACAGTGCTCAGTGGCAAGGACCAATGTACCATGGGACACTCCAGACAGTAGTGTCATTCTGCCACGTTAGCCTGTAGCATGCATTTTGAGATTTGTGTGTAACATATAGCATTGATTTGCATGTTAATTTGGGTATGATGAGATAACTTGGCCACTGTCGTGTTCATCATGGGTGGCATAAAGCAGACACAACAAGTATTACAGTAAGAAGCAACAGAGGTAGTTTCCCATGCATGTAAATTCTGCTAGGTAGAGTCAGAAGCAGAAACATTGGCCCAGTGTAGTATTTACCCTAGAGTTGTCAGTTACCAGGGAAGGCAACAGGAAACTAAGGAGTAAGACAGCTTACTCACAATAAGAAAATTAAAGAAAACTGCACATTTTTTGATGTTTAGTAATGTTTGCACTTTCTTTTTATTTCCGTCGATGTCTGCCACACTGATGCCAGCACACACACTGGGGATCATGATTTATGATTTATTGAAGAGCCCGGCAGGCCTGGTACGGTGGAGAAAGGCCTGTTGGTACTGAGTTGAATGTTTTCTACATTTGCTGCATGAGCTAGTCCGACTGGCAGTGTGCGTGCACTCTTCTCCTGTGGAAGTACAGATGTAGGCAACAAACTAAGCTAACAGAAATAGGCAGTAGCTATGTCAGTTGACTAACGTGTTACATGTTGAGGATATGAAACTTCTGGCAGAGTAAACCTGTGTGTCAGACTGAGACTCGAACTTGGGACCTTACAAACTTCACAGAAGCTCTCCTGTGAAGGTAGGAGAAGAGGTACTGGCAGAATTGAAGCTGTGGGCATGGGTTGTGAGTCATGCTTGGGTAGCTTAATCGGTAGAGCACTTGCCCGTGAAAGGAAAGGTCCCGAGTTCGAGTCTCAGTCCAGCACACAGTTTTAATCTGCCAGTAAGTTTCACATCAGTGCACACTCCACTGCAGAGTGAAAATTTCATTCTGATATTAAGGATATTTTTACATCCAAACGACAAAATTTACCTAAAAAATTCTTGTTCAGAGTAATATAATATGCATGAAAAGCTAAACTTTTAAAATTAATTTTGAGGTGGTTTTAAAGTTAATAAAACTAGATATTGAAACATTCCTAATAAATACAGGTAGCAACACTAAAATGACAATTATCAGTTTTGTTTATGTTTCAGGATCGATACAGTGTACTTCAACTTTTATTTTGCCTATGAACCTTCTTTAACTTCAATGAAATGACAAGGGAGATGTTGGTGATGTTGGGGACACTGCTCTGATGCTTTAAAGTATTGGCAAGAAATTTAGTTGACAGAGAGCTACTGTGAAGCATTGCCTCTTGCACATGAATTTAATTTTGATCATATTAACTTTATGCCTTAGCTTTTATCTTATGAGGATGTATCTTCAGAAACTGATTTTTACTTTTGTATTCCAAAAACATTCAGGCAATTGGGTTGGGTTCCTTTGTATGTCAGTGTGGTGTATGTGCACCTATACTGCATGCCAGCAGTCTATGTTGCTTTGTGGCATTTTATAACTTCAAGAAACTAAAACCCTTGCTCTGCTTAAGAGCATTATTGGTATGCACCTGGTGCATAACTGTTGTTATCGTTTTCCTGAAGGTCTTTCCGGCACAACACTGGAGCTCTAAGCATTGGTGCTTCTGGTGTACTGCTACAGCTTTCACATGGTCTTTCAGTCCTCACTATTTATGACAAGTGAGCTGATTAGCTCGTAGCTGATGTGGTTGCTCCCAGTGTTGCCTAAGTTCTCAGCATAAGCACCTATCTTGCAAGTGCATTATGCCTGCCCCTATAAAATGTCTAATTTTTGTTTCAGGCAAAGGAACCGCTACGGCTGAAATACCGATATCTTGATCTGCGATTTGCGGACATGCAACACAATCTTAGACTCAGATCTCAAGTCACTATGAAAATGAGGGAATATCTCTGTGCATCTGGATTTGTGGATGTGGAAACGCCTACATTATTTCGCAGAACTCCTGGGGTAAGAATTTTAATTAATTGTATTATGTGTTTGATTCCCCCCCCCCCCGCCCTCTCTCTCTCTCTCTCTCTCTCTCTCTCTCTCTCTCTCTCTCTCTCTCTCTCTCTTTCTCTTTCTCTTTCTTGCAGCTTTCACAGTTTCTTCCAATCCCAGAAAACATGTTTTCAAATTGTAGTTGATAGCTTCGTAGTAGTGCTAATGTGATCAGTAATATTCAGTTTCCCAAACATCATGTTCAGAATTCATCTGACAGGAGTTCCCCTTATATACAGTGATTCCTAAGGGGTCTTGCCAACTATCTTGCATTGAAATTGCCAATAAGAATGATAATGTACTACTTTGTGGCTTCCCAGACTTGCTTGAGAGGAAAATTACTATCCAACAAGGAAAATATACGTCATTGGATGTAAAACATTTTCTGTGGCAACTAATGTATTGAATCTATTGCACAGACATTTTGCAGTAAAATTGTAGCTAATTGTGCCCTAATAGTTCTCTGTAATCCCCCCCTCCTACATGCACGTGGACATTCACACACACGTTCACCTCCGCACGCACACACACACACACACACACACACACACACACACACACACACACACACACACACACAAATCTTGATTTACTCATACAGTGACTGGATGAGTTATTGGAGTTTTAGGCAGGTCCTATTAACCAAAGGATTATCAAATTAGTGAAGTTGTGTACTCTTCGCACCAATTACCATGTTGCATCATATAGTGAACTTAACAGTAGAAAGGACTACAATAGAAGAAGAATGTGTAAAATAAGAGAAAGGCGACCACACACCTGTGACAGACTGCTAGGTTGTGCACAAACACAAAAGCAACTGAAGACCACGTTCACTAGCTTTTGGGCTCTTTATTTTCTTCTGTCAGAAAGTACATGCATTCACACATACTGATACACAGACACCCAGATACAAACTACCATGACCAAGGTGATGCTGCTTATTGATTATCAATTATTGAGAGCAGTTACCTGGCCGGATAGATGTGGGGAGCATGTAAGAAAGACTGCACGAGGCAAGAACGGGTGTAACAGGGCAGTGAGAGGCAACAGTGGGAGAAGCAGATGACTCAGCTACTGCTCAACAGCATGAAAGGAGTTCTGAAGGATAGAGCATATAAAAGAAGCAGAGGAGATGATGGGGGGGGGGGGGGAGGGGGGCAAGACAAAGGTGGAGACTGTTAAGGAGGTAGAGAGGCGAGAGAGAGGAGAGAGAGAGAGAGAGAGAGAGAGAGAGAGAGAGAGAGCGCTGAAACCATACTTGACAGCCTCTCCTTCTTTCGCAAAGTCCTTTCAATCCTGACCACAACTTCCTGAATGCAGTCACTGCAATAGAAACTCTTGCCCTTCAAAAGTTGGAATAGCACTGTCAGCATCACCTGAGGAATCTGTCCCAGCTACTCATGTTGTATGTGCAAATAGGATTACCTCTGGAAAATAAAGAGTCTACCACCCTGATCTAACACTCTCATCAACCCCTCATAGATTCGTAACCAGCCCTAGCTGACTTACGCCACCTTCCATGTCCCCAAAAACTTCCTCCACCCTCCATTATACACATTGCTCCTGAACACCCATTCTGTAACACTGTTGTCAATGTTCCTGCCAAAACTTTGACCTCTGCAGAACTTGCAGTACTACCTAAACACCTCATCTTTAGCCCAAAATCTTAAGTTCAGTCATGCTTCACTTGTAAAGGACCTTCTTTATTTTACCTTTTCTCTGCAGTGGAAACATTTCTTTGCTACACACCCCATTGACAACAGCTTACCAAAATCCCACTTAGAACCTTGTTTAAAACAGTCCCAACCTCCTTCCCAACTGGGATACACCTCCCCTTTCGCAAAGTCGTCACACGGTAATCATTCAATAATTCCTTACTTCCAATATAGTCTCAACTTCCTTTCCTAAATCCCTCTCTAGTGAGTTCACCAGCACTCGTATGGAACACACAGCTATTCATAAATTAAAAATCCAATCCAGATAATTATCATCCCACCAGCAGACAAAGAATCCACCGCAGCGGTCATGAATCATGGTGATTATGTGGCTGAGAGTCTCTGCCAATTTTCCAACACATCTGCTTACAAACCTAGGACCTCTGGCAGTTCCTTAAGGTGTTAGGTTCATCCCAAGATTTGACACCTGAAACCACTTCCCTTCTCACACCAACCACCCCCTGGCCCCTATCCATTACCTACTTCTCAAACTCCATCCCACAGTCTTAATTAACACCTCCAAACTATTGTTGGTAACCTCCTGTCCTACATCCAAAACATTGCTCACTTTCTTCACCACCTTTCCACATTTCCAGTCCTATTACCACCAGACCACTGGTCACTGTGGACGTAGTGTCCTTGTACACCAACAGCCTCCATGCAGAGAATAATGACATATGCAGACGGGCAAATAATGGAAACTAATCAATAATTGCTGCTTGAATAATT
Organism: Schistocerca serialis cubense; assembly: GCF_023864345.2. Taxonomy (NCBI): domain Eukaryota; kingdom Metazoa; phylum Arthropoda; class Insecta; order Orthoptera; family Acrididae; genus Schistocerca; species Schistocerca serialis. The sequence continues at coordinate 454,820,644 of NC_064639.1, read as the reverse complement.
TTAAAAAAAGACTGGGAAGAATAGTTAAAAGAAATTGGAATGTAATTTCTGAATCTGTGCACAATCCTGGGTGAGTTTAACTGATGCCAATATCAACAGACCTTCAGTATCATTACATTCAACATCAGTATTCATACTTTACATTACGAACTGCTTCACATTAATTCCTTTATGCATAGTTTTGATTAAAACAATGCCGATGCAGGATCGCTCCTCCCCTGCTCACGCAAATTCCTCTTGTCTGCTCCAAACCTCCTCATGCAGGATCTCGGCGGCAGACAAAATGATGAACAGACGTGTGATCATTGTGAATGCTTTCCTAATAACTTTATAACACTTTTAATGTACAGTTGAAATACACATTTTTAAATAATACTGGTATGACGGATCTAATCATACGTCCGCCTGCTACCACTTATAGAAATAAACAGGTGAAGATACAGGAAGTAATAAATTGAAGAGCACATTTCTTCTTCCTTTTTTGTATGCAGATGTATCAAAACATTATCCTTGCCACAAAACACATCATTAATTTCCCTATGTCGCTGTCTATAAGTCATTCAGTTTACATATAGCATACATGTATAAAATGAAAAGAATGAAAGAAAAAAAGAAAGATTAAGATGATTCAACTTGGCAGCCATGGGACACTACCTTTCGCATTGCTTTCATGATACCAAATCTACTACACCTTTTCCAGTCTTCCTGGCAAACCACAACATGACAAAATTATTTATGTTTTGAAGGCCAAATATATAAACAAATCCATCATACTGCCATGTGTACTGCCATGAATACTTACATGGCACCATACTGTGCCAACTTATTTATGGGCCATCTAGAGGAATCCTTCCTATCCGGTCAACACCCAAAACCTGCTCTGTTTCAGATTCAATGACAATTTCATGATGTGGACTCATGGCAGTGACAACCTTTGGTCTTTCCTCCATAACCTTAATGCTTACTCCCAAATCTGCTTCACCTGGTTCTTATTGACCCACTGAACCACCTTCACAGATGTCATACTGCACCTCTCAGATGGCTCCATAAATATGTCTGTTCATATCAAGCACACCAACCACCAACAGTACCTCTATTATGTCAGATGTCACTCGTTTCATATCAAAAGTATTTGACTTACAGCCTCACCTATTGTGAATGCTCCATATGCAGTGGAAAGCAGGATCTCTCGAAATATACTGATAAACTAATAGGATCTGTATTGACAGAAATATCCTCTCCAGCATACCCATAAACAGATCCCCCATACCATCTCCTCCTCTGTCAATAGTATCTGTTAACTAGCCACTGACCAGCACCCTATATCACGCTGGCCTTGAAAAACTCAACCACATCCTTCAACAGAGCTTCAACAACCTTCCATCATGCCCAGAGATGAGGGGTTATCCTCCCCAAATTGCTACCCACATCATACAAAGTAGTGACACTCACACAACCTAGAGAACATCCATGTCCATCCCTATCATCCCTATTCCAATCCTGCTCCCATTCCTACACCCTATGGATCATACGCCCACCCACCACCTTGTACTGCAGCCCTTTCACAGGTGGTTCGTAGCCAAACACAGGCAGGGTCACGTTTAAAAGCAGCTATGTAACATATCAACTATGCTGCAATTACTGTACAGTATTCTGTGTGGGTATGACAAGTAACCAACTTGTCTGTTCGGATGAGTGGTCACTGCTAAATTGTGGCAAACCGCAGCTTGATCATCCAGTTGCTGAACATGCTGCATGCCACAAAACTGATGATTTCAACAGCTGTTTCATTACTGGGACCATTTGAAAACAGTAGAGTCCCATTAATCTGAACTAATTAGGACCATACCTTGTTTGGATTACCGATTTGTTTGAATTAGCCAGAATTACGGTGACGAGTTTCTAGAATCAAGTATACCAAGCAGATAAGTAGGTACACCGTGGTAACAAATGGGAACAAGTGTGGGAACAATGATTCACTCTCACTCCCTGCCCTTGTTGTGCATTGTTGAGACCTTTGTAGTGTCTGAGGTCAGTGCACTGCCAGTTGGCTCACAAAGCAATTGGTTATGTTAATTATCGATCGCTAGCACACTTAACAGTTGTATTGTATTCATTCAGGCATAGTGGTGTACGCATTTTCATCACGAGTAAAGGAAAACATACAATGTTAACTCTCAAAGAAAAACTGAATAGTTTGAAGCAGATAGACAATGGCAAGAATCTATCTAAACTGGCAATGGAACTGAGTGTTGTAAAGCAACCATTTGTGATTGGAAGAAGAACCGAGTGAAGCTTGAACAGTTCTGTGCAACGTCTTCGGGAAAAACACTCGAAATGTGGCAGTCTTTGAAACAGTCCCAGTGCGATAAAGTGGATGAAGCTATTTTCGTTTGGTTCAGGCAGGTAAGAGAAAGGGGAACTCCTTTGAGTGGAGCACTGGTTCAGGAGAAGGCTGTTTACCTGAACAAGTTAATGAATGGTTATGAGTCTTTTAGTGCGATTACGGATCTGTTGGACAGATTCAAAAAAGTCATGGAATCCATCAGCTAACAATTACTGGAGAGCAACTTTCTTCTGACTGTGATGTAGTGAAGGAATACTTGGATGAGTTTGAAAAAATGATAAGAGAGGGAAAGTATTCTCTCCAACAAATTTATAATGCTGATGAGACTGGCCTTAATTTTAGGGCACTGCCAACAAAAAGCCTTGCATCAAAAGCAAAGACCATGCTCTTGGTTTTAAAATGTGCAAACATCGTGTAACTTTATTGGCGTGCAGCAACGCTGCTGGTAATCACAGGCTGCCTTTAATGCTGATCGGCAATCTGCTAGGCCCAGAGCTTTTAAAAACTTCAACACAAAGTCCCTGCCGTATGTTGTTGCAACCAGAGAAAAGCATGGATGGATGGTAAGCTGTTTAGAGAATGGTTTCACGGCCAGTTTGTTCCCTCTGTTAGACGGTTTTCTAAGGAAATTCATTTGTCTCCCCATGCAATCCTTTTGATTGATAACACGCCATCTCACCCAAGTACTGAGGAATTATCTGATGGAGAAATTGTGGTGAAGTTTTTGCCACCGAATGGTACACCACTTCTACAGCCGATGGACCAGGGCGTACCACAAACATTAAAACTGATACAGAAATCAATTTTTAAGAATGCTGATCCAAGGTGATAGCATACCTTTAGTGGACAAAATAAAAAAGACCAATGTGAAGGATGTTGTTTATTGGTCTGATGAGGCATGATAAAATATTTCAGAAAATACTCTGCGAAAACATGGAGAAAACTGTGAACATCTCTTTAATTTCAGGACAACCTAGTTGAAAATGAAGAGGAAAGTCTACTACAAATGATACAGACAATCCCTTGATGTGAAGAAGCTAGTGAAGGAGACGCAGATGAGTGGATGGTAGCAGATGGGGCATATGTGGAGAACCTTACTGACACTGATTTAGTTGCTGCTGTGACTCAAGACCAGGAAGAAGTGGACTGCTGTGACAGAAGTGACAATGAGCCTGAAAGCGATAAAGGAGAGCTGGTGCCACACAGTGACACAGCAGAAGTCCTTGACCGTGTGCTACATTATTTGGAACAACAGCCCACTGCTACACCTGCTGATTTGATGTTTATGAGACGATGGCACAACTATGCATTGTATAACAGACTGTCTTCAGTACTCCAAAAAACAATGACTGAGTTTTTGTCATCTAAAAAAGTAGGGATAAAATGTCCACTGTATTTTAGTAAGTTTGACAGCTTTTCTTTCACTGTTATGCATTGTTTAAACCTAATGTTTTCTTGCCAATTTTTCTAGTACATGTTTACTGTACTGTGTAAATTAAAATATTGTGTGTGCGCACTACAGTTCAGCGAAAAGTTTTCCATACTTAGACTAACATAATTCATGCTCCGATTAACTGAACGTTCGGATTAGCGGAACTCTGCTGTACTCTCTTCCAGCAGTGGTTTCTCGGAACTACAGTGGCAGGAATTGCCTCTGCAGCATATCCTGTGCTCTTTTGCAATCCCCCTGGCTTAAATCTGTGTTAACCTGTTTTCCACCACCATACCTAACCTTTTCCTGTCTCTCTGTTGCCCCCGCCACTGTTTTCACATCCAGATGGTGTACTGTCCTCTCCCCCCTTCATGTGGGCATTCTCTCCATCTCCCACTCTCCATCCTGTCCCGCTGTCCTGCCTCTTCCCTCTCTGTGTACAGTAAAGACTTCCAGATTGCAGTAGTTTGTAGAGATGAAGAGAGTTGCAGATTATTGTGCGGAGGGTATCAAAACAATCTTCAGACTGAAGACTACAGTGACATAATTGCAATTGTGAGAGTCTACCACAGTCAGAAAATTGGCCCCCCAAATCTTCTCTGAAGTGAGATGATATCCCCCCTCCCTCCCTCCCCCCCCCCCCCCCCCATCCCCCACCCTGCTTCTGTGGCAGATATTCTATAAAAGTATGTGATTACCATATTCGACACACATTTTACACTTATGTTCACCAAAATTATTTTGCATTGAAATATATAACAATGCCAAGAGTTGTAAATAATTCAGCTTCTTCTTCCCCCCCCCCCCCCCCCCTCAAGTATTCTGTAAGAATCCCTTCCACATCCCAGAAAATCCTCACCATAATCTTTCCAGCAGAAGACACCAACTTGACCTTTTTCATTGCAAATGTAATGTAAAAGACTGAGATTCACTCATTGTAGTAAATGATACACTTGATTTACAAACAACATGATCAACTGTAATTTTTATGGTCAAGACTCAATTGTCCATGAAGTAAACCTGTTAAATATTTGTTTTAAATACAAGATGAGAAGGTGTGTTTTGTGTAGGTTAATTAGGGTTGATGAATGGAACTACAGCTTTCATAGGTGAATGAAATATTAGTCCATTTCTATTCAGAATGGATATATTGTAATATTAATTGTTAAAAATATTGATTACATTATGTTTAATATTGAAAAGCTATTTTTTACAAAACTATTGATGAAAAATATGTTTATATTTTATGCCATGCATCCTGTCATACTAAACTGACTTTGTATTTGTTTCATGTTTGTAATAATAGGTGAGATGTTTACCTTGTCAAAATGTTATGTATGTGGTAGTGGGTGCAATACATGGCTTTAATAGTAGTGCGATTCAATATAGAAGTCAGAAGAAAAACGAAATGAGTGATTTCTAGACTTCTCATGAAGCAAATTCCGTGCGACCAGATAAGAATGTGGAAAAATTCCACAGTATCACTTCGGGGTTTCTGCAACAAACATAAATATTATTTAAATGTTTCTAACAATTTTCAACACCTCCAATTCAACCACCTAAATAACAAAGTATTTTAGTAACTTTTCATGCGCAAAACTTGGTTCATCATTTCACTTGAATCATGACATTAAGATGTGGATACTGCAGAAATTAATATTTTTGAACTGAAATTTTGACTTAATTCTTGTTTGTATTCTGAATAGGAGAGCTTCACACGGCTACCAGGTTCCACTCCCTGATTCATTTGCTGTTTAGTTTCTGACCTTGAGTGATGGACCCAGTCTCATTCACAGTAACAAATCAGTACCCAAAATTAATTGTTTTTAAACATTTGTGAGATTTGTAAATAATTCATGTATGTTTGTTTTATCCACAATCACCTGAGAACAATGTTGCTGTTTTTGGAAATACTGCAGAAGAAAAGAATAGTTGTGGTTTCAGTTTTTTCTTCTGTGATAATTCATGTACATGGTGTTTTCTATAAATAAATAAATAATGCCATACTTTGTGAAGTGGTAGAATTGGCTAAACCAAGGGGAAAAAATGCAACAATCATCTCTCTCAAATGCATACCATGCAACCATGAGCTCTTGTTCATCATTGCTACTGCGAAATATGTGTCTTCTACTGTAAGCTCTTTGCTATTGCAAACAACTTACAGAATGGTGTAAACAAATGAAAACACATTACTGCATTATGGAAAACACAAATTGCTTTTTAGAGCTAATGTATACACTGCACTTACCCAGAACTGTGAATATGGTTTATGGTAACAACACTAATGCATGCTGTATCCTTGAAAAATAACAGAAGAATGTTTCCTCATTCATTCACTGCATTCTGTAGGTCATTCATAATAACAAACAGGTTGTTTAGAAGAGATGGGCTTCATAGTCAAGATGAAAAAGGGCTCATAGTTCTTAATAAGCATATTAGAACCCATATTTAATTGACATTTTGTCTTGTTTTGCTCCATTACTGCCACCTATCAAAATATGGAATACTTTTTTTAATATGTCGCGTAAATATTCAATTCTTGAGAGATTTGTTTTATGCGTTCAGTGTGAGTCAACATTCTACAAATGTACTTGCACTGCACAATTCCTTTTCAATTTTTAATGCTTCACACAGTGTGTATGCTAGTATTCTTTCTGATAAGCCTATGGCACCAGCTTTTTTTTTATCTTCTCAATGTTTTTATTTGTTGTTGAAGTTGAGAGACACTTTTTGCACCAGTCATTTTAAAGGAAAGTATGCCATATCTGAATTTAGTTATCCATTATTGACTGTTCAAAAGTGAGGAAAAATCTCCTTAGCTACATCTGCATGGCTACTCTCCAATTTACTCTGAAGTGTGTGGTGCTATGTTTCTACCATTCCACTCTTGAATATCATGGTGTAAAAATGAACACTTAAATCACACCATGTGAGCTCTGATTTTTATTATTTTATGTATTATGATGATCATTTCTTCATATGTAAGTGGGCATCAACAAAATATTTTCTCCGTCAGCAGAGATAGTTAGGCATTGAAATTTCATGAAAAGATCTCGCCACATCAAAAAATGGCTTTGTTTCAGTGGTTGCCACCTTGACCTGCGTATCATTTCCATGACACTCTCTCCTCTGTTTTACAATAATACAAGTAAGCTGTTCTTCTTGGAACTTTTTGCATGTCCTCCTTCAATCTTATCTGGTAAGGATCCCATTCTGCACAGCAATACTTTAGCAGAGGATGGACAAATGTATTGTTCACAGTCTGTTTGGTGGATTTTTTTGTATCCTCTAAGTGTTCTGCCAGTGAAACTCTGTCTTGTGTGTGCCTTTCAACATCATAATGTACATGATCACTCCACTTTAAGTTGTTTGTATTTGTTATCCCTAAGTATTTAGTTGAAATGACAGCTTTAGATTTATATGATTTATTGTGTAACCAAAATTTAATGAATTTCTTTTACAACTTATGTGTATGACCTCACTCTTTTCATTATTTAGATTTAATTGCCTTTCTGCTTCATACAGGTATCTTGCTTGTATTATTTTGCAATGGTTCTGATCTTTCGGTGACTTTATTAGACTATAAATGACAACAGGACCTATTAACACTTCCTTTGGGAATGCCAGTTATCACTTCCATTTTACTTGTTGACTTCCCAACATTTATTATGAACAGTGAGCTTTCTAACAGGAAACCGTGAGTCCAGTTGCACAACCGTGAAGGTCTCCTGAGGCACACATTTTGATTAGAAGCCACTTGTGAGGAATGGTATCAAAAGCCTTCTGGAAATCTAGAAATATGGAATCAGTTTGAGATCTCCTGTCAGTAGTAGACATTACTCCAGGGGAATAAAGCACTAGTTGTTCTGCACAAAAATTATATCTGTGGTGCCTGTGCGTCAACAGATCATTTTCTTCAAGGTAATTCATAGCATTTGAACATAGCTTATGTTCCATGTACTGCAAATCTACGCCAATGATATGGGCCTGTAATTCAGTGGATTACTCCTGTTTCCATTCTTGAGAATGGTGTGACCTGTGCAACTTTCCAGTCTTCATGTGTAAATCATTGATAGGTATGGAGCACACTGTGAAAGGAATGTAATTGGTCTACTGTGTGGACCAAAAGAATTGCCTTTGTTAAGTGATTTGTTATTTACTTTGATACACTGAGGACATCTGCTTTTAAGTTACTCGTATGGGCTGCAGTTCTGGATTTGAATTCTGGAATATTTTCTTCATCATGTTTGGTGAAGGAATTTTGGAAAACCATATTTTAGTAACTCTCTTTTAGTGTTACCACCACTATGTCAACAGCTGTGCTGAGGTGGATACACTAGTTCCCTCCACATTACTGAATAAGCACTGTTGGGTGTGGGCAGTATGTGGGTGGGTGACCAACCAGGTATGCTGCGCACTGTTGACAATTTTCGCTTTGGCTTTACAGGAGGGCTAGTGGTGTAAAGTCCACTTGTTGCCAATGTCCTGGATTAACTCTCTCTCTCTCTCTCTCTCTATCTCTCTCTCTCTCTCTCTCTCTCTCTCTCTCTCTCTCTCACACACACACACACACACACACACACACACACACACACACAGAGAGAGAGAGAGAGAGAGAGAGAGAGAGAGAGAGAGAGAGAGAGAGAGTGTCATCTACACTTAACAGATACACTTCTTTAACATGAAGTTCTAAGATTTTGCACTTTCACACAAAGCTCTAATACTTTGTAATTTGTTTTCCAGTTGGGTGAGCCATTCATGCCATTTGACTTTAACTTTACTTTTACTGTTGCTATTGCGCAGCCAAGGTATTGATTGTGTCACCTGCTTGCTTTTTTTGCCGCTTGTCCAACTGTGTTCTGACCTGATTTGTGTACCATGGCAGATCAGTGCTCTCTTATTAATTTACTTGGTATAAATCTCACAGTTGTTGTCAATACTATTTCCTTGACTCTAAGCCATTTCCAGTCTACGCATACATAATGAGTTCAGAAGGAATGGAGACTCTCTCTTAGGAAAGCACCATGTGAATTATCTGCTTTTTTAGACAGATACATTTTGTGTTTATTTTTGGTGGGTTGGGGACGTTATGATATTCAGTTTCTCTACAGCAATCTTGCAATAAATAATATCTGTATTCTGTCGCGATGCTCCCTATTTGCTTGGATTATTTGTTGCTAAGAGGTCAAGTATGTTTTCGCAACCATTTACACCTTTGTGGACACCTGAACTAATTGATCAAAATAATTTTTGGAGAAAGAATTTAGTACAATTTCAGACAATGTTTTACAGCTACCAAGGGCTTTAAACACATACTTTTGCTAGCACATGGAGGGTAGATTGAAGTCGCCACCATCTGTAACTGTATATGTGGGGTACCTATGTGAATGATACTCAGTTTTCTTTGAACCTTTTAGCAACTATATTATCTAAGTCAGGGAATCAAGAAAAGTAACAAATTATTAATTAATCTCAGTTGTCAAGTAAATCCTCTCTGCATGCTGACTCACAGGAACTATCTACTTCAATTTTGGAACAAGATAAACTACTACTTCACCAACTTTGTACGAATTTTCATTGACAACAAAATTGTCAAGCAGTAAGTTTTTCATAACAGAATGATATTCCTATACATCCATTTCATATCATTTTACATCTACTGTATACTCAGCAAACAACAGTGAAATGAATGACAGGGAGTACTTCCCATTTATCATGTTTTATGGTTTCTTCCCATTCCATTTGCATATGGATCATGGAATGAATAATTGCTAAAATTCCTGTGTGTGTACTGTAATTAGTGTAATCTTGTCTTGGTGGTCTATACTGAAGCAGTCCTAGTAGTGTAGTATATTCTTAGATCCCTCATTTAATACTGGTTCCTGAAACTTTTGAAATAAGCATTTGTGAGATATATGGCACTTATCTTCAAGCATCAGCCAGTTTAGGTTGTTTAGCATGTTCATGGTGCTCTCTTGCGCGACAGACAAAATTCAGATTTTTTGTGCTACTCTTTTTTTTGTATACATCGATATACCGTGTTAAACCTATTTGGCATGGGTCCCACACACTTTAGCAATATTCTAGGATGGATCACATGAATGTTTTGTAAGCAGTTGCCTCTGTATGATCAAAAGAGATAATTCAGCTGCAGAGAATCTGAAAGCATGCCATCAGGTCCTGGAGCTTCATTCAATTTTAGCGATTTCAGTTGTTTCTCTGTGACACTAATAACGGTTTCATTCATCTTTGCTGTGGTGGGATACTTAAACGGGGGCAGTACTCCTTTGTAAATGAATATTTAAAATAAAATTCAAAATTTCTGCTATTGCTTTGCTTCCTGAGATTTCAGTTTCTGTGTCATCCATGAGTCTGGAACTAACTTTGGTGCCACTGGCACACTTTACATATAACCAGATATTATTTGGGTTTTTAGAGAGAGATCTTATGATCAGATTCTGCTGCAGTAGCTTTGTAAGGTTTCAGATTTGACTGCCAAATCCACTTTTAGTAGCATCTATCTATACTCCTTTTATTTGTTTTACACCTATTATACATTCATCACTGTTTCTTTAGAGGATTCTTTACAGAGATTATATATGATGAGAGTTTCTTTCATGCAAAACTGTTCTGCCAGGAGAGTATCTATCCAGTGCTTGGTCAGCAATTCTTTTATATGTGGGCCACAGTTCCTCTACATGGTCCTGCCCATATCTAAATAAATCATTGAGATATGATGCTTTTTATCTAGTTTACCTAATACATATATATTTATAGTTTATATTTGCCCCCTTTTTCTTTGGTAATCTTTGTTGTTATACCTACCTCATGGTCCGTGATACCAGTTTCAATGTGAAAATCCTCAGAGAGATCAGGTCTATTGGTTGCCTTAATTTCTAATATATTTCTGTTCTGAGTAGACCTTGGAATTATCTGTTCTAAGTAGTTTACTTTTAGTATGTATCAAAGTGTTTTGCTGGTAAATTTCTGTTTACAGGGTGCACAAGAATTCATTGTGCCAACACAACTTCCTTCCCGCTTTTACTCTCTGGTGCAGAGCCCTCAGCAGTTCAAACAAATGTTAATGGTTGGAGGAATAGATCGCTACTTCCAGATTGCTCGATGTTACAGAGATGAAGGTGGACGATCCGACAGACAACCTGAATTCACACAGGTATAGGAAATATTAATACACATTGTAAATATTAGCATATTCATTAAAGACTAATGCAATACTTCTTTATTTAATGCCAAAAGTTCAAAATGTAGAAAAGTGATAATTTTTAAAACACACTAAAGGCACCCTTAGGCGATCAAACATTTTGTCCAACTTAACATGTTTTTCAAATTATTTGGCAGTGTGCTGCTTTGTTTGATGAGTTTGTCAGGCATAAACTATGTTTGAGAGAAATTTTATTAAGGCATAAACTATGTTTGACAGAAATTTTGATTGATAGCTAATTTGACAAACAATTTTAATCAGTATGCTTGTTTTTGTCAAGCAAACCCCAGTTACTTTCCAGACGTTGAAGATGACAGACCAAATGAACATTGATGTTTCACCACACATTGAAAACAACTTTTTGTTGCTGTTTATTTGCTAGTTTCCACAATTGTAGAAACTAAAATAAAAGTGATTATGTGGATAAAAGGAGATTATCACTGGCCATCACCAAAATGATAGAGGTTTAGCACCTTTCCCATCCACATATTACATTTAAAAAAAAAAAAAAAAATCTGTGTTCTACATATAACCCACAACTGGAAGTGCAACAAAATAATCTTTTAATACTTCATTTGTGCCTTCATGTTTCCGTAATAATGTAACTCAGTGCTTGAAGTCTGCACCAGTTGCCAAAGTTACAGTCTGATAGATAATAATTGAGAAGCTTGAATAAATTTTCGCATAACTGTGTGTTCTTTTTCAATGTAAATTAGAAATAATTCTAACAAGTTATTAAAAGTTTGACTGTCCATTCAAACAAAGCTGATGTAATCATCAGTCTCTGAGAGTAACAAATAGATCTTTCCATTAGCAGTTTCAGCCTTTTCCTGGATTAGTGCTTTTCCTTTCTCTTCTTTATACACAGTACTAAGGTGAATGAAAGAAATGCTTTGTGTGCATTGACGGTCATTCTCACTCGTGTCAAAATACTTTGCAGCATGATATCCACTGCAAGACAGCTGCTTCAAAAGTGAGGTTAAGTTTAACAATCTTGGTTAGTAAAACGGCGCACTTGTTTGACAGATCTTGGATAGCAAATAGCGAATGTGACAGAAAAATCTTAATTTTTCATAGGGGCCTTAAGTTTCAAATATAGCATCAGAGTATAACTCCTGTTTCAGATGGTGTGCAGAGAGATGAAAATCAATATGAAATCAACAGTTTGAGTAGAGAAATATACACTGTTGTGTTCTGTTCGAAGCTTTAGCTGAATATTATTGCACTTTACTGCATTTTCCTAATATGATCAGTACACATTTAGGGCCTCTTAGCTTCCAGATTGTGTACATAACAGGAATCTATAATTGACATTGAAAGGTGACTTGTGATCCTTTCATTATTTAGTGCCTTGCTATGAAAAAATATTCAATAGGGAAAGGGAAAAAGGGAAAGTCCAGCCAAGGCCTCCCCATCTGGTGTGTATTTTCATATTAATGGTGAAGGGAAGTATTTCTGTAGCAAATCTAGAAGCTGTACCAGAATGTTCCAGATGTAGCAGCTGATGGTTAACATATATTTACTTACATTTGTTGGCCTGATTGTGTCATTGTCTTTCAGAACAGCTATTCTGTGAAATGTGAAAGAACTATTTGCACTGCAAAGTAAAGTTAATAAAGTAGTATTGAGCCCATATCATATATATATATATATATATAAATCAGTATGTTATTGGAAAATCCTGGGTGGGATACAAACAATGAAAAAACGAAATGTTGTTGTCTAATACTAGAAAAGCTGTTAATACAAATTGTACCAAAGACTGGTGTGGCTTCTTGATCTGATTTCATGTATTTTGTCACTGTCTGATACATAAAACGAAATAGGCCTGCCTAATATTGCAGCAATTATTACACACACCAAATAAATGAGACTGTTTTGGCACAAATGGTCATTTTTATAACAGTACAGAATACAATTCACGAAGTACCAATATCAAATGCCTATTAGGCCTACTACAAGCAAAAAGTTTTATGTTAGGAAATAGCTTCACACTTCATTCATACTCTCTAGCTTCTGAAGCATGAGATCATGTAGTAGTAGTAGTACGAAATTTGTATTTAAAGTTGGAATCGGCATATTCTTCTATAATTTGTGAGAGTCCCTGTTTCATCTCCCTCGTTGTTCTAACAAACAATATTGTCATCACTAATTCTGTAACTATTCCTGCCAGTGTCAATACTCTGATTAACTTCACTAACCCTGTCACAATCATCGGTTTAGTTATCCCGAGTTTATTCTCCAGTTAGGTGTTATTACGTGTTCATACAATGCGTTCTCCGTGCTACTCCCAGAATAGAATTTTAGCAGCTGCTAGCCAGGGACTGTATTAGTGGCCTTTAGTAGTGTAGTGGTGTGGCCAAAAATTTTCTGTCAAAATTTCATTTTCGTGGATACACAGAGGGTAATACATAATCTTTGTTACCTGTTAGTCATTTATTTCCACTCTGGTAGTCTAAATCTATGAATTTTGCTACTAATTATAACAACTCTGATCATTTGCAAACCCAGTCAACCATATAAGCAGCGATTGTCATTCACCCGTTAGGCTTTATTCGGCACGGCTCATATAACCTCGTCCCCTTTTGTTTGTTGGTTTCTATATCACCCCCCCCCCCCCCCCCCCCTCCCCAAGCTGTTCAGTCAGTGCCTTTCTCACAAATGGTTTTGCTAGCGGGTTTAATTTGTGCTCCTTCAGTCTGCAAACACTGGCGCCATTACAAACTGCCATTAGTTTTCCTCCTCCTCTAGCGGTCATTGCCCGTGACATTCCTTTTGCCTGGTAGTCTGCACTACTCTCGCCCATCAGCAGACTGCTGCTGTCAGTATTTGAAGCTTCGGTCTCTGCCATTGTACCTGTTACTCACAGAACCCCCTTGTCCTCGGTACCTGCCTCTGTAATTATTAGATCTCTGTATTCCTATTCTATTCACTTGTACCTCGGCTCTGTTTTCAGTTTGTCTATCTTGAGGCCTATAGTCCCTTCTTGCACTTTCCTCCTCTCTCAAAATATTTTCTACTCTTTCCAAATACTGGATAAATTTATCAGTATCATCCCTAGGAGCTGATATTATCTTATTCCGCCAATACAAATGCAATTTATTCTCTATTCCCATAATAATTTACTCTGTTTCCACTTTCGAGTTTAAATATGATAAAGTCGTTACCCATTTTTGTACAAATCTTTTAACACTCTCTTTCTTGGGATCGTATTTTTCCCCAGACCAGAATCCTTTTTCCCCAATATTCCTCGAAAAAGGCTTGCTTAAATTCCACTAACTTGTCATATTTATCTGAGGCCAAATTTCCCCAAATTCTAGCCTCTCCCATTAGATTTGATGCAATGAACCCAATTTACTGTTTGTCATTCCAAGATTTGGGTAACACGACTTCAAAATCACTCCAGAATTCCTTTGGATGTACATTTTTACTCAGATCGAATCGCAAAAATTGTCGATGAGTCTCACAAGCAATTTCTGATGAATCTATTACATCATCAGACACAATAACACTGCTGTTGTTGTTAACACTTAGCTCTACTCTGGTTAGTCTACCTTCATGGTTACACAATCGCTCATCTACATCTACAATAAACCGATTGATTTTAGTTTCAAGGTTAGTGATTTTATTAGCCACTTGCACTCCAAACTTCGCACACACACATTTTCCTTCCTTAATTTGCTTTTCTATTTCAAGATGACTATCCTCAAATTGCTTTTCTGCACCATTGACTTGTTCATGGATTTTATTTAATTCTGAATTTACTTGTTCCTTTAACTGTCTGTTGTCATCAGCAACTTGATTTGAGAAGTTAATTCACTTTTCACTGTTACTACAGTAGTATTACACTCTTGTTTTACTTGACTACTCTCACTTTTAATACTGTTACTAAACAAAGTCAAATCATTTTTCCATGAATCCCGTAATTTCCAAATTTTATTTTCCATTTTGGTTTCCATTTCTACCGACAAGTTTATTAAACCCTTGGTTAACTTCAGCACACAACCCACTCATTTTAGAGTCCTTACTGAATTTTTAATATCAGAACCCATTTCCTTCATATGTGTTAAAATTTCTTTAACATTTCTGAAACACTATCTTTTTGCTCACATGCTGCTGACACTGGTTCCTGTTTTATTTTTGTACTAGTAACGGGTATATATTTAATAATTGGCATCCATCGTGCTCTGTTCATTTACTATCCCATCATTAGAAGACATTGAATCAGGTAAACCACTATCATTTGCTTCAAACTAAATTCACCAATCATTGAATCATCTACATATTTTTCTTTACCCAAATCTACCCCCACTTTCTGCTTTACTATCTCCTGATTCTTATTTTCTGCCATGTCGCGAAGTTTCTTTACGCGCACGCACACACACACACACACACACACACACACACACACACACACACACACACACACACACACAAAAATGAAGTAGAATACTACTTAGCTTTTCTCTTGCATTGTCAGCATGGTGAGATGGTACAGCGGGTCCATTCAAAAAGCTCTACCCCTGCAGTTGTAGTTTCTGAGTCCCCACTCTGGCCACTGCTGCGGACTCCCGGCTGCTGCTGCTGCTGCTGCTGCTCACCGCCTCCTGATGCTCAGCTGTCGCTAACATCATTAGCTGCCTCTTACACCAGTTGCTCTTGCCACTATATTTTTCCACTTCACTACTGCTCTCCTATTAAAGTTCCTTCATGTGCATGTAGGTTTTTCACTTATCGGATTTATTACACCACTGCTTTTGAAGTTTAATAATACACTCGAACTTTCCAATTTTTCCCGGACACTAATGCACCAATTGCGGCAGTGCGTGGGTTTGTGTCGTCTTCGCTCGTATCGTACAGTCTCTCATTAATTGTCCACCTACCTCAGTATGACTTCCTTACGACATCCCTTCACTCTGCAGTAGTAGATACTCAATAGGCCGTGTAAAGCAG
Source organism: Schistocerca serialis cubense (assembly GCF_023864345.2). Classification (NCBI taxonomy): domain Eukaryota; kingdom Metazoa; phylum Arthropoda; class Insecta; order Orthoptera; family Acrididae; genus Schistocerca; species Schistocerca serialis. The sequence goes on along the minus strand of NC_064639.1, from coordinate 454,804,690 downwards.
TGTTGATGAAACCACAACCTAATACCTACCACACAGAAGCTGCGTAACTCAAGTTGTGAATCAGTTCCTGTAGGTTCATTTTAACAAATTTCAGGTGGTGGGTAAATGCAGTTTACCTGCAGTAAGCCTTTGGAAATTTTAGTAAACTGGTTTTATATTCTTAAGAAAGCACATAATTTTGCTATCAAGTCCAAATTTACTATTTTTACTGCTCTACCATTCCAAGTTCACTGTCAGTGCACCAAAATTTTTCACAAAAAATCAGCCAGAATATCTACCAATCCGACCCGACAAATGTTCGATCTGACAGTCACTGACCTACTAATAGAGCGAGTTGAAACTTCGATCGTATCAGTGGTCTTCAATGTCTGAAGTGCTCACCACTAAGACTGAAATGACACACACTCATAACACACCAATTAATTAATCAAATTGTCCTCAAATGTTCGTAACTTCAACTGCCTTAGTCATCATACTCCCTATCAGCAATGAACTCAACAGTTCTTCATTTTACAAGCTATTTTCTCGGTGACATTTAGGATGATGTTACATGTACGAAGGTTGGCGAGCCACTCTCTCTATGCCACCCCACTCTCTGCCTATCTAACTTTCTGTGTGTGATAACAGCTTAATTCTGATTGGCTAATGGTCTGAATGACCAATCAGAATGATCCTTCTAGATCATTCTCGCGGCAAAACTTGCCAATCACTAATCAAAAAATCATTTATGTCATTCCAATGTCAATTTCTAATATAATGTTTAATTAAATAGACCGAAATGCAAAATAATCTTTAAATTAATTTTGAAACTTATTCCACTTCCGACTTCTATTCTGGCTGCTTTCTTACAAAAGCAGGCACACATCGACATAAGTCATCAGCTTTGTGGTTGCACCACGATTCAGTTTCATAAGTTTTTAGATAAAATAGTATTAAGTTTTTTCGTATGTTCCACACACACACACACACACACACACACACACACACACACACACACACTCTCTCTCTCTCTCTCTCTCTCTCTCTCTCTCTCTCTCTCTCATTCATTCCCATGTATACACACAATAAAATAATAAGCAGATAATAATTTTGAATGATTTTTACACTACAAAATTGTAGCGTAATTAAAGTTTTGAAAAGAAAAATTCCTATTAAGTGATTTGGGGAGCAAAATAACTGATGCTGGTGGAAGTAGAGGGGATATAAAATGTAGACTGGCAATGGGAAGGAAAGTGTTTGTGAAGAAGAGAAATTTGTTAACGTCAAGTATAGATTTAAATGTCAGGAAGTTGTTTCCGAAAGTATTTGTATGGAGTGTAGCCATGTATGGAAGTGAATCATGGACGATAAATAGTTTGGACAAGAAGAGAATTGAAGCTTTTGAAATGTGGTGCTACAGAAGAATGCTGAAGATTAGATGGGTAGATCACATAACTAATGAGGAGGTATTGAATAGGATTGGGGAGAATTGAAATTTGTGGCACAACTTGACTAGTAGAAGGGATCGGTTGGTAGGACATGTTCTGAGGCATCAAGGGATCACCAATTTAGTATTGGAGGGCAGTGTGGAGGGTAAAAATCATAGAGGGAGACCAAGAGATGAATACACTAAGCAGATTCAGAAGGTTGTAGGTTGCAGTAGTTACTTGGAGATGAAGCAGCTTGCACAGGATAGAGTAGCATGGAGAGCTGCATCAAACCAGTCTCAGGACTGAAGACCACAACAACAACAAGTGATTTTATATATTGAGAATTCTGGTATGACTTTAGATGATGATAAAACACAAACTGGTATTGTTCCTAACTGAGTTTCAACTATTATTCCTAACTGAGTCTTGAAACATGAGTGTCGATTTTTGGACATTTAAGTAATGTTCTCAATCTCCAGAGCTATAAGAGATAAAAGTCTGAAATTTTTACAGCATCCTTTACTTAGGCCGGTATTACACTATCAAATTTCTTTGTCCAATATCTTTGTCAAAGATATTTGATAGTGTAATAGGGACTTTGTCAAATGTCGTCCAATATTTGATCAAATCTAGGGCCTCGCTGTATATTTGATCAAAGAAACTGCTTGTCTTCTGTTCACTGCAATGTGACATGTTACCACATGGAGCGCTAGCATCGCTGCAGCGTACTGTCGTCTGTAGTGTTTTTATAACCATTGCCGGTAAATACAATTGGTGTGTGCCGACAACTACAAAATTAATAGAGATGTCTGAAGCTGATGAGGCGCTTTACAACGTGAGGCACCCTGAATACAAAAATAGATTAAGAAGATTGGAGACCTAACCTGACCTAACATAACCCTCTCCTGTAGCAAGGAATGGGAGTGTTATAGTGAGCCTGTCTTCAGAAGATGTAGCAGTTCTTAAGTGAATATTGTGCTTTGTGATATGAGGATACACTTCATTGGGCACATACAGAAATGTATGCTCATCCATTCTTAAGTAATTGATGTATGACTTGACGTCTTCCACTGTAAGCTCACGTAACAAGTTTTGTTGACTGCTTTTATCGTGTTGTCATAAAACCCACGGCTTCACCCAGATTAGATTAGTTTTTCGTTCCTTAGATCCATGCTGAGGAGAGCCTCGTGGATGTGGAACATGTCGATTTTTAAGCTGAAATAACAATACTAATAGTATGAATAAATACAATACATCATTTGTTTCTATTAAAAATTTCGCCAATGGAGTAGGAGTTGGCCAGTAGTAAGTCTTTCAGGCTCCTTTTAAACTGATCTTTATTACTAACATAAATTTTTTATGTTTCCTGGCAAATTATTGAAGATGAGTGTTCCTGAATAGTGGACCCCTTTTTGAACTAAAGTAAGTTGGTTGGTTTGTGGGATTAAAGGGACCAGACTGCGATGGTCATCGGTCCCTTTTTCCAAATACTAAAAACACCCACAGAGAATAAAAACGAGTAACAGAATAGATCACAGACGCTTTTAAGTCCTTTTGCAGATCATTTTTGTTCCTGGTATTGTATGTATGAATTGAGTTGTTTGTTGGAAAAAGAGATATATTATTTACGACAAATTTCATTAAGAAGTAAATATACTGAGAGGCAGTAGTTAGTATACCCAGTTCTTTGAAGAGGTTTCTGCAGGAGGTCCGTGAATTTACTCCACAAATAATACGTATTACACGCTTTTGGACCTTGAAAACTTGTTTGACTTCAAGATTTACCCCAAAATATTATCCCATATGACATTATGGAATGAAAGTATGCAAGTATTTTCATTTTTATGTTTCCTATGTCTGCTAACACTCGAATTGCAAATATAGATTTGTTAAGGCCTTTCTGCAGTTCTGTGGTGTGCTCCTCCCAACTGAATTTATTATCAAGTTGTAATCCCAGGACTTTTAAGACTGTCAACCTCGTATGTATGGTTCCATTTTTTCCCCCACTTCTTTTCCGCATGTGCACACAATGCAATTGGAGTACGTAGAACTGCTGCAGTTGTAGCAAGTTGTTGTCAGCCATCTTGAACTTTGACAAAAAATTTGATGACAGTGTAATACCCCCTCTAGCGCTACGTCAAAGATCTTTGTCAAATATATTGGACGGAATATTGGATCACATCTTTGATCAAATCTTTGACAAAGAAATTTGATAGTGTAATACCGACCTTAATAATAAAAGGTGATATACCAAGTTTGAAAAAAATCGGTTGATAATTACTGTTGTTTATTTAGATTTGTAGGGGGTATGAATTTACATTCCTACTAAATGTTACTGAAGACCGTTCTCACGGCCGGTAGTGTCAGCTGCGCTGTGAGTCATGGTGGCGAGTAAATCCTTGCAGCCACCATGATACATGGCTGTGTGCTATACTGCAATAAATGTTAACTGGTAATAACTTGCTACATTATAGTCTACTTCATCATTCTTCCGACCAAGCCTTGCCATTTCTTCTAAAACTTCACAATTAATATGCTGTGTAGATTCCCACCTTCCATGAAGACTAACACTTGTGTTCACAATGCTGCATGCATATCATCATGGTCTGATGAATACTCAGGCACTGTATCGCACCTTGACTAGCCCACAAAACACCTCATCTTATCTTGCACAAGATGTTCAAGACTATTTGGAACAGAGGGTGAAATGTAGTAATCATCATCTCCAGCAGTTTCTAAGTCTATGGGATCTGATCGTCAGTGAGCTACCCAAGCATGACTCACGACCCATCATCACAGCTTTAATTCCGCCAGTACTTCATCTCCTACCTTCCAAACTTCACAGAAGCTCTCCTGCAGACCTTGCAGAACTCCTGGAAGAAATGATATTGCAGAGACATGGCTTAGCCACAGCATGGGGGAAGTTTCAAGAATGCTGAACCTGTTCATTTTTTTTTTATGGTTGGCTGTTTCTTAATCAAACAATGGAAAATCCAGGATGGACTGTAACAATACAGTGAAAAGGATAGTTGCTACTCACTATATAGAGGAGATGCTGAGTGACAGAAAGACACACAAAAAGACTGTTGGAAAACTAGCTTTCAACCAACAAGGCCTTTGTCATAAAGTGTGTTGTGGGATCTAGGAATTTGAGATTGCATAGCAGGAGAATTTTACAAATGGAGAGAAGACAAATTTCTGGATCCCCTAACACACATTTGACAAAGTCCTTGCTGGCCAAAAGCTGCCTTTCCAACAGTGTTCTCTCTCTCTCTCTCTCTCTCTCTCTCTCTCTTCTCTCTCTCCTTTTTTTTTTTTTTTTTTTTTTTTTTTTACTCGGGATCTTTGTCATAAAGTCTGTTTCATAATTGTTATATTGCAATTCCTGTACTGCCTATCTAGTTTATTGTATAAATTATTAAAGGCCCTTGAATGGCTCATTTTTCATACTTATCACTATTGTGAATATTTTTAATTAGATTTTTCTAACTGCTTGCAAAACAGAAAATGAGACCTTTGTAAGGCAAATAATGTTCATTCTCTAATAGTTACTTTATTTATCGTATTTTCTACGATTTTTGCAGGAATGTCTGATAAATAGTGATTTTTTTTAACAATGTTTCAGCTTGACATAGAATTATCTTTCCCTGATAGAGATGGTATTCTGCAACTGATAGAAGAAATGCTTGTCTACTGTTGGCCTGAAGAAGCAGAGCCAATATCTGCACCGTTCCCTCAGCTGACATATCATCAGGCCATGAAACTCTATGGTACAGACAAACCTGATACAAGATTTATGATAAAGGTAGTTCAGAGATATTTCTAAATGGAACACTGTGTTTTTTGTGGGTCTGAAATTTCACTAATCAGTGTTTTTTTTTTTCATTTCATTAGTTATTATTTTCTGTTCTATTTTAATGTGTTCTCAAATTTGTGCAACATGGAGAAAAGCATGTAGTTATCCATATTCAGTTCATTTCATCTTTGAGTCTGTGATACTTCATGAGATGTACCTTTTGAAAGCACATTTGAATATTAATGCTGGTTCTTGAAGCTGCTTCACTTTCTTATTGTTCACCTTGACTTATTTCACACTATCAAAGTTTCTCCTTTGTGATAGGATTCAATGAACTAATAAATGACTTCACAGTTTCATTTAACTCTTATGAAACATGTAGTGTTTAATGTATAAATAGATACTTCCTATTTGCATAACTGTGAAATGATGGATGACAAGCTTTCCTCCAATTTGTATTCACCAACATTGCTCCTGTGTTTCACTAATTTTCGTATTAGATGTAAGAGGTAAACATAGTTACAAGGCAGATACAGGTAGTATGAGTACTGAAGACAACATTGATCTCTTATTTGACACATTACAGCAACAGGCATGAATATTATTTGATTTGTAGTACATCTGCACGGGTGATTCTTCTTCATGAAGGATCATTTTTTGCATCTGTGTTTGCTCCAACAATAAATACTCATATAATTTGAAAAAGCATCCACATGGCAAACATATGATATACTTCCATCTTCATCAATAAAACAGGTCACATAGCAGGCAACATACTGGGAAGCTAGAGCTGAAAATCGTCAGAAGAGCAAAGAACTCAGTGCAAAAGAAACTGAGGACAACTGATACCAACACAAACAATTAATCTGGCATTTCAGACAGACATGTAGAAATGTCAACATTAGTTACATAGACCACGTAAGTGAACTCAAGAGTGACCTTGTCACTCCACGTTTTCAGAGCTTTTTATGGGTGTGGACCACACACATTAACACTGACCTAGAAATTCTCTGATGCAGTAACAGCCCCTACAGAAATTAGTAATTGAGGAAAACTGTCACATACAAAAAAATTTGTAGAAGTAAAGGAAGTAATACATGAATACACAGCTCCCAGTAATGAAACTCCTTTTCACTGTTCTCCAAGAACTGTTAGAAGATACAAGATGGTCGAACAGTGTAACCGCTGCATATTTAGTAAACAGTGATGTGTATTTTCATAAAGACACATCACAGCTTTTGGACCATGTGGAAACCACAAAAAGTAAGTTAAAATGAAAGAAAATGCATACACCTCCCACAGTCACGAATTTGCGAATTCCATCATGCGTCACGTATCTTCATAACCAAGAGACAGGCACATTTTTTCACAAACAAATACAATAACCTGCTAAACAAATGATAAACATGATTAACATAGCAGGGACTAAGAAATAAACAATGGCAGTATGATAAAACTAAACTCCATCTGAACAGGCCTTGAAAGGCCCAATGGTACTGACCGACTGCCGTTTCATCCTCAGCTCACAGGAGTCACTGGATGTGGATATGGAGGGGCATGTGGTCAGCACACTGCTCTCCCAGCTGTATGTCAATTTACGAGACCAAAGCCGCTACTTCTCATCAAGTAGCTCCTCAGTTTGCCTCACAAGGACTGAGTGCACCCCGCTTGCCAACAGCGCTCGGCAGACTAGATGGTCAGGCAGTATGATAAAAATAACATTAAAAACCCCAAAAAGCAATAGTTCCATTCTCCCCTCCCCCCCCCCCCTCCCCCCCTCTCTCCTCAAAGCCCCCCTTACACACACACACACACACACACACACACACACACACACACACACACACACACACACACACACACACACTTTTTTAAAGTTAAGCACAGTACTTTAGAGAAATCCTTATTAGTTGCAAGTGACAAACTATTCTGAAATATTAGCTGTATTGCAGATAACAGACAGCAGCATGAACAACAGAATATGCTATTAAGGTATAATGTTTGCTAAAACATATTAACCATACTGACCACAATTCCAAATTTTGTATGTTCTCATGTACTATTTTACATCATATAATATTGTGTGTGTTGTTCAACAGAAAATAATAAAGGGATTCGACCAATTATGGTGAAATATCACCAAAACACCTATGAGAGAAAAAAAAAAGAAGACGGTGTGTTGTGCTCAACACAAAAGTCTTCACTTATTATTTATTGGACTAGTACACTTTATCTTAAACTTTTTCCTATAATGGGAGGTATGATTAAAATAAGTCTCTCAGCAACTGAAGCCAGTCAGAATCAGATGTGTGACGATTTATTTTTTAGAGAGAAAAAAAGGAATTTCAATTATGTTGTTTTCTATTCTTTACTTGTCGACCATGACACATGCCTAACGTAGTTCTTGCTGCTGTTCCATACCAAAATTTAAGATATGTATTGTGTGTATATGTGAACAAAAATGAGCAAATGGTACCCCCCACAAACACACACACACACACACACACACACACACACACACACAGGCATGTGTGCAAATACATGCAAACAAACAAAGTACAAAGTAATAAAAACTATTAACTTGTGACTTGTGTTATGACTGACAGAACATAGAGTCAATTGCTGATACATACCATGAAAATACAAGTCCAATTCACAAGCCAAAGTCCGTTTTGATAAACAGTGTCCATTTAGTCCTGCCAAGTGTAGGCAGTGAATGATAGAATGTACCAGATTTCTAGTCCAGAGTTTGGAGGGCAGTCATAACACTTGTTAGTTGACAAAACAGCGTAGCACAGCAAAGTGAGATAAACTGGCTGTAGCAACCTGTGTACTCCTTTGCACACGCGCGTGTGCGATGGCAGCCGAAGGCGAGACTCACTCCCAGGTCACAATGTTTTGCCTGCTATGAGGCATATCAAAGTTGAACTGTCTAGCCAGCCAGTATGTTTTCCTGGCTTATTCTTGATGATGTTGTTGTTGTTAATCTCTTTGGTGGATCAGCTGAGGTAGCCGTAGCAGGACACGATGCTGCTGCTGTTTGACTGTCTTGCTTCTCATATCCGGCACTGATGTGCAGGGGCAGTCACCACAACTAGCAAAACAATATACATTTTTAGAGTTGTGCTCAGGTGAAACTGGGTCTTACACTAACAACTGAATCAGAAGTAGTTAACAGGATCTACACCTTCATAATGTGATTTAAGGCTATTCCTTACATGTCAGAATCTGGATTCCCTTTGGTAAAAGCTAGTGTGTTAGTAGGAAAGACTGTAGGAAACCAACAGAGTAAAGGCCAGGTGTGTACACTGAGACAACCTGATAATATGGGGAAAACCTGGGAATGTTCTCATCTCGGAAAAATCCTGAGAATTTTTTAGAATTCTTAGATTTTTCATTGTTTTAGTTCTCAGTTCAGTTTTTGTAATTTTAGATAGTAGGAAATGATGCTCTTAACAAAAAATTTTACTTTAGCTCACTACTGCAAAATCACACTGCAGCAATGAAACATAAACAAGAGAATAACACCAAAATAAAAGTTCAGTTGCAAAGAAACTGTGCCATTTATAACAACAAAATGCAGTGGACACGCAAATGTCTGCTGATAGCAAAATGTGTCCAACAACTTTAGGATGAAGATTATGCAATACTTCACAACAACAAACTGCTTTCGATGAGTGTGACATCACAACTGTTTACATTCTAACAGGTTGTGGGAAAATTTGTGAATGATGGTTTGAAATGTTTACTTTCAAAGTAAATTTCCTTTTATGCAAGATATATACCATATCATGTGTCCTATGATCTGAATATCTACTGTCACTGGCTTGCAAGATCATGTGACGTGCTATGACTGGCTGACAGAAGCATACTGCAATCTTGATTTCTGTGCTTCAAAAGCTACTGTGCTGTATGTGGTGGAATTCATATTTATACTTTCATAATATGAAAATATGCTGTGCACATGTTGCCGCACATTGGAGATCTTTCCAAAACACTTCTTTGTGGTTTTTGCTGGGTTTTGTTTCCTGAAGTGCCAGGAAGTTCTATGCTGCTGTATAAAACCTTTACCATTCAGAAGAGTGATATGTTTTACAGCTCCATGGGAAAGTGTACTCTCATACGGAAAAAAATGTAATTTCACCTGGGATATGGTGTATTTTCACCCACGAAAATGTTATTTTTAACAGAGAAATCTGGGAAAAATCAGGATTTTTTTTTCTTGTCCACATATACAACATGAAAGGATAAGCTACATAATTCAAAACACGAGACAGCCATTATTTATCTATTTGTGTCTCCTTTTTCTTAATGACAGAGCTGATAGTTCCTGTTGGGGTTCTCTACGTATTCGATCTGAGGGTTCAGTGCTTGTACGCAGTTTTGGGCATGAATCATAAAAATTATTAATCCTATACAGTGAGAAAATATCTTTCACAGTAAATATCAATACTGGTTATGAGTCCATTCAGTAATTGTTGGTGGTAACTTCTGTCTATCCTACAAGCACCGCCAAAAATGCATGTTTAAAAATTTTGGTATGCATAAAACATCATTCAAAACTGTAGTAAAATCTTTCCCTGAAAATTATTTTTAGTTGTTAGTTCAGGAAGTCACACAAAGTACAAATGTTGCAATAGTAATACTGACCTCAGAACAACAAACAATCCTAAATACACAGAGTGTGTCATGATGGATACAGGAATTAGTGACCACGAGGTCACTGTAGTTGAATTCAACACTATAACATCCAAATGCAGCAGAGATAAGGGCATGATATATCTGTGTATAACAGCAGATGAAAATTCCCTTGACTCCTTCCTAAGAGACAGTCTCCATCCCACACATATTAAATATGTAAGCATTGACCAGTCTCCATCCCACACACATTAAATATGTAAGCATTGACCACATGTGGCCATAATTCAGAGAAATAGTGCTGATTGCAGTTCAGAGTTTTATAGAAAATAAATTGATAAGAGACAAAACAGATCTCCCCCCTCCATGGTACACAAAACCGGTCAGGGCACTGCTGCAGAAGCAATGGAAAGTAGCCTGCCAGATTTAAAACAACACGAAATCTCCAAGATTGGCAACAGTTTTCAGATGCTCAAAACTTAGTATGGACATAAATGCAAGATGCATTTAACAGTTTCTTTAATGAGACTCATGTCTCAAAGTCTGGTTGTACGTAACAAAGTATAACAGTGATAGGGCACAATTAATACCTTCATGTGTGATGGCAATGGTAACATTAACAATGACAGAGCTACTAAAGTTGACTTACTAAACAAGGTTTTCCTAATTCCTTCACCAAGGAAGATTGACGCAATATATATTCCGTAATTCAAATCGAGAACAGCTGCCAAGATGAGTAACTTAGATGTCAGTACCCTTAGCGTAGCCAAGCAGCTTAAATCACTTAATAAAGACAAGTCTTCCAGTCCAGATTGGATACCAGTTAAGTTCTATTTAGAATATGCTGATGAAATGGCTCCAATTTTAGCAATCACTTACAACTGCTCACTAGGCAAAAGATCCATACCTAAAGACTGGGAAGGTGCCAATGTCACACAAATAAACAAGAAAGGAAATAGAAGTAATTTGCTGAATTATAGGCCCATATCATTGACAGTGATCTGTAGCAGAATTCTGTGTTGCAACATTATAAAAAACCTTAAGGAAAACAATTGGTTGAAAAAGAAACAGAATAGATTGAGAAAATATTGTTGTTGTAAAACATAACTGGCACTTTATTCATACAAAGTAGAAAGTGGTATCAACGAGGGCTTTCAGGTTGATTCCATATTTCTAGATTTTCAGAAGGCATTTGACAACATTCCTCACAAGTGGTTTCTAAGCAAATTGTGTGCCTATGGATTATCATCACAGTTGTGCAACTGGATTCATGGATCCATGATATCCTGTTGGAAAGGTCACAGTTCATAGTTATGGGATGACGAGAAGTCATCTTGTGCAATATTGGGTATTCCCCAAGAATGTGTTACGGGCTCTCTGTTTATCTTAATTTATACAAGAAAGAGCTAAAGAAACTAGTACACCTGCCTAATACCTTGTGGGGCCCCCATGAGCATGCAGAAGTGCCATGACCCAACATGGCTTGGACTCGACTGATATCTGAAGTAGTGTTGGAGGGATTGACACCATGAAGTCTGCAGGGCTGTCCATAAATCTGTAAGAGAGTGAGGGGGTGGAGATCTCTTCTGAACAGCATGTTGCAAGACATCCCAAATATGCTCAATAATGTTCATTTCTGGGGAGTTTGGTGGCCAGCAGATGTGTTTAAACTAAGAAGTGTGTTCCTGGAGCCACTCTATAGCAATTCTGGATATGTGGGGTGTCTTATTGACCTGCTGGAATTGTCCAAGTTCGTTGGAATGCACAATGGACATGAATTGCAGATGATCAGACAGGACACTTACATAAGTGTCAACTGTCAGAGTCACAGCTATACGTATAACGGGTCCCATATCACTCTAACTGCAGATGCCCCACACCATTACAGAGCCTCCACCAGCTTGAATAGTCCCCTGCTGACATCCAAGGTCCATGGATTCAAGAGGTTGTCTCCTTACCCATACACGTCAATCTGCTTGATACAATCAGGAATGAGACTCATCTGACTAGGCAACATGTTTTCAGTCATCAACAGTTCAATGTAGGTGTTGACAGACCCAGGCAAGGCATAAAGCTTTGTGTTGTGCAGTCATCAAATGTACACGAGTGGGTCTTTGGCTCTTAAAACCCATATCGATGATGTTCAGTTGAATGCTTCACACACTGACACTTGTTGATGGCACAGCATTGAAATCTGCAGCAATATGCAGAAGGGTTGCACTTTCATCATGTTGCACAATTCTCTTCAGTTGTCGTTGGTCCCCTTCTTGCACAGGATCTCTTTCTGGCTGCAGCAATGTCAGAGATTTGATGTTTTACTGGATTCCTAATCTTCGTGGTACATCTACATCTACATCTACATTTATACTCCACAAGCCACCCAACGGTGTGTGGCGGAGGGCACTTTACGTGCCACTGTCATTACCTCCCTTTCCTGTTCCAGTCGCGTATGGTTCGCGGGAAGAACGACTGTCTGAAAGCCTCCGTGCGCGCTCTAATCTCTCTAATTTTACATTCGTGATCTCCTCGGGAGGTATAAGTAGGGGGAAGCAATATATTCGATACCTCATCCAGAAACGCACCCTCTCGAAACCTGGCGAGCAATCTACACCGCGATGCAGAGCGCCTCTCTTGCAGAGTCTGCCACTTAAGTATATTAAACATCTCCGTAACGCTATCACGGTTACCAAATGACCCTGTGACGAAATGCGCCGCTCTTCTTTGGATCTTCTCTATCTCCTCCGTCAAACCGATCTGGTACGGATCCCACACTGATGAGCAATACTCAAGTATAGGTCGAACGAGTGTTTTTTAAGCCACCTCCTTTGTTGATGGACTACATTTTCTAAGCCCTCTCCCAATGAATCTCAACCTGGTACCCGCCTTACCAACAATTAATTTTATATGATCATTCCACTTCAAATCGTTCCGCACGCATACTCCCAGATATTTTACAGAAGTAACTGCTACCAGTGTTTGTTCCGCTATCATATAATCATACAATAAAGGATCCTTCTTTCTATGTATTCGCAATACATTACATTTGTCTATGTTAAGGGACAGTTGCCACTCCCTGCACCAAGTGCCTATCCGCTGCAGATCTTCCTGCATTTCGCTACAATTTTCTAATGCTGCAACTTCTCTGTATACTACAGCATCATCCGCGAAAAGCCGCATGGAACTTCTGACACTATCTACTAGGTCATTTATATATATTGTGAAAAGCAATGGTCCCATAACACTCCCCTGTGGCACGCCAGAGGTTACTTTAATGTCTGTAGACGTCTCTCCATTGAGAACAACATGCTGTTTTCTGTTTGCTAAAAACTCTTCAATCCAGCCACACAGCTGGTCTGATATTCCGTAGGCTCTTACTTTGTTTATCAGGCGACAGTGCGGAACTGTATCGAACGCCTTCCGGAAGTCAAGAAAAATAGCATCTACCTGGGAGCCTGTATCTAATATTTTCTGGGTCTCTTGAACAAATAAAGCGAGTTGGGTCTCACACGATCGCTGTTTCCGGAATCCATGTTGTTTCCTACAGAGTAGATTCTGGGTTTCCAAAAATGACATGATACTCGAGCAAAAAACATGTTCTAAAATTCTACAACAGATCGACGTCAGAGATATAGGTCTATAGTTTTGCGCATCTGCTCGACGACCCTTCTTGAAGACTGGGACTACCTGTGCTCTTTTCCAATCATTTGGAACCCTCCGTTCCTCTAGAGACTTGCGGTACATGGCTGTTAGAAGGGGGGCAAGTTCTTTCGCGTACTCTGTGTAGAATCGAATTGGTATCCCGTCAGGTCCAGTGGACTTTCCTCTATTGAGTGATTCCAGTTGCTTTTCTATTCCTTGGACACTTATTTCGATGTCAGCCATTTTTTCGTTTGTGCGAGGATTTAGAGAAGGAACTGCAGTACGGTCTTCCTCTGTGAAACAGCTTTGGAAAAAGGTGTTTAGTATTTCAGCTTTACGCGTGTCATCCTCTGTTTCAATGCCATCATCATCCCGGAGTGTCTGGATATGCTGTTTCGAGCCACTTACTGATTTAACGTAAGACCAGAACTTCCTAGGATTCTCTGTCAAGTCGGTACATAGAATTTTACTTTCGAATTCACTGAACGCTTCTCGCATAGCCCTCCGTACGCTAACTTTGACATCGTTTAGCTTCTGTTTGTCTGAGAGGTTTTGGCTGCGTTTAAACTTGGAGTGAAGCTCTCTTTGCCTTCGCAGTAGTTTCCTAACTTTGTTGTTGTACCACGGTGGGTTTTTCCCGTCCCTCACAGTTTTACTCGGCACGTACCTGTCTAAAACGCATTTTACGATTGCCTTGAACTTTTTCCATAAACACTCAACATTGTCAGTGTCGGAACAGAAATTTTCGTTTTGATCTGTTAGGTAGTCTGAAATCTGCCTTCTATTACTCTTGCTAAACAGATAAACCTTCCTTTCTTTTTTTATATTTCTATTAACTTCCATATTCAGGGATGCTGCAACGGCCTTATGATCACTGATGCCCTGTTCTGCACTTAAAGAGTCGAAAAGTTAGGGTCTGTTTGTTATCAGTATGCTCCAAGATGTTATCTCCACGAGTCGGTTCTGTGTTTAATTGCTCGAGGTAATTTTCGGATAGTGCACTCAGTATAATGTCACTCGATGCTCTGTCCCTACCACCCGTCCTAAACATCTGAGTGTCCCAGTCTATGTCTGGTAAATTGAAATCTCCACCTAAGACTATAACATGCTGAGAAAATTTATGTGAAATGTATTCCAAATTTTCTCTCAGTTGTTCTGCCACTAATGCTGCTGAATCGGGAGGTCGGTAAAAGTAGCCAATTATTAACCTAGCTCGGTTGTTGAGTGTAACCTCCACCCATAATAAATCACAGGAACTATCCACTTCTACTTCACTACAGGATAAACTACTACTAACAGCGACGAACACTCCACCACCGGTTGCATGCAATCTATCCTTTCTAAACACCGTCTGTACCTTTGTAAAAATTTCGGCAGAATTTATCTCTGGCTTAAGCCAGCTTTCTGTACCTATAACGATTTCAGCTTCGGTGCTTTCTATCAGCGCTTGAAGTTCTGGTACTTTACGAACGCAGCTTCGACAGTTGACAATTACAATACCGATTCCTCCTTGGTCCCCGCATGTCCTGACTTTGCCCCGCACCCGTTGAGGCTGTTGCCCTTTCTGTACTTGCCCAAGGCCATCTAACCTAAAAAACCGCCCAGCCCACGCCACACAACCCCTGCTACCTGTGTAGCCACTTGTTGCGTGTAGTGGACTCCTGACCTATCCAGCGGAACCCAAAACCTCACCACCCTATGGCGCAAGTCGAGGAATCTGCAGCCCACACGGTCGCAGAACCGTCTCAGCCTCTGATTCAGACCCTCCACTCGGCTCTGTACCAAAGGTCCGCAGTCAGTCCTGTCGACGATGCTGCAGATGGTGAGCTCTGCTTTCATCCCGCTAGCGAGACTGGCTGTCTTCACCAAATCAGATAGCCGCCGGAAGCCAGAGAGGATTTCCTCCGATCCATAGCGACACACATCATTGGTGCCGACATGAGCGACCACCTGCGGATGGGTGCACCCTGTACCCTTCATGGCATCTGGAAGGACCCTTTCCACATCTGGAATGACTCCTCCCGGTATGCGCACGGAGTGCACATTGGTTTTTTTCCCCTCTCTTGCTGCCATTTCCCAAAGGGACCCCATTACGCGCCTGACGTTGGAGCTCCCAACTACCAGTAAGCCCACCCTCTGCGACCGCCCGGATCTTGCAGACTGAGGGGCAACCTCTGGAACAGGACAAGCAGCCATGTCAGGCCGAAGATCAGTATCAGCCTGAGACAGAGCCTGAAACCGGTTCGTCAGACAAACTGGAGAGGTCTTCCGTTCAGCCCTCCGGAATGTCTTTCGCCCCCTGCCACACCTTGAGACGACCTCCCACTCTACCACAGGTGAGGAATCAGCCTCAATGCGGGCAGTATCCCGGGCAACCACAGTCGTAGTCCGATCGGGGGATGCGTGGGACGAGCTGGCCGTCCCCGACACTTGTGAAATGATCGTATGGGAAAATCCCCACTTCATGGCTACCTCGGAGATGCTGTGTCTAGCACATTGGATCACCAATCACAGCTGTCAATTATAAATTTTCACCAATCACCAGAAATTTTATCTCCACCAAGTTGTATCTCAGTCCTAGGTAATTGCATTGATGAATTAAAGTCACCCAACCCAGTTGACATAATCTGCCTCTCTGAACACCATGTGACCACCGGTATAGGAACTAGGCCTAAGCACAATGAGAGACTCAGACAGGAGAGTACTGCAAATGTTAGAATAAGGAAAGGTTCTCATAAAAGTATAATTAAAAATAATGTAAGTATATTTCATCAAAATATTGGGAGTTTAAAGAATAAAATAGATGAGCTTCTGGTTTGTTTAGAAGATTTAGAAGCTGAGGATGAAATAGATATACTATGCCTGTCTGAGCATCACATTGTTACTGATATGGATAAGGTAAATGTAAGTGGATATAAGCTCTCTGCACATGTAATTAGAGAAAATATGGAGAAAGGAGGAGTTGCCATATATGTCAAAAGTTGTCATTGTGCAAAAAGTATAGAAACAAAAAAGTTAGTGTAGAGAAACATATAGAAGCATGTGCCTGTGAGCTTAAATTAAATAAAGGCACATTTATAATTGTAACTGTATATAGGTTGCCATCGGGAAATTTTCATCTATTTCTGAAAAATTTGGACTCCTTGTTGTGCTATCTGTCAGACCGGGGGAAGCAAATTATTTGTGGGAACTTCATGTAGATTCTCTGAAAGATGGTAACAGGAAAAATGACCTTGAAGTATTACTCGGTTCTTTCAATTTGACACCCGTTATTGATTTTCCTACTTGGGTGGTAAAAGATAGCAGCTCACTGATAGATAATTTCTTTATAGACCAAGATAAGTTTAACCAGATAAATGCTCAGCCTGTTGAATGGTCTTTCTGATCATGGTGCACAGCTAGTTACAATATATGACATAGCTCCATTCAGCAGTACTAAACAGTCCTCCAAAGTAGTACGTTCAGTCAATGATTTAACAATTGCAAATTTCAGGGAAAGCCTACAGCAGTTAGACTGGGATGATGTGTACCGTGAACCTGATGCCAATTTAAAATATAATTTATTTCATGACACTTTTGTAAATGCATTTGAAAACTGCTTCCCCAAGAAAATAGTTAAATATACTCGTAAGAAACCATGTAACAAACCATGGTTTACTAAGGGTATAAAAATATCTTGTAACCGGAAAAGGGAAATGTATCTGACAGCAAGAAAGAGTAGTGACCCAGAAACTATCAAACATTATAAAAACTATTGTGCAATATTAAGAAAAGTTATTAAAAAATCCAGAAGTATGTGTATCATGGCTGAAATCAACAACTCTGATAATAAAATTAAAACAATTTGGAATATAATTAAAAGAGAAACAGGTCAACCAAGAGCACAGGAAGACAGTATTACCATCAAATTGAATGAAAACTTTACGAACAAAAAATCAGAAGTTGAAAATATTTTTAATAATCATTTTCTAAATGTTGTGGATATAGTAGGATCCAGGCTGTTAATGGAAGAGGCCATACCTATGCAATTTGATACAATTGAAATCCCACTCACTTCTCCCTCTGAAATTAGGAAAATAATAAACTTGCTTAAAAGCAAAAACTCACATGGAATTGACGGGATTTCCAGCAAAATACTAAAAGCTTGTTCTCAACAGATAAGTAAGATTCTCAGCCATCTGTGTAATAGCTCTCCGGAACAGGGCATTTTCCCTCATAGACTGAAATATGCTATTGTTATACCTTTGCATAAAAAAGGGGATAGATCTGATGTCAACAATTACCGTCCAATCTCCCTTCTAACAGCTTTATCCAAAATTTTTGAGAAAGTAATGTATTCAAGAGTAGCTTCACATATCTGTAAAAATGAAGTACTAACAAAATGTCAGTTTGGTTTCCAGAAAGGTTTTTCAACAGAAAATGCCATATATGCTTTCACCGATCAAATTTTGAATGATCTGAATAACCGAACACCACCCATTGGGATTTTTTGTGATCCCTCAAAGGCTTTTGATTGTGTAAATCATGAAATTCTGCTAGACAAGCTCAAGTATTGTGGCATGAGTGGGACAGTGCACAAATGGTTTAATTCGTACCTAACTGGAAGAGTGCAGAAAGTTGAAATAAGCAGTTCTCATAATATGCAAAGATCAGCACATTCCTCAAACTGAGGAACTATCAAGAATGGGGTTCCACAAGGGACGGTCTTGGGTCCTTTGTTGTTCTTAATATATATTAATGACTTGCCATTCTATATTCATGAAGAGGCAAAGTTAGTTCTCTTTGCTGATGATACAAGTATAGTAATCACACCTGACAAACAAGAATTAACTGATGAAATTGTCAATAATGTGTTTCAGAAAATTACTAAGTGGTTCCTTGTAAACGGACTCTCACTGAATTTTGATAAGACACAGTACATACAGTTCCGTACAGTAAATGGTATGACGCCATTAATAAATATAGACCTTAATCAGAAGCATATAGCTAAGGTAGAATATTTAAAATTTTTAGGTGTGTCCATTGATGAGAGATTAAATTGGAAGAAACACATTGATGATCTGCTCAAACGTTTGAGTTCAGCTACTTCCGCAATAAGGGTCATTGCAAATTTTGGTGATTAACATCTTAGTAAATTAGCTTACTACGCCTATTTTCACTCATTGCTTGCATATGGCATCATATTTTGGGGTAATTCATCACTGAGGAATAAAGTATTTATTGCACAAAAGCGTGTAATCAGAATAATAGCTGGAGTCCACCCAAGATCATCCTGCAGACATTTATTTAAGGATCTAGGGATATTCACAGTAGCTTCTCAGTATATATACTCTCTTATGAAATTTGTTATTAACAACCAAACCCAATTCAAAAGTAATAACAGTGTGCGTAACTACAATAAAAGGAGAAAGAATGATCTTCACTCTTCAAGACTAAATCTTTCTTTGGCACAGAAAGGGGTGAATTATACTGCCACTAAAGTCTTTGGTCACTTACCAAATAGTATCAAAAGTCTGACAGATAACCAACAAGTATTTAAGAAGAAATTAAAAGAATTTCTGAATGACAACTCCTTCTACTCCATAGAGGAATTTTTAGATATAAATTAAGAGAAAAAAGAAAAAGAAAAAAAACAAATAAATCATAAAAAATTTAAAAAAAACAAAAAAATAAAAAAGTTGTTATATTAACTTAATTATGTTGTTAAATTAACTTAATTATGTCATGTACTGGAAAATTTAACTCGTTCCACATCATTACGAAATATCGTATTCATGATCCATGGAACTAGTATTAATCTAATCTAATCTAATCTAATCTAACACGTGTGCACTGACTATAACACCACGTTCAAACTCACTTAAATCTTGATAACCTGCCATTGTAGCAGCAGTAACTGATGTAACAACTGTGCCAGACACTTGTTGTCTTATATAGGTGTTCCCGACCACAGCACTGTATGCTGCCTGTGTCTGCTTGTGTCTGTGTATGTGTGGATGGATGTGTGTGTGTGTGCGGGTGTATGCCTGTCCTTTTTTCCCCCTGGGGTGGGTCTTTCCGCTCCCGGGATTGGGGTGGCTCCTTGCCCTCTCCCTTGGAGCCCATATCCTTTTGTCTTTCCTTCTCCTTCCCTCTTTCCTGACGAGGCGGCCATTGGTTGCGAAGGCTGGGATTTTGTGTGTGTGTTTGTGTTTGTTTGTGTGTCTGTCGACCTGCCAGCGCTTTTGTTTGGTGGGTTTCATCATCTTTCTTTTTGGATATATTTTTCCCGCGTGGAATGTTTCCCTCTATTATATATATATATATATATATATATATATATATATATATATATATATATATATATATATATATATATATATATATATATATATATATATATATATATATATATATATGGGTCTTTAAATATGTCTGCTTATGTCTGTATATGTGTGGATGGATGTGTGTGCGAGTGTATACCCGTCCTTTTTTCCCCCTAAGGTAAGTCTTTCCGCTCCCGGGATTGGAATGACTCCTTACCCTCTCCCTTAAAACCCACATCCTTTCGTCTTTCCCTCTCCTTCCCTCTTTCCTGATGAGGCAACAGTTTGTTGCGAAAGCTTGAATTTTGTGTGTATGTTTGTGTGTCTGTCGACCTGCCAGCACTTTCATTTGGTAGGTCACATCATCTTTGTTTTTATATATATATATATATATATATATATATATATATATATATATATATATATATATATATATATATATAATAGAAGGAAACATTCCACGTGGAAAAAATTATATATAAAAACAAAGATGAGGTGACTTACCGAACGAAAGCGCTGGCAGGTCGATAGACACACAAACAAACACAAACATACACACAAAATTCAAGCTTTCGCAACACACTGTTGCCTCATCAGGAAAGAGGGAAGGAGAGGGGAAGACGAAAGGAAGTGGGTTTTAAGGGAGAGGGTAAGGAGTCATTCCAATCCCGGGAGCGGAAAGACTTACCGTAGGGGGAAAAAAGGACAGGTATACACTCGCACACAAGCACATATCCATCCACACATACAGACACAAGCAGACATATTTAAAGACAAAGAGTTTGGGCAGAGATGTCAACGAGGCAGAAGTGTAGAGGCAAAGAAGTTGTTGAAAGACAGGTGAGGTATGAGTGGCGGCAACTTGAAATTAGTGGAGATTGAGGCCTGGCGGATGACGAGAAGAGAGGATATACTGAAGGGCAAGTTCCCATCTCCGGAGTTCGGATAGGTTGGTGTTGGTGGGAAGTATCCAGATAACCCGGACGGTGTAACACTGTGCCAAGATGTGCTGGCTGTGCACCAAGGCATGTTTGGCCACAGGGTGATCCTCATTACCAACAAACACTCTCTGCCTGTGTCCATTCATGCGAATGGACAGTTTGTTGCTGGTATATTTCCCACATAGAATGCATCACAATGTAGGCAGGTCAGTTGGTAAATCACGTGGGTGCTTTCACATGTGGCTCTGCCTTTGATCGCGTACACCTTCCGGGTTACAGGACTGGAGTAGGTGGTGGTGGGAGGGTGCATGGGACAGGTTTTGCATCGGGGGCGGTTACAAGGATAGGAGCGAGGGTAGGGAAGGTGGTTTGGGGATTTCATAGGGATGGACTAACAGGTTACGAAGGTTAGGTGGACGGCGGAAAGACACTCTTGGCGGAGTGGGGAGGATTTCATGAAGGATGGATCTCATTTCAGGGCAGGATTTGAGGAAGTCGTATCCCTGCTGGAGAGCCACATTCAGAGTCTGGTCCAGTCCCGGAAAGTATCCTGTCACAAGTGGGGCACTTTTGTGGTTCTTCTGTGGGGGATTGTGGGTTCGAGGGGACGAGGAAGTGGCTCTGGTTATTTGCTTCTGTACCAGGTCGGGAGGGTAGTTGCGGGATGTGAAAGCTGTTTTCAGGTTGTTGGTGTAATGATTCAGGGATTCCGGACTGGAGCAGATTCATTTGCCACGAAGACCTAGGCTGTAGGGAAGGGACCGTTTGATGTGGAATGGGTGGCAGCTGTCATAATGGAGGTACTGTTGCTTGTTGGTGGGTTTGATGTGGATGGACGTGTGAAGTTGGCCATTGCACAGGTGGAGGTCAACGTCAAGGAAAGTGGCATGGGATTTGTAGTAGGACCAGGTGAATCTGATGGAACCAAGGGAGTTGAGGTTGGAGAGGAAATTATGGAGTTCTTCTTCACTGTGAGTCCAGATCATGAAGATGTCATCAATAAATCTGTACCAAACTTTCGGTTGGCAGACTTGGGTAACCAAGAAGGCTTCCTCTAAGTGACCCATGAATAGGTTGGCGTACGAGGGGGCCATCCTGGTACCCATGGCTGTTCCCTTTAATTGTTGGTATGTCTGGCCTTCAAAAGTGAAGAAGTTGTGGGTCAGGATAAAGCTGGCTAAGGTAATGAGGAAAGAGGTTTTAGGTAGGGTGGCAGGTGATCGGCGTGAAAGGAAATGCTCCATCGCAACGAGGCCCTGGACATGCGGAATATTTGTGTATAAGGACGTGGCATCAATGGTTACAAGGATGGTTTCCGGGGGTAACAGATTGGGTAAGCATTCCAGGCGTTCAAGGAAGTGGTTGGTGTCTTTGATGAAGGATGGGAGACTGCATGTAATTGGTTGAAGGTGTTGATCTATGTAGGCAGCAACAAACTGTCCATTCGCATGAATGGACACAGGCAGACAGTGTTTGTTGGTAATGAGGATCACCCTGTGGCCAAACATGCCTTGGTGCACAGCCAGCACGTCTTGGCAGTGTTACACCGTCCGGGTTATCTGGATACTTCCCACCAACACCAACCTATCCGAACTCCGGAGATGGGAACTTGCCCTTCAGTATATCCTCTCTTCTCGTCATCCGCCAGGCCTCAATCTCCACTAATTTCAAGTTGCCGCCACTCATACCTCACCTGTCTTTCAACAACTTCTTTGCCTCTACACTTCTGCCTCGACTGACATCTCTGCCCAAACTCTTTGTCTTTAAATATGTCTGCTTGTGTCAGTATGTGTGGATGGATATGTGCGTGTGTGCGAGTGTATACCTGTCCTTTTTTCCCCCTACGGTAAGTCTTTCCGCTCCCGGGATTGGAATGACTCCTTACCCTCTCCCTTAAAACCCACTTCCTTTCGTCTTCCCCTCTCCTTCCCTCTTTCCTGATGAGGCAACAGTTTGTTGCGAAAGCTTGAATTTTGTGTGTGTGTTTGTGTTTGTTTGTGTGTCTATCGACCTGCCAGTGCTTTTGTTCGGTAAGTCACCTCATCTTTGTTTTTATATATAATTTTTCCCACGTGGAATGTTTCCTTCCATTATATATATATATATATATATAGAGAGAGAGAGAGAGAGAGAGAGAGGGGGGGGGGGGGGGGGAACATTCCACTTGGGAAAAATTACATATAAAAATAAAGATGAGGTGACTTACCAAACGAAAGCGCTGGCAGGTCGATAGACACACAAACATACACACAAAATTCTAGCTTTCGCAACCAACGGTTGCCTCATCAGGAAAGAGGGAAGGAGAGGGAAAAATGAAAGGATGTGGGTTTTAAGGGAGAGGGTAAGGAGTCATTCCAATCCCGGGAGCGGAAAGACTTACCTTAGGGGGAAAAAAGGACAGGTATATACTCGCGCACACACACACATATCCATCCACACATACAGACACAGGCAGACATATTTAAATATGTCTGCTTGTGTCTGTATATGTGTGGATGGATATGTGTGTGTGTGCGAGTGTATACCCGTCCATTTTTCCTTTTTTCCCCCCTAAGGTAAGTCTTTCCGCTCCCGGCATTGGAATGACTCCTTACCCTCTCCCTTAAAACCCACTTCCTTTCGTCTTCCCCTCTCCTTCCCTCTTTCCTGATGAGGCAACAGTTTGTTGCGAAAGCTTGAATTTTGTGTGTATGTTGGTGTTTGTTTGTGTGTCTGTCGACCTGCCAGCACTTTCATTTGGTAAGTCACATCATCTTTGTATTTAGATATATATTTCCTACGTGGAATGTCTCCCTCTATTATAACCATATCATTAATTTGAACGCAACAATTACGTTTGTTATTGTCGCTGTTGCATCTCGAAATCTTTCCTGTCGTCTTATTTTCTCTTTATTTCCTCTTTCTGTTTTTACCAGTAGTCTCACTTTCTATTCACCTTCCCCTTTTTACCATAATACAATTTTATCCCGCCTATATATACTCTATAATACGTAACCCACTTCCAAACCATAACAAAAAAAAAAATAATTTTATTTTGCGCTTTGAACAATACCGTTGCTATAAAATCCACCGTTTCTAGTTCAATAACAGCTGCTTTCACGTATTAAACAACCATTTCGGCTAGTTCTAATAACTTTTACTTTATTTCCACTTCCGTTTTTCGCACATCACTGATCATTTTTAGCCGCTCCCCACAGGTTTTAACGTCATTATTTACAATTGTTAGCCCCATTTTCGTAATCTCTCACCACAACACCACTCCTTTTAATACATTTACACGTTTTTTCGAAATTTTCCCGAATTTCTCCATCCTTTAACGTGTTTTAGCGGCAACACAACCACCTAACCTTCATGCACATTGCTGTCTACCAACCCAAGTTCACCACAGGATCAACTTAACCAAAACTTTTTCACCTTTTTTCATACCAGATCTCCAGTTATTTTCTAGTTCACCCTTATCTCTCCCCATATATTTGTATCTTTCATTTCCATTTCAACCGCATGTTACACTTTCCACCTTCTAATACCATGTCACCCTCACAACACCCCCACAATGACCCCATTAAGTTTTATTTACATTCCCTCCGCAAACATGCCTTCACCCTAGCCAGATTACGCTCGCATATTTTATTTTCTCAGGTTTGTCTGACATTTGGCATAACCCCCAAAGGCCTCACACTTAAAGTTCTCATCTCTGGCTGCAACCCTTCTTTCCATCTGTCCCTATACCAGTTCCAAACTGAACAATCCATTGCCCTCACCCACCAATCCTTCACCTACACATCAACTCAGCCAATGAACACACCCGTCAACTCCTATCCTTAATAAAAGTCCTCAATCTTTCCTCTCCCACATCCACACCGGCTATTCACAGCATCCTCCTACAGGCCAACCGCAAATTAGAGCAGCATGCCACCCTTCACCTCAAAAAACTATCCAATCTCCTGGTTTCCCACCTCCGGAAAGGCAACTCACTCACCCTTCACAACCTTTCCAGCAAACCTCAACCACCTCTCATTGCACACAAACCCAGTCTCTCCCATGTACTCAGTCTCCCACTTCCAGCTCCACTCCCTCCAAAACCTCAAAATTCCAAGCAACACAATCTGGCACCACAACACCCTAATTCAGTAGTTAACCTTTCCTCCAAACCTCTCTCCCAATCCGAAACCTCTGTCCTATCCAAAGGCCTCACCTTCAGCCCCACTCCCAGATTCAACCAAACAGCCCACGTCAAAGATTTACTGTCCTACACTCGTACTCTCTGCTGGAAGTATCACTTTGCCACGAAGAAAAATGATCCTAATCCTACCCCTAATGATCCAACTCCCCAAGACACTATCCAAATTGAATCCTGCCTGGAACAGTTCCGTCCTCCGTCACAGCGAGACCCACCTCCTCTTCCTCAAAATCACCCTCTCCAAACCTTCCAGGAATTTCTGACTTCCAGCCTTGCCTCTCAATCCTTCTTAAAAAACCTTAATCCTACTCCCAACATCACCACTGCTGAAGCCCAGGCTATCCGTGATCTGAAGGCTGACCAGTCCATCATCATTCTTCCGGCGGACAAGGGTTGCACGACGTGGTACTTGATCGTCGGGAGTATGTGGCTGAGGGACTGCGTCAGCTTTCAGACAACACCACATACAAAGTTCGCCAAGGTAATCCCATTCCTGATGTCCGGGCGGAGCTTCAAGGAATCCTCAGAACCTTAGGCCCCCTACAAAACCTTTCACCTGACTCCATCAACCTCCTGACCCCACCGACACCCCGCACCCCTACCTTCTACCTTCTTCCTAAAATTCACAAACCCAATCATCCTGGCCGCCCCATTGTAGCTGGTTACCAAGCCCCCACAGAACGTATCTCTGCCTACGTAGATCAACACCTTCAACCCATTACGTGCAGTCTCCCATCCTTCATCAAAGACACCAACCACTTTCTCGAACGCCTGGAATCCTTACCCAATCCATTACCCCCAGAAACCATCCTTGTAACCATTGATGCCACTTCCTTATACGCAAATATCCCACACGTCCAGGGCCTCGCTGCGATGGAGCACTTCCTTTCACGCCGATCACCTGCCACCCTACCTAAAACCTCTTTCCTCATTACCTTAGCCAGCTTCATCCTGACCCACAACTTCTTCACTTTTGAAGGCCAGACATACCTACAATTAAAGGGAACAGCCATGGGTATCAGGATGGCCCCTTCGTACGCCAACCTATTCATGGGCCGCTTAGAGGAAGCCTTCTTGGTTACCCAGGCCTGCCAACCGAAAGTTTGGTACAGATTCATTGATGACATCTTCATGATCTGGACTCACAGTGAAGAAGAACTCCAGAATTTCCTCTCCAACCTCAACTCCTTTGGTTCCATCAGATTCACCTGGTCCTACTACAAATCCCATGCCACTTTCCTTGATGTTGACCTCCACCTGTCCAATGGCCAGCTTCACACGTCCGTCCATCAAACCCACCAACAAGCAACAGTACCTCCATTACGACAGCTGCCACCCATTCCACATCAAACGGTCCCTTCCCTACAGCCTAGGTCTTCGTGGCAAACGAATCTGCTCCAGTCCGGAATCCCTGAACCATTACACCAACAACCTGACAACAGCTTTCGCATCCCGCAACTACTCTCCCGACCTGGTACAGAAGCAAATAACCAGAGCCACTTCCTCATCCTCTCAAACCCAGAACCTCCCACAGAAGAACCACAAAAGTGCCCCACTTGTGACAGGATACTTTCCGGGACTGGATCAGATTCTGAATGTGGCTCTCCAGCAGGGATACAACTTCCTCAAATCCTGCCCAGAAATGAGATCCATCCTTCATGAAATCCTCCCCACTCCACCAAGAGTGTCTTTCCGCCGTCCACCTAACTTCGTAACCTCTTAGTTCATCCCTATGAAATCCCCAAACCACCTTCCCTACCCTCTGGCTCCTACCCTTGTAACCGCCCCCGGTGTAAAACCTGTCCCATGCACCCTCCCACCACCACCTACTCCAGTCCTGTAACCCGGAAGGTGTACACGATCAAAGGCAGAGCCACGTGTGAAAGCACCCATGTGATCTACCAACTGACCTGCCTACACTGTGACGCATTCTATGTGGGAATGACCAGCAACAAACTGTCCATTCGCATGAATGGACACAGGCAGACAGTGTTTGTTGGTAATGAGGATCACCCTGTGGCTAAACATGCCTTGGTGCACGGCCAGCACATCTTGGCACAGTGTTACACGGTCCGGGTTATCTGGATACTTCCCACTAACACCAGCCTATCCGAACTCCAGAGATGGGAACTTGCTCTTCAACATATCCTCTCTTCCCGTTATCCACCAGGCCTCAATCTCCGCTAATTTCAAGTTGCCGCCACTCATACCTCACCTGTCATTCAACAACATCTTTGCCTCTGCACTTCTGCCTCGACTGACATCTCTGCCCAAACTCTTTGTCTTTAAATATGTCTGCTTGTGTCTGTATATGTGTGGATGGATATGTGTGTGTGTGCGAGTGCATACCCGTCCTTTTTTCCCCTTAAGGTAAGTCTTTCCGCTCCCGGGATTGGAATGACTCCTTACCCTCTCCCTTAAAACCCACATCCTTTCGTCTTTCCCTCTCCTTTCCTCTTTCCTGATGAGGCAACAGTTTGTTGCGAAAGCTTGAATTTTGTGTGTATGTTTGTGTTTGTTTGTGCGTCTGTCTACCTGCCAGCACTTTCATTTGGTAAGTCACATCATCTTTGTTTTTAGATATATATTTCCTACGTGGAATGTTTCCCTCTGTTATAACCATATATATATATATTTCTGCATCCAGCAGAGAAAACGAGAGAGATGACATTTATTTACTTATTTGTTGCCAGATCTGTGATGTCACCAAACTCCTATTGAAATATGGACCTACATGGTTCGAAAATAGCAGCTACTCTTCTTCTATGACAGTGAAGGCTCTTGTTTTCCCAAATGTGTCTGTAAGTAACTTGTGTAATATTCATATTATATATTTTTTATATTTATATATTTGAGTTAGAAGAAAAGGCTAGTGTCAATGAACTTGTATTCTGCAG
Source organism: Schistocerca serialis cubense (assembly GCF_023864345.2). Lineage (NCBI taxonomy): Eukaryota > Metazoa > Arthropoda > Insecta > Orthoptera > Acrididae > Schistocerca > Schistocerca serialis. Next base: position 454,776,885 of record NC_064639.1, on the reverse strand, counting down.
TATAATGTAAATATACACTGAAGAGCAATTGCATTATTGATAATTGTCATGTTGGAGGGGTAGACGTTCAGGGAACGGTTTGAGCTGCCTTTATGAATGGAACAGCTCTCTCTGGTACAGAAGTTATCAGACTTACTGGCTGAGAGGAGGTTAGACATACAATTTAAGAACGTTTGATTGTGGCCACCAAATCAGGATTAAATCCAGGAACATTCTATCTCTGTAGTTAAACAAGCACTGACTTTATCATGATTCACCATGTTGATTGTACACATTAAGCATTCTAAGATAAAACTGATTCAACAGTGTTTGTATCTGTGATTTTTGTAATGTCTTTATATCCCCACATAACTTTTTGCACATATAGATCATTGTATAGAAACCACTATCTTTTTTTTAAAAAGAATGGAATGTGAAATATCTCATCGTTGTCAGTCAGCTAAAGTGTGCTAAAACAATATAGATTTGAGTTTATAAATTAAAAAGAAAAACCTGGGACATCTCTTTTGCTATATAGTTTTGTAAGGTATATAATATCTTGTTCTTAGCTATGGCTACTTGCATTGGCACCTACCACAACACTGTTAACCTTGTCTCAAATGTTTTACATTCTCATAAATATACTGCCTCTGAAGTAAGACATAGGCACAGATAATAAATTAATTCACCTAGTTAATGAAGCTCAAGCTGAAAAACCAGCAGGCATAATCCATATCTCTTCAGGCATGGGGGTTACCTTCATAGTCTCTGATGTTATTGAATGTAGCATAGGTTAAAATTCAGGAGTAAGTAAGAAACACAAATTTTTATGTTTTCTCCAAGAAAATTCCTGCCCCGAGATACAGGCCACCAAAGATGGCATTGCGAACACCGTGCAAATTTTGGAAAAAATTTTAAAATGCTGTATCTGTGTAACAGCTTAGATAGTTTGTTAGTGTTTTTTTATTTGAAAGATAGTTGCTTTATGATTACAATGGTATCCTATGTTTGGACATACCTGTCAAATTTCTTTTACTGGTGCCTTTCAAATTTTTTTTTTATAATTTACAGAAAAAACCTTTTTTCAAAAATGCCTATCCAGAGAAGTTAGGTTTTTTCCTGTTTAGTACCATGTAGTACTATATTCTCTGTAAAGGAGAGCTTCCACTTTTAAGTTGAACAGCTTTTATTTGAAAAAATCATTCTTTTCAACTTTCAAGGGTAATGTGTGTCTTTGCTGAAGTTGTTTCTTATTAATTTCTTTGTTACAATGTTTATTTCTATTGTCTTTGTTGTAGTTTTTTCTTATCACCTTCTTTGTTGCAGTTATTTCTTTTCACCTTCATTGCTGAGATATTTCTTACACTTCATTGTTGTTTCTTGTTAGTTTCTTTGTCATGGTTGTTCATTGGAGGTTTCTGTGTTGTAGTTGTTCAGTGCTAGTTTGTTTACTGAAGAGGATTCTAAGAAATCTGCGGACATCCAGTGAGTCTGTGTTTTTGTGAGGAATTTGCCAGTTGACACAGTTGCAGTGTGTTTTGTGAAAAGGGCTGTTTGGAATGTCTTCTGACTGGGACCACAGGAGAGTGAAGTGTGCTGATGATTTGCATGTCCGTAAAAGAATGATGTATAAGACAAACAAAAAACAGACTTTGTTCAGGTTGGCAATAATGGTTCTCATTTGAAGACTGTTTCAAAGTGAAGATGTTTCCAGTGACGACTTTTTTGTGTCCTAAATGTTTTGACAGAATAACAACAATGATAGTATCTGAACAAGGTGAAGCCTCCCATGGTGCAGATTTTGCATCAGTAGAGGAAGAATTAAATACCCTGAATCTGTCAACTACAGAGGTACGTGTTAATCCTATTAAGAAACTGTGGTCAGTGAAGTTGAGTCATAAGCTCTATGCATCAAGAAAGCACAGAGAAATTACTAAAGCTATGGATGAATACACTACAGCAAAACTGACCACACTCTTCAGAGTAGAAATTTCATCTTCAGAAGAAAAAGAACCAAAGCACTCTTGCACCTATTGCCAGGAATTTTTCACATATCAATTCAGCTGTTGAATATTGTGCATCCTACAGTGAAAAGGTGCCAGTTTTAACTATTATTCCAGAGACATTTTCAAAGAAAACAATTTTGAACCTCATTCCATCAGTATCAATGTATATGGTAGACAAATCAAGAAATGTGAGGTCTGTAAAAGGAGTCTTTGGAAGACCAGATCCCTATTATGATCATCCTGTGGAAGCAGCTAAAGTTTAAATAGTTCAGCCATTTTATCTGGAAGATAAATGGTACTGTTCTTGCCAGAGTGCCAACAAAAATGACACTATAACTGTAACAGTTGAATGTCAAAAAGTTGTGAAAGTGAAGAGGTACAGCACTCACATTATTAAAGGAACTTTTGCAATTTATAAACGCAACTTTACAAATTCACATATTGGAAGATCAAAATATTATGCACTACAACCTAAGTGGGTAATTACACACCCACCTAGAGATGTCCGTTTGTGTGTGTACTGCGCAAATTTTGAACGTGTGTGGTAAGTTTGAAGAACTTACTGGAGCATGTGACATGACACCTTGGTTGGGCGTGTAAAGTCATTAGTAGCCTGTGACGTAAAGTGAGAGACTTGTTTGTTTCAAGAATGTGGTGACTGCCCTGGAAAGGGAGGTCTGTCTTTACAGACACTTGGCCTAGAAGACATATCAGATAACTCTGCAGAAGTTACATATACGACATGGGAGTAAAATAAACTAATTAAGAAAACTGTTGTCTTTGACAGTTTCATTGATGAACTTGGTAAATGGTCAGTGAAAGCAGTAACACATCAGCATCTGAAGAAATTGCAACAACAACAACACATTGCAGAAGTGAAAGGACGTGTACAGGCTGAAGAACTATGTTTAGTGCTTCACTGTGATTTTGCTGAGAACTGGTGTCTGTAATTCTCCCACAAGAAGTACAAGGGTATCGTTGGAGTAATGACAAGGTTTCAATTTTTACAGGAGTGACATATTTTCAAAAAAAGACCACAGGTGATGCAGTTATAAGATGACACAGGATATGACTCAGCACATACTTTGCTAGCAATGCGCAAAATTCTTCAACTGCAAACAGGCAGAGAAGATCATCATTTTTTCTGATGGTGCACCTAGTCATTTTAAAAATCATTACCAACTGTTGAAACTGAGTAAGTTGCTTGTGCTGACTGACTGGGTATAGAGTGCTACTGGTCATAGGAAGGGGCCTTGTGATGGTGTAGGAGTCCCGCTGAAGCACCATACTAAAGAATATAATCTTCCCAGACCAAATACAGCTTTGATTCAGAATGCTGAGGATTTTACAAGAGTCGTGAAATCTTACACATCTATAGCCCTCATTCTTTTGTCCAAAGAGGAAATTGAAGAATTCCGTGAGCAGAAAAAAGAAGAACAGTCCAAACAAACTACTCAATGTGAAAGGAATTCAGAAGAAACATATTTGGACTCAAAGTGATGGACGAACTCATATTGCACCTACTTTAAAGAGCAAGAAAGAAGAAATTTCGTTCATTCGGCCAACACCTCAGAAACAGCAGGATAACGTTCAGATTCACAACCTGGGAAGGGAGATGTTTGTGGCATGTGTATATGACTGTGACTGGTGGATTGCAGAGAACAGACATCAGTTATGAGTTAAATGACATTGTAGTGAACTTTATGCTACCACATGGACCAGCTGCTGGATGTAGGTTTCCAGCTGAAGGACAGCAACAATGCCATCAGTGCTCACTTCCTGTTCACAATGTTTTGAAGATTGTAAGTGCTCCAGTTCCTATTGGTTCAACAGGAGGGCATCACTCTATATCAAAGGAAGATACTGCAGCAGTGGAACACATTTTTAGTTCACTGACTGGCTAATTTCAGTACAAAACTAAGTGCACACAAGTTGTATATTGAAACCTTTAAGTCTTTGGACCTTTTGCATACATTTTGGAACCATTTAAAATGCTTGAAAAATGAGTCTCTTACTCATCTTTCAGAACTAAAATTATGTTAAATAATGATAGGTTTTGATTTTCATGAGCCTGTTATGTGATACTGTGGTAATAGAACAGGTTTTATGTATGTCAAAAGTGGAAGCTCTCCTTTCAGGGAATGTAGAACTAATGGTACCAATCAACTGAAAAAATCACAATTTTATGGATTGGCATTTTTGAAAAAAAAATTATTTCCATAAATTATTAAAAAAAGGTAGTTGAGAGCACTATAGTAAAAGAACTTGGACAGGTAAGTCCAAATGGAGGATTTTTTTGTAATCATAAAGAAATTATCTTTCAAATAAAAAAAACAACAAAATATGTAGAACTGTTCCAGAGATACAGCATTTTAAAATTTTTCCAAAATTTGCATCTTCAAAATTGTACTTGCAGTGTCATCTTTGTAGGGCTGTATCGCAGATCAGAAATTTTTTTGGAGAAAACAAAAAAAAAGTGTTCCTTCCTTCATTTTAACATATGCTAAATTCAGTAACATCCGAGACTATGAAGGTAAGATTTTTTCCTAGCCTGCCTGAATTGATATGGACTATGCCAGCATGAAAAAAGAGGACATTGATAATAGGTCCCTAGATGCATTGTGATATGTCAAAACTGAGGGGAGTGAGATGCTACATAGTGTTTGATTAAATCACAAAAAAAAAACATCGCAATTTTTCGGTAGATAATGGAGGTTGTACAATTTATTTTGTGATAACATGTGACTACTCAAGCTGTTCAAACCATCGCCTCACTATGGTATGTAGAAGCCATCACCCTTTATCAGTTACTCTAAAAACCTTATGTCACAAAGCAGTGAGATTAGTATAACTGTGTGAAGACCACTATTGGTTACTTGAAGTGCCATTCAGTCAGTGTCCATGTAAAAATTTGTTGAAAAGCCTTCTAGTCAGTAGATTCCTATTGCCAGTAAAGTAGAGGGATTCTGAATGGAGCCAATGGTTTGGATGATGAAAAGGGTAGAGGCAATGACAGGCAACTGGAGAGAAGGCAAAGACAAATGAGGTATTAATGAAAGATGAATTCATAATGGAGCCATAGGTTCTGTTTTACAGTCTGTTCCCATTGGGCATTTCAGAGATTTGAGATGGAAATCAAAGATGAGACCTAAACTTAAAGATGCAAAAGTACAAATGTAAACAAAAGATAGGATAACACAGAGAAAAATATTGGAAGGGCGAAGAAACTTAAAGTTAAATAATGAAAAGCAAATATTGATATGCAAGCGTGTGTTGGAGGAGGAGGAGGAGAGGGGGGGAGGGAGAGAGAGAGGATGTCCATGCAGAATATAAATGAAGAAAACAAACTGTGAAAGATGACAATTAAGAAATCAATGTGAGAAAATTAACATAAATTATGACTAAGTATATGGTGAGACGACAGTTTGAAAGCTTGTCGTTACCTCTGGAGTTTGCCATCAGTGGTGTTGAAAGACAAATGCCAAGTACCGAGGTCAGCATTGTTATAATCTGCAATGTGCTCAAGAATTATATGTTGATGTTGTATAAGGCTCATTTTGGCAGGTAGAACTGCCAGTGCTTGACACATGTCACGTATTTGAAGCTCCATTGTGCACAATTGTTTCATTTTACATTGTTGTAATGGAACACATGGTATGTAAGATTCTTATACTTCCCCAATATTTGTGATGGAACAATTATGTCTGTTTGCTAGCCACTGGACCAGGGCTGACATACATAGGGCTACTGAAGACCAAATAGAAAGATTTTCCATTATCTTTATTGTAAAATGATAGGTAACAGCCAAAATATGTTGTCTGTAGGCATTCATTGCTAACTGATAGTTTGGTGGTGTCATGTGGTTGAGAACTGGAGGTTAGATGATGGATTGCACATTCCCACTGGGAAATTTTGACCGGTTTATGAGAATTTTGGATTCCTTACTGTAGTATCACTCAGACAGCAGCAAGCAGTTAGTAATTTGTGGTGACTTCAGTGTAGATTATCTAAAGAATTCTGATAGGAAAAATGATCTGGAAACCTTATTTAGATCTTACATTTTGATGTCAGAATGGAAGACAGTAGGACTGTGATTGATAATGTTTTCTTTGATTAAGCTCAAAGTAAGAAAATAACCGTTCATCCAGTAACAACTGTTCTCTCTAATAATAATGTACAGTTAGTTAGGATAAATAAGACAGTGCCTTGCAGTATTGATACTCCTCAGTGGAAATCAGAATTACTAGTGACTCCAGAACAATGATCTGGGATTAAATTTATAATGAACCAAATGCTGATGTAAAATTAAATCTAGTCCACAACAAATTCATATCATTTTTCTGAAAACAGCTTTCCCCGTAAGATAATCAGGAAGAACATTAAATCACCCATGTAAAAAAGCATGGTTCACAAGAGGGATTAAAGTATCTTTTGAAAGAAAAGGAAAATGTATCTGTTGGCAAGAACGAGTAGAGATTCTGCAGTAGTTGCACACTTTAAAAACTACTAAGAAAAGTTATTGAAAATTCAAAGAACATACACATAATGTCAGAAATCAGTAATTCAGACAGAGAGATATGCCAACCAGCCACAGAAAATGACATCAACACAATTTAATTGAATGGAAGGCCCGTAAATGATGAGTCATAGGTAGCAAATATGTCTAATTTCTTAAATATAGTACAAAGTATACAGACAAACAGTTCAAAAGAAAAATCACAGCAGTATATTGAAAAACAACTAGCAAAACTTCAGTCGCATGAATGTCTAACCAGCTTCTCCTTTTGAAATTAAGAAAATTATGTAGGGGATGACAAAAGTAACTGTTTCAAAGGACTTAACAGTCCAGAATCAGAATACCAATCAGGCAAAATTGCTGTGAGCATTGTGACAACCATCCCACCAATGCATTAGGTTGAAAATACTTATTTGGTAAAACACCATGTACTTCTGCGTGAAGAAGTCTGTAACTGCCCGCTGTACATCCTTGTCTGAAAGGAATTATTCACCCTTAAGGGACCAAAGGTGTGATGATCACGTGGGGAGAGATCAGGACTGTTATAGTGTGGGTGTTAGAGTGTGTCCCACTTGATTTGGCTTAACTTCTGCATTACTGCATTTATGGTATGAGAACCTGCATTATCATGAAACCATCCTGTGTTACACTTTTCTACAATAGTGGTTTTTGACAGACATACTGCCCCAATATACATTTTTCATTATACACCACATTAATCCCTTGCCTACATGTCGTACTTTTATACATTCATTGGAGTCGTGCTACATTGCATGTACACTGCAGCAATGCTGTCGAACGGAAACTTTTTGATTACCCCTTATATATTCCCTCAAAAACAATTTGTTATAAGGACTTGGTGCTTCCAATAGAGTATTAAAGATTTATTCCCATGTAGTAAGACCACTATTATCTGAAATGTGTAACGCATCACTAACTCAAGGCATTTTTCCATAGAGACTTAAATATGCCATTGTTAACCGCCACTTTCAGAAAGCTGATAGAAAAGACGTCGTCAGGAACTACTTACCTGTTTCACTTCTGATGTCATTTTCCAAAATTTTTGAGAAGTTGATGCATTCTAGATTAGTATCTCACCTCAGTGACAATAATATCCTCCAGTTTGGATTACAGAGTAGTTGCTGTATTGGTAATGCTAGTTACATGTTCACTCACCAGATTTTACAAGCATTAAATAACAAAATTGTGCCAGTTGGTATTTTCTGTGACCTAACTAAGGCATTTGTCTGTGTGAATCACATTTTCTCTAAGATAAAGTGAGGTTTTATGGGACTGGCGGTATAGTCAATCTGTGCATAATGTTGTATTTAAGCAAAAGAATGCAGAAAGCTGTTCTTTATAAGCCAACCAATATCAGTAACATAATTCTTACTGGTGAGAAATCAATTATAAGTTTCTCCAAGGCTAAATCTTAGGTCTGCTCTTGTTCTTTATATATGCAAATATATGTAAACAGTCTTCCATTTAATACACAACAAGCAGACCTAGTTAATTTTGCAGATGACACTAGCATTGTAATCTACCCGAAGCATATGTACAGCAACAAAAGAAATTCTAAACAATGTTCTTAGAAATATCATTGACTGGTTTTCTGCAGATTTAAAATTTTAAAAATACACAACATATTCAGTACTGCACATCTAGTGTTCTGCACCAATGAAAAGTGTAATACATGGCGAGGGGATAATAAAAGAGGCTGGAAACTTCAAAATTGTTATTCCATATTGATGAGAATTTAAACTGGAAAAAGCACATTTTGGAACTCCTAAAACAATTGACTTCTGCCACTTTTGCAATTAGAATCAGTGCAAATCTTGGGAATGTTGACAATATTTTGCATATTTTCATTCAATAATGTTGTACAGAATGATGTTATGGGATAGCTCCTCTTAAAGAAAGAAAGTCTTTGTTGCACAAAAGTGTGCTATAAGAATAATACGTGGTGCTCACCCACAACCATCTTGTATACATCTGGTTAACGAGTTCAACTTCGTGAATATTGCTTCACAGTGTTTGTGTTCCCACATGAAGTGTGTTGTAAATAATCGACTGCAGTTCGAAGGAACAAAGACAAACATAATTACAATACCAGAAGAAAAAATAACTTCATTACACCACATTAGGGTCTTTTTAAGCACAAAAAGGATGCACAGTGTTACAACCAACATTTTTGATCATTTATGTGGTGACAAAAATGCCTGACAGACAGTATAGTAAAACTTGAAAATAAACTGAAAAAGTTTCCCCTTACAACTCCTATTCTGTAGAAGAATTTTTATTACTCTAATTGGTGATTTTTTCCCCCATGTAAGTGATCAGCATGTAGGCATATTTACAAATGAATATGATTCATTCCACATCATTATGATTTATTATGCTAATGACCCATGGAAAATGAAACCAACTAACTAACTCCTACAAGTCACACTTCTCTTGTTGATGTGAGTTTGCCAGTGATGATGGGATTGCTCACAAGAGTAAAAGGCATAAATTATGGCATAACAGGGGTTTTCATGTGGCTTTGGAACCATATTGGTTAGACTGGAGAGCTTAATGAATAGCACAGAGCATAATATAAGGAAGGTATATTTTTGCCACAGCAGATTTAATAGATTTACAATTTTGCAGTCATTGTTTCTTTGTTTTACATTTAAATGAACTATCAGGGTCAGAGTCTACTATCCTGATGTGCTGCATACTGCCTACCCCGGTATATTGATAGTGATATGTATGTGTGTTTTTAAACATAGACTGGTTAAAAATTATTGTTAATTTTCCCCAGTCATTTAAGACATCAAAAGTAACAGATTTTATTGCATAGTTATACTTGAAACTATTTTGGATCAAATTTAGTATCACACTTTCGGTAAAACCCATCTGTGATGAAAATTAACATACACAGGTTGTTCAAAAATATTCGCATCAAACCTCTAGGAGAGATGGATGACATCATGGGTACACTTTTGTTACAGACAAAATGTTCACTTACACTTCCTGAAAACACTTTCATTCATATTCCAAAGGCTAATACCTCGTTGATACAACAACTCTCTTCTTTCAATGGCTGTTTGTTTCAGTTCCGTACGATTGTCACATCCTATCCTCTTCCTGATGTCATCCAAATACTTTATCCTAGACTGTCCTCTTCCTTTCTTTCCCAGTTCTTTCCCCTTCAAGAATGTTATTGATGAAAGTGTTGTGTCTGATGACATGTCAAATAATTTTTTTTTTTTTTTTCCATTTCCTTTAGAATCTTCCCTCTTTATTGATTTCCTTCAAGCCCTGCAGGTATTTTTTTCTTTCCATCCAACTCATTCTTTTCATTTTCTGCCATATCCACAATTCTGCAGCTTCAAGTTGGTTACTCTCCAATTTACCCAAAGTCCAACTTTAATTTATGCAGAGCAGTATACTTCATGCAAATGATTTTGCAAAGGATTTTCTGACACATGTATTCATATATTTGCTGCTTAAAATGTTTTTTTGGACATAAATGACTTTATAGCCAGTGCAGCCCTTATCTTCACTTTGAATAAGCGTCCTTTGTCCACTCTGGTTATAATATCGAGATACCAAAGTTGTTTCACCTCATCAGTTCTGATCTCATCAATTTTTGTGTTTGTTTTAATTCCTCCCATCCTTAAATACTCACCAGACCAGTGACAACAAGATGAACTAACAGTACCTACTAACCAGCCATGCTACATACTATCCTCGCTTTTTAAATAATTTGTTAATAATAATAACTGTCCAATTTATTAACACAATACAGACGTATACACATTAAGTAGCATGCAAAAATGTCTGTTATTTCATACATTAAAAAGTTTCAAGTTTTTTCCATAGTAATTAGCATTTCTTTTCAGAGACTAGAGCTACACCATTGTCACTACCAGCACTTGATTTCATCCTCCTCTTCTCCTTGTATTTATGACTTTGACATTACATTTAGCTTATTGTCAAAGCTCCCTGTATATTTGACATAGTCTGGTTTTCGAGTGTTCATTCTCATTACATGTTAAACAGTCATAATTTGTTACTGCTTAGTGGTGTGTTGTATATGCTGTAGTATCCTGAAGCATCCAGTTGCAGTGTTGTTCTTTGTTCTGTCTTTCCAGCCATATCAATTCAGTTATATCTACATTTGCAGGGGGCATTATGTCGATCATTGCCAGTTTCTGATGGGGGCAATTCCACTTATGTTTGTCCACAAGCAAATCTGTAGACTAATGTTTCAACATTTCTACATATAATGCAGTTGTTAGTCAAATTAAAGTGTATTTTGTCGAGTTTTTCATTGCTTGGGAATTTGTCATTGAAGACGATGTACCATTCATATTTCATGGCTGACTTGATGTGAATGTTGTGTACATTTCTGTAGATGATGATCCATTTTGATCGAGGATATTTTTCTTTGACTGAATCACAGTGTACTGTTGATATTGTAAATGTCCTCTGTTGGTAAGTAATTTTGGTTTGCCCATTTTGCTGTTTGTATAACTAAACTCAGAGTAATATTGCCTGATGTGGTGATATACAGACTAATTTCAACTAGGGTTATTCATGGCTTGGTACTTTCTGTTTTATGTTTGAGTACTAGATTTCGGAGTAGGCTTGGATTTGGTTTCTCACTCCTTTCTTTATGTGCTAAATTAAAAGTGTTCGGCATTTATGTCTCGTGCTTAAAAGAAAAGCCTCCTATTGCTAATAGTAGAGTCACCACGTCGAATTGTATTTTAAACACACTTCTTCTCTATAAGAATCAGCAAAAAGCTCATTGGATGTTGTTGGCTGGTGAGTATGAGATAGGAAATATATTACCCTTGTACCATAATGTGTGTCTAAGCAGAAAAGGATATTTTAAAAGTGAATCAGGAACTTAACTTGTCTCGGCATACCATCTTTCATGCAGAGTAGATGACTGGAATGCAGACAACACACACTGCTTACCCACATCGTATAGTGCTTACAACAAACTGCCTCTCAGGAACATAGCCGATACAGAAGGATGGCTAGTGTCATCGTTTCCCCCCATGACTATCTGCCTGTCACTCCTAGATGTTCGATGCAAAGGCTTTGAACCACCGTATACTGTACCTACAACAAATTTTAGAACAGTAATCCACAGTGAATTTATTTATTTATGAGCTGTATGGTGTAACTATGATGGTCTGTTGTGCTGAAATTTTGCGAATAAACAGAAACATAGACATTAGTGAAAAAAACAGTTACTTTGTTACTTCAGTGGTGGTGTCCTCTATTGCAGTGGTGTATTGTTTTTATTTTAATTGTTTTTATGCAGTTAAATTAATAATTTTTCTTTATTTGAAAGGACTATTTATCAGAGAGCATGAGGAGATATTTTAAAAAGTCTTTCGCCGAAAATTATGCTTTAGAAAAGCTGTTCATAATTCCTATTCGGAATAATTCAGAAAACATGTCTCTTATAGAGGACATAAATTCTATGATGAAAGACACAAGGAAAAATCTCCAATTGAAAGATGGAGATCTGTTATACTTGGCTGCTGGTTTGGAAAACCGTGTTGTGAGTATTCTTAATCTTAGAAGTTTTCCTTATGTTTTGACGCAGTGTAACTTTTTTGCCAAATTGGAATGAATAATTTTATTTTGTAGGAATTATTCTCCTTTTAGTAAGTGTGTGTGCTTCTGAAAATTATACTATTGTGAAAAATCAGAAGAAAAATTAGTATCATCTGCACTAAATATGTATGCCATTAATGACCTTACATTGTTTAGTGAAGACAAAATAATGTACCTTGATCATTTGAGCAATAATAGAAGAATGATTCGCTATACACCTCTACTTTAATCCAATCCAAACTTATCTGACCATAACTATTTTCTCTCATTGCTTTTATTTACTGGTTTAAAAACGATAAATTTGATTTTCTTCATTGGACAGTATTTCATCTTAGCTGATGTACTTCAGGCTCTTTTGGGACTAGACTTCCTGCGTGCAGGAAAAGTTGCTTTCATAAGTGGGTGGGCAGTCCAGAGAGTAAAGAATTCTTGTGTGTTAAGAGCATTGGAAGTGTGCCTGCACACATGCTGTACCTCCACAACCAACAGCATTATCACTACCTTATATCCTACTCTCCAGTAGATTAACCCAAGATTAGTCAAGTGGAAATTCACAATAATGCACTGGTCTGTTTCATGTATGATTGTTATGTTTCTTATGTTTTTCTGAAATGAGCAAGAAAATGTGACATTCTGCCAGGTATAACATCACATGTGATACACTTTCTCATTGAAAAGAAGTTTAGCTTCAACTTTCTTTCACCCCTCTCCTCTCCCATCTTCCATTATTCTGCTTTCTTTCCAAGACTACACATCATTAGTCTATGCTCACAGTGAGGCTAACATTTCTTCTTAACGTCACAATTTAATGATATACTATCTTCCTTTTGAATGATGTGAATTCCATTTTAACAGTGTATGGTGTGGGCTTCTTGCCAGGAGACATGAACCACCTTAGCATTCACCTAACCATTCACCTAAATGCAAAAATGCCACAGCCAGTCTGATAGGTGTATCAGATCAACTGCACTTATTTTGACATGTATATTTTACTTGTATTTGAGTGTGGCTTACTTTTATGTCTTGCAAGATAGTTCTATACACATTAGGACACGTAAACAGCTCATTACAAAGAAAACCTTGTGCTATTAAAATCTGTAGGTGAATATAAGAATGTGAAAGAAGCAGCTATTAAAAAAAATGTGTAATTTTGATTGGAAGCAGACCATATGTATGTCATTACTCTTTCTGTCATTTCTTTCTTTTAACTGAAAATTTGAAAAAAAGAGTTAATAAACAATTAAGGCATATTTCATATAGAACAATTTATGCCCTTCTGTATGGAATTCATACCAATCACCTTGTGTGGCATGGGCTGGGTAGTTTTTTAGGTTAGATGGCCTCGGGCAAATACAGAAAGGGCAACAGCCTCAAAGGGTGTGAGGCAAAGTCAGGACATGCGGGGACCAAGCAGCAATCGGTATTGTAACTGTAAACAGTCAAAGCTGCATTGGTAAAGTACCGGAACTTAAAGTGCTGATAGAAAGCACCGAAGCTGAAATTGTTATAGGTATGGAAAGCTGGCTGAAGCCAGAGATAAATTCTGCTGAAATTTTTACAGAGGAGCAGATGGTGTTTAGAAAGGATAGATTGCAGGCAACCGGTGGTGGCGTGTTTGTCGCTGTTAGTAGTAGTTTATCCTGTAGTGAAATAGAAGTGGATAGTTCCTGTGAATTATTATGGGTCGAGGTTATACTCAACAAACGACCTAGGTTAATAATTGGCTCCCGACTCAGCAGCATTAGTGGCAGAACAACTGAGAGAAAATCTGGAATACATTTCACATAAATTTCCTCAGCATGTTATGGTCTTAGGTGGAGATTTCAATTTACCAGATATAGACTGGAACACTCAGATGTTTAGGATGGGTGGAAGGAACAGAGCATCTTGTGACATTATACTGAGTGCACTATCCGAAAATTACCTCGAGCAATTAAACAGAGAACCGACTCTTGGAGATAACATCTTGGACCTACTGATAACAAACAGACCCGAACTTTTCGACACTGTATTCCCAGAACAGGGAATCGGCGATCATAAGGCTGTTGCATCATCCCTGAATATGGATGTAAATAGGAATATAAAAAAAGCGAGGAAGGTTTATCTGTTTAGCAAGAGTAATAGGAGGCAGATTTCAGACTACCTAACAGATCAAAACGAAAATTTCTGTTTCGATACTGACAATGTTGAGTGTTTATGGAAAAAGTTCAAGGCAATCGTAAAATGCGTTTTAAACAGGTACGTGCCGAGTAAAACTGTGAGGGATGGGAAAAACCCACCGTGGTTCAACAACAAAGTTAGGAAACTACTGCGAAAGCATAGAGAGCTTCACTGCAAGTTTAAACGCAGCCAAAACCTCTCAGACAAACAGAAGCTAAACGATGTCAAAGTTAGCGTAAGGAAGGGTATGCATGAAGCGTTCAGTGGATTCGAAAGTAAAATTCTATGTACCAACTTGACAGAAAATCCTAGGAAGTTCTGGTCTTACGTTAAATCAGTAAGTGGCTCGAAACAGCAAATCCAGACACTCCGGGATGATGTGGTGGCATTGAAACAGAGGCTGACACGTGTAAAGTTGAAATACTAAACACCTTTTTCCAAAGCTCTTTCACAGAGAAAGACCACACTGCAGTCCCTTCACTAAATCCTCGCACGAACAAAAAAATGGCTGACATCAAAATGAGTGTCCAAGGAATAGAAAAGCAACTGAAATCACTCAACAGAGGAAAGTCCACTGGACCCGATGGGATACCAATTTGATTCTACACCGAGTACGCGAAAGAACTTGCTGCCCTTCTAACAGCCGTGTACCGCAAGTCTCTAGAGGAACAGAAGGTTCCAAATGATTAGAAAAGAGCACAGGTAGTCCCAGTCTTCAAGAAGGGTCGTCGAGCAGATGCGCAAAACTATAGACCTATATCTCTGATGTCGATCTGTTGTAGAATTTTAGAACATGTTTTTTGCTCGTGTGTCATATCGTTTCTGGAAACCCAGAATCTACTCTGTAGGAATCAACATGGATTCCGGAAACAGCGATTGTGTGAGACCCAACTCGCTTTATTTGTTCATGAGATCCAGAAAATATTAGATACAGGCTCCCAGGTAGATGCCATATGCAGCACTGTGGAGCTAAAAGGTTTGGAACCATTTAAAGGATAACACATGTTTGCAGGGGACAAGGGGAGGAGCAGTGTTGTCTCGTGTTGTCTAAAGCATTTGATTTTTGAGATTCTTTTTCATATATCATCACCCTCAGGCTTCTAGAGAAGAATGGTTGGATGTCCATGTTCGAAATGTACGAGAAACGAACCCTACATTATATGAAGAGTCATGGATGCCAACCATTTAGCACCTGATAGTTTTACAGTACTTCTAGCTCTTTTCATGGATGGTCACGGCAGTAGCACGTGAACTTTTGACCAGCTTTACCGGCTTTGAGATACTTGTTTACAGGCTCTGTGCGTAATAACATTGGGGGGGGGGGGGGGGGGGGGCACAGTGGTCATAATGATGTTTTGGCTTATCTGTGTATAAACATTCATAATTAATCAACGCATGTCAAAACAGGCAATATAATGGAAGTCAATATCCTTTTTAGTACCTTGGCTTGTAACCCAGGAGAGTTAAAACATAAGATCACAAAACCTGCAGCTGTCTAAATTTCCATTTTTATTTTATTTTTGTTACCAGTTTCAGTGTTACACTATGCCATTTTGGGTCCCCCTTGACCTATGTGTAGGAAGAATCCCACTTGCTGTACAATTGAAATTGGCGCCAACATACAGACACGTATCTGTAGACTTTTTTTTTTTTTTTTAACACAGTGGTCCCTTCAATCATTACTTGCAGGCTCAGAAGTCAACATTCTAATGGTTACACTGGTTGTTAATGTACCAGCATTTCACATTTGCAATGGCTTATCTCACACTTACGTTAACCTGTGATTTTGCAGTGTTAACCACTTAAATATGTTACCTAGACAAATTTATTTGTGATTTTTTTTTTTTTTTTTTTTTTTTTTTTTTTTTTTTTTTTTTTTTTTTATCACAGTATTATGTACAGGGAATACAACTGTGGACATTATATGATACCTGCAATCTCCACATGTTTCCCTTTTTATTTCCTTTCCAGTTGGTACACTCTGAACCCATGCATGACCTTCTTTTGTTTTATCACTCTTCCCTTCCACAGTTCAGGGCTTCGTTTCTGCTTTAGGAATTCATATAAATCATCTCCGGACATGTCTGATGGTTCCGTGACCGAAGTCATTTTCAAATCTCATACCGGATTACTGCAAACCAAAAGATGCAGAATTGGTGAAAATAACAACTATAGTAATAAATTATATGTCCCAGAAACACCACCTCAATCAGTGATTTGACGAAAAAAATTGTCAAAATTTTCATTGACAAATTAAGAGTTAGAAATAGGAAGTGGGGTAGCAGATTGACCAGTACAAGATGCAGTTTTCTAAGAAAACAGATTTAATTGCATGAAAGAAATTAGAGTGGTTAAGAAAAACTTAATTAGCTTCAAATAACTTGTGTAACATTGGCTGTTGGAAGACTACAGAAAGAAGTCGCTAAATTCAGTTATGTTCATTGGATCATAACTGATGAATGCTCAATAACTTTGTTTTTTTAAAGAGATGGGGCCCCTCCACGCCCGCACCAACGTGGTGACCAAACCAAAAGTTCTACTGTCACCTCCGTAAACATGTTAGTTGTCTAGTATGTGGATCACAGGATGCTGGGCTGTGATGTTGTCCGTGCGTCTGGGTAAGGCTACGCATTAACACGGTCCATCAGGTGATAGATAGTGGACGAAACGCGAGTGAGGGTAGCGATTTGAAGAGCAGAGGAAAAAAAGTGCCATGGCTCGTGCCGTGGGAAAAAAACCTCTGCGACAGTGGGATGGGTAGTAAGAGCAGTAGTGGCTTACTAGCTGCGATAGTTTATGCAAGGTTGGATTTGTTAGTATAGGTATCATGCATCATTACCATGACAAGCGATGGCGATGTGTCCCAGTTGTTGCTGCTTCTGCATTCCTGGAACAATCAAGATCGTTATACAGTAGTGGGAGATCGGCCATAGATCATCTCACTGTGTGGGGGATGTGTGGAGCTTGTTTGCATGCAGTGTACGGTACGGCTTCCCTGTGTGGTGCCAGTTATTCGGCAGTGTACTCCAATCCAGCTGGATATCCAGTAATGGGTCTGATTAACAGGGGCTCGCCTGTGCCGTTATGTTTGCGTATGCTTGGCCATAGATGTTATGTCCTTACAAGTATGTCTTTTGGTCTTTTATGTTTCCATCTATGGTTGTGGTCGTAGTTCCCCAGATTCAGAATAAACGGGTTCTGCGAATGTCTGGAGTTTCTGTATAGTCTTGTGGTGAGTTTGTGGATTACCTCCCTGAGAGTCTCAAGTCGGTATTCCCGGTGAAGGTCCGCGATGCGTGTGTATCGTGGAGCATTGCTTATGATTTTGAGTACTTTGTTTTGTATGAGCTGCAGACGGCGCAGACGTGTAGGCGCATCGTATCCCCAGACAGGAGCTGCGTACGTCATCAGGGGTCGGATAAGTGTCATGTACATGGACCTCGACACCCTTCTGTTTAGTGTGCTATGCCTGTTGAGCATAGGATAGAGCTGTTTGAGCCTCGCGCTAGCTCGGTTGGTCATGTGTTGTATGTGGTCCCCCCAGAGTAATTTCCGGTCCAGCCAGACACCGAGGTATTTGACTTTCTCACGGAAACGTATTGGGCGTGCATATAGAGTTATTGGTCTGCAGTAGCGGTGTTTGCGCAGTTGCTTCGGTCTTCTAGTGAACAGAACAGCTTCGCACTTGTCGACGTTTACTCTAACACGCCATTTCTCCAACCAAGGCTCGGCCACTCTGAGTGCAGTCTGTAGGCGTGACGTAATGTTTGATGGTTTCCAATCTTGCGCAAGGATGGCTGTGTCATCCGCGTAGATTGCCATCATTGTGTTGTGTGTGGTTGGGAGATTGTTTATGTAGAGGTTAAACAGCAGGGGCCCTAGGATGCTTCCCTGGGGTACTCCCGCGTGTATACCGTGTTGTGTTGATTGTTTTCCCTGCACGTCAGTGTTGAAACTCCTGTGTGTGAGATATGAGTGTATTAGACGCAGCAGCCCGTCAGGGAATCCCGCGTCGCTGAGTTTGCGGATGAGGCCGTTGTGCCATAGACGGTCGAAAGCCTTTTCGATGTCCAGGAACACTGCCCCTGTAGCTTTGTTTATGTTGAAGCCATGTGTTATATGTTCAACGACCCGTAGGAGTTGTTGTGTTGTGGAGTGGTGATTCCTGAAGCCGAATTGCTCCGGTCTCAGGATGTCATTTGTTATGGAGTGCCTAGTGATGCGTTTGAGAATCACCTTCTCAACAATCTTACTGAGCGAACTCAGAAGGCTGATGGGTCGGTAATTTTGTGGGAGGCTGTGGTCTTTCCCCGGCTTCCTGAACATCAGGACCTTGGCCGTCTTCCAAAAGGCGGGGATGTGTTGGTGTTTTAGTATGGCATTCGTTATGTGTGTTAGGTACTCAGTTGCTTTATCCGTGAACTCCTGGAGGACACGGTTTTGAATGCCATCATGACCAGGGGCTTTCCTAGCAGCGGAATGCATTATAGCCCAGGAGACTTCGGCTGTGCTAGCATGTCGAATGTCGTCGCGCGATGGTTGGGCTAGAATGCGTGTAACCTCTTGGTCAGTAGCAAGTGTGAACACTGGATCTGATGGTACCAGGTTCGGTGTGAATGACGCTGCGAGTGTTCGAGCCATTAGTTCTGCTTTCTCTTCCGCTGAGTATGCAGGACCGTCAGGCCCTTGAAGCGTTGGGGTGTATATTTTCTCCCTGGCGAAGTGTCGGGCTAGCTGCCACACGCCAGGTCGTGCGGTGTCCAGCCCTTCGAGTTTTTGATTCCACTGTTGTGTTCTATGTGTTTGTATTTTATCGTGTATGATGCCCTGTAGTCTGTTAATGTGCCGTTTGAAGTACGGACGCCTGGTGCGCTGCCATTGTCTCCTGGGGCGATTCCTCATTGAGATTAGGCCCAGGATTTCCTGGGGCAGGGCCGCAGTGTGTTGTTGTGAGGTGCGATCAGGTATGGTGCCTGCCATTGCGTCCCGGACGGCGTTAGTGAGGGTTTCCACTGCCTCGTCAATTTGTCCTGTTTCGTTAATTTCGTGTATAGGTGGGATGTGGCTATCAAGCGTTTGCTTGAACAATGTCCAATTCGCACGCCCGTAGTCCAACATCTTGCGTTGTTCTGTGTGCTGCAGTGTTTCCTCAATGTATAGTATTACAGGTTGGTGGTTTGAGGGCAGATCGTTTTCAACGGCAACGTTGAGTGTCGCTGTAATGCCCTTGATGAGGGCCATGTCTATCACGTCTGGCCTGTGTCCCCTCTGATAGGGAATGTGCGTCGGTTCAGTCGGCGCTAGTATAATGTAGTTTCTACCTAGCGAATGTTCGTACAGTTTTTTGCCGTTGGGATTTCGTATGCGTGAATTCCATTCTGGGTGTTTTGCGTTCAGATCTCCAGCGACTATTACTCGCGGTGAAATGCTGAGTAATGTGCTGATATCGCGTGTTGAGATGCCTACAGGGCTGTTGTATACCGATATCAGCGTGGTGTAGGCTCCGTTGAACTTGACTCTGACGGCCGTAGCCTCAATTTTTTCCAGTTCAGGGAGCTCTATGTTTGTGTGCTCAATGTTTTTGTGTATGACGATTGCAGTTCCACCTGCCACGGCGTCGCCTGGTCGGTCGGTACGATAGACACAATAGCCAGGAAAGTTTAATTGCTTGTGTGGTTTAAGTTTAGTCTCGCTCAGTAGCGCGACAAGGATTCCCTTGCGCTCCATGAACGCAGCAAATTCTGCCCTTTTGTTGTGGATCGAGTCTGCATTCCAGAACAGGATCCGTGATAGTGTATGCGGGTCTGCGTTATGGGCCGGGTGTGGTGTATTATTCATGTAAGAGTGTGAAAGAGTGTTGTGATGGCAGTGTGTATGACAGCCCAGTATAGCCCGGGTTCGGCGCTCATCATGAGCTGGGTGGATGGCAAAATGGTGAATTTAGTAATTTAGACATTGTTGTCATTGGAGACCTATTTCAATTGTAGCCTGTCCTTGGCTCATTGATTTTCAAGCGGCCAAAGTCTTACGAGCATACTTTTCATCTGCGGCATCTCTTCAATTTCATGGAACTCCATCAAAGTACATGACATCAAAATAATGTCTTCATTGAATTGCGTTATTGACTTCGTGATGGCAACTTCACTGCTGTTGAATGGATGTCCTATATGGCTGAGTTATATATGAACTTCATTCAGTGACAGATGCATATGGGGGGGGGGGGGGGGGGGAGGTGCGACTCCCCCCCACCCCCCACCCCTCCGCTTGCGGGGCTGCCCGCATTGCCACCTGCACCAGGCCACCCGCATTGCCACCTACACTGCCCCTGTCAGTCAGCCTGCACGCTATTCTTTCATCAGTCGTCTCGACGGAATAAAGTTATCGAGTATGACATATTGGAAAACTACTGTTTTTATTTCAACACTGGACCATGTTACGACTGACTTGAGAGAATGTTTCACGGAAGAAAATATTTATAATTTAAAATTCAACATATTTTTGCCCTCACAACTACTGAAACACAACGGTAATGATCTGACTCATAAATTGAATCAGTGCTTAACTAACCTACCATTCTTTGAAGAAGAATCACTCATTGTGATTAAAAAGAGATTAATGGGAGAGAGTCTTCAGTACAAGCAAACAAGCATAATCACCCTTAATGATCGTGGTTCTGTTATACAAGCACTGACTGTTTACCCTAGATCTGACTATCCTATTTTGCACGTGCTGTACAAAATACTTGCTTATCTACCCGCATCTATTACTACAGTAGAAAGAAGTTTTTAAACACTGCACCATACAGAGACATGGCTGAGGTCGACAATGATTGTCCTATTGACGATGTAATTAACCAATTTGCCAGCAAGAATAGGTGCATAGAATTCCTCATTTAAGGAAGAGAACCACAAGTGTAATTTTTTTGTATCATAAGATGGCATTGTCTTGTATATGTGTATAATCAGTTTAAATAAAACTTTCTTAAACTTTGCATGTGACTTGATTATTTTTTATTATGGTAAAAGTAAAGATAGTACAGGATACCTTTAGCGTCCCCTCCTTGAGGTTTTTCTGTATCTGCCACTGTCTTCATTTGAGATTGGAGAGTGTGACTCAGCTTCATATACAGGGCGTTTCAAAAAGAAAGAGCAGATTTCAAACATTTATTTCTCAAAAACTACAAATGATAGAAACACGATTCCAACGGTCCTTCACTCAATATGAGTACCAAATGTTACACAACAAATATCAAAACTGTACCTCAATATGAGCACCATTTGTTACACGACAAATATCAAACCGGTATCTCATTTCTTGCCACACACGACGCAACTGGTCTTTAGTTACCGAATTCACGGCCGCAACAATTCGATGTCGTACCTCTTGAAGAGTAGCGGGCATAGGTGGGACATAAACACAGTCCTTTATGTACCCCCACAAATAAAAATCGCAGGGAGTAAGGTCTGGTGACCTGGGAGGCCACAGACGATGACATTGATCTTGTGCTCCTGCTCTTCCAATCCACCGTCCTGGAATGGTGTTATTTAGGTACCGTCGTACAGGTTCAGAGAAGTGTGGTGGGGCGCCATCTTGCATGAAGATGAAGTGATTTGAATCTTCCTGAAGTTGAGGAAATAGCCAGTTTTCTAACATGTCCAGGTAAATGGTTCCTGTGATAGTTTTCTCCATGAAAAAGAAAGGTCCATAAACTTTGTTTACCGAAATTGCACAAAAGACGTTAACCTTTGGTGAGTCTCTTTCATGTTGAATAACGTCCCTCGGAGTTTCACTCGCCCAAATTCGTACGTTATGCCGATTAACTTTACCAGAAATGTGAAACGTTGATTCATCTGAAAAAATTAATCGTTCGGCAAAATTGTCCTCTTCCATGTCCTGTAGAATTGCAGTTGAAAATTCGAACCTTTTGTTGTGGTCGTCAGGACGCAATGCTTGCAATAACTGCAGTTTGTACGGCTTCATGTGCAGACGGTTACTCAGAACGCGCCATACCGTTGTTTTAGACATGTTTAGTTCGTGACTTGCCCGTGCCGTGGATTTTCTAGGGCTCCTTTCGTAAGCTGCACGGACACGCTCGACATTTTCATCCGAAGTGCGTGGACGACCCGTGCTTTTTCGCTTGCAGATGCAACCATCTTCTACGAATCTGTGATGCCACTCATAAATTTGCTTATGACGAGGCGGCTGTTTGTTGAATTGACGGCGGAATGCACGTTGCACACCAACAATGGACTCTAACTTTGCAAATTGCAGCACACAAAATGATCGTTCCTGTGGTGTCGTCGCCATTTTCCTACAAACAAACGCCAGCGCCACTGCGGATTTGCATGGAACTTATGCGCGGACCATTGAAAAACTTTGAACCTTTCTCTGACAAGAAACGTTTGAATTGTGTTTCTATCATTTGTAGTTTTTGAGAAATAAATGTTTGAAATCTGCTCTTTCTTTTTGAAACGCCCTGTATATCCAAAAAATTCACAGTACATTGCTTGGAACCAGCAGAGGCTTGCCGAACTGACAAGTTTATAAGGATTTGGCCAATGACTATGGTGGACTTGCTGATGAAACCATTATTGCAGTCTACGCTTGAAGTATGTTGAGTGTAAACATTTCAGTTAGTGCTGGTCTTATTAATGGGTCACTGGGTGAAATTGTTGAAATTTGTTGGATGCATCAAGATCAGTTGCACAAAGGTCAGTTCTTGTTAACTTCTACAATCCTTTCAAAATTTGTACTAATGATGAACATTTTTATGCTATTCAGTCAATAGCTGTTGATTACGATGACAAATTCAACATCAAAATTCAGTGAATTCAGTTGCTTTTGACTTTGAGCTGTGTGATAACTGCTCACAAGTCACAAATTCTTACTTTGTCTTCAGGTGTGAGCTCCCTTGGGCAGACAAATATTTGTTGCTGGCCAAGTATGTGTGATTTTGAGCTGATTTCGAACCTTAGATCCTTTGTTCCATTTTGAAGATCAACTATGCCTTGCAGGAAGTTGTCGAAGAGTGAGTGTGTTTGAGAAGCAATCCACCATATGATGCAGAGCAGCACTTTAGAGCAGAAGCAGTTCCTGCATCTACGATTGAACTGCTCTTTGACTGTGACAGCATTGCGGGCATCAAGGTGTACCATCTCAAGCTGAAGCAGTTATCACAAGACCACTTGTCATCGCATTAGAAATTGCAAATTTATTTCATATAAAAAAATCAAATAAATATCAAATCACAGAATACACTGAAACTTCTCTGCATTCTCTTGATTCATATACTCTCAGTATTAACAGAATATTGATTAGTATTTAAATAATTGTATTTTATGCTTTCTGAAGAAAAGTAAAAAATAAAAAAAACCTGAAAAAAGGCCAAATGTTTTGTGAAAGCATTAGTGTAAAAGCAACAAATAAACTAGATTAGAAGAACATTTGACATGCCTCTGAATGATACTCAAGATCATATACACCAAATGAAAATTTAATATTCAGTTTTTAACTTATAATCTTAGAATCTTAAAAGTTACTAGAAGATATTCGTCTGGTCTATTACATACATCATGCAGTCCGCTGTTATGTGGCCTTGACAGTTACTATCATCCATGCCGAAAGGTATAAAAAAGATTCCAAAAGTTTTTCAGCCACAAAAATGTTTCAATAGAGAATCCTTCAAATACTAGGAAAGAGAACGCGTGTGGTGAAAGAATTAGTAATGTCTCCTTACAAGTTTTATTGTCATAATTGTTATTGCTTGCTCACTTTTCCTGATAAAAAGAGTATAGATTTAGAGCATCATTCAAAGACCCATGAACTGTTTTTCTAATCTATTTTATTTCTTGCTTTTAGTTAAATTATTTCATTAAGCACTTCAGTGTTTCAATTTTTTTTCCAACATATTTTTGTCAGAGGTATGAACGAAGGCTTCTAATTTTCTTCAGGTTTGCTTTGTTGTTTCCAGCTTGTAAATAGTTGTGAGAAATTTTATACAGTCATTTAGTTCCAGTATGTCTTTATAATTCTCTGAATTAATGTGGTATAAACAAGAAAATGCTCAATATGCTTTTCAAATTCAAAGTGTTTTCTCATTATACCACTTGAACAAAGTGTTAATGTACATGAAAAATTCAATATTCTTAATACTAAGATAAAGTAAAACAAAGCACATTGTGGAGAGAACTGCAGATATGTTCTGCATGACTGCTACAAATGTGTCCCCATCTTGGACGGGGAGACTCCCTCACCTTTGCATGGGCCACCATATGCACAAATCGGCGGCCAATGCAAGAAAACCAGACACATGTGTGGCGTTACAAAGTTGCATGCACCCCCCTTGCTCTTTGTACAGTGCTGTCACAGCCTTATGATCACTGATACCTTCCTGTACGTTAACTGATTCAGTAAGTTCAGGTCTCTTTGCTGCCAGGAGGTCTAAGACGTTACCATCACGAGTTGGTTCTCTAACTATCTGCTCAAGGTAATTTTTGGGCAAGACATCCAGACAGCTAGTGCACACAGGAAGTTGCATAGGTGTGAATGCGCATTGACAAGGAATGGAGTGATATAACTGAATATTGTAACTGATTATGTTGTCTTGTGTTTAGGACTGTTTCATTTACGTGCTTCATGAGATAATCATTAAATCTTCATTTCCCCTCATATAGCTAGACATTTTTTGTTGTTTAACTCTTTTGTATTATCAAGTCCACTGTTGGAAGAAACATCAAATATGCTTAAGTATCAGTAATGCCAGGAAATCAAAGTTATACATACTGTGAGGAAGATAGAAAGCTACACACAGTAAATGACATAGAAAACGTGTAAAATTATGGTGAGTTAATGAACAGTCAACGCATGATGAATATTATGCAGTTCTGAATTAAGGCACCCTGTCTTATGGTAACTCCTGATTTTTCACTTACCATCAAATTTATGGAATTTACACAGTACGTAAACTGATTGTTGTAGAGCCCTTCAGACAGAACTTGCAGAATATCATCAGTAATTTTCCTGATCATGCCATTGTAATAGGGGGTGACTTCAAATTGCCAGGTATAGATTGGCAGTGTTCTGCCATAAAACTGATGCCAGAGACAGGGATTTGTGTGGCATTGTTCTGGATGTCTTGCCCAAAAATTACCTTGAGCAGATAGTTAGAGAACCAACTCGTGATGGTAACGTCTTAGACCTCCTGGCAACAACCTGAACTTACTGAATCAGTTAAGGTAGAGGAAGGTATCAGTGATCATAAGGCTGTGACAGCATTTATGATGATGGGTCCTACAAGGAATGTTAAGAAAGGTAGGGAGATATATTTGGTCAGCAAGGGTGACAGGATACAAATTTCAGAATATCTCAGTGGTCAACATCAAATATTTGGTGATGATGACAAAAATGTGGAGAACAAATGGAAAAAATTCAAAGGCATCATTCAATATGTCCTAGACAAGTATGTTCCAAATAAGTTTTTAAGGGATGGGAAATATCCACCATGGTTTAATGGCACTGTTAGAAAAGCACTACATAAGCAAAGAGCACTTCATCTCAGATTCAAGAGGAGTAAAAACCTAGCTGACAAACTAAAGCTGAATCAAGTGAAAATGAGTGTAAGGAGAGCAATGAGAGAAGCATTCAATGATTTTCAAAGTAAGACATTGTCAACCGACCTGAGTAAAAACCCTAAGAGATTATGGTAATTTGTAAAATCAGTAAGTGGGTCAAAATCATCTATTCATTCTCCCAGTGACCACACCAGTATTGAAACAGAAGATAGCAGGGAGAAGGCCGAAATACTGAATTCGGTCTTTCGAAGTTTGTTTCACCGTGGAAGACGTAACACTGTCCCTCCCTTCAGTTGTCATACAAACATCGAAATGGCAGGTACTGAGATAACCGATCGCGGAACTGAAAAGCAGCTACAATCGCTTAGTAGTGGAATGGCTTCAGGACCAGATGAGATACCTATAAGATTCTATAAAGATTGTGCGAAAGAACTTGCTCCCCATCCAGCAGCAGTTTATTGTAGAAAAATGTTAAAAATTTTGAAATTTATTGTAGATCGCTGAAGCAACGAAAGGTACCTAACAACTGGAAAAATCACGGTCATTCCCATTTTTAAGAAAGGCCATAAGACAGATACACACAATTATAGACCTATATTGTTGATGTCAATCTGTTATAGGATTATGGAACATGTTTTATGCTCAAGAATTAATTTTTGGAAAATGAATATTTCCTCTATAAAAATCACATGTATTCCTCAAACAGAGATCCTGCAAAACTCAACTTGCTGTATTCCTCCATGAGATCCACAGGGCGCTGGAGAACGGCGCTCAGGTTGATGCCGTATTCCTTGATTTCAGTAAGGCATTTGACACCGTCCTGCATTGCCGTTTAATGAAAAAAATATGAGCTTACGGAGTATTGGAGCAGACTTGAGATCGTATTCAAGACTTTATTTAGATAGAACTTAACACTTCACTAGTAATAAAACTAAATCTACAGATGTAACGGTAATATCCGGAGTACCACAGGGAAGTGTGATAGGACCGTCACTGTTCACAATATATATAAATGATCTATATCTACTACATCTACATTTATACTCCACAAGCCACCCAACGGTGTGTGGCGGAGGGCACTTTATGTGCCACTGTCATTACCTCCCTTTCCTGTTCCAGTTGCATATGGTTCGCTGGAAGAACGACTGCCGGAAAGCCTCCATGCTCGAATCTCTCTAATTTTACATTCGTGATCTCCTCAGTAGGTATAGGCAGGGGGAAGCAATATATTCGATACTTCATCCAGAAACGCACCCTCTTGAAACCTCGACAGCAAGCTACACCGCGATACGGAGCGCCTCTCTTGCAGAGTCTGCCACCTGAGTTTGCTAAACATCTCTGTAACACTATCACCCTTACCAAATAACCTGTGACGAAACGAGCCGCTCTTCTTTGGATCTTCTCTATCTCCTCTGTCAACCCGACATGGTACGGATCCCACACTGATGAGCAAGGTTGAACAAGTGTTTTGAAAGCCACCTCCTTTGTTGATGGGACTACATTTTCTAAGGACTCTCCCAATGAATCTCAACCTGGTACCCGCCTTACCAGCAATTAATTTTATATGGTCATTCCACTTCAAATCGTTCCGCACACATACTTCCAGATATTTTGCAGAAGTAACTGCTACCAGTGTTTGTTCCGCTATCATATAATCATACAATAAAGGATCCTTCTTTCTATGTATTCACCATACATTACGTTTGTCTATGTTAAGGGTCAGTTGCCACTCCCTCACCAAGTGCCTATCCGTTGCAGATCTTCCTGCATTTCGCTGCAATTTTCTAATGCTGCAACTTCTCTGTATACTACAGCATCAGCCGCATGGAACCTCCGACACTATCTACTAGGTCATTTATGTATATTGTGAAAAGCAATGGTCCCATAACACTCACCTGTGGCACGCCAGAGGTTACCTTAACGTCTGTAGATGTATCTCCATTGAGAACAACATGCTGTGTTCTGTTTGCTAAAAACTCTTCAATCCAGCCACACAGCTGGTCTGATATTCCGTAGGCTCTTACTTTGTGTATCAGGCGACAGTGCGGAACTGTATCGAACGCCTTCCAGAAGTCAAGGAAAATAGCATCTACCTGGGAGCCTGTATCTAATATTTTCTGGGTCTCGTGAACAAATAAAGCGAGATGGGTTTCACACGATCGCTGCTTCCGGAATCCATGTTGATTCCTACAGAGTAGATTCTGGGTTTCGAGAAACGACATTATACGCGAGCAAAAAACATGATCTAAAATTCTGCAACAGATCGACGTCAGAGATATAGGTCTATATTTTTGCGCTTCTGCTCGACGACCCTTCTTGAAGACTGGGACTACCTGTGCTCTTTTCCAATCATTTGGAACCTTCCATTCCTCTAGAGACTTGCGGTACACGGCTGTTAGAACGGGGGCAAGTTCTTTCGCGTACTCTGTGTAGAATCGAAGTAGTACCCCGTCAGGCCCAGTGGACTTTCCTCTGTTGAGTGATTTCAGTTGCTTTTCTATTCCTTGGACACTTATTTCGATGTCAGTCATTTTTTCGTTTGTGCAATGATTTAGAGAAGGAACTGTAGTGCGGTCTTCCTCTGTGAAAGAGCTTTGGAAAAAGGTGTTTATATTTCAGCTTTACACGTGTCAGCCTCTATTTCAATGCCATCATCATCCCGGAGTGTCTGGATTTGCTGTTTCGAGCCACTTACTGATTTAACGTAAGACCAGAACTTCCTAGGATTTTCTGTCAAGTCAGTACATAGAATTTTACTTTCGAATCCACTGAACTCTTCATGCATACCTCCTTACGCTAACTTTGACATCGTTTAGCTTCTGTTTGTCTGAGAGGTTTTGGCTGCATTTAAACTTGCAGTGAAGCTCTCTTTGCTTTCGCAGTAGTTTCCTAACTTTGTTGTTGAACTACGGTGGGTTTTTTCCATCCCTCACAGTTTTACTCAGCACATATCTGTCTAAAATGCATTTTGCGATTGCCTTGAACTTTTTCCATAAACACTCAACATTGTCAGTATCGGAACAGAAATTTTCGTTTTGATCTTTAGGTAGTCTGAAATCTGCCTCCTATTACTCTTGCTAAACAGATAAACCTTCCTCGCTTTTTTTATATTCCTATTTACTTCCATATTCAGGGATACTGCAACGGCCTTATGATCACTGATTCCCTGTTCTGCGGTTACAGAGTCGAAAAGTTAGGATCTGTTTGTTATCAGTAGGTCCAAGATGTTATCTCCACGAGTCGGTTCTCTGTTTAATTGCTCGAGGTATTTTTCAGATAGTGCACTCAGATTAAAGTCACTCAATGCTCTGTCCCTACCACCTGTCCTAAACATCTGAGTGTCCCAGTCTATATCTGGTAAATTGAAATCTCCACCAAACACTATAACATGCTGAGGAAATTTATGTGAAATGTATTCCAGATTTTCTCTCAGTTGTTCTGCCACTAATGCTGCTGAGTCTGGAGGTCGGTAAAAGGAGCCAATTATTAACCTAGCTCGGTTGTTGAGTGTAACCTCCACCCATAATAATTCACAGGAACTATCCACTTCCATTTCACTACAGGATAAACTACTACTAATAGCGAGAAACACGCCACCACTGGTTGCGTGCAATCTATCCTTTCTAAACACTGTCTGTGCCTTTGTAAAAATTTCAGCAGAATTTATCTCTGGCTTAAGCCAGCTTTCCGTACCTATAAACATTTTAGCTTCGGTGCTTTCTATCAGCGCTTGAAGTTCCGGTACTTTACCGATGCAGCTTCGACAGTTTACAATTACAATACCGATTCAAAATTGTTAAGGCAGACAGAAGCCAATAGGCAGTTTGTCACAATACCGATTGCTGCTTGGTCCCCGCATGTCCTGACTTTGCCCTGCACCCTTTGAGGCTGTTGTCCTTTCTGTATTTGCCCAAGGCCATCTAACCTAAAAAAAACAGCCCAGTCCATGCCACACAACCCCTGCTACCCATATAGCCGCTTGCTGCGTGTAGTGGACTCCTGACCTATCCAGCGGAACCCGAAACCCCACCACCCTATGGCGCAAGTCGAGGAATCTGCAGCTCACACGGTCGCAGAACCGTCTCAGCCTCTGATTCAGACCCTCCACTCAGCTCTGTACCAAAGGTCCGCAGTCAGTCCTGTTGATGATGCTGCAGATGGTGAGCTCTGCTTTCATCCCGCTAGCGAGACTGGCAGTCTTCACCAAATAAGATAGCTGCCGGAAGCCAGAGAGGATTTCCTCCGATCCATAGCGACACACATCATTGGTGCCGACATGTGCGACCACCTGCAGATGGGTGCACCCTGTACCCTTCATGGCATCCGGAAGGACCCTTTCCACATCAGGAATGACTCCCCCCCGGTATGCACACGGAGTGCACATTTTCCACACCTCGAGATGACCTCCCACTCTACCACAGGTGAGAGGTCAGCCTCAATGTGAGCAGTATCCCGGGCAGCCACAGCCGTCGTCCAATTGGGGGATGCGTGGGACGAGCTGGCCGTCCCCGACAAACCCCCATCCGGACCCCCGCAGTGATGCCCATTGGCAACAGCTTCAAGCTGCATGATCGAAGCCAACACTGCTTGAAGCTGGGAGCAAAGGGATGCCAACTCAGCCCGCATTCGATCACAGCAGTCACAGTCCTTATCCATGCTAAAAACTGCTGTGCAAAGAACGTCTGAACTAATCTACAGAGCACAAACAATTTGACACAAAATTTAAACGGTTATTAAAATACAAGGTTGCCTAGTAAATGCAGTAATGCTGCTACTTGCGCACTGCTGACACACTGCTCAGCAGCTGAAGGAGACTACGCGATTTTACACTATTCAGGTACTAAAGCGCGATGCTACAACTCTCAAATACAATAATACACCCATTTATGAATTAACCAATGCAAGTACCCAAAAACACGCAAAGAAATTAAGAATTAAACTATGCAACAAATAAGTAAGCTAGGAGTATACGACTTGCTGCTGGCAGCTGCTTATCCATCGGCGGCAGGGAGCACACTGGCTGTGACCAACTGACACTGGCCATTCAAAACAAAAACAGAAGACAGATGACTACGCGAATTTACACTATTCAGGTACTAAAGCGCAATGCTACAACTCTCAAATACTATAATACACCCGAAATTTATGAATTAAACAATGCAATTACCCAAAAACATGCGAAGAAATTAAGAATTAAACTATGTAACAAATAAGTGAGCTAGGAGTATACGACTTGCTGCTGGCAGCTGCTTATCCAACGGCGGCAGGGAGTACACACATCTAGTGGAAAGCATTGGATGCTCTTTAAGGCTATTTGCAGATGATGCAGTTGTCTGTACCAAAGTAGCAATGCCAGAAGATAGTAAGAATTTGCAGAATGACCTGCAGAGAATTGACATATGGTGCAGGCTCTGGCAGTTGACCCTGAACATAAATAAATGTAACATATTGCACATACATAGGAAAAGAAATCCACTACTGTACAGCTACACTATTGATGCCATACAGCTGGAGACAGTGTCTGCCATAAAATATCTAGGCGTAACTACCCAGAGTGACCTTAAGTGGAATGACCACATGAAAGAGAAAGTGGGAAAAGCAGACATCAGATGCAGATTCATTGAAAAAAATCTTAAGGAAATGTAACTCATCCATGAAAGAAGTGGTTTATAAGGCACTGATGTGTCTGATTCTTCAGTATTGTTCATGTATCTGGGATCCCTATCAGGTAGGACTAATAGAGAAGGTCCAATGAAGAGCAGCACATTTCATCACGGGATCGTTTAGCTGGTGAGAGAGCGTTGCGGAGATGCTAAACAAACTCTGTTGTACATCATGGAGAGATTTACTATTGAAATGTCTGGACAGCACTTTTCAGGAGTCAGACAACATATTACTTGAGCCAATACAGCGGCTTACCGACAATCACTCTTCCCACACACTATTCACAAGTGGAACACGGTTGGAGGGACAGATAGTGGTACTGAAAGTACCCCCCGCCACACCATTAGGTGGCTTGTGGAGTATGATGTAGATGTAGCTTGTAATTCCTGAAATGATGGCCAGTCATTAAACTGACTTTTAATTTGCTGAGTCAAGCTGTTTGTATACACATCTCATGCTTAACATTCTTCTACAACACCGCATGCACTGCTATGAGAATTTCCTACACTTAAATTTCTAGCTGATTTGATGAGCAAAGTCTTTAATTAAGAGCAAAAATAAGTAGTATTAGAAGTATCTACTTTAGAGTTGAGTGAAATCTCTTTTCATATAGGCCTATACTGCCTCACAAAAAAGGTGAAGCACTCAGAGGACATGGTCAGATGTCAGTGTAACTTTGTGCACATATATGCCATTGGTGGGTATGTAAATGATTAGAGTTGAAAATCTCTGTAGCATGTAGAATGGCCACCAGTATCAGTGTTGTTACCAGATCTGATAGGGTATAAAGGGCATCAGATATAGAATTATTGCTGTGAAGGAATTAAGATGCCGGATACTCATCTTAGATAGATTTATCAGCACGTGACAAAGAATCTGAAAGGGGTCTCATTATAGGTCTCCATTTGGCTGGCAGGTTGAATGGTATATTGGATGATGCCGAAAAGTAATGCCTCCAAATTTTGTACCTGGAAACTCTTAAAGCTTAAATAAAACATAATTTATTAACATTTTACATCGTTATTCTTCATGTCTACATATTTGCAGCCATCTGCCACTAGAGGACTCAGTTGTAGCGTGTAACATGGTGGTGTGTAACACAACTGTTTTGGTGCAAGGGAAAGAGCATGGTGTGGCTGAGTTTTCAATTCGGAGATTTTGTCCACACATGGAGCACCGTCTCCTTCAGCATGATGGTGCCAAACTGCACACGAGTGCTGCAACAACAATCCGATGCCTTGAGTTCTCTGTGATTAAACATCCTCCATATGGCCCCTTGGCCTGATCCTATCTGATTTTCATCTGTTTCCAAAATTTAAAGAAAACCTCAGAACATGTGGGTAGTGGTGGAGCAGTGCAATAAGAGATGAGGTTGTGGCCCTGTCAACGAAGTCAAACATTCTACAGTGACATTATCGACAAACTGGTCTCTCACTGGGAGAAATGTATCATCAGGGTGACTATGTTGAGAAATAAATATGTAGGAATAAAGATGGAGAATGTTAATAAAGTTTGTTTTATTTAAAAGGCTTTGAGAGTTATCACATAAAAAATTCAGAGGCTTTACTTTTCAGCTTGCTGTCATAATATCCATTTTTGTGGGGCATTTAGATGCAGCAGTTGCCCAATGTTTGACTGCATGGGAA
Source organism: Schistocerca serialis cubense (assembly GCF_023864345.2). Classification (NCBI taxonomy): domain Eukaryota; kingdom Metazoa; phylum Arthropoda; class Insecta; order Orthoptera; family Acrididae; genus Schistocerca; species Schistocerca serialis. The sequence goes on along the minus strand of NC_064639.1, from coordinate 454,743,722 downwards.
CATGAGGGCAAGCTTACTCTTCGTCAATGTTCTGGTTGACCACATCACAGGGAGACAGCACCATACTCTACACAAACACATCGTAACCCCTTTGCATCTGTGCCTGCCATCCAAGAACAGATGTACTTCCTGCAACATTCTGCGTCACCTTGCATCATTAGTTGGCGACTTGCATCCAGCACACTAGGGGATTATAGTCTTGTGCAGGAGTTACCGTTTAAATTTCATCACATATGGCTGCATATGGAATGGTGACATGAATGGGAAGCAAGGGCAACTGATGAATGCTGCTGCATTGTGTTCAGTGATGAGTTGTGGTCCCGCACAAACCCAGATGACGGTCAACGTGTATGATGGCAACCTGGGGAGGGATCCCATTCTTCAATTGTTTTGGAGAGTCACACTACTGGTTACATGGTTTGGGAGCTATGAAGTAAGGCTTCAGGTCACAGCTGGCTTTGTTCGAGGGATCTCTGACAGCACAATGGTATGGCCTTGTGTGTTACCTCTTGTGTCACAGTATTGTTGTGCCATTTTTCAACAGGACAGTGCTTGTCCATATGTGGCACATTCTCATACCTGTATGAGATACTCCTGTGGCCAGCAAGATTTCTAGATCTGTACTCAATAGAACAAGAGTAGGACCAGTCTGGACATCAACTCCATTAAAGTGCCAGTAGCCAAGATATTAAGGATTAAGGACCAGTTGCAATAGTTGTGAGACAGCTTGCTTCAGGTTGTTCATGGTCGTTTCACGCAGAAAATGTATTGCTTGCTGGGAAACACACACACACACACACACACACACACACACACACACACACACACACACACACACACACACACACAGAGAGAGAGAGAGAGAGAGAGAGAGAGAGAGAGAGAGAGAGAGAGAGCAGATACTACTTGTAAGCAAATACCCAATGCTACCATTACCAAATAACTTGTGGCACTGGTCACTGATTGTGGTAATACAACAAAAATAATAACAAAATTCCCAATAAAGAATCAAAAGAACTTTCTGTTAGCAGTAAGTACAAAAGGTCGTCTTCTGTATGCCAGAGACAAGGAAAAGACCTATCCAAATGCATTCATGAAAGTATACATTCAAAGCAATTAGTTTTTGCAAAAGTTAAGCCAGATGGCATGTTAAATGCAGTGATGGAGAATATTACAGTGGATACAAAACTGGAAACAGATGATCACATTGTGATTATAAATGGTGGCAATGATGTACATAAGAACAAAAGGAAGACAGTCCTGTGATGTTTTCAAAATATTTTGCGGAAACTATTTCATAAGAATGTTGTCATCACAAATGTGCCAGAGCAATGTGATTTGCCACAGTGGTTGTGTGTAAGTAAAGAGATTCAATGTTGCAGTTCTCTGCTAGAGAAACTGCATGATAAGTTTAACTCTCTACATTTCCCAGACCCATTAATCATGATGAACATACAAGGCAAGGATCCACATAAACGGAAAGGGAAAGGCCGAGCTAATTTCCCATGTAAGTGAACTGTGTGATAAAGACAATGAGGAGGAGGATCCAATAGCTCTGGACCACAACCGTGATACTTTTTTTTAGAATAAAGGAACTTACTACTAGTGTTCAGGGATGTAGCTTAGATATACCTGAGTCCCGTTCACTTGAAGAAAAACCAGGATGTGAAATAAATGATCAATCACTGCAGGAAAGTCCTAAAAACCCAGTTTCAGTAGGTTGTCTTTAACAATGTAACTTAAACAAATGTGATCCATGCAAGGTGGCAAATCACCAAGAAAGGTTAATACCCCTAAAGTTGATGCACTTAAATGTGCAATATGTCAAAAAAAAACTAGACATATAGTAAATATTCATAGAGGAGCACACACCACGTGTGTTAGTAATAACTGAACATTGACTAAAAATACATTGAAATTATGGATTATAAATTAGAAGGTTACTTACTAGCAAATAGTTATTGTAGGCAAAACCATAATGGTCATGGTGTAGCAATGTCTGATATTAAGGACATAGCAGTTTAAAAATTTCACTTCTTGAACACCACACAAAACAAGGCTCGATTGAAATGATAGGATTTATGCTCCACAGTAATGATCTCAAATTACTTAAGGATAAAGTGATTGGGGTATATCCGCCACTAAATTCTGATGTAATGTTGTTTATTGATGGAGTTAGTAACTTAACTGATCAGAATTATCCTAATGACCTTAATATAGATGCAAATTCAAGTAGTATAGTAAACTTGAAATTCAGTGATGTATTAAGCCCAAACTATCTTTTAAATAATGGTAAGCTCTGACACTAGAGTGACACACATGCTCCACTGGAATAATTAACAAAGATGTTGTAGGTAAGGTAAATCACAGTAGCTTAAATTTTCATTATTCTGAACACTTCTATCAGATGATACAGTATGTAAATTCAGTGGTGACAAAAATAAAAAATGCTCTGCAGAAACGAACTCTGAATACCTCAAGCATTGATGCTCTTAAATAGAAATTAGCAAATGAGAAATGGAGTAATGTTTACCAGGTGAAAGGGTCTGATGGTAAATGGAATGAGTTCTGTTCAACCCTGTTGAGTCATTACGAATATTACTATCCAGTCAAAATCCAGAAGACAGTTAAACACTGCAAAAATGGAAGTAATCCTAGAGTAAAACTTCCATCAAATCTGATTAGGCTCAGGCAGAGAACACACAATCTAAACTTGCTTTATAAAGCTACTACTCTGCACATCTTCAAAGAAAAATACAGTTGGGCAAAGGAAAGTATTAAAAATTAAATTGCTGACCTAAGGAATCAGGTTAACAGCAAAGCATAGGACAGTCTGACAACGTAAGTAAAGCATCATGGTAGCTGATTGAAAAGTACTGCAAAGTTCCCAAGAAGATGAACAAGGAACCATTCAGCATAAGACATGATAGTAACATTGTAAAAAACTCAAATTCGGTATATAATATTTTCAGTGACCATTTCTGGGGGCCAATCAACCCATACTATAGATGCACAGGTAGAGAGCCTGTCTCAACACATTGCAAAGAAAAAATTTTCATCTGGATGGGATGACATATTCAGTGCAATTACTCAGGTATGCTTAAAAGGAATCTCTAAACCTCTTAAATACCTGATTATTTGCAGCATTAGTGAAGACAAATTTCCAACTGTTGTACAAATGAGTACTGAAACCACGTATAAAATGGGAAGTAAGGAAGATGTCTCTAACTATAAACCAATATCCTATCCCCACCTTTATTAAGATGTGCATAAGTTTTATCCTGTCCTAGCAAAATGCCTTTTTCACAAAATAGAAACTGCGTGTAGATTCGCAGCATGGCTTCAGAAAATAGCTAAGTAAAGCCACAGCAATGGCACAAATCTTCCATGAACTTCCGCCTCAACTGACATCTCTGCCCAAACTCTTTGCCTTTACAAATGTCTGCTTGTGTCTGTGTATGTACGGATGGATATGTGTGTGTGTGTGAGTGTATACCTGTCCTTTTTTCCCCCTAAGGTAAGTCTTTCCGCTCCCGGGATTGGAATGACTCCTTACCCTCTCCCTTAAAACCCACATCCTTTCTTCTTTCCCTCTCCTTCCCTCTTTCCTGATGAAGCAACCATTTGTTGCGAAAGCTTGAATTTTGTGTGTATGTTTGTGTTTGTTTGTGTTTTTATCGACCTGCCAGCAAAAAAAAAAAAAAAAAAATATATATATATATATATATATATATATATATATATATATATATATATATATATATATATATATATATATATATATATATATATAGTTATAATAGAGGGAAACATTCCACGTAGGAAATATATATCTAAAAACAAAGATGATGTGACTTACCAAAGCACTTTCATTTGGTAAGTCACATCATCTTTGTTTTTAGATATATATATATATATATATATATATATATATATATATATATATATATATAAAAATAAAAAAACAAAGATGATGTGACTTACCAAATGAAAGTGCTGGCAGGTCGACAGACACACAAACATACACACAAAATTCAAGCTTTCGCAACAAACTGTTGCCTCATCAGGAAAGAGGGAAGGAGAGGGAAAGACGAAAGGATTTGGGTTTTAAGGGAGAGGGTAAGGAGTCACTCCAATCCCGGGAGCGGAAAGATTTACCTTAGGGGGGAAAAAAGGAAAAAAGGACGGGTATACACTCGCGCGCACACACACACATATCCATCCACACATATACAGACACAAGCAGATGTATTTAAAGACTTTAAATACATCTGCTTGTGTCTGTATATGTGTGGATGGATATGTGTGTGTGTGCGAGTGTATACCCGTCCTTTTTTCCCCCCTAAGGTAAGTCTTTCCGCTCCCGGGATTGGAGTGACTCCTTACCCTCTCCCTTAAAACCCACTTCCTTTCGTCTTCCCCTCTCCTTCCCTCTTTCCTGATGAGGCAACAGTTTGTTGCGAAAGCTTGAATTTTGTGTGTATCTTTGTGTTTGTTTGTGTGTCTGTCGACCTGCCAGCACTTTCATTTGGTAAGTCACATCATCTTTGTTTTTAGATATATTTTTCCTATGTGGAATGTTTCCCTTTATTATAAAAATCAGCACCTGAAAGTGAATGTTACAAAACTCATTACTGGCATTTAAAACAGGAAGCCCTCACCACAACAATGTAAATAATGTATGTAACATCTCACCAACAGAAACCGGGAGCTGTAATTTCATGGATGTATATGCTGATGAAAGTTTATGGTGGACAAACCACGTTAATTTCGTATGCGGAATCTTGTATGTCCATAGCCAGCTCACAAAGGTAGTTCTTAGCCAGACATAGAAAATATTATATTATGGGATTGAACTGTGGGGGTTGTGCAGCCAGTGTATCCTTAAAAAAAATACTGCTCTCACAGAAAAGAGTAGTAAGACTTATTCATGGGATGGGCCATGGAGATTCATGTCATGCAGTGTTTATACAGCACAAATACCTACCAATATACCCTCTGTACATCTTTTTATGGGTCAATCAACTGAAGTTAGCAAGTGCAGTGATGTACATGATCACAACATCAGAACAAATTTAACTATTTCCAGAAAAGAACATCATTAAAAATGACCTGACAGAAGTCCACACATCAGTAGTTTGATTTGGTGTAACAGACTACCAAACTCTCTATGAACATATACAGGGAATGATTTTAACACAGAATTTTAATCTTTTCTGATAGAAAAATGTTTATATTCATTCAGTGAATTGTAAGACACTGATTGTAACATGAACCATTAGCATATCAGTTGTAATGTAATAAATGTATAAAATAGAAATAATATACAACAGCTGCAGTGTATAACATATTTTGTAAGTGTAATTACAATTGTGCTATTATTTCTATTGCAAAAACCATCACTGTGATGGTTCTATGAAAAAAAAGTAAATATATAAATTGGAGAGAATACATTGGCTATATTGACACCCTTTCTACCTGCGTCAGTGCATGCATTCATACCAGAGGGAATGTGATGTAGTAGTGATACGTGGGATCATACTGTGAGGTTTTTTGTAAATCTGACTCAACAGTGTAATCACTCTTTCAACCGATGAAGTTTAATTTTGTTCCCTCTTCCACTTCTGGATACTTCACTTTTTTGTCAGGCAGTATATTTTTGTAGAAATAAGAGTTTCAGTCATGATTATAATTGTTTTTAATTTCACCTATCAGAAATTTAAATTTTCAGCTGCCAGCATTAGGGAAAATTCGAGAAGAGTTCATAGCTCACTTGATAGCTGAAGGCGCCGAAGGATACATGACAAAAAAATTTAGTCCTTTGTGGGTTGTAGACTTTCCACTATTTTTGGAAGGAGATATGCAGGGAAGTGTAGTGTCAGCACATCACCCATTTACACAACCACATCCAGATGACCTTCCTTTGTTGGAAATGGAGCCTTTAAAGGTTTGTTGTCAAGTGTGTTATGTTTGTTGCTGCAAACTTTAATAACATGACTTACTGTATTTTACAATTTGCTTAATAGTTTGAATCTTTTGCATAACACAAAAATAGAGGTGTCAAGTTTTTCTCTAATTTTAAGGTCCGTGGACTACATTATGACTTAGTCATCAATGGCTGTGAAGTTGGTGGAGGTTCCATTCGTATCCATGATGCAGCGCTGCAGACTTTTGTTCTTAAGAACATTCTACAAATCGAACCGAACTCTCTTCACCACCTTATCGATGCTCTACATAGCGGATGTCCACCACATGGCGGCATTGCATTAGGTAAGAGTTGTAAAGTTATCAGTTCAGTTTCTGAGACTGCTCCTGTTCTCTCTCTCTTTAAACTGTCCATAGGAGCTTGCTATAAATGTAGAAAAATGTTAGTTAATGCAGATGAATAGGGAAAACAATCCTGTAATTTTCAAATACAACATTGCTTGGCAGGGCAGTCACATCATTTAAATATCTAGGTATAAAGCTGCAAAAAAAAAAAAAAAAAAAAAAAAAAAAAAAAAAAAAAAAAAAAAAAAAAACCATGGAACTAGCACATAAGAACAGTAGTAGGGAAGGGTGTAGTTCTTCAGTACGGCATTTGAAACTGATTGCAAAACTAGTCTATAACCGTCAATGTACATTTCGCATAAGGACCACAAAGGTAAGAAAAGAGAAATTGGTAGTCATATGGAGGCATTGGAACTAGCACATATGAACAGTAGTAGGGAAGGGTGTAGTTCTTCAGTACGGCATTTGAAACTGATTGCAAAACTAGTCTACAACCGTCAACGTACATTTCGCATAAGGACCACAAAGGTAAGAAAAGAGAAATTGGTAGTCATATGGAGGCATATAGGCAAGTATTTTTCCCTCACTCCATTTGAGAGTGGAACAGGAAAGGAAATGATTAGTAGCAATACTAGGTTCCCTCTGCCATGCCTTGCATGATGGCTTGCGGAGTATTTGTGGCTATAGATATGGATGTAGGTTTTTGAGAATAATGACAACACAAAATATGTCTGTAGTTTTCTATGTCTTCTGCTTTGCCTTTCTTTAACAGAGGCACAACTCTTGTCTGTTTTAAATACACTGGAAAGTTCTCTGATGTGAATGGCTCCTTTATTATATTTGTTATGAGAGCTTATATGCTTTGTATGTGTAGTTTCAGTACAGAGATTGACACTTCATTTAGGCTTGCTGACATTTCATTTTTATGTTTTGTGCAGTTTTATTCACTTTATGCTCTGTGGTTGGTAATAATATCATTGTACTTGGTGAATAATTATTTGTGTGGAAGATTTTTTTTAATAATTTCTCTAAAATGTTTGGAAAAAAAAGTTTATTCACATTGTTTGCAAGTAGTTTATTACTTCATAAAAGCAGTACTTGATGATGTTGACAAGGCTGATTGTGTTACAGGCATATTCGTAGATATTTTAAAGCTTTTTATACTGCTGACTATGAGGTTACACTAAATAAAATAGAATCATTATGAAAAAGAGGTGTAGCTAATGGCTGGGTCTAATTATACCTAACAGATAAGGTATACTGAATAAAAATGCAAATCTCAAACAAGGCTGAACTTGTAGTTAAACATTTATCAGAATCAAAATACAGTAATACAGTATTGGAATTCCTAGGGGTGGCAAATTAGGACCAATATTGTTCCTAATACATATCAGTCACTTTTGCAATGGTGTGAGCCATGGAGAAATAATTCTCTTTGCCTATTATGAAATGTTACTGAGGACACAAAAGAACTACTTGCAGAGAGAGCAATTGAAACCTTCAAGGAACTGGTGAGTATGCAATAAAGTAACATTAAATTTTTTTTAAAATTAAATGCATCTAGTGAGAATCCCACCATCAACCTTTTGATTACAAGACTATTAAGTTATGCCACAGTTATGGAGGGCTGTGTCAATATGATTTAAATTTTTCATACTCAACAGCACACAGAAATCTTCAGAGTTGATTTTTTAGCATTTTTCAGAAGTGCATCATACTGCTTTAAGAAACTGACGTCCAGCCATTAATCTTCAAATGCTCTTCTAAGTATGAAAGAAACTGAAGAAGGGCAATTGATAAAATCACCTTATTAGTGAATTCCATGAAATTTATTCACCAGTCCAGAATTTTGTACCCATAAGCTTGAGTCTTTCCAACAGCGTTTGCTCTTCAATATTTTTACTCAATATACCAGAGTCCATCCAACTTTGGATAAGAAAATGTGAACAGTTGTCAATCATTAGTAATTCAGTTGCCTTACCTTAATGTAAATTGGATTTTAGATTGATACAGTGTCATTAGTGTAGTTGATAGCTTCTCCTATCAATAAAGTCTTCTAAAATTTAGAGGTGTGTGTGAGTATGGTTTCCATGTGGTTCATTTCGAATTTGCACTTTTTCCACAGCACTACATTGGTTGTCATCATACACTATTATAATCAAGATAAACTTTGTAAATCAGAAATCTGTAGAGATCTATAAATTATTGATAGTATTCACAGTAGTGCCACTTGTTCACTCTGAATATGTTAACTTGAATGTTCCATTTTATTAATACATAGACACTGCATCTAGGAATTGGCGATAGTAATGTTAGTAGGTAATATTTATCTTTGCTGTCATTGTACATGTTTATAAGCAGACTTTTGTGTGAATACTGCACTTGTAAGCAAATTATTGTGTAAATCTTTGCTTACTGTATTTTACTCTTTTAAAGGTATCGATCGGCTAATGTCATTGCTGTGTCATACATCAAGCATTCGGGATGTAATTGCTTTTCCAAAAGGCATTGATGGTAAGGATTACATGTCAGGAGCACCTGTTCCAATATCAGAAGAGGAACAGAAATTATATCATATTAGAAGTGTACCTCAGAAATCTGAAAACAGTATTACCAACATGCATAGCTCTGCTGTGTAATTACTTTGCTTTGCTCAGTTTGTTTATATAAACTTCTTATTTACTGCAACTGTACTTAGGTATTTGGTTTTGTGTATTATTCAGCATTTATAAGTCTTTATGTGAAATAATTCTTGGTTTTTGTTTTGATCATTGTTATATATATCTCACCCTAGTATTTGTACCTACTTAGCAAATAATATATTCTTTCCATGAATTAATTGTTCATATTTGTGAGACCACACAATGAAACATTGTCACTGCCCACTTTTAAAAAGTCACCTGCTATCTGTTAGGATTTCTAGATCAGCTGTCTGTTGACAAATGTTGACCACACTATTTCCTGTTAGTTCCCATTACCTAAGCTCCCTCTCCTCACAAGTTTAGGAAAAAGGACTGTTGGAGTCATGAGCACTTTTGGTCACAAGTTAATTTCTTAGGTGAATCAGCTGCATATTTCAGTAGTTCAGAAACCTGTAGAAAAACAAGAGCTTGTGTGTCAAGGAATCCATATACATTTTAACAGTAATGTACACAACAAAAGCGTAATATTCTCTTTCATGAACAAGAATTAAGAGTGAGTACTCTGATGGAACAAATTACATTTTTGTTATTGGGATCATCTATCCACTCACAGTTATAAAATATTAATGAGTGCAACACATTTTTCATTTTTGTATCTCAACAGATAACACAAATTATGAGCACAGCAGAGCTACAACCAAGTCAAGATTGTGAACTTTCAAAGAAACTGCAACATCCAAGATGGTTGTAAATGGTTGAGTAATATCTGATGAAAAATACAAATACATGAGCTAGCATACAGTTATGATGTAAACTATTAAACTTAAGAATCGGCAGCAGTCAGCTAGCTGCGAGGGTTTTTTAATGGAACTAGATCTGCCCTTTTTATGTGATGGTTAGTGTCCTAGCATGTGAAACAGGTACTACGTGTGTGAGTCCACAACATTAATCCCGGTCATCTGGGGTGTGGTCTGGACTAGCAGCATATGGGAAGGAGAGGTGCCAGTGTCCACCACCAAGGAATCAGGGAGAGTGAGCAGTATGATAGAGAGGAGGATACGACGTGGCTGTAGGACACAATTCCACCTCTATGGGGGTCTAGACTCAGTTGTAGAAGACCCCAGTTGGCACTGTGCAGGAGAATGATGACCTGGATGGAGGTATTAATGGTAGAGGTCAGCAGGCAATGATGTGGAGGGCACAGTCTATGCCATATGGTGCAGTGATAAATGGGTAGTGACACATGTTGCTGTTCGTTGGATGGCACTGTACTGAGTAGGGAGGTAGTTTATGTTCTGTGCAGCACACCTGATTCCAGTGGGTGATCCAGTCGTCCCACCAGGATATGGTTTGAACATTTGACACCCTCATTATCTGGTGGCAGTACCCTGGGGCTACCTATAAAAATGGGGAAATTCGTGGGCTCAGGGATCGGAGCCCTTACGATAATACAGGGTGGTGTACATAATCTGGGCTCACTGGATGGTATGTAGGACATTGAGCACCATATGCTGCCTGTGCCCATGTAGCAACCCTGCCAGGCCATGGCTGCGGACCAGGGGTAGGCCAGAGGCAAGGAAGTTTGGCAGTGGCAAGGAAATATCATCACCCACACTGTCTTTCATATGTGTGTCTTGAACTACCTGACCAACCACCCCACATTGGGATTTGACACAGGCTAAAATATTTTAACCAGCCCCATCACTCCCGGAAAAGATCCATCCCATTCTGTGTGCTGTGGCTTAGAATATGGCGACAGACATTACACAAGTGCTGCCTGACTCTGAGCACAGATATCACAGGTCCAGACTGCTTGTTCAGTACAAGGCCAACACTTGAGTGTAATAATAATCCTGGATTCTGCTTCTTCAATAGTCAGGGGTAGTATGCCATCCCTGGCATTCAGGTGATATTGGAAGGAAAAATCAGTGAGGAAACCAGGGTCTTACGTTTTGGCGTACTTGGCAAATCAGGGATCTCGCCGTATGGCTTGTGTAATGTGATACGAAACTGAAAGTGTCACACTGTGCTGTACTTGTACCTAAGCTTATACAGGTGAGTCAATGTTATAGTAATTAGTCATATATTAAAAGAGATAGTACATGAATTTAATTGTTTTTATTTGTATAATATAATATTTTATATTACATAAATATTTATATTTTTCTTGTGCTGTTGCATTAGCAATGCAACACCCTATTGGCAGCAGCCACAGATGTTAAGCCGGGCACTCTCACAGCTTAAGTGACAGCCTCCGAGTGCATGACGATCCTGCCGTCCACTGTTGCTGACCTCTGACTCATTGTAAAAATAAAAATAAATATAAATGAGTGATTTTATGGGTCTGTAATGTAACAACATGTTTTAAGGTTCACTTATGTCTTAAGCTTCATTAAGTACACAAACATTAGAAATGCCTGCTGTATTGTACACATAGCTGCAAATCTTTCATGACAATGAAATACATTACACGGAGAGTTATTTGCCTGCAATGAAGGAACATCTTAAAGAAATTTTCTGATTTTGTATTGAAAGATTTGCCCATATCACCTATTTAATCAATGAAATATAACTGATGTATTGAAAAGAAAGGAAAATAAGAATTATTTACAAGTTGCATCAGAATCATAGTTCATACATTTGCAGTAAACAAAAAAAATTATTCTCTGAAAAAAAAGAAAAGAAATAAATGCTGCAATGCACACAGCCAGTAGCCTCTGGGCCAGATGGCATCCACAATCAGATGCTCAAACACCTTTCCCCGGACTGTCAGCGGTGTGTTCTTGCCATCTTCAACCGCATATGGGGCGATGGTGTCTTTCCGTCGCAGTGGCGGGAGAGTACCGTCATTCCGGTGCTGAAATCTGGTAAGGACCCGCTTAATGTGGATAGCTATCAGCCCATCAGCATGACGAATACTCTGTGTAAGCTCTTGGAACGCATGGTGAGTCGACGGCTGTGTTGGCTGCTCGAGTCTCGGGGTCTTCTGGCTCCGTGCCAGAGCGGCTTCCGTCAGGGCCGTTCCACTGCCGATACTTTGGTCTTTCTTGAGTCTGCAATCCGCACTGCTTTTTCCAGGCGCCAACACCTCGTTTCCGTCTTTTTCGATCTCTCCAGAGCATATGACATGACGTGGCGGCACCATATTCTCGCCACGTTGCACGGGTGGGGTCTCCGGGGCTCTCTCCCCATTTTTATTCAGAATTTTTTATCTATTTGGACATTCCGCGTTTTAATTGGCACATCCCATAGTTCACTTCATATCCAGGAGAACGGCGTTCCACAGGGCTCTGTATTGAGCGTGCCCCTTTTCCTTGTGGCCATTAATGGCCTTGCAGCAGCAGTCGGGTCGTCTGTCTCACCCACGTTATATGCTGACGATTTCTGCATCTTTTTCAGCTCCTCCACCATTAGTGTTGCAGAACGTAGGTTGCAGGGAGCCATACGCATGGCGCAGGCGTGGGCCCTAGCCCATGGGTTTCAATTTTCTCCTGCGAAGACCTATGTTATGCACTTTTGTCGGCGTCGTACTGTCCATCCCCACCCTGAGCTCTATCTTCAGGATGCCATGCTCAGGGTTGTTGACTCTTACCGTTTTCTGGGATTGCTGTTCGATGCCCGGCTTACTTGGTTTCCACATACTCGTCAGCTCAAGCGTCAGTCCTGGCAGCATCTGAATGCCCTCCGCTGCCTAAGCAACACAACTTGGGGTGCAGATCGTCACACGCTGCTGCAGCTCTACAAAGCCCTTGTGCTGTCCCGACTGGATTATGGGAGTGTGGCGTATGGCTCAGCATCGCCCTCAGCGTTGCAACTGCTGGATCCCGTTCACCACTGTGGGGTTTGACAGGCGACAGGAGCATTCCGCACCAGTCCTGTTCATAGCCTCCTTGCTGAGGCTGGGGTTCCTCCACTTCGTCTTCGGCATCAACAACTGTTAGCCAACTATGCTGCCCACGTCCTTTGTTCGCCCCATCACCCTAACTATCGTCTCCTTTTCGAAAATGCGGCAGTCCATATCCCACACCAGCGGCCACGATCAGGCCATACAATTGGGATCCGTGTTTGGTCGCTCCTTAATGACCTCGAGTGTTTGCCTCTTCCATCTGCTTTCCATGTCCGCCCACATACACCACCTTGGTGTATTCGTCGGCCGCAGCTTCGGCTGGAACTTTCCCGATGGCCAAAAGATTCCATTCCTCCTGCAGTCTTGCGCCGCCAATTCCTTGCTCTCCTAGGCGCATTCCATGACTCGGAGGTTATCTATACAGATGGCTCGATGGTTGATGGCCGTGTGGGGTACGCTTATGCTCATGCGGACTATGTGGACCAGCGCTCCTTGCCGGAAGGCTGCAGTGTTTACACTGCAGAGCTAACAGCCATTTTTCATGCCCTTGAGCGTATTCGTACCAGCCCTGGCGAGTCTTTTGTCATTTGCAGTGACTCTCTCAGTAGTCTACAGGCTCTTGACCAGTGCTACCCATGCCATCCGATTGTTGTTGCCATCCAGGAGTCCGTTCATGCTCTTGAACAGCGTGGACGTTCAGTGGTGTTCATATGGACCCCGGGACACGTTGGGATAGCGGGAAACGAACACGCCGACAAGTTAGCTAAAGAAGCCACCCGCAAACTGCCGTTGGAGATTGGCCTCCCGGCAACGGATCTCCGATCGGTGTTACGCCGTCGGGTCTTTGGGATGTGGGCAGACGAATGGCTCACTCTGTCTGTACCCAACAAGCTGCGGCAAGTAAAGGAGACCACGACTGTGTGGGGTTCCTCCATGCGGGCCTCCCACAGGGATTCTGTTATTCTCTGTAGGCTCCGCATTGGTCACTCTTGGCTGACGCATGGTCATCTGCTGCGTCGAGAGGACCCCCCTCATTGTCGCTGTGGTGAAACTATGTCGGTGGCACATATATTGTTGGAATGTCCTCTTTTAACCGCCCTCAGGCAAACTTTTAACCTCCTGGGTGATTTATCGTGTCTTTTAGGTGACAATGTCTCTATGGCAGATCGGGTTTTAAGTTTTATTCACGCTAGCGGCTTTTATAGGTCCATTTAAATTTTTTTAACATCACCCTCTCTTGAGCTGTATCTTATAATTAGTTTTGTGCTGTAATTCAACTCCACCCTAAATTTTCGGCTGGAGGTTTTAACGTGTTGCAGAGTGGCTTGCTCATCCTATTATTTTCGTGATCAGCCAGCCACAGTCCTCTGCTGTGCAGTTTTAAATCCTTCTGCCTTTCTTCTCTGTGTTGTTTTTGTTGCTGTGCTCCGTTTTCCATTTTTCTTTATTATTGACCTTGGGGCTTTTCTTCCCCTGGAATTTTTATCTTGTGCTTCGAATGACTAATGGATGGTTTCCCTGTGCTCTGTGTGTTTATGAAACAAGGGACCGATGACCTCTGCAGTTTGGTCCCTTTAATCCTCAAACCAACCAACCAACCACACAGCCAGTTGATTACATCTAAAGAGCTAAAGAGTGTGAAAATGTAAATTAAAAAATTTATACTTCATTCACAAAGCAGGAGTGTTAATGTGGGTTACACTCTGGTGGAAGATTTCATTCTGAACACAGCCTAATTAATATGCAAATTTCTTGAGAATCAATTGGGCTTCTTTGCAGGGTGTCGTGGAGAACCCGTCCAACATGTGGCTCACAGGATGGTCGATCTGAAACACACATTATCTAGCCTATCAAAGTGTGTGCCTGGTCCTATGAGTAGCCAGGAGAAGGCATTATCATATTGATTGAAGGGATAGTAGTAAATTTTATAATCGTTGTTGCTGAGTAATAGGGCGCACCACTGCAAACCTTGCACTACCTTTTAAGGAAGCTGGGACTGGAGCTGAACCATGAAATCAGAGGCTTCACAGTTTTAATATGAGTAATAAAGTATAAAGTAACATTTTCCTCTAGTGTTGTTGTTATGGGCATTACTATTCTTCTCAAATTCTGATGGATTATTGATGATGAATTTCATTAGCGAATGTGTGTATTGCAATGGTGCAGTTGCAATGCCTCATTCTTTGAAGAGATAACTACATGATGAATATGGGTGAACACCACATACTGTTCTTACTGCTCACTTTTGTGCACTCAATATGTTTTTTTTCTAAGTGGTGGGTTACCCCAGAAAATTATTCCATAAAACGTTATTAAGTAGAAATATGCAGAATATGTCAGGATGTTAATTTTTTTGCTTCCAAGATGAGCAATTTTACAAAGAGCAAAAGTAGCTGTACTTAATTGTTTGAAAAGCTCAGTAATACACTCCTTCCAGTTAAAGTTTTCATCAAGAGGTACACTCCAAAATTTGAAGCATTTAACCCTGTATACTGACTCCTGTTCAAGTACTACATCAGTTAGTGAAATGATTCTATTTGTTGTACAAAAAAAAAACACTTAATAATAATCATCATCATCATCATCATTTAAGACTGATTATGCCTTTCAGTGTTCAGTCTGGAGCATGGCCCCCTTATAAAATTCCTCCATGATCCCCTATTCAGTGCTAACATTGGTGCCTCTTCTGATGTTAAACCTATTACTTCAAAATCATTCTTAACCGAATCCAGGTACCTTCTCCTTGGTCTGCCCAGACTCCTCCTACCCTCTACTGCTGAACCCATGAGTCTCTTGGGTAACCTTGCTTCTCCCATGTGTGTAACATGACCCCACCATCTAAGCCTGTTCGCCCTGACTGCTACATCTATAGAGTTCATTCCCAGTTTTTCTTTGATTTCCTCATTGTGGACACCCTCCTGCCATTGTTCCCATCTACTAGTACCTGCAATCATCCTAGCTACTTTCATATCCGTAACCTCAACCTTGTTGATAAGGTAACCTGAATCCACCCAGCTTTCGCTCCCATACAACAAAGTTGGTCGAAAGATTGAACGGTGCACAGATAACTTAGTCTTGGTACTGACTTCCTTCTTGCAGAAGAGAGTAGATCGTAGCTGAGCACTCACTGCATTAACTTTGCTACACCTTGCTTCCAGTTCTTTCACTATGTTGCCATCCTGTGAGAATATGCATCGTAAGTACTTGAAACCGTCCACCTCTTCTAACTTTGTTCCTCCTATTTGGCACTCAATCCGTTTATATTTCTTTCCCACTGACATTACTTTCATTTTGGAGATGCTAATCTTCATACCATAGTCCTTACATTTCTGATCTAGCTCTGAAATATTACTTTGCAAACTTTCAATCGAATCTGCCATCACAACTAAGTCATCCGCATATGCAAGACTGCTTATTTTGTGTTTACATATCTTAATCTCACCCAGTCAGTCTATTGTTTTCAACATATGATCCATAAATAATATGAACAACACTGGAGACAGGCTGCAGCCTTGTCTTACCCCTGAAACTACTCTGAACCATGAACTCAATTTACCGTCAACTCTAACTGCTGCCTGACTATCCATGTAAAGACCTTTAATTGCTTGCAAAAGTTTGCCTACTATTCCATAATCTCGTAGAACAGACAATAACTTCCTCCTAGGAACCCGGTCATATGCCTTTTCTAGATCTATAAAGCATAGATACAATTCCCTGTTGCACTCATAACACTTCTCCATTATTTGCCGTAAGCTAAAGATCTGGTCCTGACAACCTCTAAGAGGCCTAAACCCACACTGATGTTCATCCAATTGGTCCTTAACTAATACTCGCACTTTCCTTTCAACAATACCAGAGAAGATTTTACCCACAACGCTGATTAAAGAGATACCTCTGTAGTTGTTACAATCTATTCTGTTTCCATGTTTAAAGATTGGTGTGATTACTGCTTTTTTCCAGTCTGATGGAACCTGTCCCGACTCCCAGGGCATTTCAATTATCCTGTGTAGCCATTTAAGACCTGACATTCCACTGTATTTGATGAGTTCCGACTTAATTTCATCCACCCCAGCTGCTTTATTGCACTGCAATCTATTGACCACTTCCTCAAATGTGATCCTATTTCCATCATCATTCCTATCCCATTCTAACTCGAAATCTGAAACATTACTGATTGTATTTTCACCTACATTGAGCAACTCTTCAAAATATTCCCTCCATCTACCCAAGGCATCCACAGGATTCACCAGCAGTCTTCCTGACCTGTCCAAAATACTTGTCATTTCCTTATTACCTCCCTGTCGAAGATTGCTAATTACACTCCAGAATGGTTTTCCAGCAGCTTGACCCAGAGTCTCCAACCTGTTTCCAAAGTCTTCCCAAGATTTCTTCTTGGATGCTGCAATTATCTGTTTGGCTTTGTTTCTTTCTTCAACATAACTTTCTCTGTCTACCTGAGTTCTAGTATGTAGCCATTTTTGATACGCCTTCTTTTTCCTTTTACAGGCTGCCTTGACTGTGTCATTCCACCAAGCTGTTTGCTTCATCCTACTTTTACACACTACTGTTCCAAGACATTCTTTAGCCACTTCTAGTACTGTGTTCCTGTACCTTCTCCATTCCTTTTCCAATGACTGTAATTAACTACATTCAACTAACTGGTACCTTTCTGAGATCGCTGTTACGTACTTGTGCTTGATTTCCTTATCCTGAAGTTTCTCCACTCTTATCCTCCTACATATGGACCTGACCTGCACTTTCGGCCTCAGAATCCCAATTTCACTGCAGATGAAATAATGATCAGTGTCATCAAAGAATCTCCTGAATACATGTGTGTCCCTAACAGCCTTCCTGAATTCCTGATCTGCTATTATATAGTCAATGACAGATCTGGTTCCCCTGCCTTCCCAAGTATACCGGTGAATGTTCTTATGTTTAAAAAAGGAGTTTGTGATTACTAAGCCCATACTGGCACAGAAATCCAAGAGTTGTTTCCCGTTCCTGTTGGCCTCCATATCCTCTCCAAATTTACCCATAACCTTTTCATAACCTTCTGTTCGATTTCCAATCCTGGCGTTAAAATCATCCATGAGCAGAACACTGTCCTTGTCCTTTACTCTAACAACTACATCACTGAGTGCCTCATAAAAACTATCCATCTTATCTTGATCTGTCCCTTCACAATGCGAATATACTGACACAATCCTAATTTTCTTGCTAGACACTGTCAAATCTATCCACATCAGTCGTTCGTTTACATACCCTATTGCAACTACGCTGGGTTCCATTTCTTTCATGATGTAAAGCCCTACACCCCATTGTGCTATTCCTGCTTTGACTCCTGACAGGTAGACCTTGTATTCTCCCACTTCCTCTTCTTTCTCACCCTTACCTGAATGTCACTAACAGCTAAAACGTCCAGCCCCATCTTACTTGCAGCCTCTGCCAGCTCTACCTTCTTCCCAGAGTAGCCCCCATTGATATTAATAGCTCCCCATCTCATTACCATTTGTTTGCCAAGTCGTATCTTAGGAGTCCCTGGTTTGTCAGTTAGAGGTGGGACTCTGTCACCTCCAAAGGTCCGAGGCATTTTGCTCTGATTGTTGCCAGCATAATATTTAAAGTACCAGGGAAGCAGGTTGCTAGCCTTACTTGCCCCGAGTCCCACTGGGTTTTACCCCTAACGACTGAGGGACTAACTGGTGGATTTGGTAGTCTTTGCCGTATGAGCACAAAGGTGACCACGACTCAGAATATGTCCAAGATGCCCAGCCTTATTCCAAATTAACTGGTATCCCGACTGTCGGGACCACTTACTTGGCCACTCATACGTTGCCCGAGGTTCATGAACTAGGACATGACTACAGGAACCCACACCATGAACCACAAAATAATTGTTTGAAAAAATCATTAATAATGTTTTTTGTGACTTTCTCTGTAATGGGATTTATTATAACGCTAGTATCATCTGCAAAAAGTACCAATACAGGTTGGTGAATGTAAAGTGGAAGGTCATGAGGAGGCGTGGACCTAAAATTGAATCCTGTGGAACTTCTTTTGTGATTTATCCCCTAACAACACTAAAATTTTCTACCCTTCCAACATTGTTTGAATATTTCAACACAATTTTTCACATCAGTCTGTCAAGTACGATTCAAACCAGCTGTGTGAAAAATTATCAGTTCCGTAAGACAAGTTTTTCTAAGAATGTTCCATGATCTAAATAATCAATGCCTTGGCAGGAACACAAAAAATAACTACTCGCAATATTTTATTATCTAGGGCTTGTAATATTTGAGTGAAAGTATAAATGGTCTTTGCAGTCAAGCAACCCTTCTGGAGGTAAAACTGTGATGTACTAATCAATTTGTTTCTACTTAAATGTGAGATTACTCTTGAGTACATTACTTTTTTCCAGTATTTTGGAAAAAGATGTCAGTAAGGAAATTTGAAATAATTATTCAAGTCTTTCTTATCATCTTTCTTATGAAGGGGTTCGACAAATGCACATTTTTATGTGTCTGGAAAATTCCCTATGCCAGTGATGCATTGCATATATAGTCAAGGACTTTACAGAATAACTTTTCAGAATTCTACCTGAAATTCAATGAATATCTTATGAGCTTTTGTTTTTTAGAATTCTGTTAATTTCAGAGAAGAATGGTGGTGCTAATTCTAGTCACTTAAAGTTTTGTGGAATGCTGTTTTTAATATATTCTCTTGCTTCTTCAACTGAACTATTTTATTCTACTTTTGCTGCTGCATTTAAAGAGTGATTGTTAAAAGTACTCATAAATTGTAATTATCAGTCACAACAACATCATTTAGTGTAATCATTATAGTATCTTGTTCACTGTCTAGCTGTCCTGTCTCCCATTTGACAAGAACCCATATAGTTTTATTCTTATTATCTGCATTATTTATTTCTGGCAGGATGTGTATACTTGTGGAAAGTTTAATGACTTCCCTTAAAATACTACTGTATTTTCTGTAGTACACAGGTAATGTTATATCTTGAATTACTCTGCCCTTTATAAAAATTCCCTCTTCCTCTTACACAAGATTTTAATTCCCTTAGTTATCTACAGCTTAATTGTTTTATTAATGGATCTTCTGGGTAACCTTTTTGGAAAACAATTTTCAAATATTAACAAAAATTTACCATGAAATAAATTTTGAATCTAACATTAGCTTCTCTTTCTGTATATTCCTCATCCCACACTACATCTTTTAACTTACTCTGAAAACACTGTATCCTTTTCTCATTAATAAACTTCAGTGCGCTGTATGAACCTGCCTCACGGCTGTAAGGTGTCATATTGTTTACTTCCATTAATTGTGCATCATAATCAGATAGCCCACTAGCAATTGGGTACACATTGTTCAAAAATGGTTCAAATGGCTCTGAGCACTATGGGACTTAACATCTGTGGTCATCAGTCCCCTAGAACTTAGAACTACTTAAACCTAACTAACCTAAGGACTACACACACATCCATGCCCGAGGCAGGTTTCGAACCTGCGACCGTAGCAGTCGCGCGGTTCCGGACTGAGCGCCTAGAACCGCTAGACTACCGCGGCTGGCACACATTGTTCATTTCAGCCTGAGCACTATCTATAAAAATGTTATCCATCAGTGTCCTTCTATTTTGCTGTGCACGAATTGAAAAATTGACTACTGAATTTAGACTGAAACACCAAAATTATTTTATTCATTTTTCCCGTGCGCATCTTTTAATAAACCTACATTGACATTTCCATGAACTATGAACTGTTACTTCTTGTCTAACAGATAGCTCAGTAATGCATGCAGATTTCTCATAAATTGACAAAAGGTATCTAGAGGGGACCTGTGGACTGTTACATTTACCAGAGTGGTACACCACAATAACAACTCAAGCACATGTTTCTAGGTTCTGATATACAAGAAAGCTATTTGCTTCAGTATTTTTGGCACTGTGTCCAACTTTACATCCGAGGACTGACCAGAACGTACATTAAGTTTTCACCTATAGCAACAATGGGCAGGGCTAGCATGGCTATATTGTTGTGTGAGCGATTGTCCACTCAGTCAGCAAGCAGCCATGCCACTGTGATCTTTGTTGTTTCCCATTATTTCACAATAAGTTTTAAGCATGTGCCACAATTGACAATCCATGAGTTGTGAAGTGTGGTCAATAATATGGTTTCTGTAGGCAAAAAAACATTAACTGATTGAAAATTATCACCGACTGTGTGAAGTGTACAGAAACAATGTAATCACCAAAGGTGGATTGTGCCAATGGTGCATTAGGTTTAAAAGTGGTCAAACTAATGTTCGCATTGAAAAGTGAGTTGAACAGCCAAGCATTGTACTGTTTTTGGGAACAGGATTTTCTTGAGCATGGCACAACAAAAAACCCTGTGAAGTATTTTCAGTCTCAGGAAAACTTAAGAGGGGCAATTTGGAATAAGAATAGAGGAAAGTTGAGCTCATCAATTTTGTTGTTGCATGACAATGCCCAACCACACGTGGCAAATAGCACTTGAGAAGTACTCATTGCTTTCAAGTAGGAGGTGTTTCCTCATCTGCTGTACAGTCTAGATCTTGCGCCCAGTGACTACCATCTGTGTCCAATGGTGAAGACCTGGTCACACTGCAACAGTTTTGATGATAATGTGCAATTGTGGGAGGACGTGACTGACTGGTTGAAGTCTCAGATGGTAGAATTTTATGACAGTGGAATTACAAATCTTGTTCACCACCATGATAAGTGCCTATATTTGTGTGGAGACTATGCTCAAAAGTAGAACTGAGGTGTTGCTTTCAAATGAATGGAACATCTTTTTCTTCCCTATACTCGCTTTTTCCAAAAAGTAATCTACTTTCTGGGTGGCCCTTGTATGTTGCAACTCTTCCTTTTCCCAAATGATGCTCGCTTATAATCCCTCATATTTAACTTCTCTATCACTGTGGTTTCATGGTGTTCAGAGAGGCACGGAGCATCTATCACTTCTGAAGTTTTCACATCTTCTATAGGCATACATGAAGCTCATCTGTCTTGTTTTTCAGCCCCGTAATGTTCTAATGAAACACATTAATTTTATGTTTCTGATAACTGGTAGATAAATTATTTTCCTACTCTGGTCTAATTTCTTGGAACACTGTCTGTCTGTAACCTGACTCTAATGTAAATACACGCATCAAGGCAACTATTTCTTGTCTCAAAAATGGTAAGAAATTAAAAAATTCTGAAATGTTCAAATGGAAGGTTAGTTTACATATAAACATTACGTAGAGAGAGAGAAGTATGAACCACACACACTGCATAAAGATATAGCATGAGAAACAAGATGAAACAAATTTTGTCATTTCGAACATGTTTTACTGTCAATTCCAACAATACACAATAGTACACGACAGGAAAACAGACTTTAGGCATTTAGAGTCTCTCAAAATAGTCTCTCAACGAATCCATTACATACTGCCAAGAATACCCTTGGTCTCGACATGATCTCACATGTCTCTGCTGTGATGAGGTCTTCACTTGTCTAAAAAGTGTTTGACGCAATGGCTCTTTCAGTTTTTGTATGAGGTCATAATCACAAGGTGATCAGTCTGGCAAATATGGTGGATGCTCCGGTGGGTCCCACACCCATCGCATGAGCAGATTCTGCACACACACACACACACACACACACACACACACACACACACACACACACACACACAATATGGGCACTCATGTTGTCCTGAAGAATTAATGCATTGTATAGGCATTCAGGAAGTTTCTTCCAAATAGCCCATTGTAGACATCACTGCGGGAAAGTGGGACAGTAGTACAGTTTGTCCATATGGGATGAAATGGCAAAAAATCATTCCTCTAATGTTATAGTCAATAATGACCATTAACTTGACAGCTGAGAGATTGTAAACAAATTTCTGTCTATGTGGCAAGATGATGCCATTCTGCAGACGGGCATTTCAGTTCTGGCTCATAGGCACTGCCCCAAAATTCATCTACGCTGACGATTTTCCTTCCTCCTCAAAATGCGCTAGATGCACATGACAAGTTTTGTACTGTGTCCACTTTTCCACTTCATTCAGTGCATGAGGCAACCACTTTGTAGCAATGTTTCGCATGTGTAACTCATTGTGTAAAATCTTAAAGACTGTTGTCTTCTCAGTACCAGTACGCTGCTGTAATTCCTGCAGCACCCCTTCTGATGTTCTGACGACTTAAATTGTGAGTGTGGAATTGGGTTATATTGGCTTATTCCCCCAAACCACCTTCCACTTCTTTATGAGGTGACACTGGGAATTTTCAGCCACTCTTCTTTACTGAATAGCCGGCTGCTGAAAACCCTCTTGAGTTCTTCTCTATCGAATTACACTAGGTACAGGAAATTTTAGACTCTTTCTACTTACGAAATAAGTAGACATACAAACTTTACTTTTCGTCAACTAACAATGTATTTGACATCCATAGACAATAAAAATCTCACTTACCACATGAACATGTAACTTCCTGTAAGTCTGTCGTACAGTCGGATGTTAGAAATAAAATGAGTTACAGTTAAAAGAAAGTCGGCTTGTATACCATGACCTTTCTTAACATGAATCATAAAATGAGTCTTGCCTCTAACAACGTTGCGTCAAGAGTCTACAAGAGTACTTTTTCAACGGTTCTTGTTTTAATAACACTAGTCAATGACACAATAAGCACAGAGCTGCATATAAACTCCATGATTCTTCCTTACACACTCACTAAAACCTCTACGGATTGCCCAACAGGTACTTGATGGTGCCATGCGACTGCCACATTCTACTTTCTTCCCGTGACTGATTTTAAACCTGCACACACAGACATGTGACAGACAGTAGGTAGTATTCTACCATCCCGCACTCATATCCATAATAGAATATTGTGTGTTCAAGACGGCTGAAGGCTGAGTGGTTCTAGAATTTACACAGAAATTCTCGAATCACTACATATTCCCCCTCCATCTAACAAACAATATTTTATACATAATCATTATGCAAGTAATATCACTCACAATAACATTTCATATCTTAATAGTACACATTTCTTACATATGTTTATGTACATATCTTTCCTTTCCATAACAATTCTCTGTCCTCTCTTGAACAATCTTCTTTTCTTTATTTCCTCTCTCTCTCTCTCTTCCCCCCCCCCCCCCCCTCCCCTCTGATCGTAAACTTCAGGTGTTTATGACACATGAGTAAACTATTTTCTATTCTTATCTTTTGTACTACTTTTTTCCTAGTATGTACTGTTTTCATTATTTGTAGCTTGGAGGAACTCTGGATGAAGTTAAAGTGTTCTTTTGACTCACATTTAGTTCCATGAAAAAATAATGCTAGCCATTCATAGAATTCACACTTTCCAGAATAATCCCTATACAATTTGTGGCTTTTGTCACAATACTGTTCCCTTCTCCTAGGATCAGCACCTATTCCTTGCTTGTGGGTTGACCTTATGAGAGCACTTCCTCTTTCCATTCTGGTAGGTACGCCCCTTATGAAACATCCCTACTTTTCAGGCCACAGATCTTCATATCTCCACATAGGTATGCCTGCTCTTTATGCTTAGTGAATGCCGGGTACACCCCCCTTATCCCTTCTGAGTAGGCCTCGCAGTTCATTATCCTAGTACACATTTCTATGTATACCATAATTAAGTATCTTCTGGTAAAGATAGATTTATATCTTAAACTCCGCATTCATTCTTTAATATATCATTTACTCCCTATAGTCCTCCTCTACTTATCAACTTCTATATTTTCAATAGATACTATGTCTACTTATACTATTTACATCCCATTATCCTTCAATCCATCAGCGTATTCATTATGCTGACGTTTCTTAATGATCAGCATGACTAATTCTACTCCTACTTTTGTTTTCTTTCTTCACTCACGTTTCTCTCTTATTTATCCATTACTCATTACTACTTTATAGTTGTTCGTTCTGTATGGACACTTCTTATGTACATTTGATATAGAACAGTCATAGCTTCCTATACAGGGTGTTACAAAAAGGTACGACCAAACTTTCAGGAAACATTCCTCACACACAAAGAAAGAAAATATGTTATGTGGACATGTGTCCGGAAACGCTTACTTTCCATGTTAGAGCTCATTTTATTACTTCTCTTCAAATCACATTAATCGTGGAATGGAAACACACAGCAACAGAACGTACCAGTGTGACTTCAAACACTTTGTTACAGGAATGTTCAAAATGTCCTCCTTTAGCGAGGATACATGCATCCGCCCTCCGTCACATGGAATCCCTGATGCAGCCCTGGAGAATGGCGTATTGTATCACAGCCGCCCACAATACGAGCATGAAGAGTCTCTACATTTGGTACCGGGGTTGCGTAGACAAGAGCTTTCAAATGCCCCCATAAATGAAAGTCAAGAGGGTTGAGGGCAGGAGAGCGTGGAGGCCTTGGAATTGGTCCACCTCTACCAATCCATTGGTCACCAAATCTGTTGTTGAGAAGCGTACGAACACTTGAAATGTGCAGGAGCTCCATCGTGCATGAACCACATGTTGTGTCGCACTTGTAAAGGCACATGTCCTAGCAGCACAGGTAGAGTATCAAGTATGAAATCATGATAACGTGCTCCATTGAGCGTAGGTGGAAGAACATGGGGCCAAATCAAGACATCACCAACAATGCCTGTCCAAACGTTCACAGAAAATCTGTGTTGATGATGTGATTGCACAATTGCGTGCGGATTCTCATCAGCCCACACATGTTGGTTGTGAAAATTTACAGTTTGATCACGTTGGAATGAAGCCTCATCCGTAAAGAGAACATTTGCACTGAAATGAAGATTGACACATTGTTAGATGAACCATTCGCACAAGTGTACCCGTGGAGGCCAATCAGCTGCTGATAGTGCCTGCACACGCTGTACATGGTACGGAAATAACTGGTTTTCCCGTAGCTCTCTCCATACAGTGACGTGGTCAACGTTACCTTGTATAGCAGCAACTTCTCTGACGCTGACATTAGGATTATCTTCAACTGCACGAAGAATTGCCTCGTCCATTGCAAGTGTCCTCGTCGTTCTAGGTCTTCCCCAGTCGCGAGTCATGGGCTGGAATGTTCCGTGCTCCCTAAGACGCCGATCAATTGTTTCGAACGTCTTCCTGTTGGGACACCTTCGTTCTGGAAATCTGTCTCGATACAAACGTACCGCGCCACGGCTATTGCCTCGTGCTAATCCATACATCAAATGGGCATCTGCCAACTCCGCATTTGTAAACATTGCACTGACTGCAAAACCACGTTCGTGATGAACACTAACCTGTTGATGCTACGTACTGATGTGCTTGATGCTAGTACTGTAGAGCAATGAGTCGCATGTCAACACAAGCACCGAAGTCAACATTACCTTCCTTCAATTGGGCCAACTGGCGGTGAATCAAGGAAGTACAGTACATACTGATGAAACTAAAATGAGCTCTAACATCGAAATTAAGCGTTTCCAGACACATGTCCACATAACATTTTTCTTTATTTGTGTGTGAGGAATGTTTCCTGAAAGTTTGGCCGTACCTTTTTGTAACACCCTGTATATGTGCACATATTTCCATATGTACACACATTTTTTCTACAACACCTGGCAGTTCTCACATCGTGACAGGCTTCAACTTATGTGATTTAATGTTTGTGTAGATGTGGATATTTGTGTATATGTGGATATGTGTTTGTGTAGTCTCATTCTTTGGCCTTCTTATCTAAAGATAAGATTTAGGTGTTTAGTAACTACGGAAATAAGGAAGGACTTCCGCATTAAAAGTCCTCAAATGAGAAGTAAGAAAGGAAAAAATAGATATGGATGCTAGGACCCCTCAGGTACTTGAGTGAGATGCCAGGAGGTTTGATGTTAAATTGTCTTTTACAGAACGGACTTGTCTCACCTTCACCCTTTGAGGTCCCTGAAGGAAATCATAGCAACCCTATGGAAACATCAAATGATGAAAAATCAGGCACACGTGTTTGTGAGGGTTGTTTGAAAGGTGTGATGTGTAACTGTCGCTACCAAATGTAGATGTTGGCATGTGGTGGAGGAATGTAAGACGTGGATGGAAACTATCAGATGCGCCATATTAAAACTCGGCCGTGATCTTCAAGTAGTTTATTATTCCCAGCTACAGTGCCGCGTTCCCCTCTGTCTGCATCACAGGGTCCCGCAATGCCAAGGACGCCACTGAGTCTGCAAAACAGCTTGGCGCGGAAGGACTACTTCAGTGACCCGCGCAACGTATTGTGGCATTCCGGCCGTGTACAGCCACAGTGTTTTGATGACGTCAGGATACACCAGAAGCCGACTCAGCGGCCTTAATTCCCGTTGCCGCTCGCTGGGAGCCACATGGTGACCCGCTGCATGCTTCTTGACTGTTGTGGTTATCCGACAGCCAAATCTGCAGTCCTCGCCTTGGGATGCCCTTGGCATGTGTTGGGAGCCAACAAGACTACCCGCGGTAGTGAGCTGTCGAGTGGCCCGCCGCTGGCTGGCTATGGACCCTGCGTTGGCCTCGGAGGGTCAAACCAGCAGCCCGCCGTGGACTGGAACGCTGGCGCCCCATCTGCTGCATGTATTCGAGTCACGTACTCGTAACACTTAGGTGGCGCCAGTGGGGCCCTTCCACCTGTATTTATACGCGGCTGTGCGCCTCTGTTTTGCTAATGCGCCACTTCGATTCACGTACTCATAACACCTAGGTTGCGCCAGTGGAGACCTTCCACCTGTAACTTGCGCCATGCAAACAAACTGCTGTGTTTACTCTTTTCAGCGGTTCGATGGCCCTGTGGCCTCCATTCTACTTCGCAACCGCTGGTCAGCGTGACTTACTGTCAACGGGCCTGCACCTGACTGTAACTTGTGCGCTCAGAAATATTGCACCGAATCTAACTTTCCTATCTTAAACAGTGGTGCTACTACATTATTCCCCTCTTCGAATAGACCCGGTCCCCAGGTCGACTTCTAATTACTCTTAAACTTGTTTGGGTCGGCACATACTTATGATATATTTGCTACTGCTATTAATAAACTTAGATGTGGTCTAGTCCTCTTAACATTTTGGGTTCTGAGCCATTGCGCGCGGGTGTCTACCATAATGACTGGCTGATTTTAATGTATTTTAAACTACTACAACTCATGAAAGGTTTCAGTTATAGCAATAAAATTACTCTTATTGAAAAACCTAGACTTTTTTGTTTAAAACCATATATAATACCTTTCTCTTGAATTAATACATACTTTTGACAAGCGTTATTATTATAACATTGTTTTTGAAAAAAGGAAAAATTGGTCAAAGGTATATTCACTGTATTTTCTAGAAGGAAATTTTTTTTTATTTTAGACAAAAATTGTAATTATGATGGATACAGTATGTCTTATCTACAGTAACCTCCTGTAACTATTTTAGGGTGCAATTTTGCTCTTTGTGTGGTCATGTCGACGCTACTGAGACCGCGCAGGAAAAAATCGCCGCTCACAAAACCCGAAAATTAAAAAGGGAAGCACACCCTTCCACAGCATGCACGCACCATCTAGTGACCAATACTCGAACTACAGTCCATGCAGCGCCTCCCAGACAAGCGGGAACCGTAAGAACACACGAAAGAAGGAAGGGGAAGAACGAGAACACGCGCCTGTAAAATTATGGGTGCCGGACTTTCGGGCAGGCCACGCATGCCCGTATTTTTACAGGCGTCGGCGCCTAAGTGTTATAACACATGACAGGAGACAAAACGTAAAAATTCCTTACTGGATGACCACTCCACTTAATGCTCAATCAGCCCCTTACCTACCCGTTTTACGCCCTCTGTATCCAATCCACTGGGATTTGGACTACCATCGGTTCCCTCTTGGAATTGGCTCTCTGCCTGATCGGAATGAAAACAACACACAACAGAGTTGCGGCTGAGATGGCACTTGGCACAGAGGTGCTCGAAACGATTGTTACTTGTCGTTGTCTTTCCCTATATTGAGCAACATGCTGTAAAAGCTCTTCGGCTGATATGCACCCTTTTTGCTCTGAAATGAACTGGTTTACGGATCTCAACAGGCCTGACTCCAGAGTTTGATTTAACAAGGTCAGATTCTGCCTTGGCAAAAACTCAAATTGCTTCTGGCCAGTATAGCTGTGGCTATGTAACATCCAATTGCGTGACTCGTGAAATTGACACTGGCAGATGGAAGGTTGGTCCTCTTATGTTACAAGCAGTTCCATTGATTAAAATTCCGCTCCCCTCGAGCTCTATACGTTTCGCTTCTGTAAATTCTTGCTGTTCAAAACAACTTGCTACTACTATCAAATTTTCATAGATGGAGAAGATCCGATGCATTCCGACCCGTTGCGGGCTCAATTTTGGCTACGCGATGTGCTTTGGACAGTCTGTTTCTTTTCTCCTGACTAAAAATAACTGCACCGTGCACATGTCCATATTGGTGCTCATCACTCTGGCTGGACATACCGTTACCTTCTATGGCAGCTCCATAATTCTTCCCTTGTCATCTCGGCATACCGGCTGTTAACTGCCGAGATCATCAATACCCCCTCAGTTTTCACTTCTACAAACTTGCTCAACGCTCCCCTTTTCAGTGACCTGAGGACATGGATCACCATCACCCTTCCTCCCTCTTCAAAAAGACTGCTGTCCCCAGCAGGCTGACAATACTCGAAAACACGTACAACATATGAAGATAGAATGCCTAATTAATCTATACAAACCCAATGACACATAACAAGAAAACAAAAAACTACAAATACTCTACTTCTTTCTGGATCGCAAAGCATACAGTACATCCTGCTGTACTCTATCTTCCTGGTTTTCACTACGCTTAACACTCTCTACTCTCTCTTTGTACCTCTTCCCTTCCTGTAACATGCCTGGAATCACATCCGGACAACCCTTAAGTGGCCGCAACCGCCCAATGTTTACTATCATTGTTCTAGTTGGCAGCTGAAGCTTAACATTAATGGGGGATGTGGTTTCAAGTACTCGGTATGGTCCTTGATACCTCATGATGAACTTCTTCGTTTTCCCTTTTGGCGTATAGGGGCTTAATAGCATTACCCAATGCTCTACTCCATACTGTGGTAAACTTCCTTTCCACTACATTGTGTCTTCTTGCCTTTCCAAAGCCTTCATATTTGCCTTTTGTACCCGTTTCCAAACATTCCGAATTATCCTCGCGAATTGACGTACAGATTCATCGGGTCCTTCCTTTCTGTAGCTTCACTAAATCAAACGGTGACGGCAGTTTTCGCCCGTACACTACCTCAAACAGAGACAAACTGGTATTAATATGGATCTTTGCATTGTATGCGCATACAGTATGCTTCAAATACTCATCCCACTGACGGTGGCGAGAATCCACATAAAAACTCAGCATCCTCCCTATTGTTCTGTCCTTCCGTTTGCCTGTGGATGCAACGCTTTCATCCTCAACTTCTGTACATTCAACAATTTACATGGTTCCTTCATTAAATTCGACATGAAGCTGGTCCCTTGGTCAGTAATTATTGTCTCTGGTACAGCAAACTTCAAAATCCAGTTGTTTATTAACGCTTGGACGACCACTGCTGCCTGTTGATTTGGCATAGCCATCATCACCATGTACCTTGAAAGATGGTTTATTATTGTGAGAACAAATCTGTTCCCCGATGGTGTTCAACTGAAATGTCCAAAGACATCAATTCCCAACATAGAAAATGGACAAGTCACTTCCAACAATCTTTGTAGCTGTATCCGTTTCCGACACAAACCTGCTCTCTGCGCATGTGGTATACAATTCTTGACATACTGACCCACATCTACTTTCCTACTCCTCCACTCTCCTATTCGTCGCTCTACTCCCACCATAACCAGATAACAGTGATCATGTGCTTCTTTTAAAACCTCATCTCTCAGCTTCACTGGCATTACTACCCTTGGCCCTAACTTCATTTCCCTGCACAGAAGACTGTCGTACATATTAAAACGTGGCTGTGTCCTATACAGTTTACAATCACTGTCAGCGTCCTGTAATTCTGCTAGGTCATAACCTGTGACTTCTACTTTTGTCACTTTTCTACTCAGTGCATCCACATTACCGTGCTTCTTTCCAGGCTTGTGCACCACCTCGTAGACGAATTCACTAAGCCTCACAGCCCATTTAGCGAGTCTATTGGATGGATCCTTCAACACCAACAACCACTTCCATGTAGTATGATCTGTCACTAACCGAAATCTTCTCCCATGTAAATAACATTTAAAATATGTGATTCCATAGACCAGGCTAAACATCTCTCTCTCTCTGTTGTTGAGTAATTCCTCTCTGCTGCACTCAACTGCCTAGATGCATAGGCTACAGGATGTTCTTGCCCATCAATTTCCTGACTAAGAACACACCCTAATGCTTGATTTGATGCATCGCATGCTCAAGTAAATTTCTTTTCAAAATCTGGAAACACAAGAACTGGACTTGATGTTAACACTTCTTTCAGTTTGTCAAACGCTTTCTTGACACTCTTCTGTCCACTCATAAAATATTTCACTTCTTCCAATGCAAAATGACACTTCTCCAGGCTCAACGTCAAACGAGCTGCTCTTAAACTCATAAAGATTTCCCTTAACCGCTGTCTATGCTGTTCCATACTACTTGAAAACACTATAATGTCATCCAAATAGATGAGACACTGCTGTCATTTCAAACCCCTCAACACACTGTCTAGCAACCTCAGAAACATTTCCAGAGCGTTTTTCAAACTAACTGGAATTCTGATGTACTGGTAAAGGCCTCCAGGAGTAGAGAAAGCAGTTTTTGGACGATCCTCTGGAGCCACATCTAACTGATGATAACCACTTGTCAGATCCATCGTAGAAAAGTACTGGCACTGTCCTAAGTGATCCAAAGTCTCTGATATGTTTGGAATGGGGTATGTGTCCATTACTGTCTTATTATTGAGGTATCGGTAGTCACAACACGACAATGCCCGCTCCCCAGCAACTATTACTATTCTCTGTCATACTGTCTGCAAGCTGCTGATCAATGAAATCCTCCACAATCGGCTGCAAATACCTCGGTATTCTGTGTGGTTTTTGGTAAACAGGAGCTTCGTTCCCTGTTGGTATCCTATGTTAAACTAATGGAGTTGCTAGTAACGGCCCTCGCAGAAAAAACAAATCTTTAAATTTCCGCAACAATTCTTCCATATACTCTTTTTCTTCTCCTTTCAAGTGCTTAACTTTATTATGTAATGCAGTTCTATCGGCAGTTAGTGGTTGATCGCTATGCTTACTTCTCGAACACCAGTCTTTGTCATCTGGTACATCCAAATTCCTTTTCCCAAATTCTTGTGTACAGCGATAAAATTATCCATGTTCGCGGGGACTAATCGCCCGCCGTTTCCCTCTTGTACGTGTACAGTAATACGTTTCACAAAACAACCTAATGGATTCAAAACTTTATTATCCTCCAATGGTTCAATAACACATACCAAACCCACAGGTAGACTTGACTCTGCACTTATCCAAAGTGACTTCCTGGCGCCACTAGACACACACGCATGTGAATTAAGGCTTAATGCTAATGTACGCGGCTCAGTTGGTTTGCTCATTATGTTGAACGCTCCTCGCAACAGCTCTGCCCTCTGCATCGACAACAGTTTCCCCTGGCTGAAATAACATCCCACCAAATTCCACAGTTTGTTGTCCGAGGTCAGTTTTGGCAGGATGTTGATGCAAGAAATCTACTCCTAGGATCATGTCGTAGTCTTTGCTTACCCATGGTACTACCTCCAAGCATGCATCAAATCGTATTTTCCCTATGCACATTGGATTTCCAGCTGAATGGCCGAATACAAATCTTCAAGAGACCCTTCACACACTTTCCGTGACATATGAGCCAGTAACTCCTTCAAAAATACATCAAGTGCGCTCTGCTCAGCCTCCTGCAACAGAACACCATTCGCTTCATTGCTCTGACCCAACTTGTAAGTATACTCGTTAATTTCTCTCATCCTTTCCGCAAATTTCTCCACCATCTCCTGCCTCTTCGTCATTGTACTCAACCTCTCCATAAAGTACCTCTGTAAAAGCCCCCCCTTCAACTGCTTAAACTGTCTTGCCTTCCTTAAGACCTGAGAACACCTTACATGTGTCTTCGCTTCACCCATTAATCTAATCTTGGCTACATGTTACAACTGTTCATCAGACCAACCATTCATTACAGCTGAAGTTTCCAAGTCCTACACAAATGGTTGCACATCCTCAGATGCCTTGCCAGAAAACGAAATAATCAAACTCGTGGCAGCTGGATGGGTCTCCTACTGTGGCACCCTAGGCAACAACAACTGATCAGATGTAGTTTCCCACTCACTCCTAGATGTTAATTCACTTCTCAACTGCATGTTGTCTGCTGTTAATTGTACTACCTTTTCCAACAAAATCCGTACCACTTCTGGTTCCTACACACCTTGCGTCCTTGACTCTGCCATTGTGTTGCTTTCGTTCCCAGTTAGTCCCATTTCAACCTCTAAAATCCCCAGAAACAAAACATTTAACTACAAAAATAGACTGACTTCCTACAGTTCAGTATCTCATTTTACGTTTTAGGAGGAAATAAATAAAACATCATACTCAATCCAAAACAAAAGTAATTAAATGCCACGAAAGGAAAAAAATCTTACTGTCCCAAACACACTAACACTTACCCTACAATGTAAAGAAGGAAAACGTCCAACACTCAAAAAGAAAAATTGGTCAACACTCACCACATTTTGTGACTAATCTCATAAACCACAGTAGTACGACCGGTGTGGAAATCAATGTGTTTATAGAACTGTTATTCTGCTTAAAGTATAATTACTTCACATTTATGTCCAAAAGGACGGACTTAACATGGGAAGCTCTGTGTCAGGGATTTTGGCAGACATCTTCATTAACTATGTAGAACTGAAATTGCTAAAAGGTTTTCGCACCTTAGCTGAAAAGGTCGTATACTATTATAGATATGTGGATGATACGCCATTGCTAATTAATGGCAGTCAATCTGATATTGAAGTCGTGAGTACATTTAATGGTCTACACAACAAGATTACTTTCACAGTTGAAAAAGAAAAGAATGGAGCCATTAACTTTTTAGATTCAACCATTAGAAGGGAAAATGGAAAACATACATTTGACATTTACAGAAAGTCAACATTTACCTATATCATCTTGAATTATGGTTCACAACACCCAGACCAACACAAAAAGGCGTTTTTCCATTTTGCATTTAATCATATGTTCCGGTTACCATTGTCCAGTGAAAATCATGAGAAAGAGTTCAATGTAGTCAAACACATTGCAAAAAACAATAATTACCCGTTAAAATATGTCATGGACATTTAAGTGATGAGATGGTCTTCAAACAATATAGTAAAGACAATTTCGATCAGAATGTAATAAACAAAACAAAAATTCATCACTTTACCATTTTATGGTCCTATTAGAAACAAAATAGCTAGAGTATTCAAGAAGAATAATATTAAAGTATGTTTCTCAACTGCAAACAGATTAGGCTGGCTTTTAATAAATAACATTCATAAACCCAATTACTTGCAAGAATCAGGTGTTTACAAGCTTACCTGTGCCATGTGTAACACAGGTTAAATATGGCAAACCGGAAGGAAATCAGAAACGAGGTTCCGTGAACACGTAGCACTTGAAAGGAAAGATATTGCGGGAAAATCGAATCCCACGGCCCATCTGTTTGTTACTGGACATACAAACCCAGATTTGACATCTCAATTTAAGTTGTTGCATAAAGGCGAAAAGGGACTCTTTATCGACCTTACAGAAGAGATGGAGATTTTTTGTCATCAGGAATCTCCAGATATCGTGTTACCTAATGAACAAACGATTTCCAGAAGTACGCACTTTTGGGAATGCTTTCCTGTGTAAAAAAAGCTGTCAACTAATGGCCAGCAATCACAATTGGCAATCCAAAATCAATTGCTTGTAAACCCCTTACATATACAACACTTCTGTCATAGTCATTACGAGAACACTTACATTAGCTTCTATTTTAGCTATCTCAATGTCTAGACACACATGTTCTGGTTTATACCAATAAAGTTTACTATTTTTAGTTCTTTAAAAAGTATTCTCCCTTTTGTTTTCCAATTTTGGAAATTTAGGAAGCCTATTGGAACATAGTTCTCACTGTAGCCGACATCTCTTAGGTGCTGACACGAAGTGAGTAAAAAGTACTTTCACTTATATGTAATTATTTTTCATGTACCTTTGCAATTCCTTTGCCGTTTGAATGAGTTTTCATTAAGTGTTGTAATAATGGTTCTGATGCAGCACATGTGCATGTCTCTCATAACTGCATTATAATATTTTTATTTTGTTAACATTGTTTTCGCCGACTAGGTAATATGTATGAATCAGATGGCTGAACTG
Source organism: Schistocerca serialis cubense (assembly GCF_023864345.2). NCBI lineage: Eukaryota > Metazoa > Arthropoda > Insecta > Orthoptera > Acrididae > Schistocerca > Schistocerca serialis. The sequence goes on along the minus strand of NC_064639.1, from coordinate 454,708,503 downwards.
CATTACCCACACTTTTCACTAGCCAACATATTTTAATGTACAGCAATTTTTGAGGTTCTTTATTGAGATGAATTAGCTTGTACTTTTAGCACCGGTTTTGAAATAACCTCTGTCAACTGGTGGTCAGGTTACATAACTGACAGTATAATAGGCCTTTAACAAAATCCATGCACACTACACATTAAGCGTTCGGTTATGATATTTTACATGTTTTCCCAATAGACAAGAAATTTAAATCCTCAACACTTTCATGTGGCTAGTTTGTCACTAAATTTTAATTGCTTTAGTAAGTAATTGTGGAAAAAATGTGTGTAATCTGGTTCTAATTTGTCTACAGTGTGATGTATATTTTGCGAATAATTTGTACTCTTACCTTTCCTAAGTTATGATGTTTTTTCTGGATGTACGATATATATTACTACTTATCCACTCCTTGCATTTTAGATTAATTGTTATGGCCTACTTTGGACATTTTCAAAACCAGCTTTTATGTCATATGGGGTCCCACTGTTGCTATAAGACATGTAGTAAAATTATCTCCTTCATATGAGTATCCAAAACCGTTTGCTTGACAGTTTTCATTTATGTTGTATCAGCTGTAAATGTATGTATGATGGGCTATGACCAAATGCTTGTGCAAAAGTGTATAACCAGAGTATGATGTATTTTTGTGGGACAAAACTTTTATACTTTAAAGAGAATACTGTTTCCTTATACCATAGTTCTGTTTGTATCACATGGAAATTTTTTTCTATAAGTAATAGGTGCGGTAGTGGAGGTTTCTACTAGGCTAGCGTATTTCGTACACTTTTGTCTCTAGCCAACATATCACGAATTCTTTGCAATTTATAACAGTAGTTCGTGCTCATGAGTGCGCTAAATGATATCTGCATCCACAATATGCCTTTAAATCATTCTGTTCTTCATAATTACGATGATTTTTTGTTATTAAGCCTCAGAATTTGTTATAATGTGTTAACATGTCCCAACGAGATGAATGAAATGTGTGTATCATCATGTCGTTAAATACGATAAAAAATTGTTAGTCTGCACCCAAAAAAATTTTTTATAATGTGTTTCATGACATTTTGACCTGTTAAATCATGACACATATTGTACAATTACCACTATTTATGTATCTGACTTCTCGGTTCCAACGTAATATTTTACGTAAATTAACACTTAGCTACTATCGACCGTCTCTCAGACCGCTACTAATTTTTGTGCCGACATATTTCTCACACCCCTGCAAAGCCAAATGGACTCTTCCATGTACTTTCCTATTGGCCATCAAGCTACACGTGCCAGCATTCTTGCATTGTTGCTGCTCTTTGTTTCGTAATTATTAGCCTTGAGAGGTCTCACAGATGTACCATAGTGTTTGCGTGCCGCATTTTTATTGCATGCTACTGTTTCTCCATGGCGGGGAAAGCTGGGCCCTCTGTGCAACGTGTGTTATGTGAGACAGATGTCTTCACTTGCAAGATGAGCCCCAGACACCGAAAGAAGAATTCGAAAATCGAAAAACGTGCACCTTTTGCCCTCCTCGTCTGAAGAGGAATACAAGGTATCCATGTCAACAGCGTGGTGTTCCGATTTGTTTGGAGTGTTCCAGGAAAGTCTGCGTGAAGTGTTTGCAGGTGGAAATTGACTAAAGTATGATTCAGTGGCACATGAGAACAAGTATTTAGTTTTTACTCGTAATTTTAGAAGTAAAATGGTGGCAAAGTTTCACCATTCATAGACTTATGGACTGAAATATTCGCTCTACATTGCAAAGTGAGTTGTAAACTGAAATCTGCCTTCGCACACAATTTATCGTAAGTCATGTTGGATTTTTCCACCTAGTTATATTGCCAATTTGTAATATAATCCCTCTGATGAAAATCTATGTGTGAGTAGAGGGCTAACTATTTGCTGTTATTTTCGTAACTCATAAAATAAAAATATACTCCAGATTTCGCTTTGTTTTAATTGTCGAAGTGTTTAAAAAAATCAAATTTCTACAAAAGCCACCTCTGAGAAGTGTAATGAATGACTGGAAGTCAAGAAACTATATATATTCAGCAAAATTCTGGTTTGATATATAAAATAGAAAAATGCGGTCTGTGAGACCCCTCCATAGTAATTGTGTTCCTGTGAATGACCATAGTAGTTATTGGCCAGATGGCGGTTACTGTGCTATAACAAATTCTGTCATGTTTGATGTCATGTTATTTGTATATTTTTCTTTTTTACTAGTCCTGTAATCTGACGCCTTATAATTTTACCTGTTGATTTTTATTCTTGCATGTTTTTTTAAGTTGTTTTGAAAATAACACGCCAGTGTAAGTTGGCAATGTGCGTTCCCCTTCCTTTTTGCTATGCGTTTTTAATGTACAATTTTAAATTTGAAATTCAATTAATGATTTGCAAGTGCACGTTTGGTATTTTGTGGTAATTTCTTGCCAAATAAAGTAATGTTAAGTCTTCACGTGACATGTCAATAGAGTGTCTTCCAAGCCCCTGTCACATCAAGATCTGCTGTATAGGTGAATGTAAACAGCGGCTTCAGTTATTGTGATTGTTTCATAGCTTGTTACTGCTAATAACTAGACACAAGTGCGCATGAGCTTCAATTTGTAAGCTAAAGGCATGATCTTGCCAACATTTGGTTTATACCCAGGTGTATTTGTGGTCTTTGTTTCTTATTCACTGATCACTATGTGAAAATTTTTAACTTCCAAAACTGAAGATGATCGTTATGTGACCGAAAATCGATTTTACAGTTAATAAATTATCAAAATTATGGCCAATGCTGACCCTCTTTCTAATTTTGAATTTGATAGTTACACAATAACAGTTCACTCAACAGTATCTTGTACCACTTCGTACTAAAGTAATCAAGCTTTGTTTCACGCACACCCGGCGTAGAATTCTCGTTGCGTAGGTGAGCGGATGTGGCGGCAGGTCAGCACCGGTGAACAGCAGCTGGTGCCGGCAGTGTCGGATGTATGTTGGTTTCCGCTTCTGCGTCCCCACGATGTATGTGGCAGCTGTATACTCCCCACACTGGATCATCTTAGCTGAAGCATTCTAAATGTAGGTGCCTACTTCTTCTTAGACAAATATGTCGAAATCTTCTTTACTATTTTTATCGTAGTGAATTTTTCATTCCTTCAATATTTTTCCATTTAAATTTCGCTCCATTGGATACTTAAACATATTCCAATGTCTTGGAGTAATGACCTTGTCTTATTCTGATCGGTTGCTATGGCAAAACATAACAGCTTCTTCTCTCATTTTTGACTTAAAAGTCCTGTTTTCTCTGTCCTTTCACACAGATCGCCACGTTCTAACGACTTAAAGTGTGAGCGTGGACCTGTGTTATATCGATGTATTCTCCCAAACCACCTTCCAATTCTTTAGGACGTGACTTACGTGGAATTTGCAGCCACTCTTCTTTGCTGAATAGTCGGCTGCTGGAAACCCTCTTGACTTCTTCTCCGTCGAATTACGCTAGTTACAGGAATTTTTACTTTTTCTACTTATACAACATACAAACTTTACTTTTCGTCAACTAACGATGTATTTGACCTCCAAGCACAATAAAAATCTCACCTTCCACATAAACATGTAACTTCCTGTAAGTCTCTCGTACAGTTGGACGTTAGAAACAAAATGAGTTACGGTTAAAAGAAAGTTGGCTTGGATTCCATGACCTTTCTTAACATGAGTCTTGCCTCTAACAAGGTTGCATTAAGAGTCTACAAGAGTACTTTTTCAACTGTTCCTGTGTTAATAACAATACTCAATGACACAATAAGCACAGAGCTGCATATAAACTCCATGGTTCTTCCTTACACACTCACGAAAACCTCTGTGGATTGCCCAACAGGTACTTGTCGGTGCCGTCCGACCACCGCATCTACTTTCTTCCCATGACTAATTTTAAACCTGCACACAAAAATGTGACGGGCAGTAGGTAGGATTCTACCATCCCACACTCATATCCAGAATATTGTGTGTTCAAGACGGTGGAAGGCGGACTGGTTCTAAAATTTACACATAATTTCCCGAATCACGACACCATCTTGAATCGTTCTCCAAGCATTGGGGAATCTGGGTAGGGCAATCTGGGTCCGAGCACAGTTCTTATGCACACTAACAGGTCGCCCGGATCAGTGCATGTCCAACGTTGTAGCACTGCCATGTCCGAATGCTTTTACTCACCGATCAACCATTTGGTAAGTAGAGCAACATTTCCTACTACTACCACAAGCTCCTCGTAGTGTTGTCATGCACTCCTACCACAGTGAACTGTAATCTTTATGTAAGAGCACTGTTCAAGTTGGGTAACATCCATCTTGAATGGCTGCTCAGCTCACACTGTGGTCTCTCTCCACGCATTGTTCTCCTGGAACAGACTGCCCTCTAACGTCATGTCATGTTATTGTGAATTTTTGTTGAGAGTCTTTATGCCAAGGAACAGCGTAATTTGTAATGTACTATTGTGCACTGTTGCGATTGACAGTAAAATATGTTTGCAATGACAAACTTTTTTTCGTCTTTCTTCTTGTGCTATATCTTTGTGGTGGTTTGTGTGTTCATCTGCCTTCCTACATGTAATGTTTACATGTGGACGAACCTTTCATTTGAATAATTCACAATTTTTTAATTTACTACCATTTGCAAGATCAAAAAATATATTTTCCATGACTTTTGCAATGACGCTTGTATGTGCTCTTCTAGCTGTAGTAATGACAGAATTTTGTCTTTTGCGCTTGTGGTCTCCCTTACTCTTTCTGCATGTTGCTCAGCTGATCTTTTCTTACCCCTTGTAATAATGTGCACACCATTATTTGCGTATCCCCTTCTCTCAATTCTAGCAACAGGCATGGTACAGATATGAGACTTTGTTTCAGTTGAAAGGAGTCCATTCAGCTTTTTGTTTACACGGCTAAACCAGGGCTGGTCATAGTGATGTAAAACCTCCACAAACCCTTCATAAATGTATTGTATTGGTCCTGTGAATCATTTATTGTACAGGGGTACATAATGATATAGGGCAAGTCAAATGTGTGCTGTTGTGTGTTTCCTCCAGGTTACCATTAATATTATGCTTTAAGTTGCTAGCCAGACTGTTTCCTGCTCCTCCTACTGTACGACCATGAGCTTCTTCATCAAAATTGCAATTCCATTGATTGCTTACCAGAATTTGAAATGATATATCCTTTTGCCTATTACTTATCACCTTTTCCCAGCGCCCGTTGTCTCTTCTCCCCTTCAAACTATCTAATTCAAAACATGCCCTTTCTAATTCTGCCTGAAGGACACAAATATTTCTACCCTGTTGTACAATTTACTTTTCTCAACTACATAATCTACAACTCCATGGAGAACCACATCTGACACTTTACTGGCTTCCCAAACACTATCTCCTCAGTGAATCATCAGTCCATAGCCCTGACATGTTTCTCCCAAACTAAAGTACAGTATATGTTGACTCATATAGTTATCTTTTTTCTCCGTTTCGCTCTTTTCCTTTTATACATGTAAGCTACATGTAAACTGAATTACTTATATACCGTGTCAAAGATAAATTAACTAGTTGTTTTGTGGCAAGAATAATGTTTTGATACATCTGCATGAAAAAAAGGAAGAAAAACTAGAATCTTCAATTTATTAATTCCTGTATCTTCACCTGCTGGCGGACATATGATTAGATCCGTCGTACCTGTATTGTTTAAAAGTGTGTATTTCAACTGTACATTAAAAAGTGTTCTAAAAAGTTAATAGGAAAGCAAAGATAAAGAAAAGATTATTCATATATTCACATTGACCACACCTGTCTGTTCATCATTTCGCCCACGCCGAGATCCTACATCAGGAGGTTCAGAGCAGACCAGAAGAATTAGCGCGAGCAGAGGAGGAGCGATCCTGCATCGGCATTGTTATAATAGGGAAGAAGCACAATGAAATTAATGTGAAGCAGTACATAACATAAATTATGGATATTGATCATAAATTTATAGATATTGAACGTCTATTGATGTTGGTAAAAATTAAAGTTACACGCATGATAAGTGTACAGATTTATAAATATTACCTTACTGATTCAACTATTCTTTTCAAATCAATTTTTTCAATTATTCAAGGAGCAATTATTAATACGTTTACATTATTTGCTCGCCCAAATATGCCACTATTCAGTGGCGACCGTTAAAGGATGGCGCTGAGCGAAATATGAACAGACCTTTCAATTCTTGAGATGAAAATTTTTGAGATACATGATTCATATTATTGTCACAAGAAACTAATGAAACTGTCATTGTATTTGTTACATGTCCATGAGATTAGGACTCAAAAACTTGAAGGAGCGAATTAAAATTAAATTATGCCTACAAACGAGACACGCCAGGAATGCTATTTCAGTGGTAAAGGTAAGAAGCATAGACTTAGGTAAGAAGCTGCTATGCTGTGTGCTTCTATGGCCGCGCTTGGCGCCGTGTTTCTGGCAGTAGATAATCTCTTTTTCTTCCAGTTATTATCCTTTATGGAAAGTGCATTTCAACAGAAAAGACGAAAATTTGCACAAAGTCATCATTAAAGTGCAAGATAAGTGATTCAAATTCTATAATACTGTGTCAGATAATAATCAGTTCCCTTAATGAATACTCAGCTAAATCTGCTTTAATTGAAAGGTACCGATACAGACAAAATTTCATTTCTGAAAAATTTTATTCATAATTTTGTTAAAAGCTATTCACAATGGAGTAAAAGGAAATGGCCATAATTGAAAATTCATTACAAAATGCAATGCAATATGCCAAGATGTCGAAAATCCGAGCTTGGTAACAGTTGAAGGTAATTCGCCAATTCATGAACAGGCCAATGGCAACAAAAACAATGAGGTTGGTGTCCTACTATCAAACAATGATGACACTGGTAATATAACTATTCGTGATGTCACTTGTATGACACTCGATGAGACAATTTCTCAGTTCTCACCGGGAAACATTTTTTAAAATAGTGAAACTGAAGGGCACAACAGCGAAAATTCCTTTGATTACTTGCTCACGATACTGCGAACGAAGGGACGGGATACAGTTCGTAAAAAAAAAAAACTAGTGACACACAATTTTATACAACTCATGCAACTAATAACACACCAGTTTACAAAACAACAGGAATTTCAGGAAAGCGTAACAAAACAGCTTATGGAAAATATAGGACAATAGTCTACACAGCAAAATCAGGCATTTAACAATTTCAAGGCTAGCATTAGTCAATAGTTCAGTGAGGTGAGCAAAACTATACGCACTGAATTATCTTGCGAACTATCTAGGAAGGTGACAGAACTAGGTAAACAACTTAAACAGGAGATAATTAACAACATGTCCTACAATGTAAATACGTTAACGAAAAAAGTATCAACCGTAGGCGATAAACAGCAACTGGCAGGTGAGTTACAAAACCTTAGTGAAGCATATTCAGGAAATTATAAAGGGACTTAATAATTTTTTTCTTATTGATATATGAATAGATAATTATTCGACACTAATACCAAAGATCAATTTGAAAAGTATTTAACTCTGACGGGCAAACGATTTACGCTCTTCATTTATTAGTTTTATTAATAGTTACTTTTCATTGTTCTCATGCCATGGTGATGAAATTGTGCTAAATAATGAAAGCAACTTCCGAAACAGAACGACTTTATCACTTACAATACCATGGATCCCAGCTCCTGTAACTTTAGAAGGTTTATTATTATTTTAATTTTATATGGAGAATAGATGGAGGCGGCGATCTTCACGACGACGCTGCTTAACGATAGTCGTACATGAATGCGTATATCTCTTTTCCTTCGTGGCCACCAATGTCAATTTCAGTATTTAGGTCATATTTGCTGTGACATTCAGAACCTTGCAATCTTTCTTTTCATTTGATTACGTAGTCCGATTATTTTCTTAGATGAATAAATGCATTTTAACCACAATCTTTTCACCCAGGCCACGGGCAATGATAGAATGAACGTGCCTCTATCCCGATCATATGTTCGCATACAACTGAGTATGTACGGACGTAATTATACTTATGACCCATTTCCTTTACAGTATTAATACTTACTTTGAACCACTCCCTCGCAAATGTACGCGCCTTCTTATTTTGTGTAGTCAGTCGTGTATATTCCTTAATAACTGTACTTTTAATATTCAGTGGTTTAGTATCCACAAATGACCTTTGCCCGTGTCGCAACGGCGCATCACACGAAACGATCATACTAAATCTCATTTCAAAATTACGACACCGCCTGACTAAGCTTCTAACAATCTAACAGGGCAGTTACAATGGGGACTGAGTGCCATGACTATTGTTATTACAGAATTCATAAATAATTATTCGATTGACTTATTTAAATTTGTTCTTGTTGCATGTTACGTCAACCGCGTACAATACCACGAAATCAATAACTAATCCCGTGTACGCAAACCAAATTTAAAAGGAATTTAAACAGAGAAAATTTTGGAGAAGAAAATTTTATTTAACTTTTACTAACCAAAAGAGAAAATCGACTGGCAAAAGAAAATACGTAATGTAAGAGCAAGAGCACTACTACGCTTTTGGTTGATCGTATACTTGGGATAGAATTACATTTTTGCGACACCCACTGCATAGCACACATTTCTTTCAAAATTACTTTTTCAGATAGTTTTGCAGATTTTTGTAAATACACTCCTGGAAATTGAAATAAGAACACCGTGAATTCATTGTCCCAGGAAGGGGAAACTTTATTGACACATTCCTGGGGCCAGATACATCACATGATCACACTGACAGAACCACAGGCACATAGACACAGGCAACAGAGCATGCACAATGTCGGCACTAGTATAGTGTATATCCACCTTTCGCAGCAATGCAGGCTGCTATTCTCCCATGGAGACGATCGTAGAGATGCTGGATGTAGTCCTGTGGAACGGCTTGCCATGCCATTTCCACCTGGCGCCTCAGTTGGACCAGCGTTCGTGCTGGACGTGCAGACCGCGTGAGACGACGCTTCATCCAGTCCCAAACATGCTCAATGGAGGACAGATCCGGAGATCTTGCTGGCCAGGGTAGTTGACTTACACCTTCTAGAGCACGTTGGGTGGCACGGGATACATGCGGACGTGCATTGTCCTGTTGGAACAGCAAGTTCCCTTGCCGGTCTAGGAATGGTAGAACGATGGGTTCGATGACGGTTTGGATGTACCGTGCACTATTCAGTGTCCCCTCGACGATCACCAGTGGTGTACGGCCAGTGTAGGAGATCGCTCCCCACACCATGATGCCGGGTGTTGGCCCTGTGTGCCTCGGTCGTATGCAGTCCTGATTGTGGCGCTCACCTGCACGGCGCCAAACACGCATACGACCATCATTGGCACCAAGGCAGAAGCGACTCTCATCGCTGAAGACGACACGTCTCCATTTGTCCCTCCATTCACGCCTGTCGCGACACCACTGGAGGCGGGCTGCACGATGTTGGGGCGTGAGTGGAAGACGGCCTAACGGTGTGCGGGACCGTAGCCCAGCTTCATGGAGACGGTTGCGAATGGTCCTCGCCGATACCCCAGGAGCAACAGTGTCCCTAATTTGCTGGGAAGTGGCGGTGCGGTCCCCTACGGCACTGCGTAGGATCCTACGGTCTTGGCGTGCATCCGTGCATCGCTGCGGTCCGGTCTCAGGTCGACGGGCACGTGCACCTTCCGCCGACCACTGGCGACAACATCGATGTACTGTGGAGACCTCACGCCCCACGTGTTGAGCAATTCGGCGGTACGTCCACCCGGCCTCCCGCATGCCCACTATATGCCCTCGCTCAAAGTCCGTCAACTGCACATACGGTTCACGTCCACGCTGTCGCGGCATGCTACCAGTGTTAAAGACTGCGATGGAGCTCCGTATTCCACGGCAAACTGGCTGACACTGACGGTGGCGGTGCACAAATGCTGTGCAGCTAGCGCCATTCGACCACCAACACCGTGGTTCCTGGTGTGTCCGCTGTGCCGTGCGTGTGATCATTGCTTGTACAGCCCTCTCGCAGTGTCCGGAGCAAGTATGGTGGGTCTGACACACCGGTGTCAATGTGTTCTTTTTTCCATTTCCAGGAGTGTATATTATACATGAACGTATCACAAGATGGCGGATCATTTTCATTGATTGCACGCGTATAAGTCACTTATCAGTCTTCTGTTTCACCGTGGACATATTTTACTACATTGAATATCACGAACGAGCGCAACGTCATCTGTGATTAGTTTATGTGTAGTATGAGCCGCAATAGTAGTGAAGTTCGGCTGCACACTGATTTACGGCTATATACAGCTATGGTGAAATTAAGATCACAAACCAAAACGATGGATAATTCATCCACCGAGCAATCAGTTGCTCAGCCTATGCCTAATACAGAAGTAGAAAATATTGCTGATACTGATAACTCAGTCGCAAGCGACAGACGTCATATTGTCGACTTTGGAAGCTGTTCCAGATTCCGCAAAGGTACACGTTCACTAGAGCCAGACATAACGCAGACAGATTTGATGTCACAATTTGTAGCTCAGACAGCAGCCCAAATGAATACACACATAGGAAATGTCACAACACAGGTAAGCAATGTCACAAGAGAGATAGGGAATGTAACAACTCAGATAAGCAATGTCACTACATAGGTAGACAATATCACAACACAGATAGGGAGTGTAACCACTCAAATGAACAAGCTAGGCAGTGATGTAAAAAAAGACCTTACCGATTTGCACAATAACCTGACAACACAACTAAAAAGACAGATTAGATTAGATTAGATTAGATTAGATTAATACTAGTTCCATGGATCATGAATACGATATTTCCTAATGATGTGGAACGAGTCGAATTTTTCAATACATGACATAATTATGTTAATTTAACAACATACTTAAATTGATATAACAACTTTATTTTTTTTGTGTTTTTTGTTTTTCTTTATTTTTTATTTTTATTTTTTTATTTTTTTTAATATTTTTGTTTTTTTCTTAATTTATATAGGTAATAGAAGTGGTAATAGAACTAAAAAGACAGGTAATAGAAGTGGTACATGAAGATTAAAATTCCATGAATCAGGATATTTGTAATTTCAAAACCACAGTTAAGGATGTGCCAAATCAGATACGTAAGTTAACTGAAAATTTCAATGCTGTGAGTGTACAGCAAACCGATCTCAATACTAAAATGCAGGAAGGTGTAAATCAAGTTGAGGACATGACAAAACAGCAGTTTGAGGACTTTCCGGAAGAAAAAGACACACACATAAACTGTACTCTAGAAACAGAGTTACAAAAAGCAATAAGTAACACTATGGAACAAGTATACACGACACAAGCATGCAGCTTTACTGTATGATTACATGATGATGGCGTCGTCTTGGGTAAAATATTCCGGAGGTAAAATAGTCCCCCATTCGGATCTCCGGGCGGGGACTACTCAAGAGGATGTCGTTATCAGGAGAAAGAAAACTGGCGTTCTACGGATCGGAGCGTGGAATGTCAGATCCCTTAATCGGGCAGGTAGGTTAGAAAATTTAAAAAGGGAAATGGATAGGTTGAAGTTAGATATAGTGGGAATTAGTGAAGTTCGGTGGCAGGAGGAACAAGACTTCTGGTCAAGTGACTACAGGGTTATAAACACAAAATCAAATAGGGGTAATGCAGGAGTAGGTTTAATAATGAATAGGAAAATAGGAATGCGGGTAAGCTACTACAAACAGCATAGTGAACGCATTATTGTGGCCAAGATAGACACGAAGCCCACACCTACTACAGTAGTACAAGTTTATATGCCAACTAGCTCTGCAGATGACGAAGAAATTGAAGAAATGTGTGATGAAATAAAAGAAATTATTCAGATTGTGAAGGGTGACTGGAATTCGAGTGTAGGAAAAGGAAGAGAAGGAAACATACTAGGTGAATATGGATTGGGGGACAGTAATGAAAGAGGAAGCCGCCTGGTAGAATTTTGCACAGAGCACAACATAATCATAGCTAACACTTGGTTTAAGAATCGTGAAAGAAGGTTGTATACATGGAAGAACCCTGGAGATACTAGAAGGTATCAGATAGATTATATAATGGTAAGACAGAGATTTAGGAACCAGGTTTTAAATTGTAAGACATTTCCAGGGGCAGATGTGGACTCTGACCACAATCTATTGGTTATGATCTGTAGATTAAAACTGAAGAAACTGCAAAAAGGTGGGAATTTAAGGAGATGGGACCTGGATAAACTAAAAGAACCAGAGGTTGTACAGAGATTCAGGGAGAGCATAAGGGAGCAATTGACAGGAATGGGGGAAAGAAATACAGTAGAAGAAGAATGGGTAGCTTTGAGGGATGAAGTAGTGAAGGCAGCAGAGGATCAAGTAGGTAAAAAGACGAGGGCTAGTAGAAATCCTTGGGTAACAGAAGAAATACTGAATTTAATTGATGAAAGGAGAAAATATAAAAATGCAGTAAGTGAAACAGGCAAAAAGGAATACAAACGTCTCAAAAATGAGATCGACAGGAAGTGCAAAATGGCTAAGCAGGGATGGCTAGAGGACAAATGTAAGGATGTAGAGGCCTATCTCACTAGGGGTAAGATAGATACCGCCTACAAGAAAATTAAAGAGACCTTTGGAGATAAGAGAACGATTGGTATGAATATCAAGAGCTCAGATGGAAACCCAGTTCTAAGCAAAGAAGGGAAAGCAGAAAGGTGGAAGGAGTATATAGAGGGTCTATACAAGGGCGATGTACTTGAGGACAATATTATGGAAATGGAAGAGGATGTAGATGAAGATGAAATGGGAGATATGATACTGCGTGAAGAGTTTGACAGAGCACTGAAAGACCTGAGTCGAAACAAGGCCCCCGGAGTAGACAATATTCCATTGGAACTACTGACGGCCGTGGGAGAGCCAGTCCTGACAAAACTCTACCATCTGGTGAGCAAGATGTATGAAACAGGCGAAATACCCTCAGACTTCAAGAAGAATATAATAATTCCAATCCCAAAGAAAGCAGGTGTTGACAGATGTGAAAATTACCGAACTATCAGCTTAATAAGTCACAGCTGCAAAATACTAACACGAATTCTTTACAGACGAATGGAAAAACTAGTAGAAGCCAACCTCGGGGAAGATCAGTTTGGATTCCGTAGAAACACTGGAACACGTGAGGCAATACTGATCTTACGACTTATCTTAGAAGAAAGATTAAGGAAAGGCAAACCTACATTTCTAGCATTTGTAGACTTAGAGAAAGCTTTTGACAATGTTTACTGGAATACTCTCTTTCTAATTCTAAAGGTGGCAGGGGTAAAATACAGGGAGCGAAAGGCTATTTACAATTTGTACAGAAACCAGATGGCAGTTATAAGAGTCAAGGGACATGAAAGGGAAGCAGTGGTTGGGAAGGGAGTAAGACAGGGTTGTAGCCTCTCCCCGATGTTGTTCAATCTGTATATTGAGCAAGCAGTAAAGGAAACAAAAGAAAAATTTGGAGTAGGTATTGAAATTCATGGAGAAGAAATAAAAACTTTGAGGTTCGCCGATGACATTGTAATTCTGTCAGAGACAGCAAAGGACTTGGAAGAGCAGTTGAATGGAATGGACAGTGTCTTGAAAGGAGGATATAAGATGAACATCAACAAAAGCAAAACAAGGATAATGGAATGTAGTCTAATTAAGTCGGGTGATGCTGAGGGAATTAGATTAGGAAATGAGGCACTTAAAGTAGTAAAGGAGTTTTGCTATTTGGGGAGCAAAATAACTGATGATGGTCAAAGTAGAGAGGATATAAAATGTAGGCTGGCAATGGCAAGGAAAGCGTTTCTGAAGAAGAGAAATTTGTTAACATCCAGTATTGATTTAAGTGTCAGGAAGTCATTTCTGAAAGTATTCGTATGGAGTGTAGCCATGTATGGAAGTGAAACATGGACGATAAATAGTTTGGACAAGAAGAGAATAGAAGCTTTCGAAATGTGGTGCTACAGAAGAATGCTGAAGATTAGATGGGTAGATCACATAACTAATGAGGAAGTATTGAATAGGATTGGGGAGAAGAGAAGTTTGTGGCACAAATTGACCAGAAGAAGGGATCGGTTGGTAGGACATGTTCTGAGGCATCAAGGGATCACCAATTTAGTATTGGAGGGCAGCGTGGAGGGTAAAAATCGTAGAGGGAGACCAAGAGATGAATACACTAAGCAGATTCAGAAGGATGTAGGTTGCAGTAGGTACTGGGAGATGAAAAAGCTTGCACAGGATAGAGTAGCATGGAGAGCTGCATCAAACCAGTCTCAGGACTGAAGACCACAACAACATGGAACAAGTATACACGACACAAAACACGTCTGTAGTTAAACTGCAAACTGACATAGGCCAGATACAGAAAACTTTGTCACAGGACTTACCGGGCTGGCATAATCAAATAGTCACGCAACTTAAAAGGAAACTTAGGACAATGAAAGAATTACACAAAGACGCAGAAGAAGAGATTGACAACATACCTACAGATAAGAGCGATAGTGCAATTAAGCGACTATCCTACCCGAAATTATACGTGTGTTCACTGAATTATGAGGCATATGGTAACCAACGACACCGTGATCAAAGAAAGAAACAGCAGATAGCTGAACCCACTTTGTCATCAGTTTTATTAGAAGAGAGTCTTTTAAAACAATGGCAATTTCAAGTGTTTATCCCTGAAAAGATGACTGTTAATCCGATAATTTTTATAAAGTCATTCAAAAATATATTGACTAAAACGTGGTCGAACATCAAAATGTACAATATGTTATGAGTTACATCCAAGGCGATGGAGCATTATGGACGATGGAAATGTCAGAAACTTGTCAGCTATTAGAACAGTTTGAAAATGCATTTCTTTCAAAGTACTGGTCACATGGCGTTCAAGGGAGATTAAGAAAACCCCTATTCAACCCGGAACAACATAATCCAAAATTTGGATCATTGCGGAAGTATTTTGAGAGATACTCAAATAAGACGAAGTACTGGGACGAGCCAGTGACACACACAGACATCCAATGCATTCTGAAAGCTAAACTACCGCTTAATATATGGAAAAGCTAGTACAAGTACTTGAAAGCAATGTGGAGTATTTTCTGTCTGTCTTGGACTCTACTGACTTAATTAATGAAGATACAAGGCAGAGCCACACCAGCCAAAATAATTTCCATAGCGATTGTGGCAACCAGCCCGCGTAGTATGGCGTCAACAATGTAGCGTGCACGGCTGAGTCACTACCAGCTTTTGTTAATCCCGCCGCAGCAGAGCATACGCCAGGCCCTAGTTTCAGAGGCAATTCTGGTATAAACGGAAAAGAAGAAATGATGACAGAGACTACTCTGGCTACTCCAGTAACTGGAAACAGAACTGGAATTGAAACGATAA
Source organism: Schistocerca serialis cubense (assembly GCF_023864345.2). Classification (NCBI taxonomy): domain Eukaryota; kingdom Metazoa; phylum Arthropoda; class Insecta; order Orthoptera; family Acrididae; genus Schistocerca; species Schistocerca serialis. The sequence goes on along the minus strand of NC_064639.1, from coordinate 454,693,049 downwards.
CGGGAATCAGTGGGGTAACGCTTACATTAATTTTCAGCCTCAATTTAGCAACATCACAGCTGACCCACGAAATGCGCAGTGGCAGTACCTGATTAGTAATCAATCGTATCAGTCCCAGGCGCAAAGTAACATTACACCTATAAACTCAGGGAAGAATCATGATCGAATTCCGCAGCAGAGAAACAACATGTCGGGAGTGAATATTAAATGAAAAGAATAATAAACTAAACACCTACAAACAGTAATAACGGGGCGTTAAACTAAACTTGGCCTCATTATGCGCCCCAATGTTGGCCATGGATAGATGTGAGGGTGATCCATGGCAGTAATTTGCTATTCCAAGACAACCAGTAGATTTAAAGAAAAGATAGAACAGAACAAGCTCAACCCCATAAGAAACATTTTTACAAATGGCTACATGGTGTTGTGAGATTTGTGGTTAGAGGAAATGTATTAATTCAGACCCATGTGAAATCTCTGTTGGTCAAGAAAAACGCTAAGTGTAAGTAAGGTATACTGTTCCATACATTATTGTACATATTCTGCATGACGGATGTTAAACTGCATAGCCTCACAACGGTAAAATGAAAGGACTATGCACACAAGAGACTTGAGAAAATTCTACCATGTTTAAGTATCATACCTCATATCTATCTCTGCACTCGAGCGAAATAAGTAACCTATGGTAAAAAGAAGGAATACGAATAGGGTAAAGTAAATATATTTTATGCAGCTCGAAGAATCAGAGCATTTCACTACCTTTGTTTACATTTGTCGGTGACTGTGGACACAATACAAAAAGCATGCTAGGACATACACATCAATTGATGACTAGCAATGTTAGCACAGGGTGTACCTGGAAGGTTTGACTGAATAGTTTATGATTACATCGGTATTTTAGTTTTAAGTTTATGTATGAAGGATTCTGGAGCGAACAATTCACACAGACCTCGGAACAAAGTAGCTGCAAGTTTTCTTCTTTTTTTTTATGCCGCTTGTGTATCAAGATTGTAAAATACAGGGTAAGTTACAAAAAATATTGGACTCCCTAAGGTACTGCATAAGTATATGGTCTCGCAAGTACACGTCATTTTACAGAGAGATTTTTTTCCACTAGGCATTATCTATGAATACATTGAGCAAAATGGCATTAATTTTTTTTGTATGCTGGGATGATGAAATGATTTTTGGCTGCTAATGAATGTTTAGCGTGGTATATACCATATGCATTACAACCTAATCCAAGTAGAGTGCATCTAAATATATGACATATGGATAAAACCTAGTGTGATCTTATTGAAATACAAATAATTTTTCAACTTTATACACACATTAGAGTGCATATACACTGTTGAGGTACGATTTGTAAACATTATCTGAGGCAAACTTAACACCGTCTCTTACATTTTTTTTAAAAAAAGAGAAATATGTGTGAGGTAAGTTACTGTTAACTGACCGGCGGAGAAATTAGATAATGCTAAAACAAATATAATTCTTTACAGGTGTCGTTCGGGATGCTACGAGACTTCAACAGGCAATGAGAAGCAACTAAGTACACTAGTGTCACTATGATTTACGACTGACGATATAAAATATTACTAAGATCACTGGGAAGTACACTACTTGACGCTCAGTAACACCAGAGATTTTTAATAATTTGACTTTTCTTCGACATGAAAGTACTAAGAATCTAGGTGGACTTAAGAGAATACACTGGTTTTCTCTTACATTTATAACATTTTATCAAATCTGAGTTGAACAAATTTTGTGGAAGAAATAAAGTAACGAGTCACTAAGGTCACCTTAAATATATACTGTACATATATTAAAAAAGTGCACATCCCAGTGATACAATGATGAACACACGAACATGAAAACGTGTAGACACATAAACGTAGGAAGCAGCATAGCGTACAGCAGCCAATCTTCATTACCAATCTGTTGGTCGTATTACCTAGCATTTTAATATTCCATTTATGTGTCAATTTAAGTATAGTGATTTGTTTGTTTATGTGTTTTAATTTCATTTTACTTGTTTTTGATGTGTGTACCATGCATTGTTACAATGTTTGGTGACATAAAGATGAAATCCCCCCCCTGCCCCCAGTAACTCGAAGGTAGTTAATGCACAGATTTTGCCTCATTTAGAGACATTAGGTATTTTTAATCCGAGGCTTGTTCTTTGATTGACAGCAATAACAACTTTTTCTCGTCTGCTGGCCTGCAAAGCCTAACACATCCGAGGATTTTCTTTCAGTGTTTACTCCCTCAGCCTTTGAAGATCCGCCTTCACCATACGGCAGTGGTTCCACTCCTCATTTGCCGTTAGGAGGGAAAGGGTGCCTCCTCCGCCAGCTGCGCCATACCAAAGATGTTCTTCTCCGCCCAGCTGCTGTTAAGGACTTCGCCATATCCCTGGCAAGGGTTTGATAATGGTAAGCAAAAAGGAGAGATTTAGGATAGGATAAGGTAGGACACAGGCTAGTGGTAGGTCGTTGTGGGAAACACTTCGTCTGGCTCCTCCCCTTCCCCTCCGGATCCAGAGCATGCAAATCTCCTCACCTGCATAAATAGTTCTACGTTAAGGCAGTGTCCCCTGAAGATCTCAAGAGGAGAGGAGTAACGTGGGATGTAGTGGAGTGGAAAGCGCTATACCAGGACAGAAACCAATGGAGGCATATCGTTCACAAAGTTCCTACCCGGCTCCCTGGAAGGAAATCCTGATGATGATGATGATGATGATGATGATGATGATTAGAGACAATTTTTATAAGCACTTTTGGTGCATTCATTTTTTGTGTAGTCGTTTCGATGTGTAAGTGCATGTGCAGCATAATCCTAAGTTAGGGAAGTGTTGTTCTTCTCGAAAACATGTTGTCTTATGCCTCATGCGATGTATCGCGATCGCGAAGTATGGTACTAGAGGCACGTGTTTTCTGAGAACACATTCACCTACCAGCTTGTGTAATGAAATATTTTGAGCAATATGTGCACAGATAAAGTTTTCAAAGAGAATACAGGAGCAAATAACGAATGTGCGCATGAACTACTATAAACTAGCCAGTGGTCTCATTAACTACGGTGTTTTTGAACGGTAAAAATGAACAGGACAGTATATAGTTACCCAGTGACAGTGAGTTATTCAGTGACAATGATTTATTCGGTGATATGTGAGTTACATGCATAGAGGCAAGTGAGAACAAGTGTTATACCACGAGCCTTCTACTTCGAAATAAAGGAGACTTGGTGACTCGAGGAAGTCTGTTATGGTACGAGTGTCTGTGCACTAGGACAGTGTGCCATTGGGTTGGTTGGTTGGTTGTTTCGGGGAAGGAGACCAGACGGCGAGGTCATCGGTCTCATCGGATTGGGGAAGGACGGGGAAGGAAGTCGGCCGTGCCCTTTGAAAGGAACCATCCCGGCATTTGCCTGGAGCGATTTAGGGAAATCACGGAAAACCTAAATCAGGATGGCCGGACGCGGGATTGAACCGTCGTCCTCCCGAATGCGAGTCCAGTGTCTAACCAGTGCCATTGGGAAGCTGAACAATAAAGTGCAGTACTTACCTTCATGCAGTGAACGTAGGAGGTGCCCTGAGGTCCCCTCTCACAGCCAACGTGTACAACGAGTTGAAGCTGATGCAGTAATTTGGTAAATGCTGCACAAAACACTTCATAAAGATGTAGTGACCGGCATGCGGACATCGATACCTGGCGGAAGGTGCATGGCTACTGGATTCCAAATGGTGTGTGCTGCCAGACTAATTGTTGTGTGTGTATGTGTGTGTGTGTGTGTGTGTGTGTGTGCGTGTGTGTGTGTGTGTTTGTTTGTGTGTGTGTGTGTGTGGTTACTTGTAACTGACACATTATTGACTGACGGCGTGATGCAGAAGGGCAGTTTGAATGGAAAGAAAAATCTACCTACAGTCACCATAGTGCAAAGAGATGTAGAGACACAATTTCCTGACCCACTAATAAAGTCTTACCACTGCAGCTCATTATTTACGTCTCATGTTATGAGATAAAAATGACACCCAAGTTCATTGAGCTTAAGCAGAACAGCGCCTATGTTTATGTATATGTTAGTGTTAAGTTAGAGTAAGTACTAATATCATCACACCAAAGTAGACACCGTTCTTGTGAATTTTTTTTTTTTTTTATTTTCAGGAAAAATGTAAACGTAGAATCATAGAAAAGACTTGTGAAATGTAATTTTGTTGCCAACGTGCTACCGAAAATATTATTTGTTCACAGGAACAATGACTACAAAACAATCGTAAGGAACTGAACTTTTCACTAATACAAAATTTAATGAAATATTTATGTATATTTTGTGTACCCTAGTGTGTATGTTTTGTTTTCATTGCTAAGTGCTAGGGTCAGGGTCAGCACTATGTAAGCAAAGTGGTGATGAGGAATCCCTTAAAAGGCACGAACGGTGCAATTCAAATTCGTATGTAAATAAGTCAAAGGACTTCCAGTGTGTAAAGTGCTTTGGCTCATTGCCCGAAATTTGACATTTCTTAGGGGATTCCCCCCAAGGGCATGATGTAAAGGAACTGAACCATTTTTTTCTTATTCATAAATGTATAGATAATTATTCGACTCTAAAACCAAAGATCAATTTGAAAAGTATTTTACAATGATGGACAAAAAGATTTATGCTCTTTGTTTATTAGTTTTAGTAATAGCTACGTTTCGTTGCTCTCATGTCCTGATGATAAGACGTGCTGTGTAATTACTAGTGAAATTATGCTAAATGATGAAAGCAACTTCTGAAACAGAGTGACTTTCTCACTTACAATAGCATGGATCCCAGCTCCTGCATTTTAATTTTATTTGGAGAATTAGATGAAGGTGGCGATCTTAACAACGGCGCTGCTCAGCAATGTGTTCATCTCCTTCCCTTGGCCGCCAATGTCAATTTCAATATTTAGGTCATGTTTGCTCCGACGTTCAGAACCTGCAATCTTTCTTTTCATTTAATTGAAAAGTCAGATTATTTTCTTTCCTAGATGAATAAATACATTTGATCATAATTCTTTTCGCCCAGGCCACGGGGAATGATAGAATGTACGTGTCTCTATCCTGACTGTACGTTCATATACAACTAAATGTGTACCGACGTGACTATATGTATGATTTATGACCATTTCCTTTACAGTATTAATTCTTATTTTGAACCACTCACTCGCGAATGTATGTGCCCTCTTATTTTGTGTAGTCACTTCGATGTATTCCCTAACAATGTTAATTTCCACAATTGACCTTTGCCTGTATCGCAACGGCGCTTCATGTGGAATATTTATCACGCAACAATCATACTAACTCTCATTTCAAAATTATGGCACTGGCTGACTAAGCTTCTAACAATTTAACAGGGCGGTTACAAGATGCAATCCCAAGTGGATGCGTCAGTATAAATTGTGATGGGCACAGTCAGTGAGCTGCAAAGACGTGCGCAAAAAGTACCTACAGACGTACAAAAGTTAAGTCTAAGAGTAGACCAGTTAAGTTTAGAGTCAAAATTTGCCAAAAAATATAGAGATAAGATAAGTGCAAATGTAAAGGAAATAACTGAAAAAGCTGAAGTTGGGATGCTTTACAAGGGCAGCACCCTTGCCGAAAAGGTAGTGTCCAACTGCAAAATTAATGTAGATACTGTAGCAGAAGCTCTAAAAGAGAAAGAAGGTCAGTCTCTAGCTAAAATAGATTAAGGTTTAAAGGAAGCAAAGGAAATGTTACGATGCAGTATTGCTAAAAATACTGACACTTCAAAACATGATTTGACATGAAACAAACCCATGCATTTAGAGAAGCTGGATACTTTCACTGGTAATCCACAATATGTGGGTTGCCCGACGAAGAAAAATAGCGAAGGTTGCAGAATACAGCAGCACCTGCCGGCAGCTGTACCTGTCAAGTAAGTGCAATTGCCATGCGCTACGCCACAAGCGAACACAAACACGCCTGTCACTGATAGCGCAGAGTGTTTGTCAACATTACTTGCAGATGAGGGATTACTTACGCATCAACGATTTCCGGTATTTACCTGCGTAGGGAAAAGAACAAAATCCATGGTCTTTATCAGAGCTATTCGAAATGTTTTACCTCGTACCTGGACCAAAGCCCAGAAAATTAGATTTGTTGTTGGATACAGGATGACGTTCTGCTATGGGCTATGGACATGACAAAAACATTGTCGCTACTATGAACAGTTTGAGAGAGCCTTTCTGGACAAATGTTGGTCTGAGGACATACGAGAGAGGCTCAGACGTGAAGTATTCAACCCAGTTCCATTCAATAACAAACATGGAAGTTTAAGGGGCTATTCTGAAAAATATTTGAATAAAACCAGATACTGGACGAATCCAGTATCTCACGTAGATGTGCTGAAAATTTGAAAGTGCCGTCTTCCTGCCCACATTAGGGAAAAACTCATTGCCATTCCGGAACACGACACCGTATACGTTCTATCTGTACTGAACTCAATAGATTTGATAAACGAATAGAGACCAGTGCAACCCAGCCTATTCTTATGCAGATAGTGCCACAGAGATTTACAGACCAACAAGTGATCAACTGATTCTTTGTACAACTTGGGTGGCAACCTTACTCCACACAGACCTACAGAAAAGGTTATCACAACCGCAATGGAGAAAGACCTAAATTCAAGGGCAGATATAAAAGAAATGGAAAAAATTTAACAAAAACAATTACAACAGATAAACAGTGTATGGCCAGCCTGTACAATATGTACAAACACAATCTACCGGCAATAATCAGCCGATCACTTAGTAAACACAAAACAATACAAGACAGCCGAATAATCCACAGACAGAGGAATTTGGCCAACAAAGTAACGCACACATGCTGAATAACGTGCAAAGGTAAAGAGAATTTCAGTTGAGAGCCTCACAGTATACTAACTGGCGTAATCAAACACCAACAGTCCATATAGTAGAAGTTACACATAACCCAGAGATCAATGCCACCGCAACGCCGAAAAACTTGAACCGGTTACGGTAGGCCCCCTTTCTGTGACCTTGGAGGAGAGTGGGGGCATGAGCCTGATCGACATTTGCTTTATCAGATATTATCAACATAGTGATGTGAAAGATGATCTATATCAAAGTAATGAGGATACACAGAAAAAATTGCCAGAGGGCAAGGTACAAGCTACTGTTAACGCCAAAATATTTGACCTTGATACACCCATTGTGCTTGACACAGGTGCTATGACTAATATGTCACAAGGATTCTTTCAAGAACTAAAGAAACTTGGGCGTATACCCACGCTGCCAGTTCAAAATTACAAGGTACAAACTGACACTGATCAGAAATCGAAAGGAGTCAAAATACAAGCCTTAATTCTCGTCTAATTAGGACAGTTTACTGTAAGATGCAATTTTTCGATAGTAGAGAAATTAATAGTTGATCGTTTAATTGGTACGGGTATATTTACGACATAGCAAGTACAAATTGATATACAAAAGGGCCAATGTCATTTCACTGTGTGCTGTCGATGGTTTGTATCAACCACGAAACTTAATATCTGTGAACCCGAAGTGCTCTGTCGAACCTCCACCTTAGCTCTTTTTTAGTCAGTTCTTTGTTATACTTCATTCTGTATGGACGCAGTGTCAAGTGTAAATATATACGAGCTAAGACATTTATGGGAATCAAGTTTTCTATATCCCGATTACCGATCCCGTTTCCATAACTGTAAATAACCAATTATTTGCAGTGGACCTAATCAGGGGAAGTACTGGTAGACGTAAAACTTAAGTTACTCACGACTTTGAGGTTCAGTTGGTAAATTCCATAGTTATGTTTGTCAGCACATACAATAACGAACTGTCGGCAGCAGAAGAGGTAAATGTTGACCAAATAAACACAAAAGAAAGTGAATCAAAGTGCTTGTCTCAAGAACAGCAAGCAGAATGTAGGGAACTGATACTTGCTTACATACACATATTTCAAAAATATGAGATATTATTAAGGATTTTATGTGCAAAATGGAAGTATACCATCTTCATATGTGGGAGCAAGAACTTTGAATTTCAAGTATTACCTTTTGGGTTGAATATGTCACTGCCTTCTTACAAGTTGTTAACAACCTTACCCATACATCAACAGGATTTACACCAAATGAGCTGCTGTTCAGTTGCAAACAAATAGATGAGTGGGAGAAACCTTTGCCCAAGATACCGATACAGGAGTTATCACTGGAGGACAAAATACAACAAGCAGTAATCACCCTTGAAACCTGGGCTAAATACAGGAAAGGAATTTATGACAGAATGCTGAAACCTACAACACAATTTTATGTAGGACAAAAGGTGTTACTTAGAATATATCCGAAATCCACAAAAATTGGAAAAATAAACTGCAAGTGGCAACTATTATACATAGCACCATACATAAAATCACATATCCGGGCCGGCCGAGCGGTTCTAGGTGCTACAGTCTGGAACCACGCGACCACTACGGTCGCAGGATTCGAATCCTGCCTCGAGCATGGATGTGTATGATGTCTTTAGGTTAGTTAGGTTTAAGTAGTTCTAAGTTCTAGGGGACTGATGACCTCAGAAGTTTAGTCCCATAGTTCTCAGAGCCGTTTGAACCTATCCGGGAGCATACAAATTCGTACACACGGACATGGGTAAAGACAAGGGCCTTTACCCACACAAATACTCGAGAACATTTACATACTGAAGAAGGGCTGTATACCCTTTTAAGTTGTATATATGCATAATAATATTAGATTTAAGATACTGGAAGTCACAGTCCAGAATCGATGTTGCTAGTTGATAAGGGAATTTTTTTGTGTTTTTTATTATATTGTCGCAAAACAATCTGAGTAGCACTGTGGTGTAGTGGTTATGATACTGAACTGTTGCATGGAGGGTTATGAGTTCAAAACACCACATGTGACATCCTTCTGGGTTCTCTGGTGTCGATGGCAAAGATTAAAACAAGTGACTAAAGGTATATGAGTGTATAGCCTTTGGCTAACGTATTTTTCTACTTGGAGGGCACTGCTAAGCAATGGTATGAGAACAACGAGGAGAAGTTCACAAGCTGGGATTGTAATATATATATATGTATTCTGGCCAGAGGCAGATCAGTCCGCACTATTGTATGTGCAAGTGCTGAATAAACCTTCACTAAATGAAGTTAATGTTCATCATTCATCTAATTACACCTTCTTCTACGTGACATTATTGTGGTGGAGGCGCTGGGTATTGAATCTTGTGATAGCACACACAGTGGCTCCCATCACGCCATGACAGAGCTGCTGTTTACATGCCGAGTAACCTGAGTTTGAGCCATATTCAACAGATTGCAGTGTACTGGAGACAGAAGAAGAAGAGGACATTACGATGACAGCAACTGTGTGCCACCACATGTGACATCCTTCCGGGTTCTCTGGTGTCGATGGCAAAGATTAAAACAAGTGACTAAAGGTATATGAGTGTATAGCCTTTGGCTAACGTATTTTTCTACTTGGAGGGCACTGCTAAGCAATGGTATGAGAACAACGAGGAGAAGTTCACAAGCTGGGAAGTATTCCAGGTGAAAGTGTGCAAGTATTTCGGCGACACATGACAACAGAAGTGCAAGGCTGAAGGTAAATTAAAGTGCAGGGCACAGCGTCCAGGAGAAGCTACAGCATCCTACATTCGAGACGTCTTGGAGCTGTGTAAAATAGCGGATCCTAGAATGAAGGAGGAAGATAAGGTTGCACATCTCATGAAGGGTGTTGCTGAGGACATGTATCAAGCCCTACTCCTGAAGTTGCTTCAGCAGACGACTTCATAAAATGGTGCCAGTATATCGAGACAATGCACCAAAAAAGAATTACATGCAAGAAGTAAACAACTTCCAAATGTCGTATCAATGTCTGTGATGGAGGAAGAATCTAATTTCACAAGTGTTCTTCGTCAGATAGGGAGAGAGGAAGTACAGAAGGCACTTGGATTGCACAGCGAGCAAAAAACCGAGACGCTGCAAGAGGTCATAAGGGAGGAAGTGGAACAGAAATTGAAACCGATCTCTCGTCCTTCATTTCCCTTTAAAAAGGTGAAAAAGTCGAGACCTAGGCGGAGTTACGATCCTACAATGCTGCATGAGGAACCTGTTGGGGCACCAAGAAAGACTGACGTCTGGAGGACCAAGGATAACCAACCAGTATGTTTCCACTGCTGACAACCGGGACATGTGGTGTGCTATTGTCGAGAAAGGTGGCGGATATTTGATGACGCCCACGCCAGAAGACAGCAGACTGATCTTAGCCAACGCAACTCCTGGACGATGAAGATGAACAAGAAGATGTGGGTGCAAGACGACATAGGTCACCATCGCTGCAGACTAGCCAGTGGAGAGGATGCTCCCCAACTCGCAGATCAAGGTATCCATCGCCGTTTCGAAGCTCCAGCTGATCACCTAACCGCTGCAACCTGGAAAACTAAACGGTGCGACCTTTCTTGGAGGTGAGGCCGCCGAAGAGAAAAATCCTCCACCGTCGATCACTACAAAAATGACAGGAAACTACGTCGATATCCTCATGGCTGGCTGACCAGCCCGAGCTCTTGTGAACTCTGGAGCATCATATTCAGTCATTTCGGAAGTACCGTCGCCAGTTGCAGAAAACCGTATCTGTCACCAACAAAATATCTCTGCTGAAGGTGTCTAATGGGAAATATGTAAAACCTACAGGAAGATGTACCATTCGTGTGGGTATAAGTGGCCATACGCAGCCCTTAGAATTCATTGTCTTACAAGAGTGTAGTCATGATATCATTATCAGATGGGACTTTTTGAAAGCTTCTCAGGCAATTATAGATTGTGGTCACTTGAAGATTATGCTAGACGAGATGAGATACAGTGGACAGGAAGATGTGCATCCTAGTGTGTGGAGACTATGTGTGCTGGATGAGGTGATCATTACTACAGTCAATGCTAGAAAGGTAACTGTCACATGTCATGCCATGTATCGACCCATGGATCTTATAGTGGAATGTAAGAGAAGCACACCACTGAAGAATAACTTGGTCATCTCAGACTCTGTCGTCTTGTTTGAGAATGGATTCGGTGAATTGTGGATAGTTAACTGTCGCCAAGAACCGCAGATCCTTCCAAGATGCATGCACATAGCAAACGCTGAATCGTTAATTGAAGAACAGCTGAGCATCATGGAAACCTCCCATGCCAAGTCTGTGGGCGAAATTGGCGCTGCCACTATGAGACAAGATCTTCTAGTTCGACTATCACCAGATCTCACCAAGGACCAACAGAAGCAGCTACTTGCCATTCTTCAAGAGTTCTCTGAATCCTTCAATACACAAATGAAGAGCAAATTAGACAAATCGACAATGAAGCACCGGATTAGCACTGGAGACCGTCAACCAATAAGCTGCAGAGCATACAGTGTGTCAGCAATGGATCGTCGAATAACTTGCGATGAGGTAGAGAAAATGATGAAGAATGACATCATTCAGCCTTCGCAGAGCCCATGGTCATCACCAGTGGTTCTCGTCAGGAAGGATTGCAGTTGGCGCTTTTGTGTTGAATCCAGGAAGCTTAATAAGATAACTAAAATGGACGTTTACCCCCTTCAACAAAGTGACATACACTAGATCGTCTAAAGGGGGCTAAGTTTTTCTCAACCATGGGCATGTACTCAGGATACTGGCAAATCGAAGTAGATGAGGTTGATCATGAGAAAACTGCATTTATCACCCCTGAGGGCCTGTATGAGTTTAAGGTAATACCGTTTGATTTGTGTAATGCACCAGCAATTTTTGATCAGATGATGGATAATCTTCTAAGTCACCTGAAGTGGACAATGTGTCTTTGTTATTTAGATGACATTATTATGTTCTCAGAGATATTTGATATATACATAAGAAGACTGAGGGCTGTTCTTAAGTGTCTTCAACAAGGTGGACTGAAACTTAATCCAACAAAGTGTCTCTTTGGAACAAAAGAAATAAAAAATACTTGGACATCTTGTGTCAAATGAAGGTGTGTGGCCAGATCCAGAAAAGGTGAGATCTATAACGGAATTTTCTATTCCCAGAAGTATTAGAGATGTGAGAAACTTCCTCGGATTATGTTCTTATCACTGTCATTTTATCAAAGACTTTTGTATCAAAGCCAGGCCACTCCAAGAGTTGTTAAAAGATGACGCTAAATTTATGTGTGGTGGTGCTCAACAAGATTCTTTTAATGTGCTGCGAAAAGCTCTGACGACGGATCGTCTGCTTGATTTGTATGATGAGAGAGCATCTACAGAACTACACACAGATGCCAGTGGGTATGAGATCGGTGCTGTTCTGGTGCAAATTTCAGATGGAAAAGAGAAGGTTATAGGCTGTGCTTCTAGGACACTTACAAAATCCAAGAGAAACTACTCAGCTACAGAAAGAGAATGTCTTGCTGTGATCTGGGCCATGAGCAAATTTCGACAGTATCTCAATGGAAGGCCATTCACAGTTGTTACAGATCATCATTCACTTTGTTGGCTGACAGGTCTTCAGAATCTAACAGGATGACTCTCCAGGTGGGCACTACGTCTTCAAGAGTGCGACATTGCCATAGTGTACAAAAGTGGAAGAAAACACCAAGATGCCCACTGTCTCTCAAGTAACCCTGTGCAAGACCATCAAGACTTTGATGAAGATAGTGACTGTCTCGCAGCACTCCAGGATCTCTCTGCTGAGCAGAAGAAGGACGCCAAGATATCTCAAATTATGTTTGCCTTAAAACAGTCAGAGGATGTGAAAGGACAATTTAAGGAAGTTAATGGATTACTATGCAAGAAAAACTTTGATCCATTTGGAAAGAGGTGACTACCAGTTATTCCTAAACATATGCACTTAGATGCTCTACAGCAGTTCCATGACGCACCTGAGGCCAAACATTTAGGATTTATTAAGCTATACGATAGAATCTGCAAGAGATTTTTCTGGCCAGGTTTATTTATGAGTGTCCGTCACTATGTGTCGCATTGTCAAGTGTGCCAGGGGAGAAAGGTAGCTACTCAGAAACCATCTGGCTGACTCATACCAATTCCCTCAGTCGAAATGCCTTTCCAGTGTGTTGGGATTGACCTCCTCGGACGATTTCGAACGTCTGGTAGTGGCAATAGATGGATTATTCTTGAAAGTCTCTTAGCAGGACGTGGAATCCTGTACTATCTCGCATCAAAATTGAACACTCTTGGGTGTGGCTCTGAGTGCAATATATCGTTGCCCCCAGTGTTCTACTAAGGGCGACGCCACTTCCCTGTCTTGGATGACAGCAACCGTGATGGGCGATGCATGCACCGTGTACTGAATGGTGGTCTATATAGGATGTTGATGTGCAGCCTGGCGTCAGTTCTCAGCGGGACTCATCAGCAGAAGCAGCATTCTCCATGAAGATGGTGACCAGCTGGATAGCCAAAATATCGAGTCAAGTTGATTTCAGGATCCGGCAGCAACACCAAAGAGACTTTCAAGACTTATTATGCCGGGAAAGCCTATGAAGTCACAGATGGATTATTGTTTGCACTAATTATCTGACACGCATTGCCGTTACAAAAGCCGTGAAACCAGCTGAAGCATCCGAGGTAGCCAAATTCATTGTGGAAGACATTGTATTAAAACACGGTGCCCCAAGGTCGTTAATTGCAGATTGAGGGAAAGTTTTTAATCGAATCTTTTGACAGAGATAAGCCATTGGTGCAACATTACTCATCACATGATGACTGCCTACCATCCGCAAGTTAACGGACTTACTGAATGCCTTAATAAGACCTTGGCTGGTATGCTATCAATGTTGAGCTGAGCAACTGGGATGAAGTGCTACCTTTTGTGACGTTTACCTACAACATCGCCAAACAAGACACCACAAGATTTACGCCATTTTTTTCTGGTGCATTGGTGTGAGGCGACTATGACGATGGACACTGTGTTTCCGTTACATCCTGATGACGTGGATGACCAGTACATTGGCCAGGTGTTAACCAGAACTCAGGAAGCTCGGCAGTTAGCTCAACTCTGCAAGCTGCAGGCTCAAGAAAACGATCACCGAAGGTATGACACAAGCCACTAACCTGTTGTCTACCAGCCTGGTGACCTCCTCTGGATCTTCACTCCTGTTTGGAAGATGGGTCTCTCTGAGAAGCTCCTCAGGCGCTACTTTTGATCTTATAAGGTTGTAAGACAGTTTTCTGATGTTACTTATGAAGTTGAAGATTTCGACACCGGCACAAGACGATAAAAGATCAGAGATAAGGTCCACGTCCTTCGAATGAAGCCCTATAAGGATACTTCAACCCAGGGTAAATTCGAAGCCCCAGTGACGGGCAACAAGCGGGAAGGTGACAGAGAGCATAGCGGCAAAACAAGTTCTAAGAAGATCGCCGCCAGGGCGAGCATCAGTCATCTGGAGTCTGAGTATGCAGGACCGATGACTCATTCCCAGACTAGGACGATGTAACACCGAGAGGCTGTTCACTTAAAGAGGGAGCAATGTCGCAGATGAAACTGAATAGCACCGTGGTGTAGTGGGTATGGTACTGAGGTGCACGCCAGACATGCACAGCTGGGAGTGTTTGGTGCGCCCAAAACAAACAAACCTGATAAGCTACAGCATGCAGCAGCATTTGTCACACACACACACACACACACACACACACACACACACACACAGGTAAGCTAAGGAGATTATATACATGGGAAAGGGATGCTAAACTATAAGATATTTACTTAAGCTATGTTACTACATACATTACATAAGCTGTGCTATTATATACATGTTATCTATATATGTACAATGTTTGAAAAGTTAAGTATTGAAAGTGCGTGCAATAATTATACTTAATGGACAAGAAAAGTCTTGCTGCAGGTAAACGACGAGTACATTGTAAGTGGCAAACTGAATAAGAGGCCACACCATGCCTATAATAGTAAGTGGCAAACTGAATAAGAGGCCTCACCATGCCTATAATACACTTTATCTTTCAGATTTATAAGTAGAGACACACACATAACATTAAATAAGTTTTGTGATAGCCCGATTGCACACTGAAGTGAATGAATACATGGTTGAATATATGAAGAAAGTATTAGTGGCCATCGAACCACTATATGTTTATCTAAGAAAATTTAGTTTTAAGCTAGTATTAAGGTTTTTTCTTCCAGGGAAAATGCATCAACACATCATAAATTGAAGAAAGATAAATGCTGGTAGAGTGTTAGCTACCATATAAACATAATAAAGGACCACACCACAAGTAAATATGGTTCTAAGTTTATGGTACATATGAATGTGATAGTATCAAAGTATGTCAAGAAGAAAACAGTTGCATATGTCACATATCATGATGATGAACTGAGGTTGAGCACTACCAAATAATCAAGGGGTCGAAATCTAACTATTGTGAGTGTCAACTATGCATGAATGTCAAACACCTGATTTACATTGAAATTTTTATTCATGTTTGTTACTTATGTAAACACTGTTTTACGCTCATTGTATGTAACATATCATATTAACAACTCTGTATACCTCAGCACATGAAATGGTTACCCTTTATACAATGAACATAACAAGTAAATATTGGACGGCACTTTTAAACACTGAATAAGTATTTGATACAATGGGTACCTTTAGATTTGAGTTGTGTTTATAAATTACAAACTATTCTGTTCTTGGGATCACAGTTAAGTCTACTAATGAGGCATAACTGAGCACATAAATGCCTTTCCGTAGAATTTCCTCAACCCTTTAGTGTGTAGATCCTTCCTGGAGAATGCTAGAGAGGTGAGACCATGCATAGTTGTCTGAGCAGCGCGTAGTATCTACTGTAGCGACTATTGTTTACTTCTTTAATTCTTTGGAATTGATAAATATGCTCTGACAAGAAGTCACTGTAAATTGAAATGAAATGTATATCAATTTATGCCATAAATGAAAACAGAATCTATAATTGTGAAAATTTTGTATGACTGGTAAACAAAGGAGAGTAAAGTATGTACTCATATAATTGGAATCAAATAATGTAACAAAATTGTAATTTAACAAAATGTACTAAAAAAAAGACAAGCAATGAAAATTATATAAAAGGAGGAGAGAATATGTTGCAGACTAGAATGTATATAAGTGACGATAATGGCATGACCGCAAATTAATAGGATAAGTGTAATTTTTTTATGTGTATAGTATGTGAAAAGAACACTACAGGAACTTTAATGCAACTGTATGAAAGATGCTCAAAAACAAAGCGCAAAAACATACAAAACCTGTCTGAAAAGTGTTAAGTGTGCACGTGATAAACTACAGATGGCAATATTTCATGTAACATGAATTTTCTGTGCTCGACAATGTCATAAAAGTGACAAGGAACTTACCTTATCAATAGATGTTGGATGTACAGCTGGTGTCCCCACTGAATAAGTGACGAGGTGAAATAAATTCCTGGGTCGCTGATATGGAAACCAGTTCTCACCACATCAAAGATTTCGCAAAGGATCATGCTACTGAACACAAACTTCACAAATTTGCTAAAAGCTACTGTAAATGCACTGTACATGTCAGGATGTGGCTGATGTGTAAGTGGGGTCTAAAAAAGAACAAGTCAATTTTTCAACTCCGGTCGGCACTCTGCCTCCCGTTTATTGAAAAAAAAAAACATTTACTGATGACCTAGCTGGGGTACATTAATGTGAGTTTAGCGGCCCTAAGGCGCAAACAGATTGAGCTGGGGCTCGAAAAGTGCGCGGCGGCAACCGACCAATCCGTCTGATCTCGTCGGGGGCCTGTCAGTAAAAAAGAGCAATCCACACGCCTCGTCCGCGCAGCTCGGCGTGGTGGACGCTCACACGTGATCTCCTGGACCTTTCTGATTGGCTGCTGTAGGAGCTTCCCTAAGCGTCACCCCGTCAGCAGAAAGGTTGTTCGTCAAGCACGTGAACAAGCCGTTGGATAGCGGCACATACTGGAAAAATCTGATGTGTCGCCAACCCAGGGCCCTTACACGGCTTTGTGAAGATCCATTGCCATCCATAGCTCACGCATTTAGGAAAAAGATTCCCTTTTCTTTTATTGAAAATAAAGGACTCCCGTACTCAATCAGTCAGCACCTGTACAGCACGACACAGACACTCTGGCCTTGTACTAAACATGAGTGCAAACTGAGACAATAAAGGACGTTGCACTGTGTACTTGCTGCGCAAGCTAAACATTGTGCAGATGCTGACTGACAACAATGGGACTATGTGCTTACCAGCAAGCATTTTGTTAGGACAGGAAACTTATGTATTAAAAGAAGGGGGCAATCATGCTGACTCATTTTTTTTCACTTTTTCATTCTTTCTTTTTATACATGTAAGCTACGTATATGTAAACTGAATGGCTTATAAACTGTGTCAAAGATAAATTAACGAGTTGTTTTGTGGCAAGAATAATGTTTTGATACATCTGCATTAAAAAAAAGGGAGAAGAACTATTATCTTCAGTTCATTAATTCCTGTATCTTCATCTGTTTGTTTCCACAAGTGGTAGTGGATGGACATATGACTTGATCTGACATATCCGTATCGTTTAAAAATGTGTGTTTCAGCCATACATTAAAAAAAGTTATAAAAAGTTATTAGGAAAGCAAAGTTTATTTGTATATGCACATCAGTCACACAATGTGAAGCAGTACATAACTTAAATTATGAATATTGACTTTAAATGTATGGATACTGAAGGTCTGTTGATGTTGGTACCAGTTAAAGTTTCTCCCAGGATAAGTGTACAGATTTATAAATTAGCTTCCAATTTCTTTTAACTATTCTTTCCAGTTAGATTTTTTTTATTATTCAAGCAGCAATTATTAATCAGTTCCCATTATTTGTGCACCCACATATGCCACTATTCAGGTAACATCTACAGTTGTCACAAATGACACTGCATTTACAGTAAACTGAAAAGCATAACAGCTCACTTAAACCTTAATAAATTAGTAATTAGTAAAAACTTATCAACTTATCTTTTGATGAATTGTGCTGCTAACTTTTTGACAGCAGGCAAACGTTAAAACACGAAAGTGTAAACAACACACAGATGTTCGCTAAACGTAAGTTTTTTTGTAGCAGAAGACAATGAAATGAATGAAGACTACAACACACAACATTTCTAATGACAATTTGCATACACTATCAGGAAATTATGTTAAGCCTTGAGATGACTCCAAAACAACTGTCACTGAATTGTAAAAACATTGTATTGTGAAGCATACACCCTGAGTGTGAGAGCTTTGCCAGGTGTAAATGTTACCAGCATAAAACGGGTTTCAGACACTGTTTTAATTGTAAAGGCTTCTTAGCAGGCTGCACACTATTCAAAACTGGTTTTTTTCCAATTCAGTGGGAAGGCAGTAATTTAAGAACAAAGTTGCCATAATATTCAAACTTACTACAGAACGAACTTAGTTCATTCACATTTTTCAGTATGACAATAAACACCCAATTTACTGAACATTTGTCCCAAATATGTATTTCTAGGTTGAAAGAAATTGCATTTATCAAGTTGACAGCAAAGGCCATTTGGTAGGAGCTGATGAAAATAATCTCTAGCTTTTGTAGCCACTGTCACTTAAAAAAAAAAAAAAAAAAAAGTAGAGGGGGGGGGGGGGGGGTTCTTGCAGCTCCATATGGTAACCTACTGTACCTATGCGATTCAGATTGCACCTTCAATATTATTCCCATAGCCAGTAATTGGTTAAGTTCTGTTTCCATGTGCTCATAAATAGTGAATGGAACTGGACAAGTGCAACAGAAATGTGACTGGGCTGAGAATTTTAAAGATGTTTGAGTAAAAAGACTTCTTTGCACAACCCAGCACAGGTTCAAACAACTGCCTATAGTTTGCATTAGTATCTATATCATTAAACAGGATATACTTTGAAACCAAATCATCTTGCTTGTGGATCAGAAAACCACTATACGAAAATACATGCAGCTCAAAAATATTAACCCATTCTGGCAAAGCCACCACTAGAGTCGCACCACGTAACTTGGTGAGTGGTTGGAGACTTCTGCACATTGAGCAGTTAGTGGTGGGAGAGCCATCTGTTGCAATGTAGCCAGACGGTGCATTAAGCTGGGTTCACACATGCAACTAATGTGGCACCATAACTAGTGGCTCTCTGTAACAGCATCATGAGCTGCTATGTACACAGAACACCAAAAATACTACATTGTTACGTTGCTTTCAATATGGCATTAATTACAATGATATGGGCCGGTATGAATGCTATAGTGCAGGTTATGCCGTTAGAGCTGTGACAAAATTTAGATACAAGAAAAACAAAAAACAAATTTTGGATCCGAAAATAGATTTTGCACAGGATTAAATCAGTGGCCACAAACACATTTATAAAAGAAGTAATACTAGGAGGTGACAATGCTACTAGCAATGGCAAACTAACTAACAGCTGGCATGTATATATCGTCATGCCACTCTTCCAAGATTTTAGAGTCCTGTTGTACTTGTTGATATAGGCACTTTGAGTAACTAATTTTTGGTTTAACAGCCGCCACATCATGCGCAGGAGCTATTTTGTGCATACAATTCACAATTTATATAATGCTTCGTCTCACAAATCACTAAATTTATAAGACTCACTTTTTTGTTAGATATATTTGTTTATTCATTCATCCAAAACAAAAATCATTAAAGGATGTCAGGTTCATCATTGTGTCATTTCTTCAGTAATAAAATGAAAACACACCGAAATCTAATGCAGCACTTACGCCAAGATAAATGCCACATAATGCTCATATTCCAAAATAATGCCACCAGGGAGCAGTGGTGGAAGGAATGTGGTGCAACAAAGTACAACCAATTTGAACTTTTAGTGGCATAACAAAAGTAGTGTCTCTTAAGTTGCTGCACTAAGAACTGAGAGTTCACACCTGCAATTGCATTGCAACTGCAGTATCCACCAGTTGTGGTGACTCTTTTGTTGTGTGTGTGAATCTGGCTTCAAGCAAATATCTGAGCAAGCTACATGTACAGTATCTTTCCGGCATGAAGCTGAAACATTCTTACTTCAGAAAATATGAAAAATGTCTGTCATACAACACAAATCATTATTTAAAAAACAACAACAGCAGTTTCTGTTTCTAGATGTTTCATTTATAATAAATAATTTATAATTGACATCATCAATATTGTTTCTATTGTAGCCTACGCAATTATTACAATACATAACACAAAATAAGTTTCCACTCGCTGCTTGTTGGGGCTGATCTCATGGATTGTGGCAATCTTTCCAACACAAATTTTTGAAGAAGGTTCAAGATTCTTTAGTCATTGAAATAACTGACATATCACGTAGAATGAACAAATAATTACTTTTTCGAAAGTGAAGACAGCACTTCAATGAGCACAAATAGAATTTTGTATATTTTTATGGCTATGAATAAAACTTTATTCGCAACAAAACTGATGAGTTGTTGAAGACAGAAGAAAAGCTTTAAATGAAATCCACAAAAAACTGCATAAGGAATTAAAATATTTTTATAATTCTGTTACTAGCCAAACAAACCTATTCTCAGTCCACATGACGTAGGCTTAAATTGTTCAATATATTTTTAAATGCAGCAATAAGCAGTATTGACCCAGTCAGCCCAAAACATCCTCTTCACCCCATCTGTGTGAGTCAGATGAATCGGAATTGTGAAGATTAATTATGAAAGGCTTCAGCACCAAGTCTCTATTGATTCCCTTTTTAAAATGTTCTTCCTGCAGTTTCTGAATGTCTGGCAAAGTTTGCACATGCAGAGATGGATACATTGTTCACTGCTTCTTGTGTGAGTCTTAGGACGTCAGCAATCCGGAAGGTACTTTTTCTTTCTGCGATATGTGCTTTAACTTCCGCCCTTGACAGCTCAATCAGATTGTAGTGGCAGTGATATGGTGACAACCTGTTTACTCAGTGCCCGTGCTGTCTTGCAAGTTTGTCTACCTTGTAAGTGCAGTATTTAGGTTCTTATGCATTTACAAGCATTAGTATGGTAACTCTACTCTGCTTTTTGATGCAGTGTGAGGAATTCTGTTAGTCGACAAGCATGAAATAATTTCATCCTTTCTGGTATTTGAAGTAGGAGACTTATTCATGCTTGCATTGTCCATGAAACTAACAGAATTATCCACCAGGTACAGCAGTAGCTGCTGTACAAACCACACCACTTGAAGACAGAGTAAGTCATTTCAGAGCAGTAGTCATCTGAATGCTTTGACTTTGATGCTTTAAATATTAATTTATTTTCTGGTATTAAGCCTGTCTTTGCAGAAACAGCATGAAGCACATAAGGCATCTCCCTTTCCCCAAAGCGACCTTCAGGCCTCCAACATTATCACTTCTCTTCCAGCACAGTGGTTTTAAATGGTTCTGGTTTATGTTCATTTCATCAAGATAATAAATATGTGATTGTCCACCTTGTTTTATCTCTTGCATTGTTCTCAAGAACACAGCTATTGTGGGGCACTGCTACAGTGCCCCACAGTAAATCTTGTCACTGTAACAGAACTTGCCATACAAGACATGGTCAGCATCTAAAAGAAAATCACTTCTATGCAAAAAAAAAATACTTGAGGCTGCAAAAAACAAATTAAGCCTTGCAAATAAAACAATACATAGCCTTCAGTTTAAAGAGTCAGAACAGGGAAACTTCCCGACATATGCTGGATTTGGTCACTACCAATTTGCAGTGAACACCCATACCAAAAGTGATTTAGTATTGTTACATGTTAATGTACAATCCCTAAGAAGTAAGCTTAATGAATTACAGTACTGCTCAGATAAAACTGACTGCAGTATACTATGCATTAATGAGCAGTGGCTGCAAAACTCAGAAATGGGCTTAAGTGAACCATATGGTTACATATTAGCCACAAATTATTGTAGAACTAATATTGCACGTGGTAGCATGGCAATTTACATGAAAGAAAATCTAAATCTGCAGCACTCAGTAACAGACCTAAACAAGCACAGCACTGAAGGTGCATTTGAAGAAGCAGCTGTAATATTGCACACACAAAAAATTATCATCTGTGTACTGTACCCCACCTTCTCATGAGGAAGTTCTTATAGATAAAGTGAATACATTAATCAAACAGTTCAGTAAACAATATACCGCAAGGTAAAAAAAGTCAAGCACCTTGGAATATAATAAAAAGTGAGATAAATATGTGCAAAGGGAAAACCACAGTTCCCATAGATTGAAATACCTTAACGAATACTTCATAAACTGTACCAGTTCCCATTCTTCATTTACTACATGTAATTCTATTAGCTGTTCAGCTGTTATGTCTCTGCTTAAGCAACAAAAACCAGCAACCTATAAATAAACTTAAGAACTCAAAAACAGACGATTACTATGGGATTAGTGACAATAGTATTTAATACACAGCCTTTGCAATCATGGTACCACTAACATATCTGATAAATCATATTTTTAATGAAGTTGTGTTTTCCAAATGTCTGAAAATGACAGTTAAACTCCCAATTTATAAGAAAGGTGAAAGAAAAATGTCAAAAAATTACAGAGCCCTATCAATAGTCCCCATCAATAAAAAATCATAGAAACCAATATACATATGCAAATTTACAATAATTTTGGAAGCAATAAAATACTGAGTAATAGCTAGTGTGGCTTTCGATCTCAGCTGTCAACAAAAAAAGCAGTAGAGGACTCCTCAGTAACATAGGCAAAGGATCTGAGAACAAGAAACTCACTTGTGCAACACTGTTAGATTTAAGCAAAGCCTTTGACTCAGTCACACGACATAATGATAAAAAAATGTAGAACAGTGTGGCATTGTAGATAAGCCATTATGACTATCTGAGTCCTGCTTAAGCGACAGGATACAGTTAGTAAAGGCAAACAACCAAATGTCAACACCCCTGAAAATAAAGAGAGAAATCACATAAGGCTAAGTGCTTGAGCCTTTCCTGTTCATTGTGTATATCAACAACTTCCCAAATTACATGGCATGTGTCAGTGTATTGTATGCTGATGACATGACACTAAGTACACACAGAGAAAATCAGCAAGATGTCTTAGAATACAACAAAGCTGTAACTGAAATGAGCAGTGACTGGCGCAGGGCCAATTTTTTGCCTATAAATCGAAAACACTAAGGGAGTGAAACAAAAGATGAAGTGTTTTTTGAAAATGTCATTATTAGGGCAATTTTGAAGCTATGCCTAAGAAAGTTGGTATTTGGTTTCTTGGTGAGAAAGAATTATATATATCAGCATTTTTTGAAATTTAACCCTATATGAGTAAAATTTATTATATAAAAGCTTTTTTTTGAAAGTACATCATTATTAAAGAACTGCTAAAGTATTTTTAAAGCTACATCTATGAACACTGGTATTTGACTTTCCAGTTACAAATATAAAATATGTGTTTCAGTGTTTTTGGAAATTGAGCCCCTAAGGGGGTGAATTAAGGGATGAAATCTTTTATGAAAATATTGTATTACGGAAACACTTTTTAAAATTAAAGCTATGAAAATCTAAATTTGGCTTCTCTATTAGAAATTAAAAATGTGTTTCGCTGCTTTTGGAAATTCATTCCATGTCTGGGTGAACCAGGGATGAATGTTTTTATGGTAATATTTCATTGTGCAAGCATCTTTGAAGCTAAATATATGAAAATTTATATTTGTCTCCTCTTTTAGAAATAAAACATACACATATTACTGTTTTTGGAAATTCAAACCCTACATGGGGGAAAGAAGGGTGAAACCATGGACCTTGCCATTGCGTGCCTCAAAGATACAGATAGCCAATCCATAGGTGCAACCACAACGGAGGGGTATCTGTTGAGAGGCTAGACAAATGTGTGGTTCCTGAAGAGGAGCAGCAGCCTTTTCAGTAGTTGCAGGGGAAACAGTCTGGAGGATTGACTGATCTGGCCTTGTAACACTAACCAAAACGACCTTGCTGTGCTGGTACTGCGAATGGCTGAAAGCAAAGGGGAAACTACAGTTGTAATTTTTACCGAGGGCATGCAGCTTTACTGTATGGTTAAATGATGATGGCGTTCTCTTGGGTAAAATATTCCAGAGGTAAAATAGTCCCCCAATTCGGATTTCCGGGCGGGGACCACTCAGGAGGACGTTATTATCAAGAGAAAGAAAACTGATGTTTTATGGGTCGGAGCATGGAATGTCAGATCCCTTAATCAGGCAGGTAGGTCAGAAAATTTAAAAAGGGAAATGGATAGGTTAAAGTTAGATATAGCGGGAATTAGTGAAGTTTGGTGGCAGGAGGAGCAAGACTTCTGGTCAGGTGAATACAGGGTTATAAATACAAAATCAAATAGGGGTAATGCAGGAGTAGGTTTAATAATGAATAAAAAATGGGAATGTGGGTAAGCTACTACAAACAGCATAGTGAACGCATTATTGTGGCCAAGATAGACGTGAAGCCCATGCCTACTACAGTAGTACAAGTTTATATGCCAACTAGCTCTGCAGATGATGAAGAAATTAATGAAATGTATGTTGAGATAAAAGAAATTATTCAGACAGTGAATGGAGAAGAAAATTTAATAATCATGGGTGACTGGATTTCGGTAGTAGGAAAAGGAAGAGAAGGAAACATAGTAGGTGAATATGGAATGGGGGTAAGGAATGAAAGAGGAAGCTGCCTGGTAGAATTTTGCACAGAGCATAACTTAATCATAGCTAACACTTTGTTCAAGAATCATAAAAGAAGGCTGTATACATGGAAGAATCCTGGAGATACTAGAAGGTATCAGATAGATTATATAATGGTAAGACAGAGATTTAGGAACCAGGTTTTAAATTGTAAGACATTTCCAGGGGCAGATGTGGACTCTGACCACAATCTATTGGTTATGAACTGTAGATTAAAACTGAAGAAACTGCAAAAAGGTGGGAATTTAAGGAGATGGGACCTGGATAAACTGACTAAACCAGAGGTTACACAGAGTTTCAGGGAGAGCATAAGGGAACAATTGTCACGAATGGGGGAAAGAAATACGGGAGAAGAAGAATGGGTAGCTTTGAGGGATGAAGTAGTGAAGGCAGCAAAGGATCAAGTAGGTAAAAGGACGAGGGCTAAGAGAATTCCTTGGGTAACAGAAGAAATATTGAATTTAATTGATGAAAGGAGAACATATAAAAATTCAGTAAATGAAGCAGGCAAAAAGGAATGCAAACGTCTCAAAAATGAGATCGACAGGAAGTGCAAAATAGCTAAGCAGGGATGGCTAGAGGACAAATGCAAGGCTGTAGAGGCACATATCACTAGGGGTGAGATAGATACTGCCTACAGGATAATTAAGAGACCTTTGGAGAAAAAAGAACCACTTGCATGAATATCAAGAGCTCAGATGGAAACCCAGTTCTAAGCAAAGAAGGGAAAGCAGAAAGGTGGAAGGAGTATATAGAGGGTCTATACAAGGGCAATGTTCTTGAAGACAATATTATGGAAATGAAAGAGGATGTAGATGAAGATGAAATGGGAGATATGATACTGCATGAAGAGTTTGACAGAGCACTGAAAGACCTAAGTCAAAACAAGGCCCCGGGAGTAGACAACATTCCATTAGAACTACTAATAGCCTTGGGAGAACCAGCTCTGAGAAAACTCTACCATCTAGTGAGCAATATGTATGAGACAGGCAAAATACCCTCAGACTTCAAGAAGAATATAATAATTCCAATCCCAAAGAAAGCAGGTGTTGACAAATGTGAAAATTACTGAACTATCAGTTTAATAAGTCACGGCTGCAAAATTACTAACGCAAATTCTTTAGAGATGAATGGAAAAACTGGTAGAAGCCACCCTAGGGGAAGATCGGTTTGGGTTCTGTAGAAATGTTGGAACATGTGAGGCAATACTGACCCTATGACTTATATTAGAAAATAGATTAAGGAAAGGCAAACCTACATTTCTAGCATTTGTAGACTTAGAGAAAGCTTTTGACAGTATTGACTGGAATACTCTCTTTCAAATTCTGAAGGTGGCAGGGGTATAGTACAGGGAGCAAAAGGATATTTACAATTTGTGCAGAAACCAGATGGCAGTTATAAGAGTCGAGGGACATGAAAGGGAAGCAGTAGTTGGAAAGGGAGTGAGACAGTATTGTAGCCTCTCCCTGATGTTATTAAATCTGTATATTGAGCAAGCAGTAAAGGAAACAAAAGAAAAATTCAGAGTAGGTATTAAAATCCATGGAGAAGAAAAAAAAACTTTGAGGTTCGTCAATGACATTGCAATTCTGTCAGAGACAGCAAAGGACCCGGAAGAGCAGCTGAATGGGATGGACAGTGTCTTGAAAGGAGGATATAAGATGAACATCAACAAAAGCAAAACAAGGTAATGGAATGAAGTCGAATTAAATTGGGTGATGCTGAGGGAATTAGATTAGGAAATGAGACACTTAAAGTAGTATATGAGTTTTGCTATTTGGGGAGCAAAATAACTAATGATGGTCAAAGAAGAGAGGATATGAAATGTAGTATGGTGATGGCAAGGAAGGCATTTCTGAGCAAGAGAATTTGCTAACATCGAGTATGGATTTAAGTGTCAGGAAGTCATTTCTGAAAGTATTTGTATGGAGCGTAGCCATGTATGGAAGTGAAACGTGGATGATAAATAGTTTAGACGAAAAGAGAATAGAAGCTTTCGAAATGTGGTGCTACAGAAGGATGCTGAAGATTAGATGGGTAGATCACATGACTAATGAGGAGGTACTGAATAGAACTGGGGAGAAGAGAAATTTGTGGTACAACTTGACTGTAAGAAGGGATTGATTGGTAGGAGATATTCTGAGGCATCAAGGGATCACCAATTTAGTATTGGAGGGCAGCGCGGAGTGTAGAAATTGTCGAGGGAGACCAAGAGATGAATACCCTAAGCAGATTCAGAAGGATGTAAATTGCAGTAGGTACTGGGAGATGAACAGGCTTGCACAGAATAGAGTAGCATAGAGAGCTGCATCAAACCAGTCTCTGGACTGAAGACCACAACAACAAACAACATTTTATGAACATATTTCATTGTGAAAGAATTTTCAAAGAGAATCTTTCAAAATTGACATTTAGTTCTCAGTTGGAGGTTAAAAAATAATTGTTTCACTGTTTTTGGAACATTAGCTCCTAAGGGGGCGAAATAGGATCAGACTTGAAGTTTGGAAAGGGTGTAGATGTTACACTGTAAACATTGTTTAAGAAGGGATTTTCCAAAAATTCCATTCCTAATGGGGTGACATAGGAGATGAAAGGCTTTTCGAAAGTATGATGCTATTAAGTGATTTTGAAGGTAGAACTATGAAACAGGTTTTGGTTTCTCAGTCAGAAAATAAAAAAAATATGTATTTCAGCAGTTTTGGAAATTCAACTACTAAGGGGGTAAAATAGTAGGTGAAAGTATTCTTGAAAATAAGTAATTACTAAAGAACTACTGAAGGATTTCTAAGGCTACATTTATGTCAAATGGTATTTGACTTCTCAATTAGAAAGAAAAAAAATCTGCATTTCCATGTTACTGGAAATTCAGCCCCTAAGGATTGCAATAGGGAATGAAAATTGTTATGAAAATATTTTGCTACATGAAAAAGATTTAAAGATTATTTTAAGAAAATTGGTATTTCACAGCTTGATTAGATGTAAGAAATATCTGTTAGGGGTTGAAAGTTGCTATCGAAATATCTCCACAAGAATGCAAAAGACGTAACAAAAACTTTGGATTCCAGCTATCAGTATCGCTTTTTGGTCAGAAGTACATTTGGAAAGGACCATGCTTATATGGCCTTAATTAGTGTGAAAAGCTTAGAAGGTGTTGCAATTTGTGAACCACATAAAAATTACATTAAACAGAAACAAATAAAATCTCTGAGGGCCATACACTCTATACGGGTGAAGCAGCAGGTTCTAACCTTTTGACGACACGAGGAGTGGTGAGAAACTGGATTGCATTCACAATTCACACCTCTCTCTCATCAGTTGACTTATGTGACAGGCCTAGCCGATCCTCTTCTCTGGATAATCAGCTACGTCAATCTCCCAAAAGCTTCTTCTCTGAAGACTATCACTAGTTATAGGAATTTAGGGACTCTACTTTTGAAATAATTGGATACTCGTAGAAAACTTTCAGTTCAATCATGGTATATTTTCACTTCAACAGGAAATCACTTTACCATTTCTTGTATAAACGTTTAAACTCTGTTAAGCCAACTGAGTCATCAAACATTAGACTCTATTAATATACATTTATATCATGGTTGGTTTACTAACCACCTCAAATTATTAAAATGTCTTGCCTATAGCAAGTCCCATACATGAAGTAAGTAAAAATCTCTATTCAATCCATGCTTCACCTGTCTCTTTAACAATTATCATGGTACCATAAACCACAGAAGATTACACAAACACTCCTTGTACTTTTAATACAGCTTCCAACGTGCGACCGGCAAACACTTGTCAGTGCCGCTCGTGTAACGCAGATCCTGTCCTTCCATGAAAAATGTCAATCCTGCACACACAGACATGTGTTGCGCAGTAAATAGGCTCTCTCACACTTATCTTTAAAACTTTGCATGTTTGAGGTGGCAGAAGGTCAAGTGGTTCCAGAATTTAGATGGAAATTCTTGAATCGCTACATATCCCCCTCCTTAGATTGAACATGCAATATTTTATACATAATCATCGTACCTAGTAACAACCCACATTTTAAAAGTAATCATTTACTACATAAGTTTATATACACAATTTTTTTTCATAAATCCTTGTACTCCATAGAACAGGCTTCCGATTTTTGTCTTTCCACTGATTCTTTACTCTACTTTGCTTTTTAGGATGTAAGGCTCTACTTATGATATCATTCCGCATTACTCTTACTTATGAATGGTGAGGACTCTCTCACTGATTCTTTACTCTACTTTGCGTTTTAGGATGTAAGCCTCTACTTATGATATCATTCCGCATTACTCTTACTTATGAATGGTGAGGACTCTCTCTTCAGCTCCAATTGTAAATTCCAGGTGCCATGTACACTTTAATATTTCATCCTTTATTCTAATTTTTTATACTATTTTTTTTTCTCAGTACTGACTAGTATCATTATTTATTGCTGTCTGCAGTCTGGAGGGACTCTGGGAAAAATGAACATGCTCTTTCTGACATTCATAAAACATAATAACGCTAGTGGTATATAGTATAATTCCTACCAAATGTGTGACTTCTGCCACGATACTGCCCTTTTCCCTTTAGGAACAGTACCTATACCTTACATATGGGTTGACCCTATGAGTGTACTTCCTCCTTCCGTTTCGGTAGGTATGCCCCTTTTAAATCCTATTCACCTGTGGTACAGGTCAATCACCTTCTTGGTGCCCCTGTCCGCATAGTATAGGTCAGCCTTTCTTAGGTCTGCCTATCTGCCTTTTATATCCAATAAACGCTGGGTGCACCCCCTTATTCTTCCTGAGTAGGCCTCATTGTTTATTGCCCTAGTATGCATCTTTATGTGCGCTTTAACTAAATATTCACTGGAAAAATTAAAAATCTACTTCACACTTAACAATCACTTTTTAATACTTCATTTCATACCCTAGAGTCCTGCTTTACTCATCAACTTCTACACTTCCAGCATTCACCATGCCTACATACATTATTCAATATATTTTACTTAAGCTATAAGAGTCCCACTATCCTACCAGTCGTCAGAATACTTGGGCTAACCTTCTTTGATGCTTTCCTCTCTGGCTTATGTCCTCTTTCCTTACTCATGCATGCTCCTTGTGCATACTTGATGTGAAATCTTTTTAGTCTTATATACTTATACAATTATCATAAATCTTCTACACTTATGCACATATGTGATATAGAATCATCAATGCCTTATACCAATATATATTTATATATATACATACATATCTCTATTTTGTAAAAAGGCATTAGCAATGATTGGATACATTCTGTATTTAACATGAGTGTTACTCACTTTTACCTTCTGACAAATTTCACAAGTTCTAATTAAAGATGCTACCTTATGTCCTAGCTTCTTAAAGTAATAGAACTTATCCATAGGAGCTTTACATTTCTTTATCCCTGAGTGTCCATGTCCTGTATGAACATACCACACAATCTCATCCTCCATTAACTTCGGGATGCATAAACGTCAATGTTGCAACATTATACTGTCTCTCAAAACAAATTATTCCCTATAACCTTCCATTTCCCTGCTTGATTAGGAGGTAAAGACTTCCTAATATTCATAGCAAATATTTCCGTGAAGTAGGGATCATAATGGATATTTTCGGTTATCTTTTGAGCCATCTCTTGTACACTGGTGTGTGGATATTCTACTTATTTCATTTCATGTCTAGAGATCACTGTGTTTAAATAGTACCATCATATTATGCTTTTCACTACCATAATATTCTTATTCTGTTTATTTCCTCTAGAGATCACTTTATTTCTTATTCTGTGATTCTCTTGGGTTGTTTTCCACCTGACTGTCATATCCACTACTAAAATTACAGGATAGTTTAAGAATTCGAGAATAGATTGCAGAATAGTTTCAGATTTGAAGGGAATTTGGTGCAGGAAAAGTATTTTGGAAGAAACACCAAAAACAACTTGGGATCTGACGGTTGTCACTCTGCCCATTAACATAGAACATTTACGTCCCTGGGGGACAGATGTGACTCCGCCCCGATCCCATTGATCTGATATTAACTTCACTTGAGCAAGTGCAAACCAGTACTTCTCGTTAAATTTTGTGTGAAAGTCTCCCCATGACAAAAACAATCACCACTTTACTTGGTAACACAACATTACATAAAGTTATTCTATTTTCTACTCTATCCTGGATGAATTTGAATTTCTTCCATAAATTATCTATACCTCTCTTGGTATTGTTAAGTTCAGAAGACAAATTTGGAGACTTGTTGTCGGAGGTTCCTCTTGTGGCCACTTTTCGGTCTATCATTTCCTCCACCTGTCCCTCCAGAGTACTGATATTTATTATAAAACAATAAACTGGTAACCAAGATCACAGGAATTCTTTTTATTCCATGATTACCAGTTTTGGCGAAACTAAAGCCGCCATCATTGGATCTTAGTACACATACATGTTACAACATCAAGGCAAACAATGGTGATATTAATAGTTGCCTATAACATGCAGGCCTTACAAAATTGTCGTAAGTAGCACATAGGCGTCCAAGAGAGATGACATAAATGTCAAGTGTCACCATCACGTACAAGCGCAAGGTTGCAAGGCTGGTTATTGCGTCAGTGTCAGTTTCAATGTGTGTGAGCTGTGTACTCTTCACACTGAATCTTCTTAGTTCGGCATAGTTCTTCTTAGTTCTTGGCATAACTCTTCTTAGTCTAAAATGTTGAGGTCCACTCTCAGTTCCTTTGACGTTATTACTTTCTTAAGTCTTTTACTGTGTTGCATTTGCAACTATCTTCCATTTTGTTTCTTGGACTCAATCCAATTACTCAAAACAGTTCTCCTATCTTGTTATGTCTCATTGCTATGGCAAATAAAAACATCTTCTTCCTGTTTCCATCTTAAAATTTCCATTTTCTTCGAGTCCCGTCACTTAGCCGGCATTTTTCTAACGTTTTGATGACACGAGGAATTGTGCAAAACTGGATTGCATTCACAATTCACACCTCTCTCTTATCAGTTGACTTATGTGATCAGTCGAGCTGATCCTCTTCTCTGGATAATCAGCTATGCTGATCTCCTGGAAGCTTCTTCTCTGAAGACTATCACTAGTTATAGGAATTTAAAAGACTCTACTTTTGAAATAACTGGGTACTCATAGAAAACTTTCAGTTCAATCATGGTATATTTTCACTTCAACAGGAAATCACTTTACCATTTCTTGTATAAACGTTTAAACTCTGTTAAGCCAACTGAGTCATCAAACATTAGACTCTGTTAATATACATTTATATCATGGTTGGTTTACTAACCACCTCAAATTATTAACATGTCTTGCCTATAGCAAGTCCCATACATGAAGTAAGTAAAAATCTCTATTCAATCCATGTTTCATCTGTCTCTTTAACAATTATCATGGTACCATAAACCACAGAGGATTACACAAACACTCCTTGTACTTTTAATACAGCTTCCAACGTGCGACCGGCAAACACTTGTCAGTGCCGCTCGTCTGACGCAGCTCCTGTCCTTCCATGAAAAACGTCAATCCTGCACACACAGACATGTGTTGCACAGTAAATAGGCTCTCTCACACTTATCTTTAAAACACTGCATGTTCGAGGTGGCAGAAGGTAAAGTGGTTCCAGAATTTACGTGGAAATTCTCAAATCACTACAAGATGCTAAGCTAGTCTATAAATAAAATAAAAACTGAAGAAACTTACTTCACCCTAAAGACATT
This sequence comes from Schistocerca serialis cubense, assembly GCF_023864345.2. Classification (NCBI taxonomy): domain Eukaryota; kingdom Metazoa; phylum Arthropoda; class Insecta; order Orthoptera; family Acrididae; genus Schistocerca; species Schistocerca serialis. The sequence goes on along the minus strand of NC_064639.1, from coordinate 454,660,598 downwards.
AAAACAAGGTACAAAAAGCATTAAAGTACTGGTAAAGCATTAACATAAAAACTCCATGGGATAAGCACACAAATTATCTGTGTGGCAAACTTGTTCGTACTCTCTTCCTATAGTACAAGCTGAGGCACATTATTAGTAAAAATTTATTAATTTCTGCATACTCTGCTTTCTTTGATTCCCAACTGCAGTAAGGAGTACTACTTTGGAGTAACTCAATGACATCAAGTACCATCTTCAAGTGGCAGAAGAAAGCAGTTTGATGTACCAGGTGGTTATAATTAAATTTTCCCTATTGAACACGTTATAACACTGAAACTAAGTACCGTACGAGTACCAAACTTGGTAGCATTAATGTCCAGAGTATGGGGTGCATGATTTCTTTGCATCACAGCACCACTGTCCAGTTCCAACTATGGCCATCAGGTGCCATGATCAGTCATCAGGACGACGGTTCAATCCCGTGTCCGGCCATCCTGATTTAGGTTTTCCGTGATCCCTAATCCGATGAGACTGATGACCTCACTCTTGGTCTCTTCCCCCAACACAACCCAACCCAACCCAATCAGTCATCATGATTCATAGTCTCTCATATCTGACCAATCACAGTGCTCTTGTTGACGTGTCAACATGAGCTTGGACAAAAGGAGCATGGCATTATTGGTGAAGCTCTATTATCAAAACAACAGTAATGCTGCAGCTGCACTTCATGAATATTACTGGCTGAAAGGATTACAGAAGGGTCCTCTTTCTCCATGTGCTGTGCCGATCACGATGGATTAGTTCGAATCAACTGGAGAAGATGGCATCGCTCCGGGCAGAGGCTGACAACTGATTGCTCCACAGGTGGTTGATGAAATCACTGTTGCTATGGAAGACAATGCTACATGCAATTCCCAATCATCAGGCAGTGTGTGTGCTGTATCATGGCAGTTGAACATCCCATGGTCCACTGAATGGAAGGTGCTTCAAACCACTCTCAAATGGTATTCGGACAAGATCCATATCGTACAGCAGCTTGCACCACAGGATGCACACCGATGTGTTGACTTCACTTTACACTTTTTCACAAGGATTGAAGTCGACAAGGCCTGGCCCCGGACCATCATATGGACGGATGAAACTCATTTTTCTCTGACAGGTGAGGTGTACGCACAGAACTGCTGAGTGTGGGGATGTTCACCTCCAGTCACTGTGCTTGAAATTTCTCTGTATGGCAAACATGTCACTGTATTGTGTGGCTTCATGGCTATGTTCATCATTGACCAATTCTTTTTTGAACAAGTTGGTACTCAATGATCAAAGGTGTGCAGTGTAACTGGCCAGCATTACTGCAATATCCAGAATGAAATTTTCACTCTGCAGCAGAGAGTTTGCTGATAAGAAACTCCCTGGCAGATTAAAACTGTGTACTGGACTGAGACTCAGACTTGGGACCTTTGCCTTTTTCTGGCAAGTGCTCTACTGTGATATGCTTCACCTACAGGAGAGAGACGCATTAAACTCAACAGGTTTCAGGCAAGGTGGGCCCCCACCACACATCTCTTGTGAAGTTTACCTGCTTCTCCTAAACACATTTGGAAGTAATCAGATTATCAGCCAATCATTTCCAAATGTTTGGCTGGCATGATCACCTGATATCACTCCCTGTGATTTCTCCTTGTGGGGCTACCTGAAGGATGGGGTTTACAGGGGAACATTCGCACAGGTGTGGATCTGAAAGACCGCAAACCTACGCACATGCTATGTTCTGTTGTGCAAAATACAATCCTGCACTGTCAGACTGTTCTGGACACTGATGGGCCCCATATTGAGACCCTTTTGTAGCAGTAATGGTACCAGTATGCAGTACGCAATGGTATGATGTACCATAGTAGCACATTAAAAGTGTTTCAATTGAATTGATTCTGATTTTACTAAGTTTTGAAGCCCCTCCTTTCTGCAATTTAAAACTGGGCACTTTTGGAAATCAGCCTTATGCAAACACAATTCTGCATTATTTCTCTTCCACATGTGCTTGACATTAATGCTACCATGTTTGGCACATGTGTGGCAACTAGTTTCCATGTTATAACAAGTTAAATAGGGAAAATTTATTTATAACCACCCGGTATATTAGGTCTAACACCACAACAAAGCTGCAAAATACTTTAAAGAACTCAAGATAATGAAACTGCCTTGTATGTATGTCTACAACTGTTTAATATATGCTAAAGGAAACATGAGTAATTTTAACTTAAGGGCCCAACTCTATGCCTATAATACCCGAAATAATAGAAACCTAGATATCCTGTACATGGACATTAACCCATGAGAGTCATAAGGATCTATGTTTGAAATTCTATAACAAACTCTCAAAGACAGTGAGTGATGCTGCTACTACTACTATTATTATTATTATTTTATTACCACCATTATTTTAGCGTCAGTATCTTACTTGTCCTGCACATGAATATTTATGTAATTATATTTTATTGTTTTTATGTATTCAACACTGGAAAAGCCAGTTGTATGGAAAATATACCAAAAGGTAAACAAAGATTCTATTGTATGAAGGAATTTTGGACAAGGTGGGGCAAGTAGTTTAGCGGACAAAGAGACACTAAACTAGATAAGCTAGAAGCAACTAAAAGTGAATTAGTGGACAAGTAAAAGCTCAAGGTATTAATTTCAAAAAGGTATTGGTAGAGGAAAAGGAAGAAACAATTGCCAAATTTAACAATAAACTAGAATTTACTAGTACTGATTTTAAAGGAAAAATAGAGACTTTAGCAATCAGTAACATATACTGCTTCACTATTTACAATAGTCTGCCAATGCTGGAGTAACTTATCGATTCCACCATTGTTGAGGTGAAGAACTTGGAGCATATATTCATCTCAAAAGGAAGTTCTTTGAAGGTTATTCGATGGAGAGCGGGAAAGGTGAAACTGTGAGGGTGCAAGGTCCAGGTCAAGTTGGACTTAGAAAATTTCTGATCCACAGCGTCAGCCGAGAACCGCTATATGTACATCACTAACCAGGGGCTCAAGGAGGCAACAGTTTTGTCTATATAAGTAATGAATTTGGTAAGGTGTCAATCTTCATGCAGCCGGGTGAGCAACAGCATTGGACTGCTCACACAGAAGATGCCACGATATTATAGGAGAAGAAGGCATACTCGCCTTACAGTTTATAAAGCAATAGACAATATTGTTATTAATATGGAGAACTATGTTGGTGCACAAGTCATTCTGCATGGTCCAACAATATTTTGTGGTGGAGTTCTTAACTTCCTTAGCAACAATGATACCCAGAAGCATGGTAACAGCTGGGTAACCACAGCCCTTGTCCATGGACCTAAAGTTGATAAAGTTCCTAGGCTAGAAAGTTTTAACAGCCGTGATGTCATCATGGATCATACATTTCACATTTCAGAGGTCTACAATAGTGATAACGGTAAATCATTCTCAGGACCGGGAATCATCGTAAAATAAATGAATCTGAATCTGTGTCAGTGTGGGTGAAAGATGTTGAAAAATGTAAGAAAATTAAACTTGTCAGTGATCTCACCCATTATTATAGAAATTAAATAAAATCTTTCCATTCCCTTATCCTTACCAAAAAAATATATGTATAAAAAAAATTAATTACCCTATTGCATCAGCCACATGGGAGATATTCTGAGTGAGCCAACCCATGTATAGAGTTTTTTGTCAGTCTATAAATATGTGGGTGGGCATTATCGTGAAGTAGCATGACTTCACGCAGTCTTCCTGGTCGTTCTTCTTTGCAGGAGGAGGTCTACTTGAGTGTTTTTACAGGAGCGGGATACCACTGATTTTTAGGCTCACTCTGAGGTTGCAAATTAGGTGAACCTACCTGAGTTCTGTTTTCCATTCTTTATGCAGATATAATAAATGAATGGTTTTGTGTGCTATTCATGATGTGGGGAACAGTAAATGAATAACCAGAGTATGCAAGGCAACAAAAGTTGTTAGTTGTTTCAAGCATATGATGCCTCTAGTTTGATGGCAGTGCCACCAAAGGATAAAAATCTTATACCTACACTTGCTGTAGTGGATATCCTATGATCCGTAATGTAGGCAAGTATACCTGCATATATTTTGCAGAGTTTTGTACAAGGGATATCTATATCTTTTGCTATTCAGCATTATGGTAGGTTGATATGAAAGTTTGTACGAGAATCAGGTTAAATAGTAATATACCTATGTAACTATCTTATTTGAATGCGATTTCTGGCAAGTGAGAGGTGTTGCTCATAAGCCATAGTTTCCTTAGAAGTTTAGTTGGTTAACCAAACTGAGGTTAGTATTTGTTTTGTTACTCCTTCTGTAGGCTGTCAATAGTAGTGTGTTTGTATCAATTTTGGGCCTGTGGAGATGAAGCCAATGGTCACTGTTCTGTTGGATCGGTGAACACGTCTCCACACTGTGGCCCACCAGTGAAGCATCTCCCAAGGAATGATCTTTGGAGTGGGATGGGAACTGCCTTTGGGGTCTGTCTTCTTTTCTTTTTCAGTTCTGCAATTCCTAGTCTTTCTTTTCCTTTCTTTCTTCTCCATCAAGAATACCATGTCTATCCTTCTTCTTTCCAGATTCAGTAGTTTCCATCACAGAAACCCTTCTCCTTATCCTTGTGTTGGGCTCCAAGAAATGTATTGCACTTACCACTGACTCCCTGACTGTGTAAAAACAACATCAAATTGGTAACAGGAATCGATAATTACTGCATGTTACAGTGGCACTGACCTGATTGTTGCAGCCTCCCCTTGATAGCACCACTCTCTGTCACCACATAGCCGAAAGTCCAAATGTGTGTGGGACAGTGTTTGCTCAAAGATGTACGCAATATCTCAATTTAGTTTGCATTAACACACACATTTATTCTTTGCTGAGTTCAGTTATTAATACTGGTGATCAGTTTGTCAACTATGAAAATTTATTAGTGCACTGAACAGGATCAGCCACACAATTACAGTGACAAAGTTCATTTTTATAGTGTGGCACAAAAACATATTTCACAATTACATTAAAATGTCACTGTTTGTGCTTCACAATGTTCTGTAGTGATTTATTAGAAAGATTTATACTTGAGTCATTCATTTAATTCAGTCCATAATTAGTTTCATCCTGTCCAACAATACCTAGTTTCAATGACAATAACCTTCCATAATATTTATTATTCACAAGACGGTTCAATTAAAATGTTCTTTAACCTGGGGTACAGAAGTCACTCAAAAGTTATTGAACATTTAAGTTTTTGAGTTTCGTGATTTTTGGTATGCATATTTTCACATACTGAGCATGCATAATAGTAGTGTGAGTTAACACTGAAAGGATGCTTGACAGGGGTCTTACTCGTGAGCTCTCTAACTGTGAACTGCCAATTTTGGGTGACATCTGACTGCTAATAGATAGGTGTAAGAATAAACTGTTATTTCATAAACCACATTATGCTCCGAAAATTGGTTAGGCCAGGTTTTACTGTTTTGGATCAACTACAAGAGCAAAAGTGATTTTGACTTCTAGAAAATGTTGCAGGTTAAAAATTTAGAAAAGTACATGGACACTACTCCTACGCAATGTGGATCCCTTTGTTTAAATTTGAAATTTAACAGTGGTTGTGATGAAATCTCCAGTGGACAATGGGGCTGCTTATGAACTTAAATTTAATTTTGTCTTCAATTAATTAGACTCTGATAATTTAAAGTACTACACAGGAAAATTGGAATGTGTAGTTTGTTGGTGTGGGTCATTATATGGAACTACACTTATTAGCTCACAAAGTTTCTCATGTATTGTACTATAGAGTCAACTTTAATTAACTGTGACTTTTAACTAACCTTCTCTATAGCCACACTAATCAGTACAATCAAAATAACAATACGAATAATAAATTCAAATGAAATTTAGTTTAAATAAAACCTTGAGATTTTCAATTAAGTGTTAAATGTATGGGGAAAGGTGGTTAGTTCTGGGAGTAGAAAAACATAAGAGATGGGAAGAATCCACTTTGCTATGTTACAGTGTTGAATAAATGTAATTAAGCAATGAATGCTTATCCTGCTTAAATAATGAATTAATAATTAAAACTAGAGGTGGAACTGAATTACCAGCACTGTTTGTGGTTAGTCCACAGGTAACAAAGGTAACAAGTGTTAGAGTCAAAGTTAAAGAATAATTTATGAGCAGGGCATTCTATGACTACTTCAAGAATTTCAATTCATGTTGAATGAGTGACTTCTCGGTAAAGATATTTTTGCAACTGTGGTCAAAAAAATTCAAGGTCAGGTACATTGCAAGGGTTAGGGGTTACTAGTTCTTGGCGCCAATCTTATGACTATATCACTCCTAAGGATTTTGAGATTGAGTTCTGCAAAATGGTTTTCAGTTGTTGAAACTGGGAAAGATAAATGAGTTATAAAGACTGGTTGTACATATTCTTTAATGCTATGGATTCCAAAGAGTGTTCAGTACCATCAGTATAATTTGTTTGTTTAAGTCCAATAACTGTGACATCATCATTTGTCTACAGAGAGGGATATGAGGTGTAATATATCACTTTGGTGAAGTGAAGTGTTGCATGATACCTACAGTATTGAAAAATTATGATTGCCACACATGGAAGTATATTTGCTTTTAGTTAAGTGATTTAAAATCACATACTGTGCAGAAACCTGATGTTATGTTGCATATACATGGGTTCTGGGATGGACACAGATTTTTTGTATGACGAGGTGATGACAGCAGCTGTATCACACTTTGCAGTACCTGCTGGTTGGGTGGTTTATTCCCTGCACTATTGTCATGGCTCAAGATGTGCAACACCCCTCCCATAGAGCAATGAGTATCATGACAAATGGTATTGTGTGATGGGAACAAGAGAGTAAGCTGGCTGATCGTTCTAAAGAGTACTTCCGATCACATTGTACAAGCACATGTAATGTCGCAGCTCACACTTAAATATGTACATTTATGAAGTGTTTGCATATTGCAACTGATGGATCAATATACAGTAATATAAGAAGAAGTACTTTCTAATAATTTATTAGGAAATTGAAGATGTAGATAAACTTCCACAAACAACAAAACAATACAGGGAACTTAGGTATTTTACAAGGTGGACACTGAAGCCAAGGACAAACATACAAAAGTTTATAGGGAGGAGACCTAGGCCAGGGGGCATGGAGTATTTTTAAATAACCATAAAAAAGTGCCATTTCTAGACCTCTTCAAAACCTGTGTAATACCAAGTTTTAAATCATTTTTTAAAAAGAAAAATGTTTGTGCCTACACTATATTTTTTCCTTGTACTGAGAACTGGAGGGGGGGGGGGAGGGGGGGGGCAGGTGTTCCAGCTCCCCTTTGCCCTTGGGTTTGGTTGCCCTTGGCTCTTTGATTTTTACAAAACTAAAACAAAGACTATTTCCAGCAGTGGTTAGATACTTTTTAACCACAGCATAAATGGGCTTATTTACATACCTACAAACACTTTGTCTCGCAGTGCATTTGTAAACAAAATTCAAACCAGTCTAAGAATCTCCAAATGAAAAGATGTTACATACCATTTATAAAAGGTGTTGTAATTTCTAGGGTGATACAAAGATGTTACATTATTATTCATATACAGATGTCATTTGCAAAAACAATTATTAGTGCAGACATCAGATGTGGCTTTACATTGTGAAATGGTTGCAACTATTAAATTCTTATTTCTTTGGGGAAAAAGTAAAATGTTGAAGATGTTGAGAAAACTGTCACTGTTAAATGCAGTTTGTTCATTTACCTTGTTTTTAAAAAAGTTTTCTTTGTGTAACAGTATTTCAGTTGTTCTAACCGGTCAGGTTTGCTACCTTTATTTGTGGAATACAGTTAGGTTTATTTTTCTTTAATGTTTCAGTTAGCAACGTTGGCCAATGTTTTGATGGACATTTTGTCTGTTGATTTTACTGAATAGCTATTATTGTCTGTAAATGCTTTTATGGTATCCATCTCTTATGTTATTGCTTTCAGATATGAAGGTAATTTGTGTGCCATGTTCAACATGGATCTAAATGTATATATGTTTGGACAGTGTAATGATTTGTGTATTGTGATATCAGTTTAAGCTGGTTTCCTTCAGATGTAAAAGTTGTGTTCCAATTGTTCATTAACAGTTGTGAGGTCTAAGAAATTTATGGACTTGTTTGTTTCACGTTCTATTGTAAATTTGATTTTATTATGAAGTGAGCTGAAAATGTAAGAAGTTCGTCAAGTAAAATTTTGTGGCATCAGACAGAACTAGAGTATCATCAACATATCTCCTATAATAAGCAATTTTTCCAGTAAGTTTAATGCTCCCTACAAAAAATTTATTTTCAAAATGGCTGATGAATATGTCAGCCAGAAGGCTCAACCTGTTGGTACCCATAGCTAACACTTATTTCTGTTGATAGATCTTGTCATTAAATGAGAAACTCTTAGGGGGCAGTACCAGTTCAAGTAAACTGACCAATTTTGAAATCTCTGGCATGGTTTTTGTATTTAGTTAAGATAATTCTGTATTTAATAAGAGATTTTTTCTGCTGTCTCATTGAAAGGTATATTTGTTAACAGATTAACGATGTCCAAAGAGGCAAATCTAGATTGCCTGGAGATTTTTATATCTTTAATGAATGTTTTCTGCTCATGAATGTTTTTTTTTATTGAAGTTGTGGGTCCACAAGTGTAAAATTTCCTAGGGACATTATTTAAAAGTTGTGAAAGTTTGTATGCTGATGTATTCTCAGTGCTTTCAATGGGTCTAAGAGGTATTTAGGTTTATGGGTTTTTGGTTGTGCTGTGTATTTGTGGGCATGGGGTTCATTAATGTGCAACTTTTTATTTGTTTACAGAGAGGAGAAAGTTATATTAATTAAGGAGTGGTTGTATCATGGCTCAGATCAGTAATGTTGTTTTCTGAGAAAAAATTAAATGTTTTAGCAATGTAATCATTTTTGTAAAGGACAACAGTGGAGTTTCCTTCATTAGCCTTAACAACAGCAGCATCATGTTCATTGAGATAGTTTCAACTGTTTAAACACTTTGCTTTCATCAAGGATTGTTTCGGACCTTTATTTTACTTGGTTCACTCCTTGTAAGTAGTGAATTTTGTTAATCTTATGTACAAAGACAATCTGTTCATTATGGTTCAGGATGGGCATATCTGCAGCTTTATTAGTGTTCACTACCTTACTGACAAAAGTTAGCACTAGTTTAGGTGGTAAACATACGAAACAAAAAAACTGGAACTCCAAAAGGAATACTACAGTCCCCATAATAGTGTAACCACTAAACATAGAATTTCTGTGGAAGAGTCATAAACAAACCTGACATTAGTTTTTCAACACAGAATATACTTTATTCAATAAAGTTCTTAAGTACACCATCAGATCAATGTTTAATCACCTCTATGTGGTGAGTTGCAACTTATCCTAATTTGTATTTTTGTTCCTGGATTTTCTATTGTTTACTCTCAATCTTATTAATACAGTGATTTGTCTTCTAAACAACTTACAAAGCTTAAATATCTAAGTATTAAAAAAAAGTTACACTTTGGAGTATTGACCAGATGTAGATAAGTAAGGAAGTTGTCAGAGTGGCTATGGAAAAAATCATCTGAACTACATAGCCATTATACCATACAAATTGTTGATGCTCTTACAACTTTCAACAACAAACATTTATTAGCAGATACATTATGACATCAGGTGCTTAGATGTTCTAATGGCAGGATGGCATAGGTTGTGGAGGGTGTTGAAAGCACATCTGCAGAAAGTGTGTGGCAGAAATGGGTGAAACCAACCACTGGAAATGTCACAACATAGTTTGATGTTGGAACCAGGAATGTCGGAATGCTATGACTGAAGGTTGAATGATGCATTGTGCTACAGCTTCTGGAGTTCCTTGTCAGATTCCTGTGTCTATGCGAGCTGAGCAAAATCAGTATAAGACCAGAAATGTGGTGTACATCAGTACTGAGTGGAGCAATAAATTCCAGGTGGCTGTACTGTTGTGATGAGTTTTTGTTGTTGTTCTGTCTGAAGGCATGTGATCCGTAAACATCATAAATTCTTTTGTTGTTGTTCTGTCTGAAGGTATGTGATCAGTAAATATCACAAATTCTCTGTCATCCTACTGTGGTCAAAAGTACTTGATTGCTTCGTGCACAGACAGAAGCTCATAACTACAAGCACTCCATTTTTCTTCAGAAGTGGATAGCTTATGCGAGAAGAAGGAGAGTAATTACCAAGAGCTAACAACTTGGTGCTGCAAAGCTGCACTAGTAGCTGTCTGACTGGCATCAACTACTAAAGTGAGTGGTGCATCCAATGCAGGACGTGCCAGGAGTGGATCCCTTTTTAAGTTTTGCATTTCACTGCATTAAAAGTGGAGTTCACCTCATCTGTCCATTGGATGGGTGAATGCTCCTTAATTTTGGATCCAATAAGTACTGTAGTTAATGGTTCTTGCAATGCAAGTGGGTGGGACATAGTTCACCTTGCAGGTGAAATTAGATGGCCCAAAAAGGTGATGTGAGGTTTACCAAAAGACATTTAGCAGTGTTCAGCAACATCGTGTTGTTCTAGGTGTTTGTTCACCTCTGGCTGAAAAGAACAGAATTTAATTCAAGTGTGCAAAGTAGAATGGCAGTCCTTTCAACAGAGAGTCAGTGAATATCTGCTATGATTGAATTGTGTTGCACAAACCAAATGGCATATAAAGACTTTCAAATAAGCCAAATGGAGTGATTACAGTAGTCTTCAAAGTGTTTTCTTGTCTACTGACACTGTATTTCACTGTGCTATTGAACATCTTGTAAAATGTCTCTTAATTGCAGTAATTAATTATTAGCAAAATTGTCAACAAAATTTACGCATCATCCTAAGTAATCCTTTATGTTTGAAAACACTTTTCTAACAAATAATATTTTAGGCTATTCCTGAAGGTATGTAGTTCACTTTTGTCTTTGATCACTTGTGGTAGTTTATTGTATAATTTAACAACATTATAAAGCACATTACTTTGGGTTTTAACTTTGTTTTTTCTGTTGAGAGGTAAGTGGTGGCTGGGTCTGGTTCCATGTTTGTGTAGAGATATTTTTGTGGGATACTTATCAATGTCTTTTTTAATGTGGGCCACTGAAATAGTCAAGATTCCAATAGATTTAATCAGCTGAGTGCAGTGAGTTATGTTACTACCTTTTTCATAATTCGTACACAATTTTTTTGCAGCTTAAACATTGTTTGTCTGTTCTGCTCATTTATTCCCCAGATCAATATCCCATAACTCATTAAGGAACAGAAATATGCAAAATATGCTGTTCAGTGCACGAACTACTACACACAGACTTTATTATTCTCAGTGCAAAGCATACTGAAGCTATTCATTTTCTGAGGGCAGGAACATGCTCAGTCCATTGTAGTTGTGTGACAACATGGATTCCTAGAAATTTTGTTTGTGATACACATTCTATGAACTCATGTTTCACTTTTAAAGAGTTATTTTTAGGTTTCCTACTTATGTGGAAACTAAAACTGTTCTTTATTTTTACATTTAAAATTAATTGTTGTTGTCTACCCATCTGCATACATGTACGAGTGTTTCTTCAGCTTTTACATGAAAGCCTTTGCACAATCCAGTATGCTTACACAGTTGCATCACTGGAGCATAATTTTAGCCCCTTATTAGAGTCAGTGGATATCTGTCCCATATTGTTCTCAGATTGACCACACAGTAATCATCACAGCCACCCTTTCTGGGTACAAGATGCAGAGGGGAAGACCAAGGACTACAAGAAGGGTGAATAACACTATCCCTGAGCAACACCTTCACCTTTTTGATTGCGAGACAATCGGGAACTAAATGTCTAGGATAGCATCAAACTGGTGAGCCATCAATAAAATTCACGGTGTTGCAACATACCTCCCTTATCTCTCTAGGTGGGTTGAGTCAGGAAACTGTTCAAGCAACTCAGCATACCTGCTTTCAGCTGCCTGCACTAGCTTGGCACTGTGAATCACTGCAATGTGTCAGAATCCAGCACTAGAATATCCAATGTTACTGTTGATAAGATCTGCATTTGCTACATTGGGTAAACAGGAAGTTGTTTCCGATTATAGGCTTGACATCTGCAATAACAAAATTCCAGATGAAAGCACAATACAGCCCCAAGTACAGCTCAGTATATTGTTTAGTGTTGTAGGCCTAAAAGGTTGAATGCATACTATTTGTTGATAATCACACCTACATGTATAACTCAGCCTATTAGCCCATTCTTCAAAATTCTGAGCCTGTTGTTGCCCTCAGACAAAAATTATTGTGGAGTTATGACATTGGAAATGCACATACATCCAGAAAACTGCATCAAGAATTTCTCAAGACATGCACTCTCATTTCCCACCCCTAGATCTACATCTGCAGACTTGTACATACACACTCTGCAAACCACTGTTAAGTACCACACATTGGGTTTCTTCCCGTTGTAATTACATGCATACCATGAGAAGTGTGACTGCATAAATGCCTCTGTGCATGCTGTAATTAGCTTACTTTTGTCTTCATGATCCCTAAGTGAGCAATACATGGTGGGCAAAAGAATATCTTTAGATTCTTTACTTAATGCTGCTTTTTGAAATTCTGCAAGTAGGCTTTCACAGGAATCTGTCTTCAAAGATCTGCCTTTCAGGTTTCTGAACATTTCTCTAGTTTTCTCACTTAAGTCACACAAAGCTGTGACATTCATACCACCGTTCTTTATCAACATTCAATATCCCCCTTTTGTCCTATTTAGTGTGAGTCCCACACACTTGATGGAGGTGGATGACAGAGATGGAAAGGGTTTTAAGGGCGCACAAAGGCGAGGTCTTCAGGGCCCACTCAGTAACAGATTGAGATGAGTGTCAAGAAAAGATTCAGAACAGTAAGATAAAACAGAACATAAGACACAGGAAACTAGCTTGGAAAAATATGTGCCTACCCACACCAAAGCATGGGACGAAGTATGCCGCCAGCAGTAAAACATGGACAACCCAGGAAGAAAGTGGTAAAGGGAGCTAGAACAATATAGCAGATGGTAGTGGCTGGCTGACTGCAAGGAAAAAGGCTTGAGCAACATCCTAAGATGGTATGCACAAGTAGTTTGTAAGGAGTCTCCTTTGTAGAGTGACTGCATTTTCTCAGCATCCTGTCAAACAACTGAAGTCTTCACCTAACTTACCTACAAATGAGCCAAAGTGATTACTCCATTTCATATCTTTACAAATTGCTACTCCCAGGTATTTGTATGAATTGATTGATTGTGATAGTCTCAGGATATTACCTTTTTTCTACCTTGTGAAGTACATAATTTTACATTTTAAGCAAGTTGCCAGTCATTGCAACACTTTGAACTCTTATTAAGATCTCTATGAATATTTCTTCAACTTGTTTCAAACAATACTTCATTATAAATAACTGCATCATCTTTGAAAGTCTGAGGTTCCTATTAATATTGTTTTGCATACTTGAAGTTACTTTTACTTCTGTCGATGACTTTCCATCCAAGATAATATGCTGCATCCTTCATACCAAGAAATCCTAAATTCAGTTACAAATTTTGCTTGATATCCTATGCGATTATACTTTTGATGATAATCGTTGGTGTGGTCCGAAGTCAAACGCATTTCCAAAGACAAGAAATACTGCATCCACTTGACTGCCTTGATGCATGACTTTCAGGAAATCAGGTGAGTAAAGTGCAAGTTGATTTTCACATGACTATGTTTTTGGAACGCTTGATGGTTGGCATGGAGGAGGTCATTTTGTTGGAGACTATTCATCATGTGTGAGCTCAGAACATGCTCTAGGATTCTACAACAGATGGACATCTCTGAACATAGCAATAGTTTTATTATTCCCCTCTGCTATCTTTCTTTTAGTTATTATCCAGTGACAGGGAAAATTTTTTGCTCAAGGAATCTATGGCATATTATGGTTAATATAGGAGTTAACACAGATGAAAATTCTGTACAGGCTTTGACAGGGATGCCAATGGGCTCTGGAATCTTGTTCAATTTTTATCAGTTTCTCAATGCTGCTGATACTAATACCTGTATCAATAATCTCCACAATGGTGTGAGAAGTAAATTGGGGCAGTACTTTGTCTCTTCTGTACTAAAAGAGCATTTGAAAACAGAATTTAGTAGTTCTGCTTTTTCTTTGTTACTGTGCCCTGAATTGGGTCAGACAAAGAGCACTGTCTGCTCAAACTGGAATGTATCACAAAGCTGTAACACTGAGATGACTTTGAATTAACATAGAAATGTACTTCTCACAGATGAAGGAGGAGGGGATACAATGAGAGGAAAACCATAAAAGTGAGCAGTATGAAGGGGAGTGGGTGTTTTGTTCTGAAGGAACATGTTAGATTAGCTTCCCTCTTAATTTGTGATTGGAAAAATTCTGTTAATACCCATAGAAGTGGACAAATATGCCTATTGGCATTGAGCTGCAAGGTGTGAGGTGCAATATGGATGCAATGGGAAGAAAAAAAACTCTAATCTGTCTTCCGCCACAAAAGGACTTCCACAGACCTCTCTATACCTCTTTCTAAGGGATGGATTTAAATGCCAATAGACTTCTTGAACTGTCTCATATGACCATGCTATACCAATTCCAATTGCGTGTTAGCTTGGAATAACAGTATTTCCTTTTAACTGTTTTGCCATTGTGGAACAGTTCTTTTGTTGTAATAAGTAGCCTATCTAAACATAGTTAGACCTTAAAAAAATCAGAGGTACTAGCCCAACTGTTATTGTTTGAAGAAACATACAATACACACACATATTTATATTCTGTTATTCACTTTTCAATGTATGGCACATAATATGCCAAAATTTCTCCTCTTTTTTTTTTTTTTATATGCACTGTTGTTTCGTAAAAATTAAAATTAAATCCACCACTGCATCTATAAGAAAATTTTATTTCAAACACACGTAAAATCTCATGTTATTACCAGAAGTGAAATAATTGGTTATCATTTTCGAAATCAAACGCATAGTTTCATCATAAAAAAAGGTAGCAGCAAAGAAATACGAGTAGTCAGCAGATACAACAGTGGATATGACAAGAAAACTGTAGCTCCTCATCATCCAAATGATTTTTTAAAGGAAGGCAAGAAAAACTAGAAGGCAAGAAGTGCTCAGTGTTTCTCAGTTCTCCACCACAATATACAGTCCATAAGAAATGAAGTGCAGATAGAAGTGGAACTGCAGACTACTGATAAATCACTTGTCTGCACAACAGAACATTGGTGTAGGGGATCTGAAATTACACATGAAGCTCTAAGCTCATATAATCTAGCATGCCATTATAGTAGAACCACTATGAGAGGTGGTGGATCATACATAAATGTAAAGAAAGGGCTTATGTATGAAGTTAGAAATGACAGCATTTCATTGATTGAAGGAAAACATGTATAAATATCAGCTATAGAGATAAGAAAGCCACATATGTTTCAAAGACTAACTGTACTATGTATTTACCATTCTCCCAGTGGTGACACAGATACATTCATAGCAAAACTAATTGAAGCACTGGGCATTGTTACTAATCCTAAGGGCAAAATTCTCATTTGTGCAGATTTAATCACCAACACATTGAACTCAGATGGGTTCTGCACACATTTTCAAACATTACATACAGCTATAGAATATCACCATTGGTTAACACAGCTACAAGGGTAACTAAGCATTCAACATCAATTATTGAACATGTACTAACTGACTTCGAGAAAAAAAATTGTGGTGTTGCTGTAAATAGGCTGGGCCTCTCAGATCATTCCAATCAGTTCTTAAAATTAAACGCAGCTGTAGAAAACAAAACTAAAATACTCACATATAGAAATGTCACCTCCAAGCAAAAGAGGGTCAAATTTACCATGCAAATGATGAAAGTACATGGAGCCTAGTACAGATAGGAAGTTTTCAAAGTTTCTATGAAATTTAAATTCAGGTTCAAAGAAGTCCCAAAAGTACTACTAGTCACTAAAACACAAAACAGAAGTAACTGGGTGATGAATGGGACAAGGAAAACCTCTGTAACACAAACATCTCAGCAACAAAAAAACAGCCAAAATGACCCTGCATTTCAAAAATACCACCAAACATACAGAAACATTCTAACGCTTTCTTGGATGACGAGAGACATTGCGGTGTTGGGCTGCATGACTCACACATCTCTTCCAGTTTACTTACACATTGTGCGTGTGGCCAATCCTCTTCTTTGGGTTATCAGCTATGTTGCTCTTACCATTTAATTCATCTCTGAAGACTGCATCAGGTTAAAGGGAATATTATTAACCAGCTCTATATTCTTGAAATAAATTATGTACTCGTAGGATCTTGTCAGTTCAACAGCAATATATGCACAAACTCCAGAAGGACTGGAGGAACAGGTAGAGGAATTAATCAACCGAAAAGTTGCCGAGAGGGTAAACCCAGACAACATTCCGGCATGTTTAGCTTCAGAACTTAATGATACTAAGAGAGGCATGGACGATTTGTGGAAAGAGCTTAAACTTATCCAGGATATGATAGAGAAAAGGGTGGCTGCACCGAATGTAGTGTTGACTGGTGAGGTGGTGACAGATTTACAATGGGGAGCAAATTCTGGACTTTCCAGACAAATTTCCAAATTTAAACCAGATGGAGACGTACACCCAACTCATTTCTTGAAATGATTTAATCAAGCCTTGCCGAAGAATTGGGAAGACGCAAAAAATATAGAATTCCCTGTAGATTATCTTCTAGGAGAGGCCTCTGAGTGGGGCACAGTGAATATAGAGAATTTCTCGTCTTGGGCAGACTTTCAGAAAAGGTTTAAGGAGAAGTATTGGTCAACAAGGGCCTAAGAAAAGTTAATATCTGATTTGTGGGACCCAAAGTATTATAGCAATACATGGGGTACACTGAGAAAATATCTTGACTGGCATTTAACAAGGGCAAAATATTTACATAAGCCCAAGGAGGAAGAGGGATTGGTAAGAATTTTGATAATGTGATTACCCACTTATGCTATGGAAGAAATATTATGTAGTGGGTGGAAGACAGTAGAAGAACTGTTATCTTTTGTAGACGCACTTGATGCCATCAATAAGGACCGAAATGAGAAAGTTGCTTCAAAATGAGAATCAGAACTACAAAAGGAATAATAATAGTAGCAATAGTAATTTTAAAAGACGTGAAACTATTTTGGCTAGAGTACACTGGTATAATCGGAATAGTGGTAACGAAAATTATCAAAAAAGACATCCAACTTCGAATATAGGCCCAGTACCCACACAGGAATTTGTACCTAGTAATAATAGAGCTCAAAATGGAAATGTAATACCTCAATTTGGTAACCAGCCAGTGATTACCAATAATGAGAAAACCGTCGTGCGATCTGGATCCAGGGCTGGAGCCCAGGTCATGGAAATACATTAGAAGGCCTACCTCATAATAAATATGATTGCTTTACACATAAAGTACCAACAAAAGAATGGTTGCTACTGGAAGAACACACTGTTAACAACATTAATCCACGACCAATTATAATTGGAAGAATAGAAGCTCTTGAAGTTAACATCTTTATAGATTCGGTTAGTGAAGTGTCACTTATTTCTCGGGTTTCTTTAACACATTAAGAACTAGGTATGACTTACCTATACTACCAGTAACAGAAGTATATATAGTTGGTATAACTGGAACTAAAAGTAAGGTTGTCAAATCTGAAACCCAAGTAAATTGTAACACTGGCGGTATTACGTTCCATCAAACACTTCTGGTAGTAGAAAATATTAACAGGGATGCGTTATTTGGCCTAGATTGGCTGTCGGAATTTAATGTCATATTGAATTTTGAAGAGCATTGTCTTTATTTTGGATTAAGTGAGAATGAATATTGTATTAAGTTTATCATTTACAATTAACAGCGACAGCACAATTGTCACCAGAGATGGAAAACATAAGTCATGCATCACATCAAGCTGACATACACAATAAAGTAAATGAATCCCCAATATTAACCAACGACCAAAAATCAAATTTAACCAGAATTCTATTAGAATATGAAATGTTATTTTCTGATAGTCCATGGAGTATTAGTGACTATATATGTAAATTTAAGATCAAAGATGATACTCCATTTTTTTTGTAAACCTTACCCGATACTGGTAAGCTGAAAGGAAATGGTTAAGGAGGAGATAGATAAAATGATAGACAATAAAACAATAGAACAAAGTATGTGTGTTATTAATAATCATTTGGTAGTAGTGAAAAAGTCTGCAGGAGGTGTGTGGCTAGTACTGGACACACGCACCCTAAATAAACATATAGAAACTGAAAGAGATAGACCTATCAACATCAACAAGCTATTGTCCAAATCTGAAAAAGTACAGTATTTTAGTTCAATGGATCGAACTGCTGGGTATTGGCAGATCTGGTTACATCCAGATTCAAGGAAATATACAGCATTTCTATTTGATGGGAAATCCTATCATTTTAATGTGTTACCATTTGGACTAAATATCTAGGTATCAGTATTTATAAGAGTGCTGGACAAAGCAATAGGGAGAGAGTTATTAAAGGACTTAATCATATATGTAGATGATATACTGATAATATCACCCACCTGGGATGAGCATTGCCTGACCTTGAGGAAAACCCTAAAACGATATAAAGAAAAAGGTATTACAATAAAATTGTCTAAATCACACTTTGCAAGGCAAGAGCTAAAATTCTTGGGACATATCTTAGGTGTACAAGTAATTAAGCCTGATCCAGAATGTATAAAGGCCATTAAGGAGTGTCCACCACCTAGAAAAATAAGACAATTGGAGGGATTTCTTGGAACAGCATGGTATTACAGACACTCTATACAAAGTCAAGTGTTGAACGACCCTTGACTTTTGCATTTATTACAAAAAGGAATACCATGGAGTTGGGACCAAGAGGCACATAATGCATTTGGAAGTGTAAAGCTGGCACTATCAGAATCACCGATATTGCGCCATCCGGTGATGGCTGAACCATTTAAGATTTCAACTGATGCATCAGACTATGGTATAGCTACAGAACTTTTCCAAGGTGAATGGGGTTTAGAAAGTATAGACCATAGGTCAACAGGTTTTGCTAGCCGGAGTCTCGACAAACATTAATTGAATTATACAGCAACAGAAAAGAAATAATTGGCCATAATATGGGATATACAAAAATTCCAAACACTGATAGCTGGGCCCAAAATATATATTTAAACAAATCACCAAGTTCTGTCATTTTTAATGAATAGTCAACTACTACATAGTAGGTTGATGCGGTGGATGTTGTTTCTTCAGGAATATGACATTAAAATCCAGTATATAAAAGGTTCAGAGAATATTGTACCCGACACTTTGTCTCGGCTACCAGTAGGCATGAAAGAACTAAAATGTACAGAAGGACCTGGTGTAATTTTTATGATTAATTTTTTAACGTTAGAATATCCACTTAACAAGGTGCAAGAAATGGCTCAGAAAATAACAGATACCATCCAACATGATTCCTATTTTACAGATATATTTGCTATGTGTGTCAGGAAATCATTACTGCCTAATCAAGTTGGAAGGTGGAAGATTATAGGACACAATTTTTTCTGGAGAGACAGTAAGACAACGCAACATTGGCGTTTATGTATACCGAATTTAGTAGAAGATGAGTTAGTGTGGTACATTCATGAGGGGTATGGGCATTTTGGTATAAAGAAATGTATTGCACATATGAATACGTTCTACTACTTTAAAAAGCTAGGACATAGAATAGCATTGGTCATTAAAACTTGTGAAATTTGTCAGAGGGTAAAAGAGGATAACACTCACATTAAATATAAAATGTATCCAATTATTCCTAAAGCATTACATGATCTAACAGTTGCAGATTTCTTTGGACCAATTCCAAAAGGAATGTTGGTTGAAGTACATTAAGTTGTACCCTATTAAGAAAGCAAATACACTAATGGTAATGCACTGTCTGCAACAATACTTTTTTGAGATAGAAAAACAGAAGCAGTTCCTTTCCCGATAATGGACCACAGTTCATTAGTAACGAGTTTAAAGAATTTATAGCTTGGGAAAATATTCATCAAACACTAATCTCCAACTATAATCCATCTTCTAACCCATGTGAAAGGGTTACGAAAGAAATTGGGAAGTTATGCCATAAAGAACATACATCATGGGCAATGAAAATTAGGGACTTTGAGCTTATTTTAAATGAATTACCACATTTATCAACTGGACCAACACCTTTGGAAGTAATAGGTAAACCCTTTGTAGGTGAACCTCTTATTAAATGCTTTACTTGGCCAGAACAACCTGCTACTGATTACCAACTGAATCAAACGATAGTTGCTAAGAAGTTAGTTAAGAGGGCACAACAGTGAAGGCTATTGCACTTCAGTATAAGGTCGATGATCTAGTTCTACTAAAACAGCATCTTCAGAGCTCTTCCCTGAATAAAGAAACACATAAATTTATTGAAAAGTTTGTGGGACCTTACCAAGTACAATCAGTTGTTGTCGTTGTGGTCTTCAGTCCTGAGACTGGTTTGATGCAGCTCTCCATGCTACTCTATCCTGTGCAAGCTGCTTCATCTCCCAGTACTTACTGCAACCTACATCCTTCTGAATGTGCTTAGTGTATTCATCTCTTGGTCTCCCTCTATGATTTTTACCCTCCATGCTGCCCTCCAATGCTAAATTTGTGCTCCCTTGATGCCTCAGAACATGTCCTACCAACCGGTCCCTTCTTCTTGTCAAGTTGGGCCACATCCCCAGTTCTATTCAATACCTCCTCACTAGTTATGTGATCTACCCATCTAATCTTCAGCATTCTTATGTAGCACCACATTTCGAAAGCTTATATTCTCTTTTTGTCCAAACTATTTATTGTCCATCTTTCACTTCCATACATGGCTACACTCCATACAAATACTTTCAGAAACGACTTCCTGACACTTAAATCTATACTCGATGTTAACAAATTTCTCTTCTTCAAGAACGCTTTTCTTGCCATTGCCAGTCTACATTTTATATCCTCTCTACTTCGACCAACATCAGTTATTTTGCTCCCCAAATAGCAAAATTCTTTTACTACTGTAAGTGTCTCATCACCCAACTTAATTAGACTACATTCCATTATCCTCGTTTTGCTTTTGTTGATGTTCATCTTATACCCTCCTTTCAAGACACTGTCCATTCCGTTCAACTGCTCTTCCAAGTCCTTTCCTGTCTCTGACGGAATTACAATGTCATCGGCAAAACTCAATGTTTTTATTTCTTCTTCATGGATTTTAATACCTACTCCGAATTTTCCTTTTGTTTCCTTTACTGCTTGCTCAATATACAGATTGAATTACCCTGTCTCACTTCCTTCCCAACCACGGCTTCCCTTTCATTTCCCTTGACTCTTATAACTGCCATCTGGTTTCTGTACAAATTGTAAATAGCCTTTTGATCCCTGTATTTTACCCCTGCTACCTTTAGAATTTGAAAGAGAACATTGCAGCCAACATTGTCAAAAGCTTTCTCTAAGTCTACAAATGCTAGAAATGCAGGTTTGCCTTTCCTTAATCTTTCTTCTAAGATAAGTCATAAGGTCAGTATTGCCTCACATGTTCCGATATTTCTACAGAATCAAAACTGATCTTCCCCGAGGTCAGCTTCTACCAGTTTTACCATTCATCTCTAAAGAATTCGCATTAGTATTTTGCAGCTGTGACTTATTAAACTGATAGTTCGGTAATTTTCACATCTGTCAACACCTGCTTTCTTTGGGATTGGAATTATTATATTTTTCTTGAACTCTGAGGGCATTTCACCTGTCTTCTACATCTTGCTCACCAGATGGTAGAGTTTTGTCAGGAATAGCTCTCCCAAGGCCGTCAGTGGCTCTAATAGAATGTTGTCTACTCCCGGGGCCTTGTTTCGACTCAGGTCTTTCTGTGCTCTGTCAAACTCTTCACGCAGTATCATATCTCCCATTTCATCTTCATCTACATCCTATTCCATTTCCATAATATTGTCCTCAAGTACATCGCCCTTGTATAGACCCTCTATATACTACTTCCACCTTTCTACTTTCCCTTCTTTGCTTAGAACTGGGTTTCCATCTGAGCTCTTGATGTTAATACAAGTGATTCTCTTTTCTTCAATGGTCTCTTTAATTTTCCTGTAGGCAGTATCTATCTCACCCCTAGTGATATGTGCCTCTACAGCCTTGCATTTGTCCTCTAGCCATCCCTGCTTAGCTATTTTGCACTTCCTGTCGATCTCATTTTTGAGACGTTTGTATTCCTTTTTGCCTGCTTCATTTACTGCATTTTTATATTTTCTCCTTTCATCAATTAAATTCAATATTTCTTCTGTTACCCAAGGAATTCTCTTAGCCCTCGTCCTTTTACCTACTTGATCCTTTGCTGCCTTCACTACTTCATCCCTCAAAGCTACCCATTCTTCTTCTCCCGTATTTCTTTCCCCCATTCGTGACAATTGTTCCCTTATGCTCTCCCTGAAACTCTGTGCAACCTCTGGTTTAGTCAGTTTATCCAGGTCCCATCTCCTTAAATTCCCACCTTTTTGCAGTTTCTTCAGTTTTAATCTACAGTTCATAACCAATAGATTGTGGTCAGAGTCCACATCTGCCCCTGGAAATGTCTTACAATTTAAAACCTGGTTCCTAAATCTCTGTCTTACCATTATATAATCTATCTGATACCTTCTAGTATCTCCAGGATTCTTCCATGTATACAGCCTTCTTTTATGATTCTTGAACCAAGTGTTAGCTATGATTAAGTTATGCTCTGTGCAAAATTCTACCAGATGGCTTCCTCTTTCATTTCTTACCCCAAATCCATATTCATCTACTATGTTTCCTTTTCTCCCTTCTCCTACTCTCGAATTCCAGTCACCAATGACTATTAAATTTTCATCTCCCTTCACTACCTGAATAATTTCTTTTATCTCATCATACATTTCATCAATTTCTTTATCATCTGCAGAGACATTTGGCATATAAACTTGTACTACTGTAGTAGGCATGGGCTTCATGTCTATCTTGGCCACAATAATGCATTCACTATGCCGTTTGTAGTAGCTTACCCGCAGTCCTATTTTTTATTCATTATTAAACCTACTCCTGCATTACTCCTATTTGATTTTGTATTTATAACCCTGTATTCACCTGATCAAAAGTCTTGTTCCTCCTGCCACTGAACTTCACTAATTCCCACTATATCTAACTTTAACCTATCCATTTCCATTTTTAAATTTTCTAACCTACCTGCCCGATTAAGGGATCTGAAATTCCATGCTCCGATCCGTAGAACGCCAGTTTTCTTTCTCCTGATAACGACGTCCTCCTGAGTAGTCCCCACCTGGAGATCTGAATAGGGGACTATTGTACCTCCGGAATATTTTACCCAAGAGGACGCCATCATCATTTAATCATACAGTAGAGCTGCATGCCCCCGGGAAAAATTACGCCTGTAGTTTCCTCTTGCTTTCAGGCGTTCGCAGTACCAGCACAGCAAGGCCATTTTGGTTAGTGTTATAAGGCCAGATCAGTCAATCATCCAGACTGTTGCCCCTGCAACTACTGAAAAGGCTGCTGCCCCTCTTCAGGAACCACACGTTTGTCTGGCCTCTCGACAGATACCCCTCCGTTGTGGTTGCACCTACGGTATGGCTATCTGTATCGCTGAGGCATGCAAGCCTCCCGACCAACAGCAAGGTCCATGGTTCATGGGGGTGGGTGGGTGGGGGGGTGGGGGGGTGGGGGGGGGGGGGGGAATAACCCAGGCAAAAACTTTTTAGCGTATCCTGCAACAGGAGAAGAAAAAGGGAAATATAATGTTAAGGATATAAAGTGGTATATTCCCCAGGGACATTAACATTCTGTTTTAATGGGCAGAGTGATGACTGTCGAATCCTGAGTTGTTTTCAGTGTTACTTCCTCATTAGTTTTCTTACACCATATTTCCTTTGATTCTTCAACTATTCTATAATCTATTCTTGAATTCTTAAACTATACTATAATATAAGTAATTAGAATACCGGATATGATTACAAGATTGAGACAATTCAAGAGAATCATGGATAAACGGTGATTTCTAAACACAAAATGGGACAAACAGAATAATAATTTAGTGGAAAATTTGTATGATTGTGCTAGGTAAGCAGAATGATATCTAGACATCATAAACTGAATGGAGCACTTTGTGTGTGTATGGAAAATATTATAAACTGAATGACTAAACAATTATGTTATCGTAGTGCATAATTTTCTATTTTTATAGAATAATTTTATACCTTTTGTGAGATGTAAAGTAAATGGGAGGGTTTGTATCACTTTTGGAAAGGGTGGGTAGTGTAGGTACAAACATTACTAGCACTACACATATACCACACCTTTGAAATGACCCTCGCAGACAAGTGTAACTGATTCTTCACCATTTGCCGTTCCATAGGAGTTGCTAAGATCTTTCTTCGGGGACTTCAAAGGTGAAGGTGAGAATGTCCGTACTGCAGGAGACGTTTAACATCTGGCCTCCTCCAGCTTCTCACTCAAGTAATGGCAAAGTAGAGAGCCTGGGGTTATCTTCTTTCACTTCTTTGATCTTAATAACCATCTCTATTTTTTCTTTCTTACTTCTCATCGGAGTACTTGTCTATCTATACCTCTTTCCATATGCATATACTTCTATTGCTGAAGTCCTTCTCATGTCTCTGTAACAATCCTCATGACACCACAAACCACGGAACATTATCCAAACACTCTTTGACTTTTTGATACGACTTCCAAGGCACTGCTGGTAACAACTTGTCGGGGCCTCTTGTCTGACGCAACTACTGGCTCCTCATGACAGCTGTCCTTCCTGCACACACAGACATGTGTGGCACAGTAAAAAGGCTCTCTCACCCTCATCATTAAAATATTAGGTGTTCGGGACGGTGGAGAGCCAAATGTTTCTAGAATTTACCCCAAAATTCTTGAAGTGCTACAACATATGTAGAAATCTTTTAGTAACATCATAAAGGTCCCAAAGTGATAAAAATATAGAAAAGGCAGAAAACAAAATAAAAGCAGCCTAGAATGTGACCAAACAGGAGCAAACAGAAAAAAAGACAAAACAGGTAAACATACAATTACAGCCCAATGATACATAATACAAGATAAAAAAAATGCAAATCAATATTTCAGCAACATAGGTATGAAGCTACAACACAAATATGACAAAATACAGCCTTTACAAATACTGAACTATGCTCCAAACACAATGATGCCATGATCCACCACTTCATAAAAAATAAGCAATGCAGTTTGGAACCTAAAAAATAAAATCTCAGCAGGTATAGATGAAGTGCATATGTGCTTGCTGAAGGACTGTCTGGACACCATGTATTTGCGTGTTTAGAAACATCATAAATGAATCAAACACCACAGGTTGCTTCCCAGAGGCACTAAAGCATGCAAAGGTCCTGCCCCTACATACAAAAGGAGACCCTGAAAATCTAGAAAGTTATAGGCTCATCTCTTTCTATTATCATTTTAAAACGTAACAAAAACCATAATGAAAATTATACTCATGGAGTATGTAACAAAGTACAATCTTCTGTGTAAAGAACAGTTTGTGTTCATGCCTCGTACAAGTGCACAATCAGCTATAATGCATTTTACAATTGTTGTTCTGGAAGCACTAGATAAACAAGATCATAATGTATAACAGGCATCTTCCTTGACTTCAGCAAAGCCTTTGATACAGTAGACCACACAATTTTGTTACATAAACATGAAGCTCTAGGGGCAAGAGGGGTAGCAAATAAGTGGTTTCGTTCATACATAAAAAGCAGAATGCAATGGGTAGAGATCTCTCAGACAAACTCTAATCATACCATAAAACATCTTTCTGATGGATACATTAATACTAAAGTCTGAAACATCACCAAGTGTAATAAAGGACAAAGCTGAAGAAACACTTGGTATAAAGAAATGTATTGCACATATGAATACGTTCTACTACTTTAAAAAGCTAGGACATAGAATAGCATTGGTCATTAAAACTTGTGAAATTTGTCAGAGGGTAAAAGAGGATAACACTCACATTAAATATAAAATGTATCCAATTATTCCTAAAGCATTACATGATCTAACAGTTGCAGATTTCTTTGGACCAATTCCAAAAGGAATGCTGGTTGAAGTACATTAAGTTGTACCCTATTAAGAAAGCAAATACACTAATGGTAATGCACTGTCTGCAACAATACTTTTTCGAGATAGAAAAACAGAAGCAGTTCCTTTCCCGATAATGGACCACAGTTCATTAGTAACGAGTTTAAAGAATTTATAGCTTGGGAAAATATTCATCAAACACTAATCTCCAACTATAATCCATCTTCTAACCCATGTGAAAGGGTTACGAAAGAAATTGGGAAGTTATGCCATAAAGAACATTAGGGACTTTGAGCTTATTTTAAATGAATTACCACATTTATCAACTGGACCAACACCTTTGGAAGTAATAGGTAAACCCTTTGTAGGTGAACCTCTTATTAAATGCTTTACTTGGCCAGAACAACCTGCTACTGATTACCAACTGAATCAAACGATAGTTGCTAAGAAGTTAGTTAAGAGGGCACAACAGTGAAGGCTATTGCACTTCAGTATAAGGTCGATGATCTAGTTCTACTAAAACAGCATCTTCAGAGCTCTTCCCTGAATAAAGAAACACATAAATTTATTGAAAAGTTTGTGGGACCTTACCAAGTACAATCAGTTGTTGTCGTTGTGGTCTTCAGTCCTGAGACTGGTTTGATGCAGCTCTCCATGCTACTCTATCCTGTGCAAGCTTCTTCATCTTCCAGTACTTACTGCAACCTACATCCTTCTGAATGTGCTTAGTGTATTCATCTCTTGGTCTCCCTCTATGATTTTTACCCTCCATGCTGCCCTCCAATGCTAAATTTGTGCTCCCTTGATGCCTCAGAACATGTCCTACCAACCGGTCCCTTCTTCTTGTCAAGTTGAGCCACATCCCCAGTTCTATTCAATACCTCCTCATTAGTTATGTGATCTACCCATCTAATCTTCAGCATTCTTATGTAGCACCACATTTCGAAAGCTTATATTCTCTTTTTGTCCAAACTATTTATTGTCCATCTTTCACTTCCATACATGGCTACACTCCATACAAATACTTTCAGAAACGACTTCCTGACACTTAAATCTATACTCGATGTTAACAAATTTCTCTTCTTCAAGAACGCTTTCCTTGCCATTGCCAGTCTACATTTTATATCCTCTCTACTTCGACCAACATCAGTTATTTTGCTCCCCAAATAGCAAAATTCTTTTACTACTGTAAGTGTCTCATCACCCAACTTAATTAGACTACATTCCATTATCCTCGTTTTGCTTTTGTTGATGTTCATCTTATACCCTCCTTTCAAGACACTGTCCATTCCGTTCAACTGCTCTTCCAAGTCCTTTCCTGTCTCTGACGGAATTACAATGTCATCGGCAAAACTCAATGTTTTTATTTCTTCTTCATGGATTTTAATACCTACTCCGAATTTTCCTTTTGTTTCCTTTACTGCTTGCTCAATATACAGATTGAATTACCCTGTCTCACTCCCTTCCCAACCACTGCTTCCCTTTCATACCCCTCGACTCTTATAACTGCCATCTGGTTTCTGTACAAATTGTAAATAGCCTTTTGATCCCTGTATTTTACCCCTGCTACCTTTAGAATTTGAAAGAGAACATTGCAGCCAACATTGTCAAAAGCTTTCTCTAAGTCTACAAATGCTAGAAATGTAGGTTTGCCTTTCCTTAATCTTTCTTCTAAGATAAGTCATAAGGTCAGTATTGCCTCACATGTTCCGATATTTCTACAGAATCAAAACTGATCTTTCCCGAGGTCAGCTTCTACCAGTTTTACCATTCATCTCTAAAGAATTTGCATTAGTATTTTGCAGCTGTGACTTATTAAACTGATAGTTCGGTAATTTTCACATCTGTCAACATTAATACTGAAGTCTGAAACATCACCAAGTGTAATAAAGGACAAAGCTGAAGAAACACTTGTGCGTGTATGCAGATGGGTTGACAACAACAAATTACTTATTTTTTAAAATAACTCTTTAAACATGGAACATGAGCTCATAGAATGTGTATCACAAACAAAATTTCTAGGGATCCATGTTGTCACACAACTACAATGGACTGAGCATGTTCCTGCCCTCAGGAAATGAATAGCTTCAGTACGCTTTGCACTGAGAATAATGAATTCTGTGCATAGTAGTTCATGCAACGAACAACAACCTTTGCATATTTTTGTTCTGTGATGAGTTATGGAATAATGTTCTGGAGAATAAATAAGCAGAACAGACAAACAATCTTTAAGCTGCAAAAAAGTGCTGTATGAATTATGAAAAAGAGAAGCATGAGAACTCACTGCACTGAGCTGATTATATCTATTGGAACCCTGACTGTTCCATGCGAGTACATTTTGCAGACAGTGACTCACATTAGAAAAGAATAATGTTCTGGAGAATAAATAAGCAGAACAGACAAACAATCTTTAAGCTGCAAAAAAGTGCTGTATGAATTATGAAAAAGAGAAGCATGAGAACTCACTGCACTGAGCTGATTATATCTATTGGAACCCTGACTGTTCCATGCGAGTACATTTTGCAGACAGTGACTCACATTAGAAAAGACATTGATAAGTATTCAACGAACAGGTCTCTACATGAACATTAAACCAGATCTAGCTACCACTTACTTCTCAATGTAAAAAACAAAATTAAAACCGAAAGTAATATGCTGTATAATGGAATTAAAATATACAATAAAATACCACACATGACCAAAGACAAAAGTTAACTACATACCTTCAGGAATAGCCCAAAATATTATTTTTTAGAAAAGTGTTTTCAGATATAAAGGATTACCTAAAATGATGTGTAAATTTTGTTGACAACTATGCTAATGATTAATTACTGTATTTAAGAGGCATTTTACAATATGTTCAACAGTACAGCAAAATACAGTGTCCAAATAGTTAACTTGGGAGACAAGAAATTTATGTGTGTAATTGTGTGTGTTTATGTATCTCTGGGTCTCTATTTTATGCATTTGTGTGTTTAGAAACATCCATACAGTTTACATTGTCTAGGGATGGATGGATAAACAAATAAATAAATGTTGTACAGTTTTATGACTGCAGCTGACTCCTTCCATGTAAAATTTATTTAAAGCATTGTTGGCATTATAAATAATAATAAAATAAGAGAAAATTTTTCACAACAACTAATATTGCACAATGAGCTTTCACAATAGCATACTTCAGTATTTTCAGTCTTCAGTGCCATGTATATGTCGTGGCATCCAGCCTGGTACTTATATCGTGAGTAAACATTTGAGCATCTCCTGACAGTTATAATTGAAATGTCAAAATTTATGACACTATTCTCTTTCTTCCCATATTCTTTCTGGAGGACTGCTTCTATATTTAATGAAACAAGAAAGTAAGTATTAGTTACATATAGATGTACAACAATTAACATATAGGATTATGGATATATAATTTGCTGTGGTGAGTCAATGCTCTACTTCACCCCCTTTTTTTTTCAGTAGTCTAGGATGTATGCCATTAAAATAATTGTTTCTTCTCTAGCAGTCTGTGGGGTTGATCAAGATGGGTAGTCATAAAGTTTTAATTACTACCACTATAATACATTTATTTTCAAACATTTTGCTCCTGGTTTGAATAACAACAGTATTAGGAAAATGATAGATTGCTACAAATAATGAAGATGACACACTGCGTTGCAAACAAGCATAATGTAAAGATTGTTAGACATTTAGCTTTCAGCCAATACCTTCTTCAGAAAACAGGACACACACAAGTTCACACACCTCATGTACATGACTTCCATCTCTGGAAAATGTAGTCATGTGCATAAGGGGCTTGTGTGAATGTGTTTGTTCCCTTTTCTGAAGAAGGCTTTGGCCAAAAGCTAAATGCATAACAGCTTTTCACTGTGGCTACCTGCAACTCAATTTGTCACCTTTAAAGTGAGTAGCAATCTATCCTTTTCCTAATACTGTTGTAATTAACTTTTTGTTTGTCTATTTTCAAGTAATTGTCTATAGTCTTGGCATATATTGTCCTTGGCTTGAGTAGCCAAAACAAACTCGCACAGCACATTGATAAAGTGAAACATCATCCAGTAATTCCTTTTCAGCATTTATAGGGGAACAATAACACAGCAATCCACGCTAAGTTGGCAGAAGTGTACAGCAACAGTGTACCATCATATGACACGATAGTTGGGTGGTGCAGATGCTTCCATTGTGGTCATCATTAGACAAAATTAGATTTTCATTGAGTAATGCTAACATATTGTGCCTGTGTGGGGCAAACGGTCACACGAGCATACTATTGAAATCTCTTGATGAGGTTACTGGAGGCCTTAAGACAAAGCATTGTGGAAAACTGTCCAAGGATTAGTTTTTGTTCGACAATGCCCCAGCTCATTCTGCATGGGACACAGCCACACATGTTGCAAACTTCCCTTCTCACTATATGCCTGAAACGAACCCTGTGACCTGTTTTCTCTTTCCTCAGATGAAGAAACCATTATGTGGCAGTTATTGTCAGAATGGGGATTATTTTCAATGTGGGACATTTGCTTTACAGTCAAAAATGTAGATTTCTACAAGCAAGATATGTGTCACACTATATGGTGAATGTGAAGAGCAGGATAAACATCATCACCAAGTTTCTCATTCACTGTTTACTCTTTTGCTTTCATTATTTATTTATGTCCTTACCAAGGTGATAATTAAAAGTTTATGAGTACCCTACCTTGTACACACAACATAATACTGCTTCATATATTTCCCCTACTCTTTTTATGCAATACCTCAAGGAACTTTATAGTATTAGGTTAATACAATGCAATCAGTCAAGTTCCAAGAACTTTGAGGATGTTTCAGCATCTAAAAGTGAGCACGAAAATGAAATTCTGTATGTCTTAGAAAGTGGAGATTTTATTTGATGGCATTGTGTGCACAAGATGCCTCTTTTTTTTTTTAAAAAAAAAAAGTCATGTTCAAGGTGAGTTGTAGCCATGGAGAACTGCTGAGGTGGAACAGTTGATAGAAGGTAACCTCTGGGATACCTGACATCCTCTAGCTGTATTATGCATGTCCATATAGGCAGGGCTCTAAGGGGGTTGACTTAAGAAATAACAAAATGTACATCATATAATGAAACAAGGAAGATGCATGGGACCACGCACAGTGTAGTACTTATGACATTCTCTCCATCCACTATGAAAAAACAGCCAGTTAAGACTGATGTAGTATTTCAGACACAGACAGAAATAGCGGGAGTCAACAACCACAAGTGAAGGCAAGAATCTACAGAAAACATCAGCACTATTCTTTCCACAGAGATATAAGTTTTTAAAACATCAGAAATAAGGAACATTGAGTCTCAAGCCAATAGATTATGAAAAACTTTATTTCTTTGATGGTTTTGATGATAATTCTTGAGCATATGGAAGCTGAGTTCTCCCAAGACAATGATCTAGATACTAAAAAAAATTTCCATCCATCACAGACTCCATACTTCAATAGAAAGACCAGAAGAATGAGGAACTCCACTGTTAAATAGCTCCCATACATTAGTGAAACTCAAATGGTAAAATATGATATTGCATCATAATTCAGAATAACACAGGCATTGCAATATCGTATTTATCCACTGATACCAGGCAAGTGACTTTCAAGTGATATGTCTCCCTTTACAGGAATATACATGACGACATATGGAAGTTTGGGTCTGGGTGTGAGACAGCCAAATAATAATGCAAAAATTTGCAATAAGCAGGAAATCATGGTTCAGGCCCCATTCCAGCACAAATTTTCTTTGTCATCATTCCATTATACAACTGATGTTTGTCCATATTCATAATGGTATTTACATTTCATGTACAACTGGTAAAGGGTTCATGCAGAATACATGAGACTCTTAGCACTGTCTTTAGCAGACATATTTTCAAAGCACGTATATCTCTGTGCTAAATGTACATAAGATGACCTGAAGGAAGAGAGGGCTAAAGGTGGCTTGGTCACATTTCTTAACAACAAACCATTCCTCAACTGTATCTGTGAGCATTATCTTAGAAGCAATCACTGGTTGTGTACACATGCCCTGGGGTTCTATCACACCCTGGGGTTCTACTATGCCCTGGGGTTCTGCCATTGCACTGTTTACCTATCAGAAGCATTGTTAGTGTTTAGTGTTCTGAACAAAGGGCAGAAATATGTCTCATCACTACTATGGGGACATTTTCTGCCATTTTCTCCTCGTGTTCTGTTTTTGTGACCTCACAGATGCTGCTCAGTGGTGTGTGGTTGTTGAGTTTCATTCCAATAGCTACTTCCCAGTCTGCATATATTTAGGAGATCAAATGTTGACTGAAAGGAAATTACTGAAACAAATGGTCAGCATGGCAAACTTGGCATT
Organism: Schistocerca serialis cubense; assembly: GCF_023864345.2. Classification (NCBI taxonomy): domain Eukaryota; kingdom Metazoa; phylum Arthropoda; class Insecta; order Orthoptera; family Acrididae; genus Schistocerca; species Schistocerca serialis. The sequence continues at coordinate 454,627,991 of NC_064639.1, read as the reverse complement.
ATAGAGTTATATTTGAACATCATCCAGGAATGGTTAGACCAAATTATGAATGTGATTTACTAAGTCACAGGTGCAACCATTCCAAAGTTTTAATGTTATATCCTTTTAGATGAAGAGGGCCAAATACTAATGGTGTTATCAATCAGAGCAAGATGGGATCATGGTGTGAGTTTCACAATAAACCATTCCATGACTCCCTCTCAGTATGAGAAACCATGATGAGGATTTTAAATAAGATGGAAGGTGACTTGTTACTGTTGTAATTTGATGTCCCTGCCTCCTGATTAGCAGCAGATATGTTGCACTGACATGCCAGAATGTTTCACCAGGGTTACCTTATCTGTGAGTTGGCTTCTGAACTGTCTGCCTCTCATGACACAGTATGTTGTCATGATAGTGTTGATGGCACCTTACAGGGACACACATAAATCCTTCTCACCCTGTCCACCATAATTTGGGAGATATTATGAAGAGTTCCTGGGTTGTGGTGGGAGAATACCTTAATACAGCTCCTGAAACCATGGAAGCACCATACATTCTCATAAAGTGGGTGGTATATTTTACCTCACTGGCTGTGAAATAGTGTGACAAGCTTTTTGAGCACTCTGCTTTCTCTGCTGCCCAAACAACATAAGTCAGATATTTCTTTTGAAACATAAATAAAGAGTTTTCACATATTTTATGTGATAATGTAAAAGAAAATTTATGTTTAATGTTCAAAGGGTGGAATCAGAGTGACATGACTGTGTATACTTCATTGGGCTTAAGGAGAAGCTATAGGCCTAGTAGGCCTATACCTATTTCAAACAATGATGATATTTTATGGCTTCAAACCAAGAAAAGAAAGAGAATGTGACAGATCAGTTTACAAACTTACATTTACTCACAGCAACTTCTTATTTTTAAACATTAAGGCACTTTAAAGTAAAGTTGAAATACTGGAGTAATCATTAACACAATATAAGTATTCTTTTCTCTGTTTATCCTAACATTGGCCTAAATAGGAAAAAAAGAAATGGAATACCATAAACCCAAAGAATATAAATACAAAAACAGTATCTGCAGACCTCAGTACCAAAATGATGGCATTGTAATCTACATTTCCAATGACTTGATCTCAGATGGGCAGGTATTGAGAAACACTTTGAAATTGCTGGTATCATATGTCATGTAATTAAAGTTATTTTAGCATGTATCTACCATGCTCCTGGCTTGGACAAAAGTACTTTTTTAGATAACTTAGACACAATACTCTACTACCTAACAAAGTGGACAGAATATGAAACAATAATGGAGGAGCATAAATTCAAGCTTTGATGTCACTTGTGTGAAACCTACTGTAAATAAGTCACTGAATATTCTAAGGCAGCACAATTTCCATCACATTAATTCAAAACCTACTAGACTAAAGCATGCTTAGATAACATTTTTTGTCAGCTATCCTCATGATATGTATTCCACCAATGTGAAATAATTTACTTTCTTAGATCACTGTATGTTAATAGTAAGGTTAAAACATTTTCTAAGTGTGGATAGGAGACGTCCCAATACAAGTTAGGAGTCTCAAAGTACCTTAATACTAACAAAATACAATTTAAAATAAATAGTGCACCTGCTGAGCATAATAGATTGGGATAAATTATTTCTAAGATGTGGTTCCAGTGCCCAACTTGTTTATGAAACCTTCCAAAATTATTTAATTAGTACCTTCAATGCTCATCCTGTTCCAAAGAAAAAACATACAACTAGGAAGGGAAAACCATGGTTTAACCAAGAATTAGAGAATCTAAAGACTAAACTACTGTTGTTAAAAGGCCTAAGCAAAGTTAATAATTCTGATGAAATTAAGGATCTGAAAAAATTACCAATAAACTGTACAACAAAGAGTTTCAGTTGGCTAAACAAAGATCCAACTAAAGTGCTCTCCAACACTGAATTTATAGTCTCGGTGTTAAGCAGAACATCACGTGTGAAGAAGAAGAAGAAGAAAAAGGAGAAGAAGAAGAAGAAGAAGAAGAAGAAGAATGAGAAGCAACAACAGCCACACAGTGCATTCTACAACTACAGAAAGAGTACTGAGAACATCAACATCAGCAGTTTTAGTGGGAACAAGAAAGTGAAAATCAAAATGTCTAAGATCAGGTCCTGATGCCAACACATCTATTTTAGCAACAGAAGGCCACATTACATCTTAGATTATAATTCCAGTCAACCAAAAGACTACAAGATCGTCATCCAGGAAATGTAGAATTGCAATATGCAGCCCGGATTTTCAGTGGTAACACATCACAAGAACAGATAGATAAAATGTCAAGCCAGTGCTCAGTCCCAAACAAATACAAGTATCAAAGCACAAAAATAAAATTAAATTTGGGTGCATTAGATCAGAATGTGCATTTATCACCAAGTAAAGGACATGACATTTGAGTACTGTTAGAAAATGAATTCAACAGAACACTGGGTTGATGAGAGAAAACTTTAGATGATAATTTTTGTAAATTATGCACTAGGTAGGCTTTTGTGTCAAAGTAATTACAAACAAGATGGCTGTTGTTCCTGTGTAACACCTAATACATATTGTGAAACAATATGTTTCACTGAAGAAATAGTGAAAGATAAAGATGCAGAGGTATCAAAGGTTAAAATATTAGAAGCAAGAAGAGCTGTATTTATTTGTACAGAGCACCCATCAATTGGTTATATGAACAACTTGCTAAAAAGCATATTATCACTACTTAACAAACTAATGCATAGAAACACAAGAGTAATTCTATACAGCAATTTCAATACACACTTTGCAAAAGAGTCAAAACAAAATACATATTTACTGAGCCACCTGCCAATCTTCAGTTTACAAGGTACCATAGAAACATTGACACACAACACATGAGAAGAACATCAGTCTTTACAATTTTCCACATCTTTATTAATGTGCAAATAAACTCTTACTGAAACACTGAACACAGACTTTGGGTGCCACATAGTATGGAAGCTTACTCCTCACTTGGAAAATCAACTAAACTTATTAAATACTTAATAAAGGACAGCAAGTGCTACAGTGATAAAAGCATAAATTACTTTCTCCATTGCTTAAACAAAGGAAACTGAGGAAAAATATATAAATGTTCAGATACTGATGACAAATTTGATCACTTCATTAGCAACTTTGCTCATTACTCTGAACTGTGTTTCCCTCTTAAAAAGAAGAGTTTACACAGGTAAAATAATTGTATTACCACTGGAATACAAATATATGCAAACTGAAAAAGGTTACTACACCAAAAGTCCAAATAAATGGATGTACTGAAAAGTAATGACTCTGAATTTTTCATTTTGTTCTCAATATTGGTTGAGGTATTACACACCATGCACATTACTCGGTTGACTTTCCTGCTTTGTTGACACAAGTTGCAGCCCTCTTCCATTAGAAGACTCCAACTTATAGCATGTAACATGATGGTATGTAACATAACTATGTCATTACTTGAGAAACAGTGTGCTGTAATTGAGTTTCTAATTCGAAGAGTTTGTCCACACATGGGGTACCCTCTCCATCAACATAATGATACCAGACCACACACAAGAACTGTGACATCTGTAACAATCTGATGCCTTGAGTTCACTGTCATTGATCATTTTCCATACAATCCCAACTTGGCCCCATCCATGATTTTCATCTGTTTCCAAAACTGAAGGAACACCTTTAAGGTCTTCACTTTGATAGTGATAAAGTGATAGAAGCAGAGGTGAGCTTGTGGCTCTGTCAATGAAATCAAACATTCTACAGTGCCAGTACCAACAAACTGGTTTCTTGTTGGGAGACACGTGTTTGTCACCAAGGTGACTATGTTGAAAAATAAATGTGTAGACATAAAGACTAAAGATGCAGAATGTTAATGTGTGGACAGACTCTTCAAATTCATAACTCTATTACAGTATGCTGCTTCTCATGCGCGAACATAATTATGTTACACACTATCATGTTACAAGCTACAATTTGCAGACCTCTAGCGGCAGAGGGACGCAAATGTGTAGACATAAAGAATGAAGATGTAGAATGTTTAACAACATGTATTTTATTTAAAAGGCTTTAAGAGCTATCACACAAAAAATTGGAGGCATTACTTTTCAGCACATCCTCATGGAACATCTCCAGAATTTGATATCTATTTCAAATCCTGCAAGAAAATTTTCAGCAGCACAGTAAAACAGGCAAAAAGAGTAGCAAATGACATGTACATTAAGAAACTCAAAAAATATAATGAAAGCTATGTAGAAAATTGGAAATGGTGTGTGTGGGGGGATATGGTGGCAGAACAAACAAAATTCCGAAATATTAAGCTCTCTGAAAGCTCATCTGTATTACCAGACCCCAGAAAAATTGCAAATAAATTTGATTTATTTTTCACACAGGTTAGCAGAAGACCTTGTACATCAAAACTAACAGTGTGCCATAATGAATTAGTCCAGATGTAGGTCAAATGAAGAGTCGTAAAACAGTCAAAAAGAGTAGCAATTAACAGACATGCAAAAAAACTCTGAAAATAAAATGAAAGCTATATGGAATAATGAAAGGGGGAACACAAAGGAAAAACAAACAGAATTTCGAAATATTAAGCTCTCTGAAAGCTCATCTGTATTATCAGACTCCAGAAAAATTATGAATAAATCTGATTTGTTCTTCATACAGGTAGCAGAAGACTTCGTATAGCGAGACTAACAGTGTGCCGTAATGAATCAGTCCAGACGTAAGTCAAACAAAGTAAGTCTGTTCCTATACCTCAGTAGTGAGAAGCAATTGCTACACACAATTATCATGTTGAGTACTGCATGTACGGGGATGGACATTTCACAGACAGGCCATTGCATCAGGTTTGTGACTGCTGGTGGGCACACTGTATCAGGCACAAGGCTCCTCTGAGGCCGGGGGCAACCTCGTGGCTGTCAATGTGTTAAGAAACTTAAATCAAAACACTCCTCTGGTACAGACAATATCCCTGATTTTATCATAAAGAAATGTGCTCCCTTCCTAGTCCAGAATCTAGTTGTCATCTGCAACTGTTCACTGTCATTGGGTGCATTTGCAAAAAACTGAAAACAGCCAAAGTAAAGCCCCTTTTAAAAATGGAATAAAAGCAGATCTATCTAATTATAGGCCCATATAAGTTCTATCTACCTTCCCCAAAATAATAGAGAAAATCTGCTATATGAGAGCATTTCTCAGACTCACAGCACGGTTTTTGTAAACCCAGATCTACTGAGACTGTGATCTGTGTTTTCCTAAAGGAAACATGAAATGCAACTGACAGTAAAGGCCATATTTTGATAATTTTTGTAGACCTCTTAAAGGCATTTGATGTAAGTCACATCTTGCTTATAAAACTCAAGTGTGTGGTACTAGGGGATCAGCCTGTGGGAGCTTAAAACGTTACTTGCAAAACAACGAGTGAATATTTTAACTTGTATTCAAAGAAATATATATCATAAAATCCGGTTACTCAGAAAAACAATGTATTAAGTACGGTGTACCACAAGGTTCCATGCTGGGACTGATTTTCTTTTTGCTCTTCATAAATGAGCTGGAAGCAACCGACCCACAACCCAAGTATATTAAATCTGGAGACAAAGTAAATGTGTTAATAAGGACTATCAAAAAAACAGTTAAACAATGAAACCAAAATATGCACATCAGACATTACAAATAGATTTGGTGTGAACAGTCTAATAATAATAAAGACTATGCACCTCCACACAGTTCAGAATAAGCAGTCCATTAACCCCACCTGTAGAGTTATTTACCAAAAACTTGGAAAATGTTACAAAGTTTTTTGCAGTATTGATATCGGATGGTGTAAAATGGATCCAACATACAAAGCATGTAACCAATAAACTGTACACCTTCTGCAACTGCATAAAAATTCTTTCAAGCTACATGTCAAAAGAAACAATGTGTACTTAGGCAAACCAAAACATCTACTGTGACGTGGCATAATCTTCTGGGGAAACTCAATTGCTACCCTATGTTGTTTCATAGCCCAAATGAGAACTCTACAAGCATGGGAAGAGCAGCTCAAAGAATCATATACAAGCCTTTATTTTAAAAATTTAAGCCTTTCTTCAGTCTTGTTTATCTGTTCTGCAAGTAATAATTACATTAAAATAATCTTCGATGGTAATAACCAACTTGTAATTAAAAACCAGTATATTCAATCACATAATACAATAAAAAACCAGGATATAAAAGTCCAATATTCAAATACAATGTTGAAACAAACTGGACATCTGTAACCAGTAAACAAGCTGCACAACAGCCTTGTGATATTAAAATGATCAAAGTAATTTCAACATTTAAAATAGCTGTTCATAGTTATCTACTCCAGAAGTGTTACGATGGTGGAGTTGAGAATCAAGCAAGTTCAAAGCCTAAATGTGTACATTCTGATTGTAATATTACAATGATATTAGAAAATTTTTATGGAATTTGTTCAGTGTGAAATAGTTGCATGTGTTGTAACCTGTGTAACTATAAGTAATTTCTGTTAATTACTTCCGGATGTTTAGAATTCATATATTATCACATACAAGTTTAACCTTTCCAGCATCATATTGTACTTCATAGAAGAAGAAGACGACACCTAATAAGGAATACAATACAATTTATGGTCTACTATTCTTAAAATATATGAACATTTGAATTGAATAAGATTTAAGTTTTGGCTTCCATTGGAAACCATGCATACTGATATGTCATTCAGCATAAGAATCAAAACAATTCTGTAGTTACACATACATCTGTACTTCAAAACATTATTACAAAAATGAGCCCTGGATCAGCATAATTTGATCTTTTGAGTAAGGTAAAGGACACTTGTAAAGAGTATTGAGACTAGCAAATATAATAAAACCCAGTGATTAGCATTTATACGAAAATGTAAGATTGCTTAGTGATGATTTGACTATTTAGGTTAGCACAGTGGAATGTCCCCCCCATGAACCATGGACCTTGCCATTGATGGGGAGGCTTGTATGCCTCAGTAATACAGATAGCCTTACCGCAGGTGCAACCACAACGTGTGGTTTCTGAAGAAGGGCAACAGCCTTTTCAGTAGCTGCAGGGGCAACAGTCTGGATGATTGACTGATCTCGCCTTGTAACACTAACCAAAACGGTCTTGCTGTGCTGGTACTGCAAATGGTTGAAAGCAAGGGGAAACTACAGCTGTAATTTTTCCCGAGGGCATGCCCCTTTACAGTATGGTTAAATGATGATGGTGTCCTAATGGGTAAAATATTCCGGAGGTAAAATTGTCCCCCATTCGGATCTCCGGGCAGGGACTACTCAAGATGATGATGTTATCAGGAGAAAGAAAACTGGCGTTCTACAGATCAGAGCATGGAATGTCAGATCCCTTAATCGAGCAGGTACGTTAGAAAATTTAAAAAGGGAAATGGATAGGTTAAAGTTAGATATAGTGGGAATTAGTGAAGTTTGGTGGCAGGAAGAACAAGACTTGTGGTCAGGTGAATACAGGACTATAAATACAAAATCAAAGAGGGGGAATGCAGGAGTAGGTTTAATAATGAATAAAAAATAGGACTGTGGGTAATCTACTACAAAGGAGCATAGTGAACACATTATTGTGGCCAAGACAGACATGAAGTCCATTCCTACTACAGTAATACAAGTTTATATGCCAACTAGCTCTGCAAATGACAAAGAAATTGATGAAATGTATGATGAGATAAAAGAAATTATTCAGATAGTAAAGGGAGATCAAAATTTAATAGTCATGGGTAACTGGAATTCCATAGTAGGAAAATGGAGAGAAGGAAACGTAGTAGGTGAATATGGATTGGGGATAAGAAACGGAAGAGGAATCCACCTGGTAGAATTTTGCACAGAGCATAACTTAATCAGAGCCAACACTTGGTTCAAGAATCATGAAAGAAGGTTGTATACATGGAAGAAGCCTGGAGATACTAGAAGGTATCAGACAGATTGTATAATGGTAAGACAGAGATTTAGGAACCAGGTTTTAAATTGTAAGACATTTCCAGGGGCAGATGTGGACTCTGACCACAATCTATTGGTTACGAACTGTAGATAAAAATTGAAGAAACTGCAAAAAGGTGCGAATTTAAGGAGATGGGACCTGGATATACTGACTAAACCAGAGGTTGTAGAGAGTTTCATGGAGAGCATAAGGGAACAATTGTCACGAATGGGGGGAAGAAATACAGTAGAAGAAGAGCAGGTAACTTTGAGGGATGAAATAGTGAAGGCAGCAGAGGATCAAGTAGGTAAAAAGACGAGGGCTAGTAGAAATCCTTGGTTAACAGAAGAAATATTGAATTTAATTGATGAAAGGAGTAAATGAAGCAAGCAAAAAGGAATACAAACTACTAAAAAATGAGATCGACAGGAAGTGCAAAATGGCTAAGCAGGGATGGCTAGAGGACAAATGTAAGAATGTAGCGGCACATATTACTAGAGGTAATCTAGATACTGCCTACAGGAAAATTAAAGAGACCTTTGAAGAAAAGAGAACCACTTGTATGGATATCAAGAGCTTAGATGGAAACCCAGTTCTAAGCAAAGAAGGGAAAGTAGAAAGGTAGAAGGAGTATATAGAGGGTCTATACAAGGGCGATGTACCTGAGGACAATATTATGGAAATGGAAGAGGATGTAGATGAAGTTGAAATGGGAGATATGATACTGCGTGAAGAGTTTGACATAGCAATGAAAGACCTGAGTCGAAACAAGGCCCCGGGAGTAGTCAACATTCCATTAGAGCTACTGATAGCCTTGGGAGAGCCAGCCCTAACAAAACTCTACCATCTGGAGAGCAAGATGTATGAGACAGGTGAAATACCCTCAGACTTCAAGAAGAATATAATAATTCCAATCTCAAAGAAAGCAGGTGTTGACAGATGTGAAAATTACCAAACTACCAGTTTAATAAGTCATGACTGCAAAATTACTAATGCGAATTCCTTACAGACGAATGGGAAAACTGGTAGAAGCCGACCTCAGGGAAGATCAGTTTCGATTCTGTAGAAATAATGGAACATGTGAGGCAATACTGACCTTATGACTTATCTTAGAAAATAGATTAAGGAAAGGCAAACCTACATTTCTAGCATTTGTAGACTTAGAGAAAGCTTTTGACAATGTTGACTGGAATACTCTCTTTCAAATTCTGAAGGTGGCAGCGGTATAATGCAGGGAGCGAAAAGATATTTACAATTTGTGCAGAAACTAGATGGCAGTTATAAGAGTCAAGGGACATAAAAGGGAAGCAGTAGTTGGGAAGCGAGTGAGACAGGATTGTAGCCTCTCCCTGATGTTATTAAATCTGATATTGAGCAATCAGTAAAGGAAACAAAAGAAAAATTCAGAGTAGGTATTAAAATCCATGGAGAAGAAAAAAAAAACTTAGAGGTTCGCCAATGACATTGTAATTCTGTCAGAGACTGTAAAGGACCTGTAAGAGCAGTTGAACGGAATGGACAGTGTCTTGAACAGAGGATATAAGATGAACATCAACAAAAGCAAAACGAGGATAATGGAATGTAGTTTAATTAAGTCGAGTGACACCGAGGGGAATTAGATTAGGAATGAGACACTTAAAGCAGTAAAAGAGTTTTGCTATTTGGGGAGCAAAGTAACTGATGTTGGTTGAAGTAGAGAGGATATAAAATGTAGACTGGCAATGGAAAGGAAAGCGTTTCTGAAGAAGAGAAATTTGTTAACATCGAGTATAGATTTAAGTGTCAGGAAGTCGTTTCTGAAAGTATTTGTATGGAGTGTAGCCAAGTATGGAAGTGAAAGATGGGCGATAAATAATTTGGACCAGAAGAGAATAGTAGTTTTCGAAATGTGATGCTACAGAAGGATGCTGAAGATTAGATGGGTAGATCACATAACTAATGAGGAGGTATTGAATAGAATTGGGTGAAGAGGAGTTTGTGGCACAAATTGACTAGAAGAAGGGATTGGTTGGTAGTACATGTTATGAGGCATCAAGGGATCACCAATTTAGTATTGGAGGGCAGCATGGAGGGTAAAAATCATAGAGGGAGACCAAAAGATGAATACACTAAGCAGAATCAGAAGGATGCAGGTTGCAGTAGGTACAGGGAGATGAAGAAACTTGTACACGATAGAATAGCATGGAGAACTGCATCAAACCAGTCTCAGGACTGAATACCACAACAACAACAGTGGAATGTTAATACATAATGTTGCTGTTTCAGTGTACCAAAATATGAGAATGTAAAAATTTAATAATAGATACACAATGAATATATCTCACAGTAGACAAAAGGAATGGGCACATGAAGTGCATTTGTTCATTAACAGACAAGTTTAAAAACATCTTTTAACAAAAATATATTAACAGAACTGCATTGTGAGCCGTGCGTGACTGATGTTCCTGCCATCATGTATATTACACCCAGTTTTAACGTACTTCCACCTCTCTACGTTAATTTAAATTACTGGTGTCACGGAGTTGCTGCTTTGCCTGACCATGAGTGGCACTAGCAGCGCATATCAATACATCCCTACATCCCCTCTCGTAGCATCTTTGCTTGACTGCTATTTCTTCCCCGTATTGTCTGTCGTAAGCCATTCGAGTCGCGAGTTCAGGCTGCCAGTCAGTTGGAACGCATCTGGAGTGCAGTCCAGACCTGCCAGTTGGGGAGTTGCAATGCGGCACTAGTGCAGATGGATTGGAGCAGTGAGATCTGTGTTGATGTGGCTCATCTGACCATTGCCGCTACGCATCACTTGAGCCAGGCCACAGTCTTGGGGGATCATCGGTTGGTCGTCCTAGCAGACGATGTGTTTTGGCTCGCTGATTGATTATGAGTCGGCTCTCTCTCTCTGTTTGTGTGTGTGTGTGTGTGTGTGTGTGTGTGTGTGTGTGTGTGTGTGTGCGTGTGTGTTCATGCGCATCGTCTCTCATTTTGTCTTCATCTGTACGTAGTTACTGTTGGGTATCGTTCAGGTCTTCACGCAAGTGTTTGTTAGGTTGTGGGTGTAGTTGGCGTTATTTCCACTGATGACTATTTTAGAGGTTGTCGGCATTCTGAGAGAGTTGGTCGCTTGGTGTGGACCAGGGAGCATATCTCTGCATGGTGCAGTCGGCTGGGTGCAATGGCGTTCCCTGCACAGTGTTGGAGCATGTGTGGAGCTTTGTGGCTCACTGACACAGGACATCAAAGTTGAGTGGTCTTTTAAGTACCCAAGCCATGTCCATTCATGTTGTATGGTTCTTTTGGTGGTTCACTGTTGGGGAGGTTTTCCTGTAAGCAACACCGAGTGAGTGTATTACTGATATTTAGCTGCCATGTGGTGGAATTAACTATATTGGTTGACTACAATTGAAATGCACCAGTGGAAATTTCTGCCTTGTGGTCGTTAGTGTCTCGGTTACCTGCACTGGTCACTAATGTAATTTCAGGCAGTGTCCTTTCCTCACCTGTTGTAACTGTTGAACAGGGTGTGTAGTTTTGACAGCTTAATACATACACATATTTGATTGTGGATAATTACAACTGTAACATTTTGTGTTTGAATTCTCATGTACCGATTGGTGGCAAGCAAGCTGTTTGTCGGTTGGTCTGTGGCTGTCCCGTGGTTGAGTTCAGTGGCTGTCCCTTGGTTGGGTTCCGATGAATCAAGTGTAGTTGGGCTCACCACCTGTCTCACCTAAGTGAAAGAGGGAAGACTGACCCCCTGGAGGCTTCTGAGTGCCGTTGTCTTTACTATCTTTCTCACCGGTGTTTAATTGTCTGTTTATAATCTATTATAGCCAATGATAAAAAATTCTTGGTTTTACTGTGTTTTATGTAAATTAAAGGTCTTCACCCGCGTATAAGTAAGTTTGAATTCTGGCAAATGAATATTTGGTGAAAGGTTATTGCCATTGTGTTGTCTTTTCTTTTAGGGCAGTTTCAGGCACTTAAAAACTTAAGGCTTATGGTGACATTTCATTTAAATTTTGAAAAACTAATTGTGAGCCTTCAGCCACTTGGAGCCTTATTCTTAAAATTACCTTTCAAGCTTAAACATTGCAGCCTTCTGCCCTTAAAGCTTTATGGTATTTTGAATTTGGAAAATCAATTGTGGGCCTTCAGCTGCTTAAAACCTTATTCTTAAAATTACCCTTTAAGCAAAAGCATTGCGGCCTTCTGCTTTTGAAAGGTTATGGTAATTTATTCTAAAATCCTGAAGATTTTACTGAGGGCCTTCAGCTGTTGTATTTCATCTTGTTTATGTTTGTCTATCCACCCTTGCCTTGAGGCTTTCAGCCTAACTGTGATGTATATATATATTTTAATTATTTTATTTGTAATTTTAACTGTGTGTCTTCAGTCACTTGAAATTTACCTTGCTGATTTTTAAGAGTTCTTGTTTGGAGGCCTTCAGCCATGAAAGATTTGGAGTTTGAAACTCCTAGTTGTAAAAGTTTGGCTATGTGCCACTTTGGTTGTACATGTGTTATTAAATCACAATAAATTGCATTTTAAGGTGAAACTGACCCCAACCTTATTTGGCCCTTTCCATAATCCTGATCACCTGTTCTGCCCAGCGGGCTTAGTGGGATTTTCATTGGTGCCAAAGCATGGTTGTGCTTGAGCTTACCAACCTAGTTAAGGTCAGTTTCACTCTAGTTTCTATTGTGTCTGTGGCATTGTATTGTTTGCCTTGTTATTGTTTTAGGTGTTATGATAATGGCAGTCAGACAGAGTCCGGGAATCGGCCTGCTAAGAAGCCCATCTTGTATATGGGTTGGCATTAAGGTGCCAACCGGCTGGGCAGTGCTCTAGAATTGGTAGTATGTTTGCAAGCTGCCATGCTGCACCCGACTGATGTCACATCAGAGGTGGTCGGAGAGATGGGAGCGGCAATTCGGTTTCCTTTAAGGCTACTGAAGGCCTTGAAGAAACTATTTGTCTTCTAGAGGGAACCCAACATGGTGACAGTCAGCTGGATTGAGTACGGGCACTGATAATATGTGAAGTCAGACATTACCTTCTGGTCCTAAGGTTCTTGTAGCTCCTTGGTTGTCAGCTTCGAATAGTTCCTTCAACTTTCATCATATTGTGAGGCTTAGCTCGGTGCCTTCTACTGTGTGGGGACGTCGGGTTGCCTGGGGCATGTTTCCTCTGCATTTTGGAAGTCCATGCAGGTAATTTGCTATTTTCATTGCTGGCTTAGCAATGGCTGTGAATTGGTTGTCTTGCTGGACTTAGGTTGGTCTCTTCCCAGGGCAGGGATGTCGGGTAGCCAGTGGGTGTGTTTCCTCTGCAGGGGTGGGTACGACCAAGTGTTTTGCTTGCAGCCTTTCTCAGCCTGTGTCTTGTGCCTTTTTAGAAGCTGCTAGTTAATTTATTTCAGCATATCACTCTCCAGGGTTCTTATTTGAGGAGGGGAGGTTGAGCCGTGCATGGCTCATGTTCCTGCCATCACGTAGTTTACACCCTGTTTTTAATGTACTTCCCCTCACTATGTTAACTTAAATTACTGCTGTCACTGAGTTGCTGCTTTGCCTGACTATGAGTGGCACTAGCAGCACTTATCAATAAATCACCTCTCGTAGTATCTTTACTCGAGTGCTAATGTTTCCCAGTCGTTGTCTGTCGTAAGACAGTTCTAGTTGCAAGTTCGGGCTGCCAGTCAGTTGGAACGCATCTGGAGCGCAGTCCAAACCTGCCAGTCAGGGAGTTGCAATGTGGCACTAGTGCAGTCGGGTTGGTGCAGTGAGGTCTGCGTCGACATGGCTTGCCCGACCATTGCTGCCACGCATCACTTGAGCCGGGCCACAGTCTTGGGGGATCGTCGGTCAGTCATCCTACAGGACAACGCATTTTGGCTTGCCAATCATTCATGAGTCGGCTTTGGGTGTGTGTGCATCAACTCCTGATTTGTCTTCGTGTGTGCTTAGTTACTGTTGGGTATCGTTCAGGTCTTCATGCAAGTGTTTGTTAGGTTGTGGGTGTAGTTGGCGTTATTTCCACTAACGACTATTTTAGAGGTTGTCGGCATTCTGAGAGAGTTGGTCGCTTGGTGTGGACCAGGGAGCATATCTCTGCATGGTGCAGTTGGCTGGGTGCAATGGCGTTCCCTGCACAGTGTTGGAACATGTGTGGAGCTTTGTGGCTCACTGACACAGGACATCAAAGTTGAGTGGTCTTTTAAGTACCCAAGCTATGTCCATTCATGTTGTATGGTTCTTTCGGTGGTTCACTGTTGGGGAAGTTTTCCTGTAAGCAACACCGAATGTTTGTATTGCTGAAATTTAGCCACAATGTGGTGGAATTAACTATATTGGTTGACTACAATTGAAATGCACCAGTGGAAATTTCTGCCTTGTGGTCGTTAGTGTCTCGGTTACCTGCCCTGGTCACTAACATAATTTCAGGCAGTGTCCTTTCCTCACCTGTTGTCACTGTCCAACAGGGTGTGTAGTTTTGACAGCTTAATACAAGATCAAGGGGACAAAGTTAGTGAGATAATCAATCACTCAGAGGAGATTGGAAGAAGTCAGTCTTCAATACGGAAGACTTGCTACAAGCCCAGAACTCACCCGAGAGCATTGCATAACTCAGGTATATTTCACAAGGGAATATCGTAGCTGCAGAACACAAAAGTGGGAGCAGGTGTTGTTCACTAATGAATCATGATTGGACCCATGATCACCTGACAGTAGACAGAGGATCTGGAGGAGGCCTGAGGAAAGGTATTCCTCTTGCACATTCTCATCCAGGATGTCTTTTCAGGGCAGTCCTTTGTTGTTGTGGTCAGCAATCAGGATGGTTGCAAAGATGGATTTGGTCTTTGTGGAGCATCAGAGCCTTACATTACATTGGTATGTGGAAAAAAATCCTTTTTGAGCGTGTTGTACATTTTGCTCAATTTATTGGTGATGGTTTTACACTAACACATGACAATGCAGGGCCATATGTTGCAGGAATTGTGCAAGAGCTATTGGATGAAGCAGAGGCTCATGCTATGGCTTGGCCTGCTGAAAGCCTTATTAGGATTCTGTTGAGCTGTATGGAACCAGTTGGGAGAAAGTCCCATCAGCACTATTCAGAGGCCTTACGAGACCTATGGAGGTCCTTATAAGAGAGGGGGACATGATTCATTGAGGACATTGCAGCACTAATCAGGAGCATTTCTGAAAGGATGGATGCCATGACTGGTAAAAAGAGAAGGTCATGCACCCTTTTTAAGTTATAAAGAGAGGTCTGCAAATTATACAACCACAATATGAAGGTGCTTTACCTCCATTTCTTCACAAGCTTTCTCAAAATTTGCTCGAACTGCGAATCAGTTTGTGTTATTTGAACAACTCTGACTTAACTTGTTCATTATCATCCTTTTTTTTCCATTGTTTGGAACAGTACTTTATTGTAAAAAAGACATACTGGACTGTAACTTAAAATAAAACATTAAAATACAAAAAAAACTTGGTACAAATAACAAATTTTGATATTTTAAAAAAGCTCTTAATTAAATGAAATAAATACAAAACATCACTTTAATTTGCTACAAATAGTACAATATTTTATACTTTATTAGTATGTTCTAAGATGAAGAATTGTGAGGAGACCAACTGTATTCCTTGAGGCTGTGAACTTAACATTAAAGAATACAAATATATATGAAATAAATATCTAATCCAGGATAAATCATTTAATTATTCTTAAATCCAGAACAAACAGGTGTCTGAAATTATCATTCAAAAATTTTGGCACAAAGTTACAAGAATTGCAATGAAAAAGAAAGAGGGAGGGGACTGATGGGTCACCTTTAATAATTTCAAAGTAACCAGGTATTGGCCCACCCGGTTGGCCATGCAGTCTAATGCACGGCTTTCCGGGCGGGAAGGAGCGCCTGGTCCCTGGCACGAATCCGTCCGGCGGATTTGTGTCGAGGTCTGGTGAACCAGACAGTATGTGGATGGTTTTTAGGCAGATTTCCATCTGCCTCGGCGAATGCGGGCTGGTTCCCCTTATTCTGCCTCAGTTACACTATGTCGGCGATTGCTATGCAAACAAGTTCTTCACGTACGCGTACACCACCATTACTCTACCACGCAAACACAGGGGGTACGCTCGTCTGGTGTGAGACATTCCCTTGGGGGGGGGGGGGGGGGGGAGGGGTTCCACCGGGCTCAGAACTGCACAATAACCCTGGGTTCAGTGTGGGGTGGCGGAGGGGCGAAGTGGACTGCGGTAGACGTCATGGGGTTGTGGACCACTGCGGCTGTGGCAGGGACGGAGCCTCTCCTTCGTTTCTAGGTCCCCAGTTACATACAATACAATACAACCATGTAATGCCAAAATAATGGCTGCAACTTTAACCAAATGTGCAACCAACTCTCCTGGAGTGTCTATGTCTGTCTGATACACCAAAAGCCAGTTGCTTGTTAACGTAAACGTATGACATTTCAGCAACATCTCTTAAAACAATATTCAGCACACAGCAGTTTGAACCCCATCCGTGAACATCGTTAGTGTCCAATGAACATGTAACAAGGAAATGGTGCACTTCTGGCAATTTTGTTACGTAAAAAAGTCTTTATTTTTATGTACTTTAATCCTATTACTATTGGTCTTTGAGGAGAAGCTTGTACGTATCTTTGGCATCTCATTATCTTCAAATGTTCAAATGTGTGTGAAATCTTATGGGACTTAACTGCTAAGGTCATCAGTCTCTCATTATCTTCAATTTGCAATTCAGAACTGCAGAATTGCTTCTTTGGCCATGTCAAAAGATATGATACTCCCCTTAAGCAAACTATGTATCTTCCTGGTAATCTTAAGTGAAGGATCACACGTAATCCATTTTGATTTTATATTCCTTCACATCCATTACCATACAGGCATTGCCATTGTCTGCTTGAATGATAACTATGATACTGTTGTTTCTTAGTTCTGCAACTGCTCACAGATCTCCCTTTAATACATTTGTTTTAAGCAGCTTAGCTTGTATTAGGAGCCTTTCGGTTTCTTGCCTGAATTTCTCCACCTGAGTTGGTGCCATATGTCACAAGAAAGCTTACACAGATTCAATGATGAAGGCACATGGTACATTTGCACATAGAGTCTACAAGAAGGCCATTAGTACTAATGGGTATGTGCATGTTATGTCTCACAACCACCTACAATAGAAGAATTCAGAAATTCAGTTTTACATGCATTAAGAGGGCTCACCATCTCTGCAATGCAGATAACATAAAATCAGAACTGCAGAAACCCTGTCTCGCTCACAGAGCAAATGGATACAATGAAGAAACTGTCAATAGAATAATGGCCACAAATAACAAAAATGTCAGAAATGAGTGTTTGGAACAATAACTCACTGCTCTTCAGCCAAACATGCAAGAAGTCAGCAACTGTCTGGGAATTTTTTTTCACAGGAGCATTAAACGAATCTATCAGAGCAAAAGCAAAACTAGAGGCCAGCTAGCATCAACCAAAAATGCCATTGATATGTTGCACATTCTGGGAGTTTATCAGGTCAGCCACGAATGTGGAGTGTTTTACATCAGAGAGCTGGACATCCTATCAGAACATATCTTAAAGAATGCTATCATCATGTGGGGCAATGTTAAAATCATATAGAAAGAGTTAAATTTTGCATTGTCCCAGAAGTATTGCACACCATGATGAAGTCCATTTACAGTAACAGCTGAAATATTGGTACATTTTATGGCATGAAACTGACCCTTGTTAATGAACAGAACAGCCACCCATCACACAAAATGCTTGAGACTGTGATGTTGGTGTACAAATTGGTTGCTGTCACATGTCTGCACAAGCACTTCTCCCACTTGCAAAGGCATGTTACATGCATGTTCACATGGTTTGGCCATTTGGGGATTAAAAGCATATTTAAATATATTTTCCATATAATAGCATAATTTTATATATTTATAATGCATATTTATTTATTTATCTTTATTCGTCCAAGCATAATATCATAATGATATGGGAGTTGCCGTAGTAATACAACACAAATCAATAGCTCAAAATACACACACACACACACACACACACACACACACACACACACACACACACACAAACACAATTACAAGGATAACACTTGTGGTTAGCCATAGCCTTGTTAAGGAACCTTCCTGATATTTGTCTAAGTGACTTAGGAAAATCACAGAAAACCAAAGTCAGGATGGGCGGACAGAGCAATTCCATTCCCTCCCCTCACATATCAGGTGAGTGACTTAGTAGCTGCACTGTCTCATTTGGTTGGTCCCTATTGTACAACATTATTTGATGTACACACAGTTTGTTTTGGGTAACTCATAATAGGAAACAGTTTCATTCTTCATTGTTGCACACATGAAGGACAGCTGGTGTTGATGATGGCTGGACTGTGAAGATGCTGCTGTATCCCTTACACTAACTCCAGACTGCTCAGAAAACTGTTTCCATGCCCAAAAATATTCTGTCCACCTGATAAACTGAATCAAAAAATGTTAAACTCAGGAAAATGATAAGACATTACTATCATGTACATATTGACACATTTTACTTGTGAAATCAGTAAACCATGATCATATACTGAAATATGACAGGGTGTTGTACCCAACTTCACAGTCCTCTACATAATCTGTGAACCAGTAGTATGCATTAGTCATGCAGAACATTTTCGCTACCTTTTTAACTCTTTCATGAGCACTTTTTTGTAGCAGTTCAGTGATATTAATTTTTCTAGTGTTGTATTAGAACTGTGATTAATTGAAACATTTATTTTATAGAAATGAGAAATGAAGAAATTTTTTTATGGTTTCACAAGTGACGACTGTAGTGATTCCATGTTAAACAGAACTGTATGTTGTAACGTTTTTCATACACCTGGTATAGTGACCTACCACAAGACGTCAGGCACATCCAGAGGTCATAAGACATGTTGTGTCTAGGAAACCTGCATACTCAGTTCGCTAGACAAACAATCAAACAACTCATTAATATGAGTTTTATAACAAAAGACAATTACAATTACTTAACTTTGATATGTGTTGCAAGCAAAGGGTGACATGCAAAATAATCAGTCTTCTTCAGAATAGACAGACACAAGTCTGTGGTAGATAGAGATAGCTGCTATCAAAGTGGGCTGCCACCATGCCCTCTTCACTTAGGGGCCACTGCTGTTGCATTGTCAGCCTGGTGGGAGGTTGGTCAGTCAGTGTATGATTGGCTAACCTCGTCTCACAGCCATCTCTTCTCTTTCGTTCTGAACTGGCATGCTGGTGCTGACTTTACACCGTAACATTCCCCCCCCCCCCCCCCCCCCCCTCAAAGCAAAAGACCGTCGTCATATATGGAGCACGACAATGGGAATGAGGGGTGGGGGAGGCTGGGGGGGGGGTGAGGGAGGGAGGCAGGCAGGAGTGTGGACACTCTGATTGACTGGAAGCTGGGGCTGCAGGGAACGTCAGACTTCCGTACGTACCCCGTCGTCTGGCCTTCGCTCTGGTGGAAACGTCCTCCAGAAAATACCCAGAAGGATACGCGTCCACCTCCTGAGGCCCATAACAAGATGTAGAAGATGTTGGCTGCTGTGACATGGATGGGTCCAGCTCCATCAGCTCAGTTCGTAGTCATGAGCAATGATTTGACAACAAGATGCAGCAGAAGCATCAAAGACTGTATCAGTTCCATTTGGAAGACGTGAAAGTGCATCCGCATTACCATATGGAGCTGTCCAATGATACACACTCTCGTACTGGTATTAAGACAACAACAAAGCCCATCTTTGCAATTTTTGGGCAGTTTGTACAGGAATTGGCTTCATCGGATGAAACAAGGATTGTGATGGCTTGTGATCCATTACTAAGCAGAATTTTCTGGCATACAAATAGTGGTGACACCATACACAATAGCCAGAGTCTCATTCTCTATTTATGAATAGTTAGACTGAGCTTTGGACAACACTTTTTATGGGAAAGCAATAGGCTTGTCTATCACCAATTCTGTGCAAAAACGCTGCACCAATTCTGTAAGAAGAAGTGTCAACTTGCAACACAACTGGTCTGTCAAGATCAAAGTGAACCAAGCATTGATCACTGAGCAATGCATCTTTAAGTTTCTGAAAAGCTTCTTGGCATTCATCTGTCCAAACAAAGGGGACACTCTTGTGACTCAAGCAATGTAATGGAGCTGTGATTTGTGCAGCATTAGATATGAACCGAATATAATAGTTTATTTTCCCTAAGACTGACTGCAATTCTGTGACACTGCAAGGAAATGGCAGGTCTTGTATGGTTAACAAATGTGACTGAAGAGGATGTACACCTTGACTGTTTATGGCATGACCAAGATTTTGCAACTCAGGTTTAAAAAAATCACACTTGTCCAGCCTACACTTTAGTCCTGCATCAGATAAAATATGAAACAAAATAAGCAAATTTGCAATTTGTCATTCAGGTGTGTGACCTGCTATGACAATATCGCCCACATATTTTGAATAGCTTGATACTTGAGCAGTCAGCTGTTCCAAATACCATTGGAAAATGGCAGATGTGGAAGCACTGCCAAAAGGCAAACCCAAATATTTAAACAAGCCCAGATGAGTATTCACAACACACACATTTTGAGATTCTTCATCTAGTGGTATTAGAAGATATGCATCGAGCAAATCAGTTTTTGATAAGTAGTGACCAATGCCTAATCTGTCCATGAGATCCTCTGGGCATGGCAAAGGATCAGTATCAATCACAGTTTGTGAGTTGACTGTAGACTTAAAGTCAACATAGAGGCAAATGCGACCTGAAGGTTTGGGGAGCAAAACCAGTGGACTTTCCCATTGACTAGCTTGTATGGGCACAATAGCTCCACTGTCTTCAAATTCTTTATGTTCAGCAGCCACTTTGTCCCATAATGCAATGGGAACAGTTCTGACCCAACAAAATTTCAGCTGAGCACTATCTTTCATAGTAATATGTGTAACAAAATTGTTAGCCTTGCCTAAACCTTCAGAAAAGGGTTCAGGGAATTCTTTCAGCAAGCTAGCCACACTGTTTTTGGCATTGAATGCAGTCACTGACAACACATTGTCCTGATTATGAAAGCCAAACAAATCAAAAGAATCAAGGCCAAATATGTTCTCACAATCACATGATTGTAGCACAGTGAAAGTCACAGTTTGCTTATGCGAGCAATACATGGCAGGCAAAGTATATTTTCTGGGAACAGGAATGTCTTGTCCATTATAAGCAGTTAGGTGCATGCTAGTTTTAGACAGGCATGAGGAGCCTAACAGTTCATATGTGTTTCGATTCAGCAGTGTAACAGAGGCACCCTTATCCAACTGAAATTTCACATGTTTTCCACTAAGATATAAATGAACAAAAAGTTTTTTGGACTGGCGTAGCACTGAAGAAACAGTTTGTCTGCTAGTTTTGCTAATGCCTTCAGCAGGCTTTGAATACAGTGCATTGATTACATGGGCCTTGTAACTAGATTTTTGTGAGTAGGCAGAATTCTTATGTTTCGTCTGTTGCAAACATATGGATTGTATGTGACCTTTCTTGCCACAAGCATAACACTGTGCTTGGCTGTAGGGGCAATCTTGGAGTTTGTGCCATGAATAGTACTGAGGGTATGACTTAATTTTATTCACCAATGTAGCCACCTGTTTAGAGAACTGTTTATGAAGGCTTGGCATGTTTGTGCTGTTGCTGCCTATAGGGCCATTCATGAGCAAGGGACGACTCAACCAGACAAATTGGTGGCTGTTCAAATTTATCAGCTGCTATGGCACCTGAATTGGCGCTAGAATTTGCACTACATGATGAAATGATGGCTCTGACTGTTTCAAAATCTGTTCTCTAAGGCTGCCATCAGTTACATTGTACACGATCACATCAGGCAACATAGCATCTGAATATGAAGCACCACAAGCACATTTGAATTTGCATTTCCTCGTCATACCCTGCAAACCCTCTTACCCACTAGTGATAAGTCTGTTCTGACCTTTTCTTGCAATGAAAGAACTGATACCTAGCTGCCACCACATTCACTTGTTTGTCATAATAGTTAGAGAACCTACAACTTGATTATAGGAAAATTCACTCGGAGTGTCATTAGGGAATGAGGTGAAAGATTGCACTTCTTAACATTGACAAAAAGTAATGCAGTTTCACAGTACCTGATACTTTGTCAGCAAGGAGGTGGGCTTCATACTGATGCAACCACTCGAGCCACTCCTATTCTTTTTTGTTAAACTGGTGAAAAGGTGGTTACAGTTACAGTTGTTGCATGTTGCGCTGCATTTATCACTTGGTTAGCCAGTAACTGCTGTACCGTGTTTAGAAGGGTTGCAGTCTGCTGCATCTGAAACTGAAACATCTGTGTCAGCTGCATTGCATCTATCGCTTGCAGCTGAGGTGCCTGAGCAGGGAGTGGAAGAGGTGGGTTCCTCATTTTTGAATAGTCAAATGCAATAAACAGACAATGCAAGCAATAACAATTAGCACACAAGTGAAGAAAATTTCTGCAACACCCACCTTAAAACACTGAATAAAAAAGCATTATAAGAGATACAATTAAAACATGTAAACACATCCCTGCAAAGAAAAGACAAGGTAGAATTAAAATGCCAACAAAACACAAAAGCCCACAACAAACAAAACACAGACAGTCTGTGGCCACTGGGTTATTGCTTTGATATCATCAGCACCCTGTTAGTCAGACATTTTCATTGCCATGCTATTCGTCTATCCTCGTTGGCAATGTTGTCGTGCCTAGGAATCCTGCATAAAAAAAAAAGTTCAAATGTGTGTGAAATCTTATGGGACTTAACTGCTAAGGTCATCAGTCCCTAAGCTTACACACTACTTAATCTAAATTATCCTAAGGACAAACACACACACCCATGCCCGAGGGAGGACTCGAACCTCCACCGGGATCAGCCGCACAGTCCATGACTGCAGCGCCTAGACCGCTCGGCTAATCCTGCGCGGCAATCCTGCACACTCGGTTTGCTACACAAACAGTCAAACACTCATACTAATGAGTTTTATTACAAAAGCCAATTACAATTACTTAACTTTGACGTGTCACAGGCAAAGGGCAAAGTCTTCTGTGCTACAATCATGTGATTGTGAGAACATATTTGGCCTTGATTCTTTTGATTTGTTTGGCTTTCATAATCAGGACAATGTGTTGTCAGTGACTGCATTCAATGCCAAAAACAGTGTGGCTAGCTTGCTGAAAGAATTCCCTGAACCCTTTTCTGAAGGTTTAGGCAAGGCTAACAATTTTGTTACACATATTACTATGAAAGATAGTGCTCAGCTGAAATTTTGTTGGGTCAGAACTGTTCCCATTGCATTATGGGACAAAGTGGCTGCTGAACATAAAGAATTTGAAGGCAGTGGAGCTATTGTGCCCATACAAGCTAGTCAATGGGAAAGTCCACTGGTTTTGCTCCCCAAACCTTCAGGTCGCATTTGCCTCTATGTTGACAGTCTTCTACAGAACAGGCAAATACAAGTCTATGCTACACAGAGATAGCTAATGAAGTGGGTAATGTTAAAGCTGCTGTCAAAGTGGGCTGCCACCAGTCGGGTGTGGCACTTATGTCCTCTTCACCTAGAGGCTGCTGCTGTTGCATTGTCATCCTGGAGGTAGGTCGGCCAGCGAATGATTGGCTGACCTCTTCTCACGGCCGTCTCTTCTCTGTTCACAACTGGCCCTGACTTTATGCCGTAGCAAGAAAAATTCTGAAAATCTTTGTAAAACAGTAAGATGGTGGGAAACAAGCTTTCTTAGGTCCACTAAAGACATTTATTTTGTGGCAAGTATACTTCCCCAAGCCTTTTTGAAAAACTACTTTGGTGACAATCATACTTACAGGGAAACTTTAAAACAGCATTAATTAGTAAGATTTATACTTCCCATGCTAATAAAATCTATTATTTCACAACAAAGAGAAATTACACCTAGTCCAAGAGACTGCCAGGAGTGTACAAAAGTGATACAACATATTACCATAAACATTGTATAGAAATACAGTTATTGGTAAATTCATCCTCCATGGCCCTGTAAAACTGTTAAGCAAATATATTTTAGCAATATTTTTTCATTTCCTTTGGCAGTTTATCATAAAATTTTATTCTCTGATAGAAAATGCTGTTTTGAGTTTTTTTGTTTCTTTTTCCTTGGTAAATGTAAAGTCCAAATTGGTTCTTGTTCCATGATTATGTATAGAATTATTAGTGTAATAATTAGTAACTTTTTCCTTAGTGTGCAAATAGAGTGGTACATGTACTCATTTGATGCAGAAAGAATGCCTATTTTTTTTTTATATAGTTCTGACCATAACTACATCTTCCAGTTATTATTCTTAAAGCCATTTTTTCCAGCTTAAAAGCTGTGTCCAATCTTTGTACCTTTGATCTCCAGAAAAGACTCTCATAGTTATGAATTGAGTGTACACAGGCATAGTATGTCATCACAAGACATTGGCTGCTACAAAATGATGCTAAAACCTTAAGAGCATAACATACTGATGAAATTCATTTTTCCAGTCTCTTTGTGTGTTCATTCCATGTTAGCTGACAGGCTCATCCCTAAAAGCTTTGTGTTTGTTGTGCAATCCACAGATTTATCATTTATGCTTAATACAAAATCAAAAAAAGTTTTGCATCACCTCAGTTCTGAGAGTTCCCGAACCTGTACAAATATCATTTCCGCTGTTGTTATTGCTCATGAAAAACACGCATTGCATGTTATACCACCATACAGCAAGACCATCAGAGGTGGTGGTCCAGATTGCTGTACACACCGGAACCTCTAATACCCAGTAGCACAACCTGTTGCATTGATACATACCTGTATTCATTGTGGCATACTATCCACAAGTTCATCAAGGCACTGTTGGTCCAAATTGTCCCACTCCTCAAAGGCGATTCGGTGTAGATTCCTCAGAGTGGTTGGCGGGTCACTTTGTCCATAAATAACCCTTTTCAATATATCCCAGGCATGTTCGATAGGGTTTATGCCTGGAAAACATGTTGGCCACTCTAATCGAGCCAAGTTGTTGTCCTGAATGAAGTCATTCACAAGATGTGCACGATGGGGATGCAAATTGTCGTGCATGAAGATGAATGCCTCACCAATATTCTGCCGGTATGGTTGCACTATCGGTTGAAGGATGGCATTCAAGTATCGTACAGCTGTTACATCGCCTTCCATGACCACCAGTGGCGTACATCGGCCCAACATAATGCCACCCCAAACCAGCAGGCAACCTCCAGCATTCGCTGGAGAGTGTGTCTAAGGCGTTCACCATAACCGGGTTGCCTCCAAACACATCTCCGATGATCGTCTGGTTGAAGGCATATGCGCTACTCATTGGTGAAGAGAATGTGATATCAATCCTGAGCAGTCCATTTGACATGTTGTTGGGCCCATCTGTACCATGCTGCATGGTGTCATGGTTGCAAAAATGGACCTTGCCATGGACATCGGGAGTGACGTGGCACATCATGCAGCCTATTGCGCACATTTTGAGTCATAACATGGTGTACTGTGACTGCATAAAAAGCATTATTCAACATGGTGGCATTGCTGTCAGGGTTTCTCCAATCCACAATCTGTTGGTAGCAGTCATCCACTGCAGTAGTAGCCCTTGGGCAGGCTGAGTGAGGCATGTCATTGACAGCTCCTGTCTCTCTGTATCTCCTCCATGTCTGAACTTCACTTTGGTTCACTCTGAGATGCCTGGACATTTCCCTTGTTGAGAGCCCTTCCTGGCACAAAATAACAATGCAGATGCAATCAAACTGTGGTATTGACTGTCTAGGCATGGTTGAACTACAGACAACATGATCCATGTACCTCCTTCCTGGTGGAATGACTGGAACTGCTCGGCTGTCAGACCCCCTCCGTCTAATAAGCGCTGCTTATGCATGGTTGTTTACTTCTTTGGGAGGGTTTAGTGACATCTCTGAACAGTCAAAGGGACTGTGTGTGTGATACAATATCCATAGTCAACATCTATCTTCAGGTGCTCTGGGAACTGGGTTGATGCAAAACTTTTTTGATATGTGTATGACAAGGCTGTTTTCCCTCTTTATGTTGACGTGCATACTGTTTCTTTTCTTCTTTGCTGTCCACTGGCCAAGCGGTTATAGGTGCTTCAGTCCAGAACCGCACTGCTGCTATGGTCACAGGTTCGAATCCTGCCTCTGGCATGGATGTGTGTCATGTCCTTAGGTTAGTTAGGTTTAACTAGTTTAAAGTCTAGGGGACTGATGACGTCAGATGTTAAGTTCCATAGTCCTTGGAGCCATTTGAACCATTTTCTTCTTTGCACACATTGTTAATTCATTACATTCTGCCCAGCTGTAGACATCTTTGAGTGTTTCTTTGCTTTCTCTAATAGCAGTTTTGGTGTTTTGTCAGTGACTAAGATGTTGCTTTCATCAACAAAGAGAATTTTTTTTCCAAAGCTTAGATTATCTGGAAAGTCACTGATATATAAAAAGATGATAACTGGAACAAATACTCTACCCTGAGAAGCATTTATGTTTATATGTCTCTTGTCTGACAACTGTTTTATTAAAATTTTATCAGCAGGTGGTGTTTGAAATATCCCAATCTTTTGCACCCCATTTTCTGAGTAAGACTGGAACTAATCATTCACTATTGCTCTTATACTTAGTGCTTCTAACTTTTTTTAGTTGTATTTTGTGGTCAACATTGTCAGAAGCCTTGGACAAGACATCCTTGACAAGATACCAAGTATCAAGACCTCTGTAATGGCTGATATTGTACTTCTCCCACTTTGGAAACTAAACTATGCTTTGTTAAAATGGTTCTATTTATTCACATAACTCATCACTCTCTATTTCATGACTGATTCAATTATTTTCGAGAATGAGGATGGTGGTGAAACTGGCACGTAGTTTTCAATGCTTTCTGTGTCACCTTCCTTTAGTATAGGCACAACTCATGGATATTTTAGGTACTCTGGAAAAATACCTGAACTAAAGAACTCATTTATTATGTTTGTTAATGGGGTTTGTATGCTACCTACACATGCGTTCAGAACAGGGACAGGAATTTTCATCTATGCTTGCTGACTTCTTATTTTTCAATTGTTGTATTGTCTTCCTGATTTCAAGCTCTGTTGTGGGAAACAACATGTGCTTGCTGTGTAGGCACAATTTTCTGCAGCTACTCCACAGTACCAGAGAAATAATCATTTACAAAATTTGCTAATACTTGAGGACTCTATCTTGTTTTATGCCCATCTGTGATCTCTAAGTAATTATACTTGTGTCTGCCTTTTCCAATTTCTTGTTTTATAACATCCCATACTATTTCACTTTTACTGTCTGCGTTATGTATTATACTGTTATTGAATAATTTCTTCACTGCAAGTGAAGTAGTAATCTAGGAACTGTGGATTAGTGTAGTGCTTTTGTAAAGAAATGAAAATTTAAGTGACTGGGAGAACTTTATAATAACTACAATTATCCATTTATTTTCCTTAGCTGCTGCTGTATTAATGACTACTTCTGGTAATGTCTCCTCAAAAATTAACATCAACAGTGTGCAGAATTCAGAGAACTTAGCATATACATTGATTTTCATATACACTTCATCCCATGTTTGATTTGCAAATGCTCTAGAAAAATATATCATATCATTTTTCTGGCTTCAGTGGAGATATAAAAATAACTTACATCATACTTATCAATGTTTTTTATGTGAAATACACCTAAATTGCAGAACACGAATAAATCTGCAAATTTCGTTATAGTCAGTAAATTTGACAGTGACCTCAAGCATCCTAGTTAAGCTTGTTGGATGCCAGTAGAAGTTAATAGACTTCATGCCTTTTCTCACTATTGCTGATACTTTCTATCTGTGGTGAATGCTATGAATTATTGTATTTGAGCCATGTGGCACAAAAAAAATATGCTGTCAGCATGTCCCTCCTCACCCCTACTGTCCCCCACTCATTGGCCTCTAACTGGAAACTCCTCTGTGTTTAGCGGAATGTGGAGTTTACTGGTTGTACTCCAATTACTATTTTAGATGCAAAAAATTTTAGCAATCACTTCACAGAAATGTGTGTAAAATATGGGAACAACAAGTCATTAAACCATTTCTTTCTTGCATTTGTATTACAAATTTGGTCAACAATGAAATCCTTTTCCTGACAAACAAAAACAAGTGAATTCTGTACCATCCAGGATCTATGAACACAGATACCTGATACATTTATGTCAAATTATAAAGTTCCTACTTTGAGTACAAGACGAGACCTTGTGTCAAAATGGATAGAGCGAAAGGAATTTCGAAGAACTGACAGTGCCCTCATTTATTGTGACTGTTACAATAATGGTGTAAGTAGTTGTGTATTTCCCTTAGTATTACCAGGTGGGAGCATATTGTTTTTTAAAAAAATATTTTTACCAACAATAGTAGTAGTTGTAGTAGTAGCAGTTTATTCATCCAGAGACAATTTACATTGCATGGATTTCATCAAAAAATACATAGTATACATATGTATACATAAAGGGTGAACAATGCTCTACACAATACAAATGTGCATAGTAGACTACACAACACCAGACTACATCGAAATAGCATGTACAACATTGATTAATTACATTAACGTATGAGAAAGACCTTTTACATGGAATACACAGTTGATATTTAGATGTAACACATAATAATTCTAACACTTTTGTACATATTATTTATTTAGATCATAGCAACAGCAAGATAAAAATTACTATTGACACAGAGTACATAAATCTAATTGTTTTGTATGAAGCTATTCCAGGTATTCGTTTACACTGTAATAGCTGGTCATTAAAAATTTGAATACTGCTGTTTTAAATATAGTCAATTTTTTTATTTTTTTACCTTTACCGGTAGTTTGTTATACAATCTACTTCCTTATATGTTTGTTTGTTTCTGCGCCAACACTTTTATTACAAATGTCATTGCACTTTCTTGTGTTGTAAGTATGTAGATCAGAGTTGGATTGGAAATTGTCAATATTTGTTTTTACATTAATTATGCTTTTTTGTATATAAAGGCACGGGAGGGGTAGAGTATTTAGCTGTTGAAATAATTGCTTTGAAGGAGTTAGTCTTGAACTGTTGGTAATTATTCTAACAGCTCGTTTTTGTAAAGTGAAGATGGTTTTGAGATTTTTCTTACTATGACCTCAGAAAGTGAGGCCATAGGTAATAGCAGAGTGTATATAAGCAAAGTAAACAGTTCTGCTACATTCCCTACAACATACAAAGCTAATAACACATAATACAAAGCAAGCAGAGCTTAACTTATGAGAGAGATACAGGATGTGGGATTTCTAGTCTAAATTTTCATCTATGTGTACACCTAAGAATTTTGTGATAGAAACTCTCTCAATTTCTTTATTTTGTATGCGGAGATCCAAATCAGAGGGTGAATTTGTTTTCCTGTAATGGATATAATTAGTTTTAGAGATATTTATGGTTAATTTGTTCATTTCAAACCAATTTTGCAAATATTCTATAACTGTGGTTGCAGATGTTGGCAATAACCGGTTTATGTCAGTTACTTCAATGTTTGTGTCATCCACAAACAGGGTTATATGAGTACCATTTACTGGAATCTTGATATCATTTATGTAAAGAAGAAATAGGAGAGGTCCTAGAACACTCCCCTGCGGTACCCCAATTGGCACAGTCTGAATATCCAATCTGTAAACAATACTTTGGTTTTTACTGTTTGTTGTTGCAATTTCTACTACATGTTTCCTATTATGGAGATATGACTGAAACCACTTTTTTGCCACTCTTCGTATACCGACATATTCTAATTTGTCTAGCAGGATATGTTGGACAGTATCAAATGCCTTTGATAAGTCCAAGTTTATTCCTATTGTACTGTTGTTCCTATCTAGCCCCGTTACAATATTTTCAATCAGTTGGGTGATGGCTGACTCTGCACTCATTCCTTTGCAAAAGCCATGTTGGTTTACAGACAATAGATTGAATTTCTTGAGGTAATTTGTAATTCTGTTTTTCATGACTGTCTCTATTACTTATACCAATAATAAAGCTATTGGTCTATAGTTTCCCACTTCATGTATATTGTCCTTTTTATACAATGGTTTTATTTTTGCAATTTTTAATCATTGGGGAAAGACTCCTGCTGACAATGATATGTTTATGATGTGTGAGAGTGGTTCTGATATGACACTAGCACATCTCGTCATGACTGAACAAGGTACTTCATCAATCCCTGAAGACATTTTATTCTTCATTGTTTTTATTATTCAATTAACTTGCAATATGTTCGTGGGAGGTAGCAATATTGAATTAACACTTTGTTCTCCTGGGATTGATGTTCTACTAATCCTAGATCAATTTTTACTCAGATTGATTGGTCTATTTATGAAGTAGTCATTAACGTAATTTGCTAAAGTAAGATTTCTGACTAGCGCACCTTGATCATCTTTTAAAACAAAGTCCAAAGTCTAATATTTTTGTGTGGGCCTATTTCTTTTTTTACTACATTCCATATAGCTTTTGATTTGTTTGCTGACCCAGCAATCACACTGTAATTGTGCACATTGTCTTGGCTTTTTTGATCACCTTCCTGTAAATTTTCTTATATGTCTTAACAAAATTTGTGAAGTGTTCATCTCTGTTGTCTTTTTTGAGTTGACTGATATGTTTTAGGGTTTGACTAGCTACTCTAATAGCAGGTGCTATCCGCTGGCTTGTGTTCTTAGGCATGACATTGATTTTTGTGAGCTTTTTTGGAAAACACATCTCAAATAGGGACATGAATGTACTAGAAGAAGCATTGAAAGATTCGTCGGTTGTTGTTTGTGCAAAGACATCTTCCCAGCTTTCATTAGTTAACAATTGGATGAAAGTATCCACTTTTTCTGTATAGAAGCACCTTTTGTATTCCCACTTATATTTTAATGCCTTGGGTACAGAGGAATTTATGTATGTTAATAGTGTATTGTGATCCGAAAGACCTAAGTTTACGTTTAGTGCCTCAGTGATACCATTATCCATATTTGTGAAAATATTGTCTAAAAGAGATGATGACAGTTCTGTTATTCTGGTGGCATATGTAAAGAGTGGTTTCATGTGAAAGCTGCTTAGTATAATCAAAAGCTGTCTTTTTTCATCATTTTCAATTAACAGGTTAATATTAAAATCCCCACATAACAATAATTTCGCTTCATTACTATAAAAAGTGTTTAATGCTGCTTCTGTTTTTTTGAAGAATATGTTTTTGTCACCCAGTGGTGATCTATATATTGTTATGACAACTAGTTTTTCACTCTTCTCCTCAGTTTTCAACTCTATGGCACATGATTCAAAATGTGTTTCTGTATTTAGATGGTCAAATCCAGTTTTCACTTTGAACTGCAGTCCTACTCTAGAGTAAATGCATACCCCACCATTTTTAAAAACGCTTCAGCAATAATGTGATGCTAAATTAAAGTTGCTTATATTTATGAGACTTAATTCACTAGCCTTGCACCAGTGTTCAGATAAACAAATACAAGAGACATCATCAAGATTGTTTAAAGCTACTTCTAGATCTAGCACTTTGTTTTTGAGGCACTGAATATTCTGACACATTATCCGGACTGGTTTGCAAGTATTTTTTCTTTTGTCATTACCTGGTACCGTGCTGCTTTTTCCATAGTAGTTCTGACTTATCTGCAAATTTTCTTGCTGGTTTGTCACAATCTTTTCCTTTTCTTTGTTTGAAGCCATAAAAATCCTTATTTAATGATGTAGATGTACCTTGTCTTTGACTCCTCCTTAAGCAGTGTTGTGTTGCTGCAACTGTTGTTGATGGTTTTGTTGCTGCTGCTACTGTTGTTGTTGGTTTAGTTGCTGCTGCTTCTGTTAATGTTGGTTCTGATGCTACTGTTACTGTATTTGTTGGTTCTGTTGTTGCTGTTGTTGTTGCTACTGCTGCTGCTGTTTCTGCAGCCAGTGGTGGTGGTGGTGGTAGTGGTTGTGGTGTTGACAGGATTCTTTGTCCGGTTGCTGCCTTTGATTCTTTTATTGGCACTATTTCTGTTGATGGTGGATCTGTTGTTGTTGAATCTGTTGGTTTAGCTGTTTTTTTCTGTCAATGGTTTTGTTGCTGTTACTGATGGTGGTTTGACCATTTGTGATAATTTTACTGCTGCAAATGGTGAAAATTTTGATGTTGCTGTTGCTTCTGCTGTTGTTGCTACTTGTGATGAACCTGCTTTTATTGATTTTTGTGATGTTACTGTTACTGTTGTTGATGATGCTGCAGAGGTTTGCTGGTACCTTTTTATTTCATCCAATATTTTTTGAGCTACAATTTTCTTCCCTAGGCCATTCAAATGAAGGCCATGAGAAGTGTGGAATCTCCAATCAATGTCACTAATATCAACAACACAAACATTTTCGAAATGACTGCATATACTGGAAAAACTCTCATTAGCAGTACTAATCTCTTTGTTCACACAAGACCAGGGTGGCAGATTGTAGCAATGTGGAATGTTGACAAAGAGAATGTTTGTATGTGACAAATGAGCCAGATGCTTTTTCAATTCTGAGCAGGCTGTAGAGGTTTCATTTTTATACACATCGTTAGAGCCACCAAACAAAGCCACAAAGTCTTTTGAAGTCAACTTGATAATTTCATCAGTGTAAACATTCTTAATTACCTCTGAAAGGGAAGCCCCAGGCTTGACATAACTTGTGGATTTAACAACTGATGCCTCATTAACAAGAGAAGCTATTCTGTGTCCGTGGCTGTCAGCTAAAATGTGCAGTTTGCTCATGTGATAATGTATCTTTTGCTGTCACCTAGGCATGTGTTGACATGGATTGCGTGTAGGCCTATTCAGAGGAGCAGCAACGGCTGAAACATGTACCTGTATATTTTCAAAAGTATTCTCTGAAGCACTATCATCACTTATTTTGTTTAGCACTTTGTACCTGTTTTGTAGTTGAATAGGTGGGTTTAGTCTGACCCTGTAAACATTGGTATCATATTTCCATTCTGACGATGATTTTTCATGTATTTTCGGCGACGGATCAACTTTTGCACGCCAAGAACAGAACTTTGTTCCGCATACGCCATTACTGCCTACTCTCCCGTACTTTTTACACACATTATGTCTTGTATTTTTGCTACTATAGTTTATGATTCCTGAGTGAAGTTGCACAATGTATCAGGCCACTTGGTTTAAAACTTTACTAGGCCTAG
The DNA here is from genome assembly GCF_023864345.2 of Schistocerca serialis cubense. Taxonomy (NCBI): domain Eukaryota; kingdom Metazoa; phylum Arthropoda; class Insecta; order Orthoptera; family Acrididae; genus Schistocerca; species Schistocerca serialis. The sequence goes on along the minus strand of NC_064639.1, from coordinate 454,594,705 downwards.
CAAATGTTTGCTTGAAAAAGGCTACATTTCATTTTCAAATCAAATGCTCAAAGAAGTTTCAAGTAGATCAGCATGTAACTTCTGCATGTGACACAAAAAAAAGTGGAACTATAGAAACTCACAGAATTGCAAAGTGTGCAATCAATATGTTACCATTTGACATGTTCCACATCCATGAGGATCTCCTCAGCATGGATCTATGGAACGAAAAACTAATCTGATCTAACTACCAAAGAGAATGCAAAATCAATTTTTTTGTGCATTTATGTGATGTTTTACTGTTTGAAAACCAGCCTGTCCTGCATTAAGATCATTTTTAGAAAGGTTCACAAAACATGATATCCTGGCTCCATCCACCTTGTGCAAAAATCACCTTCAAATACACGCACAAATAAGTGAAAAAGTACTTAATATTAAAAGACAGTTTCCACATTCACTCATTTAACACCACATAAAAAAGATTTATTTTTGACACTGCATCAGGAAACTGCAGTGATTTTATGTTACAAAATTCTTGGAAGAATACCTGTGATTTGAATTATCTTCCAAGAATTTACAAATTTATTTTATGAACTTGAACTCACATCAACTGGCACATTAATTGTTATTTTGTCAGCTAGGTACTACTTGAAATGGATCTTGGAAATCTGTAACATATGTGCCTCTGCTGGTGAAATTACTGACTGTATGGGTTGACATACTGCAAATTTAATAGTTGGAAAATTGAGGGCAGACTTAGGGCAAGTACCTCCACTGTGCTACAGAGCTTAGGAAAATGAAACCACTCTAAAACTGCATATTTCTTTGATTAAGGAAAGCATGAATAATTGTAAATAGAAAGACATTTGTATTGTCTGTAAAAATATTCGTAAGCCCAGGTACCACTGTTTTGATCAGCAGAAGTTGGTGGACTTCGGAACTACTATCTATATTGTTATTTGATCTAACAGTATTTGTAAACGTTCATACAGGTGTAATTTAATTTCATATTATGAGGGCGGTTCAGAAAGTAACCTCCGATTGGTCACAGTGCGGGTTGTGGGGAGAGTAGCGACGCCATCTGTGCGTTCACGCACTCAACAGGTCAGTCGGCATCAAGCCGTGGTTGAGTGAACATCGTACCTGCGCTAGTTTAGTTTTTGTGGCAGTTTGAAATGTGTGCTGCAATAGAAAACCTCGCCAAATGTGAAGTGCGTGCTGTCATAAGGTTTTTTACAGCCAAAGGATATTCTGCAGCAGCTATTCATCGTGAGCTTTGTGCTGTGTACGGACCAAGAGTTATGAGTGAAGGAGTTGTCCGTGAATGGGTACGTTTATTTAAAAGTGGACGAGAAAACGTTCATGATGAAGAGAGGAGTGGTAGACCATCATTGGTGACTGACGAACTCGTTCAGACAGTTGATGCAAAAGTTCGTGAAAATCGACGTTTCTCAATGTCGGAGTTGTCTACTGGTTTTCCACAGATTTCTAAGACTCTCTTGTACGAGATAGTGACAGCAAGATTGGGTTACCGTAAGTTCTGTGCACGATGGGTGCCCAAAATTCTTACCGACCACCACAAAACTCAAAGAATGGCCTCTGCATTAGACTTTCTGTCACGTTATGAGGACGAAGGAGAACCATTGTTAAACAGAATCGTGACCGGTGATGAAACCTGGATTAAGTACGTGAACCCTGAGACAAAAGAACAATCAAAGATGTGGGCACATTCAAATTCGCCTACCAAACCAAGAAAAGCCTCGCAAGATTTTTCTGCCAGAAAACTGATGGCAACGGTGTTTTGAGATGCCAAAGGGGTGTTGTTGGTTGAATTCATGGAACGTGGTATGACCATTAATCAAGACGTGTACTGTGAAACAATAAAAAAGTTACGACGGGCTATACAGAACAAATGCCGTGGTATGCTGACTTCCGGTATCGTTTTTTTGCACGATAACGCCCGTCCTCACTCTGCTCGCAGAACAACGGCCCTTCTTGAGTCCTTCAAGTGGGACGTTATCAACCATCCACCTTACAGCCCAGACCTGGCGCCAAGTGATTATCACCTCTTCATGCATTTGAAGAAATGGCTCGGGTCACAGCGGTTTGATGACGACGAAGAGCTCAAAGATGCGGTCACAGGCTGGCTCCAGGCACAAGCGGGTGATTTTTATGCAGAAGGAATTTCAAAGCTTGTGAAGAGATACGATAAGTGCCTCAATCACTATGGAGACTATGTAGAAAAATAGTGCAAAGATGTAGTTGTAAGATGTATATATTAAAATATTTTTATTTAACTTGGTGTATTTTTTTAAATCAACCGGAGGTTACTTTCTGAACGGCCCTCGTATATTTGACTGTGAGCTGCTTTACTATGTACTTTCATGTTACTTTCTTTTGCTGCTGAGTTCTGTGTGTCATTTCTATTATAGCGGATGCTCTAAACAAAACACATGTTGTCAGCACTGCACGAAGAGACAGAACCTGATTCTCTCCACATTGTCACCTGCCTTTTCGAAGCCTGTGTACCTTTTCCTCTACCTGCAAACCAAGGGAGCTGGGCTAGCTAAAATGTTTACAAACTTTACATTCTGTGTAGCAGTAATCTGACGCTTTTATCAATTTTTAGGAATATTGTGGCCAGCAAATTTAAATAAAAAAGGGTAATATTGTTGCTAAGCAATTCCTCTCCACACATACTGAAGACCAGGAAAGCAGTTAAAATATTTTTTCCTAACCTCAAACATGTTACATGTCTGGCTCATGTGCTACATTGCATGGCTGAAGTAGTGCATCTAAAATATGCAGATAATCTACACAAAGATGGTAAGTCGACACATAAAATAGAAAGATTTGGTAATTCTGACAGCACTAATTAAATCTTATGCTGACTTTTTTCCTATGAAAGCCGATCTTGAAAGTACTTGTCTGTAATGCTGCATTTATATACATAGTGCCAGGTTTAGTTTTTCCAACACAAATTATCTTAGTCATGTGTGTTATCTACATAATTGCTACGATCTTTTATTGTGAAAATTTTTATGAAGATAAGATGGTAAGAGACTGGCAAATAACAGGCTAACTTTAAATAATACAAATAAGAGAAAGGCTGTATGATCAGTCATTAAATCTGAGTTAGGCATTATAGCCTGTAACCAAGAAATTTCAGAAATTGACATTGAAGGAAATACTACTCCAAGTCCAACTCAATTACCAGAGAACTTTAAAGAATTCTTTATAAATGTAGCAAAGTCTAATGCAGATGTAACAGATTATACAACAAAGTAAATCCCTTTGGCCTAAGCGAAAACAATGAAAACTTCACAAAATTCTTAAGAGTTTCTGTAGAGGATGTAGAAAATACTATTCTAACATTAAAAAACAAAAATCCACAGGTTTGGATGGAATATCCAACAAAGTTATTAAAGTACAAATATAATAGAGGGAAACATTCCACGTGGGAAAAATATATCTAAAAACAAAGAAGATGTAACTTACCAAACTAAAGCATTGGTATGTTGATAGATACAATAACAAACACAAACACACACACAAAATTCAAGCTTTCGCAAGCCATGGTTGCTTCATCAGGAAAGAGGGAAGGAAAGGGAAAGACGAAAGATTGTGGGTTTTAAGGGAGAGGGTAAGGAGTCATTCCAATCCCGGGAGCGGAAAGACTTACCTTAGGGGGAAAAAGGGACAGGTATACACTCGCACACACACACATATCCATCCACACATATACAGACACAAGCAGACATATGTAAAGGCAAAGAGTTTGGGCAGAGATGTCAGTCGAGGCGGAAGTACAGAGGCAAAGATGTTGTTGAATGACAGGTGAGGTATGAGTGGTGGCAACTTGAAATTAGCGGAGGTTGAGGTCTGGAGGGTAACGGAAAGAGAGGATATATTGAAGGGCAACTTCCCATCTCTGGAGTTCTGATAGGTTGGTGTTAGTGGGAAGTATCCAGATAACGCGGATGGTGTATCACTGTGCCAAGATGTGCTGGCCATGCACCAAGGCATGTTAAGCCACAGGGTGATCCTCATTACCAACAAACACTGTCTGCCTGTGTCCGTTCATGTGAATGGACAGTTTGTTGCTGGTCATTACCACATAGAAAGCTTCACAGTGTAGGAAGGTCAGTAGGTAAATCACGTGGGTGCTTTCACATGTGGCTCTGCCTTTGATCGTGTACACCTTCCGTGTTACAGGACTGGAGTAGGTGGTGGTGGGAGAGTGCATGGGACAGGTTTTACACGGGGGCGGTTACAAGGGTAGGAGCCAGAGGGTGGGGAAGGTGGTTTGGGGATTTCTTAGGGATGAATCAAGAGGTTACGAAGGTTAGGTGGATAGCGGAAAGACACTCTTGGTGGAGTGGGGAGGATTTCGTGAAGGATGGATCTCATTTCAGGGCACGATTTGAGGAAGTCGTATCCCTGCTGGAGAGCCACATTCAGAGTCTCATCCAGACCCGGAAAGTATCCTGTCACAAGTGGGGCACTTTTGGGGTTCTTCTGTGGGAGGTTCTGGGTTTGAGGAGATTAGGAAGTGGCTCTGGTTATTTGCTTCTGTACCAGGTCGGAAGGGTAGTTGCGGGATGCGAAAGCTGTTTTCAGATTGTTGGTGTAATGGTTCAGGGATTCAGGACTGGAGCAGATTCGTTTGCCATGAAGACCTAGGCTGTAGGGAAGGGACTGTTTGATATGGAATGGGTGGCAGCTGTCATAATGGAGGTACTGTGGCTTGTTGGTGGGTTTTATGTGGACGGATGTGTGAAGCTGGCCATTGGACAGATGGAGATCAACGTCAAGGAAAGTGGCATCGGATTTGGAGTAGGACCAGGTGAATCTGATGGAACCAAAGGAGTTGAGGTTGGAGAGGAAATTCTGGAGTTCTTCTTCATTGTGAGTCCAGATCATGAAGATGTCATCAATAAATCTGTACCAAACTTTGGGTTGGCAGGCCTGGGTAACCAAGAAGGCTTCCTCTAAGCGACCCATAAATTGGTTGGCATACGAGGGGGCCATCCTGGTATCCATGGCTATTCCCTTTAATTGTTGGTATGTCTGGCCTTCGAAAGTGAAGAAGTTGTGAGTCAGGATGAAGCTGGCTAAGGTAATGAGGAAAGAGGTTTTAGGTAGGGTGGCAGGTGATCGGCATGAAAGGAAGTGCTCCATCGCAGCGAGGTCCTGGACGTGCGGAATATTTGTGTATAAGGAAGTGGCATCAATGGTTACAAGGATGGTTTCCGGGGGTAACAGATTGGGTAAGGATTCCAGGCATTCGAGAAAGTGGTTGGTGTCTTTGATGAAGCATGGGAGACTGCATGTAATGGGTTGAAGGTGTTGATCTACGTAGGCAGAGATACATTCTGTGGGGGCTTGGTAACCAGCTACAATGGGGTGGCCGGGATGATTGGGTTTGTGAATTTTAGGAAGTAGGAAGAAGGTAGGGGTGCGGGGTGTCGGTGGGGTCAGGAGGTTGATGGAATCAGGTGAAAGGTTTTGTAGGGGGCCTAAGGTTCTGAGGATTCCTTGAAGCTCTGCCTGGACATCAGGAATGGGATTACCTTGGCAAACTTTGTATGTAGTGTTGTCTGAAAGCTGACGCAGTCCCCCAGCCACATACTCCCGACGATCAAGTACCACAGTCGTGGAACCCTTGTCCGCCGGAAAAATGACGATGGATCAGTCAGCCTTCAGATCATGGATAGCCTGGTTTTTTTTGTGGTGATGTTGGGAGTAGGATTAAGGTTTTTCAAGAAGAATTGAGAGGCAAGGCTGGAAGTGAGAAATTCCTGGAAGGTTTGCAACGGGTGATTTTGAGGAAGAGGAGGTGGGTCCCACTGTGACTGAGGACGGAACTGATCCAGGCAGGGTTCAATTTGGATAGTGTCTTGGGGAGTTGAATCATTAGGAGTAGGATTAGGATTATTTTCCCTTCCCTACAGCCTAGGTCTTCATGGCAAACGAATCTGCTCCAGTCCTGAATCCCTGAACCATTACACCAACAACCTGAAAACAGCTTTCGCATCCCGCAACTACCCTCCCAACCTGGTACAGAAGCAAATAACCAGAGCCACTTCCTAATCTCCTCAAACCCAGAGCCTCCCACAGAAGAACCCCAAAAGTGCCCCACTTGTGACAGGATACTTTCCGGGACTGGATGAGACTCTGAATGTGGCTCTCCAGCAGGGATACGACTTCCTCAAATCGTGCCCTGAAATGAGATCCATCCTTCACGAAATCCTCCCCACTCCACCAAGAGTGTCTTTCCGCTATCCACCTAACCTTCGTAACCTCTTGATTCATCCCTAAGAAATCCCCAAACCACCTTCCCCACCCTCTGGCTCCTACCCTTGTAACTGCCCCTGGTGTAAAACCTGTCCCATGCACCCTCCCACCACCACCACCTACTCCAGTCCTGTAACACGGAAGGTGTACACGATCAAAGGCAGAGCCACATGTGAAAGCACCCACGTGATTTACCAACTGATCTGCCTACATTGTGAAGCTTTCTATGTGGGAATGACCAGCAACAAACTGTCCATTCGCATGAACGGACACAGGCAGACAGTGTTTGTTGGTAATGAGGATCACCCTGTGGCTAAACATGCTTTGGTGCATGGCCAGCACTTCTTGGCACAGTGTTACACTGTCCGGGTTATCTGGATACTTCCCACTAACACCAACCTATCAGAACTCTGGAGATGGGAACTTGCCCTTCAATATATCCTCTCTTCCTGTTACCCTCCAGGCCTCAACCTCCGCTAATTTCAAGTTGCCGCCACTCATACCTCACCTGTCATTCAACAACATCTTTGCCTCTGTACTTCCACCTCGACTGACATCTCTGCCCAAACTCTTTGCCTTTACATATGTCTGCTTGTGTCTGTATATGTGCGGATGGATATGTGTGTGTGTGCAAGTGTATACCTGTCCCTTTTTCCCCCTAAGGTAAGTCTTTCCACTCCCGGGATTGGAATGACTCCTTACCCTCTCCCTTAAAACCCACATCCTTTCATCTTTCCCTCTCCTTCCCTCTTTCCTGATGAAGCAACCATGGGTTGCGAAAGCTTGAATTTTGTGTGTGTGTTTGTGTTTGTTAGTGTCTCTATCAACATACCAAAGTTATTAAAGTGTTACACAATAAAATTACAAACCCATTAGCTCAAATAATAAATCAATGTTTTGGATAGGGCTGTTTCCCAGAAGTATTCAAATATGCTGAAGTCAAACCACACTTCAAGAAGAGATCATGACAGATCATGGGAAATTATTGTACTATCTAAATTCTCCCAGTCATATCTAAAATATATGAAAAACTTCTTGTTGCCCAAATCCAAAACTTCAGTGCAAAATATTATGTTATTCTAAACAATCAATTTGGTTTTCAGCAGGAGAAAAATATCACACATGCAGCGAACAGTTTCACTGAGAAAATAAGTATATCATTAGACAAGAGAAATATAGTGGCATGAATTTTCTGTGACATAACAAAGGTGTTTGATTTTGTAAACTCTGTATTGCTTATTTACAAACTTGAAAATTTGTGCCATAGAATGGCTTAATCCTACTTATCAAACAGAAAGCAAAGAGTTGGCATCTCTTTAAATGGTGCATATTATTTTTATGACTGGAAAAAAAAAAAATATCTCAGGATGTTCCACAAGGCTCCATATTAGGCCCAGTCCTATTTCGCTTCTACGTTAATGACTTAACACTAAATATCAGCTCCCTCTCAGTTCAGTTCACAGATGATACTTCTGTCTCAGTTGAAGATCAGGATTTGAAAACAATTCCTGAATCTGTGATCAGTACCCTCAGTACCTTAGAAACTTGGTTTCAGCTAAATGGCTTGAATCTAAACATATCTAAGACTCACATGATGCAATTCAAAATTAAACAGTCAAAATGTGAGCAGATTAAGATTCTTCACAACAACCAAGATATAGAAGAACCTGACTCAGTCAAATTCTTAGGTCTAAATGTAGATAAAAATTTGAGCTGCAGGCACACGTTAAGTACCTAGCAAACAAACTGAGCAGCTGTGCATTTGCAATGGAAATATTATCAACTGCAACTGACATGGACACATGAAAAGTAGCATATACAAGCTACTTTGAATCCGTTATTAGGTATGGTATTGTTTTTTGGGGTAACTCGACACATATAGTGCAGATACTAAAAATACAGAAAAAAATAATTTGAAATATCTGCACTGCAAATCAGAAAGAATCATGTCATCCATTATTTAGAAAACTTGAAATATTAACTCTGTCATCCCTATACATATATGAGATTATTATATTTTTGTACACCAGACATGAATTATTGGAGGGAAACCATGGACTGTATGCCCAGGGACCTCAATACATGGAAATGAAAATTTGTAATAAATTAAAAGAGAACAAGTTGATGCACATGAATTTAGGTCCACTTAAAAGAAGGCTATATGAGGTACTGTCACTGAAACGTTATTACTCAGTGGTTGAATTCACACAGGACATGCTGGAAATTTGAGATGGATACAATGTATTACATATTCCGAGAAATATCCTTATACTGTTATTATTTATTGCAGTGCTATTATTTATAGTGTAAAAATAATTTTAGTTGTATTATAGATTTTTGACATGTCTCCTGCATGTATACAAAATTGATTGCAAATTTACATAATGAGATGAATAAAACACAAATCACTGTAAATTCCCTAAGATTTATTGATGTTACATTCTTTAGCTCATAAATACTTTTGAAGTCATTGATGCAACTTGTATTAAAGATACATAAGTGGCATTCAAGAAGAATATTTGCGGCACAAACTGATTTACATCAGTTTAAATTTTGCACATTCATCTGCAACAATGAAGTTTTGAAACCACAGCTTGTGATGACCTCGTCCCACAGGAAAAATGTTATCAAAATCTGAACTGTGCAGTCATCCAAAATTCTAGCTGGAAAACAAAACTTTTTTTTACTTCTCAATTGATCACAATCAAACTTTGTTTATGAACTGAAAAACTGAATGTTTACAAGAAACTGCTCTGAAAATAACCTGAGTCAACAAAATTGTGTTTATACCCTCCGAAACTTCAAAAACATCAAAGACAATATCTGACAGAATTTAGAAAAAGTGACAAAATTACATGAATCACATAAACATTGTTAATAATTACATGAACACGGGGGGGATTCACCATACATCTAGTTACTTTTGAGTAAAACCATCATCTCTCAATATTATGACGTGTAGCAATACAACACCAAAGCTTTTAATACTGTGTAAACATTCCCCACGTGTTTTGACAACTATTAGTTCACTAATGGTACTTTTATTTTTGTTAGCAGAAAGCAAACACAAACAAGCAAAGAACTGATCTGAATAGAGTCCATAATTCTACTACTTTTAATAGAGAAAGAAAGTTTTTAGATCAAGGGATAGCATTTGGCAAAATATCGTAACTTTTCATTGCATATGAAGTGTTGTGCTGGGCAGCATGACATCAGCATGTTACGATGCTGTGAGTAGGATACAGGCAGTTCCGCTGGTTAATCTTCTCCGGTGACAAGCAAAAAAAAAATTCTGCACAGCTGTATCAGTAACGCAGTGTTGATTAACAAACCACAAGGCACTGGTATGCGACCATTGTTGACATGTCCCCTCTTGCAAAGCACATTATGTTGACAGCATTCGTTTATACACTTTGTGCACTGTCCATGATGCTTTTGTCCATAACTACACAGTTCGTCATATTCATATATAGCCACAAATTCTCAGTTCACAGAATTGTTCTTTTACATGATGCACACTGTAAACAATGTTCACTCTGTTCTCGCAGTTCAAATTTCTGTAATGTCAGTAGAAGTCAGATATACTGCACAGTTCATTAAAGTCTCCACTTTCACATCTTGATAGAACACAAAAGAGAACAGTTCCACCACCCAAATATCAATGCCAGCAAAGTTCATTCGCATAAAAGCACTGTTCGCTGTGGCATTTGCTGTGTTATTCAGTGGTTTGGTATGTAACTAATTTGTAAATGGAAATGATAATCTTATTTTATTACATTGAGTAATTACTAAATAATTTTTCTCCCAGCTAAAGATTTGATCAAGTTGCTAAAGAACTCCAAGTTAACGTCGTGTTAAAGTGTTGTCTGTAAGTTGTGTAAGTGTCACTAAATCACAGTTCATACAACAGATTCAATACAACTATTGATTAAGATGGAAGCAGTTATCTTCAGCAAAATGATCATTAAAACCACCGAATATCAGCCACGCACAACACTGACGTGTGTTATCTGAAACAATATTCTTCGCAACTCGTGCGTAGTTAATTTCGGCTCGATACATCAGCTAGAAGAGTTTGTTATAACAATCGTGCTATGAGCACTATTTTTAAAGAAGCAATCTGATTCGAATCATTTTCATTAAAATGAGTTCGGGACCACCGGTGCACATTTATTTTTACACATTTGTATTACCTTCGGCATTTATTCTGCAGAGTTGCGTAATTTAAATTTGAATTTGCTGCTGAGATAATTGTTAAGATGGCGGCAGACAATTGATAGAGACTTTCTACTGTTAGAGCAAATAAGTAAATATTTAAAATGCTTATTAAACACTATAAATTTACTTTCGTATTGTGCACTATTTAGACTTCATCAAGCAAACATTTGATTTGTTTCTAAGGAAAACACAGACAAAAACGTGATACAAATCGCTATCATCAATGGCTGCGCTGCTTGCAGCGGAAAGAAATAATTAACACAGATAATGCTTACTGAGAGAGGAATTAAAGTTACAAATAATTATTCACTCATATTTATAATAATAATGAAAGGTGGTTGGTAGACGTAGCACCTTTGCTTGGGGTTGACTCAGTACTGGTCCTCACCACCCCAGGGATGAGCTGAGGAGGTATGCAAGACCTTTGCCTCTGAGGAAGCTACGTCCAAGACTGTCCGTGCGTGGTGAAGAGCCACATCCTACACGAGGTGACCCTGTTAACGCAGAACACGGCGGATCTATAGGAGAAAACCTTGAAAAAAAATCTCACATTCCAAATCCTCAATGCGTCTGTACTCGAGTCGAGCGGCAGCGAGGCCAGCGTCTGTCCATCTAGTAGGTGCGGCTGTATTATATGCTCCAGGAACTGACAATCCCTGGTTCTAAACACCCAGTGGAAACACTGGACCAAAACTTACAAGCTATCATGATTCGTGAGAGTAATGACAGAATTACCCCAGGTGGTAACCAATCCACTCGTCGACAGACGACAACTGGGTTTTCGGATTCTGGGGAACCCGGGCCATCACGATCAGAGTTCTCAAGCAAACTTCGTCCCAAGGTTCCCATGTACATTGGTACCTTTAACATTCAGACCCTAATTCAACCTGGAAAATTACACAACTTAGTAACAGAGCTAGACCAACTAAAAATTAAGATCTTAGCGTTACAAGAAACTAGATTCACGGATGAAAATACAATAGACTATGGAAACTATCGCATCTTCAAGAGCAAGACCGAAAAACGAATTGCCAATGGTACGCCACTCCTGGGCATGGCATTTGCGGTGCACAGAAATATATTAGGCTCAATTAGAGAGGTCTCTTCCATAAATAATCGCCTCATGACCATGCATATCCAGTGCACCAACAAGAAATACACAATGATAAATGTTCATGCACCCACAAACATAGACAACAAAAAACGCCAACTACAAACTGAAAAATTCTGGACTAAACTTGAAGATGTCATGGCCAAAATTCCCCGGGATGATATCAAAGTCTTATTGGGAGATTTCAATGCACAAATTGGCAGAGAGAAAGAACACCAAAAAACTGTAGGAAAATATCCAGCACACAGATTCACCAACAGAAACGGACTGAGATTTATTGAACTATGCCAACAAAATAATCTAAAAATAATGTCTACATCTTTGAGAAAAAAACCTAGAAAACAAAAGACCTGGAGGTCCCCCATACAAGAGATCGGCGAATATCAGATTGACCACATTGCCATCTCCTATTTCGTACAGAAAGAGATCCATGATGTCCAAGTCCGCAGAGGGGCAAACATTGACTCAGACCACTACTTAACACGCATTAAAGTGAAATTCACCCCAAAAAAATTCTATCCGAAGAAAACACACATGATGAAATTTGACACACGAACAATCAAAGAAACCAATCTGAAGGAGGAGTGGGAAAAGGAACCAGCTGACTCTTGGGAAAAATTTCGAACAAAAATTACAAAGAAGGCAAAAGAACTGATCCCATTGAAAAATAACACAAAACACCCCTGGTGGGACTCTGGATGTGAAAAAGCGCTGGAAGAAAGAAAGAAAGCCTTTCTGAAGTATAACAGTAAAAAATCCCCAGAAAATCTAGATCACTTCCACAACACCAGAAGACAAGTGGCAAAAACAATCAGACAAGTCAAGAGGAAGTACCTCAAGGAACAGTGTGAGTCTATTGAAGAAAATTTCCGTAACTATAATGTACGAGACTTCTATAAGACCTTTGCTGGGAGACTCAATGGATACGGCTCACGAAATCTATGTTTGAGAAAACCAGATGGAAAACTAGCGCTCACAAATCAGGAAAATTGTGAGGAGCTGGCAAGATACTTTTCCAGACTCCTCAATTGCCCTGAACCTTCTTCAAGATTCCCTCAAGAAACTGCTATCTACACAAATCCAGAATCCCCACCACCTACACTAGAGGAAATCCAAAGACATATTCATAGACTGAAAAACAACAAGGCATCCGGAGAAGATAATATCACTGCAGAACTACTTAAAAATCTTGTACCAAATTTCCTCAAAGAACTCACTCTAATCATCACAGACATTTGGCAGACAGAAAAACTACCAGAAGATTGGAAATGCGCCCTAATTCATCCACTGCATAAAAAGGGAGACATGGCAGATATAAACAACTATCGAGGAATCTCCCTTCTCCAAGTCACTTATAAAATCCTCTCAGCTTGTCTTCTTCAACGAACACAAGAACAACTCGAACACAGTATTGGTGAATACCAAGCTGGCTTTCGCCCTCACCGATCCTGTGCAGAACAAATTTTCAATTTGAAGACAACACTAAAATACAAAGCAGTCAGAAACAGTCCGATCATTTGTTCCTTTGTTGATTTCGCAAAGGCTTATGATTCAATCGATAGGCAATCTCTCTTTATTATCCTTGAGGAGCTAGGACTTGATCCAAAAACCCTAAACCTTATCAAAGAAACGCTCACAAACACAACTTCTAAGATAAAATTCCTGGGTGAAATATCAGAGCCCTTCCTGATCAAAACCGGCGTCAGACAAGGTGACGGCTTGTCTCCACTCCTCTTCAACCTTGTCATAGACAAAGTCATCCGAGAATGGGAAAAAGAACTGAAGAATCAAAATTACTGGAAGCCTATACAACTAGGAAGATCTAAAGATGGTATTAAAATTTCATGCTTGGCATTTGCAGATGACTTGGCCATTCTAGCAGAAAACGAGACCACAGCAATTAAACAGATAGACATTCTCAAAGAATGCGCCGAAAAAGTTGGGCTACAAATTTCCTTCCAAAAAACCAAATTCATCTGCTCAAAATTTGAAACTCAAAAACTGACTACAAAATATGGACAAATTGAGAGAGTTCCATTCTTTAAATACTTAGGCGAGGTCCTAGAACCCACAGGGGGAGAGAAAACTGCACAAAAAGTTCGACTGCAAAAACTGAAAAGAGCATACTGGAAAACCCACAACATCTACAATAAAAAGTGTCTCTCCATTCACTCAAAAATACGACACTACAATACAGTAATCAAGCCCGAAGCACTATATTCCAGTGAAACACTCACACTCCATAGTAAAGGCGACCTGGAAGGCATCCTGAAAGAGGAACGCAAAATTATCAGAAAGATTCTTGGCCCAAAAAGAACGGAAGATGGATACAGGTTACAGTGTCGGAAAACTACAGAAAAATTATCTAACCTCACCGCAGACATCCAGAAAAGAAGACTAAAATTTTACGGTCATATCCACAGACTCCCAACGCCCAGACTCTCCCACAAAATTTTAATATACATTGAAAAATTGAAAACCATACCCTGGATACAAGAAACCAAAACAGATCTAGCAAATGCACAAATAAATTCTTCAGAAGTTATAAACAGAAATGTATACAGGCAAAAAATCAATAGTTGGAAAGTACAACCCGAGAATGAAGTTTGCAAGAGACAGGGGACAAAATGGACAGAGGAAAGAAAGAGAATTCATGGGGAAAGAATGAGAGAAGTTTGGAGAATTAAAAAATTGAATCGGAAAAGCTTTGCGTGATCCGTATGGGTCCAATCGCACATAATAATAATAATAATAATAATAATAATAATGAACTCTACTTTCAAGTAATAATTAACAAATAATTACAGTTTCTTAACAGACCTCAGTTCGATATGCGACCACAACCTACAAAAGCCAACCAACAAAAGGTAAAAACAAAGGAAGACAAACGCAGATCATAAAAGGAATTTACAATTATCATTGTCTTTGTATGATACACATCGATATGTCCAATTACATCATAGAATATTATATAAATAATTAATATTTATAAGTTTTCACTGTTTTTTCATATGTCGAATAGATAATGTTTATAACTGTTACAGGCATAATTTCCTCTCGTCGCACTGTAGCTAAAATTTATCTCGTGGATGTTACATTGTGTCGGTCACAACCAAGTCTTGTTAGCAGCACTTTCACAGTCCAGTTTATTTACTCCTACAGTTCGCTGGTGATGGCATTACATACCACAGTGGTAAAGTGAACTGACATTCTCATAGTTTGGTATCACTATTCGTACAATTACGGGTGCTTTTCATAAAAACATACTATCATTTTCTGGCGTACGCTTCACAGATGCATCATTCATCGTACCTTCTACTACACATCCTCTGTTCAACTATCGATATCGCCATTGCTGTCCCCTATCTACAGATGTTATATCATTATCGTAAATCTTTACAAATGTTCTTGACTACATTTTTCACAATTAATAATGTACCAAAACAGAAATTTCCAAACTTTTCCACAGTTTCAAAGCAAGAAACATATTAATCCACTGTCAAATTAAATAATCACAATTACATCTTTACATTTAAAAAGCACAGTAGTACTTTACATCATCACAATTACATATGCCTATAGGAATAAAAGAAAAAAAAAATAGAAAATGAAAGAAAATCATGGCAAAAAAATTTATATGCTTAGTTAGCAATGCCTTCACAAGCTCTACCACTTCTGGAATCCATTGTTATTGAAGAGATTGGGGGACAAGGAAGGAGCCTCCGTGAGAGCATTCTATAGCAACATCATCAGATTACAGCACGTTCCCACGTACACCCAAAACCATCAATCATGTTTGAAGTGGGCACAGGATTATCAAGTTTTGACCGCGGGTTAATGGAAATGTGTTGCCTGATCAGATGAATCACATTTTTTATTATACTAGGCTGACAGTTGTATCTAGATATGCCATCATCAAGGTGAATGGGTGCTCAAAACACACACTGTGCCATGGGATAAGGGCAGTGGGGACAATGTTATACTATAGAGTACACTCATCTGGACTTCTACACGACCTGTGGTGGTGATAGAAGGCATTGTGATGGCAATGGACTGAGTGAGAGTTATAGCAAATCACTTACATCCCTTCATGCTTTCTGTCTTCCATAATGTGGTGACTTCCAGCAGCATAACTGTCTGTGTCACAAGACCAGAATCATGTTACAGTGGTTTTAGGAGCATGACAGTGAACTCCAGCTAATGTCTTGGCCACAAAATTCGCCTTGTCAGCCCAATGGAACATATGTTAAATACTATTTGGTGTCAGTTCTGCATCCACAAACCACTGGTGTGCAATTTGAAGGAATTGTATGACCTGCACATAGGTGCCAAATACCTCTGGAAATCTACCAGGGACTTTTTGAATCAATGCCACAGAGAATCACTGCTATATTGCATTCCACAGGTGGACCAATACATTGTGTAGCACATGGCAATTATGTTTTGGCTCATCAGCATATGTATCATGGATAGCAGCTTGTTTAGGACTTTCCTCTTTTGGAAATATCAAATTATCTGTGCTTCAAAATGAGTGAATTACTAAAAAAGCCAAGTGTAAATCTATACCCTGTTTCTTAAATAATAGTGAAAATACACTGAGGTGACAAAAGTCATGGAACAGCAATATGCGCATATGCCGATGGCAGTAGTATCATGTACATAAGGTATAAAAGGGCAGTGCATTGATGCAACTGTCATTTGTATTCAGGTGATTCATGTGAAAAGGTTTCTGATGTGATTACGGTTACACAATCGGAGTTACCAAA
The DNA here is from genome assembly GCF_023864345.2 of Schistocerca serialis cubense. Taxonomy (NCBI): domain Eukaryota; kingdom Metazoa; phylum Arthropoda; class Insecta; order Orthoptera; family Acrididae; genus Schistocerca; species Schistocerca serialis. The sequence goes on along the minus strand of NC_064639.1, from coordinate 454,578,334 downwards.
CTTTGAACAAAGAATGGTGGTTGGAGCTAGATGCTTGGGACTTTCTTTTCCAGAAATCATTAGGGAATTCAATATTCTGAGATCCATCACATCAAGAGTGTGCTGAGAATACCAAATTTCAGACACTATCTCTCACCTTGGACAATGTAGTGGCCAACGGCCTTCACTTAATGACTGGATGCAGCAGCATTTGCATAGAATTGTCAGTGCTAACAGACAAGCAACACAGCATAAAATCGCCACAAATCAATATGGGACATATACTATGTGGTTAAAAGTACCCGGACACTCCCAAAAAAATTACCTTTTTCATACTGGGTGCATTGTGCTGCCACCTACTGCCAGGTACTCCATATCAGTGACCTCAGTAATCATCAGACATTGTGAGAGAACAGAATGGGGCACTCCGTGGAACTCACGGACTTCAAACATGGTCAAGTGATTAGGTGTCGTGCTAGATTTCCACCTCCTGAACATTCCTAGGTCCACTGCTTCTGATGTGATAGTGAAGTGGAAACATGAAGGGACACGTATAGCACAAAAGTGTACAGGCTAACCGCGTCTTTTGACTGACAGAGACCAACGACAGTTGAAGAGGGTCATATAATGTGTAATAGGCAGACATCTGTCCAGACCATCATACAGGAATTCCAAACTGCATCAGGATCCACTGCAAGTACTATGACACCTCGCTTGGTGTAAGGAGCAACAACACTGGATGATTGAACAGTGGAGACACGTTGTGCGGAGTGACAAATCACGGTACACAATGTTGCAATCCGATGGCAGGGTGCAGGTATGGCAAATGACCGGTGAATGTCATCTGCCAGCATGTGTAGTGCCAACAGTAAAATTTGAAGGTGGTGATGTTATGGTGTGGTCGTGTTTTTCATGGAGGGTGCTTGCACCCCTTGTTGTTTTGCATGCCACTATCACAGCACAGGCCTACATTGATGTTTTAAGCACCTTCTTGCTTCCCACTGTTGAAGAGCAATTTGGGGATGGCGACTGCATCTCTCAACAAGATTGAACAACTGTTCATAATGCATGGCCTGTGGCAGTATGGTTACATGGCAATAACATACCTATAATGGACTGACCTGCACAGAGTCCTGACCTGAATCCTATAGAACACCTTTGGGATGTTTTGGAATGCCGACTTCATGCCAGACCTCACCAACCGACATTGATACCTCTCCTCAGTGCAGCACTCCCAGCACCTGATTGAAATATGCCTGCACGAGTGGAAGCTGTTATCAAGGCTAAGGGTGGGCCAACACCATACTGAATTCCATCATGACAGATGGAGAGTGCCACAAACTTTTAAGTCATTTTCAGCCTGGTGTCCAGATACTTTTGATCACATGGTGTACAACAGTTAGGACTGTGGGGTGAAATTTGATGTTAATGGGCTATGGCAGCAGATGACTCATGCGAGTAACTCTGTTAACTGGACGAGATCAACCGCAGTGCCTCTCCTGGGTTCATGACCATATAAGTTTGACACTAGATGACTTATAAACTGTGGTCTGGTCAGATGAGTCCTGATTTCAGTTGGTAAGAGCTGGTGGGATGGTTTGCATGTGGGGCAGACCCTAGTGATGGGACAATCAACTGTTTTTAACTATTGATTGATCAGTCAATTGTTTTTTGTTCAGTCAGTTTTTTCAGTTGAATGAACCAACCAAATGAAACTAGCCTCTGCAGCCATGTCAGCTATATAAATGTTTTCCTCACTCACTGCATTTGAGTAGTTTTACTCAGTGTGAGACAACCAACTGAAACAAGTCTTTGTCGGTTGTGACTATTATATGAATGTTTTCACTCACTCACAATGTTTGAGTGATTTTACTTACATCTTTTTCAGCCCTATCAGTCATACGTGAACCATGATTAGGGCTGACAACTTTTTACAGACAAATAAAGTATCTTATTTCAAGGAGATGTGAATGAAAAGTATATTTCTAAAAATAAAGTATATTCAAAATGTATGTATTTTCTTAATGAAATATGAAATTTTGTACTTATGGCATTAAATATCAATTTTTTTTGTTGGTTTTAAAAGTTTAGTATTTGGTGCTGCATGGAAGATTTGTGTATATATAAATGAACAATCATTTTTAACACATTTTTATTAGCTCAGTTTCTTGTCTTTTTTGTGCACAAATTTTGCAACTTATTTTAAACTAGCTTCATCATAAGCCAGAGACTTGAAACTTTCAACATAGTTCAGAACTGGATGGCAATCTAATATTAACTAATTTTTGAGTCTGGTGTGTAGTGGATGGTGCTTTGTTTTTTGGTCTGTCTGTTCGGTACAAACATTGCAATTGATTTTAAACTAACTTCCCTATAAGCTATAGACTTGAAACTTTCAACTTTGCTCAGAAGTGGTTGAGCAATATTAACTCGCCTTCTCTTCTGGTGTGTGGCAGAGAATACGTACTTGGTGTACCACAGCTATTTCCCTGTGTTATTGTTCAAGTTGCAAATGTTTTGCAGTTAAGAATGATTGCTGCTATGCTTCCCTGTGAGCTTGATTCTCTCTCATTTATACATTCATGGTCTTTTTGCGAGATATGACTATGGAAATAAACCTGAAATTTAGCACTAGTCTCTGCTGTAATCTCATCAAAATGTTTTAAATCAGTTGAAAATTTCACACGCACAAGACTAAAAAGCAGAAGATAATTATTTAAATAGAGAAACTTTTTAATATAAAACAGTTTTAAAATGGACTAAAAAATATTAAATAATCTCTCCTAGCCAAATAAAGATTCCTAATGTCATACATATTGTCCTGAAAATTTGTGCTTGTGAATTTTTAATAGCTATGATATCACCTTTAAAACTGAAATTGTCAGGGGAACTTATATAGCTGGTGATGTAATTCTCTGTACTAAATATTTACCTACAACACAAATAAATGACTGAATATTCAAATGATTTTGCATTTATCGACATCATTGCACATTGCCTATAAAACAGAATGCAAACTGTTGCTAAAATGAGGCAAGATTACTTTCTTCTTTATATGTCATTAAGGGAATCATTGTGCTGATCTTGGCATCCACAATTACAGCTGCAATGTGTCCAGATTTCCCCAGATTGGTCCTAATTTTGAGGGTATTTAGAGGCATGCTGGAGGGATTTTTGTACAACTGTCCAGGGAAAACCTGGACTTTTTTCGTGTCTATGGAAATTTGATTGATTGGAAATAGATTGTAATAAACCTTAGTTGAAAATTCATCAAAGGAGGACTAAACAATAGATTATTTCTTCATTTTAGACAGTTAAAAATGCAGTGGGAAGCACACTTAGAAGCTCTGCTATACACATAAAGTATGTTCCAAAATGATCTTAACAAGTTAGATCACACGTATTTTAGAAATAGGAATAGGTAGAAATGTGTGGTTTACAGCATAATGTTCACACACACCTAAAGCTGGGTTTTTTCCTTATTTTCTCATGTTATTGACTGCCCACTCTCCAGCAGTTGGCACGATGTGTAGAATGGTTGGTACATACCATATCTGATTCCCAGGCCCTGCAGAACCCTATTTCATTTTTTTCTTCGGGCAGGACTTTCACGAACTGTGAGCTTGCATCAAAGCAGCAACAGCACACTTTAATGAGGACATCCTAGGCCAGACACGGAACTGGAATATTGATTAGATAACAAGCGTACTACAGATAGCGCACATATTTGAGGTGACCAACTGTACTTCCGTTCCCCCCTTTTTTGTGTGACAGTCACAATTTTTCTCGCCCTGTCCCAAATGTTTTCAAAAGCAATTTGGGACACCTACTTGCACTGAATTTAACAATTATGAAATGATTTATCCTGAATTATATGTTCATTTCACCTGTATTGTTATGCTGTTCCCATATGAGTAATGTATGGAGCAATGACAAAACACAATTTGTTGTAGAAACTATAAAAGCAGTGTTAGTGACTAGAGTGAATTATGATGAAATTTGATTGAACCTTTTTGATAATGCTGTTGACAATTACAGACATGTTGAAGAAAATTTACATCACTGATGAATACTGTGTGTCTGCTCACACTCCATCTTAGAAGGTACTAATAAAATATAAATTAATGTTGTATCAGTTTACATGTACACATCATCAACTTCAACTTCCTGAAATAAATGAGCACACTATCCAACATCACTAGGTCTGTCATAATACAAAAAGGAAGAGACAAATCTGGTCTGAATAATATCTGACTTTGAAGCACGTGTCGTTTGATCTCATTGAAAGCATCTTGACACTCCTGATTCCAATCTCAAATGGTGTCCTACTTCAAAAGTCCACACAAGCATGGAGCATTCAAAGCTTGCCTGCTACAAAATGTTCTATAAAATCCAGTTAACCTGTGACAGTTCACCTACTTTATTTATTCGTTTGTTGTCCTCGCTGTCGACTTACTTCCTGAAAAACTACGGGTTGGAAGTGCACCTACTGTCTACTGTAAATGATGTAGCTGACAGATGCATAGTTGTGTTTCACAGTCTTTTAGTTTCACTGATCACAACCCCCAATATTACTCAGTCATATGGCCAGTGCACTACTGTTTAACTTTTGATAAGCCTCATTAACAGGTTGCAAGCGAACATCCACATACTGCTACAATAGTTTACTGTTGAACATCTACGAGCAGTAAAAAACATAACCACATAGTCCACAATTCTTTCGGAATAATGAGGTACTATGGAACAGACACTGTCATTGTTTTAACACATGGCATAATTATGTAACACTTATTTCACAGTTAAGTGGATGCATTTTTGTTGATCTAACCAACACAGGTTTTTTGTCTGAAACTTGGTTGTAGACTGACTGTCTCCAGACCAAAAATCAGGCCCTTATATATCCTCACAATAATAGGTACTGTAACTACACATTGTTAGAAGTTAAATTTACATAAATTACAATTAAAACTTAACTCGTTAAATCAACTGAATACATCAAAAAATTCTGTCTTTTTAACAGTTTCTTCAACTACAAGAGTCAAGCGTGTTTAAATTATGAAATTAACATATATAGTTACACAAACAATACTTTTGACAAAACTGTTAATTACTTTGGAATTAATTAAGGGCTGGCTTTGCTAACATGTTTTTGAATAGAGCAAAATAGATCCCATAAGAATACTACTAGTTGTTCCTCCAAATGTTTATAATTAGTACAGAAATTATATTTGTTTATACATCAACAACAGAATTTAAGTTACAAATCAATTACTGATTTCACCCTATAATAAAAAATACCAACTAGGAATAGTCAAAATAACTTATAAAATCAATTACATACATAAAACTAAGCACAAAATTAGATCTGGTGATATATTCTTTAAAACTGAGGACCAACCTTTCTCTTTTATGAAAATGCAGATTATACTCATGTATGTTAATGGTAGTTAGTTAAGAACAAAAAGAATTTTAAGGATGCAGATGGCAAAACAAGAGAGGAAGTAAAATTATCCCAGCTTGCTTCATCACAAACCCAAAAAATGATTTAACCTGTTTTTTGTTACAAGGAGTAGGAAAATTACCAAGAGCATCAAGTTTCTCTTTGTCAGGTGCGAATCCTTTTTCAAATACAACATGTCCTAAAAATTTAACTTCTGCCATACCAAATTTACACTTACCTATTTGCAAAGTCATGCCTCTTGATTCTAATTTTGAAAACATGTATCTTAACAGATTCAAATATTGTTCCCAAGTCTTGTCTGTTACCAGAATGTCATCAACATACACAATTAATTTTGAACTCATTTCACTTCCCAAGACAGAATCCAGAGCTCTTATGAATCCAGCTACATATACGTTTAGCCCAAATGGCACCACACAATACTGAAAACACTTACCTCCATGCAAAAATGCTGTATACTTTCTAGAATTAATTACAACTGGGATCTGGTGAAATCCAGAGGCCAAGTGCAAACTACTCACGTATTTTACATAATTAAATTTGTGTAACACCTCGTCCATGTTCTCAGGATAATCATTCTCTCTGATAAGAAAGTCATTAAGATGTTCAGAGTCCAAAACAATGCTCACTCCATCATTTCACTTACTTACCACAACTAAAGGATTATTGTAGGCACTCCTATTTCTCTCTATTACACCCCATCTTTCCATTTTCTGAATTTCTTTCTCTACATCTTCCCTTTTTGAAAATGTTATAATATATGTCTTGAGAAAGAAAAGTTGATGATCTTTAAGATAAAGTATGCACTGATAGCCTTAAACACATTTCTAAACACCAATAACAAATTTCTGAGCTGTTCCATTTGTATCTCATTAAGAGTTGTAGCTTCCCTTACTTTGGAGTCTACTATACTTTCAAAATCCTGATCCTCAGTCTCATCAAAATCTATATCATCAAACACCTGGTACTCACCTTGGTTCACAATGTTTTGCAAATAGTTACAACTTTTCCCACAGTTTAAGATACAAAAATTATTTTACTCATAAGTATTAGTTTTAGGTTCCAAAATAAATAAATCTTTAGCATTCCATCCAAAACAAGCCTCAACTTTCACTATCCAAACCATACTGAGAGTTATATTTTCTTCCAGACTGGGGATCACTAAGCATCCATCTTCAAAGGTCTTGCCTTCTATACTAAACATTAAAAATACTTGAGAGTTTACCAATTTGCTTTGCTTACCTGTAGCTCCTCTTATCTTTACATCTAAAATGGGCATTTTCACAAAATTCTTACTACACTGGATTTTATCTCTAAATTGTTCAGATATACCACAAATCAGACTACCTGTATCAATCAAACAGTTCCCATTGATCAATCTTAACCTTAATGTAAGGACATCCAAAATCTGAATCATCATCTCTGTTACTAGACACTTCATGTAAGAAATCACTTTCAATTTCATCAAATGCTATATCTACACTGTTTTCACAGGGTTTTATCAACTTTACTGGTACCATAGCATTACTTTGGTTACTCATGTTTTCAGGTAAAGATTGAACTCACTGAATGGATTCCATAGTACAATTAACATTACTTATTACAAAAGGAATACAAAATATGTTACTGTCAAAATTACACTTCCTACTTAGATCTCCTTTCACTTCACTCCACTAATTTGGATACATATTTTGACTAACCACAGCTAACTCACTCCAGAATGCACATTTGTCTACATTATCATCAATTTGATCCCAAACAAATTTCAAAAAGTTTTCACATTTATTCTCTATGCTTACAGATAACTCACCTTTACTGTTGGGATCACTACTCAGCATGACATTAATGAAAAACTGCTTTGACTGGACTGGTATCCCATAACTCTCTCTTACATCATCACAAACATCACTTACCTTACCTGTATTCACAAATAACTCTGAAACTTCATTATTCTTAAACTCCACAAAAACATGATACTCATCATCATCATCATTATCATCATCATATTCTTCCAAAATTACTTCATCAATAACATTGTTAACAACAATTCTCATCACTACCAAAGTGATATACAACTCACCTACATTCATTTGCAATAAGCTACCTGTCTCAGACTTACCAACCTCAGTCAATTCACAGCTCTCATTCACATCTACATCAAAAATACCCCCTAATTCAGATCCAATACAGGCATCACCCGTTTTGCATACATCAATAACACTGTTTTATGACCAAGAGAAGAAATCACTAATACACATTATGTAAAAATCCTCATTACCCTCACATTCTAGTTTGTGATTACTGTCTGCATCGTTATAATTAAACATAGTATTACAAAATTTGATCAAAACACAAAGAGAAATCTGATGTTCCTTCTGTTTAACTTCAGATACCTGTGCCACATTATTAATACCTGTATTAATTATTATTATTATATTATTATCACATTATCTAAATGTGAGTGTAAATTGGGGGTCCTATGTTTCCTCACTGCAAAACTGTGGAACTTCATTGAGGCAGACTGTCATTTCCTGAATAGTTACCTCTATGTTTGTTTTTCTATTAAATTGTGTAGTTATCTCCATTGTTCCTATTCTGCTGATGTTCAAAATTTCTGTCTCTATTACCATTTTGACCCTGATTTGAAATTACCACTATCTCTGTTTCTGTACTTGTTCCCATTGTGATTTCTATCATTTCAGTTACTACAGTATATGTCTCTTTCTACTGCCCTATCCTGCCTGTCTACACATAGCAAAAATTGTTCTAGACAATTGTCAGGTCCGTGTACTAAATCCCATTGCAACCTTTCTGGTAATCTCATTTTCAGTGTGTCAATTAATGTAATTTTGTCAAATGGCCTGTCAAGGTGTGCTAATTTCTTAAATTGATTCTTACAAAAGTCTTTTCAATGTACCATTTTTCTAAACTTTGGTATGATTCCCACTGACTTAAATTTAGATTTACCCACAACCAAATTTACTCTTTTGATCCTCACTCATGCCTGACACAAAACTATCTCTACAGTGGTGTAGAAAATCCATTGGATGTAAATTGTCTGATGGAAAACGTTTGATAGGAATGTTGGACCACGCAATACCACTGTTTGAATAAAGATTTTTGTGAGTACAGTTTTCCTGAACTACTGAAATTTTTTGATCTAAAATATTTTCATTAGTTAGCATACTGTTTTCAACATTTAAAATTCTTTGAACTAAACTACTAATAATCTGTTCCATTCTTTCTGCTATGGCTGTCTGTTCAACCCTGACATCATCAATATTCTTCACTTGTTGTGCAGATTGGGACATGAACTCATTTTCCAAAACAATAAATTTATTTTCTAATACACTGACTTTTTCATTCACACTGTTTAATCCCTCTGACAACCATCTTTAGTTCCAAAATGTCATTACTAAGTTGGTCTATTTAGTATTGTACCCTGTCCATTTTATCATTGTTTTCAGACTGTTCTGTTTTTATTTCTGTTAACTGATCATTGACTGCACTAAATTTGCTATTGTTGTCCATCTTCATTTCCTCTAATTTTAATAAAATCCACTGCAAAATATCGGTTTTCACTTTTTCTTTGCTTTCTACACTTTCACTTGGTTCAAACATATCCAGACTACATCCTATAGCTTTCACTTCATCACCACGACCCTTGTCTCTATTCTTTTTGCTAGCAATCACACGAGTCCACCAGAAAAATTAATTTCACAAATAGTTTGTACTTTTCTGATGTCTTTCGTCATAGTTGTCAAGTCCTTTTCAAATTCATCTGGTCCACCATTGTTGATTCATACGAAATTCTCATCACTGTTGACACAACTCTGTTGGGCAGTTCTCTGGTCTTCTTTCATCAACTGTTTGGAGTTTCTGTATGTATATAAAGACTGGAAATAAGACAAACTTACTGTCCTTTCTTCTTCTGCAACAGATAAGGCTTCATTATCAGTCAACAGATCATGACTGACGCCCACTCTTGTATAAATTATTGAAGATACAGCTGGTGATATTTTTACCACTTTTTCTGTGGAAAAGTGTTTTCAAATAAGCATGTTTCAGATTAAGTTTTGGTATTGTTCTCATTATAAACTTAATGTTTCCTAAAAAGGCTTCTTTTGCTCTGTCATTAATCACCCTCATGTTATGCTTTAAATTTTCTGAAGTTACATGTTGCAGTTGCTGAGAGCAGCCTGACAAACAAAGAAGAAATTATATTTGCTAGCACAGGAATCTTCTCCACACAACAACCTGAGAAATTTGTTCATAACAATGTCTCAATTTTTTCCCAATTTCTCCATGAGAACAGAGAAACTGAAGCAATAAGAATTATTGCATTTTTGAATGCTGCTCACAAGCAAAAGCTTCTATTTGCTGATCTATACAGAATGTAATTATTTCTATATTTGTTAATTTAATGTGACAACACCTGGAAATTTGTGAAGATGCAACTAGTTTGAGAAACAGATTAAAGCAAGGCAGTTTCATCCTAAATAGAAACTGTAATTACAAAGCAGCACGTCAGCTTTATGAGAACTCACAGCCTAATCAGTGGAGGTAAGCTTAGGCATATAAAGAAATGTGCCTACTTCAAGAGGTGACTGACAGTTATCATATGTGTGCTATCTTTCTGTATCAAAGACTTGCTAACCTGGATTGGCATTATCAGATAAAGATCAGATATAAGAAAACAGGAGTTCTATAACAAAACAGGTGGATTCTTTCATCCTGTTATGTTTTTCTACCCCAAATATTTCTATTTATATTTTTGCAAATATCTTAAAGATTATCACCTCATATATGGCATGTGCACACTACTGAACATCTTAAATATCAACTCAAAGCACAGCCAACCTTACTGTACTACCCACTACATTCATTTTGTTAATCAAAATCTGTTGGTGTAATTAGTTTACCTAAAAACTGCTAATTACAAGTACCAGAAATTGCAAACTTTGTTATGATTGTTCGCATGTAAACTTATACCAAGTTACTAATTTTTTGATAGAGTAGAGGAAAAAGATAGATAAATAATTATAGCAACCATATGGCTAATCCTGCAAAAATGTTAGCCATTTTTCCACTCATTTAGTTTCAAAGTACTTAGCATTCTAATCTAAAACATTTTTACTAAAGTAGAATCCCACATTTTGGCAAAATAGACTGAATAATTCAATAGCAATTATTGTTTTATCTATATGTCCTCTGTCAAATAAATCTTATTCTGCTATTCAGTTAGCCAGAAATACAAACTGTGTTATTTCCTAATTAGACTTACGGTACACATCATTTTTGTGTCAATACGACTAGCTACTCAATGTCACTGGTGAACTGTTAATACTTTCCTTGCCACATATTAATACTGTGAATCAGAGCATTTATGTTTGATTACTGCACTTGAACAGTCTTCATCGTTCTAGGACATCAGTCTAGTGTATTATGTGGCTTACCCATTATCTGTGTGTAAATAATAGTAAATGAGATTCGATTCAGCAACAAACAGAAGGTTATTTAATATCAAAATTCAATTAAAGTGTTTTGAACTGTAAACCTTGTATGGACAATGTCATTTGAAATAGCCTACTTTAAACAACCATTTTTCAGCCAGATTCGAAAAGGTGCACCTACCGATGGCACATTTTTACAGGTAAATTGGGTAATGTTACAAGTTGAAATAACTACTGACACAGGTAAAGACTGATAGCGTGAAACATGTTTCATCATTCTATGTATCAGTTACTGCATAAAGGAAATGAACCACTAGAGAAAATGGGACTGATCATTAATTAGTTAGGAACATTAACTAGAACCATAAGTTGAGGAAGATGGATCAAGACAGAACAGGATGAAAAGGACTGACACTGAATACAAAGTAAGTTCTAACTGACCATAGATAGGTGACAAAATATTCCTATTCCTTTTGTCTCTTTCTGTGTGATAATGTTGACGAAAAATACTTGAAAACAAAATTACATGGTTACAAACACATACGGAAATGATAGATAGCCACTCACTGTAAAGATGACACGTTGAGTAGGAGACAGGCACGATGAAAAGACTGTTACACATTAAGCTTTTGGCCAAAGCCTTCATCAGAAGGAAAACACACACATGCACTACACAAACAAGCACACCTCACACACAAATGACTGCTATTTGTGGCTGCTCAGGCCAGGCTAAAATTGAAATGCATTGAATGGGAGCAACAATCTGTAGTGGAGGGGGAGAAGGGGGAGGGATAGTAGGCTACGAGTGGGGGAAGAGGAAAAAATGCTGCATGCAACAGTGTACAGGAACTAGAGGTGACAGACAACGTTACCTGGTACAGCACTGGGAGGCTGTGGGATAGGGATGGAAAGGAGGAAAGGGGAGTGGAAAGGAGAGGAGTAGAGAGGGGTATAATATCAGTGGATGCATTGGCTGAGAGCAGTGCACAATGAGAGTGAGGGGCATGAGTTGGGCGGAGCTGATAGGACAGCCAGAGCAGAACATGTGCTCACACTCCTGCCACTATTGAACACCACCTCTCCCAACATCCTTCAGATCCCAGACCCATTAGCTCATTTCTTATACACCATTCTATCTAAATCCTAACACGCAACTGCTTCTCATTTGAAGGGAAGGTATACGAACAAAACTGTGGCACAGCCACATCGCCGGCCGGAGTGACCGTGCAGTTCTAGGCGCTACAGTCTGGAGCCGAGCGACCGCTACAGTCGCAGGTTCGAATCCTGCCTCGAGCATGGATGTGTGTGATGTCCTTAGGTTAGTTAGGTTTAATTAGTTCTAAGTTCTAGGCGACTGATGACCTCAGAAATTAAGTCACATTGTGCTCAGAGCCATTTGAACCATTTTGAACAGCCACATCATCTGCATCACATCCTACTATGCCAATCTGTTTGTGGGCCATCTAGAGGAAACCTTAATAGTCTCCCAAAACCTGAAACCGCTGGTATGGTTCTGGTTTACTGATGATTCTTCATGACATGGACTCAGGGCTAAGACACCCTATTCTCATTCCTTCACTACCTCAAAACCTTTCACCTTCTCTCCCATCTGCTTCATCCAGTCCTCCTCAACCCAGCATGTCACATTCTTGGACGTTGATCTCTTCCTCTCTGATGGCTCCATCCACACCTCTGTCCACATTACACCACCAGCCATCAATAATTCCTGCATACCAGTTATCATCCCTTCCGCACCAAAAAATCTCTCTCATACAGCCTGGCCACCCTGGGGTGGCATATACCCTCAGACCTGTCTGCAACGAATGTCCCATGTCATATCCCCACACAATTCAAGTCTTTCCACTACCTACAATATCCAACTACAAAGGACACGATCAACTGAACCACATCCTTCATGTGGGCTTCTATTATCTAGCATCATGTCCTGATATGAGGGACATCCTATCCAAGATCCTTACCACCCCTCCCAAAGTGGTGTTCCATTACCTACCCACCCTCCACAACATCCTAGTCCTTCCCTATGCCACTCCCAATCCCAGCCCCTTGCCACTGTGATCATATTGCTTTGGGAGAACCCAGATGCAAGACCTGTCCAATCCACCAACCAGAACTTCCTATTACAGTGCTGTAGCAGGCCTGTCCTACCCCATCACAAGCCGAACACCCTGTGGAAGCAGCCACATCATACAGCAGCTCTGCTCCAACTATTGCCCAGCTTTTTATATTGGTATGAATACCGTCCAGCAATCTACCAGGAAGAATGGCCACTAGTGAACTGTGACCAAGAGCAAAGTGGACTATCTTGTTGCTCAACATGCAGCTGGAAATAGCATGCTTTATTTCAGTGGCTGCATCACAACCCAGGCCCTCTGGATCATCCCCTACACCACCAGCTTTTCTGAGCAGTGCAGATGGGAATTATCCTTACAACACATTCTCCACTCCCAAAACAACCCTGGCCTCAACCTACAGCAATCCTCTGTCCCAACACCCTCCATCCAACAGTTTCCACCCCCTTTGTCCTATCACCTCCTCCCAACTCATCTCTCCTTACCCTCATTTTGCACTGCTTTCTCCTAATGCACTTACTGATATTTTTCCCTTATCTGCTCCTCTCCTTTCCACCTCCTTTTTATCCCTTCCATCGCTCCCCCAGAGCCTCCTGTTGCTGCATCAGGCAGCCCTGTCTGCTTCCTCCAATCCCTGTATGCTCCACCAGGCAGCACTGTTTTCTCTTCCCCCACCCATATCCTCATTCCCTCCTCCTTCCCCACTCCATTATGGATTGCTGCTCCCGTTTGATGCATTTCAGTTTTAGTCTGGGCTGAGTAGCCAGAGATAGAGGTTATGTGTGTGTGAAGTATGATTGCTTGTGTAATGCATGTGTGTTTTTCTTTTCTGACGAAAGCTTTGGCCAAAAGTTTAATGTGTAACAGTCTTTTCTGTTGTAGCTCCATGTGTCATCCTTACAGTGAATGGAAAACTGTCCTTTTCATAATTGTTGATATTCCAACTTGAACTTTCCATTAATGATCATAACATTTACATGAGGAAAGCTCCAGCTTTTAACATCTTGGAATTTTACTTACGATGTGCTGTCATTTTTACACAACCTGTAGCCAAGTATGGACACACTGCCACCAATCTGGGATTGTTCTCACAAGAAGGGTCCTCCAGTGAGTTACACACATAGCACCGGAATGATGTAGTAGCTGAAAAGATGCATAATCAAATTACATCCAATAATGATTTTGTAGTTTATATTTGAATGTCTTGTTTGTTTATTTATTCAATTAAACATGAGGACCATTTTAGCTGAATCAGTTGTAATTATTTTATTCAGCATTTGGACATTATATTTTCTCAATTTATCAGTGAACAGTATTGACAATTAAATGTTTTTGGAATTATCTGCAAAGCCTATAAGTCTAAATTTTTTGGAAAATGTCACTCGAAAATATCTGTTCATCTAAATAAAAATGTCTTTCTTTGACCTTAGGGAAGAAGGAAATCTCTTATACTGATGAAGTATTATTGCTACTTGATGTGCTTGCAACATATTTATAGTTGTCATTGCTGGGTGAAATGGTTTGTTTTGGTGTCAAATCCTTTCTACCTCTCCCAAAGTGGTATTTTGCTCCTCACCCAATCCACCAAATATCCCAGTCCACATTTATGTCACTACTACCACAAGTCCTTGCCACATGGATGCTATCACTGTGGAAGACCCAGGTGCAAGACCTGTTCTATACATCCCACCAAGTATGAGGGGAATTTACAAAGTAAAGGGACTTTTAAGAAAAGGAATATTTATTCTAATGATAAAAAACTGAAACATACATTATTTCTCTAATAACCTCCCTGCACTTCAACGCACTGTGTCCAGTGTTTCACAAGATCTTTGATTCTGTTAGAAAAAAGTTTTTTTTTATTGTACCTGTAACCAATTTTGCACAGTATGAATGACTTCTACATCTGTTGCAAATCTTCCTCTCCTGGATGTTTTCTTCAGTGGTCCAAACAAATGGGAAATGCCTGGAGTCAGGTCTCGATTGTATGGAAGGTGTTCCAGCCATCGAATCCCAGCTCCTTTACTGTTTCGGCTGTCCATTTGACAGAATGTGGCCGAGCATTATCTTGCTGCAGGATGACATCTTTTCACAGTTCTCTGGTACATTTGGATATGATTGAAAGTTTCAGTTTAGTTCACAACACATCACAATAGCTCTCACAGTTCACATTTTCGCCTCTTGGGATGAAATGAATGGCTACCACACATTTAAGTCCCAGAATAGTGTTAGCATAATCTTACCAGCTGATGGTTGCTGTTTAAAGTTATTAACTTCTGGTGATGACGGGTGTCTCCAAACCATGCTCACAGCCTTACTTTCGGGTTCATGATGATGCACCCACATTTTGTCTACAGTAATGATTTGCTGTAAAAACCCATGCCCCTTGTGGTGGTAATGCACCAAATGTTTATGAGATATGTCAGTTATTTGCGCCTTATGCTGTGTTGACAATTCTTTCAGTACCCACTTCACACACACTTTCTGAAAATTTAGCCTGTTGTGTAAGATGGAATATGCTGCTCCATGATTGATATGTAAAGTACCGGCAATTTTGTCCACTATGATTCGTCTGTTTTCTATCACCATACCCTTAACAGCTTCCAAATTGTCCTCAGATGTCAAAGTTGACAGCTTGCCCTATCTTTCCTCATCCCATAGAGAAGTTCTTCTCTGTATAAAGCACTCTATCCAATCATTGCTCTTGCTTTGCAGTTAGTAGTTGTCACTGTACTGTGCTGGCATCCAATGAATAATTTCCACATGTTCAACACTGTCTGCAAACAAAAAAGTGAATCACTGTTCTCATTTCCTCCTCAGTGAAGATTGACAATGGAGCTCCCATGTTTCATGGTCTGCTATCACACTGCAACTAACACAGAAATAAGAGTGACATGTTGCATTGCATTGTTGCAGACAACAATACTTCAGCCCTGGATACAAGCAGTCGAGCAGTGTTATCAAGCCCTACAGCAAGAAATTGCAAAAGCCCCTTTACTTTTTGACTTGCCCTCATACATCCTATTCCAGTTCCATTACAGTCATACCACATCCTAGGAGAGGCAGTGGCACTTGTGGAAGCAGTCATGTTATAAGCCATATCTGGTATAACTTTTGCACAGCTTTCAATGTGGACATGGCTGCCAAATAACCGTCCACCCTACTGTGTGGACATTGCTGATCTGTAAGAGCAAAGTTGACCACCCTATGGCAGAATACACTGCTAAGTTCAACATTCTGAATGTCAGTGACTGCTTCACACCCTGTGCCATCTGAATCCTCCTCTAAATACCAACATACATAGATGAGTATTGTCTTCACAACACATACTTTGATCACGCAATCATTCTGGCCTCAACTGCCTCTAGCCCATGTCTCTCATCCACTTCCACTCCAGTCCCCATGCCCCTTCCCCGCTTTTTGGTGAAATGATTGAGTGGACTGAAAATGAGATGCCTTATAAATCACACAACAGATCTTTCTCTGAATTTTCATAGCCAAATAAAGAGTGAGAAATGAACAAATGGCACACCAGATTAACGAATGTGAGTTCTAGTTTTTTTCTTTGTTTTTGATGGGGGGAGGGGAAGATGCTTAAATATAATCAGGTTAACTAAGAAAAACTTAGTTACTGATTTGAGGGAAAATTGAAATATCTGATGATAAGCATAAATTGAAACTTCTCTGCTTTCTCTTGATCTATATACTCTTAATAATAGTGGAATACTGACTGATATTTAGATATATTACATTTCATGCTTCTGCGCAAAATTTAGAAATAAAAATATATTTTGAAAAATAGATGGTCAAATGTTTTGAGAAATGATTTTTCTAAAATTAAAAAATAAAGGGTCCTTCACCCATAAATTCTGGCTGAGTGATCCCATCACAGAAGTCCAGCATAGCCTCCAATCCATGCTCAAAGTTTTATCAGGCTCTTCCCACAACCTTTCCCCTGAGTCCGTTTCCCTCCCCAACCTTATGACACTCCTCACGCCCACTTTCTATATGCTCTCCAAAATCCACAAACCCAACATTCCTGGATGCCGCATTGTAGCTTGGTTATTGTGCCCCAGAGAAAGAATTTCTGCCCTCATTGACCAACACCTCCAATCAACTACTGAAAATCTAGTGTCCCACATCAAAGATGCCAACCACTTCTTTCACTGGCTCTTCATCATCCCCACCTTTTTACTTCCTGGATCCCTACTCATCACTGTTAACACCACTTCCCAATACACCAATATCTCTTGTGTCCATGATCTTGCAACTATTGAACTTTACCTCTCCCAAAGCCCTTCAGACTCCAGACCCACTACCTCATTCTGCATACATCTTACTAAATATATTCTAATACACAACTGCTTCTCATTTGAAGGAAGGTATACAAACAAACCTGTGGCACAGCCATGGGCACCCGCATCACACCCTCCTATACAAACCTGTGCTATTACTAAAGCATGCTTAAAAGAAATTTTTAAATCTCTTACTCACCTGATTAATTGCAGCATTAGAGAAAACATGTATCCAACAGTTCTAAACGTGAGTGTAGTGAAACCATTGTATAAAAAAGGAAGTAAGGAAGAAGTCTCCAACTATAGACCAATATCATTAATTCCCACTTTTAGTAAGATATTCGAAAGCATTACCCTTTCTCAGCTAAGTGCCTTTTTCACAAAACATAAACTGCTTGTAGATTCACAGCATGGCTTTAGAAAAGAGCTAAGTACAACCACAGCAGTTACACAGTTCATCCATGAAGTTTACTGCCTGTTGGACCAGAAGATGCAGACTGCAGGTATATTTTTGGACCTGACAAGAGCATTTGATACGGTAAACCAAAGGGTACTTCTTAAAAATCTAAAATCTTATAGTATTGGGGATCAAGCTATGAATCTTCTAACCACATACCTGTTGAATCGTAAGCAAAGCACTAAATTGTCATACAAACCATATAATAAAATCATGAATGCCCAGTCCACCAGTGAACCTGTATTACAAGGTGTACCACAGGGCTCAATCGTTGGACCCTTTCTCTTCCTTATATATATTAACGACATTGCACAACCCATTAACTCCCATATTGTAAGCTATGCAGATGACACGTCAATCTTATTCCATGGGAGCGAATCTAAAGAGCTAGAATCTCTTGCTACTAGTGGTGTAACAGAAGTAACAAAATACTTCAATGATCAGGGACTCAAGGTGAATGTCACCAAATCTCAACTACTGACATTTAAAACAGGCAGTTCCGTTCACAACAATATGAATAGTGTGTGTAATATCTCTGTAACAGAAAATGGTAACTGTAAATACCTGGGTGTATATGTTGATGAAAATTTGTGGTGGACATACCAAATTAATTTTGTATGCAGAAAAGTCAGTAGTGCCATATACCTCCACAGCCAGCTCACAAAGATAGTTCCTAGCCAAGCACTGAAATTAGTATATTATGGAACACTTTACCCCTTTCTCAATTACAGAATTGAACTATGGGGCTGTGCAGCTGATGTACATTTAAAAACAATACTACTACTACAGAAAAGAGCAATAAGACTTATACATGGGAATGACACATAGAGATTCATGTTGTGAAGTGTTTGTGCAGCATGAATATCTGACAATATATTCTCTGTACATCTTCAAAATAGTTGTATTTTTTATAAGTCAACCAACAGAAGCTATCAAGGGCAGTGATGTACACGATCACAACACTAGAGCAAAGTGTAACTATTTCCGTAACAGAACAATGTTAAAAATGACTGATAGAAGTCCATATATCAGTGATTTGATTTGGTACAACAAGCTACCAAACTCTCTAAGAACGTACACGGGAAATGGTTTTAAAACAAAATTAAAATCTTTTCTAATAGAAAAATGTTTATATTCTTTGAATGAATTTTAAGATAGTGATTGTAACATGAGGCATTAGCATATCATTTGTAATGTGATAAATGTAAAAAATAGACACAAGAAGCAACAGCTACAGAATACAGTGTATTTTATAAGTATAAATATAACCATAGTATTAAGTCTGACATTTGCAAAAGCCATCATTACGATGGCTCCACGCAAAGAAAATGTAAATAAATAAGTAAAAATAAATAAATGCGCCACCTACAGGAAACATTCTTAGCCTTCCAAAACCTAACCCCTGGTCTGGTTCACGTTCACTGATGATATATTCATGATGTGGACTCAGGGCCAAGACACCCTGTCCTCATTCCTTCACCACCTCAACACCTTACACCTTCTCTCCCATCTGCTTCACCCACCCTCCTCAACCCAGCATGTCATCTTCCTGGACGTTGACCTCTCTAATGTCTCCATCTACAACTCTGTCCACATTAAATACACTAACCACCAACAGTACCTGCATTTTGACAGCATACCTGCTATGACAAGAACTCCTTTGTCCAGTACATGGTCTGTTCAAACATTCCGGAACATTTGCACGAATGGTGTGCTGGAGTGAAATGCGGTAGGCATCTCTGCATACACATGATTCATGTGTAACTGCCAGAAGTTTCATTGCTGTAGGTCTGTTAGTGTTGTGCTGAGTAGAATGTCGTTTCACATAGTTCGTGAATTCTGAGATGGCAGAGCTAGAGGTGCAATGCGTCAGCATTAAATTTTGAATGAAACTCAAGAAAACTTTACAGAGACAAGCCAAATGATGCAGGGAACCTATGTTGATGAGTGCTTAAGCTGTACTTGGTGTTACAAATGGTTCACATGATTGATAAATGGGCAGACAGAAGTTAAAGATGATCCTTGTTCAGGATGCGCTTCGATGTCTACCAACAATGCTCATGTCAGAAAACTTCAAATACGCAGACAGCACTTCACATGATCCAGCAAGAGGCATACTAAGACTGTCTCCAGAAGTGAAAATGGTTTTGGGAGTGGCTTATCAGTTGTGGAGGAGAGTATATTGAAGGAAATCATACACAATAAGTAAAAGGTAAGCATAGAAAAAACCTGTGGGCAAAGTTCCAGCATTTTTTGAAGACCATGTATGCTAAATGTCTCACAAAGGTGTTCAGAGACCAAGTCTGCAAATAGATTTTCCAAGCAATATTCACATAAACCCCCCAATCTTTCCAAAACCCCCAACAACCAGCTACATTGGAGCACTCTCTTCATCATCGAATACGACTCTGGACAGGAACAATTGAGTCACATCCTTCATCAAGGCTTTGATTATCTATCACAATGCTCTGAAATGAGGACATCAAAATTAAGATACTTACCACACCTCCTAAAGCGGTGTTCTGTTGCCCACCCAACCTCTACAGTGTCCTAGTCCATCCTTATGCCACAGCTAATTCCAGCCCCTTGCCACAGGGATCACGTCCCTGTGGAAGACCCAGGTGCAAGACCTGTCCAATCCACCCAACCAGTACTTCCTATTCCAGTCCTGTCACACACTTACCCTACCCAACCAGAGACTCACCACCTATGAAAGCAACCATGTCATACACCAGCTCTGCTGCACTCATTGCATGGCTTTTTATATTGGTATGACTACCAACCAGCAACCCACCAGGATGAATGGCAGACTGTGACCAAGAGCAATGTGCGCTATCCTGTTGCACAAGACATAGCTAAAAATAAAATATCTTAGTGACAAAACATGAATTATCTATGTTACATGGTACACATGCAGTATCTATGCAAAGGCATTTTGAATAATATACACAAAGGATTGTCTGAGGATGTGAGTCACAGTAGTTTGCGAAGCCATTTAGTCAGTATTCTTGTCAGACACACACGCTCTTACCTTCTTGTACATCAATCAGCCAGAACATTACGATGACCTACCTAAGAGCCAGTATGTCCACCTTTGACACAGATAACAGTGGTGATGTGCTGGTATGGAACCAATGAGACCTTGGTAGGTCACTGGAGAGAATTAGCACCACATCTGCACACACAAGTCACCTAATTCCTGTAAATTCCAGGGAGTGTGCGAAGAACTCTGACACCACATTCAATCACATCCCAGATGTGATTAGGTTCGGATCTGGCGATCTGGTGGGTGGGGGTGGTGGGGGGGGCGGATGGGGGGGGGGGGGGCAGCATATCAACTGGAACTCACCACTGTGTTCCTTGAACCACTCCATCACTCTCCTTGCCTAGTGACATGGAGCGTTATCTTGTTGAAAAATGCCACTGCCATCGGGAAACATGATCATCATGGAAGGGTGTATGTGGTCTGAAACCAATGTACAGTACTCGTTGGCCATTATGGTGTCTTGCATGCTCCATTGGACCCACGGATATCCATTTAAATGTTCCCCTGAGCATAATAGAACCACCACAAGCTTATCTCCATCCTGCAGTACAGGAATGAAGGTGATGTTCCCCTGAAAGACGATGGATTTGTGCCCTTCTGTCAGCATGAGGAAGAAAGGTACTGGGATTCGTCAGACCATGCAACACACTACAACTGCATTGACGTCCAGTGCCAATGTCCATGTGCCCAGTCAGTTGTAGTTGCTGATGTCATGGCATTAACATTGGCACATGCATGGGTCATTGACTATGGAGGCCCATTGTTAGGAGTTTTCAGTGCACTGTGTGTTCAGATGCACTTGTACTTTGCCCAGCATTAAAGTCTGACACTAGTTCCACCACAGTTCACTGCCAGTGTTGTTTTATGTTCTACCCATTCTACAATTGAATTGAATTGATTTGATTTGATTTTATCAGGGAAGCAAAAACAACATTGGTCAAGCACACTGCTGCTGGCACCAAAACAAGAGTTTATTTTGTGGTATCATTCCCTGTGTCTCTAGTAAAGCCAACTAATGCTCTTTAACAGTGCAAGGAGATCCTTTACCAGTGCTTTGCTAGACACAATTTCTTCAGGTTTGGTTGATCCGAATATCGAATGTGATGTGGTTTCCTCACCCTCACCACACACCCTGCATTTGGGGTCTTCTTCTATTATCCCCATTGTATGTAGACGTTTTTTGAAGTTCCCATGGTCTGTCAATAGTCTAACCATGAGTTTCATTTCTCTCCTGTTCAAGCTCAGGATTGAGAGAACACGGTTTCAGATCAATACTTTGCCATGTTTTCGCTTTTGGACCTTAGCCCTATATTCTACATGCAGTCTCCTTGTCCAGTCTCATAATGCCTCGGTGATTGTCAGAACAGGTTCTGGTCCAATAAATGGTGTCATTGCCCCTATCCTGGCCAACCTATTGGCTTGCTCATTACCACCAGTCCCTGAGTGACCAGGGATCCTCAATAGGTTTACCCTAATGCTCTCCCCTAGCTCCACAAGAACTTTGTGGCATTCTGCCACGATCTCTGATCTTGTTGCAGAGGCTGCCAATGTTTTCAGGGCTGCTCGACTGTTTGAATAAATGAAAATGCTACAATCTCTGTAGCACCTCCACAAATTCTCCTCCATGCACACACTGATAGCAGTTATTTCTGCTTGAAACACAGTGGCCATCTTCCTTACAGATATTGCACACACCAACCTTGGCTGCACTCTGTATACCCTGGGCCCAATGCCTTGGTCTGTTTTTGAAGCGTCAGTGAACCAGACTATGTCCCCCAATATGGCGTCGAAGTTTGTTCTCACAGAAAGGCTTGCTGAAGCAGCTGGGAGTTATTATATAGTCGGCCAGCATTTCCCCAACCATACCTATATCTACCTCACTCAGTATTTTTGTGTGAGATCCGTGACATCCCAGTACGTTCCAGTTTTTGCCAGTCTTTAACCTGTGTGCTCCAGCTGCTGCCTCCATTTTAGCCACAGGTGTAATGGGGGCATGTCCAGCACGGTTTCCATCCCAGCAGTTGGTGTGCTGCTAATTCAACCTGTAATTGTTAAGCAGGCCAGTCTCTGCACCTTAGCAAGTTTCTTGGCAGCTACCTGCTGTTCTACCTTTTTCCACCACACTGTAGCCCCGTGGTGTATATCCAGTACATACCCTTGTAGCTTAAGCCCCAGTCATTACCACAAGCTCTCCTGGTACTCATTAGAGTACCTTTCACCTTCGAACAGGTGCTCCTTATGTGAGGGGTCAACAATAGTCTCTCATCCATGGTTACCCCTAGATATTTCACTATCCCCTTAACTGGAAGAGTTTCATCGAGAAGCTTGAGATTCCAATATGTGTGTTGGATCTGCTTCCTCGTAAATGGCACTACAAAAGTCTTCTTAGGACTGACCCTTAGATCCTGTTTCCTGCACCAATTTTGCACAATTTTCAGTGCTCCTTGTGCCATAGCTCTGACGGTACTTGAAAATTTGTCAAGTATTACTATGACAAGATCATCTGCTTATCCCTGGCAAAAGTACTGTCTAGAGTTTAATTCTACAATGAGTTCGTTCACCACAAGGTTCCATGGAAGAAGGGACAGAAACCCTCCTTGTGGACAGCCTCTGGTGGTGATGATTACAATTTTTTCTTGCATCATGGTGGTTCCTACCTTTCTACCACTAAGCATGTCTTTAATCTACCTGTAAATGGTGGTCTGCAAGTCACACAATACTGCTGCCTTAACCATGGATTCGAAGCTCATGTTGCTAAAAGCCCCTTCAATGTCCAAGAAGATTCAGAGGGCTATTTCCTAAAAGTGTAGTGCTTTCTCTACCTTCCTAACAAGCTGGTGGAGTGCAGTTTCACATGATTTTCCTGGTTGGTATGCATGTTGATTTATGTGTAGAGAGACCCTAGTTAATGTCCTCTCCATAATATGCACACTGACCAGTTTTTCTAATGTTTTAAGAAGAAAGGAGAGCAGACTGATTGGTCTCATACCCTTGGCCCTGGTATGATCAATTCTCCCTGGCTTTGGAATGAAGAAAACCTTCACTGCCCTCCAGACATTACCTCCAGGCATTAGGAATGATTCGTGCTGCTAGGCTAACCCTAAGAAATCTGCATAGGAATCTTATTAAGTTCACTCCTTCTTGTTGCAGGAGCGCTGGAAAAATTCCATCTGGACCAGGTGACTTGAATGGTTGGAATGTTCCAACAGCCCATTGGATTTTACGATGGTCAACACACTCTCCCTATGACTATCTGAAAACTGATATCTCACAGGGATCTTATCCTCATCTATGTTGTCTGTCAGAGTACCTTGAGAAAAATAAGTCTTGAGGAGTAGTTCCGGTGTTTCACGTGCTGTTCTTATATACTCCCCATCCTCTTTCCTTAAAGTTCCTCCTGGATTAATTGGTATCTCATTGAGGATTTTGTGAAGTCTGGCCTGAGCAGCCGTACCCTCTACCTCCTCCCTATTTCTTACCTCAGCTTTTTCTGGATATGCTTATTCTGAGAAGTGGGAGGCTTAGATTCCTCACTTGTTCTGCTACTGCCTGCCCTAGATGTAGAAGGGGTTTGTTCACTCCCTTCACCCTGGGACAGTCTTTACTGGAGGTCTTGGGCTCGAGCCCTTTTAGTTCACTCTATTTTTGTTTAGGAACCCACTCTTTTCCTTCCTTTAGCTTTTGTTCTCTAAGAAGTTTCCTCCTCTGAGCCCCACAAAAGTCTTTGATCTGGTCCAACTTCTTAGTAAGCATTCCCACTACTTGAACAGGTCTGTCCCTCTGTTCAGCCAAGAGGCTGTTTTCCATCAGTTCCAGCCCTGATGTTTGGATGTCTGAGGTCTCAACTTGCTCTTTAGTATTACTATTTCCTTTCATATCCAGTTTGGTCCCACGAGGGTTGGGGATCTAATCGGTCCACACCACGGAAACCCCATGCAGTGAAAGGCTAATTACTCAGGGAGGTTGTCCAGTATCCCTGAGGCTCCGTTCATGACACATCTTTCCATGTGCGATGCACCCCTTGGCATGGATCACATCACACCTTGGGTTGGGTATTGAGGAGTTGGGAAAAGACAAGGAATGGAAGTGGGATGACAGGTCATTGTGGGATACACTTAGTCTGGTCCATCAGCCAAGACCTTACCGACTGTAGGTTCCCACAGCTGGCATAGCCCTCAGCTTCCTGCAAACACACAAGCCTCCCCACCTGCACAGACAGTGCTACTTCAAGGTGGTGTCCCCCGGGGAGGAGTCTATGATGTCTGACATATGTAATGACGCGTCGCAACCCAACACCATAATGTCTGGATGTGTTGAAGACACTCCCCACAGCACTATTCGAACACATGACAGGTCATGCAGTTTCCAAAAATGCTCATGCTGAGACTCCAAGCCACCACAGTCTTTCCCTTGGTCAAACTCAGATTGTGTACTTTCCCCATTCTACATGTGGACAGTGCACTCACCGGTACTACATGGACTGTGCGTGTGTCTGACTAATAGTCATTCTTGCCAGGTGATGCTGCTATTGCCTGAATGGGTTTATATGGATAACAGGTCAGTGGTTATAATGTTTTGATTGATCAGTGTAGTTATGAGTTGTTCGCTGTTCAAGTATTGTAAGATCACTGGTCAAGGACCAGGATGACAGAGAGTTTTGCTGTGTGTTACAGTAATTTACCACATTTGTATTTCACATTTTATTATAATATAAGCACATAACCTCAATGGCATATTCATAAATGTAAACTTGAATTCATTTGTTTGTTGAGAGATGTATTGGTATACACAAATTTCACTTTTACTGCATTTTGAGAAGTGTGAAATTGCAAAACTTATGTGAATAATTTATGGAAAATCATGGAGGAGCTGAAATGCAAGTCTAGTATTGACCCATGGTGTATACACTTTCAGCATATCATTTCAAAAGAATGTCTTACAGATACAATGCATGCATGTTATTTAAACATCCTTCTAGGAGATTAACCATGTGGGTTTTTTAGTTGAGTGTTCAGCAATCTGGGAGAAAACATACAAATGCAGGTACTTTCCACTTGAAGGTTGCAGCACTGCAGATGTTTGGGAAAAGTGTGAGTGCCTGGCAGACAGAACAGGCAGCTGAAGCAGACTGTAAGGAATTTAGGTCACAGCTGCAGTTCACAACAAATGAAAGCTTACTTTGCAGATCAACAAAATGCAGACCATGTATCGTGGTCCCATTGTTGCTAAGGAATGAAGTGTTACAACAAGCACATGACCATGTTTTGTCAAGTCATGTGGGTCAAAGAGCAACTGATAGCACAGTGGCTGAAAAGTTTTGGTGGTGTACAAGAAAATGAGATGTTGAACTGCATTCCATGTGTCCAGCAGGCAGATTTCAGTCATAAAAAGATATCTCTCCAAAGGTTGCCTGAACTGTGTAAACCCTTTGAAATGATACAGCTTGATATTTTGGGTCCATTCAACAGAACTCCAACTCGTAATAAATACATATTAACCCTTTCACTATGATGAACTTCTGTAGAAGTCAGGAGTGAATGTGCTTCTCAGCCAGTGGACTGCTGCAGCAGTCAAGTGTGGTCCCTGCCGCCCAGCTGGTGGACTGCTGTAGCAGTTCCGGCTCGCGTCATATTTCTCTCCTTCACTATGCTTGAATTGTGTGGAAGTTTGACTTGGGCACCATCCAGTGGCTTTGTTCAAAGTCTGTAGCTGACAACAAAGTCACTAGATGCCAATGGCATTCAGTTTCAAAGCATTGGTTTTGTTTGAGTTGCCTGCTCATTTCCCACCTTGTTTCTAATTTGAAGTGGCGTGTTGTTAACCTCAGTTAGTTTCTACTAGAAGTGATATGGTAGATAAGTCATTCACGGTGGAGGAAGCTCTTTCTCTCATACTGGGTAGTGACTTTGAAGATGAAAGCAAATCATCGTCCGAATTTGACAACGAAAATGAAACACCTATTGTAGCTGCTTCTACATCAGGTACACGTGCTACTCCAGCTGTTCCACTGACGTCCCCAGATTTGGGTTTGTGCACAGAAGATGAATCTACAGGCATCAGAACTGCCGAGCAAGACAAAAATAAAGTGGAAAAATGACAACTTGAATTCGAATAAACATGCATTTGACACAGCTACTTATGGACTGAAAGGTACCGTAAACAATGACAATATGCTCAGTTTCTTTCAGTTGTTCTTTAGCATGGATATCATA
This sequence comes from Schistocerca serialis cubense, assembly GCF_023864345.2. Lineage (NCBI taxonomy): Eukaryota > Metazoa > Arthropoda > Insecta > Orthoptera > Acrididae > Schistocerca > Schistocerca serialis. The sequence goes on along the minus strand of NC_064639.1, from coordinate 454,551,341 downwards.
AACATTTTGTGTGTGTGGAAACTAACAGATACTTTTCTCAAATGGTCAAATGGTGGCTACTGGTCACGTTCCAGAAAGGATTCAGAGAGTATGGAGTGATGTGAATGTAAATGATATTTACATCTTCATTGCCACTATGTTTGTCATGACAAGAGTAGAGAAATTGAGCCTGTCTCAATATTGGTCTGAGAATCCAGTTATTCATACAACAATGTTTTCTAAACTGCTACCTAGAGACCGATTTCAACATATCTTGCTGTTTTTACATTTCGCCAATAACAAAAAGCCTCATGACAATGACTGTTTGTACAAGCTATGGCCAGTAACTGACCACTTTAGAAAACAATGTAAGTAACATTTCTATCCTTATGAAAAGTTATGCGTGGATGAAAGTCTTCTATTATTCAAATGCAGGCTAAAAATCAAGCAATACATATCTGCTAAATGTAGCCATTATGGGATTTATTTATTTATTTTATTTTAGATTTTATTGTTTACTGTGGCCCACATATATGTTGAAAACTCTGATCTCAGAAAATGTTGTAGCTACATTGGTAGAGCCATATTTACAGAATGGACAAACCCTGTAGTGTGACAATTGGTATACAAATCCTGCCCTGTTTTGTTGGTTGTATAACTGGGCAATAAATGCTTGTGGTACAGTCAGGCACACAAGAAAATATGTGCCTAACATACCTAAGAAACTAAAGAAAGGAGAGCTTACTGGTACTTTCCATTCTGCATCGGTATTTCTGTTGGCACTAAAATGGCATGACAAAAAACATGTATGTATGCTTTTGACAGTCCACTTTGCAGAAATGGTGGAAATATCAAAGATGGAGTGTCCAACAGGCTTGAAGCAATTGAAACCTTCAGTAGTATTAGACTACAATAAATCAATGGGATCTGTCAGTAAAAGTAACTGGTAATAAAGACCATGGAAAGCATCAGAAAATCCACTATTTTGGTATCACAAGCTGTTTATTCAGATCATGGACATGTCCCTTTTCAATGCTTATTGCTTATATAAGACATTTGTATGAAAATTAGCTACACTAACTTTCAAATGGGAGTCATCCAGGGAGTCCTGGAAAAATATAAAGTAGAAAAAAGAAGATACAGCGGAGGAAAAAGATCAGAACATCTTTCGAGACTGACAGGAGGGCCTGATGAGTGGAGCAGCTACAGAACTTGCGTTGTCTGTAGAGCGCAGAAGAAGTGGAAGCAGAGTAAAACGTGTTGTAAGGAATGGAATACAACACTTTGCACCTTTCCCTGCTTTGTGATTTACCATATACAAGAGACTTTTTGAAATGTAACACAGTGCAATGATATTCTTGTAATGTAATCCTACTGAAATGTATTGTAAATCAACTGAAAATAAATGTTACTGAACAAGTGAAAACAAAAATAATATTCAATAGGCCTATACATTTAAGTAATAAAGCACCCATCCCACCAGAGGTGAATCTGAAACATTGATCTTATAGAATGTACGAAAAAATTACACAAATTATCTGAAAGATCAAAGAAAATCGTCTTTATTCAAAATGAATATTAAAAGCATGTGTGATCTGTATAAATACTTTCCCGAATAAATATATAATATAAAGTGTGATAATTGTGATAACAGTACGAGTTTGAAAGGAGGACAGAGTAAAAAATGCACTGTACAGGGGCACGGCTGGGTGGGACTGGCACTTGTCCATAGTGCACAATGCAACATTCATGGCGCCGGCATAATAGGGTTAACATTCATTGACCATTTTTCGATGTTTATATGTATGACAGCAATTCCCGACTGGCAAGCTGCTATGGCATATTAGAGAATAATTAGATTCTTAAATCTGGTATTCATAAACCTTACTAACTGATCAGGGTACTAATTTTTAATCTGATTTGATGAAATACCTATGCCTTTTACTTCATGTTCGCAAGGTACAGACAAGCCTATTTCATCTGCAAGCAAACAGCTGTATAGAACATGTTCAGCAAACATTATTGAAGATGGTGAATTACTACATCAAGTGTCAAAACATAGTCTTGGATACATACCTTATTCATGTTGTCAGTGCATACAATTCTAAAGTCCGTACTAGTACTGGCCTCTCGCCAAATGAGGTGGTCTATGGAAGAAAATTGCCATGTCTTTTTGATGTACTAAAACCAAACACTGACAGAAAAAGAGGGCAGGATGATAGGAAATGTGTGAAGACATCAGGGAATAAGTTCCATGGTACCAGAGAGAAAATAGATGGTAAAAATTGTAGAGGCAGATAGGAACTGGAATATATGCAACATACGAGGTGCGGCTAGAAAAAAACCAGACTGATGCTGGAAAAAACATTTATTTACAATTATTTACAATTTCATATTATCTCCTTCAATGTACTCTCCTCCTCGGTCTCTACACCGCTCCATACGAATTTTCCACTGTTCATAGCAATGCTGCAGATCATTTTCGGTAAGTCCATACATTACTTCCGTCGCTTTTTCTTTTACTGCTTCAACAGTCTCAAATCTAGTTCCTTTCAAAGCTGACTTGACTTTAGGGAAAAGAAAAAAGTCACAGGGGACCAAATCAGGTGAGTAGGGTGGATGATCTAAGATGGGAATCTTGTCTTTTGCCAAAAACGTCTTCACTGACAACGCACTGTGAGCTGGGGCATTGTCTTGGTGAAGGATCCATGACTTTTTTCTCCACAAATCGTTCCGTTTTCTCCGTACTCGCTCACGTAGGGTAGCCAGGAAGCTAATGTAGTAATGCTGATTCACTGTTTGTCCCTCTGGTACCCAATCAATGTGCACAATCCCTTTGATGTCAAAAAAAAAAAAAAAAAACAATCATCATTGCCTTGAATTTCGATTTTGACATTCGTGCTTTTTTTTTGTCGTGGAGAACCAGGAGTTTTCCAATGCATCGATTGGCGTTTAGTTTCGGGATCGTAAGTAAAAAACCACGATTCATCGCAAGTAATAACATTTTGTAAGAAGGTGAGATCACTTTCAATGTTTTTCAGGATGACAGAACAAATCATTCTTCGGCGTTCCTTCTGTTCAATTGTGAGACACTTTGGAACCATTTTTGAACACACTTTGTTCATGTGGAAACTTTCATGAAGAATCTGCCTAACACTTTCCTTGTCAACTCCTGTTAACTCAGACACTGCTCTGATTGTTAAACGGCGATCTTGTCGAACAAGTTTACCGATTTTTTCAATGTTTGCATCAGTTTTTGCTGACAATGGTCTGCCAGTGCGAGTGTCATCACTGGTGTCTTCGCGGCCATCTTTAAATCGTTTAAACCACTCAAACACTTGTGTTCGCGATAAAAAATCATCGCCGTACACTTGTTGTAACATTACAAACGTTTCACTTGCAGATTTTCCTAGTTTGAAACAAAATTTGATGTTAACACGCTGTTCTTTCTGTACACTCAACATTTTCCGATGCACAGACAAAACGTCAACAACTTAAAACAGACGCCACGGGCAGACTGAGTGCAGGAGGCAGATGAAACTCGAGCAGTAGGCGGAGCGTGAGTCACGTGACAGGCCACGCGACTTTCAGCCTTATTGCATTCGTTTTATTGTTTCACCAGTACTAGTCCGTTTTTTTTTTAGCCACACCTCGTATAATTGAGGACATAAGGTGCAACTGCTACTCTGAGAGGAAGAGGTTGGCCAGAAGATGAATTTGAGGGGAGCTGCATTGTACCAGTCAGAAAAAAATTGAAAATTGGAAATCTATGTGAAATCATTGTACTTTAAATTTTATTTATTGATTTGATGCTACTTAATACTTTATACATGTAAATTTGTAAAAATCACAAACATGTCAATTATAATCAAAATAGTCAGAGAAAACACTTATATTGATCAATATGAAAACAGGTAAATCCTAAAATAATAATATTCTCTTCCTTACAGTCTCTCCGACATTTTTTGCATTTATTGTGCGAAAGGAATGCACTCAGGGCACACAAAACCTCTTTTTCAAGTTAACATTCTTCAGAGCCCAAGGAGAGGCTAATTAACAAACAAAGCTCACACTTCATAGTGAAGGGTCTGATGCTACACTTTCCAAAGAGAAGATGGTAACTGATATAATACGATATGTCTCACTGCAATCAGCCATGTAATGCAACAATTAACTAAATAAGAAGTTTTGCGGAATCATGGGAAACCACTTCTAGAAGTGTATGAGAATTATGTAATGAATAAAGCTCTAAAGCTCTGTACTCCAGGTTCCAGGGGCCAAGGGGAACACAGGCCCCCCTCTACCCCCTCCTCATCGCCTTGTGAATGCTAAACAGTATTCACCTGTTATAAGGGAAGAGTCTCATTTTTCAGAGGCTGTTTATAGTACTTTCCATTTCTATTGCTCTCAAACAAGCTGCTTCAAACAACCTCTTAATAAAAAATGAAGCTACTACTTGACTTGGGTTATTTCGAAGGCTGTTCCTATTTCTCGAGGATAATACGTTTCAAATAGTCTCATAAACTCTACACAAGAGGCTGCATTTTATGCGTGGAATGGGTGATAAACAAATGATATGTACATGGTTTTCTCTTCCTTTGTCTATCATGTGATATAATGCTAATCAAGTATTAGCACAACAGAAGCATCACCACTTAGCTTCACAAAGATCACAAAATTGTGCTGCTTTCTTAGTAAAAATGTAAGTCTGAATGCAGTTACTGCTAGCATGGCAGGCTGAATTTATCCAAGCTCGAGGCAGCGTGTCCTAATATGTCACATATTAGGATACCCATGCTATCACATATTAGGAACAAGCCATTGTACATCAGAAACTTTGCCTCATAGTTATGCTGCTCGGTTTGACGGATGATTCTTCATAGCAAATGAAAGAGTACTTTGTGAAGAATATAATCATACGAATATTATTCCGACAGCTATTCTACTTCACATATTACAGCTCTAGAGACACACACGCTCAAAAAACTTTAAATTCAACACTTTTTAATCGAGTGTTCTCGACAATGTCCAGCTCTTTAAAGGTCTTACTGCCACTGCTCAGGCACCATGAGAACTACTTCCTGATACTTCCCAATGGAGTTGAGCACTTACTCTAGTCACTATATAGCTGTCCCACATTAGCCAGCTCTCCCATAATAGACATCTTCCAACTTTATTAAAAATGTGGGCCTCGGAAGAAATTTTTGCAATTTGGGAGGGTGGCGGGGGGCGAAGTTTCAAAACTTGCCAGGTTTTATACAGTGATTCAGTCAGTTTGAAATTGTGTTACAATGTGACAAGAAGTGTACTGAACATATTGTATGTCAGGCACCAATGACCTACCAGTCATCCATTGTTGGACCACGAGGGAGGACATCAAACAGAAAAGCTGCTTCAGAGTCCCTGAAGACAGTCGCCACAATTTTACCTGCTAAGACTGCAGCTTTGAAATTTTTCTTTGCAGGAATGGTTGTGTGGTGCCATTCGATATATTGCAGTTCTGTTTCTGGGTTGAAGTGACAAACTAACGTTTCATCACCTGTGACGATGTTCGACAAGCAATTGTCACTATCAGCGTTGTAATACGCAATCAATTGTGCACAGATGGTCTTTTGTAGCTCTTTGTGGTCTTCTGTTAGTTGGTGAGGGACCCAGCAGACACACACCTTGGAGTACCACAACTGGAGGACGTTTGTGTCAGCACTACAAACAGAGATGCCCAGTTGTGCAGCGAGGTGCTTTACTGTAACCCATTAGTCACCTCAAATGAGAATGTCCTCACATTCCAACACAGCTGTGTACGGCCAGCAGGCTTGCAGGAAATCAGATAGGTTTGCACGACCTTGTTGGTGATAAGTCAGCCGGTCCGGGAGCAGCAACCAGCAGGGACACAAGCAGCAATAGGAAAGCAACCGATTATGTAATTTTTACGAACTCCTAACCAGGAGCTAATTGTATAGTTTTATCTGTGTGCTTTGGTAGTTTAGTTTCTCGGGTTTCTGCACGTTAGTTTAATATATAATAGAGATTGTTCTCGCCGTTTCGTTTGTGTCGGAGAGTAAACTGATGTTGTGGCATATCTCTGCTTATTAATCTAATTTATTAGACACAATTCTTGTGTTTTCGTCAGAAACTACAGTAGAGTTCTGCAGCTTGTGTCGATAGTCCATTTGTCTGTGTAGTGCAGTTTTCCACAGTCTTTAGTGCTGTGTGCAGATGCGAACTAAGATGGTGACACTTTTCTCTCAGCTCCAGGCTGTGATACCTTCGGCTATAGAGCTTGAAGCTGCAGTGGATGAGTATCACTGTTGCGGGCCAGCTGTGGGGTTCCAATGGACGTACAGCACATCTGAGTCCCTCGATCAGTCCGTACCAGTTGCTAGACCAGTTACTGAACCCTCACCTGTGGTCGAGTGGGAGGTCGCCTTGGGGCTTGGCAGGTGGCAACCAGGGAGCCAAATGTAAGGCTTCCCCCATTAGTCTGACAAACAGGTTCCAGGTGCTGTCTGTGGCTGACAGTGTTGCTCAGCCAGATACAGTCGCCTTGCCTGTTTCAGAGGAGACCTCTCTGCCTGCAAGACCCCAGCAGTCACAGAGGATTGGATTATTGGTAACTGGGAGCTTTGATGTTAGGCGCATTATGGGGCCCCTTAGGGACATGGCTGCCAAGGAGGGGAAGAAAGCCAATGTGTGCTCCATATGCACACCAGATGGAGTCATTCTGGACATGCAACGGGTCCTTTTGGAACCCATGAAGAGCACAGGGTGCAGCCAACTGCAGGTGGTGGCTCACTTCGGTACCAAAGATGTATGTCACTTTGGATTGCAGCTAACAGAAGTGGTAAAGGCTGCCAGTCTTGCTTGCGAAATGAAAGCACAGCTCACCATTTACAAAATAGCCGACAGGACCAATTGTGGACTTCTGACACAGAGCTGAGTGGAGGGTCTGGATGAGACACTCATGTGGCTCTGCTACTGTGTAGGCTGCAGATTCCTCGACATGCACTATATTGGGTATCAGGTTCCGCTGAATAGGTCAGGAGTCCATTAGACACAGAAGGCAGCTACACAGGTAGCAAGGGCTGTGTGGTGTGGACTGGGTGGTTTTTTAAGTTAGAAGGTCTCGGGGAAAACACAAAAAGGGCTTCCATCTCAAAGGGCGCCGACCGAAAACAGGAAGTTTTTGCGAAATTTTTGTGAAGAACCTAACGGTGTTCCGAAAGGATAGGCTAAACACAGGTGGCGGTGGCGTGTTTGTTGCTTTCAGAATTAGTTTACCTTATCATGAAATTAAAGTAGATATTTCCTGTGAGTAGGTATGGGCAGAGGTCGTTCTTGGCAACCGGAATGAAATAATAATTGGATCCTTTTACCGACCTCCCAATTCAGATGATACAATTGCTGGAAGGTTCAAAGATAATTTGAGTATAATTTCAAACACGTACCAAATTCCAACAATTATAGTTGGTGGTGACTTTAATTTATCCTCGATAAGTTGGCGATAATACATGTTTAAATCCGGAGGTACGCATAAAACGTCATCCAAAATTGTGCTAAATGCAATCTCTTAAAATTATTTCGAGCTGTTGGTGCATGACCCCAAGGCAATTGTAAACGTTTGTGAAAACACACTTGACCTCTTAGCGACAAATAATCCTGAGCTAATAACGAGTATCAAAACGGAAACAGGTATTAGTGAACACAGGGTTATCGTAGCGAGATTGAATATTGTAACCCCCAAATCCTCGAAACGTAAACAAAAATTATACCTATTCAAAAAAGCAGATAAAAATTCATTGACGCCTTCCTGAGACACAATCTCAACTTCTTCCATATTAACAATGTAAATGTACAACAGATGTGGCTTGAATCGAAGAAATTGCATCGACAGCGACTGATAGATTTACATCAAATAAATTAACAAACGACGGAGTTGATCTGCCTTGGTACATAAAATGGGTGAGAGCAATGTTGTAGAAATAACGTAACAAGAATATCAAATTCAAACGAACGCAAAACCTCCGAGATTGGCGATGTTTTACAGAAACTCTAAATTTAGCGCGGACTTCAATGCACGATGCTTTTGTGTCACCTGTAACCCATTGTTTGCTTGCAGAACTTCACATAAAATCGTGTTTACTGAATCTTACGTTGGTACTAAGTTATGTCATGTCCTGGGAGCAGTTGCCGGAATTAGCACACAAGCATGCCAGAGTGGCGACATTCTGCAGCTCGACAAAGGCTGCACATGGAAGTGCTAGACCAAGCTAGAGAATATGCTGGAGACTATTTTGGTAAGTTCTGTAAATCTTCACATTCTCCACAACTGCAGGACTGCGCAGAAACCAATGCCACGCAAAGGGAGAGGCGTACCTTGACAGCTTAACAACCAAAAAAAGCCAAGTAATATTGTCATTGCTAAACCCACGATATTTCTCGCCGCACTTGACATTACTAAATCTACGGTGTAGCACAATCATAGATTCTAGGAGTGCTTGAGAATTGTGTAATGGATAAAAAATTTACACCACAGATTCCAGGAGGAGGGAAGTGCCCCGTTTTGCGTTCTCTGCCCTGCCCCACCCCCTTTCCTATCCTATCCATGCGGACGTCTATGGTCCAAAATAATTTTCAGTGGGTAAATTAAAAGCAGCATTAAATCAGAACAGAAATAGTCATTTTCTCAAATTTAATTATAATTGCAATGAGGCTAGGCGTAGTGCATTCCTCATTTGTCGTCATTAGTTTCATACCCGCAGACTGCTGAAATTGATTTCTATTTTACTGGAAAATCAGAATGAGTTATTCATTATTTCTGTTAGACAGCCATATTCTATGCTTATCCTGTCAACTGGAATGTCATGCACTTTCGTGTCCGCTAACCTCTTTCGAATCGTTATACATGTCCAGCTTAGTTTTAATACATACTGTTTGACAGGATTTGAACGTCTTATTCAGATCCGTTCCGCGAATAGTTAACTTATTTTTCCAACATATTTGTAATTATTTAGAGATCAAACTTAATGAGCTCATTATTAAACATTTATTCTCTCTCACTCAGTTTCATCTTAATGATATTCCCTGCTGCGTCTGCTTTCCCGTTCTGTCTGCAACTTCCGTGAATAGTTTCGTGCATACAGACAAAACTTTCTCTTGAGCAACTTAATGTGTATCTGAATGCGTTCGAAACTGAGAGTAACAGGGAATTTTAGTGTTCGCAAATAAAAGAGCAAAACTAGTGTTGTTGAGCTTGGCGCTTACGTTTGAGTGCATAATTTGAAAAAAAAAAAAAAAAAAAAGAGAAAGTATATCGTTATCAGTTTCATCCGCACCACAGAATTCAAAATTAACCGGTTAGTTACGCTTCTGCGTAAAAGATAAAAGTTGTTCTAGACCTCTCTAAAATGAGTTATCACCCAAAATAATAATATTCTCTCACTTCTATAAAACTAATGTCCTTAAAATAACTTGGATAAATTTTGTTTAAAATCGTGTGAGTTTTTATTAGCTCGTCCTATAATAGTTCTCTTAAAGACTCCAAACAAGGTTCAGCAGTCTTGTACTCATCAAGACAAGAAAAACTACTACAGAATGGCCGTTAACACGTACCAAGATAGGGGCATTAAAACCGTTGGCCAGATGGCAGAACCTAACTCTTGATTCAACGACTGACGACTAGGCACTTTGACTGTGAACTACGACGCTAACATGTCCTTCGTACCGAGCGAGGTGGTGCAGTGGCTAGCGCACTGGACTCGCATTCGGGAAGACGACGGTTGAAACCCGCGTCCGGCCACCCTGATTTAGGTTTTCCGTGATTTCCCTAAATCGCCTCAGGCAAATGCCGGGATGGTTTCTTTGTTAAGTGCACGGCCGACTTCCTTCCCCATTCTTCCCTAATCTGATGGGACCGATGGCCTCGCTGTTTGGTCTCCTTCCCACAAATCGACCATCAAACCAACGTCCTTTAGACCGCATCTGATGCAGCTAGTCAAATCACTACATACTGTATTTCGCGATCGCTGTCGACATCTCATACATAATGTGTATAATGTCTAACTAAGTTTCAAAACTTGCCAGGTTTTATACAGTGATTCAGTGAGTTTGAAATTGTGTTACAATGTGACAAGAAGTGTACTGAACATATTGTATGTCAGGCACCAATGACCTACCAATCATCCATTGTTGGACCACGAGGGAGGACATCAAACAGAAAAGCTGCTTCAGAGTCCCTGAAGACAGTCGCCACAATTTTACCTGCTAAGACTGCAGCTTTGAAATTTTTCTTTGCCGGAATGGTTGTGTGGTGCCATTCGATATATTGCAGTTCTGTTTCTGGATTGAAGTGACAAACTAACGTTTCATCACCTGTGACGATGTTCGACAAGCAATTGTCACTATCAGCGTTGTAATACGCAATCAATTGTGCACAGATGATCTTTTGTAGCTCTTTGTGGTCTTCTGTTAGTTGGTGAGGGACCCAGCAGACACACACCTTGGAGTACCACAACTGGAGGACGATTGTGTCAGCACTACAAACAGAGATGCCCAGGTGTGCAATGAGGTGCTTTACTGTAACCCATTAGTCACCTCAAATGAGAATGTCCTCACATTCCAACACAGCTGTGTACAGCCAGCAGGCTTGCAGGAAATCAGATAGGTTTGCACGACCTTGTTGGTGATAAGTCAGCCGGTCAGGGAGCAGCAACCAGCAGGGACACAAGCAGCAATAGGGAAGCAACCGATTATGTAATTTTTACGAGCTCCTAACCAGGAGCTAATTGTATAGTTTTATCTGTGTGCTTTGGTAGTTTAGTTTCTCGGGTTTCTGCACGTTAGTTTAATATATAATAGAGATTGTTCTCGCCGTTTCGTTTGCGTCGGAGAGTAAACTGATGTTGTGGCATATCTCTGCTTATTAATCTAATTTATTAGACACAGTTCTTGTGTTTTTGTCAGAATCTACAGTAGAGTTCTGCAGCTTGTGTCGATAGTCCATTTGTCTGTGTAGTGTAGTTTTCCACAGTCTTTAGTGCTGTGTGCAGATGCGAACTAAGATGGTGACACTTTCCTCTCAGCTCCAGGCTGTGATACCTTCGGCTATAGAGCTTGAAGCTGCAGTGGATGAGTATCACTGTTGCGGGCCAGCTGTGGGATTCCAATGGACGTACAGCACGTCTGAGTCCCTCGATCAGTCCGTACCAGTTGCTAGACCAGTTACTGAACCCTCACCCGTGGTCGAGTGGGAGGTCGCCTTGGGGCTTGGCAGGTGGCAACCAGGGAGCCAAATGTAAGGCTTCCCTCATTAGTCTGACAAACAGGTTCCAGGTGCTGTCTGTGGCTGACAGTGTCGCTCAGCCAGATACAGTCGCCTTGCCTGTTTCAGAGGAGATCTCTCTGCCTGCAAGATCCCAGCAGTCACAGAGGATTGGATTATTGGTAACTGGGAGCTTTGATGTTAGGCGCATTATGGGGCCCCTTAGGGACATGGCTGCCAAGGAGGGGTAGAAAGCCAATGTGTGCTCCATATGCACACCAGATGGAGTCATTCTGGACATGGAATGGGTCCTTTTGGAACCCATGAAGAGCACAGGGTGCAGCCAACTGCAGGTGGTGGCTCACTTCGGTACCAAAGATGTATGTCACTTTGGATTGCAGCTAACAGAAGTGGTAAAGGCTGCCAGTCTTGCTTGCGAAATGAAAGCACAGCTCACCATTTACAAAATAGCCGACAGGACCAATTGTGGACTTCTGACACAGAGCTGAGTGGAGGGTCTGGATGAGACACTCATGTGGCTCTGCTACTGTGTAGGCTGCAGATTCCTCGACATGCACCATATTGGGTATCAGGTTCCGCTGAATAGGTCAGGAGTCCATTAGACACAGAAGGCAGCTACACAGGTAGCAAGGGCTGTGTGGTGTGGACTGGGTGGTTTTTTAAGTTAGAAGGTCTCGGGGAAAACACAAAAAGGGCTTCCATCTCAAAGGGCGCCGACCGAAAACAGGAAGTTTTTGCGAAATTTTTGTGAAGAACCTAACGGTGTTCCGAAAGGATAGGCTAAACACAGGTGGCGGTGGCGTGTTTGTTGCTTTCAGAATTAGTTTACCTTATCATGAAATTAAAGTAGATATTTCCTGTGAGTAGGTATGGGCAGAGGTCGTTCTTGGCAACCGGAATAAAATAATAATTGGATCCTTTTACCGACCTCCCAATTCAGATGATACAATTGCTGGAAGGTTCAAAGATAATTTGAGTATAATTTCAAACACGTACCAAATTCCAAAAATTATAGTTGGTGGTGACTTTAATTTATCCTCGATAAGTTGGCGATAATACATGTTCAAATCCGGAGGTACGCATAAAACGTCATCCAAAATTGTGCTAAATGCAATCTCCTAAAATTATTTCGAGCTGTTGGTGCATGACCCCACGGCAATTGTAAACGTTTGTGAAAACACTCTTGACCTCTTAGCGACAAATAATCCTGAGCTAATAACGAGTATCAAAACGGAAACAGGTATTAGTGAACACAGGGTTATCGTAGCGAGATTGAATATTGTAACCCCCAAATCCTCCAAAAGTAAACAAAAATTATACCTATTCAAAAAAGCAGATAAAAATTCATTTGACGCCTTCCTGAGACACAATCTCAACTTCTTCCATATTAACAATGTAAGTGTACAACAGATGTGGCTTGAATCGAAGAAATTGCATCGACAGCGACTGACAGATTTACATCAAATAAATTAACAAACGACGGAGTTGATCTGCCTTGGTACATAAAATGGGTGAGAACAATGTTGTAGAAATAACGAAACAAGAATATCAAATTCAAACGAACGCAAAACCTCCGAGATTGGCGATGTTTTACAGAAACTCTAAATTTAGCGCGGACTTCAATGCACGATGCTTTTGTGTCACCTGTAACCCATTGTTTGCTTGCAGAACTTCACATAAAATCGTGTTTACTGAATCTTACGTTGGTACTAAGTTACGTCATGTCCTGGGAGCAGTTGCCGGAATTAGCACACAAGCATGCCGGAGTGGCGACATTCTGCAGCTCGACAAAGGCTGCACATGGAAGTGCTAGACCAAGCTAGAGAATATGCTGGAGACTATTTTGGTAAGTTCTGTAAATCTTCACATTCTCCACAACTGCAGGACTGCGCAGAAACCAATGCCACGCAAAGGGAGAGGCGTACCTTGACAGCTTAACAACCAAAAAAAGCCAAGTAATATTGTCATTGCTAAACCCACGATATTTCTCGCCGCACTTGACATTACTAAATCTACGGTGTAGCACAATCATAGATTCTAGGAGTGCTTGAGAATTGTGTAATGGATAAAAAATTTACACCACAGATTCCAGGAGGAGGGAAGTGCCCCGTTTTGCGCTCTCTGCCCTGCCCCACCCCCTTTCCTATCCTATCCTTGCGGACATCTATGGTCGAAAATAATTTTCAGTGGGTAAATTACAAGCAGCATTAAATCAGAACAGAAATAGTCATTTTCTCAAATTTAATTATAATTGCAATGAGGCTAGGCGTAGTGCATTCCGTCATTTGTCGTCATTAGTTTCATACCCGCAGACTGCTGAAATTGATTTCTATTTTACTGGAAAATCAGAATGAGTTATTCATTATTTCTGTTAGACAGCCATATTCTATGCTTATCCTGTCAACTGGAATGTCATGCACTTTCGTGTCCGCTAACCTCTTTCGAATCGTTATACATGTCCAGCTTAGTTTTAATACATACTGTTTGACAGGATTTGAACGTCTTATTCAGATCCGTTCCGCGAATAGTTAACTTATTTTTCCAACATATTTGTAATTATTTAGAGATCAAACTTAATGAGCTTATTATTAAACATTTATTCTCTCTCACTCAGTTTCATCTTAATGATATTCCCTGCTGCGTCTGCTTTCCCGTTCTGTCTGCAACTTCCGTGAATAGTTTCGTGCATACAGACAAAACTTTCTCTTGAGCAACTTAATGTGTATCTGAATGCGTTCGAAACTGAGAGTAACAGGGAATTTTAGTGTTCGCAAATAAAAGAGCAAAACTAGTGTTGTTGAGCTTGGCGCTTACGTTTGAGTGCATAATTTGAAAAAAAAAAAAAAAAAAGAGAAAGTATATCGTTATCAGTTTCATCCGCACCACAGAATTCAAAATTAACCGGTTAGTTACGCTTCTGCGTAAAAGATAAAAGTTGTTCTAGACCTCTCTAAAATGAGTTATCACCCAAAATAATAATATTCTCTCACTTCTATAAAACTAATGTCCTTAAAATAACTTGGATAAATTTTGTTTAAAATCGTGTGAGTTTTTATTAGCTCGTCCTATAATAGTTCTCTTAAAGACTCCAAACAAGGTTCAGCAGTCTTGTACTCATCAAGACAAGAAAAACTACTACAGAATGGCCGTTAACACGTACCAAGATAGGGGCATTAAAACCGTTGGCCAGATGGCAGAACCTAACTCTTGATTCAACGACTGACGACTAGGCACTTTGACTGTGAACTACGACGCTAACATGTCCTTCGTACCGAGCGAGGTGGTGCAGTGGCTAGCGCACTGGACTCGCATTCGGGAAGACGACGGTTGAAACCCGCGTCCGGCCACCCTGATTTAGGTTTTCCGTGATTTCCCTAAATCGCCTCAGGCAAATGCCGGGATGGTTTCTTTGTTAAGTGCACGGCCGACTTCCTTCCCCATTCTTCCCTAATCTGATGGGACCGATGGCCTCGCTGTTTGGTCTCCTTCCCACAAATCGACCATCAAACCAACGTCCTTTAGACCGCATCTGATGCAGCTAGTCAAATCACTACATACTGTATTTCGCGATCGCTGTCGACATCTCATACATAATGTGTATAATGTCTAACTGGTATTAATTTGGAACCTTTTATGTAGTACGTCTCGCTGGTATGATAGCATAATGCCTCTATAAGCCAACAGGAGTAATAGCCGTGCGAAAGTGTTGCCAAAATTAGTGACATGGCTGTACACGCTGAGAATGCCCCTGCGCGATATAACTTGTCAGGCCTTTTTCGTGTAAGCTGTTTTGTTTTGTCGATCGTACACATTGCGCATAAATAGGTGGGTAGGCCTGTTCTTGTTTGATTACGTGATACCCCTGGATACTTTCGCATCCCTTAAATACTATGAGTGTGGTTACGCAGCATTTGAAGAGTAATAATTCCGAGATCGTACTTTACTAGAAGAGTTAACCAATATACTGCTTCCTCCTGATGTAGAAACTACTATGAATGTAGAGAGAGGCAAGCTTATACCGAGTCCGACCAACAGTCATTGACACAAACCTTTTGCGGCTGCAGCATAAAACAAGGGGAGCGATAGCACATGAAGTAACCTCCGCCACACATCTAAACGTAGCCCTCGGAGTGTTCAGCTGCGCTCAGAGCAACTGAAGAGCTTAGTTTGATGCAAGATTAATGAGGTATTTGTCTAAGAAAAATGTTAGATATAGAGCGCTTGTATGGCCATGTAGGGTCACTGCTCTAGCGTGTGACGTCTATGCAGGGTTGTATTTATGTAGTTTACTGACATGTACTTACAAAGAAAAAGGAGAGTAAACAATCACATGCATTTTTGACGTGCACAAGAATGTCAAGTACTGCTTAAAAAGAAAAAAAGTGGCAGTGCCAAAAGAAAAGCTATCGTATTAATGTCTTGCTATAGAATTGTATTTACAAGGTTCATTGGCATGTACCAAAGAAAAGCAGACTAAATAGTCACAGGCTCTTTAGACATGCACAAGAATGTCAAGCAAGTGCTGAAAATGAAAGAAAAAAGTCGACGACACCTAATGAAAAACTAAGGTATTAATACCTCGCAAAATCTGTTGGTAAAGATTCAAGAATCTATTTTCTCGGTAATCACCATAAATATTCTTCCGCCCACTACAACTGATCCAGTACGAGCTGCGAATATTGATACAGACTAAATCACCTCGCAGAGAAGCTTATCGTGCAGTAAGCAGTAATTTTTCCTATACAGCAACTGTTAAATGAACGGGGAATAAAAACTTATATATGTGACTATTAAGTGTAAATGATCATTTGTAGATTACATTAAGAGTGTATAACGCAGCCGTACAGGAGAGAACGACATAATTTATTAGCCGACCCATGAGGGTTATCAGAGATAAAGCAGAAAAAATAGAACACTCAGAAAGCTGCTAAGCATTGTAGAAAATGTGCAAACGAATCATAAAACTACATTGCATGTAAATATTTATATTCTGTGGTGCTTGTCTCACATATCAACATACGATAGTACAGGTAGTCTGAAGCTATTACGACAACGCACATGTAGATTTTTGACTCTTTTTTCTTTGTCTCTTTATACATTCTAGAAAGACTTGATCTGAAAATGGATTAATACAGGGTAGCAAAAGACTCCGCATTGCGTATTACCGGTACCTGTATGCGAAGGGCGAAGTACGAAGTCTGGCCCTCTCTTCACAACTGTACGCTACTGATACAGCTGAGTCATCCAACTGTAGGGCCATTCACCAGTGCAATGGTCCTACAAAACTACGTTTCCTAGACAGTGCTACAACTCTTCACCACCTGATGATGCTTTTAAAAGCCGAATACGACAAGCATAATCACACGCTCGCATTTACAAATGTACCATTCACTACATAATGCGTAGCCATTTACCTGGTACTATACAACAGGAAATGATAAACAGTTTTTCAAGAATCATATATGCTGTTTTCTTCTCAAATGACAA
This sequence comes from Schistocerca serialis cubense, assembly GCF_023864345.2. NCBI lineage: Eukaryota > Metazoa > Arthropoda > Insecta > Orthoptera > Acrididae > Schistocerca > Schistocerca serialis. The sequence goes on along the minus strand of NC_064639.1, from coordinate 454,534,597 downwards.
ACATATTCTGAGCACAGATGAAACAATGCCTAAGATGAAATTAGATCACCGAGTTCCTCTGCTGTGTTGAAGCTTGAAACCAGAGACCATGCATAACACAGACCACGCATGTCCCTATCTCTGCCGTTTTAAGACTTGAAACCAACATCTACACTATGTGATCAAAAGTATCCGGACACCTGGCTGATAATGACTTAAAAGTTTGTGGCGCTCTCCATCGGTAATGCTGGAATTCAATATGGTGATGGCCCATCCTTAGCCTTTATGACAGCTTCCACTCTCGCAGGAATACGTTCAATCAGGCAGCGGCGCCGACTTATAAAAAAATATTGGGGGGGGGGGGGGGCATACTGGGGGTCTTGCCCCGGGAAATTTTCTAAATTTTAGATGAAAACTAGTGAGCTTTCAAGTTTTTTAAGCATTTTAGAGTCATATGATCAACATTAGAACCCCGAAAACTGGACTCTCGATGACTCGACACTCTGGGAAACTCGACAAGCCACACACATCTTTTGTCTTTGAAAAAAGAAACAAAACATAAACACGCACAATATTTTCGTATTTAAGTAATAATCATGCTTATAGACTATTACAGAGCAGTGAGTATATGGCTCTGAAAAGACTTAAATTATATTCAAATAAATCCTAAACTATTATTAAAAGAATAAAACGTAAAACATTGCTGTTGCACAGTAATAGCACTTTGATTAATAAGTGAAATAGCTAAGCCGGCCGGTGTGGCCGTGCGATTCTAAGCGCGTCAGTTTGGAACCGCATGACCGATACGGTCGCAGGTTCGAATCCTGCCTCGGGCATGGATGTGTGTGATGTCCTTAGGTTAGTTAGGTTTAAGTAGTTCTAAGTTCTAGGGGACTGATGACCTCAGTAGTTAAGTCCCATAGTGCTCAGAGCCATTTGAACCATTTTTTTGAAATAGCTAATTTAAGCTTACTTTGAATAAGGCTCAGGGTTCATTAAAAAAAACAATATCTCAAACTTAACCCATTACTGGCCATTGTCCCTTTTTTGGGACGCATATATTTTACTTATTCTACCTAAGCAATGGAGATTTTAACCTTTATTGTTGCACCTGTAGTTTTAACTAACTGCTATTATGCCTGTAAATGTAAAATAAATAACTTTTTTTCTAAGTGCTTCACGTCAGGAATATTATAAACTTGCCGATTTTTTGTTCTCGCACTTGGCAGCACTGTATGTCTGCTGGTAGTTCCTGGACGACAATGAGCTGTGATTTAGTTGTCTTGGCGTGTTTGTTATGATCATATGGATGTCCATGTAAGATTAAGTATACTTCAGATTTTTTCAAGTAAGTGCAATATCGATATATTTTGTGTGTCCCAATAATGGGACAATGGCATGTTACATTATCATTTATTGTTGATGTGCCCTATTCTTGTATACATGTATTATACAGAGATGAATTGCATTTTACGTTATTTATATCTGCTTTTTTTCGTGTTCTATTCGAATTTTAAGGTTCCAACAGGATAAAAACATGTTGCATGGACTTACACCTGAAGAAATTCTAGCAGAACCAGCGAACCATCAAGAGAGTGACGATGAATATGATGACGTAGAATTGGAAATTATTCCACCCGATGCAGATGTAATAACAGATGAAGAAGACATTGACGAAAATGTATTGAACAATGAGTCTGTTGTACAAGATGTAACCAGTACTTTAGAGAGAAGCTCTAACTTTTGGATGTCCGACAGAGAATAGTGATGTTTTACCTATCAAAGAAAACAGGATCAGTACCAAAATGCAGAGGACCACAAGGAAGCAAATTGATGGGAGGATGGGTGAGCACAGATGTACGACTGGATCCAGGACATCATTTCATTGTGCCAAGTAAAACACAGAAGAGAGTGAAACACAGAAGAGAAGTGCTTACTGCAAGAAAAAAACAGCAAAAAATTGTGATAGGTGCAATGTTGGTGTACACAACAAGCGTTTTGCTTCATTCCATACTGAATAAATATTCAATAATATTAAAACATTCTTTATTTATTGTTTGTGTAATTTCTTATAATATTATGCCTGGAGAATAAGGCTGTGAATTTGGATAGCGCATCTGGCCAATGTCCCAAAAATGGGACGGTCTGTAGTTTTTGTTCTAATAACTGAAAATTTTCAAAACAACTTTGTATTCAATTAATCACTCAGTTTTGGCCAGTAATGGGTTAATGTTCTAATACAGTTAACAAAGTTAATAAAGTACAACTAATACTTTCGGTCAGAAAATATGTAAACAACGGATTTTAATAGGGTCTTACACCCTAAAAATATTTAAGTATTTGAAAATAACTAATAGAGTGCTATAGTAATATAGTAATACAGTACTAAACTAGTACTAATATTTCGAAACTGAAAATTTAGCATTATGTATGTATTTAATAGTCTATTTTATAAAGATTTTTAATACCAGTATTGCTCTAAATGTCATTATTAGGGCTAGAGTGTCTTTAGAAAGGTGCAAATGTCGACCATCTGGCTGGATTACTGAATATGACGTCACTGATGACTGGTCAGATATCCAGTTCGTCCAAAACATGTCGGTGGGCATGAAGAACAGCCAAGTTGTTCAATCGCTTCTGTCCCATTGTTGATCGGAGATATGACTTCAGACATCTAAGGGCGCTAAATGACCACTACTTCACGTAACATTTCTCCAACTACAGGCTCTTATGTAATGTACTTGCTTACATCACGTATTTTTTTAAGACCAGTTGTTTTTTATTAGTGATATCGGCTACCATATTCAAGTGTAAGTGCAGTCTCTCCGTCTAGGTCATTTTTGAAAAACTAAGATGATTTTTCCAAATTTATTTCACCTCAGTTTACTAAAAGCAAGCACTCTTGTTCAACTGCAATGACCTGTTGAGTCCAGTTGAAGCAACCCCTTAGTAATGCAAGATTGCACCGTTTCACGAACTGAAATGTAAATACCTTTGTAGTATTCCTTTGGGGTCTTGAAAGTGTGCGGTGAGCTGCCTTTGTTGTTTTCATACCTCTTTGGTATACTTCGATTCCGAGGAAGCAAAGGATCATCAAGTTGTGAAGGTTTTTCTTTAAACATAATTCCCAAAAGTGTTCAAAACTATAACGCTTTCCATTCAATATACAAATCAAGCCCTCATATATTTTTTCCAGATCAGGGACACTTAGATGAGGGCACTGAATTTTTTCATTGAGATCCTCTACTGGGTTCATTTCATGGCAATAAAGATGTAAAAAAAAGTCTTGAATTGTAGCATTGACTCAAGGTAGCCTGCAGTTTTGTAACCTGCCTCTGTTTTGTCCTCTGCAGAAAATGTTTCAAAAAACTCTAGAAGTTCTTCAAAGTTTTTCAATATTCTCGAGATATTAGAAGCTCACATAGTCCATCAAGACGGGCAAAGGGGTCGTAGACCAGGTTGGTTGTTGGCACTCTCACAGCGTATGCTTCTGAGAAGTCCCATCCTTTTGTTAGATTCCCTTATGGTGTTTAATAAGTCCTTGGCCAAAGCCATAATATACCTCATAGGCATAAGATGGCGGAGACTGTCTACAACAGCCAAGTCTAAACTGTGAGCAGTGCAGTGCACATAACATGCTTTTGGTTGCATATCCAAAACTAACTTCTTTAATCCTTTGAACTTACCTCTCATATTCGAGGAACCATCATAGCACTGTCCTCTTAAGTTATTCACTGATAAATCAAGACGAACAAAAACGTCTTTTAAAATAATAAACACAGTTTGTGATTCAGTTTCGGAGGTCTCGTATAGGCCAATAAAGTATTCGTTGATGATTAAGAAATCATCAACAGTACGAATACAAAATGACACTTGTTTGTGAAGCGAAGAATCAGTTGTTTCGTCAACCATAATAGAAAAATTTTCAGTCTTCTCGATTGAAGCCAATACCTTTCTCAGCACAGACTTTCCTAGTAGATCAATTATCTCGTTTTGAATATCGTGGGATGTCCACTTATACCTCGTACGCCCTAACCAATCTTTAAACTCAGGTATGTCATTCTTTCGGAGTTTCGACAGTTGAAAAAAAATTTGAGTTTACATCTCCGTGCTCTCTAATCGTTAGTCTTTGGCGGCATAGAAATTACATGGTAGTAAAAATTGTCTCAAGAGCTAAATGGCGTTTCTTCATATCACTATCTAACTGTTCATTCAACTGGGAGGCTACACTTCGGTTAGTGATAGCATTTAGTGTCAGAACACCTTCTTTATGCGTAATTGTATTTTCATGAAGACGCAATTTTTCCAAAACTTTTTTCCAGTAAGAAAACCCTACAGAGGTAAATGCATCTTCTTTCTTTGAAGAAAATTGTAATAGATGTTCAGCATCTGCCTCTTTGCTGGTTTTTCGGTACACGATTCATATTCTAGCTATGTATATTTGATCAACCAAGACTTCTAAAATGATCTTCCATTACTGGATTGTCCAGGTTTCGGCTGTGAGCGGGTTCTCGCCTGAAGACGATGAAGCAATTGACGACAAAATAATTGTTGGAGCTTGACTTTGCAGTATCATCAACATGCAAGTGCGCCTTTTTGCTAACAAATTTATCCATTGCAAACTTAATTCACGATACACTAAGAGACTGAAGTAAACGAAAAAAATATAGTCATATAAAATAGTCCACTAGACACTTAAGTCAGAACACTAAACTTGTAAGTAGGCTGTTTAGGTTTTCTTATTGGTAACACCATGTAGCGCTCTGTATGAAAATCACTGGCTGTGCTGTGTGCAGTCTGTGGCTAGATTGCATTGTTGTCTGCCATTGTAGTGTTGGGCAGCTGGATGTGAACAGCGTGTAGTGTTGCGCAGTTGGAGGTGAGCCGCCAGCAGTGGTGGATGTGGGGAAGTGAGATGGCGGATTTTTGAGAGCGGGTGATCTGGACGTGTGTCCATCAGAAACAGTACATTTGTAAGAAGGGATGGCATGAACTGCTATATATATTATGATTTTTGAACACTATTAAGGTAAATACATTGTTTGTTCTCTATCAAAATCTTTCATTTGCTAACTATGCCTATCAGTAGTTAGTGCCTTCAGTAGTTTGAATCTTTTATTTAGATAGCAGGATTGGCTCCTGCTGTATTGCAGTAGTGTGAGTAATGAAGATTTTTGTGAAACGTATAGGTTAATTTAGTCAGGACCATTCTCTTGTAGGGATTATTGAAAGTCGGATTGCGTTGTGCTAAAAAATATTGTGTGTCAGGTTAAGCACAGTCATGTATAATTTTTCTAAGGGGACATTTCATATGGCGACCCTGCCAGGATACCTCACTGGAATCTTCTGATTTTTTCTTGTAGTTTTTGTAATTAGTGTAGCTCTTTTGTTTATTGCTAGTGCGAATTGTAGAGAGAATCTCCTTTGTAGTTGCAGTCTTTCATTGTTGTACAGTAAAACAGTTGTGGCATGCATGTAGATTTGCACCAAGTATTTCACAGCTGCGCTTGAAATTAACTAGATATTATTTTCAGTGCTATGTTAATGTGTTCTCTTATTTTTGCTCTTCAAATTGTGCTTTTCTGTGTTATCGTGTGAAATATTGTGACAATAATGGCATGTGAAAAACGTAACACTAGGCTCCAAAGTAAACTGAGAAATAATAGTGACGACGAGCGTAGCTTATCAGCACCACTGTGTAATGAATTAACAGACATTCGAAGTAGTAATTTGGTAATTGTGCATAGGGAAATGGAGTGGGCGGCAAATAATGGCATAGACAGTGAAACAATTAGTGAACAGGGAAGCATTATCGATCAATCGGTCGGCCACAGCTCGCGTTAAGGAATCCGAAATGACAGGACACAATCTCGCAAATACTGTAGATTCAGGTTTTGGATCCTCACCGTTATCTCAAATAAGTCAAGACACATTTTCTGCTTGTCAAAATGTGATTGTTGCCGGTGCAAATTCGCTGCCGAAAAGCACTGAGGAACATGTTTCAGACACCAGTGCATTGTTGTTACAATTAATACAACAAATGGGACAAAAGCTTCAAATGTTAGACACAATGGAACAAAATCTTCAAAAGTTGGACACAGTGCAACAAAATCTTCAAAAGTTAGACAAGATGGAACAAAATCAGAGACAAACACAGCAACAGCTTCAGAACGCTTGGAACAAACGCTTGAACAAACACGTGAAGGTTTAACTGCTGAGTTACTTAAAATCGAATCGAAATTTCAAAAAGTCTGTAATGACGTAAAAACACAAATTTGTGAGCATTTCTAACCTATTTTTTTGCGGCATGAAAATGCATTACAGAATCATGAAGCAGCCATAAAAGAACTGCAAACTATTGTTCATGAAAATCATGAGACCTTGCAAGTTAAAATTGACTCAGTTGCATCTACTGATTCGGTTACGCAACTTGCAAAAACTCAGGAAAACTTAAAGGACACAGTAGATACTCTGAAAATTGGTTCAGAAAGACACATGGAGGAAATTAGTTCATTATCAGAGAAAGTAGTGTAACTTTCGGATCAGCTAAATAATTTATCTACGAAGGTAGATGATAATCTGAATGACACAAAACCGGTAGTCTTTAATGACACAGAAGAGTGCGAACAAATTAGGAAATTCAAACAAAATCAGAATCAAATTAATACACAACACCAAAGAGAAATCCGGGAAGTACAAGATCAGCTGACACAGGTAATACAAGAATTACGTATTTCAGAGGACACTCGCGCTCCAATACGGGAAGAGGGACATAGAAATACGGAACAACCACAAAATAATAACACGGGGTACTTCGAAAATTATGAAAGAAATTGGCAAGGTACACCGAATTTTGAGATGGAGCCGCCGAAACGAAGTAACAATGACCGATATGCGACTCGCCGACATGATAATTTTGACTATAAGCTGTTTATTACTGCACGTAAATTCAAAACATTTAAGAATTCCGGCAACGACATTCATCCACAAGCGTGGCTTCATCAATTTTATCATTGTTTTCCTCCCAACTGGTCATTAGAGCACAGATTAGAATGTATGTGTGGCTATTTAGAGAATGAACCAGCTGTAAGAATGCGATCGGTCATTCTCGATTGCCACAGTGAAGGAGAATTTTATCATGCCTTCCTCTCAGCATATTGGTCTCAAGCTACACAAGACCGAGTAAAACAATTTCGAACAATCTGAATTCTCCAGTCTTGTGAAATATTTTCAAGACATGTTGCACAAGAATCAGTATCTGTCAAACCCATACAGCCCCTCAGAACTCATCCGCATTTGCTTAATCAAATTACCTGAACATTTACGACATATTATTTTGGCAGGACGTTGCAAAGACGACATTGAAGCTTTTCAGGGACTCTTACAAGAATTAGAAATTGACACTGACAATCGTGGAAAGCAAAAACAGGAACACAACAATTACAGGTCACATCCGTCGCAATTCCGCGATGAAAGAAATAATAACTGGACACGACAAGGCTATTTTCACAACACAAATCGTGACCAAAACAGACACCACCCGTATGACAACCGTTGGCAGAGTAGTAATAATTACAGGGAAAGATCACCTCTCCGTGGTAGTGATTATCACAGAGACAATCAGAGAAATAGACAATATGGGAACCAAATTAATTATTATCAAGGGAGGCAGAATAACTTTCGCACCTTGAGAAAAATTTGAATATTCTTTACCGATGTACCATATACCACATGATAATTCAGTTGAAGTTGAAACTCTGCGTACTAGGAAGTAAAGGTTTCCACCACATTTCACATGTAAAACCGTTTATTGAGAGATAATCTGTTTTTTTTTTTAACTTAGTCTTTGCTATAAAATTTTTCACTTCACGTTACTAGTACTCTTTTGTCACACTTAAAAACTGTTAACATGCAACAATGTTTGAAGTTAAATATCCAGCCAAGAACCAAGAGAGCTTTTTAAACAGAAATTACGAATGCATTGTTATAGTGAACGGACGACACAGTGTTGTTATTTGTACATTCTTGTTTGTTTGTTGCACGATTATGTAACGACTATCAGGATTACATACTTAGAATATATACTGCTAATGAGATTTTAATGCAACATTTTGGTACTTGAAAAGATACTCTTTATTTGAAGTACATTCGGTGAGATTAAAGATGACTTAGCATTTGGTTTCTTTGATAGCTACTCGATTATACCACGACGCTACTAATATGTGACACAATTTACATTGTTGCTTTTGCGGTGTATCTGTTTTGTATCAGCACAGTTTTTCTGTATTATTCTGGAAAGTAAAACATGCTTTAGTAGTAACTTTTGTGGTATAGCTACAATGAGACAGCCTTTTTCGTAGCACAACAGTACATTACATAATAGTACTTTCTTGATCATGGTAAGGTACGTAATAATTACGATATCTCTACGCAAAGCATTTCACTTTCGTTTATGATGAGCTAAGTACATTGACTTCAGCAGAAATTTGCTTACAGAGGACGATAACTACGACACTTCCACAGAATTATCTTACAACAAGACACACATTTAGCGCTACAGGACACGCATTTGAATGATTAATTTTGTACTTAAACCATTTATTTTTCAAGATTTTTGAATTGCAAAGAAAGTTTTCCGTGATACATTTCATTCCATTGCTGTAATCTGAGAGACAAAAATTTTTTCACTGTGCCAGTGACACATGTTTACGCAATTACACATTTGGATAACTTTACACTTATGAAATTGTATTTTGTGTGTACTTTGTGAACTGTTCACATTTTTTGGAACCATTGCGATACTATGAGAGCTTTGAATGTCGCATTTGCTATGGGATCATGATTTTTAAAGTACGTTTGAGGTAGGTGACATTACTGAAATGAGCAGAGAATTTTTTTTTTTAGGTTTTGAAATTACTGGAGGAAGCTACGACGATTTTGAGATTTGGCTGAGGTTTTGTGATGTTATGAGAACGATGACGATGTGTATTATGCTGTTGAGGTATGTTTATGATCAATAAGCTGATGCTATATGAGGAATTTGATGATGCTATGCATTTATTATGATGAAATATTGAAGACGTGTTGATGAATATGAATATGTACATGTGTAGTAAGATAAGGAGTAATGAATAGTGGTTAGGGACTTTGATATGTGAAAAAGGATGTTGGAATCCAAGAATCGTACTTTAAGAGTTATGGAATGTGTGTACATGCGTGAATGTATGACAATGCCACCAAAAATTTTTTGGACACTGTTATATTTATAGGATTTTGTTTCTACAGATTTGTAACGCAAATATTTCGACCTGTGAAATTTTATTTCTATCAAACTGTCACTGTAGCAGAAACTAATGTCAAAAATATTTTGGTAGGTCACCTTGAAGTAATGCACTGTATGCACAAAGCTGTGCTACAGTCGCCTGGAATAAAGCCATTAGTGTGTGCCTTTCAGTGGCCATTAACCTCGCTATTGACTTTCCTTTGTAGAAAGCATCGCAAATATGACGTGCTCAAACTTGAAAACATGATTACACTGTAGAGTTCTTAATTTATGATATTTACTGAAATGAAATGATGAGAAACATTTCACATCTGTTGTCTTGCTAGTTGAAAGATTGTTTACTGCATTATGAAATGCCATATGGCTAGTGAATGACGTTTCACGCCTTGCTTTGCCTATTTTGTTTAATATCTAGTTTCTAGCTGCACTGCAGCATTGGTTAAAATAAAATTTTATAGCTGCACTAATATAAATATTTTCTGTCTACAGATCCAGTAAATAATAATTTTGTGATATACTTCCAAAAAAAATGAGGGAGCACAAAAAGACATTTCCCTTCACAGGAACTGCATACATAATTTTCTTTTCAAGTACTTGGTAATTTATTTCATAGAATAAGTTTTTGTGGTGCACCACTTTAATTACATAGACATTAAGATGTGAATATACATTTCCCTTATCTGCATTGTTGTCTTTAGTGTACTATGTTTTCTGCATGTGGGTTTGTCATGTTTAGATATAAGTTAATGCATTTGCTGCTGCTGTTTGCCAGGCATAGTGCTACTGAATTTCACTTTGTATTACTCTGTTAAACCAGTTTTACTACTGATTTATTTTTCTTGTTGCTGCACATTGGCTCATATTAGTTGTAATGTTGCATTTGCTCTGTTAATTTAGATTTACTGCTGCTTGCTTTGCCAATTTGCATTTTTTGTCATTGCTGTTTGTGTTAATTGTTTTGTGCTGCTGCATTGCCTCATCCCTTAGTTTAGCATCTGAGCTCAGTAGATTTAAGTTAGCTTAAGAGGGGGTGGACTATATAAGAGAATGAGTTGCGATGAATTGGAAGAAATGCATTGAGAAGTTACACGAAAAAAGTACAGAAAGCAGGTATAGATAGGAATTTTTGGAAATAATGAAGAACGAAGGGAGATCTCCGAGAAGTAAAGAAAGTTTTGTTTGCAAAATATTGCAGTAAAACAAACCCTGTCCTTTCCTTGTGTTACCCCGCTATGTGTTTGTGTACCCTTGGGTATTTGTGTTCTTCCTGTCTTTATGTGTTTATCTGATGAGTCTTACATTGTAGAATTTTTCTGATAATATGTTATTTACTTTGTAAAGATGTTTAGACATTATTTATTCTGTTTTGTTTTAATGCTCATGTGTGAAGGTGATGTTTCAAAAGTTATTCTGATCTTTTATGTATTTACTTACGTCATAATTCCTGTAACACTGATGTATATGTTTATTTCTATTCTTCTGTAAAGCCTGTGTTACTACAAATGTTATCTGTTCTGTTATGTTCTTTAATGATGTATTTTGTACGTTTGTAATTGTATTCTTATATTGTAAATTTATAATTGTATAGACACCAGTTCTTCAAATTAAGTATCATTTCACTGCACACGTTTCTGTTGGTCATAATATATGCACAGTATGTGAAAAGTTGGGACTGTTAGTGCTTGCACGTGTGTTGATAATTCGGCAAGGGACTGGATAACAGCATTGCTGGTTCTAAGGACATTTAAAAAAAAAATTGTGATTGCACAAGCGGTGGTTTATGGACTTGCTATATTGTCCGCAAGACTCTTCGATGGTGATTGTGCACCTGCACAGTCGCAACAGATGGTTGCTGGCCGTCTCTACAAGGACTACAGTGGGCCTGCACATTTGATGGCCCACCAATACCGTTATTTCTACAAGGACCGCAGTGGGTCTGCACCTCTGGTGGCCCACCAATACCATAATCTCTACCAGGACTGCAGTGGGTCTGCTCAGTGATGATCTATCTACCAATATTTTTCAAAACTTCGACTGACTCTACTGTGGGTTTGCTATGTTGTGGCCCATTACCTGCCTGCATGTCAAGAGTAAGCACTGTCTTTCCGTTAGAAGGACAACACTACTTCTTCAAGACTGCATGGAAATCCAGTACTTCCATGTGCATTTTCTTTTACTGCTCAGACTTAGAGAAAAACACTGCTATTTTACTGTAATGAACGATCAGGACCGTCTTTATGGACTGTGAGAAAATTTTAGCTTTTGACCAACATTGTATCAATAAGTGTGTGCATTTGATTTCTCTGTTATTGTAATTGTGAAAAAATTTTAACAAATATGTATTGGCCAGTGGTCAAAACAATTTGTAAAATTTTTTTTGGGGAGTAAGTAGGCTGTTTAGGTTTTCTTATTGGTAACGCCATGTAGCGCTCTGTATGAAAATCACTGGCTGTGCTGTGTGCAGCCTGTGGCTAGTTTGCATTGTTGTCTGCCATTGTAGTGTTGGGCAGCGGCAGCTGGATGTGAACAGTGCGTAGTGTTGCGCAGTTGGAGGTGAGCCGCCAGCAGTGGTGGATATGGGGAAGTGAGATGGCGGATTTTTGAGAGCGGGTGATCTGGACGTGTGTCCATCAGAAACAGTACATTTGTAAGAAGGGATGCCATGAACTGCTATATATATTATGACTTTTGAACACTATTAAGGTAAATACATTGTTTGTTCTCTATCACAATCTTTCATTTGCTAACTATTCCTATCAGTAGTTAGTGCCTTCAGTAATTTGAATCTTTTATTTAGCTAGCAGTATTGGCACTCGCTGTATTGCAGTAGTTCGAGTAACGAAGATTTTTGTGAGGTAAGTGATTTGTGAAACGTATAGGTTAATTTAGTCAGGGCCATTCTCTTGTAGGGATTATTGAAAGTCAGATTGCGTTGCGCTAAAAAATATTGTGTGTCAGTTTACGTACAGTCATGTATAATTTTTCTAAGGGGACGTTTCAAACTCGTCTGCAGCATATACTTAAAGAACTATCCACACTGAATAACTGCGACGGCAGGGTGGGCCTTATATAGCCACGGCGTCGTAATGTCTCGAAGCGTCAACGCGACGCGAGGCGGAGGGTTCCAGGCGCTTCTTCTCCAGTCCTTTTGATGTCACCGCGGCCGCAGCGCTGGCCCGCCGGCGCCAGACATCACCCAAAGGTTCGCGCACCGGGACAAATTATGAGTGTGCCCGCAGCACCGTATCAGTATCACGATTCACACCACTCGTTTTCAGTTGACCTGCTTACTACCATAATAATTATTTGTTTTAACTCATTACTGAATGTGTGTTAAAATGTAACTATTGTCAAACAAGGAAAATAAAAAATCCCAACACAATTTTGTGATTTTACAAAGCATAATATAACTAACAATTTTCTCAAATTATTGGGGGCCCCGCCCCCCAAACGAATGGAGTTGGTGCCAGTGCAATCAGGTGCTGGAGGGTTTCTTGGGGAACGGCAGCCCATTCTTCACGGAGTTCCGCACAGAGGAGAGGTATCGATGTCACTTGGTGAGGCCTGGTACTAAGTCAGCGTTCCAAAACATCCTAATGGTGTTCTATAGGACTCAGGTCATGACCCTGTGCAGGCCAGTCCATTACAGGGATGTTATTCTCGTGTAACTACTCCGCCTCAGGCCGTGCATTACGAACAGGTACTCGATCGCGTTGAAAGATGCATTTGCCATCCCCGAATTGCTCTTCAACAGTGGGAAGCAAGAACGTGCTTAAAACATCAATGTAGGCCTGTGCTGTGATAGTACCACGCAAAACAACAAGGAGCGCAAGCCCCCTCCATGAAAAACACGACCATACCATTAGACCACCACCTCCGAATTTGACTGTTGGCACTGCACGTGCTGGCAGATGACGTTCAGCGGGCATTATCCACACCCACACCCTGCCATCGCATCGCCACATTGTGTAATGTAATTTGACACTCCACACAACGATTTTCCGCTGTTCAATCGTCCAATGTTTACGCTCCTTACACCAAGCAAGGTGTCGTTTGGCATTTACCGACATCATGTGTGGCTTATGAGCAGCTGCTTGACCATGAAATCCAAGTTTTCTCACCTCCCACCTAACTGTCACAGTACTTGCAATGGGTCCTGGTGCAGTTTGGAATTCCTGTATGATGGTTTGGATAGATGTCTGCCTATTACACATTATGACCCTCTTCAACTGTCGATGGTCTCTGTCAGTCAAAAGACGAGGTCGGCATGTACGCTTTTGTGATGTACATGTCCCTTCACGTTTCCATTTCACTACCACATCGGAAACAGTGGATCTATCGATGTTTAGGAGCGTGGAAATCTCGTTTACCGATGTATGACACAAGTGACATCCAATCACCTGACCACGTTCGAAGTACGTGAATTCAGCGGAGCGCCACATTCTGCTCTCTCACGATGTCTAATGACTGCTGAGGTCGCTGATATGGAGTACCTGGCAGTAGGTGGCAGAATAATGAACCTAATATGAAAAACGTAAGCTTTTGGGGGTGTCTGGATACTTTTGATCACATAGTGTAAGTCATCTGACACAGAGCAGCAACCCGAGTTCCTGTCATTGTGCACTGTGTGAAGTGGAGCTGGCAGTTATAGTTTTTCTCATTTATAGATGAAATCAAGCATCGATCCTGTCAATTCAACGAATTGTAATATTACTGTTACGCATGTAACACTGCAGTTAGCGTAGTTTCTACAAAATTCTTGATAATAAAGAAAAGGGTTATCGTTTTTACGTGTGGTCAAGTCGACATGTACTGACAGACCTTTTTAACAAGCATCGGAATCACTGCTCTTTAGTGAGTACTTGCAGCTCACGTCTTCCACAGGAGTGGAAGACAAAATAACAATATCGCAAAGCAGCTTTAGTTTTCTAACGATTCCACAACAACATGTGTGAAATGTTTTTGTATGCTGTTGTAAGAAAGGAAATTCGTTTATGTGCATAAATTCAGGTATTTGCGCAAAATAAGCGCATTCATTTTCTGACTTTCGCTTAGTCCAGTAGATACCGAAACGATATCAAGATAGAAAGTGTAATATATTGCAAAACGTTATTACATTTGTGTAGCGAGCTAGATATTAACAAAGTGTCATCTTAAAATCTTTGTCATTCATCAAGTTTAACATGCAAGGACCAATATTCATCCTAACTTTCAACTCGTGCAATGATTTTGAAATAGTTCTCTTTAACAATTGAGATTTTCAGCTGTTTTTGAAGTGTTTAGGGTCAAAAGAAGACTTCTCTGCACATATATAAGGTCATTAATCATGCTGCTGATACAAAGCACAAAATCCGATCTGTAACAAAATTGCACTGTAGATGGATAAACCTCAGGGATATGGAATGAGTGAAGATCTACAGTAATAAGAAGCAAATTGTAGACAATCTGTATTAACATTAATGTACCTATCTCTATAATTTCATTTGATTTCATTTATTATCATCCTTTTCATCATTTACATGATATAGGGATTGTCATAATACTGTCCAGAATATGCACAGCAGAATATTACAAATTTCTATCAAACACACAAAATTAACATTACGTTGAAAATTAAAACATTGAATTAAAACACATAAAATTAACATTACATAATATGTAGAAAATCAAAACATTGAATTGATGTGTTGTTCTTTTACATGTTCTTTTAACATGTACTGTATGTGATGGATTTATATATATTTAGTACATTTTGGAAAACACATATTACACATAATTTTAGAGCTAAAGGAGTATAAATGAGACATAGAACTGACAATTAGAACAACATGATATTGACAATACAACTATCATTTAGTAATTTAAGAATTCAAAATATTCCTCTATGCTATAAAAACATTTATTTATCATAACCCTTTTTAATTCTGACTTAAATTTTCCTTCATCTTCTGTTCCCCTGACGAGTGGCAGAGCATTATAAAGCTTTATTCCATAGTGGCTCACATGTTTTTGAGTATTTGTTTTGCTTGTTCTTTCTACATGCAGATTCTTACAGATACGTGTATTGTAGTAATGAAGATCTGAATTTACACGTAAACTACTCAAGTGTGTTCCTGCATGCAGTATGCTTTTTAATATGTGCAAGGATGGTACTGTAAGTGAGTTTAGCTGCATGAACAAGGGCTTGCAGTGTGTTTGTGGGGAGCTGTGTGTAATAATTCTTATGGCCCTTTTCTGTAATTTAAAAACCTCTCTCAGGCGACATTTAGTTGCGCCACAGAATGTTATTCCATAGGATACAATAGAATCGAAATGAGCCATATACACCAATCTTGTACACTCTTCACTGCAAACTCTAGAAATTATTCTCAGTGCAAAACATGCTGAATTGAGTTTTTTGGATATGTATGTGACATGGTCTTTCCAGCTGAAGTGCTGGTCAATGTACATGCCCAAAAATTTTGTAGACTTTCTCTATTTCATGGTCACTCAATTATAAATGGTGATCATCCTTCTCATTTATTTTACCATACTGTATGTAATTTGTTTTATTTAAATTCAGTGTTAACTTATTAGTGTAAAACCACTCTTCAGAACCTTTTCAGCTGTCGTGAATAGGATTTACTGTCATCACTTATAATTATGCTTGTATCATCTGCAAATAACATAATTTTTGATGATCTGTTGGGCCTTTCAATGTCATTTATATAGATTAGGAATAATAGGGGGCCAAGAACACTGCCCTGAGGGACACCTGCTGCCACTTTCTTAGCATCAGAACCCCACTTTATTTTTTGCTTATTCTGAGATGAGGTGAGTTTCACAACCTGAGTTCTATCTTGGAGATAGGATTCAAACCATTTCCTCCCAATTCCTCTGATGCCTATTGCCTTCAGTTTGTCAAGGAGAATTTGACGATCTACTGTATTGAAGGGCTTGGAAAGATCTAGGTTGATTCCTACCACACATTTGTTATTGTCTAAATTTTTAATAATTTCTTTCGTATAGGCCTAGTTACATTCATACTTACAGCAACTAATTGCTTACAGGTAAAAATGTTCAAATGTGTGTGAAATCGTATGGGACTTAACTGCTAAGGTCATCAGTCCCTAAGCTTACACACTACTTAACCTAAATTATCCTAGGGGCAAACACACACACCCATGCCCAAGGGAGGACTCAAGCCTCTGCCGGGACCAGCCGCACAGTCCATGACTGCAGCACCTTAGACTGCTCGGCTAAGCCCACGCAGCTACAGGTAAAATGTTATAGGTAAAAAGCTGCTGCATCCACTGTTACACTAAATACTTTGTTTGCCTGCCACAGGTTGCTTAATACTTACTTGCTTACACTCGAATTTTTCAAACAATATTGTTACTTATATCTGCAAACACTGTGTCTTGCTTACATCACATTACTATTTAACATACAGCTTTACAACATAAATCTGTACCTGCAAAGTAAATAACAGAGCTTTTAAATTATTGAAACTAGATCTTCAGCGGTAAAAAAGAGTGGCTAATTCAAGTATCATTTCCTTTTGAATTAGTAGAAATTCCCAGATTATTGCTTCATGTCAGACTGGAGCTTGTTAAATACCATACCTTCACAGCAGAATCCTTTATTTCTCTGAGAACACTGGCAAGAATGCAAAGTGCACATGAACATGATTGTGATTACCTTGTATTTTCGTAAGTGTATCACAGTTGAGCTGAAACTTGTTTTTGTTGTCAGAAAGAAAAACCATTAAGGAGTACAGGTACTGTGGGGGGTAAGCATTCCAAGAGCCTTAAAAATCACTCTGCACAATGTGTGGTTATCTGCTTCACACAATAATCTTGCTGCTCACTTCTGGAGAATAGACACTGATTACAACACATGTCCAAACAAAGGATTCATTTACAACAGAGTGAAAATATGTCAACACCAATGCCCAACACCCCCTCAAAAGAATCATCATTTACATGGACAGCAATGTACACCTAAAACACTTTACACAGACATTAATCAACCTTCAAACCACTGTATTTGTCTTAATAATATTGTATGTTTCTTATATATGAATTGCTCTCTCAGAAGAATAAGGCAGACAGCCTTCTCTTAACAGGATCATACTCACTTTCATAACTTCTTTAGGACCTGCAATAGGCTATATTATTTGAATTAAGGCTGCAGCTTTTTCTTGTGAAGGGAGTACTTTCCTGGTGACAAAATTTTCATCTTCTGACCTGGGGGCCAAAAGTTGAACAGAATTCTAAAATCAGCAGTTAACACAAAAAATGAACTACTGATGGTATTAACAGAAGCACTTAATTTATCACAGAAAACAGAATTTCTGCAAGACTTATATCCTTGTACTGTGGAAATTTATTACTGTATCACTTAATGCAGATCTTTCAGGATGAATTTTATTTAACCTAATTTTTGCTGTTGTGGAAACTCTGTATAAGAGGGCAGTAGAGAAAATTGTTCAGTCATCTTAAAAATTAAGATAATACTGCAGTTTCGAGGCATACAAAATGGGAAACTGATATTCTGAATTACACACTGAAACAAATATAAGGCATTAGTTCATCACATCTCAGCAACAAAATTTAAGAAAAATGTAGAGCAGGTCTACAGAATGGGACTCAAACTCATTAATTTATTTCACACAAACAAACAAAAAAACTACAGCTCAGCTGTAAGTGACTTGACTTCTGCAGCTGTAGGTGCCACAACATATGTATGTAATTCCATTTTCAAAACAATCAAAAAATTACTGATTATTAAACAAAATTACGAAAAGTAAAGTTGCTACTCACCATATAGCGGAAATGCTGAGTCATCTATTGTTGATGAAGGCATTAATGGCCAAAAGCTTTACCTGTGACAGGCTTTTTGTTGTGCCCATCTGCGATTCAGCATCTCTGCTATATGGTGAGCAGTAACTTTCCTTTTCATAGTATTGCTGCATTCCATCTGGATTTTCCATTATTTGATTATTAAACTAAACTCTTTTTGTGTGGACGCTTCTAATCAGAGCATGGTTTGCGGGTCAACGGAAGCGTCCGATTCCACCCGTCTGCTTTGACACATGACGTAAGACTGTTGTGGTGTGTGACGTCATTACGGCGTGGAGTAGCCTATATGAGTTGGCTGTGTTTGTAGATGTCGTCTTGTGTTTGATGGCGCCCTCTGTGTGTGTGTGTGTGTGTGTGTGTGTGTGTGTGTGTGTGTGTGTGTGTGTGTGTGTATGTGTGTGATGGCCGAGCTACTTAGCACAGAAATTTGTTGATGGTAAGTAATAGTTTTTTTGGGTATATTTTTTTCGAGTTGTAATGTTTTATGTATTTATTGTGTATTGAAAGAGTTTAATTTACGTAGGGATGTTTGAGTTTTTAATTTCTGAGGTGTTGTGGTTTTGGTTTTGTTTTTCGTAGTTGTAGGTGTTGGTTTTTTCGTGTCATATAGTTGACCTATATTGGTCAATTTTCGTTTTTTTATATGTAAGAATAGGTGTTTTGGTACCGTCAGCTGTGGTCAAAAGAAATATCTGATTCCAATTTCCGTAGATTTTGCTGTAGGTGTTGGTGTTACGGTATCGTCAAGTTTCCAACTTTCGTATTTTTATATGTAATTATAGGTATTTTGGTAGCATCAGCTGTGGTCAAAGGAAATGTCTGATTCCAATTTCCGTAGTTTTTGCTGTAGGCGTTGGTGTTTTGGTATCGTCAGGTTTAGTTTGACTGTATTTTTGGAGGGAGGTGTTATTGTCTTATTTATACTCATTTTCGTGTTTGTTGCTGTGTGTATGTAGTGATATCATAGGCGTCATATTGTAGACGCTTAGAATAGCCATTTCCGCCATACTGATGACGTCATGGGTCAAAGCAGACGGGTGGAATCGTACACTTCCGTATTCCCTGGTGTTGCTTCTTGTTGTGGAGTCTCGCTTCTTCATGTAGCCTTATTTTACGATACTCGATGAGTACACCTTTTTTTCAGTTGATGAATGTGATTATTAAGGGGATAACTATTTGGACCCTATTTATTCAACTGAAGGAAAACATCATTCCTTACGTCCCGGAGAGCTGAGGTAACTAATTTTTCACATTAAAAATGGAATTTGTCTAATACTTTCTGGCCCAATTTGCACAGATAAGCATGATCACTGGATATAATAGAAAAGCCACCTCTGCTTTTTCAGTTCAAAATAATGGTACTAGAAATTTTAGCACACAGTGAAATTTCCCAGTTCTTTGTTCAGATTCCTACCCAAATAGAAAGTGTAAGAAATTGGATAAGGTATGTACAATGGCAGAGCAATTAGCACTGTAGATGTACCAGTATGAATGTGTACTAAAAATCCCTTGGAAGCAGCTTCAAACTGTTGGATTGATATTCTGCGCCTCCATGACTAACCACAGCATTGGAAAACACTCCCACCAATACGAATGTTCTTCATGGTGCAGATCCGTCTGACAGCTTCATACACAACTAAAGATGAATGTAAACTGATGATTGTACCTAGAAAATCTGTTCTTGTTGAGTGAATCAGTTAAATTCCCGCACAAGATTCTTTTGACGTATACTGGCAATCTTTTACTTGCTTTACATGCCTGCATCACTAAGTGGGACAACTTATATAGTATGAACGCTTATGTTGCGTAAAACCCGAACCTGATGGTTACAAATGGATTTCATTTCTTATAAAAGCTTAACATTTCAGGCATTTCTTGCGGAATCGTCAGAAAAGTGATGTTGCCTGCCAAACTGATATTATGTGTTCCACTCTTGTGGGAACGATGCACTAAAAGACTCACAGTGCAACGAAAATAAGTATTCACTGAAGAATTGTAATTTCGTTGCTTGTAAACATAACTATCAGTACGTTTCACCTCGCTACATGTATAAAGAATAATCACCACATTAATATTAGGAATTTTGGAGAAATCAGATTAACTACAGTACTACATGTGTAATTGCAATAAGGCAAATTGTTTTCTTATGAAAATCAATGCCTGATTCCAACTATAAATGAGAAGAATTGTGTCAACTCCTCTCTACACAGTGCATAACAAGAAAAACTCGGCGTCCTGTCCTGAGTTACCTGACCACCTGACTCAGATGTTGGTTTCAGTGTAATGACGTATGTTATCTATGGTCTATGGAGTCGTAGATAATAAGTCGGTTATTTTATGTGGTGTAGCGTCATCATTGTAAATCGAAATAAATGAATGTGTTTTTAAAAGGCAGGATTAGACATTGTGTAAGATTTTTGTCACTTGTATTAAATCATTTGTTCGTTCCAATTCATTCGGTACTGATTTTCATTCTAAGTGAGTTTTGGAAGAATTGTTTTTTATTCTGGACAATTTTTATTTTTTGATTTTGGGTTTGTAGGTCTGGGCTTTTCTATTCCTATGAATATGGAAGACTTGAAGCAGAGTTCGTCAACTGCAGCACAGAATACAAATTTTTCAGTCGTCGTTTTTTTCGCCTTTGCTAGCACTGTCGTTACTACAATATTTTTCAGTTGATATTAGCACTATCGAAGGTGAAATACCGACATAAGAAATGTTTGTATCCAGTACTATACAGGGTATCCAATTTTAACCTATACCGCCGATATCAGTAGTGGAGCAACAAGGACACCACCCCAGGGGGACACCACCCCAGTAGGGGCACCATTAGCCAAGATAGTGACCGTCACCTCAGCTGATGATGCGAATACTGTTATCCAAAATGGCGGTCGTGAAGTCAGCTGATGATGATGATGCGAGTACCGTTATCCAAAATGGCGGCTTTGATGGGAAGATAGGTCAACTGGGCTACCTCTACTAACCTAAGAAAATGGCGATAAAGAAAGGGCTCTTGGTCCATCCCTACTAACCTAAGAAAATGACGGAAAAGAAAGGGCAGTTGGGGTACCTCCACTAACCTAAGTCACCTGACTGCCACCTCTTCCTAGGAATTTTGGTGGGAAGATAGGTCAATTTTGCTACCTCCACTAACCTAAGAAAATGGAACCAAAGAAAGGGCACTTGGGCTCCAGGAACCTAACTCACCTCTTCCTACCAACTGGACATAAGTCTTTATTTAAACAATTAGAGCCACTGCCACCATCAATTGTCTTTGCCATCCTCTTGGAAACTGTGCTCGAATTTTGCTTTAAGAGCTTACTCCTGGAGCTCAGGGGGGTTAGTATGGTTTCGCTCCAACTAGAGGCTGCTCATCCAGTTGGAATATAATGTCTATAAATTTATTTAAATTCGTATAAATTTCTTTAAATTTGTTTAAATGTGTAAAAATTGTTTAAATTTATTATGTACCTACAGCATTAATGTTGTGTTACCGCCACAAGAAGCTGAGATATTGGATTCTCAGTGTTTTAATAGCTGTATTACATGCACTCATTCAGCTCTGGGCATAAGTCTTTATTTAGACAATTAGAGCCACTACCACCATCAAGTGTGTTTGCCATTCTCTTGGAAAAGGTGCATGAATTTTGCTCTAAGAGCTTACTCCTGCAGCTGAGGCGAGTTAGTATGGTGTCGCCCCCACTAGAGGCTGCTCATTCATATAGGCAAGAAAAGGTGTTCAATACGCTTTCAAATACCTAGTTTCAACTACTTTTCAAGGTCATCCAACCACATTTGCTACATACAGATGTCACCTAGTTTCTTTATTTATTACACTGATACAAAACACTCACCCTGCCAGGAGTCTGGAGAGGGAAAATTGGTGCGAAAAAAGGAATCAGCCTGTTCAGGTCTTCTGGAGAGAGGAAGGAGTGTACTTTATTTATGTTTTTTGAACAATTTATTTAGCCACGGATTTCGCCTAATTTATTTACGACGCTGATGCAAAACTCTCACCCTTACGTGTTTAGAGTCACATTATACAGTTTACAGACCTGCAAACTGCTCGTAAATAATGCTGATGTGTAGAGACGCAAACAACTCGTAAATTACCGAAATAATCCAGTACACACCATACAGACGTGCATACTATTCCCAGATCATCGAAATAATGCATGCAAACATCTAAAAATAATTCAGTCCATCAGTCTGAGTATTTATACTCAGTGCACATCAAAAAACCCAACTTATCAGCGAATCGAACCCTGATTGTACTGAATGGAAAGCGTAAGTGGAAACCGTCCACATGAGGGAGGGGAAGGTTAGGTTAGTGTACTTCATTTAGTTTTGCTCAGTAAACTGACTCAATTATCGATCCTAATTACTTAATTAATCACAAAGATCGGTCTTAATTTCACAACTAAATGCATAGTGCTGCACAAGAATGGCTTAAAATGGCAAAAAACTAACTATGCCATACAACTGGTCTTATCATGCTTGTAAAAAAAAAAAAATTAGCAGTACCATTCGAAACTGACACAAATATCCATCCTAACCACGAAGATCGGCCCTAATTACACAGCTATACGCATAGTGCTGCACAAGGATGGCTTAAAATCGCAAGAACTAGCTGTACCATACAATTCGTGTTATCCTACTGGGAACAAAAAATTCCCAATGCCACTCCAAACTTTCGCAAATATCGATCCTATTTAATCACAAAGATCCGACCTAATTACACAGCTATATGCATAGCGCTTCACAAGGATGTCAATACTCCACAAAAACAGACCACTCGTATTACCCTGCTTGGAATAAAATTATACCACTCTAAACCAGCGACAGAAACACTCAGACTCTACCCTACACCTACAAGCTAGGGGGGAAAGACGTTCAACTAACTAGATTCTCATGTTGGACAGAGACGAGTTAAAAAAAATTATATTACCTTCAACCATATAGCACCTATCCATGTTTGACGTCAGAGTTCGCTACACACATATACTAAAAAATCACCTGAACCTAAACAAATAAACGCTATCACAGTTGATGGGAAAAAATGCATCATAGCACTGGAGGAAATCCTCTTCCTAAAAGACTGTGTTCTCAGCCCTGTACAATCAGAAACTAGGACACCGAGCTACTACATCGACGTTCTCGCAGTCCCATGCAGTCCTGTGCTGGCCGGCGAGTGACTCCCCAGCAGACCGTGCAGACTGGCTGCCACCTGAACCTATCACGCACTTCACCAATACAATAACAGGACGGCTTTCCCCCAAATTCATTTGCTTGTCTAAAAGTATACTCGCGCATCCGGCCCTAATGGCTATGAGCCGCCCAATGCTATCGTTCTCAGACTTTCTTTGACGTCACGTAGAATGTACCAGCAGGGGGCCTCGACCGCCGTTCTGTGCTCAATTATTATTTGTTTAACATCAACTTTACTCCTAGAATAAAGCAACTATTAAAAAACATTTCCAACCATAATAAATGTCCTCTTTCCATAAAAATAGACCAAGACCAGTTTCATGAGCAATATCGGTATAGTTTTTTTATGTTTGAGTAAGAAACTTGTCACGTCTGCTACGACATTTTACCTGGAAACATATTTCCACTCGCGAATACCGATGTCGGTGATGTAGCAGATTCCAAATCACCCCTATAATTTATGAAGTCAAATAACATATTTCTCATATCTAGAGAACCAGCAAACGTGTCTTCCACCTGCTAGATGTGCACACCACAACCGATCTTTTCTCTCAACTAAATAAAGATGTCAAATTCTAAGAAGCAGTCAGCAGAACAAGGTACATTGGAGGGAATAATGACCCAGGGCAAACACACGTCCATATTCGAATCTTCTCAAATTTCCACTTGATCACAAAAGCTGTCCAACACACATACTAAGTATTAGTTCGCTTTTTTCGACCATCTAAAGGACTACACGATTATGTGAACTACATTTGGACGGCCCCCTCCGCCGTTAGCAGGAAACGTCAGTCATTCCCACCACAGGCCGCGCGTAGACGGAATCATCCTATCATCCTACGAAATCGGCCACATATATATTTGATCACTTTTCTTACAGTTAAATGTTACGATTGCGGTTTCAGGTGAATGACATTCGACAATGATCGAAGTATCGGAAATACACCCTGCTGACGGCATTTGCTCTGGAAACAGGAGTATCTTTACCATTCTTATGATTTGACATACGCCATCACAGTACTGAACGTCAAATCCATACCTTCCTTACGACTGGACATATTCATTTCCTTTTCACATGTTTGAATACAAACACATGACGCTCAAGGCGAACCTATCACATATCTCCTACTACTAATTGTCAATAACTAACTGCCAATAACTGGTTGCCAGCGAATTGAAATAATACTGACAGAAAATCAACCATGGGTGGACATGTCTAATAAGTTTTCTTGCGAGTGGTACCATTGTGTCCTAGAAAGAGAGGCCTAATCGTCTTATAAACAGCGACATGCTAAAAAACGCAAACATCACAAGAATTTTTCGTTCTACAGGTTCATACAACTATCAATGTTAAAAGCTATACCCTATTTGCAAATCGAGGTACAGCTTTACCTCTGAATGAGGTGGTTTTTTGTCCAGACAAATGACATCCAGCAGTGCAGTTAGACGCCATTGATGATGGAAGCTCATAATAAAATTACTCAATTTAGAAAGTGATTCGGCTACGGAACTCGGTTGAAACAGGTATTTTCAACCCCCTCAAGCCACTGCCGCTAGATATTCGTCCAGCATTAGTAAAGCAAGCTGTCTTGATGCCATGTCAGAGGTTCGGTGATATATCGACTGGGCTATAGGCGATGCTTGATTGAGAAGTATCGTAAACAGTGGACGATCTGTTGATTGAGGTCGTAAGAAATTTACACTAGATTTTCAGATCTCTAGTGCTATGTTATCTGCTAGAAACGCTGTCTGGGATTTGGAATCAAGTCCACCCATTCAAGAACATGCCTGTGTAGGATCCTATGGAGAAGTCCTTTATTCATTACAGCCACTAGTGAATCACATTTCTAGCACTCTCATATCTCGAAACGAGTCACCTTTCTCGAACCTATCTGCTACAATAAAATTCAAACCTCGTTTTAGGTAGCCCTCATGCATCTCTCAACTGCTACCATTTCTCAAGCCTTACACGTGTGATCGTTGCAATTTAAGTCGGAACTGAGTAGGAGTCAGGGGAAAATATATCTACTACCTTCTGCAACCCATGTAGAAACAGGCTAAGCTGCTTTACTGTGACAGAGCTGTGTTTTGAAAAATGGTTCAAATGGCTCTGAGCACTATGGGACTTAAGATCTGTGGTCATCAGTCCCCTAGAACTTAGAACTACTTAAACCTAACTAACCTAAGGACATCACACACATCCATGCCCGAGGCAAGATTCGAACCTGCAACCGTAGCAGTCGCGCGGTTCCGGACTGAGCGCCTAGAACCGCTAGACCACCGTGGCCGGCGCTGTGTTTTGACCATTCGATCGAGCTACGAGAAGGACAACGATTTTTGCTACTGCACTGTGGTGCTCTCTCAAACTATATATAAGTATGAAACTTCCTGGCAGATTAAAACTGTCTGCTGGACAGAGACTCGAACTCGGGACCTTTGTCTTTCGTGGGCAAGCAGTCTACCAACTGAGCTACCCAAGCAAGACTCAAGCCCGGTCCTCACAGCTTTACTTCAGCCAGTACCTCGTCTCCTAGCTTCCAAACTTTACAGAAGCTCTCCTCCGAACCTTTCAGGACTAGCACTCCTGAAAGAAAGGATACTGCGGAGACACGGCTTAGCCACAGCCTAAGGGACGTTTCCAGAATGAGATTTTCACTCTGCAGCGGAGTGTGCGCTGATATGAAACTTCCTGGCAGATTAAAACTGTGTGCTGGACCGAGACTCGAACTTGGGACCTTTATCTTGCTTGGGTAGCTCAGTTGGTAGAGCCCTTGCCCGCGAAAGGCAAAGGTCCCGAGTTCGAGTTTCGGTCCGGCACACAGTTTTAATCTGCCAGAAAGTTTCATATCAGTGCACACTCGGCTGCAGAGTGAAAATCTCATTCTGGTATATACAGGTACTACAAACCTGCATGCATTCACATCTATCTTCCCAAAATGCTATCTTCGTTATTCTGTACCATCCAACAGAGAAAAATTACGAACTATAAAAGCTCCACTAACTTCATCTGAAAGAGAACTCGATAACATTTTTACTGCATCTCTCTCCTCCCATACATGCAAAACAAATATAGAATGCATGCAGGCATCGAGCAAATGTGATGATCCTATTAAATACACAGCTATTGATCAACTGCACAGGCCAGTTTAAAATTTTCATCACCTGTACTGTAGGAGGATGATCGCATCCCGGAACTGTACTGCAGATCGCAAGAGAAGCTCCCTGTGACCCTGTCTCATGGTTTGAAACATTGTTTTTTTCTGCTCTAACACGCTTTGTTCATTGCCAAACATTTAGTTTTTCCACCACGACTTCGAGGTCTGTGTCAGGTTCTAAACTGACATTAAAACGCTCTGATACACGGCGTCTCGCAGAAAACTAGACGTCACACGGTGACGCGATTGACGTCATTCAAGATGGCTGCCGTCACGTCAGCTCATGATGCAAGCGCCGCTACCCAAGATCGTGGGAGAGTGCCACGCCTCCCTGCCAAGACCCCCTAGTGGGATGTTTGAATTTTAGAGGGAAGATAGGTCAACTGGGCTGCCTCTAGACGTCGCACGGTGTAAATCATGTTGTTACTACTGTTACCATAACACACTGGATGATTTTAAATAATAGTGAGTTACAACATAAGGAAATAGGAGGAGTTTTGCTGCGTTGGTGTGGGTTTACAAAGTACAGTACGAATGTGATTCACAAGATCCACATTTAAACTCAACTGTCACAGTGATGGAATAGCTGATGGTTCTGTGTTCTGTTTTGGCTGATTCCTCATATTGCAGTCATGTATACCATCACTGTTTCCATGCTAACCACCCTCAGAATGTATCACCCCTCCACAAAACTCTTTCTCGAACAGAAACAAGTGTTGTCAGTGGACGGAAAAAGAACCAGGAGATATACTGAAATAATAAACATCGCAGTTAATAGAATCGATAAATTTTACCAATTTTACATTAATTTCAACAAAGACCAATGATGTGACAGCATGACCCCAATTTCAATATCATAGCTAAAAACACCCCCTTCTCCACTTTGCGAATGTGGATAGATGACTGTGCAGTATGTCCATTCATTGTTAATTCTCGTGCACATACATCATCAAAATATATCAGACAGCACTATACATATTCCTAACACCTCGAGTGTAGTGCTTAATTTACAATCTATCTCTATGCCGATTGGAGTCACAGAGCATTCTCGCAGTCTTCGGGTAAAATCAGAGACTGAAAGACCCCCTCACACTGTCGTTGACCAACCCGCCCTACAGCACCTTTACCGATTTAATCTGCAACCAACCAGAACTAAAACACTACATTTCATGTCTCGTGAATGGATTGAGCTTGCCGAGTCCTCAACCATCCAAGTGCACAAGATTTCTCGAGATGTGCCCATGTCGAGAAGGTTAGCACTCATAATTGGTGTATAGTAACAGATTTGAAAGTGTTGTCATATAATAGCAGACAGTTAAGAAGAACAAGAAAAGGGTGATTTTTATGCGCGATGGAGCTCCAGACGGATGGAGTTCGAAGCATTTTTACGTAAATTAACCAAGCAATCAATTTTAAACTACGATTCCAGAGTCTAGGATCAGTAGCTGGAAGGTACTGGTAAGAGAGAACATAAACACACGCATTTCTAAGGTTACAACGTTCTACACTTAAAATGGGCTATAATGTTAGATTGCTTAAGTTTCCGACATATCACTTATACGGAATGTAGTGCTATTAATATTCCAGTGTAAGAAATATATTTCATGCACATGACATACATCCTTGTTCCTGGTTTCTATAAGATAAACTATGTTATCGAACCGTAAAACGAAAAAAGCTAATTTCTTAAAATATTGGTTCTGTGTGATACGAGCACAATATAGCTTTCCAGAGATGTATAGCATCCACTGTTCACATCTGATCATGGCTCAGAAATATACTATGCCTACATCTGCCCTATATAAAATGACCATTAGTACCGGGGAATAACTCTTACTAGGAAACAGATAGACACATGGTTCAAATGGCTCTGAGCACTATGGGACTTAACATCGGTGGTCATCAGTCCCCTAGAACTTAGAACTACTTAAACCTAACTAACCTAAGGACATCACACACATCCATGCCCGAGGCAGGATTCGAACCTGCGACCATAGCGGTCACGCGGTTCCACACTGAAGCGCCCAGAACCACACGGCCAGATAGACACATGGCAGCAGCGCCCACATGTGAAAATTACAAGTCATTCCACCACTTACTCTGTAAACAGCATAAATGTCAGGCAAATGTATACAAGGGGGTTGCAGTGCCTCACAAGTATCTATTCCTAACTTAGTTATGAAACTGAAGTCTCGATTTTACACCCAAGATGCGATAGGGGGGTCAGAGTACATCGCATAAATCATAGTTCGTTTAGAAGAATGTGTCATGTTTCATCACACATGAGGTGGAAGTCCTCTGCTAAACGACTAATTTACAGTTAACAATCGCAAGTAGACAGTGCTTCAAATCATATACAGAACACGTGGATCTATACGAGTCGAACACAACCTATGTCATGCGACTGTAGATGCACGTAAATTCAGAGGTGGATGGTTCTCTGTCTTCCTGAAAAGTATCAAATACAGTAGTCAACTCGCATGTATCACAGATACCTCAATAGACATACAGTATAATGCAGCCTCAACAGACAAAAAATTGACTGCTTCCCTGATTCCCTTTGCTTCCATGTCGACGTTTTCTTGGATTCCTCTTGCTGCCACATCTTGTTCCAATGTAGAAATTGTTCTGCGCCAACCAGAAGATATGCAAGTGCTTGCTCAACTTCCACAGCATTTTGGTGTATATTCAGTCAATTTATACCTATTCTCCCATCATTTTTCGCAATTCTGTCTATTTTATGTCAGTTCTATCCATGTGATCACGACATAACCTCTCCTTCTTTGTTCTAAAATTGCTTGTAAATCTAGTACAGCTGTCAACATCTAGCCCAAATGCATGGATTGGGAGGCATAGTATAGCACCGTACTCGGTTGTTTCCAGTCATCTCCACATACAGAGAGCGTTTGCTCTGTATTCTGTATGTCTGTGTATATGCATGTGTCGTGGACAGCTCCCAGGCCCCGAGTTAGCGTTTGAGTTTGGATATGCCTCCAAACATTGGTCCAGATATATATAGTGCATGGCACATCCACAATATACCACATCCAAGTTAGGGTACGAGTGTGGATCTGCCACGCACTGTATATAACCAGAATGATGTTTGGAGAATGATCCACCTGCAGTGGGGCTGGGCCCTGGGTACCGTCCATGACACATACATATACACAGACATCCATATACATAGACATCCTTGCCTCGCCATCTGCCTCACCACCCTCCATGCATCGCCCCAACATGTCCTGCCCTGAACAATCCCACCTCGCCCTGCCTGACCCACCCCACCTCGACCTGCTGCACCTGCCACACCCCAACCCATCCTTCCCAAAACTGCCCCGCCTCCCCTCACCACATGCCTTGCCATCTACCTTGCCTTGACTCACCACTTGCCTCACCACACACTTCACTTCACCTTGCCACATCCCTCGCTACCTGCCTCGCCACCCACAAATCCTGGCCTTGCCGCCTGCCTTGCCACTCACCTCATTTCACCACCCACCTCACCACCTCCCTCACCTTGCCTCACCACCCATCTCGCTAACCACCTCTTCTCACATAGATACACGCCTCACCATCCACCTCACCTCTCCTCGCCAACTGCCTCACCACCCATTTCGCTTCGCCTTGCCACTTACGTCGCCACCTGATTCGGTGCACCTAGCCACCTGCCTTGCCACCTCCCTCGCCAACTGCCTCTCCTTGCCTCGCCAACCACGTTGCCAATGACCTCGCCTCCCCTTGCAACCCACCTCAACTAGCCTCGCCTTGCCACCTGCCTTGCCTGTCCTCGCCACCCACTTCGCCACCCTTCTCACCTCCCCTCGCCACCGACCTCAACATACCTCACCTCGCCACCTGCCTTGCCATCCCCATCACCCCATCCCACTTAGCCACCTACCACTCACAATCCGCCTCACCACACACCGCACTTCACTCTCTCCTGCCCCACCCTACCCCGCCCCGTCCTGCCACAGTGTCCCACACTGGTCTCCCCAACCTGCCCGCCCTGACCCATCACATCTCACACTGCCCCACCCTGCTCTGCCTTGCCTCGCCACCTGCCTTATCACCTCCCTTGCCTCGCCACCCAACTCACCACCTGCCTCACCATGCCACCCACCTCACTACCCAACTCTCTTTGCATGGATACATGGCTCACCATCTGCTTCACCTCGCATCACCACCTGCCTCATCTCACACTTCACTTTGCCTTGCCACCAGCCTCACCACCTTCCTCGCCATGCCTGGCCACTCGCCTTGCCACCTGCCTCACCACCTAACTTGCCTTGCCTCACCTCCCACCACACCACCCACCTTGACTGGCATTGCCACCTGCCTCACCATCTTCCTCACATCGCCTTGCCACCCACTTCACCACCCGTGTCATTGTGTCTCATCACCTGCCTCGCCTCTCACCTCACTTTGCCTCACCACCAACCTCGCCACATGCCTTGCCACCTGCCCCACCCCACCATGCCACATCTTCCACCCTGCCCCATAGCACCCTAGAGACCCTGCCACCTGCCTCGCCTCTGCCTTGAAACCCACCTTGCCTTATCACCTGCCTTGCCCCCATCTCATCTCGCCTCACTACCCACCTCACCACCTGCGTCACTTCGCCTAGCCACGATACCCACCTGGTCTCACCTCACCATCCACCTCACCACCCACCCTGCCATCAACCACACCACACCTCGGCACCTGCATCACTTTGCCACGCCAACTGCCTTGCCACCCATCGCCTCTCCTCACCACTAGCCTCACCATCTGCCTTGCCTCACCTCACCACCTGCCTCACAACCTGCCTCACCTCGCCTCGCCAATCGCCTTGAAACCTGCCTTGCCTTGCCATCTGCCTTGATACCCCTCTCACCTTGCTCTGCCACTCACCTAAGCACCTGTCTTACGTCGCCTCACCACCTGTTTCGCAACCCATGACACCTTGCCATCTGCTTCATACCCACCATGCCTCTTGTTGCCACACCCCTCGACATCTGCCCTAAACCACCTTGCCCCACCTGTGCTGCAATAATGTACCACCCTGCCCCACCTGCCCTGTCCTGCCCCACACCACCCTGCCCCACTTACCTCACCACCTGCCTCACTAACTTCCTCGACACCCGCACTGCCACCTGCTGCCTCGCAACCTACTTCGCTTCGATACCTGCCTTGAGCCCTACTATGTCTCACTTGCCACCCACTTAGCCACCTGCATCACCTCATCACACCACCTTGCCTCACCACCCACCATGCCTCACCTTGGAACCTGTGCCACCTCCACCGTGCTCGCCACACTCACACCACCCCTTCTTGCCACATTCTACCCTGCCTCGCCTCACCTTGCCACCTGCCTCACCACTTACCTTACAATGTGCATCGTCATGTGCTTCACCACCCACCTCGTTTTGCCACCCGTCTCACTACTCGCTTCACCTTAACTCGTCACTCACCTTGTGATCTGCCCTGCCCCACCGCATCCACCCCATCAATTCCTCACCATCCCGCTCCATCCTGCCCTCCCCTGCCTCATCTCGCCATCTACTTTGCCAGCTGACTAGCCACACGCCATGTTTCGCCCTGCCCCACCCCACTGGTCTTACGTGCCCCAACCTGCGTGCCCGACCATGAATCCTCCTGCCCCATCCTACGCTTCCCCTCCTTGCCTAGCCACCTGACCCACCACCTGCCTCTCCTACTGCCTCGCCACACACCTTGTAACCCATCTCACATTGATAGCCACCTTGCTCCTTGCCTCCACTCGCCTTCCCACCCACCTCGCAAAGTACCACACCTCACCTTACCACCCACCTTGTCAACTGCCTCGCCTCCCAACACCACTGACCTCGCCTCGTCTCATCACCTGCCTCGCCCCGTCCTGCTTGGCTGCCTGCTCCAAGCCACCCACCGTGCCTTATCTAACTCCCGACATGCCTCCAGCATCTCCTCACCTTGCCATCCACCTTGCCATCTGCCTTGCGTCGCCAACCACTTCGCCACACACCACACCTCACCATGTCACCTGCCTTGCCACCCACCTCTCCTCGCCACCCATCACATTACCTGCTCACCCCACCGTGCGCAGCCCACCTGCCCTGTCACATCCCTCTGTGAACCAACTGCCCTGCTTTGCCATGCCACCTGCCTCACAACCCGCAATGCAACTGTCCCCGCCCTGACTTGCCCTGCCATTACTGCCCTGACCCAGCCCGCCCCATCTGCTGCATCCCGCCTCTTCTTCTCCGCTCACCCTGACCTGCCATGCTTCGCCACCTGCCATGATACCCACCTCACCTCCTGCCTTGCAACCTGCCTCGTCTTGATACCTGCCTCACTCCTTGCCCTGACTTTACTCGCCATCTACCTCGATACACTCTATGCCTTGTGTCACCACTCGCCTCTTTACCCACCCCGCCACCCAGCCCACCACCAACTATACCTTTCCTTGCCATCCGCTTTGCCTCACCTCGTGAACTACCTCGCCACCTGACTCGCCTCTCCTCACCACTTGCCGCACTACCCACCTTGCCTCACCTCTTCACCCACCTGCCAGTCACCTAGAAACCTGCCTCGCCTCTCTATCCGCCTTGATACCACCTCACCTCAGCTTACAACTCACCTAGCCACCTGTCTTGCCTCGGCTCAATACCCACTTCACAACCTGCCATGCCTCGCCATCTGCCTCACGACTCATCTTGCCCCACCTCGCCACATGCCTCGCCTTCCAGCCCAAACTGCTGTGCTCACCTGTCCCACAATAACATACCCTACCTCACCCCACCCTCCCTGATCTGCCTAGTACTGCCCCACACTGCACTGTCCCTCCTACCTCACCACCTGCCTGGCCACCTGCCTTGCCATCCACCTCGCCACCTACCACAATTCTTCCCACCACCTGCCTTGCCTTGCCTGACCACCCACCTCACCCCACCACCCACTTCACCTCTCCTCGCCACCTGCATTGCCACCTGCCTTCCTACCTGCCTTGCCAACCACCTTGTCACCCACCACACACTGCCTTGCAACCCACACCACACCCGCTATGCCCGCCACGCCCAGACCACCTAGTCACACTCCGACCCGCACTGCCCCGTCTCACCTCACCATCTGCCTCACCACCTGCCTCACCACCTGCCTCTCCAGCTGCCCCACCCCATCACGCACTGCACCATAGTCTCAACCTGACCCTCCCCACCACGACCTGTGACACTTCACCTTGCCACCTGCCCCGACACCCGCTCCATCCTGCCCTACCCTGCCTGTCTCAAAACGATCAGCCCCACCCCACCCATCCCACCTCACCCCATCCTAACCAGCACTGCCCTGCCCTGCCTACCTGGCCATCTGTCTTGCCACTTGTCTCACCTACTGCCTCGACACCCATCTCGCAATCCACCTCCCCTTGATACCTTCCTCGCACCCTGCCTCTCCTTGCCTCACCACCCACCACGCCATCCATCTCGCCTCTTCTTGTCACTGACCTTGCCACCTGCTTTTCCACCAGCCATGCCTACCTCGTGACCCACCTTTCCAGCCACCCTGCCCTGCCGCACATGCCGCAACCACCCCACTCTGCCACCTGCCTCGCCTCTCCCTGCCACCTGCCTCGCCACCCACCTCACCTTGCCTCACACCCCACTTCACCACTCACTTCGCCTCTCCTTGCTTCGCCACTTCTCTTGCCACCTGCCTCACCTCAGCTCACTGTGCAGCTCATCAACCGCCTAGTGTTGCCTTGCCACACACCTAGCCACCTGCCTCTCCTCACCTCACCACCCACACCGCAACCCACCTCACCTCACCACCTACCTTGCTCCCTGCCTTGCCTTGCCTCGCCATCTGCCTCGACACCTACCACATCTCACCTTGCCACTTGCCTCACCATCTGCCTCGCCATCTGCCTCGACACCTACCACATCTCACCTTGCCACTTGCCTCACCATCTGCCTCGCCAGCCACCTTGCCACCAACCACGCCTTACCTCGCCACCTGCCTCGCCTCGCCTTGCCAACTACGTGGCCACCCGACTTGCCTCTCCTCACCACTTGCCTCACCATCCACCTTACATTTGTCTCGTCATTCGCCCCGCAACCTGCCTTGCCTCACCTCGCCACTTGCCTAGAAACTTGCCTCACGTCGCCACCTGACTCAATACCCACCTTGCCTTAACTTGCCACTCACCTAGCCACTTACCTTGACTCACCTCACCACCCACTTCACAACCTGCCATGCCTTGCCACCCACCTTGTCCCTCACCTCACCTCACCTTGCCACGTGACTCGCCATCTGCCCCCCAAACTGCTCTGCATCACTGTCCTGCAATGCCACAAGCCACCCCCCCCCCCCCCCCCACCTTGTGCTGCCCTGAACTGCCTCACCACAAGTAAATTTGTTGTTAATCTCTCAGGGTAAGAAACAACACTACTACTGTATCATTTCTCCCATTTGTTGAAACATGATGAAAAGTGGCATCTGTGTCCTGTGGGATTGCTCTACCCAGGACCTGGTGTGTGTAGAAGTTGGCACTGAGGCAAATAAGCTTTAAAGTTTAGGATTTTTCTCTACAAGGAGGAGTACTCTTTGCTGCACACACCAACTCTGACAAAGACAGCACAAAGAGAAACATTTCTTTTTCAAAGAGAATCACAAAGCAAATTACGCTGTGCTTCCTGGACACGCTGAAATTCATGCAGGCAGCGCTACATAAACTTGCCGATGATGCATCAAGAGGGTTTACATATCACTCGAGCTGCAATTTCCGATGACGCTTCGTTTCAGCTCATAATGAAAAAATGGGTTTCCCTTACAAATTTATGGATTCAGTGGAGAAATCCTGTGTTTCACACTTACTTGAAGATATTTTCGAACGATTCTGGAGTGCATTCCTGGAAACTATCTCTCTGTATCCTACATTCTACTACACTATTCCAGGGCTTTCGTGGTACACTATGCTCTAACTCACTCATGTCAACGTTGTACTCTTAAACAATGCAGACATGTTTTTATTTTGCAAGTGAGGGATTCATAGAAGGCTTTGGCAATGTGTCTACAAGCATGTCAAGGAAATAACTCCTGGATGCATGAACAATTTAGTGAAACATACACCAATTTAAGTTAGATCAAGTAACTGAAAGTAAACAACTTCTACTGCCATGCCATGCAACAGTCTGTACCTATTGCACTGGAGGGTTTTCATGGCGGTCTGATAAAAAAAAACCCGTTGGATAGAATAATTTGTCATTTGTGCAGGCAAATTGTGAAACAGAGAAAGATATAGAGGTAGATTTAATGTATCCTGATAGTTTGAATGATGCACATAGTGATTTCAGTGCCAAATTTCATGAAATGGTCCCCACCCAAGTTACTGAGAATGCTTCAGGAAAAAGCAAAGTACGGTATGCATTACTGGTATATTCAGTGCTGTGTCCCCACCCAAGCTGCTGAGAATGCTTTAAGAAAAAGCAAAGTACAGTCTGCATTACTGAAATATTAGTGGTGTGTTAAGTTGAGGATCAAACTGAATAGAATCATCTGTGCTATTTCCTTCAAGCAGATCTCTGGTTGAAGGAGTGAATTTAAGTAAACACTGAAAAAAGGGTTCTGATACACAATCATTTAAGACAGGTTTTTACAGACTTATGATTAACGCAGTTTTTGGCGAAACTATGGAAAATCTTAGAGCTCACCATGAAATTTATAGTCACTTATTGGGATTGTTGTTAAAGCAAGGCAGATTATACTGCCACGTCAAATTTTAACCAGGTCACAATCATTAATATAGAATTCGTTGCTGTGGAGACAGTGAAGGTATCAGTAGAGTTCACAAAACCTGTTTGTGTAGGAATGTGTATTTTGACCTATCTAAACTCCACATGTACCAGTTCTGTTTAGATTTTATACAAAAACTCACTTTGATGGTTCTGAGTTACTTGTTTCTTATACCATAAAACTGGCAAACAATAAGGTTACTGGGTTGATGGAGGATGAGCTGAATGAGTCACCAGTTGTTAAGTTTGTAGAACTCTGCTCAATAATGTATGCATACCATAAGACACAGGTGTCACCCTAAGGGAGATTAAAAGAGAGTATGGCATGCAATCTCAGTGGCTCTCGTGGTGGAGGACTGCTTGAATTACCTCCACGATGGTGTTGGCTGTTATCCACCTCTCTCACCACATATGGTGCACAAGATCATTATTCAGCTGGAAAGACCTAAGGTATGTACAGTATCACAACTGATAATCAGTCTGTATGACATTATGATAAGTGTATCATTTGTGATGGGATTGGAACTCTACCATACATGCACTTTACAGTTGAGCAGTTGAATGTATGCCTGTATGTATGCATTATATATATGGTGAAAATATATGTGTGTATGTGGAATAGTATGACCAAATTCTCTTAGTATGTAGGTGTGTGTATGTATGTATGTGAGTGTGTTTAATGATGTATATTTGCGTGTGAGAGAGGTTGGGTACTGTTTATGTGGGATATGGTGTACAAAATACATGTGAGTACACACTATGTGTGTGACATATATTGTTTTCAC
Source organism: Schistocerca serialis cubense (assembly GCF_023864345.2). Lineage (NCBI taxonomy): Eukaryota > Metazoa > Arthropoda > Insecta > Orthoptera > Acrididae > Schistocerca > Schistocerca serialis. The sequence goes on along the minus strand of NC_064639.1, from coordinate 454,497,580 downwards.
ACCATGTGTGTAAGTGCTTACTGTGTATATTGGATAGAGTGAACACTATGTGTGTTGTGTACCTTGTCTACACACAGATTAAATTTCACTGCTACTGGTCATGCCAACAAAGATTGCATTTAGTTTAATGTTGTATCTCACAGGGGAACTGTAAATATTCCATATCAGCTGTAGCTTCGAAACGATATTACAGCGACATGTGCAGCAATGTCCACTGTAACATTGACTGAAGTAGTTGCGGCGACCGCTCGTCGTTCTATTATGTGTGTAGCTGCCAATGGTGAACATTTTGAACATTTAAAGTAACCATGTGCTAAACTGAAGGTTGTGCAACATGAGTGATCAATTATTAAATGTAAGATAAGTAAGATAAACACGTAAGTAACTCTTTTCTTTCCTTACAGTGTGTATGCATTTTTCTGGTGGACTCTGTATTATGTACTTACTCCCCTATACAAGTGCTAGAAGTTTGTAATGGGAATTTCCAGACACAATGTATAGAAATGCGAACTGATGTGACAAATTTTATGTATATTTCTTTCTTCTGTACACTGTTAAAGTAATTGTAAATATTTTGGATACTGTTTTCTGTATCTTGTTTTTTTTCTCCATAAAGTGAATAAACTACTTCAGTTTGTGTGAGTTATTCCAATATGTGGAACATACGTTCTGTAAAAACGAAATTAGCTGTTCGCCTTTTTTGAAGAAAAGAAAGAGACAGAAGAAATAAGTCTAGTTTGATTTACTTCAGCCTACCCTGTGTACTACAACAGGCAGTTACATCAGCGTTAGATGCATGTTTTTTTTATAAGAGTAGGCCCATTTACGCCACTAACAGTGTTCAATTTTACAATGAGCAGTTATATCTGCAGTGTACATGTCCATTCTATAAGAAGTGACTCATTTACATTTCATTAAAAGTGCAGTTGGGCTGAAATATGCACACCAGACATTGTTCACATGTAATACCAGACACTCTGCAGTGGCACTACATGGCACAAGCTGCAGCACGGTGACCCAGCATGGCCAAGCATGGCACAACATCTGTGGTCCAGAGGTCTATATGGCTGCTAGCAGTGCACATGTACTGCTCTCAGAACCTCTCTGATGTGCAGAGAGTGGTGTGGGTGTGGTGAGACCCTCCCAGTGTGGTATTTGTTTAAATAAAGACATAAGCATTCCTATTCCATTTCTCTTACAATATTGTTTTAAACTTAGGGCAAGTCACCTCTTGGGTTCCAAATGTAGAATGACAAGTGTTTGAACTGTGACATCAGAGGGGTGTGGAAAATTGTTTAAGCTGTGATGCCAGAGGTACAATCATTTAAATGTTGTAAGCTTAGCAAGTGATCTGAAATATCACAGGAGTGGGAAAAACCAATGAGTTTTGAATTTCCTATCATTGTAAAGTTAGGACAGGATTCTGTACTTGGCACAAGTGCTCTGACAACAATGCAGACCATGCTGATATTCCAATTTTGAATTGTGATGTCATAGAGCTGTGCTTATATTCCCTGTTCAATCATATTGACACGTCATCTTGGTTTATGACATTGTAGAGCCAGTGCTCATATTCCCAGATCTTAAATCATCATCTTGGATTCTGATGTTATAGATGACGTTTGTATTTACAGGCTTGTTATCTTGGGCCACTTTCTTGCATTGTGACATTAGAGAGACTGTATTCATATTCCCATGTCTGCTATCTTGGATTGTGACATTACAGAGCATGTGCTCATGTATCAGGGTGAGCCATCTTGGAGTGTCATATCATATAGCCTGTGCTTGTAACCCAGGTCTGCTATCTTGGACTTTAAACCAACAGGACAATACCTCATTTTGAATTTTTTTATTTGTCATTTTACATTTAGGACAACTGCCCTACTTCAGTGTCAGCATAGGATTGAGGGAAATCTCTGTAGCACAACTGGGCTGTTTTGGATTTCCCACCATTTTTTGAATTTATCGCCATGTGGTATACAGGGAAATTGGCCTATTAGGTCAGAGGAGCATGCGAAGGGAGAGTGGGATATCTGGCAACATTGCACAAGGGGGAGGGTAAATCTGACAACAACTTGCTTGAACTGTCTCAGCCCCACTACTTAGTTTTAACTATAATAACTGTAACCCACCTAGCTATCTTCCACTTGACTGAAATATATTGTGTAACACAAATTTTCCATTTTGTAGGTAGTAGAACTCATTGTTAACATGCACTCAACGAATGACAACACATGTGTTGTGATTTTCCACTTCCACTGCATGATAATAGCCTGAATTACATGCTTGTGTTGTTAGAAGCCTACGTAATTTTAACTCGACCTAAGTGCTGATGTAGCAGGGCGTTCTGTGATGATGAGTAGGCCTAAGTTGAGTAAGGAATGAGAAAGAGTCTCATATAAAAGTATTTGCTGACAATTTAAAATTGTGCATTGAAAAATTTGCAATGTAAAGTCTCTACCTTTCAGGAGTGTGTTACTTCGTATTAAACATCTTTGATTCTTATAGATGTCAGCTAATCTTATGATATGCATCCAAAGTCTGTTGCAGCAAGAGATGACAAAGATTGATACAGTTCTCTGTCATTTCACAACAAAACATACTCTTTTCGTTCTGGAAAACGTTACCATATAACTTTTACTATGACTAATACCACAGTATAACATAACAGTCGCGACACTCACTGCTGTAAAAGTTGTTACCGTTTGAGAGATGGAGCGACACTAGCGCTCCAAGCGGCGAGTAAGATGAACGTCAGACGTGTCGTAAGCTAATGTTTGTTTTGCATTAATTTCCTACGTAATTTACGAAACATTTGAGTTATTTTCTTTCCTCTAAGGGTTTATGTAGAATCAGAAGGCATACAAGTTTCTAAAAATGATTCTAAAATAAGCGCAAGTATGGAAAAAAATCGTGAATCTAGTGGCAAGCTACAACACATTCGTGAAGAAACGCTTGTGACATTGGATAGAACTGCAGTTTACCACGTTGATATCAAAAGAATATAAACACACAGATTCACACGTAAGAAGCACAGACATGTACCTCTACATGCAAAAGCGATCGACAGCTCAGTTATCGTTCTGTAGGCCTACTGTGTTTGTCATTGCAGTCGCCTGTTGCCACAAGTACGACCTTCATCTTTATATTATTCTAAGTGGGACAAGCAACTGCCAAATAGTGGGAGAAATATGTTGAAAATATTATAATGAGCTGATTACATTATATTTCACGCAAAACCAAATATTTGAATAATTTTCAAACAATCTGTCAGTGAACAAGGTGCTAACAAAATAATGTCATCACACGAAGGAAGCAAGGAAAATTAAGGGACTAACAACAGAAGTGAATGAAATACATACCAAATGCTTTTGTAACACACGAATAACTCCACTTAATCTACCCACTTCACCGTCAAAGCATGTCTGTGTTGACGATTCACACGAATTTGGCACTGATATATGGAGAGTTGAACTGGCTGCTTCTGTGTCATAGGATCGTTTTACAGATTTGGATGGATGTCGAATCTTTGTGGCAGTTTCCTCTTCATCGTTAGTTGAGGTGGCTTATTTGGGATGTCAAACAGTGTGGGTACTGCATTCTACACGAGTTTCTGCGTTCATGAACCGGTTTTGTTCGAAATGTAGCGAATAAAGCCTAATATTATTATACAGGTAAACTGGGTCTTTTTTCATAGGGTCTTCTGGTCTGCTACTAACTAACCATTTTCTGCTCCTAAAACGAAACATTAATCATTAATCCACATGTAGTTTGCAAGTGAGTCCTGACGATACAGTTTAGTAACACGATGGTATATACCTCTCAGGAGCCTTAGGAAACGTAAAAAAGACAGCTGTGGTGTCTTCTTCCTGTTGTTGCTGCAATGTATTGCGCTACAAACGCTCCAGCTTGTAAAAACAATTGTAGAAATCTAAATAAACAACCACTATTCGCTTTCACGATCGCGCCGATCTCACAGTTTAAGTTACTGACCACGCTTGGGGCGCTGCTGGTGCGGTAGGCAACAAAATCGAGGCGAAGTATCGTGACTGTTATGTTAGACTGTGCTAATACGAACATCCTATCCTCTTCCTGAGCTCAGTGGTAAGACGCTGGACTCCTGTTCAGGATGACGGCAGTTAAAATCCCCGTCCATTGTCTGTATGAAACATATCCTGTGGTTACCCTATATCGCTTAAAGCCGTCGGCACACGGACCGTGCTGTCGAACGTTAACGTTGAGCGTGCCAAGTTCAACGTGCTGCTGAACGCTCAGGAACGATGCGACTTGTGCATACGGTACGTGGGCGCTAACGTGGTATACGCGATCGCAACGCACTCCAGCGGCACTTGAGGGATGTTTCTAGCTCGTAAATCACACTGTTTACTCAATTCCCACGTTAGCTCTATTAAAACGCACATTTCCTCCATCGTCCACGAAAAGGAAGGTACTATGTCCAATCAATAAGGACACAGGCTTATAAAACTTCCATTACAAACAGTGCGGTACAAATTTGGAATACTTCTCCGCATAAGAATAATAAATAATGTTTATTATTTAATAATTCCCACATTTTAGTAAAACCCCAAGGTCAGTCTTACTTGATCACTGTTCCTACTCACTTGCAGAATCCTTGCAACATGTGAATTACGAAGCGTAAAAGAAAAAGGAGCAAAATATCTCTATACAAGTAGCGCAAGCTGTCTAGTAGATTAAGTCAATCGAACAGTCACCCCTCAAAAAAAAAAAAGGTGAACTTATATTTACATAACATCAAATATTATAGTCTATACTTATATTAAACTAATAATAAAGTATCAGAACCTAATAAAAACGCGAATGTTAGAAAAAAAATTCTGGAAGGGTCTAGACGCGAACTACATCCCAACAGTTATCTCACTAGAAGGCGGTGATTGTACTCATTACGCTAAACGAACGACAAATCCCTTATTCTACTGGTAGTATCTTATTGCATGCCTTAATCGTAGATAATTACTAATAGAAATTTAATTTTAACAAATTGTACCAAGAGCAGTGCGTTTTGGGTGGATCTTCAGCGTGTCGCTGCCCTCAAATAGCCTACTCTCATAATACACAAGTTACAATAATTCGTTCGCCACGAATATGATGTTTCTCATTATTTTATTGGAAAGGATCGCACAGTTGACAACGGGTTTTCCAGTGATTCTCAATTTTCTGGTGCTCAGAAACGGCATATATACATATAGGCTTGAAATGAATGCCAATATAGCGCCTCACAACTCTGTACTGAAGAGAGACGGCGTGCGTGTGACGTAGGTGGCGATGTGCCACCTCATTGGTCAACGCTCAGACGCACGCGCAGAATATCTGACATACCAGATATTGCTCTGCACGTTCGGAAAGACTCCCGAACGTGCTATTCCACTCTATGACGTCAGAAACTGGGCACGCTCAACGCTCAACGTTCGGATGCACGGTCCGTGTGCCGACGGCTTAAGGTTACTTTGAAAGTGCATGGCCAATTTCCTCCAGAGCTTGTTCCATCGTTTGAGATGGACCACATCGTAGACATGATGTTCAAACCTAATCTTGTTTCTTTATTAATTCGAGATTTCACTCAGAATAGAAGCATACTGTCTCAGTTTCTCAGGTAATAAACTGGAAGTTACAGTACACAAAATGGAAACCGAACGTCATCAACATGGTCATGATGTCAAATGATAGTGCGTGCAGTGGTTGACGTTGAGAAATAAACGAAAAGCTGTTTACGTTATACAATAACTTATCTACAACAATGTGTAAGCAAAACAATATTTGTACTAGGGATAAACCGAATGGCGCTGCGCTGTTTTTAACGGGTTTGCCATCCATTTGCCAGAATGGAGCTCTAATACCCATCCGACCATCCTTATTTATTTTTTCATGGTTCCCCTAAATTACTTTGGGCAAATGTCGAGATGATTTATGTATCATATCTTCTATACAAGTAATAAAGCTGCCGATCCGTCAACGCTTAACTCGGACCAGCTTCCTGAAATCTTATAAAAAGTATTTTGTTTTGGCAGGAGGGGTAGACTGAATACTTAAGCAAAAACAATTTTACACTAGATAACATGTAATTAGCTTGAAGTTATTACAATAGTTTACACTAACGCAGGCAATGGCCAACCGTGCGTGCTATTCAGACAAGAGTACAAGAGAGACAGTCACAGTTATCTGTGAATTACACTGTGCTAGTGTAAAAATCATCGTGTATGTCTGTCTGAACGCGGTAATCTCCAAAACTACCAGACGAATTTTCGTGGAATTTTCGCAGGTAACTCGAGCGTAGCTAGGGACGACATACAGGCTGTATTTCACCAAAACTGCAACACAAAAAAAAAGACATCGTAATTTAAAGTTATATTTAAAATCGTTTGTTCAGCTTAGTGGCCCGGATGTTTACTCATCACGGCGTAGTGCACCAAAGAACCATAGAAGGCTCTGTTAGTTTCGTAGTACACCAAAGAACCAACAGATAACCTGTTTATTTGTCAGTGACATGTATTTTCGGAAGTATCTGTCACTGATAGTATTAAGTGCCACAAACTTATCATTATGAATACAAACAAACAGCGAGTTTATGTGGCTAGGATATATGGATTTACTGCTTCCACTTTGTTAAAATCCTAGCTTCTTTTGACAAGTTTTATTTACATTATGTCCTAGGAAAAACGCATGTATTAAGTTTACTATGTGATTTGTGTGCTCACCCATTATATTTTGATTTCATTTTGTTTACAAATAACAACGCCTAAAAAACGGTGGTGTCTTTCGAATACACTAGAGCATCTAACAGACTGAGAACTACACGGTCTCAAGAAATTCATGAAGACTGTGAGACAAAGCTTGTTGCGGCTCGAGAACTTCAGGCTTCGATTTACTCTTTCGAAACTGCTTCTGAAAGCAAGGTGTAATGTAACTCTGTTCGAGTGTGTCATGTTTTATCTCGTGCCTCAGAAGACTTCACGCACTGAGGTTATCTCAAACATAACGTCATAGAAGGCAAAATTTTGACGGACAATGGTGCAGACAAGAGAGTTTTTATGCCCTGAATACTGCTTATTCGTAAAAGTTTACCGTGTCGCTTTCGAACAGAGCTATAAATTAACACCAGGGCAACACCGGGTTTCTTAGCTGGTTTCTCATATAATACCATGGCTGACTGCCTGCTCCACCCTTGTCAAATTAGATCAGTAACATGTAAGTGTCTATGTATGTGAAGTATACTGTTGTGTACATAGTTCCGCGTAGTCAGCGCGTACACAACTTTCCCACTAGAGCGCGCCCCGCTAAGCACAACAGCGCAGGCGCAGCGCTCGTCCGTCTCCGCACTACGAGATGGCGCTGTCTTAGAGACGGACGAAATTCTGCTTCCGCCGATCCGCGTATCAATATGTAACGCAGCCAATGAGATTGCTGCTAACGTAAAACCTTTTCTCCACGCGGATCACACTTGCGCAGTGATACCTGAACGCTCAAGGTATTATAACGAGTGTACAGACCTCCGATTAGTCAGTCTGCATTAGTCTATAGTCAAGTTTCAGTCTGCGCCTAATAAGATTATCATATTCCTGTACATAGCCATGAAGAGAAATGAATAGACACTTTGTCAAGTATCAGAGATACGTGAGAATAAGATTAACGTACCAGGACCAAAGGAACTTCAGATTGTCAATTGTAATTAGCATCCAGAACCAAGTTAACTTATGTCTACACTTGTTATTATTTTAATAAATGTGTGTGAAAATTAATCAAGTTCTGTTTAAAGTTGGTCACCGTCAATCTGCTACTCTAAGCGTGCAAGTGGCATTTCTATCGTCTGACCTAACGGCGGAAGATAAACACGCCACGATAAGACCACAAGACATATTGCTGACACTCGCCTACTTCGTTAGAGCGAAGTCAAATAATCTGATGGTGTGTGTACCGAAGGTCTTACAGTACGCACACCACATATAGTTTTGGTTCTTTATATGTAATATCATGATATGTCAACAATCCTTGTAAGATTTATCCACATCCACAACAACAACAACAACTACTACTACTACTACTACTGGAACTGCTACTACAGTAACGGTAGTTCTTGTATTCGAACTTTAATCTTATCTTACGAAAATATGACATTCGACGTGGTCACCAGTCAATGACATTTGTGTTTATGTTCTCTGTCACAAATTGGCTTCGGCGGATGCTGACGTGATCCATCATTATGGTAACTACCGTTGATCCTTGAAGTCCCGATGCTTTCCTTGAAACTCACCACTCTGAATAAACAAGCTTAATCGTTACACTCTCGATGAAAAGTCGAGTGCGGACAGTTATGGAACCATGTGTGCTAAGGAGTTCTCATTAACGTGAAAACAGGAAAAACATGTAGCTTCGCAAAATGCTTTACAGTTCGTAGTGAGTATTTAGCGAGATTGCAGGCTGTGGATGGAGGATTTCTTCGCTTCATTCTAGCGCCAAACTTCCATTTCTGTCTCCTATTTTCAGTGAGAGGTAGCCAGTTCGAAGAGGAACTGGTAATGGAAAAATGTTTCTTCGCCACTTTTTTGTATGAAAGGGAAGGAGAGTTGACGCCGTACACTTCGTGAAGACCAGATTTTGCGTCAGTGTCCTGGATGAATGTTGGTGGTGACTCGTGCACTGTGTGGGCACGTTAACCTCTTCGCTTCCCGCATGTCGTATACGACACACGGAACTGGTAACTTTCGTCTGCATACAGAATCCATGTAAAGGCGAAGATACACTCATCAATAGTTTCCTCGGTTTCCGCGATGTGTTACTACCTACCACAACACGTTCCAGTGCTCTCCGGGTCAGTTATTTACGTCAACCATTGTTTCCCAAACATTCGCAGCCGAAGAACACCGAAATGTTTTCATTCACTTACACACGAGCTATATAACTTGAAGTGATCCTGTTTAATTGTCAGCAGAGGTTAATGGACTGTTAATACCTTGTAGCACTCAGATAGTACTTTCCACTACTCTGCAGCATAAGTATCACGTTTGTGTCGTATACAACACAGTGAATTTGCATCTCGTAAAAAGGTTTGTTCATTTGTAAATATTCAGCAATAAATTCCTGTCAATTGTGGTACATTTCGCTACTATCGGATGATAATAAGTGGAGTAGCTATAATAAAAATTAATAATGATATAAATCTTAATGATTAAAGATTAATGTTTTGATTGAAGGTAAAGTGAGTAAAAAATTTTCCTTAGTGTCGCAAGATGAGATTTCATGAGCTGGGGAAAACATTACAATTTGATGGGAAACAATCAGAAACGTCAAGCGTTGATGAGGGAGATGAGGTTTTCTTCCCACCTACAGACACAACGCCTGTAGTTTTGTCGTCCGAAACGGCTCAAACGTGACAGATTGACAATTATGTCTGTCACAAAAACAAAGTAATCCTCCTTGTCATTACAGAGATATGTGTGAGCCCTTTTTACCTGCTCCAGTTTTGAAGAAGCAGTTTGGGAAGAAAAAGACGATCAGTCGCACCAGTACGGCTACTTCATAAAATACATCACAGCAGGGATTTTGGGCTTGTTCTCCACATGTACAAGACAGATGGCATTCATAAGCGCTGGTTAGTCACTAAACACAACATCTGAAGAAACAATCGTTCTGTAAGAGCTGGGTGTCCTCAGAATCCAAGGAGTCTGAAAATATCCATAAACGAACAGATTGTTCCATTACAGAGGCAGACTATGACAAGAAAATATATTCGTGGCAAACCAAATGCATGTGGTTCGAAGAACTTGGTTTGCGCCTCACTAGACAGACTTCCTTTCGCTCTCTTCATGTACGAGGAGAAAGGTGACACAATAGTGGAAGGTTATATCTTTTTAAATATTGAAGACAAAGTTGTGATGAATCTGATAAATACGAGGTGCTGCTAGAAAAAAACCGGACTGATGCTGGAAAAAACATTTATTTACAATTATTTACAATTTCATGTTATCTCCTTCAATGTACTCTCCTCCTCGGTCTCTACACCGCTCCATACGAATTTTCCCCTGTTCATAGCAATGCTGCAGATCATTTTCGGTAAGTCCGTACATTACTTCCGTCGCTTTTTCTTTTACTGCTTCAACAGTCTCAAATCTAGTTCCTTTCAAAGCTGACTTGACTTTAGGGAAAAGAAAAAAGTCACAGGGGGCCAAATCAGGTGAGTAGGGTGGATGATCTAAGATGGGAATGTTGTGTTTTGCCAAAAACGTCTTCACTGACAACGCACTGTGAGCTGGGGCATTGTCTTGGTGAAGGATCCATGACTTTTTTCTCCACAAATCGTTCCGTTTTCTCCGTACTCGCTCACGTAGGGTAGCCAGGACGCTAATGTAGTAATGCTGATTCACTGTTTGTGCCTCTGGTACCCAATCAATGTGCACAATCCCTTTGATGTCAAAAAAAAACAATCATTGCCTTGAATTTCGATTTTGACATTCGTGCTTTTTTTGTCGTGGAGAACCAGGAGTTTTCCAATGCATCGATTGGCGTTTAGTTTCGGGATCGTAAGTAAAAAACCACGATTCATCGCAAGTAATAACATTTTGTAAGATGGTGGGATCACTTTCAATGTTTTCCAGGAAGTCAGAACAAATCATTCTTCGGCGTTCCTTCTGTTCAATTATGAGACACTTTGGAACCATTTTTGAACACACTTTGTTCATGTTGAAACTTTCATGAAGAATCTGCCTAACACTTTCCTTGTCAACTCCTGTTAACTCAGACACTGCTCTGATTGTTAAACGGCGATCTTGTCGAACAAGTTTACCGATTTTTTCAATGTTTGCATCAGTTTTTGCTGACAATGGTCTGCCAGTGCGAGTGTCATCACTGGTGTCTTCGAGGCCATCTTTAAATCGTTTAAACCACTCAAACACTTGTGTTCGCGATAAACAATCATCGCCGTACACTTGTTGTAACATTACAAACGTTTCACTTGCATATTTTCCTAGTTTGAAACAAAATTTGATGTTAACACGCTGTTCTTTCTGTACACTCAACATTTTCCGACGCACAGACAAAACGTCAACTACTTAAAACAGACGCCACGGGCAGACTGAGTGCAGGAGGCAGATGAAACTCGAGCAGTTGGCGGAGCGAGAGTCACGTGACAGGCCACGCGACTTTCAGCCTTATTGCATTCGTTTTATTGTTTCACCAGTACTAGTCCGGTTTTTTTCTAGCCACACCTCGTACGTCACCTGGAGGTTATATTATTTAGAAGGACGGTGATTTTACACCCACTGTGCTATTGGACTGTCTTCATTCTGAGCGAGGTTGTAAAGCAACTGGAACCATACAACTAAGCGGAATTCCAACACAGAGTAATGCTATGGAAAAGTCTATAGTGCAACTGACAAGTTCATACGAGGAGATGGACAGGTTTCTGTCGTCATATATTATGACGATAAAGCAGCAGTCCTTGCTTCGAATGCAGTAGGAAAAATGCCTGTAGGACAATGTAAGCGGTGTTCAAAGAAAGACAGAAAGTGTATCAGAAACAAAAGCCCACCAATCGTTCACAGCTACTACGAAAATATAGCAGATGTCGACACGCCGCATCGTTGCAGCATACATGCAAACTGCAGAAACTAGGAAGTGGACAGTCAACTCAATGTTACATATGAGTGTTGCCAGAAAGTAATGCATTGAATTTTTTTATCTCAGCCGAAAACACAGCTACGAATGCGGAACGTTACGTATTATTTGCAGTCTCCTGAGTGAGCGCGCCAAGTCTCCATCACTTCGGACAGATAGCGCAGCTGTAGGACAGTTTCAAAATGGCGTCTGCAGGTGACGTAGTTACAAGCAACCTGCTGTCATTGAATTTCTCACTGCAGAGAAAGAAACTGTGAGGAATATTCACAAACGCTTGTGCAAAGTCTATGGAGTATCTGTTGTCGACCTAAGTACAGTTAGTCGTTGGGCACAGAGGGAGAGGTCATCAGAAGCTGGTTCGGCGGACCTACACGATTTGCAGTGGTCAGTGAGACCACCCACAGCTGTCAGACGTGACATGTTGCAACAAGCTGATATTGTCATTCGCCATTAAAGGCTGTCATTCGTGGAAGACATTTTGATGACGATGAGGATGTGACTCACACAATGAAGCACTGTCTCTGGCACCAGGACAAGGATTGCTACTGACAGGGCATACATGCGCTTGCTTCGTGATGGAGGAAGACCATAGAACTGGATGGAGATTATATGGAAAAATAGGTTGTGTAGATAAAACACCATTCTTTTGTGCATGTAATTCTCATTATATTCAATAAAGAATTGTTGAAGAAAAAAATGTGGTGCATTACTTTCTGGGCAACCCTTGTACTTTTTATTTTGGCTGTGCTGCTGCTTGGATTGGATTCAGGCAGAACAACATTGCTCTGAAAACGAAGCGCAAAGAAACAATGGATTAAGTAAAGTTCACGACTCAGGTGTCAGAGTGATTACCCCTGCCGAAAAAGGAGCACATGACAATGTAAGGGAGTATGGTGATGAAGATGTATATGAAGTATCTTGCCTTCTAACAAAAAGGAAACTTCCAATGTTACAACCAAACCAAATAAACAGGCAGACAGGAGCATTACAAATGCCAGAAATTGTTGGTGACAGTAAGACTGAACGCTATAGAATGGTTGCAAAAGTATAAGAGCAAGAGTCTACAGCAAAGAATGCCATGTTTACTTGGGTATTGTGAAAGAAATAAACTGTTTCAAAGCCACAAGTATTGTGTATCACAGAACATCGTCTTTATGCAAATATAAACTAGTATTACATGTACCATGATGTAATTAAGTAATTTCTTCGTACTGGTTCCTTTCCATAACAAGTTTACATAATATAAAATTACTATATTAATCAACTTCATTTTTTACAGTTGCATATCTTGGATGCCAGTGTGTTCTAGAGGATCTATCGTTTCCTTTGAAAACTGTGGTGTCATCGCCAGACACCACACTTGCTAAGTGGTAGCCTTTAAATCAGCCGCGGTCCGTTAGTATACGTCGGACCCGCGTGTCGCCACTATCAGTGATTGCAGACCGAGCGCCGTCACACGCCAGGTCTAGAGACACTTCCTAGCACTCGCCCCAGTTAGACAGCCGACTTTGCTAGCGATGGTTCACTGACAAATTACGCTCTCATTTGCCGAGACGATAGTTAGCATAGCCTTCAGCTACGTCATTTGCTACCACCTAGCAAGGTGCCATTACCAGTTACTATTGATGCTGTAAAACATGTACCGTCAAGAGCGATGTTCACCAATTATGAATTAAAGTTAAGTATTCCAGTAGTTACGTACGTTCTTTGCTACTATAAATTCCTTGTCCTGTTCCAGACCTCACGCCAGCCTGCGTGAGCTTAAACGCGTGCCTTTCGGCTTCCTGTCATAGTGGATTGGCTGTCTTGCCAATCCACAACAAAAACAGTTACATTTTCTTTACCTTGTTGGTCAGGTGATTACATGTACGAGGCGTGTCTTTTACGTAAGTACCGTTTTGAAATTAAAAAAAGACGTGCTAAGATATCTCAATAATTTTATTTTTACATGAAAGTCTGTACCTTAATTTACTTTTCTACATAATTTCCGTCAATATTGAGGCACTTGTCATAAAGTTGTACCAGTTTTTGAATACCCTCCTCATAGAAGTCTGCCGCCTGACTTGTTAACCACTGCATTACCACTGTTTTGACTTCGTCATCGTCTTGAAGACGCTGACCGCCCAGGTGTTTCTTCAAGTGCAGGAACAGATGGTTGTCACTGGGCGCCAGATCGGGGCTGTACGGAGGATGAGAGTTTCCTATCAAAAGATGTGATGAGATCTTTGGTCTGATTCGCCACATGCAGACGGGCATTGTCTTGCAGCAAAACGATGCCCTTGCTCAACTTCCATGGAATGTTGCTTTGATTCTGGTATGACGTAGGCCACCCATGTTTCATTGCCCATAACAATTTGGCTTAGGAAATCATCACCGTCGTTGTGGTACCGCTCAAGGAAAGTCAATCCACTGTTTAAAAGTTTGGTTTTGTGCACATCCGTCAACATTTTCGGCACCCAACGTGCGCACAATTTTCGGTAATTCAAGTGCTCGGTCACAATGCCATACAAAACACTACGAGAAACATTAGGAAGGTCATCCCGCAAGGAGGAAATCGTAAAGCATCTGTTTTCTGTCACCTTATTGCCCACTTCCTGCACCAAACTTTCATTAACGACCGAAGGACGCCCGTTCCGTTGTTCATCATGCGCATTTGTGCCGCCATCTTTAAATGCTCTCACCCACTTTGTTACCATCCCATCACTCATAATATTTTCTCCGTAAACTGCACAGATCTCACGATGAATATCGATCGCTTTTAGGCCTTTAGCACTAAGAAATCTTATAACAGCCCGTACTTCACAGTCGCCGGCCGGTATGGCCGTGCGGTTCTAGGCGCTTCAGTTTGGAACCGCGTGACCGCTACGGTCGCAGGTTCGAATCCTGCCTCGGGCATGGATGTGTGTGATGTCCTTAGGTTAATTAGGTTTAAGTAGTTCTAAGTTCTAGGGGACTGATGACCTCAGATGTTGAGTCCCATGCTCAGAGCCATTTGAACCAACCAACTTCACAGTCGGCGGGACTATCGGAGGCATTTTAAACACTCAGTGCACAACATAAACAAGGAAGAATCAGACTGTAATGGCGTCAGTGCGTAGATTAAAGTACAGGCTTTCATGTAAAAATAAAATTACTGAGATATCTTAGCACGTCTTTTTTAAATTTCAAAACGGTACTTACTTAAAAAACACGCCACGTAATACCACTATTAGAGTGAGAAACATACTTTTCTACTAGTGGCAATGAAGAGGTTAAGGTCGGCTCCCCCGAGATTGATTTCTCCCTCTTCGACGAGCGGTGTAGCCTCGCGGTCTAGGGCGCTTTGCCACGGTTCGCGCGGATCCCCCCATCGGAGGTTCGAGTCCTCCCTTAGGCATGGGTGTGTGTGTTGTCCTAGTTTAAGTTAGATTAAGTTAGTTTAAGTTAGATTAAGCAGTGTGTAAGCCTAGGGACCGATGACCGGCTTAGCACTTTCGTCCCATAGGAACTTACCACTACCTTCACCCTCTTCTTTCTGTCTCTGCTTCCGTCTGCTTCTCTTAGCATCATATTTGTACTCTGCTATAATAGACTCTTTTTCTTCCTCAAGAGCCGAAACCAAGAAAGTTGAGATGTTGGACTCTGGAGTCTGGAGCGAGATCGACGTTCCGTCTCATCCCATCCTTACATTGACTTGGGGTCGGACTCTGGGCAAACCAGTACTTTTCATGAATGTTATTGTCCACAAACCATCGCCTCACTGATGTTGCTTAGTTACGGGGTGGGTTATCATGCTGGTACAAATATTCATCAAGTGTTCCTCTACTGTATGTAGTAAACGATGCTGTAAAATGTATTTATTTCCTTCTGCACTTAGCGATTATTTGAAGAGCAATACTAACCACGAAAAACTTCCCTACACCGCTACACAACCTTTTCTGTACTTCACTGTTGACACTGTATGTGATGGTAAATAAAGTTCTCCAGGCATTCACCAAACACAAATTCTGCCACAGGATTGCCACGGGGTATAGTGTGATGCATCACTCAAAAACACGCTTTGCCGGTTATCCATCGTTCAGTGGCGCCCTCTCTACACTACCCCAATCGTTGGTTATCACTGACTAAAGAAACGTGTGGTTTATGAGGAGCTGCTCGACCATTGTGAGACTATTTTTAAGTTTCTATGAACAGTCATTGCGCTGCTGGTAGCGCTTTGAAACTCTCGAGTGATTCCTTCCCCCGATTTCATGCAGGTTTTTACAACAACCGTCCGCAGTACTCGACAATTCCTGCCCATCATTACATGAGGTCTACCTGCTCTTCGTTTAACTTGAGTTTCACTTTTCCTTTTTCAGTTCACAGTTACATCATCAATAATCGACCTTGGCAGCTTTTAGAGGACTGAAGTGTCCCTGATGGATTTGTTACTCAGACGACGTTCACTGATTAGTTCACGACCCATTTTGCTGTCACTGCTTCCCGTACTGACGACACAATACTGCCCACTCCTTTCGTACTGGCGGGCTGCCGCTCGTGACATCTAGTGGTCAATTCCTTATAGTATAAGCGTTAGTCAACAGATACACGCCAGACACTAATGTCCTTAACTATCAAGTAAAGTAGGCCATTATGCTCGCAGAAAGATATCCGTTCCAAGTAGGCGGTTGAATATACTCTCTCTAGGTTTCATAGGCAACAGCGGTTCAAAAAATGCTTCAAATGGCTCTGAGCACTATGCGACTTAACTTCTGAGGTCATCAGTCACCTAGAACTTAGAACTAATTAAACCTAACTAACCTAAGAACATCACACACATTCATGCCCTAGGTAGGATTCGAACCTGCGATCGTAGCGGTTGCTCGGCTCCAGACTGTAGCGCCTAGAACCGCACAGCCACTCCGGCCAGCTGGCAACAGTGGCTTAGTAGTTCACTTTAATCCCACAATGTCATAATTTCGACTCAGATATCGCGAAATATGGGAGACAGTGTCACAGAAATGATACAGGATTTGGGCTGGGCATCATTAAAAGAAAGGCGCTTTTCGTTGCGACGGAATCTTCTCACGATATTCCAATTACTAACTTTCTCCTCCGAATGCGAAAATATTTTGTTGACACCGACCTACATAGGGAGGAACGATCACCAAGATGAAATAAGGGAAATCAGAGCTCGCCGGCCGCGGTGGCCGAACGGTTTTAGGCGCTTGAGTCCGGAACCACGCGACTGCTACGGTCCCAGGTTCGAATCCTGCCTCGGGCATGGATGTGTGTGATGTCCTTAGGTTAGTTAGGTTAAGTAGTTCTAAGTTCTAGGGGACTGATGACCTCAGATGTTAAGTCCCATAGTGCTCAGAGCCATTTGAACCATTTGAAATCAGAGCTCGTACGGAAAGATATAAGTGTTCATTCTTTCCACGCATTATACGAGATTGGAATAATAGAGAATTGTGAAGGTGTTTCGATGAACCCTCTGCCAGGTACTTAAATGTGATTTGCAGAGTATCCGTGTAGATGGAGATGTCCCTCGTCGGCTTATCGTTTATTTTTATTAACAACAAGCATGTTTTTCGATTGAGTTCTTCTTCTTTTTCATACAAATTGAAGTTAAGTCTCCATCCACTTTATCTGAGTATGCAATAAGTGCAGCGCTACCAGTAAACAACTCCTAGCGAATAGGAAATGGTCAAAGGCTTCCCCGCTTCGTATATTCGGCATTCCCTCACTTCCCTCCGCAAACTTTGCAACAGTGATCCTATAGCTCGTCCAAATGTCCCAGAGAGGCATCTGTGTACCTACCGTGTTGTGTTTCAGAGGCAACAATATGTAACTCTTTATGTGCTCAGATGAACGTAAAGCCCAATGTACTGCATTTAAGAGTTAGAATTACTCTTTTTCCCCGCCGAAGGGGGACTTGATTGAAAGATGAAGTTACTTACGGGACTTGATGTGAAAAACAACACTTAAGGCGGCGTTCCGAGTCAAAACACAGGTAGGAGAGAGCGCTTAAAGGCTCTTTGGGTAGACGAATGTTTTTGTTTAGTGCATTCAACAGAGCGGCGGTCATTAGTATCTCCGGTTATAGCCTTCTAATGAGTTTACGTTGTGCTGCGTTTATATCCTGTGCCAGTTTGACTGTCCTCACATCACGGAGAACAGAAACCGAAAAAAATAATTGATCACGACATGTTATCAGATAGTCACGGCGCCGACGTAATACAGCTTGTGAATAGTGCAAGCGTGGAGCAGCAGAAAAGCCACGACCAAGTGGGCGATGAAGAGGAGAGGAAATGGGGACAACCAATAGTCGACATTAGTATTATCTCGAATTTTTTTTCACCCCTGGAAATAGGATGCGAAGAAATTAGATTTATTTGTACTTAAGGAAGTGATGACTTCTACATGTAGGAAGAATTGGAAAGATTTGCAAGCCATCGTTCAATCATTGAAATATATCCTATATGGAGACACCTGACATTTTCTTGGCTTCATGCCCCTAATTAACTCAGCCCTGAAAGTAGGTAACTGGGTAGCTGTGAGGCAATGGCCTCTGAACTGATTTGGCTTTTATTTATCCAAGAGACTGCTTTGAAATTAAGATGTGATTTCAAGTACACATTTGGTTTTATTCACATTTACTTATAAAATATCGTTTCTCGAATTAAAAATAACCTCCAGAGTAGTTGTTGAAAATTATATGCATTAATTTATTAATTCGTTGTGTTCTGTAGATTTCATCGTGAAAGCGAACCTTCATAAATGTCAAACATACATTAATAATTGTTTCTTTTTCTATAATTTTGAATATTACTTCGATGTTGCATTACCAGTGAATAATATAACAGATCAGGTAAGTCTAATGCATGGATACCACATGGCATAAGTAAATAACCAGATATTCTTAGAATGCTAATACAACAGCAAAACGAAATGCATCTCTGAATTCATGTGTAAAAATGGCTCTGAGCACTATGGGACTCAACTGCTGAGGTCATTAGTCCCCTAGAACTTAGAACTAGTTAAACCTAACTAACCTAAGGACATCACAAATATCCATGCCCGAGGCAGGATTCGAACCTGCGACCGTAGCAATCTTGTGGTTCCAGACTGCAGCGCCTTTAACCGCACGGCCACTTCGGCCGGCCAATTCATGTGTAAGAAGCTATTGTTGGTATATAGGAAAGTAAGAGTTTTGTTGCTGTGGTCTTCAGTCCTGAGACTGGTTTGATGCAGCTCTCCATGCTACTCTATCCTGTTCAAGCTTCTGCATCTCCCAGTACCTACTGCAACCCACATCCTTCAGAAACTGTTTAGTGTATTCATCTCTTGGTCTCCCTTTACGATTTTTACTCTTCACGCTGCCCTCCAATACTAAATTGGTGATCCCCTGATGCCTCAGAATATGCCCTACCAATTGATCCCTTCTTCTAGTCAAGTTGTGCCACAAACTCATCTTCTCCCCAATTCTATTCAATATCTCCTCATTAGTTATGTGATCTACCCATCTAATCTTCAGCATTCTTCTGTAGCACCACATTTCGAAAGCTTCTATTCTCTTCTTGTCTAAACTATTTATCGTCCACGTTTCACTTCCATACAATGCTACACTCCATACAAATACTTTCAGAAACAACTTCCTGGCACTTAAATCTATACTCAGTGTTAACAAATTTCTGTTCTTCTGATGCTCTTTCCGTGCCATTGCCAGTCTACATCAAGCAAGGAAATAACGAAATGAAAGCAGTCTGGCAATTTATTAATAATCATGCAAGTAGAAATAACTAAGGCACAATAGATTCATCATAAACAGTAAAGGAAAAATCGTTGAAGATCCCACACAGATTATTAATACATTTAATGATGGTTGTACAAATATAGCACAAAATTTAATTACAAGCCACTCTAATCCAAACGATTTTGTGAAAGTCCCCAAAAAATGAAAATACCATGCTGCTGTATCGAGTGGCTATAACACAACTAAGTACTGCTGTCAGTAAACTTAAATCCTGTGGTACTCATGGTATCCCAGATAAGATCATTAAATAATATTCAAGCAAAATAGACTTTCGCCAACTAATGCAGTCAATATATCATTTACTACAGGAATCTTCCCAACACATTAAAACAATCAATAGTAAAACAATTTCAAAAAGAATGGTACATAAGATATACGAACTATAGAACTGTCATACGATTTTTTGCTTTTCCAAAATAATTGAAACAGTCATGAAAGAAACGTTATCACCTGATTAATCGGGATGAGTTGCTTAGGAAATTACACCGTCCAGTCTTATTAACGTGATCACCTTTGAAAAGTCTGAATAACCACCTTTTGCATCACAGACCATTGCGAGATGTGCTGGAAGAGAGTCAACGAAGATCTGGAGGGCACCGACTGGAATGTGGAGGTATGCCGATTCCAGTGTCATAGCAAGCTGTACTAGGTCTCTCGGTTGAGGATCCATAAGGCAAACAGTCCGATAGGGGGGTCCTACAGATTCTCGATTGAGTTTAAATTCAGGGAGTTTGGTGGCCAGGGGAGTACGGTGAACTCATCCTTCATCTCTTTGAACCACACACGTACACTGTGAGCTGTGTAACACATTGCATTGTTCTGCTGGTAAATGTCACTGTGCCGAGGAAAAACAAACTGCATATAGGGGTGATCATGGTCCCCTAGCATAGGTGCGTAATTGTGTTGATCTGTTGTGCCCTCCAGAATGAGAGAATCATCCAGGGAATGCCACGAAATATTCCCCAGACCATAGAGCTGCTGCAGGGTGTTAGCTTGTAGACGTTTCATGCTCTACATGCCAACCCCATCTGTCCAGTGGAGCATAAGACGTGGTTCGTCTGAAAAGGCCACCTGTTGCCAATCAGTGACGTCCTGTTCCGGTATCGGCGTGCAAAATTACAGGCTTCATTGTCGACGAACAGCAGTCGTGATGGTTACAAAACCACAGGCAGCAACGTTAGCTGGACGTTCGTTGAGGAGACACATTTGGTAGCCCCTTGGTTTCTCTGGACAGTGAATTGTTCAACGTTGTACATCTATTTGCACGTACACATCTCTGCAGCCGTTATTCTCCTCTGTTATCTATGACACGTGGTGCACCCCAGTTGCCACGATGCTGTTTATGGATATGGCCATTTTGCCATGTACAGTATACTTTAAAAGTGGCAGCACATGAACAGTTTACAAACTTAGTCATTTTAGAAATGCTTCTACATATGGCCCAAAGGCCAATGCTCTTGCTCTTGTGGACGTCAGATAAATCACTCAGTTCCCACATTACGACAGCGACTGCATTGTTTACCGCGTCCCCTGACACGCCTTATATACGCTCCATTGCTATTGCTGCCGCCTACCGTCTGAGAGGTTATTGCACACTGACATTAAACATAGGTGGCGATCACGTTAATGTGAGAGGACTATGTTCAAAAGTATAGTAATTTCGTAGTTGCCTCAACTGGTTTAACTCTTATGTTTCTGATATATAATAGATGGCAGAACTATTTCAGGATGAAAGTTGTTTTTTAGGACAAAGGAAACGTAGTTGTGGAGGGTCTCGAGGCTCTGTGTTGGGCTCTGTGTTATTCTTGTTTTCTACATACCATTTGTGAGAAGCAGAGCTATTATTGTGTATTGATAACACGATGACGCTGATTTACAGCAGAAGTTCTCTTGACAAAATAAGAAGCTGGAAAATGATATAGAGACTACTGTATCGTTGTGAATGAGAAGAAAAGGTATGGATGAGCTATAGATACATATGAACGAACATTAGAAGCAATATAAGCCTAGAATTTTGGGACTGTAGCATTGAGCAAACACTGTGCTCGAAGTTTTTATGAGTTTTGACAGACGGAAAAACATGTTGAACTACTAAGAAGAGGTTGAATAAATATTGTGTCTCAAGAGTGGTTAGGGGCTGTTGTAACACTAAAATACTACTACATGCTTTCTATGAAAACAAACTTAGTCTGTTATGGTATGGAGTGACATTCTGAGGAAATGCAATTTTTACTAAAAAATCATTTAAAATTTAAAAACGAGCAATTGTGTACAAATCGAAGTGTGTGTTCCTTAAATCACATAGGAAATTTCATCACAGCCACTATTATGAACTTAGAAACAAGGATTATTTTCAATAGAGAAGTACATAGGAAGGCTTTACATCAGAAAAGCATAGTATAAACCTAAAATAATCTTCATTGCATTTACTGTGAAATTAAAAACATATAAAATATTTGGTATACTTGAGAAAGAGTTGAAAAAGGTGCTATCATCCAATAGTTTTTACAGCATGGAGAAATATACGAATCATTCACATTAACAAAGGCATATCACTTTGTTTAAGAATACATGTGATGTGCTTTACTATGTCTTATGCATAAAGAATGTTTCTGCTGCTCTTCCTTTGTTTTGAATGTTTCAAGTGGCCAGACACACAGAAAGCTGTTGAAGTTTGCTTGGCAAAGAACAACAGTAATTACGTAAGTGAAATTAAGTGAGTCATGTGGTTTGAGTAGAGTGGTATCACTATTGTGTGTGTGTGTGTGTGTGTGTGTGTGTGTGTGTGACGGGTGTCGGGGGGGGATGTTTGAGAGAGGAGAGAGGGAGGGAGGGAGAGAGGGAGAGGGAGGGAGAGAGAGAGAGAGAGAGAGAGAGAGAGAGAGAGTCAAAGACTGTAGAATCAATGAGACGTGAATTACCGCATAAGATTTTCGTTGCATTTCTACACAGTTAGGAAGAAAATTTATTGCCATGTTACATCATCTACCGTAGTGGGTCGGGAGTGCAATGACAGCTACGGAATGGTGGGAACCGTCTTCTTGTTTGGCAGGACACAGAACTGATTCTGGCTTTGGTGCCTGAGCCATTGTGCTACATTCTATATATCTGTTTTTAAGTGACTCGTCCATCTCGTTCTATAAAATGATCAAAGGATAAATAAATATTACAGTTATTAATAAATGGTAGTAGCAGTTAGAAATAACTTTAATAAAAACTGTCATTAAACTTCCATGAACTATTTGTGCTTACACAAGCTAAATCAACATTGTAAAAAAATAATCACGTAAGCCTTAGGCCTACTTTGGACTGGACAACAAACGCCATCGACTAGTCATGTACTGAAAGTGAGTGCAGGTATCCCTGGGCCCTTGCAGAGTTGTGATTATTTGACTTACCTCAATGTGTCAGTAAGCTACTTTTTGCTGCAGTATCCCATCAGAAAATTCCGTACATAGCTAGGACTGAAAACATATAAACTATCCAAGCATCCTGGTTTTCAAGTCTGTATAGTGAGAAATACAAGAACAAAACACATTAAACTGACTTCCTTGATTAGTTTATCTGTGTGCTGATCTCATTTTTTGTTAGTGGCCAAGTTAGATTCCAAGCAATTTAACACATATAGTTTCATATTGTGTCTATTTCTAGTACTAGAAGGTAATATTTATTTGTTTGAAGTGGCATAACAATAGTCTTCATAGGAGTATGAATTTAACTGTTACTGTGTACCAATTGCAGGCTTTTGTAGCTATAATTTGGAGTATGTCTCGTACAACTCAGTGTGTTGCCTTATTAGTACACTTCTATTATCGCCAGACATTATAGTCCTGAAGAATCATTTAGAAGATTTTAGAAGGGTGTTTCTATAAACTAGTAACAGGAGTGGAATCAAAACATAACCTTGTAGGACTCCGCATTTTATGTGACACTATTCTCAATTTAGAGTTATTCCTGTTTTGCAGTTACTGGATGTGACCCTCTGCAGTCTACAATTAAGGTAAGACTCCATCTACTTGGGAGGATTTTCACTAATTTTATATTATTTTAGTTTCCCCTGCAGAATTTTGTGAATGGCCTTATCATGGGAATGTTAAGGTCATAGGTTTTATTGACAAGCTCTGCCAGAGATCTGTTTGAGAAATCGTAAGCTGCCTGTAGGAAAAGTGAAGCACGCAGAAGACATGGCCTGATATCAGTGGAACTTCATACATGTACACACCTGTTGGTGGGTGTGTGAATGATTACCAGAGTGCATTAATGTGGTTCGTGTTCAATTTTGTTACTGGGCCTGATAGGGTATATAACGGGCATGAACTAAGTCAGATGTTGAGTGATCACGGTAAAGTGCACGGAGATGCCACATACTCCTATGAGACAGCGTTATCAGTACTTGATAAAATTTGAAAGCGACCTCATTCTTCTTTTAGACTCTCTGCAATATTCTGTATCATCCCACACGATTGGTCATGTGACTTCAAGTCATGGCATGTACTGATTGAGGGAACTCTGACGGCACAATAGAACGTCATGGGCATCCTGCTTCTCATGAGACAGTTTCGAAGTGCCATTTTTGGACACGACAATGCTCGTCCACAAACAGCACGTGTCTCTATGAACTGTCTGCATAACGCTGAGGCGCTCCTGTCGCCAGCAAATGGTTCAAATGGCTCTGAGCACTATGGGACTTAACATCTATGGTCATCAGTCCCCTAGAACTTAGAACTACTTAAACCTAACTAACCTAAGGACATCACACACATCCATGCCCGAGGCAGGAATCGAGCCTGCGACAGTAGCAGTCACGCGGCTCCGGACTGAGCGCATAGAACCGCTAGACCACCGCGGCCGGCCCTCGCCAGCGAGATGCTCAGATCTGTTCCTGATAGAACATATGAGTGTGGTTTGAAAAATTCTCAGACCGGAATAGAAAAAAGTACTTACATCTCTAAAACTTTTTATTTTTCAATGTTGTCTCCTTGTAGATTAATCCACTTGGTCCAGTGATGTTCCAGTGCCTTGACTTCATCAAGCTGCAAAATAGTTTATAATTTATATAAAAAACAGCTACCAGCCACATGTATGGTTTAAAAAAGGTTTATTATATTCAGACCATGACCGGTTTCGGATTTTTCTTTACAAATCCATCTTCAGATGGCAGATTACAAGCATTCGTAGTTGGACCTATCTGCAGCAAACGAATAACACAAACAAAACTAGGTCCAACTAAGAATGCTTGTAATCTGCCATCTGAAGATGGATTTGTAAAGAAAAATCCGAAACCGGTCATGGTCTGAAGATAATAAACCTTTTTTAAACCATACATGTGGCTGGTAGCTGTTTTTTATATAAATTATAAACCGTAAGTACAACAGCCACGTTTCTCAACATGTCGACTTTCGACAAAATAGTGCAAAATAGTTGTCAACTCCGGCTATCAATTCTTCGTTTGGAGTGAATCTTCGTCCACCTAGAAAAATTTTCAGTTTTCGGAAGAGATGGAAGTCTGACGGAGCCATATCTGGCGAATAAGGCGGGTGTGGCAACAATTCATACCTTAGTTCGTGTAATTTTGCCATGGCGACTGCACATGTGTGTTGATCCAGCGTCGAGAGTCGCGGCACCCATCTTGCAGATAATTTTTTCATTTCTAATTCTTCAGTTAAAATGTGATATACTCTTTCAGATGACATCTGGCAAGCGTCAGCAACTTCACGCACTTTCAATCGGCGATCCTCCATGACCACTTTGTACACTTTTGCAGTGATTTCTGGAGTAGTGACACATCTTGTCTGACCACTGAGTGGATCATCATCCAAGCTCTCCCGACCAAATTTAAATTCATTTGTCCACTTGACAACAGCTGAATGAGAAGGAGCAGAGTCCACCAGTATACTTGTAAATCAGCATGAATGTCCTTTGCTTTTATACTTTTTTACGAAATACTTAATCACTGCCCGAATCTCTATTTTTTCCATCTTCACAATTCACTACGCGGGAAAAACAAAAGAGCCACGTCACCGCCACAGCTCTCTTCCAAGAGCACTGACGTGGCGCCTGTTTAGAGGCAACAGTCCAATGAATATCATATGAACAACTCGTTGCGCTAGTGCTGACCTCCCGTGGTGATTCCGATAACTTTTCAAACTACCCTCGTGTATGGGACCAGCTCGGACATCACTCTTCCCCGTCGAATGATGCGCACATCAATGCCAGAGGGCGTGCAACCTTATACTGATAAATGGATTCCTACTGCCAAGTTCCTTGTAAAATTTGACACGATATTGCAAACACTGAAATATCACATACCTTCTCAGTCCGCGAAGCTTCGTTTCGTTTTCTCCATTCCTTCTGTCTTCTGAGTGCTTTACTGTTTTTGTCAGGCAGTGTATCTGACTCTCTCTCTCTCTCTCTCTCTCTCTCTCTCTCTCTCTCTCTCTCTTGCTAATTCTTCACGAAAGCACTGTATTCTTCTCTGGATCTTCCTCTATAATTTTTACCCACTACACTTCCCTCCGACAGTAAATTAGTGATTCCTTGTTGTCTTAGAATGTGTCCTATCAACCGACCCCTTATTTTAGTCAAGTTATGCCACATATTTCTTTTCACTCAAATTACACTCCTGGAAATTGAAATAAGAACACCGTGAATTCATTGTCCCAGGAAGGGGAAACTTTATTGACACATTCCTGGGGTCAGATACATCACATGATCACACTGACAGAACCACAGGCACATAGACACAGGCAACAGAGCATGCACAATGTCGGCACTAGTACAGTGTATATTCACCTTTCGCAGCAATGCAGGCTGCTATTCTCCCATGGAGACGATCGCAGAGATGCTGGATGTAGTCCTGTGGAACGGCTTGCCATGCCATTTCCACCTGGCGCCTCAGTTGGACCAGCGTTCGTGCTGGACGTGCAGACCGCGTGAGACGACGCTTCATCCAGTCCCAAACATGCTCAATGGGGGACAGATCCGGAGATCTTACTGGCCAGGGTAGTTGACTTACACCTTCTAGAGCACGTTGGGTGGCACGGGATACATGCGGACGTGCATTGTCCTGTTGGAACAGCAAGTTCCCTTGCCGGTCTAGGAATGGTAGAACGATGGGTTCGATGACGGTTTGGATGTACCGTGCACTATTCAGTGTCCCCTCGACGATCACCAGTGGTGTACGGCCAGTGTAGGAGATCGCTCCCCACACCATGATGCCGGGTGTTGGCCCTGTGTGCCTCGGTCGTATGCAGTCCTGATTGTGGCGCTCACCTGCACGGCGCCAAACACGCATACGACCATCATTGGCACCAAGGCAGAAGCGACTCTCATCGCTGAAGACGACACGTCTCCATTCGTCCCTCCATTCACGCCTGTCGCGACACCACTGGAGGCGGGCTGCACGATGTTGGGGCGTGAGCGGAAGACGGCCTAACGGTGTGCGGGACCGTAGCCCAGCTTCATGGAGACGGTTGCAAATGGTCCTCGCCGATACCCCAGGAGCAACAGTGTCCCTAATTTGCTGGGAAGTGGCGGTGCGGTCCCCTACGGCACTGCGTAGGATCCTACGGTCTTGGCGTGCATCCGTGCTTCGCTGCGGTCCGGTCCCAGGTCGACGGGCACGTGCACCTTCCGCCGACCACTGGCGACAACATCGATGTACTGTGGAGACCTCACGCCCCACGTGTTGAGCAATTCGGTGGTACGTCCACCCGGCCTCTCGCATGCCCACTATACGCCCTCGCTCAAAGTCCGTCAACTGCACATACGGTTCACGTCCACGCTGTCGCGGCATGCTACCAGTGTTAAAGACTGCGATGGAGCTCCGTATGCCACGGCAAACTGGCTGACACTGACGGCGGCGGTGCACAAATGCTGCGCAGCTAGCGCCATTCCACGGCCAACACCGCGGTTCCTGGTGTGTCCGCTGTGCCGTGCGTGTGATCATTGCTTGTACAGCCCTCTCGCAGTGTCCGGAGCAAGTATGGTGGGTCTGACACACCGGTGTCAATGTGTTCTTTTTTCCATTTCCAGGAGTGTATGTTCAGTACATCATTAGTTACATGATCTACCAATCCAGTCTTCAGCATTCTTCTGTAGCATCACATTTCTAAAACTTCTATTCTCTTCTTGTCGGAAGTGTTTTCGTCCACGTTTCACTTACATACAACGCTACACTCCAGACAAATAGCTTCAGAAAAAGGCTTCCTAACACTTGAATGTATATTTGAAGTTAACAAGCTTCTCTCCTTCAGGAAGGCTTTTCTCGCCATTGCCAGTCTACATTTTGTACCCTCTCTACCTCGGACAACATTAATTATTGTAGTGCACAAATAGCAAAACTCACCTATACTCTTAGTGTCTCATTTCCTAATCTAATTCTGTTTTGCACTTTCTGTCATATTCGGTTTTTAGATGTCTATATTCCCTTTTGCCTGCTTCATTTACTGTATGTTTATATTTTCTTCAGATTGTGTTTGTTTGATTCGTGGTGTTTTCTTTTTTTTGTCGTAGTAGACAAATTTTGCTTTTTTCTTGCTTCCTGTTAGAGAGCTATTACTTGAAAATTTTGCAGCAGTGCCTGTGACGCCGTAACATTCTGCTTTACTTACAAGAGCATAGAGATCCATGCAGTGAAGCACATACCTTCTTGCTGTATCTCCAAATAACCCATTATCTTTAATTACATCTACATACATATTGCCGGCCGGAGTGGCCGAGCGGTTCTAGCCGCTACAGTCCGGAACCGCGCTGCTGCTACGGTCGCAAGTTCGAATCCTGCCTCGGGCATGGATGTGTGTGATGTCCTTAGGTTAGTTAGGTTTAAGTAGTTCTAAGTTCTAGGGGACTGATGACCTCAACAGTTAAGTCCCATAGTGCTCAGAGCCATTTGGACATACATATTCCGCAAGCCACCAAACGTTGCATAGCGGGGTGTACCTTGTACCTTTGTTAGTCATTCACTTTCCACTGCACACGCAAATGCACCGAGTGAAAAACGACCGTCTATATTCTTCTGTACGAGAAATAATTTCTATTAATTTGTCTGAGCGGTAAATACGCGATATGCACGTTGGTGGCCGTAGAAGGGTTCAGCCAGTTTTCTAAACTTAAAAGTGCTTCGCGAAAAGAATGTCGCCTTCCCCCCCAAGGATTCCCATTTCAGTTCACGGAGCATTTCCGCAATAGCTGCTTATTGATGGACCTACTAGAGACAAATCTAGTAGCACGCCTCTGAATTACTTTGATTTCTTCTTGTAATCCAACCTGGTGGGATTCCTAAACACTCGAGAAGTACTCACGACTAGATCGTACAAGAAGATTTCTATAAGCGGTCTCCTTTATAGAGGAAGGACACTTTCTTCGAATTCTCCCAATAAACCGAAGTCAATCATTCGTCTTCCCTACGGCCAACCTTACGTGCTCGTTCTCTTTCATATCACTTTGCAACGTTACGCTTAGATATTTAATCGAGGTGGCACAATTAATACTGTATTCGAACATGGTATTTCCTACTCATACCGTATCCCCATAAAATTACACAACGATGACCCTTTCCCGCACACTACAGTGTAATCAGCAAAAAATTGCTCACCCTATCCATGAGACTGTTTATTTATATAGGCAACTAATGCGCTCCTGTCACACTTCTCCGGGCACTTCTGACGATACCCTTGTCTCTGATGAACACTCGGCGTTTGTACTGGGCTTCTTACGGGCCACTCACAAATATGAGGACCTGTTCCGTATGGTCGGACATTAATTAACAATCTGCAATGGGGATATGTATCTAACGCTTTCCGGAGACCTAGAAATATGGAACCTGCCTTTTGCCTTTCATTCATGGTTCGCAGGATATCGTTCGATAAATACGCGCTGATTTACGTACAAAACCTTTCCTGTCTCAAGAAAATTTATTATATTCGAATTTAAAATATGCTAAAGAATTCTGCAGTAAACCGACGTTAAGGATATAGGTTACTACATGAAACCTCATGATGTGACTGTGTTATAATGGGTAGACAGGAGAACTTTTAATGGTTTGTTAGATAGTTGACGAACACAGGATGCTGGATAACTTTCGGTGGGAGAAGACAACTAATTTAGTTTTATTTCACTGTGCTATATTTTAATGTAGTGACAGGGGAAACTTTTGATATTTCGTGGACAGCTGATAAAATTAAGACGTTGGATATATTCCCGTGGGGGGGAAACAATTAATGTGATTGCGTTTACACTGAAGGTAAAGGAGCTTGTTCTCCCGAAACTCGTAGTTCAATAAGTAGAACCATGTCACGTAGCTGAATGCAATAATCCAGATGCCTCAGTACAAGGTTGTCAATGGAAATCGGCAACGGTGATGTTTGGAATCATCCTGGTCTTCATCTGAAGAGATAAATCGCCACGGGAAAACGAAATATATTTGCCCGGCTGGGAATTTCAACCCTGTGCTTTCCGAATACGAGTGCAGTACCGTAACTGCTGCGCGTCCCTCTCAGTTTTTGATCTATGGTCGGGTTCACCTCCGTTTTCCATGTGCCTCAGATTCTAGTGCCGGGGACACTGAACGCCCAGCTATCTACAATATTTGTATGGAAATTATAATGTCACCAGATAGTTAAACAACTTTAAAGCATGTACCAACCGTAGCCTGTATGGGTGCACGTGAAAACGTTTTCTTAAAACCTTCCATTCTGTCACCTCTGGCAACCGAAGCTTAAGACTTGTTTGCTGAGCAGAGCAGACTTCTTAGGACTACGAAGGTAAGATGCTGTGACACGGTCAACATCATCTTCAGACACTTCTTACTTCACTCAAACATCCGGCAGTTTCGAACTGATTGTACCATTGGTAGATGTTGGTCCCACATGGGGGATCACAATTAAACTTTAAACGAAACGCATGTCGAACCGAAATTGCAAATCCCCTCTTAGAACACGAAATGCTTTACGCTCAGGAGTAGCCATTCCGCATATGTGGCGCTGCAAGCAGAAAAACCATACCTACCTAATAGTTGGGACACTTTTTTTTAATGGAAACTGTGTATTAAAAGCGCGCACTGGTCGCTATGGAGCGCTGTAGATATGGAGGCTCGATGGGAATGTGGATCGGCCTGAGGGCTGCCGAGATAGTCCGCGCAGTTGCGATAATGCTGCATGCCGGATGGCGCAGAGGTTGATGCACCTGCCTAGTAAGCAAGAGATCCCGGGCTCAAATCGCGGCCTGGTACACATTTTCACTCGACGCCGCTAATTCTGCGTCATGTCCCGATGCAGCCGACGGCACTGATCCCCTCCCTTTCCTTTTCTTTCTTCCCCCCCCCCCCCCCCCACTTTCAATTTACATATAAGATGGTATACTCGTATAACTAGTACCACGTGGTAATATGAACCTCCTTCGCTGATATAAGTCGTGGCAGTGAAGTGGTGTGTATGTGTCAGTCGGTTGAACGGAATCAGCGCAGAAAGGCGGGTCTATTTGTAGAATGGTAGAATGGCAGGAAGGAGCCGTCGTCTTTGGATGTACCCATAACCGCACAATGAATGAATGTACATTTGTTGGTGTACTAGCACGGACTATTTAATGTACGAGATGCGTTCAATAAGTAATGCAAAACTTTTTTTCTCGCTCAATTTAGGTAGAAAAAATGCGGAATTTGTTGTTGTACATCGTGGAATATTCCCGCTTCAGCTCCTATGGTTTCATGAAGCTCCGAGACCTGGCAGTGAACAAAAGCACGGTGAGTCGTTGTGCGAGGCGTCTGTCTTCATCGGGACAAGGTCATGCAAACCTGTCAGACTATTGCGTGGACGCACACAGCTGTGACTCCTGCAGTGTTGGAACGTGCGGACACTTTCACACGTGGTGGTCGACGGATCAAACAATTCACTGGTTAGCTGGAAGTCCCTCTTGGTAGTGCTGATACACTCGTCCGCCAGTTGGGATGCTCAAGGTTGTGTGCCCACTGGGTTCCTCAACGTCTAACAGAAGACCATAAAGAACAACGAAGTACCAACTGTGCGGAATTGCTTGCGCGTTATGAGACTGGCCGTGACAATTATTTTGCCGAACATCGAAGAAGGCGATGAAACATGGGTTGATCACTTTGAACCGGAAACAAATCGGCAGTCCCCGGTGTGCCGTCACACCAACTCTCCTCCGAAGAAAAAGTTCAAAGCCGCACCCTCAGGTGGTAAACTCATGGCGACTGCCCCTCGGCCAATGGGAAATTCACTCTCCACTGGTCACTGCCTGGGTGATCTGACCTTGCCTGCAATAGAACACTCTTTTGTTGGTGTCCAAGTTGTGTTGTTTTAACAACACGCTGGTAGAGAGGAACGAAGGTATTGGCGTTAAGATGATTCTAGTGACTCAATAAATCTTACTTACAGCCATAACGTTAGGATAGATATTCCTTGATTTGTCATTGTACGCATATATTTGTTTGATTTTTTGTGGTTTGTAATATTAGTATCTGCTTCGATAGCTTAAATAAACTTACATTCGATAATCTAGCCATGCAGGTTCATAAAACCCATCTGTGTAAAAATTTCTTATATCGTCGCTGAGTAGCGACCACCTGATATTTCAAAGAATACCTTACGCGCCACGGCGCGGAATACGAATTGTTCGTAAATTGTGCCCATAGAGATATTTTGTGTTTCTTATTTTTTGACAGCTGAAGAATTGTAATCCTCTTCTGTTAACACAGTCGTGATATTTTTTACAGACGGCGGACGCGTATATGGCGTGGTCCGCAATCACTAATTAGTTATTATAAAATATTACTATTGTGCAGTGCTATGTAAGAATTTATGTGTGCAGCTAAGATGAAATGTCGAAAACGTTAAAGGACTTTATTTAAAGAAACAGCCAGCAAGGTATAAAATTGAAATGTACGGAGCCTATTGTTAGAAATACTGAATGAGGTAATTAAACTGGTTATTGTGCTCTCAAATGCTGTAGTACCTGCTTATTACTTAAAGTATTTCTATACTGTCCATCTCCTATTAATGGCAACAGAAATCACGGTGTTTTTATAGTTTTCATACAGCTACCAGGGACCGACTGCATGTCGGCAAACGTCATAGTTAAGGCAGAAGGCGCATTGCTATTTACCTTGTTTGTGATTTAAATCCAACTTCTTTTAATGTGTGGTGTAGTATAGCAAAGAAAATTTCCAGCTCTGTCTGGTCCCTTAGGCTTCTCTGTTCGTAGTTGCTATGTCTCATATCCGGTCGTCATCGAACATGATCACGACACAAATAAATTAAGTGGCCTTGCGAACTCTGTTCTTAATCTTGAGAACGCTACGCCTTCTGCAAACGATTTCTGGTGAAATATAGATAAACTATATCTTAAGGTACTTAAGTTTTTTGAGAAGTCTTTGCTCTTCCCTCCAAGAAGTGGTGCAAAACTCACAACAGATTTCTGAATCTTCACAAGAGAATAATAATTTGATCAAAATATATTAAAAAAAACACCTCAGGTTATGAGAACTTGAGGCGGGGCCATCTGTTTCAGCAGTAGCTCCGTCGGATGTGTCTGTTTTACTAAAGAATGTTGTAGCATACTTAGTGTATTAGTTGATCATGCAGTCCCCCTCCGCGATACTCCGCTTGTTAATTTGATAACAATAGTCTACAGATATTTTTGAGGAGTTGTCTTTGTGTTCATAACGATACCACTTGACCGTTAACTTCACCCCATTTTTAGAGGTTTCTAACCAGAGTTAAGACTTCTGTTCAAGAGAAAGATTACAATGCGTAGAATCAGACGAATACCTTCACAAGAAAAAAGTTCCCATTAGTTTCCTATTATTTTTTAATTTCTTGGAATTGGAGCTAGTTTGGCCTTGAACCCATCATGTGGTCCGCTGCTACAAAATACTAGTCAAGCCACCTCGTTCGAAGCATAGATCGAGAAGTGCGGAACTGATCGACTGCCTGTATGCCCTTTGGATTCTATGGAATACTCATATTTTCGAAACGTTTTCCAACACACGGAAGGGATGGTACAGCAATCAGTAATATACGACGAAGAAACCAACAATCAGTCTTGGTACACAGATTGTTGAAGAAAGATAACTTGTATGTCCCTGCCATTGATTTCCATATCGTTCAATATTCTCTGCGAGAAAAGGATCAACCTCGGCTACAAGTTCAAGAGACATCATAAATTGACCATCATGTAATGAATGGAATCTTTCAACGTCTCTACGTAGGGGAAGTCCACGGCTTGTTAGCTTCCTCACTACTGCAAACACTCTTTTCAACACACTGCGCCAGTACATTTTTTGTGTCTCAACATATGACTCGAAATACTTATCTATTGTTCCAAGTGACTTTTTTCATGTTAATAGTGATAACTCAGGATTTTTGTGTTCAAGTGAATACTCATGAAGAGATAAAACATTAGAAATAATTTTCCAATCTGCAATACCATTAGTAGCAATCGCAGCCTTACCTCCGAACAATTTACATGGTGCTAAAAAACATTTAAAAGTTTACGATAAAATACATTTTTGTTCAACTATCTGGTTTTATCGCCTACTGATCTTCTTGAATTAGAAAGATCACCGTTACAATTTTGATTAATGCCCGTTGTAAGAGAATGTCGATTGTTGATTCATTGACACATCATTCTGCAGGATCATCACTAACGAGGTTATTTCTTTTTGTGATGTCTGACTCGACACTTAGTTTTTCGTGAAACTCGAAATCAGGAACAATTTGTTTTTCCTGATTTTAAACTTTTGTTTCGTCTGTTTCACTTCTTTTGCAACAGCTGCAGTGCCAGAAATATCATCCGTACTGTTTGAACTCGAAGTCGAACCAGCAATATTTTTTGCGAAAAATTTATCTTCTGTGCCAAGCAGTTTTAGAACATTGGCTTCTTGTTCTCGCCCTTCCTTCGATAATTTCCGAAATGCCGCCCCACTTAATTTTGCACATTTGCTTTTTTCGCTGCTATTCATGTTAAAGCACTTACAAAATTGTCATCCAACAGTCAAAACAAAAGAAAAAAAATTATAAAAGGAAAGAAAGACTATCCAGTTACTACCGTACTACACTGCACATGAGCATATAGCTTTTTACTTTAAACACGGCACGCGAGCACAAAGAGTTTTCCTTTAAACACGGAGCGATGAACGCTGACCAACTCCGATTGCTCGACGTAATTGTGCTATGAAAGAACGACAGTGCAGAACAATTTAATTTCATTGTCGCCTGTTTCTCTGTTGTCAGTGAACAGTAGAAGCACACCTGCCAACTGGAATTCGTCTCGTAAAGAAAACGGGACAGTCCCTTTTTTGGCTTGTGTTTCCCGCGTCGCCGGAATTTTAACTGGGACGCAAATATGATCTGAATATTCTTGACACTGTCTTTCTAATTTAAAAAGCAAATAATTTTTGCAATTTGTTGCAGTGAGGTGTGCTGGATCTACTCTTATCCCAATTATTCTTATAACATTTTAGCGGTTTCCGTGGGCAGAAGACAGACTACAAAGTTTAAGTAGTCTTGTTGGCAGTTGACGTGTGTTGTCATTTGTGTGAACGCTGATGTTATGTCTACACGCAAATGCATCTTTTCTTCCAACATAAAATAAAAATAACCTATCCTCGAAGAAAAAAAGCTTAGTTAAGAAGTATAATATAAAATTTGAAGTGCCACGTACTATTCGATTGCACAGTGTGGGAACTTTGCACCATTGTGCAAAGAAAGTAACTAAGTAAATAAATAGATAAAATTTTTAAACTGTTGTGAAGTGTGTTTCACACATTATTAGATATTCTGCTTATGTTATTTTCGTACAAACATGTGTTTAAAAATGTAAAACGTTCCGAGTATCAACAGGTTTTATTAAACAGTTGTCGTTAAATCTAAGCACAGATATTGAAGACCACAAAGCTTTCACATTAATTCCAGTAATTGAGGGCTGACTTGATACTTTCCCGTAATTTCTACAAGAAATTTAAGTAGAGTCGGATTCTACATACTGAGGCCCAGACATGTTACAGTATTTAAGAAACTGCTGATTAGTTTATCGCAGCTTTTGAGGGGTCCCGGTATTTTCACAGGGAAAATATCGTAGGTTTAAATAGAAGCCGACAACATTATCGGAATAATAACGTTTCAAAGACTGTATTGTAGATTGCGGTCCTGATAGCTTACTTCAAAATTATCGGAATAGTCATAGATGATACCAGACAGAAAAAAATGGCTCTGAGCACTATGGGACTTAACATCTGAGGTCATCAGTCCCCTAGAACTTAGAACTACTTAAACCTAACTAACCTAAGGACATCACACACATCCATGCCCGAGGCAGGATTCGAACCTGCGACCGTAGCGGTCGCGCGGTTCCAGACTGAAGCGACTAGAACCGCTCGGCCACACCGGTCGGCATACCAGACAGAAACCTAATGTTAAATTTTCATTCAGTCAACAAGTAAACTATGTATATTTCCAAGCTCGTGTTGTTGAATTTCGTTCCTAAGGCTTATTTAAACTAGCAAGTTGTTTAACAACATTAAAAATTGTTTTTCGTTTGTAAGTGCAGTTATTTTAAAACGTAAAAAGTTAAAATGAGTACAGAGCAACAAAAGAGGCCGTCCCCCTTAAGTTGCCGCCCCTAGGCCGGTGCCTAGTGAGCCTATATGTTAATCCCTTGGTTGTCCGTATTCGCAACTGCGAATACATTTGATGGAGGAGTGATTCAGTGGCATTGAAAGGAATATTGTGCAGAAAAGAACTGTGTGTACTACACCTGTAGTGCCACCATCTCACCTGCTCAGCCTCTACACCCACTACAAATCCGCATCGGAACAACAAACATGAGATAGCGCTCTCGTTTGGTGAGATGGATGTGCATCGAGTTTGAAGTGATACACGTATCCAAACACGTATTAGAGTGCTCTGTAAGGATGCATGTGGAACACGAATATACTGGTGTTCAGGCTCGTGCCAAGAGATATTTTCAGTAGTTTAGAGAATAAGAGTTCCTTAACTTGTACAAGTATCACACAGTATGAAAGAGCAATCGCAAGCTGGATCCTAGGATAAAGTACTATTGTTGACAATCGACACCACGTAGACATCCTTATCTGTAGGTTAGATTGACTCTCAGCCTCTACAGCGCCGTATATTTCCAGGCAAATTATTGCACTATGTGATAACTGTAAAAGGTATTTCTAGTTTGTTTCCCTCTAAAGTGCAAACAGTATATGGAACTGGTCCACTCCATATATAATAAATTTTTACCTCCACCATTATTCCCTCGATGAAGTCCTGAGCTGTTACCCCCCACGTGCTGATTTTTTTTTCTCTTTGCCAAGGAAAGATTGTTTTAGCAATGTTTTTTAAAGTCAGTTCCCATAAAAGTTAAACAGCCAATGATTTGTGAGTCACTAATTTTATGAAAATATATTTATCGAAAGTATTTGTTGGTCTTGCTGTTACCCCTAAACTAATAATTTGAAGTGCTCTGTTTGCACTTGTCTTTATGTTGTGATAATTTTGACAAGTTAATTAAATGAAAAAAAATCAGTTTCTAGGATTTTGTGTGATGATTTAAGTATAAAGTGTTGTAGGTAATTATTTCGGTATTGTATACAGTGGTCATGTATAATAATTGTTACGAAATCTACGACGACTTGCTGACGGTCCAAGAACAGACAAATGATCATTGTAAACAGTCCAAAAAATTAATGATATCATTTCCACATACTGAAATCAAATCACGAACGTGATGTACTCAGGGGTGTCGTTTAAAACGCTTTAAGGTGCAATAGGCTGGTGTTCTAACCATGCGGAAGGTAAGTGTCAATCCGAAATTTAACGGCAGAGTTCTGAGGGAATGTGTTTCAGTCACGAAGGAGGCCACTTACGAAACCTTTCTCGATCAGTTATTAATTGATCTTCCGTAGATGCGGGGCCCTATCACCAAGGTGGGTTAACGAAAGTATTATTTCCTCTAACATACCGCTCGCAAACTGACAACGAGCATAAATTGGAGACGTTCAAACTTATATAGAGGAGTTTTATTTTCTAGTTTGACAAAGGACCACAATGGATTTATGCCCTTTGCCACACATTTTACGTTGAGTGCAGACTAACGTTATTTAGCGTGGAGGTCCCAAGTTGGGTGTATGCAGGACGTACTTCTAGCGATGCATTTCTAATTGATTCCTCAGCTATTACAAATTTGTGTGAATTTTTGATGAAGCAGACATTTACCCCAACAGTTACTATATTTGTAAACAAACAATTTGTGACGCCCGCAAGTACTTGGTTTCAGTTTTCGTTTATATGGGCAAAACTGCTTCTTTAAAAAGAAAATGGCTCTGAGCACTATGGGACTTAACTGCTGAGGTCATCAGTCCCCCAGAACTTAGAACTATTTAAACCTAACTAACCTAAGGACATCACACACTTCCATGCCCGAGGCAGGATTCGAACCTGCGACCGTAGCGGTCGCGCGGTTCCAGACTGTAGCGCCTAGAACCTCTCGGCCACTCTTCCGGCTTAAAAAGAAAGGCATGACAGTCAGTCGTACTTTGGATATATTCAAACCTTGTGTTTCTACACTAACTACTTAGCCTGTAAAAAGACAAAAAGCCCGCAGTTTAATCTACAAACGTATTCTTAATGAAAACCACGTGTCTTCAATAGTACCTGAAATTTGTGTTCTATAACGAAAATTATTTTCAGTTCAATTCAGCGTTTTAGTTTATTTTCTAGTGTTACTCAGTGGCCCATAATTTCTATTGGTAGCTGTCAATACGTAAAAAGAGCACTTCATTAGCTACGAATACACACTGCTGGAAAAAAAATAAGACACCTGGAAAGACGAAGACGATTTTGATCCGATGACAGCATATGCCAGCTGGTGGAAAGCAGTTGTCCTGCTAATGGTTTCAACGCCTTCCGTCAATAGATAGCGCAGTGGCATGGCTCCCAGGGCGCATCCGTGTCTACGTTTAAACAGGGCCTGTTTGAACAGGGACTGCTGACAGCCAGAAGGCTCGGTGTGGTGCAAATGCTTGAAGCAGGCAACCATGCCACATAGACGCGCTGGTGCCTCCTACAGCCAACCGAGCGAGTTTGAAAGGGGTCAAATTGTGGCCTTCTGATTGGCGCGATGGTTCTTTCGCGGAACTGCCATACAAATTGGACGTACTGCTTCAGTTGTGCAACGATGCTGGTATCAGTGGTCACGTGAACATCTTCACACGCACAGTGCTTTACCAGGACCGTCATATTGTAAGGGCATCAGTGGCAGACCGTACAGATAAGAGGACTTGTGAGCCCAAACGTGTCAACACGAACTGTTGCGAACCGGTTATTAGCACTGGGACTGCGGGTACGCACGCCGCTAGCTCGTCTTCCACTCAAGCCGTACCATCGACGAGCATAGCTCTGATGAAGCCGCCAGAGGATCACTTGGAAGACGAATGCCGTGGCTTCAGCGACGAAAGCAGATTCTAACTGCACGCAACTGATGGTCGTCGACGAGTACAGGTTAGACCTGGTGAGAGCTGTCTCGTAGAATGCATTCATGCAAGACACACTGGCTCCACACCAGGCCTTATGGTCTGATGTGCGATAAGCAACAGCTCTCGTTCACCTTTGATGTCACTGGAGGAGAAGTCCAGCGCTCGGTAAACGCCGAATGTTTCAGACCCGGTTTTTCCTGTTCTCGCGACAGGAAAGTGATGTGTTGTTAGAGCAGTATAATGCTCGTCCGCACACTGCGCGTGAAACCTAACTTTCTCTGCAAGACGTGTAGGAAGTTCCCTGTCCAGCACCTTCTCCAGACTTCTCTCCAACCGAGCACTTGTGGGATATGATGAGACAAGAAGTGACTCGTGCGGCTCGTAAACCGAGAAATCTTGCAGAACTACGTGAACAGTTCGAGCAGGCGTGGTATACCGTACCGCAGGACAGTACTCGCCGTCTTTACCATAGACTAAATTCCCGAGTCAGCGCCTGCATTGCCGCCCACGGAGGCTACACCACGTACTAATAATATAGGTATTTCAGCATGGGTCTACACCTGGTAACCGCTTGTTTCATTGATTTGAAATGTAATCATTTCGTGTATTCAATATGCATTGTTCCAACAGTAAGTCTTGAACTGGAAACTTCTAAAAGGGTGCACTATATTTTTATCCGACAGTGTGTGTCGCGGATCTGACTGTCAAGCGCAAGTTATTCGATTTGGAAATGCTTAATCATCTTGTGTAGGGTGACCATATTTTCTTCAGACAAAAGTGGGAAGTTCTTAGTGAACACAAGGAATTTATGGTTTTGTGGATTCCACATTGCAATCATATTTCTTCGAAGATGAAATTTCATTCAGCAACCCAGGTTTGCCTAATAGGTATGACTAGAAGTCAGTGCAACTGTATTTACTGAAGTTTAAACAGGTCAGTAAAATACACTTAACGCTCCTCACCGTAAATCTATTCCACTCATCTGTCCACTGTGACGGTAGTAAGCTGAAAACTCTTTCAACATTTGCATTGTGGGCAGGGAGTGAAAAGAAGTACTGCGCTATATTAAGCGATTCTCTGAACTGTTCATTACACTGGCAAGATCTGAAAAACCTACACCATTTTTCATGCGCCATCAACTGATTCCATTGTTCACAGCCTGTTTCCACTTGTTTTACATATGACTGTATATGAACTATTTCATCAAATAAGAGGCTGTCATTTACTAGAATGCTCTTTTCATTCAGCCACATTAAAGTATTTTCATCTACTGACCATTCTGGTGGTTCTGTGAGCATCATCCATGATAATACAGAAAACTCAGCTATTCCCTGTAACCATGAGGATAAATAGTCTACTGAAGCATCATAAAACGTTGATACTGCTATGTCAAATTTCTTAACAGACTGGTCATCACAATCATTCCGCAGTTTTTTTACACTTAGTGGTACAAAATGTTCATGTTTCCTTGAATTTAGACTTGTCAAAGCTTTATTTAAGACTGTTTATACTTAACATATGGAATTATTCTGTTTCTCAATGCTCAGAACGGATTGTTGGAAAACATTTGTGAATGTACAAAAAGTAAATAACATTCATTTATAGGATCAATGAAAAAACTCTAAGATTGCATGGCACTTTGAGTTAGACTGTGACAAAAAGTAAGATTTCAAAGGTTCATACATTTTCAAGATCCTTTCTATGGCTGGCAACAATGAATGCCACCTTGTTTTGGAAAAGGAAAGTAAATTTTTGTAAGTGACACCAACAAATTCACAAAATTCAGTGAGTTCTGCAACACGAATAGAAAAAATATGAAAATGGTTGTACAACATCGTGACAATGCAGTCAGTGCCAACAGGTAAAACATCACAAGCACTTTGAAGTGTCCAGAATGAGATTTTCACTCTGCAGCGGAGTGTGCGCTGATATGAAACTTCCTGGCAGATTAAAACTGTGTGCCGGACCGAAGCAGATTGGAAGGTAGGAGACGAGATACTGGCAGAAGTAGAGCTGTGAGGAGGGGGCGTGAGTCGTGCTTGGGTAGCTCAGTTGGTAGAGCACTTGCCCGTGAAAGGCAAAGGTCCCGAGTTCGAGTCTCGGTCCGGCACACAGTTTTAATCTGCCAGGAAGTTTCACTTTGAAGTGTGTTATGAACAACATGTGCTGGACAACCTATGCCAACAATGTTAGAGTTTTTAATTTTTCTTTCAGATGAGTGAAAACTATTACCCGTTTTCTTCATTAACCCCCCCCCCCCCCCAAAAAAAAATTACAGTTAGTATTGTTTGCGCCAAATGCAACACACTTTGAGATGATAGTGAATGACTGTATAACATGAGAAAGATAATTGGAATTTATTTCGGA
Source organism: Schistocerca serialis cubense (assembly GCF_023864345.2). Classification (NCBI taxonomy): domain Eukaryota; kingdom Metazoa; phylum Arthropoda; class Insecta; order Orthoptera; family Acrididae; genus Schistocerca; species Schistocerca serialis. Next base: position 454,456,295 of record NC_064639.1, on the reverse strand, counting down.
CTTCTCGTTCTGCAATTCATCAAGATCAAGTAATTTCGTCTGCAGTCCACCGTCACTTACAGAAAAATACTGACCTATCACAGGGAAAAAATTCTGATGCTCATGGTTGCTAGCATCAGTAGATATTGAAAAGTATTTTGCGCTGTTTACAGCAGCTATTACCTATTTCTGGGAATGCGGAGCTATAACATTGTTGATAATCACTTCACACTTTGTTATTCCACATGAAACATTTTCTGCTATCTTAGAACCAGGAAAATTTTTTTTGTTTAGTTGAACACTGCAGTCATTAGAACGATAGCTTTGGTGGTGTTTAACAACATGGAATGACAGGGTTCTTTCTGCTGCAGCTACGTTTTTCTGTTCCTGTGTATTTGAAGTTACAAAATATCTCGTCATTTTTTGCGCGGAACCTGCTGATCGAAGATTCTTCCTGTGTTTCTCTGATTCCATATGATGCTTGAGATCTGCAGCACCACCATGAGACACGGATACAGCACTGTTACATACGTTAGATTTTGCTGAACAGTCATCGTCTGTAGCAGCGAAGCAAGGAAATTTCCTCTGAAGCTCTTCCCAAAACTTTGATTTCCGTTTCGGCATTGCCACGACGTGCTAGCACTTCACGAAACTGATACTGAGTGCTGACAACAATGGCAAGCAAAAGCAAAGAAAATAAGAGCACGCAATTACAGTGTTTAAGCTGTACATTATAAGGGGGTACCAACGTACGGAATGTCAGTTTCAATTGATAGTTTATAAAATCGTCACTCAGAAAATATTTTAACCACTTTGTAAATGCCTGAAAATAATCCTTGAAAATCGGGACAAATTGCTTGTTTTTTAAGTCGAGACAAATTTTTGAGCCTCAAAAAACGGGCCAATCCCGATTAATCGGGACGTATGGTCACCCTAATCTTGTGTGACAGTGTTGTCGCTTGTTTTATCGAGCAGCTTATTTGGTCACACGAAGCTAGGTGGACCTTGTCCCGGACGTTCTGATGACATAAAAAAATAATAAGTTCGCCAGCACTAAAGATAGACTTTTGCATCAGAGTTCAAGCTCGCTATCCTCTAACCTTCGGAGGATCTCACAGAACTATACGGATATAGTCACGTCAGACACATCATATAAATCTACGAAATGTTCCTCGAACGTTCCACCGACCTACCAGTTTTGCCATTCAGTAATCATTGATAACAGAGGGCAAAACTCTCCGTTTGTGTCGGAGTCTATTGCCTCATTTGGAAAGATAGAAGCCTATACTTAGGTATCACGAATTGGAGACGTAGTAAGTGAATTTATCGGTTCGAGACTTGTGAAAAATGCTTACTGAAAAGAAATTCTCGAAACATGCTCTCGAATTTCGCGTCCTTAATTCAGCGTGCTATTTGCTTCACGATTGTGCAAGATCACAGACATCGGTTTCTGGTTAGATTTAGTTTTAGGACGTGATCTTAACTCGACAGCTCATCTAGAGCTACTGCGGAATAATGGCCCCCCATTAACTGTTGTTTTGTAGTAGAACGGGCTGTGAAAGGGCAGTGGAAGACGAAACACGGAGTGTGTGAAATGGGCAAGTGGCAAGTGAGTGCCTCTACGTTTAATGCGTACCTCAGCTTTAGACTTTTTACCACACATAGCAAGAAGTGTGCGCTTATGGTGTGAAAAAGGAAGCTTACGGTTCGACGTCCCGTCGACATCGAAATCATTAGAGGCAGGTACGGCGTGAAGGACATGATTTCAGTCTGTGAGGCAATAATGATTACTTTGAGAGAGGGGAGCAACTCGTGGCCTAACACAGTCACCCAACAACTACTGGCAATGAATTATGAACAGGTATAGAAGCATCCTGGCAAGGTATCTAAAACGACCCTCTAATGCCCTTTGATACGATGCCAATACGTATTGTAGAGGCCCTCTCGTCAGCTTCGCATCTAATATTAATTTTGTGTTAGTGGCTGGATTGAGGCTTTAGTTTGCTCTTCTCACCAGTCTTGAAACATCTGTATCAACCTTTTGTACAGTTTCTTCTTAGTGGTGCAACCTTGACAAACCGGAATACACAACTTACTGTATACAGCAATCATATTATCATCTGTTGACGCTACAGGTAATGCGGTGATTTCTTCTGTCAGAAATGTGTCCTGACGCAATGTACACGTTAGCTGGCAAAGGAAGTGTGATGGTCTTCGGGAATAATTAGAAGTAGACAAAAAATGTTACAACTTTTTATTAATATTCAAATATGCCAACTTATCTGGTTTTTGAATGGCTCTAGTGTGAAGCATATCGTGCAACACAACATATACACCACGTTACAGTACTTTACAGGAATAGAAAAATCACTAGACCAATGTTACATATAAATAGGTCCCTTTATACAATATAGTTTTGTAGCTATTTACATAAAAATAAGGTAAGTAGTGAACTAATTCACTACATCACATACATAGTGACATTTCCGTGTCTACATAAAAATTGTGACGTCCACAATTATCAGTTTAATAAGCACCTGAATTCAGCTTTGTAAATACTGCACTGGTAGACTGTAGCACTTTCCATTGTACATCCAGGAATAATAGTGGAAGAGCAGTTCATATATTACACTATACATAACAGTGTAATGTAACACCTTTTGTTAATAGCCGCAAACATTTTTAGCTTGTTTCAAAATGGTTGGTTGGCGGTAACAGAATGAAAGAGGTCATTCTTTGGCATATGACCGACGTTTTTGCCTCTGCGTCCAAAGAGAGAACAAAGGAACGGTAGGGGAGGAGACGAGAAAAGTTAACTAGAAGACTAAAGAAAAATTAAATGAAAATATAGAAGGCATTGTGTAGGTGAGAGTATGTGAGACGCGAAGACATGAAACTTAACTGGAAAGATCTGTTCAGTCACGTGGCAGAAACTACTTTAAAGGCAACTTATCCGTAGAGTGTGCTCTCCTTGGAACAAAATCACCATCACAGTAGAAACTTTTAATATACCTTAAATTTCGTGCGGCTGATGCAAAGGGAATAACAAAACATGCTCAGGTTTCTTGGCACATCGTTCGTAGCTGAGCTCACGAGCTCTCCGTATGCAGCGTAGCGGACAGCACTCTAAAGTTACTGTCAACGTGACAGTCTATTTGCACATGTACTGAGGTCGCTCTGTAGGAGAACCCCAGCGAAGCCAGTCTTTATATTGGTGTAACGTTGGTTGTGAGGAGAACCAAGCAGTCGTTCTTCCATTTATTAATATTTTACGGTTAGCATCTGTCTGTTGTGATGTCATTGTAATGGACGTTTTCAGTGGTGTCATTTATACGTTGACATCAAGGAAATAAGATGGTCTGGGGTCAGCTGCCATGGCTCATCGTCCTCTGTAGGTAGTGTCATATCAAATGTCTCGGGGCTATCCGTTTGGTTAACAGCATCGTGGTGTCTAAAATGATGGCCGCGACTGTAATATCTTACCGTTGTTAGGCAAGGATAATCATTATCTGCAATGAAGCTATCTATATAGCTGCAGTTGATACTCAGCCGCGTTCTCTTAATGTCCGGAGCGTCGTTCAGGTCGATTTTTGACAGACTACCAGAAGGATTTCATAATTATAACTACTGTACAGACAGACTGACCTTAGGATATGTGTTAGCAATGACGGCTTCGACTTCAAAATAATACAAACGGTGGTATCTGTAGGTTGAAATAAATATTTCGTCACTGTACCTGTAAAAGCCTAACATGGGTGACTTACGTATATTAGTAGACATGAATCTGGCCGTCCAGTGACAATGTAATCGGTGTTGTGTGTAAAACTGTTTACGTCGTGTGGATGTAGGAGTGTGATGAATAAATGTGATGTAAGACGATCTGGCAAATGTTTTCGTTATGACTGGACGCTGTCTCTTAGTAGTGTGGAGGCTAAATATTGACATGTACTCCGTTTACGGATTTTCTGCTGAATGTCCTCAGACAATAGTACTTTATTGATCTGTAGGGGAGACGTGTAACTTGTTATGGATATGTAATCTAGCTACTGCCTTTTTTTTGGGAGGTTGGATTTGGGGGGGGGGGGGGGGGTGGAGGAGATACGACTCCATATGTTGTTAGAATGTGATCATTATGACTGTAGACTGTATGATATGTTTAGGGTCTAAGAAATTTTGTGCATGCCAATGGTCAGTGGCCTGCAGACTATCTCCGGATATGGTCGGTATTTGAGTCTGACGGTAACAAATAGTAGGACAGATGCTAACAGACAACTGGAGTGCGGTGGCAGATATGTTGGTCCAAATTCTCTATGGGTTACGTCAGCTTGTTAGGGCGTATCTGTCCTCCAAGAAGAACACTATACAAGCGTCTGTGAGGTCGTCTTTACGATCGAGGACGGACGAATTTAGGGTCTTTCAGCATAACTGAGATGTCTCAGTTTCAGACATCTGTTCACTCTATGAGAGCTTTGTTTTGAAGATTGCAGTCAGTGTTGACTTTAAATGTGCTTTTAGTGTGTTATGAAGTTTGTTGCGAGTAGTAGTTTTAAGCCGCGAACACTACAGAACGGACGCTTCGTTCATGCACGGAGCAAAACACGTTTCCAGATATCAAGAACACACTACTGAAGCTCCATACGCGTGGCACGGCTGTAGTTTCGGAACCAGAAAAGCTAGAATTAATATCCACGCCGCGTCCTGTGCGGCTCTCTTTCGTGACTGACTGACTACCGCAGCTGCAAGACAGAGCGCGCTGGGTTTGATCATGCTCTCCCACCAAGAGTTCCGTTGACTGTCAGTTTCTCTCTTAGGCAGTTCCGGTGGAAATGTCGTGCTGGTCGCGTTAACACTTTGCGAAGCACGAGAGGAAGTAGAAGAGGTTCGCAGGAGCGAGGAATGCGTTGACGGCGGAAAGCGAAGGAGCGCGACCACCAATGGTGAGACCTGAGCATGTTTTGGCGAGCCGCAGTCGTCCCGAGCGCAGAGACGGGTGGAGTGGGGAGGGGAGGGCAGCGGCCGCTACGTGTCGTGCCGGGGCGAGCCGGCGGTGGAGCCCAGCTCGCTGACGGCGTCTGCGTCGTTCTCGGCCGCCTCCTCCTCGTCGATGATGGAGATGTCGCGCAGCGAGGGCCGCGCGCTGCGCCTCCAGCCCTCTGGCGGCGGCGTGGCGAGGCGGCGCAGCAGGCGCGGCCCGGACAGCATGATGAGCACGGCGCCCAGCGGCGCCGTCAGCAGGATGGACAGCACGCACGTCGTCTGCGTCAGCTGCCCCCACGTCAGCTCCTCCTCCGTGCCGCCGGTCTCCTTCACCTTCTCCAGAGGCTGCGAGCACAGCGCCGCCTGCCCGACACCACACCACGCGTCTCATTTCGGAAACAACCGACACTTACGAACAGTTGTTGATAATTCTTCCGGGTTATATGGCCTTGGTCCATGGAATTATTCTATTCCTAAGTGATTTTTATCTATGACGGACTATTATCGATATTTCAGTTAAAGTGAGAGGAGAAAGTACAAACTGGATCAGACTAGGAAAAGGAGTAAGACAAGGATACTGTTTATCACTTACTCTTTTCAACTTCTACTTGGAAAATATGATTGACCAATGCTCATTAGATGAGAAAGGAGTAGAAATTGGAGGAAGAAGAGTAGAGTGTTTGAGATTTGCTAATGACATGGTCCTTCCAGCCACAGGGGAAAAAGAATTACAGAATTTGGTGGACACCATTGCAACTAACGGAAAAAATATGGAATGAAAATTAACACAAATAAAACAAAAGTATTGGCACTAGGAGGAAATAACGAAATAAAACTTATGCTGAATGGAGAAATACTAGAAGAGGTGCAAAATTTTAAGTATCTTGGAAGCAGGATAGACACCGACTGGAAGCGCACCACAGAAATTAAAACAAGGATAGCAATGGCAAAAGAGGCGTTTTATAAGAAGGAGAATTTTCTGCAGCAGTCCGGACAGAGAACTCAAAGACTCATATAATGTCTTGTATGGAGTGTTCTTCTATATGGTGCTGAAACATGGACTATGAGGAAAAACGACAGAGAAAGGCTGGAGGCTTTTGAGATCTGGACATGGCGGAAGATGGCAAGAAAAAGTTAGATGGAAAGAATAAGTTGGATGGACAGAGTAAAAAATGAAGAGGTACTGAGAAGAGTGGGAGAGAAAAGAGTTACTAGATGTAATAAAGAGAAGAAAAAGAAATTGGATTGGGCATATATTAAGAAAGAATGACGGACTCATAAAAACAGTTTTAGAAGGTTATGTAGAAGGGAAAAGGAAGCGAGGAAGGAAGAGATTCCAGATACTGGATGACATGATGGACAGTATAACATACAGCAGCCTTAAGAAGGAAGCAATGGATCGCAGAAAATGGAGAGGCAAAGGACCTGCTAATATAGCAGATAACTGATGATGATGATCATCGATAGTTACATTTTATCTTTGACTAGTTTTCTCTCTGCTACTATGTGCAAGCTAGACCACGCCCGCTTTCCTCGGTATTTAGGCCGTTCTCCGACGCCCGATCCAAGTTATACACAGATTCAAGACCCTTTAATCCCATCAGTTCGTTACCACTATCATCAGACAAAAGGCAGGGATCAAATTAGATCCGATCCTTTGACCACTGGGGTTCAATACCCATCAGACCATCTAGTCCGACTCGTCAGTCGGCAGGACTCAGCAGGACCAGCCCTACCTCTGAGGATGTCCTACGTAGTATTGGACGAAACGTTAGGAATAGAAGAATTCCATGGACCACGGCCATATAACCCGGAAGAATTATGAACAACAGTACCATCTTGTCGTGAAAGCCTTCATTGTATGACTTACGAACAGTGTTCAAATGGCTCTGAGCACTATGGGACTTAACATCTGAGGTCATCAGTCCCCTAGACTTAGAACTACTTAAACCTAAGGACATCACACACATCCGTGCCCGAGGCCGGATTCGAACCTGCGACCGTTGCAGCAGCACTGTTCCGGACTGAAGCGCCTAGAACCGCTCGGCCACAACGGCCGGCTTACGAACAGTGTTCACTCACATTATGTCGACTCGTAATTAAACTTAATTGCACCTTGTGTCTCCTTGTCAAATGTCAGAACGGACCGAAAACAAGACTCCAAAAAATGACAAATTTTTTTCCCAATTTTTATAACGAACAGTGGGAATTGACGTATGGGGTATAAAATTTACTAGTCAGAGATAGTTTTGAAAAAAAAAAAAAAAAAAAAAAGCTTCAGGTCTGATCTACTTGAGAAGCGAATTCTTCCTTCCTTCCTTCCTTCCTTCCTTCCTTCCTTCCTTCCTTCCGTTCTTGCATATTGAAAATGAAATACATATCAAATAATAGCTTAAACTGATACTTAACGCTGGTCAACAAGAACATTATGACCACACGCCTACTATCGATGTCAACACGCCCAGGCGATAACAGCGTTACATGGCGAGGAATGATTGCTAGTCAGACAGACGCAATGTGCATGTAGTATCAGTGAGAGTGCTGTCTGTGTGTAGAATGGGGATGGTACGCGATCTGCGTACGATCAAGGGTAGACTGATGGCCCAGAGGCTCAACACTAGAATTTTGGGAACTGCACGACTTGGGTTGGGTTGTTTGGGGGAAGAGACCAAACAGCGAAGTCATCAGTCTCATCGGATTAGGGAAAGACAGGGAAGGAATTCGTCCGTGTCCTTTCAAAGGACCATCCCGGCATTTGCCTGGAGCGATTTAGGGAAATCACGGAAAACCTAAATCAGGATGGCCGGACGCGGGATTGAACCGTCGTCCTCCCGAATGCGAAAAGAGTTGCACGACTTGTTCGGTGTCCGAGGAGTAATGTGGTGTCTTCAACACATGGCGAAACCAAGGTGGAAACATGTTCAGACGTCGTGAGGGTTGGTTGGCCACCACTCTTTAGAATGCACATCAAATGAATCCTCAATTGCGAATAAGGACTATTATGAGCTGTCAAATGGAATGACGACAATGAAAAGTTGTGCTGGACCGGGACTCGCGAGAGGTTTCCTTACCATTTGGCTATTCGTGTACGACTCACTACCAGACCCAAACTTCCATATGTCGTCGACCAAGCATCTACGATCTGTACTCACACATCCATTATGTTTATCCCCGTACAGATCAGACATTGTACTTTAAAGTCGTTTGCTCGGTATCAGGAGATAATAAGATATTGCAGTGCCTGTGTTATTCTGATTACTGTGCAAAGTTCCTTTGGACATGCCCCAATACAGATGTCGGACGTCGTAGGCTGGGCAGACTGGTAAAACAGGAAAGGCGACAACTGTGGCTGAACTAACATCAGACTGGTGCTGGGCAGACTACAAGCGTGTCTGAACACAGAGTGCACGGACCACTTCTAACGATAGGCCTCCGCAGCTGACGACCTATGCTTGAGTCAGCACACTGGACTCGCTACAACATTGGGAACTATGACTGAAACGGATACTTTTAGGTTATGGTTTTAGGGCGCAAAACAGTTACAGTCATAAACGCCCATTCTGTGGCCTAGTGAAGGGTAAAAACAGGAATTTAAAGCAACAGCAATGGAAGCGAAACTACCCTTGGGAAGCGGACAAAGGTCATGGAGAAGGCAGGTCCGTGGGTGAAGTCAAGTTGGCGTCGTACCCCAATTTGCCAACAAAGTTTTAGGAAATTGGAAGGAAAGTGAATATAGCAGTTGATGGAAGCAGACTCCCGGTGATAGTCAAGAGGAAGGGCTGCCTGCATAGCCTAAATCCAAGGACGCGTCGAAAATAATGGCATGGGCTGGATGAGCAGGCATGGAAGACATGACTAGTGTAATGACTCAGGACAGATCGCTGATTGGACAGCGGAGGTTCAGCAGTCTCAGCATAAAGGCTCTCCATGGACGCAAAACGCAGTCCACAGTGGTGGACAGAATCTAGACGCCGAAGAATAGACGGCCGTGCAGTGGAGTAAACGAAGCTTCCATAGTCCAATTTGGAGCGCACTAAGGCTCGATATAGGCGGAGGAGGAACACTCCATCTGCTCCCCAGGAGGTACCACTCAGAACACGGAGTGTGTTGAGGGATCCCAGACAGCATGCCGAAAGATATAAAACGTGGGAAGACCAGCACGGTTTTCTGTCAAACACAACTCCTAAGACTTTGGCTACGTCCGCGAATGGAAGGTCAACAGGGCCTAGTTGTAGGGAAGGGGAATGAAACTCATGTTCGACGCTAAAAATTTACACAGACAGTCTTACTGGGAGAAAATCGGAAGCTGGTTTTGATGCTTCATGAGTGGAGGCGATCGAGACATCCTTGAAGACGACGTTCAAGAAGGCTGGTCAGTTGAGAGCAGTAGAAGATTGCAAAATCGTCGACAATGAGGGAGCCCAAGACATCGGGAAGGAGACAATCCATAATTGGTTAGGTTAGTGTTGTTTTTTAACGTCCCATCGACAACGAGGTCATTAGAGACGGAGCGCAAGCTCGGGTTAGGGAAGGATGGGGAAGGAAATCGGCCGTGCCCTTTCAAAGAAACCATCCCGGCATTTGCCTGAAACGATTTAGGGAAATCACGGAAAACCTAAATCAGGATGGCTGGAGACGGGATTGAACCGTCGTCCTCCCGAATGAGAGTCCAGTGTGCTAACCACTGCGCCACCTCGCTCGGTCCATAATTGGATTTATGGCGATGACAAGCAATACAACACTTAGCACAGAGCCCTGGAGCACCCCGTTTTCTTAGGAGAAAGTATGCGATAGTGTTCACCCGCACCTTAAATGTGCTCTGTCATAAATTTATCGATGAAAAGGTGTAGCCGACCTCGAAAGCCCCAAGAGAACAGTGTGCGGAGGATGCCTATCCTCCAACAGGTATCGTATGCCCTCTTCAGATCAAAAAATATAGCTACCGTTTAGTGTTTCCTGAGAAAATTGTTCATTATATAAATAGTGATGGTCAACTGTGGAACGATGCTTTCGGAAACCGCATTGGGCTGTTGTTAAAAGGTTTCGGGACTCCAGCCACCAGCCTAAGCGGCAATTTACCATACGCTCCAAAGCATTACAAACACTACTCGTGAGAGAGATTAGGGGATAGCTGGAGGGTTTCCCAGGTTTCAGAACAGGAATGACGATAGCTTCCCGTCATCATCTTGGAAAGGTACTGTCGACCCAAAGTCTATTATAAAGGCGAAGGAGATAGCACAGATTAGGATATGATAGTCGCAGCAACATTTGAACGCGGATACCGCGGTCTAGGGGTAGCGTCTTTGATTCATAATCAAAGCGTCTTCTGTCTCGGGTTCGAATCCCGCCGCTGCCTAAATTAATAATCAGCACTGGCGGCCGGCATAAGAAGTCACCGTCATTCTGCCAACGGCCTTGTCAAAGAGGGTGGAGGAGCGGACAGAGATTTAGGGCATTCTCGCCCTAGGGGTGGGAAACTGCCCCCAAAGGCGGAAGAATCAGCAATGATCAACGGCATGAGGATGCAGAAGGCAATGGAAATCACTGCATTAAAGACTAACGTGTATTCACAGGACAGGTGGCCTGTAATTGAAGTGTCATGAGATTCCGGAATAGTCCCGCATTCGGATCTCCGGAAGGGGACTGCCAAGGGGGAGGTTATCATGAGAAAAAGGTTAAATAATCACCGAAGGGATAACGTTCTACGAGTCGGGGCGTGGAATGTCAGAAGCTTGAACAAGGTAGGGAAACTAGAAAATCTGAAAAGTGAAATGTAAAGGCTCAATCTAGATATTGTAGGGGTTAGCTAATACTCAACGAATCACAAGAAGAGGAGGTATACTTGGAAAAGGCCTGGTGATACGGGAAGATTTCAGATTACATCATGATCAGAGAGGGATTCCGAAATTAGATACTGGATTATAAGGTGTACCCAGGAGCAGATATAGACTCGGATCACAATATAGTAGTGATGAAAAGTAAGCGGAAGTTTAAGACATTAGTCAGGAACAATCAATACGCAAAGAAGTGGGATACGGAAGTATTAAGGAATGACGAGATACGGTTTAAGTTCTCTAAGGCTATAGATACAGCAGTAAGGAATAGGTCAGTAGGCAGTATAGTTGAAGAAAAATGGGCATTTATAAAAAGGCCCATCACAGAAGTTGGGAAAGAAAACTTAGGTACAAAGAAGGTAACTGCGAAGAAACCATGGGTAACAGAAGAAATACTTCAACTGATCGATGAAAGGAGGAAGTACAAAAATGTTCCGGGAGATCAAGAATACAGAAATACAAGTCGCTGAGGAATGAAATAAGTAGGAAGTGCAGGGAAGCTAAGACGATATGGCTTCAGTAAAAATGTGAAGACATCGAAAAAGAATTGACTATCGGAAGGACAGACTCAGAATGCAGGAAAGTCAAAACCTTCGGTGACATTAAAAGCAAGGATGGTAACATTAAGAGTGCAACGGGAATTCCGCTGTTAAATACAGAGGAGAGAGCGGATGGGTGGAAAGAATACACTGAAAACCTCTTATGAGGGGGAAGATTTGTCTGATGTGATAGAAGAAGAAACAAGAGTCGATTTAGAAGAGATTGGGGGTCCAGTATTAGAATCAGAATTTGAAAGAGCTTTGGAGGACTTAAGATCGAATAAGGCAGAAAGGATAGATGACATTCCATCAGAATTTCTAAAATCATTGGAGGAAGTGGCAACAAAAGGACTATTCACGTTGGTGTGTAGAATGTATGAGTCTGGCGACATACCACGTGACTTTTGGAAAAGCATCATCCACACAATTCCGAAGACGGCAAGAGATGACAAGCGCGAGTATTATCGCAAAATATGCTTAACAGCTCATGCATTAAGTTGCTTACAAGAATAATATACAGAAGAATGGAAGAGAAAATTGAGGATGCGCTTTGGCTTTAGGAAAGGCAAAGTCACGAGAGAGGCAATTCTGACGTTGCGGTTGTAATGTAAGCAAGATAAAGAATAATCAAGACACGTTCATAGGATTTGTCGACCTGGAAAAAGCGTTCGACAATGTAACATGGTGCAAGATGTTCGAAATTCTGAAAAAAGTAAGGGTAAGCCATAGGGAGAGTCGGGTCATATACAATATGTACAGCAGCCAAGAGGGAATAATAAGAGTGGACGACCAAGAACGAAGTGCTCATATTAAAAAGGCCTTTCGCCCCTACTGTTGAGTCTGTACATCGAGGAAGCAATGATGGAAATAAAAGAAAGGTTCAGGAGCGGAATTAAAACTCAAGGTGAAAGGATATCAATGATACGATTCGCTGATGACGTTGCTATCCTGAGTGAAAGCGAAGAAGAATTACATGATCTGCTGAACGGAATGAACAGTCTAATGAGTACAGAGTACGAATTGAGAGTAAATCGAAGAAAAGCGAAGGTAATGAGAAGTTGTAGAAAGGAGAAGTTGTAAAAATGAGAACAGCGAGAAACTTATCAGCATCGATGGTCACGATGTTAAGGAATTCTGCAACCTAGGAAGTAAAATAGCCAATGACGGACGGAGCAAGGAGGACATCAAAAGTAGCCTAGCAATGGCCAAATGGGCATTCCTGGCCAAGAGAAGTCTTATTAATATCAATAATTTGAGGAAGAAATTTCTGAGAATGTACGCCTGGAGTACAGCATTGTATGGTAGTGATACATGGACAGTGCGAAAAGCGGAACAGAAGAGAATGGAAGCATTTGAGATGTGATGCTACAGACGAATGTTGAAAATTAGGTGGATTGATAAGGTAAGGAATGAGGAATGAGGAGGTTCTGTGTGGAATCGGAGAGGAAAGGAACATGTGGAAAATACTGATAAGGAGAAGGGACAAGATGATAGGACTTCTGTTAAGATATGAGGGAATGACTTCCATGGCCTAGAGGGAGCAGTAGAGGGTAAAAGCTGTAGAATAAGACAGAGATTGGAATACATCCAGCAAACAATTTAGGACATAGCTTGCAAGTGCTTCTCTGAGATGAAGAGCTTATATGTATGTTGACACAGTGCATAGATAACATTTAAAATGAATGACGAATATAGGATAGGCATTGGAGAAGCTCTTAGCACAGGAGAGGAATTCGTGGCGGGCCGCATCAAACCAGTCAGAAGACTGAAGAGAAAAAGAAAGAAAGAAAAAAAAAAACCATACAGTACCAGAGCAGAAGAGCGAGAGGAGGAGAGTGCATGTCCGAGTTCCCGCATTAAAAAAAACGGCATTATAGCTTTCGCGATTTTGAGAGGAAAAATCAAGAGGTTGCTCTACCGCTACCCATTTCTTCGGGAGAAAGGCTGGTGTGTAATTAGAAGAGCTCGAAATCTCAGTGAAGTGTCGACCCAATGAGTTAGAGATTGCGACTGGGTTCACTAAGGTATCCTGTCCGACAGTTAGCCTGGAAGTCGGAGAAAAACTGGACGTGCAGGATATCCGTCGGATTAGACTCCAACAACTGATGTGGGAATGAAGGTATTAAAGGGCGGTAAAGAAATCCCAGCTTGTCTTCTTGCTATAGCGTATGATACTACGGCATTGCGCACGTAACTGCTTATAGCGGATACAGTTGGCCAACGTAGGACGATGGCGGAAAACGCGAAGAGTATGTCTCTGGTCACATATTGCGTCACGGCACGCCTCGTTCCACCAAGGAACTGGGGGGCGCCGGGCAAAGGGGAGGTACGAGGTATTTAACGTTCCGCGGCTGTAAGAATAACTTCCGTAACATGAGTGACCTGTTCGTCGATGTTAGGAAATTGACGGTCATCAACTGTTGATAGAGGGGAGAAAAGTGTCCAATCGGCTTGGCGAAACTTTCAGCGTCTTGGGCGCATAGATGGCAGTTGTGGCTGTGGAAAGGGAAAGACGTACAGCGACAGCTTGGAAGGAACTGTGTAAGTGGATTGGGTGATAATGGATAGTATCTTGGAGAAGAATTGTAAGTCCCACATGTGCTGGAACGCCAGCAACAGGGGGAAATCAAACTGGACTGATTGGAAATGAGGGAAGACAAAGCGATCATGGGGACTTAGCTTTGTTTTCTGAAGACAGAATATGACCAGGGAGTAGGATCTTAAGAGGATCGGCAAGTCATCGCGATTGGAGCGAATTTCGCGGATATTCCAATGGATAATTGATGTAGGGTGGACGAAAAAAGGAAAAACCTCACCACAGTTGCCATCAACTCAGGAACTACTGAGAGCTGGTGGCCGGCGGCGTGGAATGGCATTCAGCCAGACGCAGAAGATCCTAATCCATAGGTTGTTCGGGGGCAACTCCTGCCGCCAGTGATCGGCTGGTTGATCGGCCGCCAGCAGTGTGGCTCAGCGATACAGAAGATGACCGAGGGTGGCTACTGCTGGGTGGCACTGCAGAAGAGATACACCGTGGCGGAGAACGAGAGGAACTGTTTTTCTTATGAGCCTTCTTGGAAGCAGGACGTTGAGATGAAGGAGGAGTTGATGGTTGAGAGATCTGGGTATGGAAAAAAAATCTTCACGAGTAGGCTCTTTTTTGGAAGCCAGGGTGTCCGATTGTGGGGCCTGCGATTTAGCAAGAGCTGATGAAGTTTGAGCCTTAGAGTGAGTGGGTGATAGTGGGGAGGTTGAACAGGCGATCTCTGGGCTGGCCGATCTGACGACCGTCGCGCTAAAGGTGAGATCACAAGTCTGCATGGCTACCTCCTTAGAAGGTCGAGGAGAAGCGAAGACAGTGCTGTATTTACCTGCAGAGAGCACAGCGGGTTTTCTACTAGTGATTAATTTACGAGCAGCAAAGGTAGACATCTTTTCCTTCACTCGGATTCCCTGAACAGTTCGTTCATCTTTAAAAACAGGGCAATCTCTTGAGGAAGCAGCGTGGTCGCCCATACACTTGATGCAAGGAGGGGATGGGTGTGGACAATCACGCTCATGGGTAACGCATTTGGCCGTTTGGAACACGACTGACTGACTGACTGAACGTCTGACACTGATACCAACGTGTAGGGTTGGGAATGCAAGGGCAAACTGAAATTTTCTCATATCCCATTTTAATGTTCGATGGAAATTGAACTCTGTCAAACATCAAGAAGGGAGTGAGGCTCTTTACCAATTCCTTTTCAACCCTTTTCACTACTGGATATACGGCTGTTACTCCCTGATCAGCCAGGTGGTTTTGAATATCGCCAGTTGATAATCGTCGAGTGATTTCGTATAAACCACTCCAAGCTATGAGTTTAAAGTACGGTGCCATTCCACCCAGACAGAGAAGTTGAATTGCAGTGTAGTTCAGAACAATTTTTGTGCATGGAGGGCACTGTCTGTTTCTAACAAGGTGCCACTTCGTTACCAGCATCTCTGATGGGGCGCTCCTTCCTAGTGGGGGGGGGGGGGGGGGGGGGGGGAGAGGTGGCTCTCAGGGCACTCCTGTCTTAGGTGATTGTCCACATCTCAGGTCACAGCTCCCCAGAAACGGATGGAGGGACCAATCGCCATGTTCGGAAGGTACCAGCTTCGTTTATTACCCCTCCCTGGGCCTGGCCTTTACCAGGGGTATGTACGTGTCTTACTTATCTACCCATGGCGGGGAATTACGCGTTATCCAGTCACCGACTACGCGCGGGTCGGCTTTCAGACACACACAGGGAGGAAAGAAAGAAAAAGGGAGCGGCAAAGAGGAAAGGAAGCGGCAAAGAGGAAAGGAAGCGGCAAAGAGGAAAGGAAGCGGAAAAGAGGAAAGGAAGCGGAAAAGAGGAAAGGAAGCGGAAAAGAAAAGAAAAGAGAAGAGAAGAATTCTCAAATGTCGCAGTGAAAAGAAGGTAAAGAGAAGAATCGAGGAAAGAGAAGGACAAAATAAGGGTAGATACTTGACGCTGTAGACATAAAAGAAGAGACACCACTTCAATCATTCCCAAGTGTACGTCTCCGGATGTAGGCGTAAAACATACTCCCAAAGAGAGGGAGAAGGGGAAGGGAAGGGGCGGGGTGGTGGAGGGGGGAGGGGAGAAGATCGCGGACAGTCAGGGATGTGGAAGGGCAAGGTATGCAGCGTGGAAAGGAAAGAGCCGCATGAGCTCAGGATCCCTTGCTCTTGCTCGCCATGCATGTGTCCATAAAAGAGTTGTGGACCACGAGAGGGGGGCGGGGAGGGACACGTGACTACAATCGGCACTGGAAGTTAGCGCAGTTGTAGAGCGTTGCATGGTTTGATGAATCCAGATCTCTTCTTCATCATGCCGATGGGAGGGAGCGAGTCCGTCGCCTTCAAGAGGAACAGCTCCATGGCACCTGTATTGCAGGATGGATACAACCCGGTGGCGGCTCTAGGGAACATTCACGTGGGCATACAAAGGTCCAGTGGAGCTCGTTCAAGGCACCATGATGACCAAGGAGTACCTTACAATGGTTGCAGACCACGTACACCCATCATGACGATCATGTTTCCTGACGGCAGTGGTATTTTTCAGCAAGATAATGCACCATGTCGCAAGTCTAGGAGTGTGAGGAAGTAGCGAGTTCCAGTTGATGTGCTGGCCCCCAAACTCAACAGAGCTGAAACCGATTGTACACGTCTTGGATGTGACTGAACGTGGCGCCAGAGTTCATTGGCCCTTCCTCGGCATTGACGGTAATTAGGTGACTTGTGTGTGCACATGTGGTGCCAATTCACTCCCAGCGATCTATCAAGGCCGTTTTTCTTCCATTCCATGACGCATCGCCGCTGTTATCCGGCTGTTAGGTAGATGGTCATGATGTTCTGGCAGATCAGTGTTATGATGCAATGTGCTTTCAGTTTTTTTTTACTGCGATGCATGTAACAGATGTAGCTTAATAATAACCATGGAGACAAAATTAGCTAATCGCTGAATAATGAAATAAAGTTATTTCAAAAATGTAACAGAAAATGCAGGAAAATGACTACCCTCAAGTGTATTTGTTGACTTGTATCTACAAAACACTATATTGTCACATGAACATTTAACTACACATTAATTTATGCATTACACATTCTGGTTTACGGTTACTTGCAGTGAGAACAGTATCTAACGATTAGTAAGAATCTTCGCTGTATTAATATGATATTATGAAACTAAAAGCTCACCTGCACCGTCGCCTTGGCCATACATGCCAAAGCCACGAAAATCTTCTCTCTCAGGTTCAGTCTACTGCCAATTCCCACCACTACCGTGATCAACAGTCTTAACTGCAAGAAAATAAATAAGGTAAGAACAACATTTTATGTTAAAGCAAAACTGTGTTGACGCAGACTCTGGTGTAGTTTGCAAACATATCATATTGTATTGTATTGGTTCAGTCGCTATCACAGTTTGCGCTTCCAAACTTCCTGTATGTCGAGGCATCTGTAAAGATATTGTACGCGATCCTCGCACAAGTTATGTGCCTATGAAGTATTTTGTAATGTATTATGATACACCTGTGGTGAAACTTCCTAAATTTAATTAATGAACTCTCTGGTCCGGCCTAGTGATCCAAGGGCTGCTTACAGACCTCAGTGTCTTTCTAAGGTCTCGTGGGACGTCAGTATAAAGCGTAATACAGTTAAGGCTCCTATACATAGGCGGACGAGTCTGCCAACCCGTCTGCCGAGGTCTGCCTCGACCAGTTCGCTTGTGTGTGGGTGGTTCATGTTCGGGTCCACGGTTCGACCAGTAGACCTCTACATAATTGCCCCAACTGCTACCTGCCAGCAACCACTCCATCACTGCAGGCAGGTAGGGTCCACAAGCAGTCGGCAGTGTCCACACACGGTCCGACAGGTCGCTGGAGTCCCTACAGCTATGGCCTGGCGCCTTTAGCACACCACTCTCCCGGGCCCTTGACGTCTGCAGTCATAAACCAGAGTTGCTAAAGTCTGTCAACTGAAGAGAGAGCAGGGATTGTGGTAAAGGAAGTGGCCTGTTCCGGAAGAACGCTACAATTAATTTCCCCATCATCAGTATGAACCGACATGCAGTGATTTACATAAAAACTGTTCCTTTGCGTTTCTGTATTAGTTACTAACTTACGTACCCCCTTGTAGCGTTGACGCATTCTGTGCAAAATAAACACTTAGTGGACGTGTCTGTACTCTACATTGCCATTGCACGCTGTGGGATGCTCCATATAACTTTGCGAAACAGCATTTATTTGCTCCTTGTGACCTAGTCGAGTAGAGAGAGAGAGAGAGAGAGAGAGAGAGAGAGAGAGAGAGAGAGAGAGAGAGAGAGAAGACTCTGACGTTCACATTTCTCCTTCAACTACTCCCTCAATTCATCTCAGTCTGAAACAATAGCCAATAGGTACAGAGGCAGACATTATAAAACTTAAGACTTGGAGATCCTATGACGCCAGTGACAAATTTTGTCACATTATTTATTTATATACTTTACGCCCACATTGGTACACAAAATTCAGACAACATACAACAGAATATACAATGAATAAGTTTAGTTTTTAGCAGTCAACAGTTTCTCCCTTTCCAAAACCACTTCACTCGGAGTGATCTGACGACTCTGTCTTCTGCAGATATGACATACTACTTTCGAACTGATGTTTTGAATGTCAATCGTATGTTTTTGTTCTCCATTGGCGAGAATGGAAGTTTTCAAGAAAATAATGCAGCTTGTTACGCTGTTGGAAGTGTCTTCAACTGGATAATAGGACGACTTTGAAATACTTCCTTCCTGATCCTATTTGCCAGGATATTAACACAGCTCAAGCTCTATAAAGACCTTTTTATTGTCAAGTTCCAGTAATGAAGTCAAGTTCCAGTAATGAAGTCAAGTTCCAGTAATGAAGTCAAGTTCCAGTAATGAAGTCAAGTTCCAGTAATGAAGTCAAGTTCCAGTAATGAAGTCAAGTTCCAGTAATGAAGTCAAGTTCCAGTAATGAAGTCAAGTTCCAGTAATGAAGTCAAGTTCCAGTAATGAAGTCAAGTTCCAGTAATGAAGTCAAGTTCCAGTAATGAAGTCAAGTTCCAGTAATGAAGTCAAGTTCCAGTAATGAAGTCAAGTTCCAGTAATGAAGTCAAGTTCCAGTAATGAAGTCAAGTTCCAGTAATGAAGTCAAGTTCCAGTAATGAAGTCAAGTTCCAGTAATGAAGTCAAGTTCCAGTAATGAAGTCAAGTTCCAGTAATGAAGTCAAGTTCCAGTAATGAAGTCAAGTTCCAGTAATGAAGTCAAGTTCCAGTAATGAAGTCAAGTTCCAGTAATGAAGTCAAGTTCCAGTAATGAAGTCAAGTTCCAGTAATGAAGTCAAGTTCCAGTAATGAAGTCAAGTTCCAGTAATGAAGTCAAGTTCCAGTAATGAAGTCAAGTTCCAGTAATGAAGTCAAGTTCCAGTAATGAAGTCAAGTTCCAGTAATGAAGTCAAGTTCCAGTAATGAAGTCAAGTTCCAGTAATGAAGTCAAGTTCCAGTAATGAAGTCAAGTTCCAGTAATGAAGTCAAGTTCCAGTAATGAAGTCAAGTTCCAGTAATGAAGTCAAGTTCCAGTAATGAAGTCAAGTTCCAGTAATGAAGTCAAGTTCCAGTAATGAAGTCAAGTTCCAGTAATGAAGTCAAGTTCCAGTAATGAAGTCAAGTTCCAGTAATGAAGTCAAGTTCCAGTAATGAAGTCAAGTTCCAGTAATGAAGTCAAGTTCCAGTAATGAAGTCAAGTTCCAGTAATGAAGTCAAGTTCCAGTAATGAAGTCAAGTTCCAGTAATGAAGTCAAGTTCCAGTAATGAAGTCAAGTTCCAGTAATGAAGTCAAGTTCCAGTAATGAAGTCAAGTTCCAGTAATGAAGTCAAGTTCCAGTAATGAAGTCAAGTTCCAGTAATGAAGTCAAGTTCCAGTAATGAAGTCAAGTTCCAGTAATGAAGTCAAGTTCCAGTAATGAAGTCAAGTTCCAGTAATGAAGTCAAGTTCCAGTAATGAAGTCAAGTTCCAGTAATGAAGTCAAGTTCCAGTAATGAAGTCAAGTTCCAGTAATGAAGTCAAGTTCCAGTAATGAAGTCAAGTTCCAGTAATGAAGTCAAGTTCCAGTAATGAAGTCAAGTTCCAGTAATGAAGTCAAGTTCCAGTAATGAAGTCAAGTTCCAGTAATGAAGTCAAGTTCCAGTAATGAAGTCAAGTTCCAGTAATGAAGTCAAGTTCCAGTAATGAAGTCAAGTTCCAGTAATGAAGTCAAGTTCCAGTAATGAAGTCAAGTTCCAGTAATGAAGTCAAGTTCCAGTAATGAAGTCAAGTTCCAGTAATGAAGTCAAGTTCCAGTAATGAAGTCAAGTTCCAGTAATGAAGTCAAGTTCCAGTAATGAAGTCAAGTTCCAGTAATGAAGTCAAGTTCCAGTAATGAAGTCAAGTTCCAGTAATGAAGTCAAGTTCCAGTAATGAAGTCAAGTTCCAGTAATGAAGTCAAGTTCCAGTAATGAAGTCAAGTTCCAGTAATGAAGTCAAGTTCCAGTAATGAAGTCAAGTTCCAGTAATGAAGTCAAGTTCCAGTAATGAAGTCAAGTTCCAGTAATGAAGTCAAGTTCCAGTAATGAAGTCAAGTTCCAGTAATGAAGTCAAGTTCCAGTAATGAAGTCAAGTTCCAGTAATGAAGTCAAGTTCCAGTAATGAAGTCAAGTTCCAGTAATGAAGTCAAGTTCCAGTAATGAAGTCAAGTTCCAGTAATGAAGTCAAGTTCCAGTAATGAAGTCAAGTTCCAGTAATGAAGTCAAGTTCCAGTAATGAAGTCAAGTTCCAGTAATGAAGTCAAGTTCCAGTAATGAAGTCAAGTTCCAGTAATGAAGTCAAGTTCCAGTAATGAAGTCAAGTTCCAGTAATGAAGTCAAGTTCCAGTAATGAAGTCAAGTTCCAGTAATGAAGTCAAGTTCCAGTAATGAAGTCAAGTTCCAGTAATGAAGTCAAGTTCCAGTAATGAAGTCAAGTTCCAGTAATGAAGTCAAGTTCCAGTAATGAAGTCAAGTTCCAGTAATGAAGTCAAGTTCCAGTAATGAAGTCAAGTTCCAGTAATGAAGTCAAGTTCCAGTAATGAAGTCAAGTTCCAGTAATGAAGTCAAGTTCCAGTAATGAAGTCAAGTTCCAGTAATGAAGTCAAGTTCCAGTAATGAAGTCAAGTTCCAGTAATGAAGTCAAGTTCCAGTAATGAAGTCAAGTTCCAGTAATGAAGTCAAGTTCCAGTAATGAAGTCAAGTTCCAGTAATGAAGTCAAGTTCCAGTAATGAAGTCAAGTTCCAGTAATGAAGTCAAGTTCCAGTAATGAAGTCAAGTTCCAGTAATGAAGTCAAGTTCCAGTAATGAAGTCAAGTTCCAGTAATGAAGTCAAGTTCCAGTAATGAAGTCAAGTTCCAGTAATGAAGTCAAGTTCCAGTAATGAAGTCAAGTTCCAGTAATGAAGTCAAGTTCCAGTAATGAAGTCAAGTTCCAGTAATGAAGTCAAGTTCCAGTAATGAAGTCAAGTTCCAGTAATGAAGTCAAGTTCCAGTAATGAAGTCAAGTTCCAGTAATGAAGTCAAGTTCCAGTAATGAAGTCAAGTTCCAGTAATGAAGTCAAGTTCCAGTAATGAAGTCAAGTTCCAGTAATGAAGTCAAGTTCCAGTAATGAAGTCAAGTTCCAGTAATGAAGTCAAGTTCCAGTAATGAAGTCAAGTTCCAGTAATGAAGTCAAGTTCCAGTAATGAAGTCAAGTTCCAGTAATGAAGTCAAGTTCCAGTAATGAAGTCAAGTTCCAGTAATGAAGTCAAGTTCCAGTAATGAAGTCAAGTTCCAGTAATGAAGTCAAGTTCCAGTAATGAAGTCAAGTTCCAGTAATGAAGTCAAGTTCCAGTAATGAAGTCAAGTTCCAGTAATGAAGTCAAGTTCCAGTAATGAAGTCAAGTTCCAGTAATGAAGTCAAGTTCCAGTAATGAAGTCAAGTTCCAGTAATGAAGTCAAGTTCCAGTAATGAAGTCAAGTTCCAGTAATGAAGTCAAGTTCCAGTAATGAAGTCAAGTTCCAGTAATGAAGTCAAGTTCCAGTAATGAAGTCAAGTTCCAGTAATGAAGTCAAGTTCCAGTAATGAAGTCAAGTTCCAGTAATGAAGTCAAGTTCCAGTAATGAAGTCAAGTCACATCTTTTTGCAGCTGTGGGAAGCACTAGTAACAGCATGGCTTCAGATACTTGTTAAAAATTACGAATTCGTAATCGACTTACGAACACCTTGCGTAGAACCTGCGAACGGTGCCTACTCGACTGAGGGTTAATTATTTGAGTGTTGAAATGCTCTTAACTACAGAAATGTTTCTTAGTTATAACTTCGAGTAACTATTGAAAACATATAAATTTGACGACTTTTACTTACCACTATTGCCGTGATGAGACAAGCCAGGGAAAAGGATACAACGTCTCCTTCCAGATCGCTGAATTTTATCTGAGTGCCTGTTATCCCAAACAGAATTGGCTCAAAGATCATCCAAAATATTTCGAACGCCGTGGCCACTGGATTCTGAAAGTGAAAAATACAACATCTCAACACTAATGTTTTAAGTGTTGACAATGTATACAGGGGGATTAAAAAAGTAACCATTAATTTCGACAGACTGTAACTGCACAACAGCTGACGTGTACGACAGAGACAGTTGCCGTCTCCAGTTCGTCTGTCTGCCTGCAATGAACAAGATCGCCGAGCAATACGGAGGGACAACGGATTCCAGCTTACGAACGTAATGCAGAAGATGCCTGAGCGACAGCGGTGAGGATCTTTGATGAACTTTCTCTGGATACCACCAAACAAAGATCACCAACAAATCGAGTACTCGGATCTCCTCGCAAAAGACGCAACGTCCAAAGGCAGTTACATATCACCAATGTTAAACTACCTGGCGACATCCCTCAACTTACAGCGAGCGCGTGTAACTCACGGACGTAGAGTAGAAAGAACAACAGTGTAGAAGCCATCAGCACTATGAAGCCATTCTGCTCCCTCCCCTATCCTCCTCATGGAAGAACATTGTGGTTTGCAGAGTGGACATGCGGTAGACTATGAAGAAAATGTTAAGAAGGGTTTAGAATGTCTCCAAATTCTTTGCGCGACTCAACATTAGGTGATTTATATCCCATTCCTTTCATGTGAGTAGTATCGCGTACAGCAAGCAACTCTGTGCAAGAGACTAAACAAGCTGAAACAAGAAATTCCCCCAGCTATCACCACTATCCTGGCATCAGAAAATGCAACTTCCAAAATTATGACTAGCTTTTATAGCTTCTGTTCCATATCATTGACTGTGTCAGTAAATAATGTCATACTCGATCATCAACCACACTCTACACGCGTCAGAAAAAAAAAACCTCTGGTGGCAAGGGGCTGACATTTTAAAATGCGTACTGACTATAGCGATATAAATTTGGAACAGATATGACTTATTATCTGAGAAAGGGAATAATCTTGGGTATAAGATAACTCTAGAATTCCAGGTGCTGAAGTCAGATTTGTGGAAAGGAGATGACAATCAAAAACGACCGATAGAAGTGTCGCATCCGTAGTTTTTGAGGTTGTAAGGATGTTTGGCCATAGTTAAGAAGATATTTCGCCTTAGTGTGAGGCAGTCTGTGTGTAAAGTTGTTGCTGAGCGATGAAGGGTCCGCGCGGGATACGGTGGCCAGTGCGCAGTGATAAGTTTTCGTCCAAAGTGCTTAGCGAGGAGATTCGTTTGTCCGGAAGGGGAGGCCAGCATTGTTTGTCCACGTTCGGCCGGTCGGCGACGCGGTTCATTGGCAGAATCCAGGCGCACTTCCTGTCATGTTTCTCAAACGATATTACAGAAATAGTACAATTAAAAATTCGTTTTTGCTTGCTTATAGTTTTATATGTCAGCTTCATGATGATGTGCCCATCATTTCGTCAAGGACTGTCGTTATTGTGATACTTGCATTTAAGTAAGACACTGCCTGAAATTAGAACAAGTTTGCAGCGAAAACTGAGGGTCGCTATGAATTTGAGTTTGGTGCATATAACATATGTTGCTCCATATGAAATTTAGCTAACATATTGACTTTTTCTTTAGACTTGAGTGGAGGTCTCTGTCCGTCACCAACCTCGAGCCGCGCGATCTAAGGCGCTGCAGTCATGGACTGTGCGGCTGATCCCTGCGGAGATTCGAGTCCTCCCTCGGGCATGGGTGAGTGTGTTTGTTCTTAGGATAATTTAGGTTAAGTAGTGTGTAAGCTTAGGGACTGATGATAAGATTTCACACACATTTGAACCAATCTCGAGAAAACTGACCTGATGTAGCACATACATATGTGATCGCATGCACCAGCGAGAAAACCAGAATGAAATATCCACAACATTCCTCATGGTTCATAAACGACTTGTGATATCGAAATGAGATTTTGGCAAATGATAGCACGCGAAGAGGAAAGTAATTTGCAATATGATTATTATGCAAAGCTTTCTTACCCACCCTGTTATTCTACTAAGTAGAAATTTTTTCGATGAAAGATTGCAATTTTGAGGACTATCGACAACTACTGAAACGAGAAATGCTGTGAATTTTGGACAACATAATTGAATACATTACAGGTTTATATGCTTTTTCATAAGCTATTGACCATCCTTATCCTCAATTCCTCACTTAATGAACTTACTAAACCAATGTTCCACAATTCTCTCGCAGTTATGTAACACCACAGTGTTTTGGAGAAAGAAGCAAATTTTAACATGTCAAGAAAAGAAATGTAGGTTTCACTCAAATTAGCCCACTCATGACGCTTCTCGGGAACTACCAAATGGTTAAAAAGCCAGGGGAAAATAAATCGCTGCTTCTGTTGCATTTTCAGCGGAATTCCTTTTAAATACTCACCAAAAGAGAGCTGAC
This sequence comes from Schistocerca serialis cubense, assembly GCF_023864345.2. Classification (NCBI taxonomy): domain Eukaryota; kingdom Metazoa; phylum Arthropoda; class Insecta; order Orthoptera; family Acrididae; genus Schistocerca; species Schistocerca serialis. The sequence continues at coordinate 454,431,500 of NC_064639.1, read as the reverse complement.
TGTAAATCTTTCTGAATGATCACCATGCAAGTACGGGCCTGGAAGCGCTCCACTTAATATTTGCAAACTTATATGAATGCAGGCTTCAGCTTAGAACGGCTTTCCCCCTCCAGCGCCTGCACACAGCCCCCCCACTACTAACACACTCCCTTGTATTCTCTATTGATTGTGTATCAACTAGCCACGTTATTGATTGATTAATTAACTGAGAGGGTTTATGGGAAAAAAAACGGCGAGGTCATCAGTCCCGCGATTCCAAAGTTGCTCACAGAAGAAAGAGGGTCCCTCTAAAAGTGGGCGGATCCAGACAGGGGAGTCAAATTATAAAATAATGAAGTTGAAACACAAACTGTAAAAGGCATGAAATGTGAGACCAAATCTAAAAACTGGAAAAAAGGGCGGTCTTTCCTTGTGGGGCGGGGTCATGGGGCCCCAGATCGAGAAGACATGAAGAAAGATCCCAACCACAACCACTCTGCTCTTGCCGCAGGAGTAAAGCAAATCTTATATCTGAAAATAGAAGCCACTTTCGCGGGGGAAACTCAGGACCAGTTCAACCATCCGTAAATAGTCTGCTAATATTAAAATTGAGGAATCTGGAAGACCATACTTAGCAGGAAGGGACAAAAGAAGGAGACATTCCACCAACATGTGGGATGCTGTCAGTCTGGCTCCACAGCTACATTGTTGGGAGTGCTTCGTTACGCAGGAGAAACAATGGGTGAGCCTGGTACGAAAATGTGTATACGGCATAAGACAGTGGACTCCTTCCAAGAGGAGCAGAAGGAAGAGCGCCAAACTGCAATAGACTTCTTGATTGCGTGGAGTTTATTACTATGAGCAGTAGCGCACCAGATGTCATTCTACTTTTGGGCAAAGGAAGATCTGACGTAGATCCGTCTATCTGCAGCTGAAATCATGAAGGGTAGCGGTGGTATGCACCTGCCTCAATAGCCAAACGGTCAGCCAGTTCATTTCCTGGGATGCCTGCACGACTGGGAACCCAGAGAAAGGCAACTGAGCAGGCGGCACAGCCAAGGGCAGAGAGATCGTGGATAGCGAAGACCAAAGGGTGACGAGAGTAGCATCGGTCGATAGCCTGCAGGCTGCTCATTGAGTCTGAACGAATTAAAACACTTTGGAGGGAGGCCTGAGAAACAAAATGGAGGGCTCTGTGAATGGCTATAAGCTCTGTTGTGAACACCTACACAATTCCGGCAATAAATGGTGTTCTAAGCCAATAGGACTCGTGAAAGCGTTTCCCACCTTATCGATTGTCTTAGAATCTTCAGTGTAGAAGACAGTGGCCCCTGGAACTCTGCAAAGATGGCATGTAAAAGACGCCAGAAAACCATATGGGGCGACAGAGACCTTAGGACCTTTGAATAGATCAGTCCTAATCCACGGTCTAGGCATCATCCAAGGGAGAGTATGGGAGGAGATACATGGTGTGCATTCCAGTGAGTGGAGATGCAGATCCCAACGGGGGGAAGTGAGACGCATGCTAACTGACACTCCTACCTGTGGCCAGTTGTCAGGAGGGAGACATCCCTTAGGGCTGGCACTCAGCAGATGCTACTGAGTGGGAGCTGCACCAGATGCAAAAATCGTCGATATACAATGCCAGGGTAACCACAGGCCCAACTTAAGTTACAAACCCATTGACGGCTATGAGAAAGATTGTGAGACGTAACACACAACCCTGATAGATACTGTTCTCCTGAATACTAGGGATGCCGAGTGAAGTGCCAATTTGAACCCAGAAGAGCCGGTGAGATAAAAACTTGTGGATAAAAATAGGAAGGGAGCCACAGAAGCCCAAGTCATGGAGGGTAACTAAAATGTGATGTTGCCAAGCCATGTCATATGACTTATGTAGATCAACGAAGACTGAGACAAGGTATCAGCAGTTAATAAAAGCCTGTCTGATTGCTGTTACTAATCTGAGTAAGTGATCATTTGGAGAGCGTCCTGCCCAGAAGCCACACTGATAAGTGACAAAAGGCTCCGAGATTCGAGTACCCAATATAATCTGAAGCTAACCATTTCTCGAGCAGTTTATGATGTACGTTCATCAGGCTACTCGGGCAGTAGTTGCCGAGAGATGTTGGGTTTTTCCTGGGCCTAAGGACGGGGATAACTATACTGTCTTGCCATTGTGATGGGAAAGCACACACGAGCCAAATTCGGTCGAAGACCCTGAGGAGATGTTGCCTCTGGGGAACGTCCAGGTGTTTGATTATCTGGTTGTGGATGGAATTTAGGCCTGGGGCCGTGTCTAATGAAGAGGTACGACCCTCCAAGAAATCTCATTCAGTAAAGGGTTCATTATAGGGCTCAGCATGGTGCGGGTTGAAACAGAGGGGGGTCTGTTCAACTCTGCGTTTCTGCCAGTGAAAGGTAGCAGGATAGGAAGAGGACGCTAATGCTGTCGCAAAGTGTGTCGCGAGGTGTTCTGCAAGAACCAACGGATCAGTACACAGCGCACATTTGAGGTTGAGACCCCAGACAGCTGACTGTCGCTGGCGGCCCAGAAGGCTATGGAGCTTGGACCAAACCTGCGATGAAGAGGCATACGTCCCCAGGGAGGAAAAACAGCGCCCCCAGCATTCCTTTTCACTCTGCTTAATAAGGTAACGAGCCTTAGCATGGAGACGCTTAGAAGCGAGGAGGTTGATCTGCGAAGGGTGTCGTTTAAATCACTGCAGCGCCCGTCGGCTGTCCTGTTCAGCGACTGCTACATCCTTGGTCCACCATGCTACCAGTCGACGACGAGAGGGACCTGTGGATAGGGGGACAACCAGTGCCAGCAGCATGAAGAATAGTGGCAGAGGCTCCTTGCACGACCGCATCAATGCAATTCGAGAGGGAAGTATCGAAGGGCCCTGTGGAATGCCCAGTGTGGGGGCCTGCCTGCATGGCGGCAGCAGGGGAACGATAGAATCACTGGAAAGTGGTCACTGTCATGAAGATCATCATGGGATGACCAATGTAGGGAATCCTAACTACTATTGCTTCCAGATTGGTACATGTTGGGATCCAGGCACTAAGGAGATCTAAGCAAACCAAAGTGCAGACCCTGCCAGATGCTAGCCCCAGACCGCCATGGTTCCGACAATGTGCTATAACCAGGAAATGTTGGAGAGTGGTCATCACAGAAGTGCGTTTCTTGAAGAGCAAGACAGAATGCAGAATAGGAGGAGACAAGTCGTATTTCCGATAGGTGACGACAGTATCTATAGCAATTCCACTGGATGATGTGTGGCGAGAGTTCAGGCAAGACAAAGATGCCGAGTAGAGGTCATATTCAGAGATTGGTGAGGAGTAACAGACCCTGGGACATTGCCAAGATGATCACAGATTGGGTGGCAGAAGCAGCTTTCATTAACAGGGAGCCTGACCACGTCTTACTAAGGGATTCCACTTCACCAAACTTGTCCTCGATATTCTCCACAAAAAACAATGATTTTCTGGCGGTGAATGTGTCCCCATCCGTCCCAGTACAGGCGACGTTGCGGGGAAGGTGTTTCATTCCAAGACGGCGAGCCTGGCCCTCTTCCCATGGTGTAGCCAGGGGAGGGAAGGCTGCCGGATCATATGAAGCACCTTTCAATGGTCCTTCACCATTCAAAGAGATCCATTTGAGAACGGCCAGATTTTTGTAGTTTTATGCGCTTCATGCGCCAAGCATCCACACTGATACCATCCACTCTGCTCAGGGTCTCTCCCCTTGGGCCGCGCCTCCCAGCCACAGCAAGGGCCGCCTGGATGGGAAAGGCAGGAAGAAAGTTAGATGGTTAGAGGAGGGGATAGTTATTGATAGGGCCGGTAGGAGGGGATGACACACGCACATGCACAGATACGCGCGGGGGTGGGGGGGGCATACAGGAGGAAATGTACAGAGGGGAGGAGGAAATGAATGAAGAGTGTAGAGGTGGACGAGATCGACAAATGAGTGAGTGGTAGGAGGGAGATGCAGGAGGCTGGTGCAAGGTTAGAGGGGTATTGGGATAGTGGACAAGGAGGAGTGGGAAGAGATGGATAGAGAGGGGGAGGTCGACATGGACTGGTGGAGAGGGAGGAAGATATTGTCAGTGTGAGTGGGCAGCAGAGATGAACAAAGAAAGGTTGGGGGGGGGGGGAGGAGGTGGTACACAGGCAGAGCGGGGAGGAGGAGATGGACATTTAGATGTGGGAGGATGGACACACAAGGAGAAGGGTCAGATGTGTGCATTATATGTGTTGAACACGTACATACGCAAAGCTCTGGGTAAAAGCTAGTTCTTCCGTGTCTTTAACTGCTATTATTGTAGTAATATGGTTATTCTTATCAGAATAGGCAGTAAACCGTTACCAGAAACAATGGATCAAATATACGTACTGACATCACAGGCAGAAAATAACGAGATAGAGAAAGTATGTGAGGACAGGTAATTGAGTGTGGAAAGGGAGACGATAATCTTAGGGGATTGGAACGTGGTAGTGTGGAGAAGGAATAGGAGAGAGAGGTAGAGGAGAATCTGCTGCAGTCTTCGTTGACTTTTCTGCTGCTTATGATACAGTAGACCACCAACGATATCTCACTAAAGTCAATGAAATAATAAACGACATTAGACTGAGTTACGTGTTAAGAGGCATGTTGTAGAATCTAAGATTCTACGTAATCGCCAAAGGGAAGAAAAGTAGCTGGAGGTACCAAAAAAATAGTTACGGCTAGGGATCTCTTTCCTCTGTTCTGAACAATATACACATAAATGACAAGCCACACCAGCCAGGAATAAAACCATTCGTATATGCAGACAATATCGCCGTCACTGCTCAAGGAAGAACATTGAAAGGAAACTGACAGTACTTTGGAAACCTTGGGGAACTACTAAGAGAAATGAAACCTGCAACCTAATCCAGGAAAAACTCAAATAGGCTATGTGCATTTCATCTGCCTAATAGAGAAGCCAAAGACAGTTCAAAATAGAATGGAGAGAACTTAGATTAGACCACTGCACCAACCCAAAATACTCTTACTTGGGAGTCAGCCTAGGCCACGCACCCATTTATAGTAAAAATATTGCATTTTCCTAAAGGGAAAAAGATGTGAGCTACAAACAAAATTATACGTAAACTATCAGCGTGGGGAGTGTGCCCAGCCTGAAGTTCTTTGTTTACCCCCAATGCAGCTGTATAATATACGGCACCCGTGCGGGAGGCGTCTTGTCACTACCACGAAGTAGACGTTGCTTTAAATGAAACTGTCAGGATTGTTACAGGGAAGTCAGAGCCTGGGGCCATAGCACCACAGGATATCAGAATCAAAATAGACGGCGAAATTGAGGAGAAAACGACAAACTGACACACAACACTTAATGTACAACAAGCAAACAGTTCCCACTCCCCGTAAGTCTAGGAAGAGTTTTTATCCAGTCGAGAGTACCGTTCGAAGACGAGACCCACCGTTTATCTTTATGACTGGACACACTGCTAAATATAAACCTGCGCCCCCAAAGAGGAAATAACACGAGATCAATATCTACTGTATAGCACGTGCAGAGCACTGACTAGACTAAGAACAGAAATCAAAAAGCGTAAAGTAAACACTTAAGTGGGGCTACCCTTAATATGACCAGTAAGAATGCAGAGAAAAACAGAAGTCTGAACATTCGCTCATGTGCCCTAGAATGGAGTTTGTTTGCACAGCGGAAGATCTATTTTTATGCAATGACAAGGATATTGTAGCTGTAGAGTTCTGGCAGAAGAGAATCTAGATGTTCTCGTCCGGAAATGGGAAATAAAGCAGAGAATCCGAATCAGATACTGGGATGTAAAGCGTACCCAGCTCTGATCAGAATTTAGTAATCAGTAAGAGTAGGCTGAAGTTTAGAAGACTTATCCAGAAGAATCTGTGCGCAAAAAAAGGGGGGGGGGGCACTTAAGCATTGTGGAATAATGAGATGCGTTTGAATTTATGAGGGTACAGATATTACGATAAGAGTATCACAGTAGGCAGTTAAGTTGAAGGGGAGTGGACAACTCTAAAAAGGGCAATCGCCGAAGTTGGGCAGACGAACATAGCTACAGGGAAGGTAAATGCGACGTTGGTGAATTCAGCAGTGAGCTGAGTAAAGTTGACCGCTCAACTCAGTGGCAGAGGGAAAGTACTGATAGTCGTTCGTTTACCACAGTTTCCACAATGAAATCTTAACGCTATTTCACTATGGCTCTGAGCACTATGGGACTTAACATCTATGGTCATCAGTCCCCTACAACTTAGAACTACTTAAACCTAACTAACCTAAGGACATCACACAACACCCAGTCATCACGAGGGAGAGAAAATCCCTGACCCCGCCGGGAATCGAACCCGGGAACCCGGGCGTGGGAAGCGAGAACGCTATTTCACTATCAGAACTCTTCTTACGAACTTTTGCAGACTTCGCTCCACTGCAGTCTACAGAGTCTCCTTTAGTCAGGTGTTATTAGTCCGTATTTCCGACAAAAATTCAAACAGTATTTTACATTATCTAAGCATGGAATTAGATTCTTCCACGTCAGGCAGTCGGACGAAGAAACGTCTACGACACCAGACATCCCAACTCAGTACCGACGTAAATCGTATAGGTTTCCGTAGCATCTCTCAATTTATGGTAACTCTCGCCACCACAGTCGCATGATCGATTTAGAATGGCGAGTTCGATATTTATCTTTGGGGTCTGCGGCGTCGATAGGCAAACATTCTTGGAAATTATCGGTGTTAATGTGGTTCCATGCTCATACGTAATTTAGCCCTCTTTTCGGAATTGGTTATGGCAGATACTGGTGTTGCGGGCGATGTTTTTGAGGGTTTACCGATGGGTTTTTCTTAATCGTATGGTTTCTAGTGGTTATTTTTAATTTCGTGGTAACATGGTCTCTGAAATGTTTGGAAGGACAATTTGTATAAAGTTTCCTATATAATGTTTGTGTTCAAATCTACGTGTTCATTTCGAATTTCGTGAGGGTAATTTTGTGCGTGGAACGTACTGTGGCTGCTATAGGCTTAGTTTATCGTACAGGTATATGACATTTTTAGAATCAAAATCCATCTTACGCAAGGATATAACCTTGACAAGAGAATTAGAAACGAAACAGAGATTTGTTTATATACTCGCTACGTATCAGAGCATGATATCTCACACAATTAACACGTTACTAAAAGTCACTAACATAAAATTTGTATACCAGAAGACAATTTTCGAACACTACTGCGCTTCTGACAAGGCAAGCCAACTGTATATTCAAATCCAGGCTATATAAAATTCAATGTAATGTGTGTGTTAATTTCCATATAGGTCAAACTGGACGGAATTTCAATATTCGATACCGAGACCACATCAGAGAGTGACTGCACCAACTTCATTCCACCAATTTAAAACACAACGACATATAGCGGACGATATAGAATGGCCTGTCAAGGTTTTACACACTGCACGAGAAGGGTCACTAATGAATATTCTTTAAGAAATCGAAATATATTGTCACACACAAAATTACCGCCAAGAAATTCTAAATCAACATATCGTTTTGAAACACAAATACTACACAGATAATTTTATTGGAATTATTCTTCCAAACGCGCTAAACGAACGTGGAAAACCACTTAACAACTGTACACAGGCTACCTGCAGCGTAAGTAGTCAGCCGCTCGGATTCGATTCCTACCTTCTCGCAGGCGCGTTAAGCTATACGAGCGGGTCGACGAAATGTGTGTCACTAACAAAGTTGTTGTGCAGTCTGAAACTAGATTGCTCGACGCGAAAAGACGACGACGCGAAAAGACGACGACGCGAAAAGACGACGACGCGAAAAGACGACGACGCGAAAAGACGACGACGCGAAAAGACGACGACGCGAAAAGACGACGACGCGAAAAGACGACGACGCGAAAAGACGACGACGCGAAAAGACGACGACGCGAAAAGACGACGACGCGAAAAGACGACGACGCGAAAAGACGACGACGCGAAAAGACGACGACGCGAAAAGACGACGACGCGAAAAGACGACGACGCGAAAAGACGACGACGCGAAAAGACGACGACGCGAAAAGACGACGACGCGAAAAGACGACGACGCGAAAAGACGACGACGCGAAAAGACGACGACGCGAAAAGACGACGACGCGAAAAGACGACGACGCGAAAAGACGACGACGCGAAAAGACGACGACGCGAAAAGACGACGACGCGAAAAGACGACGACGCGAAAAGACGACGACGCGAAAAGACGACGACGCGAAAAGACGACGACGCGAAAAGACGACGACGCGAAAAGACGACGACGCGAAAAGACGACGACGCGAAAAGACGACGACGCGAAAAGACGACGACGCGAAAAGACGACGACGCGAAAAGACGACGACGCGAAAAGACGACGACGCGAAAAGACGACGACGCGAAAAGACGACGACGCGAAAAGACGACGACGCGAAAAGACGACGACGCGAAAAGACGACGACGCGAAAAGACGACGACGCGAAAAGACGACGACGCGAAAAGACGACGACGCGAAAAGACGACGACGCGAAAAGACGACGACGCGAAAAGACGACGACGCGAAAAGACGACGACGCGAAAAGACGACGACGCGAAAAGACGACGACACGAAAAGACGACGACACGAAAAGACGAGAAGGAAGCTTTGAGGTGCTTACGTCCTCTACGTCGAGCCCCTGGCTGCTCCAGGAGACGCAGGACACGAAGGCTGCAGAGACGCAGCCCAGCGGCCCCGCGCCGTCGAAGCCGATGGTCTCGCTGCCGAAGACGGCGAGCATGCCTCCGCCCAGCAGCATCAGCACCCGCAGCGGGATCACGTACGGCTGTGGGCAACCGCCAGCGGCTCGCTCAGTTTGTACGTGTACTGCGCTCATGCTGCGTCTTAATGACTACAAAAGCACTTACAACGGGCTATAAAAATATTTCACTGCGTCTCGGAGCTAACAGCTAGACTACTTACCTGAAAGTTTTGGGTTCGGTCCTTGATCAGTCCTAGAATTTTTTCTGTCACTTACCACTCCATCTCTGACAACATTTGCTGCTCCGAAAAATGCCGTAGTTCGGAGTCCATTTCAAACTGTACGCTGGCTAAGTCAGTTTACAGGTCAGAGGAAGGCAATGGCATTATCACCTCCAATAGCACTATATCCAGTAAAGCACTGCGGCGATTGAATCAACCTTCAGATTGATGACAACTTTATCTCAAGGTTGCGAAAGATCTCTTTTCTTCATATTTTGAATTCTTTTATTCTTAAAACATATGATCAAATCGATTTTGTAGGGAAATTATTATTTCTACTAGAAAGCCACTTTCCAATGGAAGCGCGCAGACGCCCACTCTAGCCGCTCGGCGCTTGGGCCCTTTGCGACTCCAATTGATATTTTGTTCTCTATGAAGCTATTTTAATATGCTAGGCGAAGATAATGTCGATATAGGTGCCCATCAGATGTCTCGATTGTGTGTTTTCGACAAAAGTGGGTTAAAAACCCAATTATGGTTACACTATCACAGGAGTTCAACGAGTGACAATCTGCGGCACCATTACTGTTCTGGAAGTTGATGTAAATGGAAGCAAGCTGAGGTGAACCGGAAACTGGATACTTTCGATCATAAGCCACCGCTAAAGAGAGGTTATCGAAGTTATTGCTGATGCATACAAACAGCTGACTGACTATAATCTGATGGTGCGAGACCTTTGAGCCTATACGCGGAACAACAATCAAGCAATGAATTCATTAATTTGGACTTATGCTCCGAAACAAATGTTTGCGACTGAAATTCGTCCAAATTGATAACAGTCGGGCATGTCTTTCAACGACGGGTTTAAGGATGTCTTTCATAATATTTATATATACTCAAAGGCAACAAAATAAGTTGGTTTTCAGTGCCTGCGTTTTCAAGTGATCGCCAGTTTGAAAAGCACTTCAGGAAATTTGACTTTGGAGGTTCACGCCACAGAGAATTTAATTCAGATAATTTACGTATGTTCAATTTTGTTTACAGACCTATACTTCATCCTTAATCACGCGAACCGTTTAGTTGCGGTATCGTCGCAGAGTTATTTTGGCCGCCATTTAGTGCTGCATAGCAAGGTATATACTTTTGAGTGTTAACAAAGATTTGTATGAAAAATTTATTGCAGGAAAAAATGTTGCACATGAGCATAAAATAAGACTCCAAGACCGGAAAACCCCCTTAAATCAATCGACGTACAGGGTGTTTCAAAGATTTTGCATCAAACATTTATGGGTGACAGATCTTATCATGGGGAATAACTTCTGTTCAATGCAGAATGTTCGCTGGCATTTCCTGTTGACACAGACGTCTTTTATAACTGATTATGCCCCTGAAAGGCGACAGGGCGTGGGCACTCTGTAGCGTTTATGGGCAGCGTGTGTTGCCTTTAGTCCAGTCAAGTGCTCTGCGTGAAAGTAGGCAGACCGAGCTTCTTAAATGTCTTTTTCCGCTTAGTCACACTCATTCTTAAGGTTTTCTTGTTGAAAATTATTGTCAATTATTTAGGGCAGGCATTCTGCAGACGCAACATCGGTTGTTGGTAGACACTGCTAGTTCAGTGAAATCTCGTTATCCCTGGCCGGTGAATTCAATAAAACGACACCCAGCAGGGAGAGGGAGGCGTCAGCGAACTTTTTGTCTGTAACAAAAGTTGTTCCCCATGAAGCGAGTTACCACCTCTGGAAGTTTCATGCAAAGATTTTTAAATATCATGTATATATGCCCAGGAGTAAGTGTATGGTTTCTGTGGGAAGGCACTATGAACATAGCATCTTGATTTGTCGAGGTTAGAAATACTAGTGACACTACGTGTCAATAAAAATGCTTTGGATGTGTAATGCACTCGCTGTAGCGGCAGGGTACATAGAATTATACGCTAAATAACATTTTTCGAGTCGGAACCAGTGACTTTCTGTGGTTACGGAGCTTCACATTTAGCAACCCATGAATTGTAATTTTTTTGCCTGACCCATTCTACACACTATAGAAACGAAACTGGGATAACAAGTATGTGGTGCGGTTGTAGGCAAAGTGGGTTTGGAAAATAAGCAATCATTGGCTTCACTAAATCATAACGGTGTAGAGGTGGAGCAGTAAAAGATAAACAACCACTTGTTTGCGTATGTGCGCAAATTGTGTCGAGGCAACTGTGTCACTTTTCACGTTCATTTCGACTGAAGTACCTAGATACCGTTCCCAGCCACAATAAGGTTGTCAGGTGCGTTTGCAGTCTGAAAACAGGAGGTATTGTAAATGAGAAGCCACTATAACGACTTCGGAAATCATTGAGAGCGAAAGGCCGGCACTGATTCGGAGCCCAAAGTGAATTAAAGTCAAGTCGTGAATTCGTGTGCACAATGGTACGGAAGGATTTAAATTTGCATCGGTAAAATATGCGTACTATTGAACAGCTTAAGGCCCGAGATTAAACGTAATTTTACTTTGCCATTCGACTGCAAGTGCTCATTAAAGAAAAGGAATTTGCCTTAATCATGAGCGATGCAGATCATTTTTATTTGATTACGGAGATCAGCTAGCAGAATTTCCAGCAGTGTTGCAAGAATAACCATTCAGAGTATTATTACTTTGAGTTTTTGGGTTTACTGAATCATATTTTTTTAAGATGAAAATGGTGCATTACGTTCACCTGGGGAGCACTTTGTTGCGTGCATAATTGAGAAAACAGCGTATAGGCGTATATACAACATTTTAAATGTCTATTTCCTACAAAATGATGCAAACCAGCACAATGCACCATTATTTATGGCCGCCGTTAATCGCTTTTTACGAGGCTGGGTCATTTCAAGCTTTGGCAACATCTCTTGGCTCCAAAAACACTTAAGAGTTAATCAACCAAGAAGTAGCTAAAGTTGGTAGAGAAATGCGGGAAGGTGTATATGAGAATTTTCAGTAAATGCTCGAAAACTGAAGCCAAGATTAACTAAATCACTGTCTAGACATACTTAAATCTTAATATGCATGGAAGCGAAACGTAATTACGATTTTTTTAATGTAATAAAATGCTATTTCATAAAAAAACCAAGTCAGAATTATCCACGTCATAAACATTCTATTTTCGTTGGCCGGAGTGCATCTTTGGAAACACCACAGGAAAAGACACATGACGACTTAGGACAAGAAATTCAATGTATGTGCTGCCTATAAGGTGAACAAGTAATTTTTTCTGAAATGGTTCCTTTTAGTTTTTAAACAATCACCTATATCCTGTAATTTCCACCTTAAATATATGCTCACTGTTATATAAATATTTAATAAATACTTAGGCAATAATTCATTTAACCAGCAGGCAGTATAACTAAAATTTTGTACCTTTCTTCCACCACTATTGCTGCGTACTGGCGCATACACTGGTATATAGTAATAATATTTAAAACATTAATATACTGTATCTAGCATATCTCGCTTGTAATAAAATGTATAATATTGGAGATTAACAATCAGGAAAGAATTTCTATAAAGACCAGTTTTTTGATTGCATTACTAAATCGAAAGTGAGCACAATTTGACCACAAAAGGACTGGTTTCTCAAGGATTATCTCTAGTGCCGTACTCAAATAGCATACTCACATCGTCTTTCTCGGGGATGTACTTGGCGAGAATTCCCCAGACGATACCGAAGCCGATGCCGCCGAAAACAGACACTGGGCCCTGCGCAATCTGATACGCCAGACTATCTGTGAACAAACGTTAACAAACTGTTTCCAGACTGGCTCTTTCACTCTGCAGTGACTCACGACCCATACTCAAAGCTTCAGGTCTCTGCTTTCTGAGGACAGGAACTGAGTCATGCCTGATTTGCATTGCAAAGTAAGGTTCTGGTTTTGAATTCAGATCCAGAACATAGTTTCAATCTAACAAAATATTGTGACTTCAACTTGACAAACAAGAGAACACAGGCAGCTAAGCAATGTGCTGTATCTTTACATGATTAAATAACAAATATTGACCACACTTCTTATTACACAACTGTGTTGCGAGTCTGTATCCCTTTATATATACAGTGTGTGTGTGTGTGTGTGTGTGTGTGTGTGTGTCATTACTTAATTGATTTAAACCAAGTTTTCTTTTTCAACCCCTGACATATATGCTGGCCTGCTCGACAGGTTCTAGTGCAGACAGCATCTATATGCCTTGCATGGGCTACATGTGCAGATGGGCAAAGGGGGAGGGGGGGCAGGAGATTAAGTGAGGGGGGAGGGGAGGGGAGGGGAGGAGAGGGGAGGGGAGGGGAGGGGAGGATGTTGTGGACAGAGAGAAGGGAGGAGGAGGAGGTGTGTGTGAATTGTGTGCTGGGTGCATAGATAAGCGAAACTGTGGGAAAAAGAGGCTAGTATATTATAAAGAATTATGTATGTATACATGTACGAATGTATGCATGTACGAATGTATGCATGTACGAATGTATGCATGTACGAATGTATGCATGTACGAATGTATGCATGTACGAATGTATGCATGTTCAAATGTTCATCTCCTACTGAACAACTAGATTTATTTCAACCAGTCTTGATACATACACAACTTACGTTTTGGAAAGAAGCATACAGGTGGGGGTGCAGGTGAAAAAGGGAATGACACAGAAGATTAACTCGGGGATATCTGGAGCAATTTCAGCCAGATTCTCTGCATACATATAATTTTTATTATTTGTGTACAGATAATGTGAGTCTGACATACCGCCGGGGGTGTGAGTGGGAGTAGAAAATCGTGAAGTGTAAAGATATTCGTTAATGAACGATATCAGAATCGAATCCATAGTTTTAGTCGTCACTTGGCTCACTGGTGACTGGCGCAATGACGTTTAAGTCCTAGGGGTGAGGTAGTGTCGGGGGTGCAAAGACACAGCAGAATATCTGTGTAACGCCTTAAACAATGTATGCCGAACTTGGCACAGATATCACTTGTTACCTGAAAAAAAAGAAAACCTACTGTGACAGGAAGACAGTTCTAGTAACCTATGGCTGAGAGTGAGATCGAAGAACTGTGACACAGAAACATAACTAACACTTCGATCAATTTAAACTATTTTTGATATTACTGGTGTGCCACATTGTTTTCATCCCCACCCCTACCCGTGCAGGTCCAAGTCCTACAGGTTATGATCGGAAAGAGAAGGGTGGCATGTAAAAATGTTCAAAATACAGCTTTTGGTATTTCTTCCTATTTTAGTTGACGGGGCATACTTTAAAAGTATTAAGTGCACTCTGTGTCTTATTTGTGTTGTTCAATGCGTCAACTGGGGCGCAAGAATACGCACTGCGTACGTCTTACCCAGGCAGTTTCCTCAGGATTGAAATGAAACGATGGGACGAAATTTACTACAGAGGCAGATGAAATGTGTACAAATATGTGTGAAATATGATACGTACGTGACAGACTGTATATACGCGGGCAAAAAGCCAGTATACAAATAAAATCCATGAGGATCTAACAGCGACAGTGAAACCTTTTTGGTTGCACGAATAACAAAATTTTTTGTATGAGACGAGCTTAGCAAAATATTTGTACTAACATGCACAGGATGAGACACAATAGAAGCACTGGTGGAATATGGAGCGCTTCTCTACTTGATTGTAGCAAGCGTTTCCAACACAGCAGCACTTTTAAACATGTGTAATACGAAACGTTGTTTGCTGCGCAAAGTACCGTCAACCGGGCATCTTTTGACCGATTTTCAGATTCAAATGTGACTGTCATGAATTTTTAACGTCTGTGATATTTATCGTAGTAAACATAGGGACTTGTATGAAAGCATTACACGCCCGTTAGTACACTACATTTCCTTAAATGCAGAGGAAGTAATCGAAAAAAACTGCATGTGGTGAAATTTCGCATGAATTTTGGGACACATTAACTAGCCTATATTTCCACCACAACTGTCAATTAGCATTTTATTTGTCGTCAATATTTCAAAAATACATTGCAACTTTCATCACCCAGAAATAAATAAATTGGTCTAACGTTTTCCTAAGTGCTTCATTAAGCCTCATAAAAGAAAAAACCTAGTATGATGCATAAATCAAATTCTGTGATTCATCATCAAAAGTATAAGTACAATGAAAGGTACTAGGATGTTTAGCACAATACCTTCAGTTTCATCCATTTTAAACCTAATTCCTAGTTTCAAAACATCCGGTGCAGTTAGAACCAAGATTATATGTTCTTCATTTATCGAGGCATTATCTGGCTCTTGTAACCGAACAAACTTCGTTACTTGTTTCCGGAGATATTTGACATTATGTGCTATAACTGAATCATTGCCTGAGCAACAATAACTTGTTTTTAGAGCAATATATGACTGACATTTGTTTTTGTTAGTTGTAGCCACATTAACAATTACATGAGTTTTCGTCAGATTACGCTGATACAATATCTCCCTACTTAGCGATCATGTACAACCGCTCGCTCACCAATCGATCTGTACCTACAGATTTGAAAATTGCGCAGGTCGCACCAGCGTTTAAGAAGGGTAGTAGGAGTAATCCATCGAACTACAGACCTATATCATTGACGTCGGTTTGCAGTAGGGTTTTGGAGCATATACTGTATTCAAACATTATGAATCACCTCGAAGGGAACGATCTATTGATACATAATCAGCATGGTTTCAGAAAACATCGTTCTTGTGCAATGCAGCTAGCTCTTTATTCGCACGAAGTAATAGCCGCTATCGAGAGGGGATCTCAAGTTGATTCTGTATTTCTAGATTTCCGGAAAGCTTTTGACACCGTTCCTCACAAGCGACTTCTAATCAAGCTGCGGGCCTATGGGGTATCGTCTCAGTTGTGCGACTGGATTCGTGATTTCCTGCCAGGAAGGTCGCAATTCGTAGTAATAGACGGCAAATTATCGAGTAAAACTGAAGTGATATCAAGTGTTCCCCAGGGAAGCGTCCTGGGACCTCTGCTGTTCCTGATCTATATAAATGACCTGGGCGACAATCTGAGCAGTTCTCTTAGGTTGTTCGCAGATGATGCTGTAATTTACCGTCTAGTAAGGTCATCCGAAGACCAGTATCAGTTGCAAAGCGATTTAGAAAAGATTGCTGTATGGTGTGGCAGGTGGCAGTCGACATTAAATAACGAAAAGTGTGAGGTGATCCACATGAGTTCCAAAAGAAATCCGTTGGAATTCGATTACTTGATAAATAGTACAATTCTCAAGGCTGTCAATTCAACTAAGTACCCGGGTGTTAAAATTACGAACAACTTCAGTTGAAAAGACCATATAGATAACATTGTGGGGAAGGCGAGCCAAAGGTTGCGTTTCATTGGCAGGACACTTAAAAGATGCAACAAGTCCACTAAAGAGACAGCTCACACTACACTCGTTCGTCCTCTGTTAGAATATTGCTGCGCGGTGTGGGATCCTTACGAGGTGGGACTGACGGAGGACATCGAAAGGGTGCATAAAAGGGTAGCTCGTTTTGTATTATCACGTAATAGGGGAGTGAGTGTGGCAGATATGATACGCGAGTTGGGATGGAAGTCATTAAAGCAAAGACTTTTTCGTCGCGGAGAGATCTATTTACGAAATTAGTCACCAACTTTCTCTTCCGAATGCGAAAATATTTTGTTGAGCCCAACCTACATAGGTGGAATGGTAGAGGGATAGTATGATCGTGGTTCGAGGAACCCACTGCCAAGCACTTAAATGTGAATTGCAGAGTAATCATGTAGATGTAGATAGTGATGACTAATGGTTTTTTTCCTTAGTTCCAAACTACGTGTATCTGTACTCCTGGGATGACAATGACCAGTGGTCAAAGTAGTCTCAAAACAGTGAAATCATGCACACGACCTCAGAAATCTTAACATACTGGTAGATGCAAGTGAAGAAGAAACTAATCAGTGGTTTGTTTCGAGAATTAATCGAGTAACATGCGTGATGCAGTTGAAGACACCAATGGCTTTGCAGTAAAATGATATGGATGAATTTTGCACAACCTGATTTTAAAAGGTTTTCGTATACAATTATAAGTCGCAACAGGTTCGTAAACTGTCGGGGAGGAAAATCGGCACTACACTGAATCATGGAGTGTATACTGATGGAACTTTACCACCAAACTATGTATACTAAACACTTAACAGAGACAGCAGATAGCTGTAAAACTTTGAGTGTCCGAGTGGTCAAAGTAACCACGGCGGTAAAAGTATGCCCGGTTTACGGTGCCGCGAGTGACAAGCGTGCAAGTTTTAGGGGCACTCACTCTGGGAGAACATGATGCTCTGGACGACGCCGAAGACGGCGACGGAGGTGGCGTCGTCGATGCCGGAGATGGCGATGATGACGGTGGGGATGCCCTTGCTGACCCCGTAGCCCTTGGTGCGCAGCCGCAGCAGCCCGGGCACGATCACCGCCGGCGACACCGCCGCCACCACCGACCTGCCACAGCACAAGACAGCAACGACGTCACCACGCTGCGCTGTGCTGTGCTGCTCTGCTCTCGCTATCCGCTACTTGTGTTAGAACGTCGCTAGGGCTCTGAATGGGCAACAAAGACGAATCGCCTAGTGCCAGGGGTCTCCAAACTACGGCCCGCGGGCCGAAACCGGCCCTCGTGGGCCGGCAAACCGGCTCGCGTTAGCTGGCCGGACACCCCCGGTATCCGGCCCGCCAAGTATTTGAGGTGCTACCTATACTGGCAACAATTGAGTTTCGAGGCCTATCGCGACCAATACACCGCGACATTGTCGGAGCTCTATCTTTACAAAGCGGAAGGTCATGGTTAAACTTGTGGCTATCCACAATAAACAGACAGACCATGCTCCGTGCGATAGTGAAAAAAAAGAAAAAACGGTTAATAGACTAACACTATAGCAGTTTGTGTAATTCTGATCAGAGTAAGTATGGTATGCAGCCATATCAGACAGATAGTTGGCCAAATCCTGCCCTTACTTACCTTCAACCTGCAGGTTTACATTAATCATGTCGGTAAAACTGAAGTAGCAGCTCAAACATTGAGGTCAAAAATAAGCTGTGAAAAGAAACGGAAAAACCAAAGAGGTACAAAAACTCATGTTCTGTATGTAGTTTAAAATGAGAAGAGGTTCACGCCAAAAGCTTATTCGAGCATTTTATTCTACTCACGAATCTGGTGCAAGTCTTTCAAATGGACGCCACTTCGGCGACTAGCCTTAGTAATCAATCATTATGGAAGATGCTTCTTAAGCGAGGTTTCACTTTCTTTTGATTATGTCGTAAAATACATACAGAATGTGCAGTGACATACTTTTTTGTCAATGAAATTCGCCAGAATAAAATACGCCAGAATTTCGGTCAGGTACGTCCACCAATAAAAATTACGTAATTAAATAAAAATCGTAGTTCGTTTCAGTGCTAGCTATTCCCACAACCTTAGATTTTTGCGATTTCATCTTTCCTTTGGCCTTACATTACGGTGATCATGGAGTGCTAGGGTGCTTTAATCCCACTAGGTGGATCTTGGCCCTTATGACTTCGTGGAGGAGTCAATGTGGCCCGCGGACTAATAAGTTTGGAGACCCTTGGCCTAGTCAAAGAGCTTATCTGAACTGTAAGTGAATTGAGACAGCTGTAGCTGGCCGGCTGCTATGGCCAAGCGGTTCTAGGCGCTTCAGTCCGGAACCGCGCGACAGGTTCGAATCCTTCCTCGCGCATGGATGTGTGTGATGTCCTTAGGTTAGTTAGGTTTATGTAGTTCTAAGTTCTAGGGGACTGATGACCTCAGCTGTTAAGTCCCTTATTGCTCAGAGCAATTTTTTTGTTTTATTCATTCTACTGACAAGTCATATTTGCCATGTGGAATATTTCCTATTTCCACTCGTCTGTTGATTAGGTCCGATGCCAACAAATGACAAACTAAATGCTTTATTAACAACGTTGTAAGTGGTCTACGGGGAAAGTTTGTCCAAGTGTGAATAAGAAAATTTTTACAAGGTGATTCCCACAAAGAAGAAAACAGCCACCCGCCACTGTTAATAACTTGTTAGCTTTTTCCCCAGTACTTTACATAAACAACAAAAAATTTAATATAAACGTGCGTAGCCGTCTGAAAATGAACCTGTCTGCTCGAAATCAACAACGGCGCTATTTGTTATGCAAATAACATTATTAACAGTGGTTGGTCGCTGGTTTCTTTTTTGCGGGAACCAATTTGTATTTTGTACACAGCCAAGGTCTTAAAAATTTGTTTTCGATGAAATAGCAGGAAGAAAGTCTTTAGTCAAAGTGTCATCAATACTGGGGCGCTATGTGTTATTTGTGAAAATACAGTTACGGAAATACAACATTAGGTTTTAAATCAGTAGAACTGTAGCCAAACCACTTCTCATAATGTGATCAAAAGTATTCGGACACCTGGCTGAAAATGACGTACAAGTTCGTGGCGCCCTCCATCGGTAATGCTGGAATTCAGTATTGTAATGGCCCACCCTTAGCCCTGATGACAGCTTCCACTCTCCCAGGCATACGTTCAATCAGGTGCTGGAAGGTTTCTTGGGGAATGGCAGCCCATTCTTCACGGAGTGCTGCACTGAGGAGAGGTATCAATGTCGGTCGGTGAGACCTGGTACGAAGTCTGCGTTCCAAAACAGCCCTAGTGTGTTCTATAGGATTCAGGTCACGACTCTGTGCAGGCCAGTCCATTACAGGAATGTTATTGTCTTGTAACCACTCCGTCACAGGCCGTGAATTATGAACAGGTGCTCGATCGTGTTGAAAGGTGCAATCCCCATCCTCGAATTGCTCTTCAACAGTGGGAAGCAAGAAGGTGCTTAAAACATCAATATAGGTCTGTGCTGTCACAGTGCAATGCAAAACAATAAGGGGTGGAAGCCCCCTCCATGTAAAAACACGACCACACCATAACAGAACTGTATACGAATTTTACTGTTGGCACTACACACGCTGGCAGATGACGTTCACCGGGTATTCGCCATACCCACACCCTGCCATCGGATCACCACATTGTGTACCGTAATTCGTCACTCCACACAACATTTTTCCACTGTTCAATCGGCCAATGTTTACACTCCTTACACCATCGTTGTTTTGCATTTACCGGCGTGATGTGTGGCTCATGAGCAGCCGCTCAACCATGAAATCCAAGTTTTCTTACTTCCCGCCTAACTGTCATAGTACTTGCTGTGGATCCTGATGCTGTTTGGAATTCATGTGTGATTGTCGGGATAGATGTCTGCCTATTACACATTACGACCCTCTTCAACTGTCGGCGGTTTCTGTGAGTCAACAGATGAGGTCGGCCTGTACGCTTTTGTGCTGTACGTGTCCCTTCACGTTCCCACTTCATCACATCGGAAACAGTGTACCTAGGGATGTTTAGGAGTGTGGAATATCACGTACAGACGTATGACAAGTGAATCACCTGACCACGTTCGAAGTCCGTGAGTTCCGCGGAGCGGCCCATTCTGTTCTCTCACGATGTCTAATAACTACTGAGGTGGCTAATATGGAGCACATGGCAGCACAATGCACCTAATATGAAAAATCTATGTTTTGAGGGGGTCCGGATACTTTTGATCGTATAATAAACCTATTAAATTTTGGAATTCTAGAGGGACGCACAGTTTGCCCTAAGACCATGCCGCATCTACTAGCACATGTTTGGTACTTTTAGCAGCTGGCTCATGTCTATGAACATGGAACAGAGTACCGACAACACAATAGCACTGGAAACGCATTTTGTGAAAAAAATAGCACATTTTTCATTTACACTCTTACATTCTCGCCACGGTTACTCAGGCCATAGTAATGGATTTTGTGCTTCTTGATCTTTACCATTTCCTTTGATTTTGTTATGTGACACTTTACTACGAAACCATGACATTTACTTGCCCTTTATTGGAAACACGCGGTGATGCTATAGTAAATAATTACAGTGGTGGCTAAGTAAAACGCGTCGTACTGTCAATGCTTTCAATTCAGTTCTTCTTCTACTATCAATCCCAATTTTTTGCCGATTTACAATACGCCAATAGAACCGTCCCCATTGCCAGGTGCAGTAATATTGTGGTCGACTACTACATAGCAAGCGTGTGGACTGTTTTCTTCCACCGAAGGAACCAAAAAGATTTAGAAGTTTCACAACAATGTGACAAAGAAAGGTCTACACTGCCATATTAACAGAATCTTCCGTCGGTTTTTGGTAGAACAACATTATAATAAATGAAAAGCACCATTTTTCTTTTGTTCTACAATATTACTTTTATTGTAAACCGGTTTTTGGCTTACAAGGCCATCTTCAGACATTTACTGAGTATAATCAACAAAGAAGTTAAATGTTAGCAGACAACATTGTAAGAGAAGTAATACATGTAGACTGATGTAGAAACATACAGTACGTAACATCTTTGCAATGAAAAAGTAAAAACTGAACTGTACATGAATAACAATGGAGTAGACAGGAAAACCTTTAGCACAAAATAGGAATAGCATGCCTACATAACAGTTTCTATTAATAAACAAAACTTACAAAAAAAAATAAAATTAGTACTAGACAAGGCTTCATCAGGAGGTATGAAACATGGAGAGTGATACACAACAAATTAAAAGAAGAGACAGTTATCAATGTAAATACAGAATACATAAGGAAATTATGCAATGTCAATAAGATAAACAGAAATAAATAAATGCAGGAAAATGGAGGTGTTTGAGGGAACCTACAGTCTAAGAGTGTGGTGGTACTGCATTTTAACATTAACATTATAATCAAAGCAGTGGCTGTGTAACAGTTTTCATTAAATAAATGAACAAAGTAAAATATGAATAGTATTTGAGACAACTACAAGGGGTGTTAAACATGGACAGTAATACAAGTACCAGTTAAAAGCAAGCCTTAACTATTGAAACTACAGTCTATGTGGAATACAAAGACAACTTCAACAAAACAAAACAACTTAATGAATACAGGAAAATGGGAATATGTAGGAAGAGAGAGAAAAGTCAGATCTATTGAACGAGGAAGTAATTTTAGGTGTTATTTGGCACTCAGAAAATGAGAGAAAGTAAGAGTTTGCTATCTGCTGCCTTCTGAGTAATGTTAATGTGTTTGTATGAATATACATTCTGAAACAAATAGATGTCTTTTTAAATTTTTGGACGACATCTTTTCTATTCTTTCATTTCTCAGCAGAATGGAAGGTTTATCAAAGACCTTTATCAAGAACATCATCTATTAATTTTGTGTTGATCGTTAAACGCTATTGTCTTTGCCAGTTTCATAATTCTGTTACTATATTTGGCTTCTTTTAAGATGAGTGACCCATTATAATCTCACAGTCACCGTTCAGGTACAAAACTGCAAAACAGACAGCTCTTACAACACGGACGATTTTGACTTACATGTAAACAGGCGAAACTCAGTACAGGAATAAAATGCCAGCGGTATGCCACGAGTAATCGATAGAAACACGAAAATCACTCGTGTAAAAGGGGCATTAGAGATGAAGTGCTGGCCCGGGTTGGCGATGGAAATTGGTTCTCCCCTTTGGAAGCAACCAGCCCATCATTGGCCTTGAGCAAGTTACGAGAATCGGGAAGGATCTACATCTGGAATGAATCTTTAGTCTGCAGCAGAGCGTGTGCTGATTTGATATTTCCTGTCCTATTGAAACTGTGCCGTGCCGGTACTCGAACTTATGATCTTTGCCTTTCGCAGGAAAGTTCCCTTTGAATGAGCTATCCTAGCAAGACTCAGGATCTGCCCTCACAGCTTTACTGCCGCAAGATCATCATCTTTCTTCCATAAGATCTAGTCCCGGACGGTATGCAGGAGAACCTCTGCAAAGTTTGGAAGGTAGGAGAAGACATATTGGTAGAAGTAAAGCTGTGAGAGCTCAGTCGGTAGAAGACTTGCCCGCGAAAGACAAAGTTCCCTGTTTCGAGTCTCGATCCGGCACACAGATTTCATCAGCCATAAAGTTTCAAACTTAAATCTACACTGCATAAAGAAATGGAGAGGAGCAGCTAAGGTTACCTCACAGTACCACTGTGGAATCACCAACAATACACAGACGACGAGGAACATAGGCAGCAAGGAGCAACAGAAAACTGCCACGGGGTTGCTAAGAGCGATCATTAGCAGGAGCAATCATCGACAGGAAGCAGCGAGAGCCGCATAAGATGTTCAAAGTTACGTGGTATTCATCCTAACAACTGGAATGACTACTGTACAACACTGAAGCCCACCTACATTAAGACTCGTCATTTTTCTTATGCAGTTATAAGAGTCGAGGGACATGAAAGGGAAGCAGTGGTTGGTAAGGGAGTGAGACAGGGTTGTAGCCTCTCCCCGATGCTATTCAATCTGTATATTGAGCAAGCAGTAAAGGAAACAAAGGAAGAGTTCGGAGTAGGTATTAAAATCCATGGAGAAGAAATAAAAACTTTGAGGTTCGCCGATGACACTGTAATTCTGTCAGAAACAGCAAAGGACTTTGAAGAGCAGTTGAACGGAATGGACTGTCTTGAAAGGAGGGTATAAGACGAACATCTTGACTAGAAGAAGGATCAGTTGGTAGGACATGTTCTGAGGCATCAAGGGATCACCAATTTAGCACTGGAGGGCACCGTGGAGGGTAAAAATCGTAGAGGGAGACCAAGAGACGAGTACACTAAGCAGATTCAGAAGGATGTAGGCTGCAGTAGGTACTGGAAGATGAAGAGGCTTGCACAGGATAGAGTAGCATGGAGAGTTGCATCAAACCAGTCTCAGGACTGAAGACCACAACAACAACATTCTTCTTATGAGACAGATGAGTGGTAATCTGATATCGATCTGCTCTTCTAATGAATGAATGGTTCATCGGCCAACCAAGCGAGCGTTTTAGTCAGTTTCCCACTTTCATCTAGGAAAATGACTAACTGGTATCCACTCAGTTCGAATACGAAACCAGCGTCTTAATCTTTCATTCACTTTCTAAATTAGGCAAGTGGTACTACATCGTGTACATAAAAATTTTAAAATAAATTTGAATAAAATCCTTTTGAGTGTTAGGCGGCGTCTTTTTTAGCAGTAAAGCAACTATAAAGCTACATTTCAAGCATCTTTTGCAACGGTCGTCTTCAAGGCGATAGAAAGACAGATGATTGTGTTCATCTACACATCTGCATTGATACTCTGCAAAGCACCTTGCATACCAACGTCACGTCCCTTTTCCTTTCTATTCGCGTATGGTTCTCGGAAAGAAAGATTGCTGGTAAACCTCCGTGTGGGTTCGGGTCTCTGTAATTTTATCTTTATGGTCTCTTCGCGAGGAGGACCAGTGTAGTGGTTCACTCTGCTTGAGCAGTAGACTATGACGTGGTGAGGACGCCTCTGGATGTGTGTCACAGCAGCTAACTGAGCGTCTCCGTGACGCTTTCGCGCTGCTAAATGAACCAGTAACCAAATGTGCTGCTCTTCTCTCGATATTATCGATTTCCTCTATCAAACCAGTCTGGTTCGAATGCCATACTGACAAACAATATTCAAGTACTGGTCTAACAAGTGTTTTGTAACCTACTTCCTTTTTTGATAGAGTACATTTCCTGAAGATTCTTTGAATTAATCTCAGTTTGGCATCCGCCTAACTCGCGATTAATTTTATATGGTCGTCCCACTTCAAATAGCTCCGTATGCATATTCCTAGGCATCTTATAGAAGTAACTGCTTGCAGTGATTGGACTGCAATTGTGTGATCATAAAATATGGGGTCTCTCTCCGTCAGTAGTTACATTAGTTTATGTTGAGGGTCAATTACCACTCCCTGCATCAAGTGTCGATCCTCTTCAGGTGTTACCAAGCGAGGTGGCGCAGTGGTTAGCACATTGGTTTCGCATTCGTCCGGCCATTCAGGTTTAGGTTTTCCGTGCTTTCCCTAAATCGCTCCAGGCAAATGCCGGGATGGTTCCTTTGAACGAGCACGGCCGATTTCCTTCCCCATCCTTGATACAATCCGATCCTGAGAGTTGTCTCTAATCACCTCCATGTCGACGGAAATTTGAACCCTGACTGACTTCCTTCCACAGGTGTTTTTGAATATCGCTACAATTTTCTACCATCGCGACTTCTCTGTACACAAGAGCAACAGCAAAAAGCCTCCTGGAACTTCCGACGTTACCTGCTAGATTATTTATATATAGCGTGAAAAGTAATGGTCCTTTAAAACTCCCCGGGGGCAAGCCCGAAGTTACTTTGACATCTGAAGGCTTCCCTCCGTTCAGAACAACATGCTGTCTTCTTCTTGCTACAAAGACTTCAGTCACACAGTCGGTCCAATATTCCATATGCTCGTATTTTGTTCATTAGACAGCAATAAGGAACTGTATCGAATGCCATTGGGAAGTCAAGGAACACGGTATCCACCTAGGCGGCTGTATCTACTGATTTCTCACTATATATAACTTTGGTTGTCACGTGGTATCTAACAAAGTAGTAGATACCACGTGACAACAAAAGTTATATGTAATGAGAAAGCAGTAGATACAGGCACCCAGGCAGATACTGTGGTCCTTGACTTTCCAAGGGCATTCGATATAGTTCCTTACTGCCAAACTTCTGCTGTCACATGACAATTGACCAACTGACAGCATTATTCTGACCTGTCATTGGTTATTCCAGAGTAATGGTGCCCGTGGAACGGTAGTTGCCTGCTTACCCCAGGTGGTGATCGGCAGGCAACAGCTAGTTGGTACCTTGCACCCAGGCTCAGCGTATTCCATCAGCGAGACATCGAAACCCGTCGGAAGTGGTCAATTGTTGATGCTGCTGAATCCGTATATTGAGGAACTGCTGGCTGGCGAACACATGTGGCTTGTTAGATTGGGGTAGCTAGCAACAAAGCCATCGGCAGTTTGTAGCCATCCTACCTGTTCGTGCTGTTGGGATGTTTGGTTATCTGAACAGCCTGCCTTATTTTCCGCTCCTGTATCCGTGCTTGCTGAGCAAGCGTACGGTCTTCTAGAGGACAACTGACAGGTCGGCCGCCTACAATCCAGGTGGCGTTCAGCTGTTGCTGATTTGCTATATTGCCCCTGTCTCCCACACCGTACATGCGAATGCTAATCGGTCACCTGGTTTCGCCAAAACAGCCTTCTGTACAACCATTCCTCCTCAGGTTTCTTGACTTCACTGTCCAGTGCTGTTTCAGAATAGTGTCTTCATCTGTCACGTGACAAACGAAGTAGGTCAGTATACACTATCAGCTCAAAAGTATCCGCACACCCCTATGTAATGTTGTATTGGCCACTAGATGTCACGAGATGCCAACCCGCTAGTATAAAAGGTGACGTAGAGTACTGTGATGTCAGTAGAGAAGCAGTAACAGGAGAATGGGGTGGTCAGAAGGTCTCAGTGACTCCCAGCATTGATTAGTCATTGGCTGTCATTTAACTACCAAATCCATCAGAACATTTCAACCCCTCTACCACCACCAAAATCGACTTCTGGTGATGCGATTTTGAACTGGAAACGCGAAGGAACAACCACAGCTAAATAAAGATCAGGTGGTCCTTCACGTCTAATGGCTAGGGATCGTCGTGCATTGCGGAGGGTGGTTGTATTAAATCGTATGTAACGAACAGAAGGATCACTCGTGAATTCCAAAATGCTACCAGCATTCCAGCTAACCGAATGTCAGTGTGCAGAAAGTTTGAAACAATTGGGTACAGTGGTTGATCAACTCATCAGCGACACAAATCTGTAGTCGATGCTGAGTGAACTTTAAGTGGTGTGAAGAGACTCCACCGGACAGTGGATGACTCCAAAGTGAGGTGAGTGATGGATCACGCTATAACCTGTAACATCCGAAGGAAGAGTTTGGGTTTGGTGAAGGCCTCGAGAACGTTGCCTGCCACCATGTCCAGTGCTAGCAGAGAAGTACAGAGGTGGTACTACGGTATGGGAATGTGTGTCGGCCTCGTGATGACAGGGTGTTGTGTGCTGTAGTTAGGTTAGTTATGTTTGAGTAGTTCTAAGTTCTAGGGGACTGATGACCATAGATGTTAAGTCCCGTAGTGCTCAGAGCCATTTTTTGAACCAATGTGTGTCGTGGTTAGGATGTGGTCCCTTTATTGCAACCAGGAAAACGCTAAATGCAGAAGTTTGTGAAAAAATTTTACAGCATTGAATATAGTGTACAGCAGAGGAAGAGTTCGGAGACGATGACTCACTGCATCAGCATGACATTGCACCCTGTCATAAGGCATCTGTGAGCAACATTCCTCAAGTGATCTGCCCTGTCTGAAGTCCCAATCTGAACCCAGCGGAACAGCTTTGGGATGAGTTACGAAATGCGTTCAATAAGGAATGCAACATTTTTCTTGGGCAATTTCGGTTGAAAAAAATGCGGAATTTGTTGTGGAACATCGCGGAATATTCCCGCTTTAGCATCTAAGGTTTCATGAAGTTCCGATAGGTGGCGGTGCTATACGTAGCCTTCAAAATGGCGAGCTGTCATTGAATTTCACAGATGTTCACAGGTGCTTACAGAATGTCTACGGAGACCCAATGGCAGTGAAAAAAAAAGGCACGCTGCGTCATTAGGCGAGGCGTCTGTCATCTTGGCAACAAGGTGGCGCCAACCTGTCCGATCTCCCACGTGCCGGCCGGCGGCACACAGCTGAACTATCCTCAAGAAATGAAAGGAACGACTTATCGTGTTCGTCGAGACAAACCTGCAAACGAACTTTATTTCCGATACATTGCAGGGCCTCACACAAATCTGCGCAACCGACTGGAACTCTCAAAACTTCATTGGACTATTCTTCCTCACCCCTACAGCCGGATCTTGCACCTCCCTACTTCCATCTGTGTGATCCAATGAAGGATGCGTTCTGCGGGAAGCAGTATGTGGATAATGAGGAGGTTATTCGTTCAGGAAGACGTTGGCTCCGACGTCGGCGAGTAAAGTAGTACCATTCGGATGTACAGGTCCTCCCAGTAAGGTGATGTAAGGCAGTCACATTAAACGAGGATTGTGTTCAAAAATAGGGTTTTGCAGCCCAGAAAGTGGGGAATAATATGGGGTTCAAATGGCTCTGACCACTACGGGACTTAAACATCTGAGGTCATCAGTCCCCTAGAACTTATAACTACTTAAACCTAACTAACCTAAGGACATCACATACATCCATGCCCAAGGCAGGATTCGAACTTGCGACCGTAGCGATCTCGCTGTTCCAGACTGGAGCGCCTAGAACCGCTCGGCCACACCGGCCGGAGGAATAATATGGCGTATTGGAATCCTGAATAATACAGACGTACTTAAAAAAAAAAGAGGCATTTGTTACATTACTTATTGAACGTACCTCGTATAACGGCGACTTCGCTCCAGACCCGAGAGTCCAACACCATTACCTTCTCTAGTTTCGACTCTTGAGGAATAATTGGTTGCCATTTCTCCACAGACAATCAATATCGTGTCTGAGCGCCCCTAGCCGAGTTCCAGCCATTACGATGGCGAAAGGTGGGGACATACCTCATTAGCTAACAGATTTCCAGATACTTTTACCACATAGTGACAATCATAACAGCAGATTCATAGCTCTGAAGAGGACCTCTACAAAAGACGGCCGAAACATCAGTTCTCGTTGTTAACAGTACGACACGCACCCTAAATATATTGCCGCTGCGTATACCTACGTTAAAGTGATTTATCTGAAACCTTTCGTAATGACACTGCTGCAACGGGCATGCAGAATCCAAGAAGTAATACTATTGTCTAACGAAAAGCGCGTTGCAGAAATACGCAGATCCCTGTGTTTCATAACGTGGCAGCGATCTGTGTAGCAAGAGACAGCCGGAGCAAGAAGTGTCGCAACTTCCCACTTGCTGCTGGACATACGTGGGCAGTGGCTAGATGCCCGCCAAACACGCGCGAGGGATGCGCGCATTTCATTACACTCCATTCCACTTGAAGCGACTGTGTGTCTCAGTAATCCAAAACCGAAAGAAACGTCTGCAAGACGTTCCTAGACAACTATCGCATAGGGATCATGTGTGAAGGCTTTGTTAAATGATCTCGTCTTTCTTGGGCAGATAACACGGAGTGACACTCATCGAAGCCAAGCGCTATTTCGGCAAACTCACTCGGCAGTAAACCGAAGAGTTTTTAGTGTTAAGTGGTTTGAAAGGATACACGGGTAGTGCGGTAGCAATGCGAAAAATGCATGCTTGAACATAAATGCAGGTACTAACAAGGGAACCTCCCCATCGCACCCCTCTCAGATTTAGTTATAAGTTGGCACAGTGGATAGGCCTTAAACTGAGCACACATCAATCGAGAAAACAGGAAGAAGTTGTGTGGAACTATGAAAAAAATAAGCAAAATGTACAAACTGAGTAGTCCATGCGCAAGATATGCAACATAACAGGAAATTGTGAGCTCAGGAGCGCCGTGGTCCCGTGGTTAGCGTGAGCAACTGCGGTACGAGAGGTCCTTTGTTCAAGCCTTCCCTCGAATGAAAAGTTTAATTTTTTATTTTCAGACAATTATCAAAGTTCAGGCACTCACACATAATCAACTTCGCTCTCCAAAATTCGAAGACGTGTTCAGATTTGCTTGGACATATGCAGGATTTGACGGTCTACGCAAGGAAAAATTTGAAAACGTTAAAAACATATATATGTTGTGACAGAACACAGGGAAAACTGTGCGACTGTGAAACTGTTGCATTCATTTGTTGCAGTTTATGTGACAATCTCTTATGTTTTCATCACTTTTTTGGGAGTGATTATCACATCCACAAGAAAACCTAAATGGGGCAAGGTAGAAGAATCTTTTTACCCATTCCCCAAGTGTACAAGTTAGGTGGGTCGACAACATATTCCTGTCATGTGACGCACATGACCTCACCAGTGTCGTATAGAATATATCAGACGTGTTTTCCCGTGGAGGAATCGGTTGACCTATGACCTTGCGGTCAAATGTTTTCGGTTCCCATTGGAGAGGCACGTCCTTTCGTCTACTAATCACACGGTTTTGCGGTGCGGTCGCAAAACACAGACACTAAACTTATTACAGTGAACAGAGATGTCAATGAACGAACGGACAGATCATAACTTTGCGAAAATAAAGAAAGAAAAATGTTTCACTCAAGGGAAGACTTGAACTAAAGACATCCCGTACCGCAGTTGCTCACGCTATCCACGGGACCACAGCGCTTCTGAGCCCACAATCTGCTGATGTGTTGCATATCTTGCGCATGGACTATTCAGTTTGTATATTTTGCTTATTTTTTTCATAGCTCCACACAACTTCTTCCTGTTATCTCTATTGACCTGTGTTCAGTTTTTCAAGGCCTATCCACTGTGCCAACTTATAACTAAATCTGAGGGGGGTGCGATGGGGAGGTTCCCTTGTAAGAAACTGCAGGTTGCCCTCTTATGTTTGACCACACCTGTTCAACGGCAGTTTTTAGTGGTGAGGCGGCCCGTTAACTGTGCCTGAATAGTTTGATAATAAATTATGGCCTGGTACACAGTGGTGTGTGACCGAATCTGTAGCTGAAAAGTCAGTGGGCTAACCACATTGCAGGAGACCCACGTTCGATTCCTGGTACTGAAAGGCGGGAGGACAGGTACGCGATACACTCAGCTTCGTGAGGCCATCTGAGGAGCTACTCAATGGGTTTATAGCGGTTCCAAGATCAAGAACCCAACAAAGACCGGGAAAGCGGTGTGCTGACCATAAGACCTCCATATCGCAGTCAATGACACCATTGGGTTCACGAGACTCCGAGGGCCATAGACACGGGTTGACACGTAGATGCCGTGTTTCTTGACTTCCGCAGGGCGTTCGATACAGTTCCCCACAGTCGTTTAATGAACAAAGTAAGAGCATATGGACTATCAGACCAATTGTGTGATTGGATTGAAGAGTTCCTAGATAACAGAACGCAGCAAGTCATTCTCAATGGAGAGAAGTCTTCCGAAGTAAGAGTGATTTCAGGTGGGCCGCAGGGGAGTGTCATAGGACCGTTGCTATTCACAATATACATAAATGACCTTGTGGATGACATCGGAAGTTCACTGAGGCTTTTTGCGGATGATGCTGTGGTATATCGGGAGGTTGTAACAATGGAAAATTGTACTGAAATGCAGGAGGATCTGCAGCTAATTGATGCATGGTGCAGGGAATGGCAATTTAATCTCAATGTAGACAAGTGTAATGTGCTGCGAACACATAGAAAGATAGATCCCTTATCATTTAGCTACAAAATAGCAGGTCAGCAACTGCAAGCAGTTAATTCCATAAATTATCTGGGAGTACGCATTAGGAGTGATTTAAAATGGAATGATCATATAAAGTTGATCGTCGGTAAAGCAGATGCCAGACAGATTCACTGGAAGAATCCTAAGGAAATGCAATCCGTAAACAAAGGAAGTAGGTTACAGTACGCTTGTTCCCCCACTGCTTGAATACTGCTCAGCAGTGTGGGATCCGTACCAGATAGGGTTGATAGAAGAGAGAGAGAAGATCCAATGGAGAGCAGCGCGCTTCGTTACAGGATCATTTAGTAATCGCGAAAGCGTTACGGAGATGATACATAAACTCCAGTGGAAGACACTGCAGGGGAGATGCTCAGTAGCTCGGTACGGGCTTTTGTTAAAGTTTCGAGAACATACCTTCACCGAAGAGTCAAGCAGTATATTGCTCCCTCCTACGTATATCTCGCGAAGAGACCACGAGGATAAAATCAGAGAGATTAGAGCCCACACAGAGGCATACTGACAATCTTTCTTTCCACAAACAGTACGAGACTAGAATAGAGGGGAGAACCGACAGAGGTACTCAAGGTACCCTCCGCCACACACCGTCAGGAGGCTTGCGGAGTATGGATGTAGATGTAGATTGGTCAGGCCCGATTGGCCTGTCTGAGGCCAGAACGCGCGACCTTCACCTTTTCACCTTGACACAGTGACGTATATCCTTTGAAAGTTGACGGAAGAGAGAGTGGCTGCTCACCCCAGCAGGAAACCCCAGATCCAGGGCATGCCGAGCAGGAAGTGCGCCATGACGGTGATGACTGCGCACTCTGCCAGCCACGGCACCAGCCCCAGCTTGAGCACGTGCACCGCCAGCCGCCGCAGTGCGCCCGGGTCCAGGTCGAGGCCGGCTCGGATCAGGATGATCACCAGCGCGATGCGTCTGCAGGCACAACGCTTTCATTACCAGTGGCTTGCTGGGTGAGAAATCACAAGTTAGGTAACGAACGAGGCTCTTCGCAGAATCGGTGAGGAAGGGAATATGTATAAAACTGTAATTGGAGAAGGGCTAGCATTATTGGACATGTTTTGACACATGAGGGAATAACCTGCATGGTACTGGAGAGAGTTGTAGAGGACAAAATCGTAGAGGCTGACATGTTTGTAAGACACACATCTAAACATATTGAAGGACGAGTTTCCAAATTGTTGATTCTAATTACACTACTGGCCATTAAAATTGCTACACCACGAAGATGACGTGCTACAGACGCGAAATTTAACCGACAGGAAGAAGATGCTGTGATATGCAAATGATTAGCTTTTCAGAGCATTCACACAAGGTTGGCGCCAGTGGCGACACCTACATCGTGCTGAAATGAAGAAAGTTTCCAACCGATTTATCATACACAAATAGCAGTTGACCGGCGTTGCCTGGTGAAACGTTGTTGTGATGCCTCGTGTAAGGAGGAGAAATGCGTACCATCACGTTTCCGACGGTCGGATTGTAGCCTATCGCGATTGCGGTTTATCGTATCGCGATGTTACTGCTCGCGTTGGTCGAAATCCAATGACTGTTAGCAGAATATGCAATCGGTGGGTTCAGGAGGGTAATACGGAACGCCGTACTGGATCACAACGGCCTCGTATCACTAGCAGTCGAGATGACAGGCATCTTATCCGTATGGATGTAACGTATCGTGCAGCCACGTCTCGATCGCTGAGTCAACAGAAGGGGACGTTTGCAATACAACAACCATCTGCACGAACAGTTCGACTAGCAGCAGCAGCATGGACTATCAGCTCGGAGACCATGGCTGCGTTTACCCTTGACGCTGCATCACAGACAGGAGCACCTGCGATGGTGTACTCAACGACGAACCTGGGTGCACGAATGGCTCTGAGCACTATGGGACTCAACTGCTGAGGTCATTAGTCCCCTAGAACTTAGAACTAGTTAAACCTAACTAACCTAAGGACATCACAAACATCCATGCCCGAGGCAGGATTCGAACCTGCGACCGTAGCGGTCTTGCGGTTCCAGACTGCAGCGCCTTTAACCGCACGGCCACTTCGGCCGGCGGTGCACGAATGGCAAAACGTTATTTTTTCGGATGAATCCAGGTTCTGTTTACAGCATCATGATGGTCGCATCCGTGTTTGGTGACATGGCGGTGAACGCACATTGGAAGCGTATATTCGTCATCACCATACTGGCGTATCACCCGGGGTGATGGTATGGGGTACAACTGGTTACACGTCTCTGTCACCTCTTATTCGCATTGACGGCACTTTGAACAGTGGACGTTACATTTCAGATGTGTTACGACCCGTAGCTCTACCCTTCATTCGATCCCTGCGAAACCCTACATTTCAGCAGGATAATGCACGATCGCATGTTGCATATCCTGTACGGGCCTTTCTGGATACAGAAAATGTTCGACTGCTGCCCTGGCCAGCACATTCTCCAGACCTCTCACCAACTGAAAACGTCTAGTCAATGGTGGCCGAGCAACTGGCTCGTTACAATACGCCAGTCACTAATCTTGATGAACTGTGGTATCGTATTGAAGCTGCATGGGCAGCTGTACCTACACGCCATCCAAGCTCTGTTTGACTCAATGCCCAGGCGTATCAAGGCCGTTATTGCGTGAAAATGTAATCATATGTCAGTTCTAGTATAATATATTTGTCCAATGAATACCCGTTTATCATCTGCATTTCTGCTTGGTGTAGCAATTTCAATGGCCAGTAGTATATTAAGGAAAGGTAAGTGTACTACTTTCTCTAAATATGATCGTCAACGTTGGGTCCTCGAGTCAAAAGTTCGCTCAGGAGTGTAAGTTGCGGAGTGGAGAGCTGCGTTACCTGAGCACGGAGCAGACTTCTACGTAGGGCCCGGTGATGTCGATGACACCGAGGTTCTGGAAGGCGATTCCAACGAGCAGCATGCCGACCAGCGAGGGCAGCATCAGCAGCGTGGCCAACCAGCCGCCGACGTGTGCCGTCAGCGTCAGCAGCGCCAGCTTGAACAGCTGACCACCTGCCGACGCCCAACAAGCGGTCAACAGACAAAACATATCTCTATGCAAGAGGAGTCAGTTGCAATTCAAGTGTTTCTGGCTTTCTGTATCGATTTTTTGCCTCCTTTTGTTGTTAATTTGAAATCACATTGCCACTGGGGACAGGAACACAAGATTAATCTCAACATAGGCAGGAAATGAAGTTTGTATCTTCATGTTGAATGAAGAGAAAAGGACAAAGGTTAGTCTAACCTAGTCGACCAAGAAGATATTATAGACGGACGCTATTCGGATAGGATAAGGTGGGAAAATGAAGTCGACCACGACCGTTCGAAAGGAGTCATCCTGACATATGCCTTGACAACTTTGAGAGATCAAGGAAAACCAT
This sequence comes from Schistocerca serialis cubense, assembly GCF_023864345.2. Classification (NCBI taxonomy): domain Eukaryota; kingdom Metazoa; phylum Arthropoda; class Insecta; order Orthoptera; family Acrididae; genus Schistocerca; species Schistocerca serialis. The sequence goes on along the minus strand of NC_064639.1, from coordinate 454,396,840 downwards.
CAAGATTATGTTCTTCATCTTACTGCACTTATCGGGAGATTGCTTGTGGGCGCCAGTGAGCTGCTCGTGAACCGTGGTTGACCAAACGGTAAATGTACGTTACGTTGAAGCTTTACGAGGTATCTGTCTTATTTACGTCATGGAGTTTATTAGGGATTGACCGTAGAATTGCGTATGCAAATAGGAAGTACCATTCTGGCTGAATATGGACGGGAGTTACTAATGGCATTCCAGTGATACGCTGGCTGGGATAGGAATTTTGTAACTACACTGCTAGTCCTTAAAGTTGCAACAGCATGAAGTCGGCGTACAAGAAACATCAAATGGCATGAAGTGTATTTCGTGCTAGCATATAAAAATGATCAGCATTTCAGCTTAACCACACAAACTAGATAGGTTTAACACAATCTACATTGAGCTCTCGCCTATCATGAAAGATCACCATTGGTTTTTTCATTCAGAAATCGCATTTGAATGTGCGTTGTTTCTGAGAAGCCCGTCTAATGCCTCGTGTAAGAAGGAAAAATTGATACCAGCTCATGTAAGAATTTGACAGTACCAAAATCGCGGCCTATCGAGGCTGCTGATTATCATTCTGCGATTTTCAGCTATCCAGCCAATATGGGTTGACGCCGTGCTGGATGTCAACAGGTCAACTTAACTAGCATCCGAGAGGACAAACATTGTTCTCCCGTGCAGGGTTGTTGAGCCATGACACGTGGCTTGAGTCAGGAAACGGGCTTATTTGCAGCAAGCCAAGTATCCGCACGGATAATGTGACGAGGTCTGGAGCACCGTAAGTTGTAAGTGCTGCGACCGTTGTTGCGGATCCCCTTGACGCGTCAATAGAGGAGCCCCGAAAGTGGTCGGCCCTACGACAGTGGACACAGAAATGGCACCACGTCGTGTTTTGAGTCGAGTCGTGGTTCTGTGTACAGTTCACGATGGACATATCCGCGTGTCGAGGATTTGAGAAGAAATAATATTAATAGACCGCATTCTTCTCTTCATACAGGCCCAGAACCTGATGTCATCCTACGGAATGCTGTTGGGCACACAAACATAGTCACCTCTAGTCACACAGCCTATAATTTCGGCAGAAGGCTATGCATTTTTGATGTATTAAGTCCAGTGGTTGCGTCTCATCTTTGAGGTCTCCGTGATATTTTTCAACAAGACACCACAAGACTGTACGTTGCCTGTAGTGTCCTATCTACATTGATACAAAGGGTGTTCCAATATTGCTGTTTCCAGAATGTTCTCCAGGTCTCCCATCCACTGAAAACATCTGTCCATCCGTTACAGAGAGGCGGACACGTCACCGCTTACCAGCTAGTACAGTTGACCAATTCTGGCACTGAGTTGAAGCTGCATGGAATGGATACCCCGTATCTGTTATCGAAGCTCAGTTCGAGTCTCTGTCAAGTCGGGTTAGAGCTGACGTTGGTGTCAAATTGGTGCTCTCTGTACTAAATTTCGCAACTGTACACCTACACATCACCTAAAGAGTTTATCATGTGTTGTTCATACTGAGCTATATACGTATAACAAGCGACATGTCGTGATTTGCTAATCTTCCTACGGGCGCAACCTTAATGACCAGCAGTGTGTTTTATTCGTTGTGTTGCTAATCATCTAGTGTGTGCGACAGATAGTTTTGTCGAAATTGTCTGTGGATCTAAAGAGTGTTGAACGTGAACTGTTGCATCATCAAGTTTGCCGCAAAAACTTGTCAAGATCCGCAACGGAAAACAGCACACATTTTTAAACTGCGACACAGTTGCGAATAAAAGAGTGATCCAAAAAATTTAGAATAAATTTATTTTATTTCCGTCTATGGTCACAAGACTACCAGTTTTGGTTAGCGATAACCGTCTCCAGATCTGAAGAAAAATAGGAAAATCAAGTACCGGGTGATCAAAAAGTCAGTATAAATTTGAAAACGGAATAAATCACGGAAGAATGTAGATAGAGAAGTACAAATTGACACACATGCTTGGAATGACAATACAAAAGTTCAAAAAATGTCCGACAGATGGCGCTTCATCTGGATCAGAACAGCAATAATTAGCATAACATAGTAAGACAAAGCAAAGATGTTCTTTACAGGAAATGCTCAGTATGAAACTTCCTGGCAGATTAAAACTGTGTGCCCGACCACACAGTTTTAATCTGCCAGGAAGTTTCATATCAGCGCACACTCCGCTGTAGAGTGAAAATCTCATTCTGGAATGCTCAGTATGTGCACCATCATTCGTCAACAATAGCTGCAGTCGAGGAATAATGTTGTGGACAGCACTGTAAAACATGTCCAGAGTTGTTGTGAGGCATTGGCGTCGGATGTTGTCTTTCAGCATCCCTAGAGATGTCGGTCGATCACGATACACTTGCGACTTCTGGTAACTCCAAAGCTAATAATCGCTAGGACTGAGGTCTGGGGACCAGGGAGGCCAACCATGACGAAGGTGGCGGCTGAGCACACGAGCATCACCAAACGACGCGCGCAAGAGATTTTTCACGCGTTTAGCAATATGGGGTGGAGCGCCATCCTGCATAACCCCCATGTCATTCCAAGCATGTGTGTCAATTTTTACCTCTCTATCTACATTATTCCGTGGTTTATTAAGTTTTCAAATTTATACTGACTGTTTGATCACCCTGTACATTAATGGTTAGTCTACACCTTAAAATGGTAAGTATTACATTCTTCATACACGTGGAAAACACGTGTTTAAAATATGACGGGACATACCCGTTTTAAAATATCTAATATAATGAAGTAATACTCGCGTGGTAAAAAACCACAGAACATCATCTCAGCACCATCGCACGGGATTAAAATATATTGTAAACTAGACCACAGGGCCGGCAATTATCCTCTTCAAAGCGCTACACTTCATAAATTGAGGTACAGCAGACAAAATATGTGTACTAAGCTCGTCAGATGTCACTACAGTGGGCCTACACATATTGGACAGTTAAACAATTGTACAAAAGCTATGAAACGAAAAGCACAATAAGAAAAAAAAAACTATAGTCCGCTTTACAAAATGTAAAAGTTATTGCAGTAATAAATGAAATATTAAAACACGAATGAAGTTAAATTTTAAAATTAATAAAAAGGAAACAGTTAAGTGACAATATAAGATGCTGGAACGCACTTCGCCGATTTTTAGATAAAAAGTAATAACATACACAGGAACAGGCTTAAGGAGCTAACAAAATAACGTAAGTATGATAATATAACTAGATAAAGCCAAAGGATGTAGTAGCGACCGGAATGCAGCGTAGATTGTTGCATCTAGCTGGCTTCCTTCTCCAGTTATTTTGTCATTGTTATTTGGCTAGCTCCTTAGTCATGTGGCTACTTTTTATCTAAGATCACAAAAGTGTGTCAGAATCACGTAACGTCGCTTAATTTTTGTTTTTAATAACTTTACAATTTAACTTCATTCGCGTTTTTTATATATTTCAATTTATAATGATAGTAAATTATACACCTTCCAAGCCCAACAGTTTTTACCTACTACACTTTTTCATTTTATTGCACTCTGTGTAACTGATGAATATGTGTAGGTCTGTAATAGTGACACCTAACGAGCTTACGACACACATTTTGTGTCTCTGTACCTCAGTTAGTTATGAACAACAGCGCTGTTAACAAAATGACGGCCGGCGCTGTGGCCTAGTTCACACCACATTTCAAACACGAGGGTCGATGCTAAGTTGATTTTGTGTGTATTTCTTGATATTAGGAAATGTTTAAAAACGGGTATGCATCATACACGGAAAAGCCTAAGAAACTTTTACAGCTGCCTAATATTGTGTAGGGCCACCGCGAGCATGCAGAAGTGGCGGAACACGGCGTGGTATGGACTTGACTAACGTCTGAAGTAGTACTGGAGGGAATTGACACCATGAATCCTGCAAGACTGTCCATAAATCCGTAAGAGCAAGAGGGGTGGAGATCTCTTCTGAACAGCACGTTGCAGGGCTTCCCAGATATGACCATTAATGCTCATGTCTGGGGAGTTTGGTGACCAGCGGAAGTGTTTAAACTCAGATGAGTTTTCCTGTAAACACACTGTAACAACTCTGGACATGTTGGGAGTCGCATTGTCTGCTGGAATCGCCCAAGTCCGTCGGAATGCACAATGGACATGAATGTAAGCAGGTGATCAGACAGGATGCTTGCGTACGTGTCACCTGTCGTATCTAGACGTATTAGCAGTACCATATCACTCCAACTGCACACGCCCCACACCATTATAGAGCCTCCACCAGCTTGAACAGTCCCCTGCTGACATGGACAGTCCACGGATTCATAAGGGAGTCTCCATACCTGTGTGTGTCCATCCGTTCGACACACACTGACACGAGACACGTCCGACCAGGTAACATGTTTCTAGTCATCAACAGTCCGTGTTGACGGGCCCGGGCGAGGAGTAAGCTGTGTGTCGTGCAGTCATCAAGAGTACACGAGTCAGCCTGCGGCTCCGAAAGCCCATGTTGATGGTGCTTCGTTGAAAGGTTCGCACGCTGACACTTATTGATGGCCCAGCATTGAAATCTGTAGAAATTTGCGGAAGTGTTGCGCTCCTGTCACGTTGAACGATTCTCTTCAATCGCCGTCGGTCCCGTTCTTGCAGGATCTTCTAGTGGCAGCAGCAACGTCTGAGATTTTATGTTTTACCAGATTCCTGATATGTACGGTACACTCTTGAAATGGTCGTACGGGATACTCCCCACTTCATCGCTACCTCGGATTTGCTGTGTCTCATCGCTGGTGCGGCGACTATTACATCACGTTAAAACTCACTTAAATCTTGATAACCTGCCATTGTAGTAGCAATAACAGTTCTAACAACTGTGGCAGACACTTGTCTTATACAGGGTGTTACAAAAAGGTACGACTAACTTTCTGGAAACATTTCTCACACACAAAGAAAGAAGATATGTTATGTGGACATGTGTCCGGAAACGCTTACTTTCCATGTTAGAGCTCATTTTATTACTTCTCTTCAAATCACATTAATCATGGAATGGAAACACATAGCAACAGATCGTACCAGCGTGACTTCAAACACTTTGTTACAGGAAATGTTCAAGATTTCCTTCGTTAGCGAGGATACATGCATCCACCCTCCGTCGCATGGAATCCCTGATGCGCTGATGTAGCCCTGGATAATGGCGTATTGTATTACAGCTGTCCACAATACGAGCACGAAGAGTCTACATTTGGTACCGGGGTTGCGTAGACAAGAGCTTTCAAATCCCCCCCATAAATGAAAGTCAAGAGGGTTGAGGTCAGGAGAGCGTGGAGGCCATGGAATTGGTCCCCCTCTACCAATCCATTGGTCACCGTATCTGTTGTTGAGAAGCGTACGAACACTTCGAGTGAAATGTGCAGGAGCTCCATCGTGCATGAACCACATGTTGTGTCGTACTTGTAAAGGCACATGTTCTAGCAGCACAGGTAGAGTATCCCGTATGAAATCATGATAACGTGCTCCATTCAGCGTAGGTGGAAGAACATGGGGCCCAATCAAGACATCACCAACGATGCCTGCCCAAACGTTCACAGAAAATCTGTGTTGATGACGTGATTGCACAATTGCGTGCGGATTCTCGTCAGCCCACTCATGTTGATTGTGAGAATTTACAATTTTATCGCGTTGGAGTGAAGCTTCATCCGTAAAGAGAACATTTGCACTGAAATGAGGATTGACACATTGTTGGATCAACCATTCGCAGAAGTGTACCCGTGGAGGCCAATCAGCTGCTGATAGTGCCTGCACACGCTGTACATGGTACGGAAACAACTGGTTCTCCCGTAGCACTCTCCATACAGTGACGCTGACATTAGGGTTATCGTCAACTGCATGAAGAATTGCCCCTCCATTGCAGGTGTCCTCGTCGTTCTAGGTCGTCCCCAGTCGCGAGTCATAGGCTGGAATGTTCCGTGATCCCTAAGACGCCGATCAGTTGCTTCGAACGTCGTCCTGTCGGGACACCTTCGTTCTGGAAATCTGTCTCGATACAAACGTACCGCGCCACGGCTATTGCCCCGTGCTAATCCATACATCAAATGGGCATCTGCCAACTCCGCATTTGTAAACATTGCACTAACTGCAAAAACCACGTTCGTGATGAACACTAACCCGTTGATGCTACGTACTGATGTGCTTGATGCTAGTACTGTAGAGCAATGAGTCGCATGTCAACACAAGCACCGAAGTCAACATTACCTTCCTTCAATTGGGCCAACTGGCGGTGAATCGAGGAAGTAGAGGACATACTGCCGAAACTAAAATGAACTCTAACATGGAAATTAAGCGTTTCCGGACACATGTCCACATAACATTTCTTTATTTATGTGTGAGGAATGTTTCCTGAAATTTTGGCCGTACCTTTTTGTAACACCCTGTATAGGCGTTGCCCACCGCAGCGCCGTGTTCTGCTTGTTTACATACACCTGTATTTGAGTACGCATGCCTATACCAGTTTCTTTTGGCACTTCAGTGTATTTTAAACGTTTTCCACATGTATGAGGATAGTAATACTTCTCATTATGGCATATTTTGTTTTGATATGAACACTGTCCATTAGTTGTACTTTATTTTCCCATTTTTCTGCAGATCTGAAGACGGTCGTCGGTGACCGAAATCTGTAGTCTAAAGACCAAAAATTTTGTGATCGCAAAAAAGGAAAGATTTATTGTGGACGTTGTTTAGGCCATGTTGGAGGCCCACAGTGCGTGCAGAGTATGAGAAGTAGTCGCTGCAGTGGACGTACCGGGGCCGGCGTCGTGTCCGACGACAGCGAAGGTGACGACCCAGCAGAGCAGCAGGATGATGACGAGGGCGACGACGCGCGCGAAGCGGCGGTAGGACGGGCAGATGGGCGGCGGGCACAGCCGCGGCCAGAAGGCGGGCTGCCACGACGGCGTCGTCTCCTTTTGGTGGCACCGCTTGAACAGCAGGAACCACCACGACCTGCCGGCCAAGGCGCTGGTTGCTCACTCACCATACCCACAGTTGACCGCTAGGACTACTGCTACAAAAATCGACATTAGACAAAGACAACTTCGACTATGGACGTATGATCGTTCCACGAGATGTCTGCTTAAAGAGGTTGTAAGTAGGCTGTTTAGGTTTTTATGTTGGTAATGCCACGTAGTGCTGTGTATGAAAATCACTGACTGCGTTGTATGCAGTCAGTGACTGGTTGGACTCATTGCTTGAATATTCGTTGGGGTAGTGTAGGGCAGTTGGATGTGAACAGCGCGTAGAGTTGGGCAGTTTGAGGTGAGCCGCGAGCAGTGGTAGAAGTGGGAGGATGTGTGGAGAGATATGCCAGAGTTTTGAGCGGACGATCTGGACGTGTGTTCGTCAGAAAAAGGAAATTTGTTTAATTGGATGTCAAAAATATATATTGGACTTTTGAACGCTATTAAGATAAATACATTGATTGTTCTCTATCAAAATCCTTCATTTCCTAATTATGCCTATCAGTAGTTAGTGCCTTCAGTAGTTAGAATCTTATTTAGCTGGCAGTTTTGGCGCTCGGTGTATTGCAGTAGTTCGAGTAACGAAGATTTTTGTGAGGTAAGTGAGTCATGAAAGGTATAGCTTATTTTTAGTCAGGGCCATTCTTTTGTAGGGATTATTGAAAGAGACTGCGCAGATTGCGTTGCGCTAAAAAATATTGTGTCAGTTTAGTGATGATCAGAATAAGTAAAGTGTGGTGTGCATACTGTAAGACCTTCAGTACACACACCATCAGATTATTTGACTTGTCGCTCTAACGAAGCAGGCGAGTGTCAGCAATATGTCTCGTGGTCTTATCGTGGCGTGTTGATCTTCTGGCGTTAGGTCAAACGATAGAAATGCCACTTGCACACAGAGTAGCAGATTGACGATGACCAACTTTAAACAGAACTTGATTAACTTTCACACACATTTATTAAAATAATAACAAGCACAAAAATTACTTAACTTGGTTCTGGATGCTATTTACAATTGACAATCTGAAGTTCCTTTGGTATTGGTGCGTTAATCTTATTCTCACATATATCTCTGATACTTCACAAAAGTGTCTACACATTTATCTTCATGACTATGTACAGGAATATGGTAATCTTATTTGGCGCAGACTGAAACTTGTCTATAGACTGGCACAGACTGGTGCAGACAAATGCAGACTGACTAATCGGAGGTCTGTACACACGTTATAATACCTCGCACGTTCATGTATCACTGCGCGAGTGTGAACCACGAGGAGAAAAGGTTCTACGTTAGCAGCAATCCTCATTGGCTGCGTTACATATTAATACGCGGATTGGCGGAAGCAGAATTTAGTCCGTCTCTACGGCAGCGCCATCTCGTAGTGCAGAGACGGACGAGCACTGCGGCTGCGCTACTGTGCTTAGAGGGGCGCGCTCTAGTGGGAAAGTTGTGTACGCGCTAACTATGCAGAACTACGTACACAACATAAAGAGAGAACTGTCTGAGTACGTTCAGTTTTACTCAGCTGTCTCTGTATCAAATAACGTAGTTTATCAGCGCAGTCATTCCTAATTTTTCTAAGGGAACGTTTCAAGGGGCAAGCAGCGACAGACGGGGTAAGAGGAAACAGCCGATTTTGCACGTGCAATACGAGCAGCGAAGTCCTGGCGATAAAAATCAGCCATCTCATTGTAGGGGGGCAAATGGTACTTCAGGCTCTGTCATTGGCGCCAGCTGACATGCCTAAAAGCTGCTGCGACTACATGGCACGGTGGCTGTAAATGATGTAGCCAATGTCAGCATCAAACGTGCTCGTAGCGAGTTATTCAGTAAATTTGTATTCCATTTCTTGGGAGTTGTCATCGCTGATGGTGGTGGTAAGCGAACAACTATGCGTAACGAGGCGAAAGAAACTTTGCGGGATGCAAACTCTCTTCAAGCGCGAAGCTAAATTGCGCACATGCGTATACCGCAACCTTCGCTTGGAACCGGCGACGACGATAACCGCGTTTGTGCCTCGACCTGCTCGAAGCAGCGTCGTTCACGAATCTGACTACAGTGTTATCCGCTGCTGAGAAGACGCGCAACCGTTGAGCAGCAGTGGGTTGGATCTGCTTTGCGGTAAGAGCGAAACAGAACGTGCTGTTCTACATACATTATCGTCAATGCAGCTGCGTTAAAGTTGTAAGACTGATTGTGGAGTTATTCACTTAAGGGGACCACACTGTGGTTCAGGTCTAAAAAAATCTATTTTCGATTTTCATCATATTTCGATAGATTAAGGTTTTATTAAAGTACTCTGAAAAGGATTTTGCTGAAAAAAATTTTTTCGAGCATTTGAAGAGCATTTTCCGACCACGTGTGTTTATGTGCCACACCCACTTTTCTGTCACCCACTGTCAACTCTAAGCCATATGGAAATGCCATTATTAGCTAAATAGAATGTGTAACCAATGTTCAAAAACGTTTGAGAACAAGGCTGAGAAAACTAACTGTTGTTATGAGAGAAAAAAAATCAGAAGATTGAAAATTGTTGACCGGATAGAGTCGGTTAACTAAAACTGTAATAGAAAACTTGCAGGTATACTATGGGCAGGCAAATAGGAGAAATAAAGAAAATCTGGTGGCAATGAAGAGAGATGTTTGGGCCATAATAAGTCCTGTCCATGTCACGGATTGTGTCCATCCAGAGAAAATGAGTGGTGCAAATACGAGGCCTGTTCAGAAAGTAAGCTCCGATTGATTGCCAAATTGAAACCACAGTGAACATCAGAAATGTTTTACTTGTAACAATTAGCTACACCTTTCAGCTACTTCTCTACGTAGTCGCCGTTCTGACTTAGACTTTTGTCATAGCGTTGTACCAACTTTTCAATAGCCTCATCATAGAAGGCAGCCGCCAGTGCTTTCCGCCAATTCTCCACGCTGGCCTACACCTCGTTGTCTGTGTCAAAATGTTGTCTTCAAAGACAGCGGTTCATGTGACCAGAGATGAAATTCAGGGGGAGACAATTGCGGACTGTATTGTGGGTAATCTAACATTTCCATTTGAAAACGATGCAGGAGCATCTTCATTGCCCCTGCAGAATGCGGCTGAGAATTGTCGTGAAGACGAAACAGCACGACAGTTATGTAATGTTAGCTGCATAGCTTCAGGCGCAATTTCTCACCAGGCCCTCGTACTTGGCGGCAGACACTATTTTCTAGACATCTTTACGCACTCACTGCGAGCTCAGAAATGAGAAGAGCGACGTGATGCTAACTGGGGTTATACTAGAGACACTACCCAACACATCTGTGCAAAGCTTTATCGGATTTTCATAGTCGTTTCCATTTCGCGACCGATCGGAACTTACTTTCTGAACGCCCCTCGTACAATAGGACTCAGGCAACTGGAGAATCTTCTTCTCACCAGCATTCTCCTCCTGCTGCTGTTATTACAACAATTAAACCTATTTTCAGAAGTTTGGCTCATCCTGACCTAAGGAAATGTCTGCATGGGTAGACATAGAAGCCAAATGAATGTTTCAACAGCATAATTTGGAACCGCATTCCTAAAACTGTATTTGTAGGCATGCATACAATGAAACTAGGAGTTCATGATGCTGTTATTACATTCAATTGTGGTAATATTGGAAAGCGTTGGGTACTGAAAAAGCTGGGAATTAATCCTGGTGAAAATATGATCACTGGGCTGCAACACTGCGATAAAATGAGGATAGCCGATGCAGACAGGTCTGCCAAGAAAGCAAGACAAACATCCAGGAAGGAGAAAAAGAAGCTGGAAGACCTGCTAGAGGCCAAAGAAGGGCCATCATATGCAGCAGGACAGTTTTAATTAACTGTAAGTAACAAATTTCAGAAGTTTTTTCTTTAAAGTCAATTTCCCGCAAACTAAAATTTTCAGTACATATGCCCCATTATATCAGAAACTATCATAGATAAATGAAATTTTCAGAGACTCTGCACAACATAAAAAGCCACCTCTGGTACTACATTCATTAATATTCCCCCATTAAGAAGTTCACAAAAACTATTTTTTCAGAAAAAACTTAGCATTTTTTGTTAATAAATGTAAAAATATTTCTTAAAAACTATAAAATAGATAAAGTAGATTTTAGTAAAGGTGACTATTAGCATCATGTAACATACAGTAAAAATATTTTTTCAGAAATGGGTCAAATACTTGCCTAAATTAACATGGGTTAGATAGTGTGTGGTCCCCTGAAGTACAAGGGCTTTTTTTCCCCCTTTGATGTCGGATCGGTCGTGAAATAACAGCTAATATCGCTAACATTTAGCTACATCTTCCAGCTACTTTTCTAGCTAATCACCGCTCGGACTCAGACTGTTTTAGCGTTGAACCAATTTTCCAGTACCCACATCATAGAAGGCAACCACCAATACTTTCCATCAAGTCTCTACGCCGGTCTCCAGCTTCTTGTCTGTGCCAAAATGCTGTCACAGCCAGTGGTTTGTGTGAGCAAAGAAATGACAATCAGAGGGAGCAAAGTCCGTGCTGCATGGATGCTGATCGAATATTTTCCATCGAAAATGCTGCAGGAACGTTTCTGTTGTATCTGCAATGTGCGGCCGAGAATTTTCTTTGAAAAGGACAATTCCTGATTAAAACATTTCTCTATGCTTGCTTTGAATTTACTTTCATAGACGACTTCTCTGATCACCTGGTCCATTTAATAAATAAGATCATCGTTTGACAAATCTTTCCATGATTGCCTACATCATGAACGTCTGAACGTCCTGCTTCGAAGTTCCTGCGCCACTGCCGCACTTTGTTGCCACGCATGACTTATGTCGGCTGCATGAAACCAGGCGGAAGCACTCAGCATGAAGAAATCTAATGACAGCGTGCACTTCGCACTTGACAGTGGGCTATTGTTGTAGGCACCTTTACGTGCTCAATGTGCACTCAAAACTGAAAATTACGACGTGACGCGATTGACGAAGTTACACATGCCACAGATGTGACGCACAAAGCTTCATTGGATTAGCCGGCCGAAGTGGCCGAGCGGTTCTAGGCGCTTCAGTCTGGAACCGCGCGACCGCTACGGTCGCAGGTTCGAATCCTGCTTCGGGCATGGAGGTGTGTGCTGTCCATAGGTTAGTTAGGTTTAAATAGTTCTAAATTCTAGGGGACTGATGACCTCAGAAGTTAAGTCCCATAGTGCTCCGAGCCATTTCATTGGATTATCACTGTGGTGTTAATTTCGCGACAGATTGGACCTTGGAAAAAAAATGGTGGTGGAGGGTACTTAGAGTCCTATCGTTCTGCCCCTTTTCCACACAATTCGCGAATGCTGAACGGAAAGAACGACAGTTTGAATGAGCAACAGTTTGCTTTTCCAGCCGTGATGATTTCGGGAGATGTATGCAGAAGTAAGTAATATGTTGCCCAGCTTCTCGAAACGTATACGCTCTAAATTTTAACTATTAACTGTCTTTTTTACTAGCGTCTGACATTGCCGCACTTATTAATCCAATCCGTTACGAAAATCGCCGCTGTTATTTGTATATTCTGTATCTCCTCTATTACTACTACTTGTTAAGGATCGTAGATTAACGACCGATACTCAAGAATCTAACAACCAGGGTTTTGTAAGGTACTGCTCTCATCACTGAATTACATTTGCTCCGTCTAACATCTGCTTTTTTTCTGCAATCTGTTTTTGTTGTCGTTCCACTTTACGCGTGCTTTTAGGTATTCGAAAAATTTACTCCAAGAATAGTGTGTTTCCGTTTATTTATGCGCTACTTAGCGTTGTTTACATTGAGGATCAACTGCCAGTGGCCACATCAAATGGCGGACACTAACACAGCAATTCAGAAAAGGTCGACGAAGGGTTCCAGCAGTGCGCTAACACCCAACACGAAGCCCGCAGCTTGTTCTACAGACAGAAGAGCGCTTACGTGTATTTGAGCAGAGGAGTCCTCTACACTTCAACGACAAACGCGTGCCGGAGTTTTCATCTTCTTTTTAACTCTGTTTCAGTCGACTCAAGGTAACATTTAAATATTATATTCCTGCGTTTGGCTACGTGGTATCGGCTCTGGTTTCACACCAGAAGCTGACGAGAAAACCAAAGAAACAACTCCAGAACAAAATTGTGCGATGCTGAAACAGATTGAATTTACTAAACTGTGTTTAGTACTAAGCTTAAATGTTATCGTTAGCTTAAAAATATCTTATTAAATACTCACATCTGATGCTCAATATTGTATTTCTTTTCTTTTACGCCATTATTCTGGCAGACAGTCTTCATCTTCTTCCAAAATTTTGTAATAAAAATGTAGTAGCATTCTACTTAGCATTGATTCGCTCCTACAATATGGCTTACTAGTGTGCTGCGGGAAGTGCCCAAGTGGTCTACTGTCAGTTGCAGAGTTCTCGTACTGGCGGTAGGGGAAGTTGAGGGCCAGTTGCGGAGTTCGCATGTTCAGCTGGTAAATGTTCCGACTATGTGCTAATCCGTATCAACCGTAAATCATCTGCGGGTCTGCTTGCATTTTGGGCCATTTTCTGTCACTGCTACTTTCTTATATACAACAAGATATTCGAGAGTGTTCACCATAGCGTTTGAATACCCTGTATGCCATGAATGGTTGTTGTGGTCTTCAGTCCTGAGACTGGTTTGATGCAGCTCTCCATGCTACCCTATCCTGTGCAAGCCTCTTCATCTCCCAGTACCTACTGCAACCTACATCCTTCTGAATCTGCTTAGTGTAGTCATCTCTTGGTCTCCCTCTACGATTTTTACCCTCCACGCTGCCCTCCAATACTAAATTGGTGATCCCTTGATGCCTCAGAACATGTCCTACCAACCGATCCCTTCTTCTAGTCAAGTTGTTCCACAAACTCCTCTTCTCCCCAATCCTATTCAATACTTCCTCATTAGTTATGTGATCTACCCATCTAATCTTCAGCATTCTTCTGTAGCACCACATTTCGAAAGCTTCTATTCTCTTCTTGTCCAAACTATTTATCGTCCATGTTTCACTTCCATACATGGCTACACTCCATACAAATACTTTCATAAATGACTTCCTGACAAATCTATACTCGATGTTAACAAATTTCTCTTCTTCAGAAACGCTTTCCTTGCCATTGCCAGTCTACATTTTATATCCTCTCTACTTCGACAATCGTCAGTTATTTTGCTCCCCAAATAGCAAAACTCTATCACTTTAAGTGTCTCATTTCCTAAGGTAATTCCCTCCCGACTTAATTCGACTACATTCCATTATCCTCGTTTTGCTTTTGTTGATGTTCATCTTATACCCTCCTTTCAAGACACTGTCCATTCTTCAACTTTTGTGGTCCTGTCCTCTTCAGTTGCGCGTAATACTACGGTATGTTGATGATTTTCACTTATGGACCGTCTGACAGCAACTGAATAAAACACAATTTTAGTGCCATACGCGTTTCGCCTTTATTTTCTGCAAGGCATCATCAGTGGCCTGTAATATGTACATATGTTAGCTATTTTATTTACATTTTTGTCACTGTGCCTATAGGTTATAAACAGTTCTGGTGGTTGGTATTTCCTATTAAGTAGTAATGTTTTGAACTGTACTTACAGGTTGCGTAGACAGTTTCTTACATATTACGCTCCTGTTGCATTTTTGGTCTTGTTCTTCTTCCTATGAGCGCCAATTTGCTGTTTTTTCCGCATTCCACAGCATTATGCACTGAACGCTTGTTTTAATGCAATGTTTTGGTTTCTGTTGCCGACTGTCAAACGTTTTTGCCAAAGATCGAATATTACTGCCAAACTTATGAGTGTAACTATCGAAGTATCTGTGGTCTGTTCGTGTATGCATTTGTGTGTGTGTATGTGTGTGTGTGTGTGTGTGTGTGTGTGTGTGTGTGTGTGTGTGTATTTTGGTGTTATGTATTTATTTATTTATTTATTTATTTATTTTTTTTGAGGGGGGGCTGTGTATGTGTGTGTGTGTGTGTGTGTGTGTGTGTGTGTGTGTGTGTGTGTGTGTGTGTGTGTGTGTGTATTTTGGTGTTATATACTTTTTTTATGTTATTTCCTTTATTAAGTGTAGTAGGGAGGCTGTGCTGATGTGTGTTTGTTCATTTATCACATGTTTGTTTTCTGCTATGGCTTTCTGGATGTGGAAGTTTTCTTGCATTTGTATAAGATGTTTGTCATGGTTGCTTATTCTCATTATTTTCATTTCTTGTTCCATGTTTGTAGGATGATGGTTGTAGTGTTTTAAATGCTCTGCAAATGTGGAATGGTTTGTTTCATACTTCCAACATCTGATATGTTCTTTGTATCTTGTTTCAAAATTCCTGCATGTCATGCCTATGTATACTGCATCACAACTTTGACATTCAAGTTTATATATTCCTGATTGTTGGAATTTGTCCCTCTTGGTAGCTGGCTGGCTTAGGTGTGATTGAAGGGTTTGCCCAGGCTTATATGCTATTTTGAAGCCCTGTCTCTTTAGGATGTTTGCAACTCTGTGTGTTAGTTTATGTGTGTAGGTCATGGTGTACCATCTGGTTCTTTTCTGTGTGGTGTTGTCATTGTGTGTGTTTGTTGAGTGTGTTTGTAAGTTTTCAGCTTGTGAGTTCTTTTGTATTGTGGAAATGTTGTGTTTGTTTTTTATTTGTGTTTTTATTTTTTGATTGAGCCTGTGTACCACATGTGTGTCATACCCGTTGTTCCTAGCTATTTGTATGATCATGTTCATTTCTTGTTCATAGTTTCTCTTGCTGAGTGGGATTCTGTTTAATCTATGTAACATGTGTCTTAGTGCTGCAAATTTCTGGCTTTGGGGGTGGTTGGATGTGGAATGTATTATTGTGTCCGTGGCTGTTGGTTTTCTAAAGATGTTAAATGTATGTTTTCCATTTTCTTTTTTAATTGTAATGTCAAGAAAATTTATTTGATTTTCTTTTTCTTTTTCAATCCTGTGCTCTGTCTGACAGAATTACAATGTCATTGGCGAACCTCGAAGTTTTTATTTCTTCTCCATGGATTTTAATACCTACTCCGAACTTTTCTTTTGTTTCCTTTACTGCTTGCTCAATATACAGATTGAATAACATCGGGGAGAGGCTACAACCCTGTCTGACTCCCTTCCCAACCACTGCTTCCCTTTCATGTCCCTCGACTCATAACTGTCGTCTGGTTTCTGTACAAATTGTAAATAGCCTTCCGTTCTCTGTATATTACCCATGCCACCTTCAGAATTTGAAAGAGTATTCCAATCAACATTGTCAAAAGCTTTCTCTAAGTCTACAAATGCTAGAAACGTAGGTTTGCCTTTCCTTAATCTTTCTTATAGGGTAAGTCGTAGGGTCAGTATTGCCTCACATGTTCCAATATTTTTACGGAATCCAAACTGGTCTTCCCCGAGGTCGGCTTCTATCATTTTTTCCATTCGTCTGTAAAGAATTCGCGTTAGTATTTTGCAGCTGTGACTCATTAAACTGATAGTTCGGTAATTTTCACATCTGTCAGCACCTGCTTTCTTTGGGATTGGAATTATTATATTCTTCTTGAAGTCTGAGGGAATTTCGGCTGTCTCATACATCTTGCTCACCAGATGGTAGAGTTTTGTCAGGACTGACTCTCCCAAGGCTGTCAGTAGTTCTAATGGAATGTTGTCTACTCCGGGGGCCTTGTTTCGGTCTTCAGTTGGCATATAAACTTTGTTGTAAATTAGTTTTATTCCTTTAGTTTTATTCCTTTTATTACTTTTATTCCTTTAGTTTTATTCCTTTTATTACTTTAGTTTTATTACTTTAGTTTTATTACTTTAGTTTTATTACTTTAGTTTTATTACTTTAGTTTTATTACTTTAGTTTTATTACTTTAGTTTTATTACTTTAGTTTTATTACTTTAGTTTTATTACTTTAGTTTTATTACTTTAGTTTTATTACTTTAGTTTTATTACTTTAGTTTTATTACTTTAGTTTTATTACTTTAGTTTTATTACTTTAGTTTTATTACTTTAGTTTTATTACTTTAGTTTTATTACTTAATTAGGTCACAACGCACATCTCCAGAGAACACAAACACATATCCAAATATTTTTCAAGAGGAGAACCAGGGGCAAAGTCTTGAAAGTTGGAAGTGTTTCTATAGCTACGTTTGTCCTTGATACAGCATTAAAAGCATGAAACTAATGACGTGTTTGTCGTTCAGATGAGAATATCTGCGTCTGGTTTAACAGACTGTCAGTTAATGGCATTAACACCTTGAATGGTTTTAATTTTTCCTCGTCTGTGATATGAGCGTGCGTTGAAGAATGTGCATTACTGTACCACTTGAAAGTATGCTTTTTTACTTCTCATAAGGTACTGTATTCTACCATTGATCACACAGCAATCGAGATGACGCCGTGGAACGTAGCTACCGTGTGTTCATCAGCTTACTTTCAACGCTTTTGTAACAGACAGTTTCAATACCTTTGCAAACTATTTCGTTTTTTCACTTAGTGACTCAAAATTTCAAGTCTTTTCAAGCTTAGTGTTGGTGAATCTTGAGCCTATCATTTTGTTTCCCTATTTTTCATTAGCTTAATGGCCTTGTAAGTTCAGGCCAAAATTGTTAAGCAGTATAATGGGGAACTTTGAAATTTAATGTGTAAAATATTCAAGATACAATTCTCAAGATTGCCGGTCCTGTAAGCAAAGAAAAAGTTCTCTAAGAAAGCAGCGTGCCTAGTTTCTGCAGTAACAATATTACTAGATATTTCAGTATCTTTTTAATATGTCCCTCCAAGTAGTTAGTATACAAGAGAAACAGTAATGTCAGGAAATAAATGACTGCGGGAATTATTTGAAATTAGAGAGTTATTTAAAAAGGTTAAGGGCTGGTGAAACAGTAGCGGTTACCTCTATGTGAAAACAGTAGCTACGTGCAGGAACTAATCACTGCAGAAGCTATGTATACCTGTACACTGAACAGGTTGTTGGTAAGCACAGTACTGTATCACAAGAAAACTTGTTTACGGTGTGAAGTTGAGATGGAACTTTAGAGTTTGATTTATGTTATTAGAAAATAATGCGCCAGTTCATTCCAGTTGAATGTCTGGAGTAAGTTGGCGTGGTCACAAATGAATTTAGTTTCAAGACATTAAATACAAATATCATAAATCTGATTTTACTACACATATCTAAAATACAATACGATGATTACCCACTGACTGAATAACTGAGCAGGTGCCTAAGCTATCCAGTGCACCATAATGTTTTTCAAAGCTTATGCTTATATTCTGAGTAAAGATGAATATAAAGGAAATAACGAGGATAGGTTGTAGAATATGTTCAAACATCTTCTAGAACCGTCTCTAGAACATACTGAAGTGGATGAGGCACCTTCTAATGGGACAGGTTTCAGTAAGTCAAAATTACGCCTAATTTAGTGATATTTGACGGTGCCGATTATGGTTCAAATGGCTCTGAGCACTATGGGACTCAACTGCTGTGGTCATAAGTCCCCTAGAACTTAGAACTACTTAAACCTAACTAACCTAAGGACAGCACACAACACCCAGCCATCACGAGGCAGAGAAAATCCCTGACCCCGCCAGGAATCGAACCCGGGAACCCGGGCATGGGAAGCGAGAACGCTGCCGCACGACCACGAGATGCGGGCAGGTGCCGATTATATGACCTCTTAGTGGTATTCCCTAGTACCAGGAAAAACCTTCACTGTGTGATATACACAGGTTTACTAATGATATCTGCATTGGTCGCTCTTTGAATTCACAAGGAAAGGTTTCCAAATCAGCCTACATCGACATGTTCTACTTTTGCAGAAACTAGGTAAACTAGCACGGAGAAAGACTTCTCCATAGTACCAGGTTTAATTGTTTGACCGAGCAGCCAAGCAGTCACATACGAGAAAGAGGAATGTCTTAGAAGGACGATACGGATGAAAGAAATCGTGAAGTAATGTCGAATGAGATTGTTTGCTGAAAAAAATCAAAGGCATAGGTTCATCCGCCAAGCCAGAAGAGTTTCTTTAATTATTGCCTCATTTCTTTAAGAAGTTTATGTCTTCGATGCAACAGGTTTTAGCGAACACAGGCATCGCCCGCCAGCGACACAGCTACAATCTTAATTAATATTCTGATAAAACAGTTACTCAGGTCGCATACACTTTGATCAATATTACTGCTTTCACTTGTCAGACATGAGCATCATCACTTGATCGTTGCCCCGGTAGCAATACGTTAGGGGTTAAAGGTCTCACTCAGTGCCTCAGTCAGTACGAAGTGTTTGTTGGTCCCAGGGCAGTGATCGTGCGAACCCCGGTGACACTGGTAATGGTGAACCAGATTGCGTGCGATCTGTGGCCTTTTTTTAAATTGAATTGTTATTGTTTTTAGTGCAAGTGTGGTGATCAGATACTTGCTCTACGCACCTCTGATTCGTTTTATACCCAAATACAATGAATGAAAAATTTCTTCCACTAACAGGGTTTGAACAGGTTACCCCACGATCGACACTCGCCGCTCTAGGGGGAGGTATTAGTCTTTGATGGAAGTAATGGAATTATAACTCTACATGATTCACGGAAATACGTCGTCCGTCTGAATCTTGTTAGCGACCTTCAAGAATATCAGCCCCACACTGAAACATCCCATTAAAAAAATGTTTGAATTACTGTGCTGGTAAACCTCTTACGTTATTTGATTTTCAAACAGCTCAGCAAAACTGAACGTACTCAGACATTTCTCTCTTTACTTATTCTGATCAACAGTAAACTGACATACAATATTTTTTTTGTTAGCGCAACGCAATCTGACTTTCAATAACCCCTACAAAAGAATGGCCCTGACTAACAATAACCTATACCTTTCATGAATCACTTGCCTCACAAAAATCTTCGTTACTCAAACTACTGCAATAGAACGAGCGCCAATACTACTAGCTAAATAAAAGATTCTAACTACTGAAGGCACTAACTACTGATAGGCATAGTTAGCAAATGAAAGATTTTGATAGAGAACAAACAATGCATTTACCTTAATAATATTCAAAAGTCAGTTCATGATATCCAGTATTACAAATTTACTCTTTCTGATGGACACACGTCCAGATCGACCACTCTCAGGATTCTCCCGTTTCTCTCCCCACATCCGCCACTGCTGACGGCTCACCTCCAACTGCTCAACAATACGTGCTGTTCATATCCAACTGCCGAACACTACAATAGCAAATTCCAACAATGCAAACCAGCCAAAGACTGCACACAGCACAGCCAGTGATTTTCATACAGAGCGCTACGTGGCGTTATCAATATAAAAACCTAAACAGCCTACTTACAACACCTATCATTTACTAATGGTAATGGATTTGTTTCTCTGGTTCCGCTTGAAGTAGTGAACGGCTAGTTCAACACTGGCCACAGGACTCGACATTTTCACGTCGGATACTGGAGTGCGTAAACAGCCCGGAAGCGCTGGGTGAGCGGTGGCTGGCGGGTACTCACCTCTGCAGGTCGTCGAGCGGGTGCTGCTGCTTCTCGTAGAAGGCGCTGCTGCCCGTCGCCGTGGAGAACTTCTTGCTGGGCAGCGGCAGGCCATCGTTGTATAGGAAAGGCGGTTTCCCGTTCTCTGCTCGCAACGAAGAGAACGTTTCATTAGTACAAGTGGAGCAGTTGCCTGAGAAGCCTTATGTATACACACCAAAAAAAAGTTTTGCATCACCCTGATTCACAAAACTCCTTAAGATAGACGTTGACTGTGGGTATTGTATCACAGACACAGTCCCTTTAACTATTCACAGGTGTCACTAAACCCGCCCAAAGATGTAAATAACCATCCATGAGCAGCGCCTATTAGACGGAGGGGTTCCGATTGACGATCAGTTCCAGTCATTCCACCAGGAAGGAGGTACACGGCTCGTGTTGTATGTAGTTCAACCGTGCCTAGACGGTCAATACCGCGGCTCGATCGCGTCCGCATTGTTACTTTGTGCCAGGAAGGGCTCTCAACAAGTCAAGTGTCCAGGCGTCACGGAGTGAACCAAAGCTATGCTGTTCGGACATGGAGGAGAAACAGAGAGACAGGAACTGTCGAGGACATGCCTCGCTCAGGCTGCCGAAGGGCTACTACTGCAGTGGATGACCGCTAACTACGGATTATGGCTCAGAAGAAACATGACAGCAACGCCACCATGTTGAATAATGCCTTTCGTGCAGCCACAGGACGTCGTGTTAAGACTCAAACTGTGCACAATAGGCTGCCTGATGCTCAACTTCACTCCCGACTCCCATAGCGAGCTCTATCTTTGCAACCACGACAACATGCAGCACGGTACAGATGGGCCCAGCAACATGCCGAATGGACCGCTCAGTATTGGCGTCACGTTCTCTTCACCGATGAGTGTCGCATATGCCTTCAACCAGGCAAACGTCGGAGACGTGTTTGGAGGCAACCCGGTCAGTCTGAACGCCTTAGACACGCTGTCCAGCGAGTGCAGCAAGGTCGAGATTTCCTGCTGTTTTGGGGTGGCATTATGTGGAGCCGATGTACGCCACTGGTGGTCGTGGAAGACGCCGTAACGGCTGTACGATACGTGAATACCGTCCTTCCACCGACAGTGCAACCATATCGGCAGCATATTGGGGAGGCATTCGTCTTCGCGGACTACAATTCGCACCCCCATCGTGCACATCTTGTGAATGACTTCCTTCAGGATAACAACATTGCTCGACTAGGGTGGACATGAACCCTATCGAACATGCTTGGGACAGATTGAAAAGAGATGTTTATGGACGACGTGACCCACAAACCACTCTGAGGGATCTACACCGAACCGTCTTGAGGAATGGAACAATCTGGACCAACAGTGCCTTGATGAACTTGTTGATAGTATGCCACGACGGATACAGGTATACATCAATGCAAGAGGACGTTCTACTGGGTATTAGAGGTACCGGTATGTATATCAATCTGGACCACCACCTCTGAAGGTCTCGCTGAATGGTGGTACAACATACAATGTGTTGTTTTCATGAGCAATAACAAGGGCCGAAATGATGTTTATGTTGATGTGTATTCCAATTTTCTGTACAGGTTCCGGAACTCTCGGAACCGAGGTGATGTGAAACTTTTTTGGTGTGTGTATTAACTGCGGCACGTCGTCGTCGTCTTCTGACATCTCAGTTCCAGACGATGCCTGTATGCTTCAGCCAGAAGCTGTTGTGCTGCTTTTTTTCTAATCATTCTAAATGGTTTGTGGATGGAGTCTACAAAATTGGCTTCGAGTGAGAGTAATTTCCACGTGACGGCTGGTATTTCCAACTTCAGTTGCACAAAAAGTAGTTTAAATCGTGCCATAATGCAGCGCGTTACAGAACCATCGTAAGAAGGAGAAGGGAATGGCCAATGAGAATGGCTACATTCCGGCTCTGATTCTAACTGGCTGAAAGACCTAAATCTATCATAATAAAAGTTCTGTACAACCGTCGTGTCTGTCTTTGAAAAAGGCTAATCTCCAAAACTAGAGATGAATTTTGATGGGGTTTTCTCAGGTAGCTTGAGCATAGCTTGGGGCATTGTACAGGCTTCAGTGCAGCAAAATCTGATAACTGAAAAACGATCGAGATTCAAAACTTGGTCTGTCTGAACACACTAATTTCCAGAACCACTAGTCGGATTTTTATGGGGGGGGGGGGGGTCTTCGCTAGTATTCTCAGCGTAGCTAGAGGCACCATATAGGCCATATTTCATCAAAATGGGATGGCGGGAAAAGAGTCACAAATAGTAGAAGAATGTATGTATTTATATATGTAAGTACGTATGTATGTCTGCCCTACATCTCCGAAACTACTGGAACGACTTCACTCAAACTTGGTACACATACCAATTACTGTCTGGAAAGAATCTCTGCGTGCGTAAGAACCATCGTACGTACCTATAAAATGGGGCTAGGGTAGGGGGTGAAGAAGAAGTATAGGCTAGGACGAGCGAGTACTCAGATGTTATTCATATGATATTTGAGAATGAGAGCACTTAGTGATTTGTAACAAACTTTACGCATAATTTCAAACCCTTACAAAAAATTTTCTCGCTGTAACACCCTCACATGAAGATGAAGGAGAGGAAATCTTACTACATTTTCGCTGTTCATGCAGTAAAAATGTCACGTCAGGCTTCTTTACTACTAATTGTATCCACGACATATTTTGCAGAAAGTGTTCACATATAGCACTGAATATAGGTGTAAAATTACATCGTTGTACGGCCCATAGTTCAGGGGATGTGACGTCGTAAACACTGAAAGCGTGAATAATTGCAACGAAGTTTGAATTTATTCCTTCTGATGATGATGATGGTCGAAAAAAAGATAGAAGTATCCACAACGATGCTGAATCTATTTACAAAGTTATATAATTGTAGGGCACAGAGACAGGGTGAGGAGATGGACAGAGAGAAGGGGGAGAAATCCAGAGGGAGGGGGGGGGGGGGGGAGCGGGGGCGGGAGGAAATTGATAGCGCGAGGGGGAGGAAGAAGACTGAGTACCAGAATTAAAATAAATATGAGCACATACCCAGGCAACCTTCAGTTCTCAGCTAGGGTAAAATATTTTCGTGGAATGGCTTGGAGCTCGCGAAATGTAAGACTCGGTCGGCAGGCGTCGTGGAGTTGAGGTGGTGAGTCATTGGCCTTCTGGGGATTCCATTCACGTGTTTAGCGTAGTAAGAATCACGAAGTGCTTCTGAGAGTGCTGTAATTAATCTAGTATTGTCCTCACAATTCCTAGAGGAGCGATATGTAAGGGGTTGCTGTATATTCATAGAGTAATCATTTACAGCCTGTTCTTGAAACTTTGTAAGTAGATTCTATCTATAAACCGAAGACAGCAACCTGCTTTATCTACGACTGATCCTAGGAGTTCATTTCATTTCATTTCATTTCATTTCTAGCAACCAAATACTTTATGTAGTGCTAAGTAAATGTACCCTCTCCATTTTTCACTTTCAGTTTCATTTAAAAACTTTCAAGAATAATGTTTACAATAATAACAGCACAAGAGCTTCACACATAATAAACTGAAAGAATTCACGCCACCCATAAGGCAACGTGAATTGTTTTATTTACTTTATTGTCCAAACAAATGTGAACGAAAGCACTCCGATGATATTGGGCACGTGAACGTCAGAACGATCTGTGTAGAAGGATCTGAGTCACAGAGCAGGCAGGCGCACTGAGTTACCTGACCGGAAGTATTAGGGAGTGCCAAGTGCGTGGGGAAGTTGAAAGCTTCTAGAACAAATCCAGCGTAGGAATACCTTTTCCATAGCAAGAAAGCGCGCTGGACTGATACTTCTAAGGGGAATCCCCATACGACTTTGAGGTGCGATATTGCGAGTTATCGTCATAGAGACAAAAATAGTCCCAATTATTCTTAGTCCCTCAGGTTAAGAAAATATTTAATAACTATCTAAAGCAGGTAATTGAGGACAGTGCTTGAGAAAACGATTTATTCTCTTACATTTCACATTTCATGCATGGCTTGGCGCTGGTGTGAATTTCCACATGTCTGCAAAAGTACAACACGCAAGATAGCTGATTGGTCGAGTGTGTATAGCAGAATCCCAATCCATTGTTTCAGGTTTGAATGTGTAGGTGAGAGTGTGCAATTGTAGTTTCATTATTAAAAGACGTGAGAGTCAGTGAAAAATTAACTATTTACGATTGCTCCGAGTGAATCGGTATCCAAATTCTACATGCTTCCAGTATAGACATAGTGATCTAGAAGTGGCTAACGTACATAAAATTTGTCTAAGTATTAGGGCCTGATTCATAGTGAAGAATAATATGAATACAAATGGTGAAGGTGTCATCATATGGCAAGGAAGGCAAAACGTTA
The DNA here is from genome assembly GCF_023864345.2 of Schistocerca serialis cubense. NCBI lineage: Eukaryota > Metazoa > Arthropoda > Insecta > Orthoptera > Acrididae > Schistocerca > Schistocerca serialis. Next base: position 454,371,959 of record NC_064639.1, on the reverse strand, counting down.
ACCTGATATTCTGTCATCCGTGTGCTCTCGGATTCAACAATAGGTGCCAAGTACTAATGCAATAGAAATCCCTTGCAAATTTAACAGGTGCGCCTCTCAATTACATTTCAGTCATCATGTAGATCCGCTTTCTTATTTACTACGAACCTTTTTATTTCCAAAATTACTTTGAGTATTGTGTACGTCGAGAGCGGAAGAGCAGTGCAATATGAGGGTGGTTCTCGCGACACAAACTTTAGGTGGCTGTCAGCCTGCTGCACTCCCTAATTGATGCAGTTTGCTTGGCACCCCTGCTATCAGGTGACTAACAACTGGCGCCGTTACATAGCAACAACACTCAAAATTATTTTCAATCATTTGGTTTAGTCACAATGGTAGTCACGAGGAATAAATGTCAGTAACAAACATATCCACCGAGCCTGCTAACTTTCAGACTTCCTATCCCTGCTGGAGTAGGATTCCATACCACGCTAAATAAATCCTCTTAATGCACATTCTATCAGCAGCGGAGTGTATGCTAATTTGGAACTTCCTGGCAGATTAAAACTGTGTGCCGGACCGGGAATCGAATTCGGAACCTTTGCCTTTTCAAGCAAATGCTCTATCTACTCGACCATTCAGGCCCAACTCACTAACCACCATCACAGCCTTACTTCTGCGATAATCTACCTGTTACCTTCCAAACTTTTCACAAGTAGTTCTGCATTACTTACAGGACAAGCAGTCCTGGACGAATTCCCATGACATTGGCTAAGCCAACTTTCCACAGTATCTTTTCATCCAGGACTGCTAATCCAGCGAGGTATGCAGAAAACTGTTTAAGCTTGGAATGTAGGAGAAGGATTCTGGCGGAGCCGTGAGAACGGGCAGTGACCCGTGTTTAGATAGTTTAGTCAGTAGATAATTTCCCCGCGAAAGGCAGAGGTTCCAAAATCGAGTACCAATCCGGTACTGCTAGGAAGTTACATTCAATTAGCTATACGGATTGAGCGCGAAGTTCACTGAAAGTTTCAGAGATCGTTCAGATATGTGTTTTGAGTGTTTTCTTGGCTCACTAAAGAGTATTAATGTATTTATGATTTATTCCATTTATTACCCCAGCCGTCTCTGTTTCTGACAAAATACTTTCACAACAGTGGGAAAATCCTACCATGTACAGTCACCAAACGTGCCACGGAATGTTCTAGTTTCACGTAGCCGCCTATACACAGATGCAAAAGATGTGGTTGTCGTTGCAGCGGGAACAGATCAGCGTAGCGTCTGTGTGACGCTGTTCCAACGCACTCAGTGAACCCGTACATGAGACATTTATAGGGCAACTGATCAGTAAACCTATCCGTACTGTCGAGAATCACTGTTAACTAACACTGCCAGAGAAACAAACCGTGCAGTGCTGAATGCCAGCTTGTGGGCGATTTTTGAGTAAATGGAGTGTTTCCAATCAAGCCACAGAGCGCCTATCAACGACATCTGCGTTGTGCACATATCATCAGTGCAGTAAAATTTATTACAAAGTTAATTGGGGGGGGGGGGGGGGAGAAATAAAACGATACGCAATAACTGTGTAACGAACCACCAGAAATATTGTCGGAGCTCTGGTTCGCCCTGTATACTTCGTTATATTTCTGATAATTTTCAGCCTTAAACTCAGGGTCGAGCGAATCTATAGTAAGAGACGTATGGAGCTCCAATATGGTGATAACATACGGACAAGAACTCTTGACTATTCTGAATGCATTCACTTTGTCAAATATATTTTGGTTCTTACTTTAATCTTCGCCAAGACCAATATTTTATGCTAGGCTATATACGAGGGCAGTTCAATAAGTAATGCAACACATTTTTTTTCTCAGCAAATTTTGGTTGAAAAAACTGGAAATTTCTTGTGGAATACTTTCAAACATTCCCGCTTCGTCTCGTATAGTTTCATTGACTTCCGACAGGTGGCAGCGCTGTACGGAGCTGTTAAAATGGCGTCTGTAACGGATGTGCGTTGCAAACAACGGGCAGTGATCGAGTTTCTTTTGGCGGAAAACCAGGGCATCTCAGATATTCATAGGCGCTTGCAGAATGTCTACGGTGATCTGGCAGTGGACAAAAGCACGGTGAGTCGTTGGGCAAAGCGTGTGTCATCATCGCCGCAAGGTCAAGCAAGACTGACTGATCTCCCGCGTGCGGGCCGGCCGTGCACAGCTGTGACTCCTGCAATGGCCGAGCGTGCGAACACACTCGTTCGAGATGATCGACGGATCACCATCAAACAACTCAGTGCTCAACTTGACATCTCTGTTGGTAGTGCTGTCACAATTGTTCACCAGTTGGGATATTCAAAGGTTTGTTCCCGCTGGGTCCCTCGTTGTCTAACTGAACACCATAAAGAGCAAAGGAGAACCATCTGTGCGGAATTGCTTGCTCGTCATGTGGCTGAGGGTGACAATTTCTTGTCAAAGATTGTTACAGGCGATGAAACATGGGTTCATCACTTTGAACCTGAAACAAAACGGCAATCAATGGAGTGGCGCCACACCCACTCCCCTACCAAGAAAAAGTTTAAAGCCATACCCTCAGCCGGTAAAGTCATGGTTACAGTCTTCTGGGACGCTGAAGGGGTTATTCTGTTCGATGTCCTTCCCCGTGGTCAAACGATCAACTCTGAAGTGTATTGTGCTACTCTTCAGAAATTGAAGAAACGACTTCAGCGTGTTCGTAGGCACAAAAATCTGAACGAACTTCTCCTTCTTCATGACAACACAAGACCTCACACAAGTCTTTGCACCCGAGAGGAGCTCACAAAACTTCAGTGGACTGTTCTTCCTCATGCACCCTACAGCTCCGATCTCGGACCGTCGGATTTCCATATGTTTGGCCCAATGAAGGACGCAATCCGTGGGAGGCACTACGCGGATGATGAAGTTATTGATGCAGTACGACGTTGGCTCCGACATCGACCAGTGGAATGGTACCGTGCAGGCATACAGGCCCTCATTTCAAGGTGGCGTAAGGCCGTAGCATTGAATGGAGATTACGTTGAAAAATAGTGTTGTGTAGCTAAAAGATTGGGGAATAACCTGGTGTATTTCAATGCTGAATAAAACTACCCCTGTTTCAGAAAAAAAAAATGTGTTGCATTACTTATTGAACTGCCCTCGTAGTAGGAGACTGACAGATCTCTTAACATAATTAACTGACAATGAATCCAGTATGTTGACTCCTTCCATACTAGAGAAGACACCATAATCCGAGTGCTCAAATCTGTTGTACCCCTGACTCCATTTCTGGAAGTGAGACGTTTTCCTGTCGTCAATGACAATACCGGAGACATTTACATATCTGCCTCTTCGGCGTCACGAATGGCGTCCATTTAGAAATATGTGCACTAACATTTGGTACGTATGGAAAGTAAAGCTAGAGGTATTAGATAATAGACATGGTTGCATTTTCTACAATCTCTCTACACTTTGAACACGGTATCATAATAAATTCTTTTTCTTGTTGATTAAGCGGCAATGCTGGTCAATAACTGGCAACATACGTCACTGATATTCGACATAAATTTAGATTCTGAGAAATTTACAAGTTCTCAATGAACTACGAAACAATAAGACATGCGTGTATAGATACCGGAAGTGTCAGGCAAGAAGATTCCACATAACGTAAGTTTTTCTCGGCATGCCCAGAGAAAGATGTCCTTTTCCTAAACTTGGAAAAAGAAGAAATGCACATAAAAAAACCAGCCACTATTAATAGCCTATTTAGAACAAATAGCGCCATCACGCTTGTCTCACACCGTCCTGTTCAATCAAGATACAGTTGGAAAACATTGGTTAGGGTACACTTCCTCATCCTCCCTGCGTCCCGATTCGGCTCCCTCGGATTTTCATTTGTTTGCACCACTTAAGGAGGCATTACGTGAAATAAACCTCAGCAACAACGAGGTGGTCAAAGAATTTTTGGGAAAGTGAGTCAAGCAACAAAACAAAGGCTTCTTTGCATTTGGTGTAACAAAAAAAAAAAAATAGTTCCTAGTTGTGCAAGTGCATTAATATTGGTGAGGATTATGTTGAAAAGTAGCAGAAGTCGCTTTTATAAAAATGCAGTTTTTTGTACATCAGTTTGTCTGTTTAACTATTCAATGTTCCTCGTAGATCGTAATATTTGTGTACTTAGAGACTTCCACGGCTGAGCGTCACGAAAATTGACTATTCCCCAACCTCGTGAAGTAGTATAGGACTAAAGCTGTAACGATTGAGCAATGAGAAATTCTGACAATATTTTGTTCAGTGTTAAACTTTTCAATAAAGGACTAGATCCCTGAACGCAAAATACTTGTCCATTAACATTATTCAGAATCCCATTCCTTCATAAAGAAAACATGCTTCAGAATTGGCTTGCTAAGAATGCATACTGAAGTTAATTCATCAACACACTTTCAATCCGGTTTATGGCGTTTACAATGTCGTTATTTTATTTGGTCAGATCTATTAAAATCGTATGGTTTAAAAAAAAATGGCTGTGAGCACTATGGGACTTAACTTCTGAGGTCATCAGACCCCCTAGAACTTATAACTACTTAAACGTAACTAACCTAAGGACATCAGACACACCCATGCCCGAGGCAGGATTCGAACCTGCAACCGTAGCGGTCGTGCGGTTCCAGACTGTAGCGCCTAGAACCGCTCGGCCACCCCGGCCAGCTATGGTTTAAATATTTCAGTCAGAATACGATGTGACCCTGCAGGTGAAGTGAACGAACAATGAAGTGATGTGGATAAAATTGAGCGCTTCGTTACACTGTGGGTACCACTGCCAGAATATATGCATTAAAAAAAACTTAAGAGCCCCTGTTTCACCGTGTATCTGTTAAGTCTTCATTGTGCCTTAGGCTTGAACCGACGCACTAACTTACAACTTATAATACGAGCACAGTGAAAAAGGGCGAATCGAATATGGCGGACGTCTGCTACCTAGTTTTGTGGTTCCACCGAGTTGCACTGACGTCATGAACGTTAGCCAACCAGCGACCCAATTTCTTGGGATCCTTGATGTGCAGTAGGCAGAGGTCTCTTGCTCGAAGGCTAGAGCTTTGACAAATGCCAGTAACAGTGCTAGACGCGCATAGTTGGGCTGGCTCCCTCGGGAAGTTTGAAACACAAAGCTTCTCTCGTCTCCTAAGCTGGGCGGCAAGCCGGAGCACAAGTATCCGGACACTTGTGTATTCGATATGGGCGCATTCAGCCAGCAACTTTCACTGTAATGGTGAGAGACCAGTAAGCTGCAAGCATTCGAGTCGCATTCACAGGGTTATTAACCGCGAGTGTGTTGAAATTAGGTAAAATCGTGCCATTTTCGTGTTGCCTTTTGCACGTGGACTTACTGTGCTTGCGGTCTTCGTTCTAGTTTTCAGTTCCTTCAGAACACGTTGTGATCAGTATCCGTCACCGAATTAAATTCATTTAAATTCAAGGGTCTTACAAACAGATTCTCTCCTCGAATGTGCATTTCTAAACAATATGTAAAGTTATATTCACTCCGTTTTATGTTATGTTGTTCGGAAGGGATGTTTACATGTTCTGGCTATGTCTGTTCGTAGCCAAAACGTGTAATTTGTGTTATATTTGATCTCTCGTGCATTTTGGCCTCCGAGAACTCATTTTCTTCCACTTGCCCTTTGTTCACAAATCCTAACATGCGTAGCTTGCTTTCGTGTTTGAGTTGTTAATCTTTGTTTCATATAAAACGTGCTCCAATCGCTTAAACTTTGCGTTTCTGAGTAGCTACGCAACTCATGCTTGCACTGTTTGCATTTATTTCCCGCAAGAAATTTCAGCAATCCAGAAAACGCGACGTTGATACAGTTCTTCAAATTAAACGGTGGCGGAAATAAAGTCGTAGTAATTTATTGCTTTCATCACATGAGCTCTCTGTTTTCAGGTTGTTAGGTAGTGTAGGGAACAAATGGCAAACCTCTGTCCTGCACAACTCGAGGTTATAAGGATCTGAGGCAGAATCAAATGATGTTTGCAGTTACTGTTCTAAGTACTGTAGTTTACAGTTGTGCGACTTCTGAGTAACTCCCTCTTCGTTGCTGTCTCTGAACTCCTGTTGAAGTCAGGTATCGTTATTGATGGCTCATATTCGGTGTCTGGGTGCATATTTTACGACAAACTGGGCTCGTCATCTATAATTAACATTCAGGCACAGTTTTGGAAAGAATGGCAGGCTTTCAAACTAAAATATGAAGGTCGATTAAAATGTTTTTGTGCGAAGGCCGTCCAGAATCTGTATGCCAGTCATGTGAAATCGGCACCAGCGTTGAGGCAGTCATCCCACAGACTCACCAGGCTGAAGACACCCGCTTGCTAAAACACAGTCTCCTGCTGCGTGTAGAATTCCGTAACTGCTTGTCGCATATCTGCACGTTCTCGTCCGACATAAATCGTCGACCCTTCAAGGCCTTTTCTAAAGGGACCGAAGGCGTTCGAGTGTCTCCCACTTGAGGTAGCGTAACTTTTGCATTACAATACTTGCGATATGGAGACGTGCATTATCATGAAGCAGCAGCAGCAGCAGAACCCCCTTGTCGCAGTTTTCCCGGACATTTCGCCTTAATTCCACGCCGTAATTTCTCTAGCGTTGCGCAGTACCGTTCCCAAGTGATGGGGATACGAGGTTTCTTGAAATCAGTAAGGAATGTGCCCCGGTAATCAAAGAACATGGTCAGTCAGCATCACATTTCCAGCAGATGGCTGACACTAACTTTTTGGCTGGCTCTGAGCACTATGGGACTTAACTTCTGAGGTCATCAGTCCCCTAGAACTTAGAATTACTTAAACCTAACTAACCTAAGGACATCATCCACATCCATGCCCGAGGCAGGATTCGAACCTGCACCGTAGCAGTCGCGCTGTTCCGGACTCAAGCGCCTAGAACCGCTCGGCCACCGCGGCCGACCATTTGATTCTCTGGGCAGAGGTCTGGAATTTATGTTGCGAAAATCTGATTAGGAAATGAGACACTAATAATAGTGTATGAGTTTTGGTATTTGGGTGGAAAATAACTGCAGATGCCCATAGCATATAAGAAATACAATTCAGGCTGGTAATAGTAATAGAAAGAAGAATTTTTGAAAAACTGTTAATATCTAATATAAATTTCAGTGCTAGGAAGGCTTTCCTCATGGTATTTATCCGTCGTATAGTCTTGTACGATAATGAAATTTGGACGATAAAGAGTCCAGACAAGCAGAGAATAGAAGCTTTTGAAATTTGGCATTACAGAAGAATGGTGATGATCACAAGGGTAAATTAGATAGCTAATTAGGGGGAACAAAACCCAATAGGAGAACAAAGAAATTTATGGCATAGCTTGACTAAAAGAACGGATTGGTTGATGGGTCACACTCTGAGGCATCAAGAAATCGTTGCTTTGCTAATGAAGTGCTATGAGGGGAGGGGGAGGGGGTGAAAATTGTAGAAAAATGGCTCTGAGCACTATGGGACTCAACTGCTGAGGTCATTAGTCCCCTAGAACTTAGAACTAGTTAAACCTAACTAACCTAAGGACATCACAAACATCCATGCCCGAGGCAGGATTCGAACCTGCGACCGTAGCGGTCTTGCGGTTGCAGACTGCAGCGCCTTTAACCGCACGGCCACTTCGGCCGGCTGAAAATTGTAGAGGCGGGCGAAGGCTTGAATAGGTAAGCAGGTTCAAACCGATCTAAGTGTCAGTACAAATGCAGAGATGAAGAGGCTTGTGCAGGTTAGACTAGCCGCGGAGAGGTGCATAAACCAGTCTTTGGACTGAGGATCACAGAAACAAGAAAGCAAATCGTACGGAGAGCGGATATATATATATATATATATATATATATATATATATATATATATATATATTTGCCTTACACGACGTCGATGACAACTGTGCTTTTTTTCAGACCAATAGTGATACTCATATTAGCCTAGTTATTCCTTTCTCTTCTCTCTCCTCCCTACTTTCGTTGATCCAGAGAGGATTAAATGAATTATCGCGTTACTAAAGGCTGAACGGAACTACTGCGATCACAGTTCGGAATTCTGCTTTCGAAACTACGTTAGAGCCTGTTGTTCTCTTAATCTTAATCCACCGAGTAAACTGAAGAAATTCCTGTCGAGAAACAATCGCCCGCTATTCGGGGCAACGGCCGTTCTTTCGGCATTTGTGAAGTTCACTCGTTGATCCCACGCTCATTTGGACAATACCTCGGTAACGTCTCGGTTTATGAACTGATGGCACTGGGCAGGGAATGACGATGAAATTAAGAGGACGTGCTGGCAACTAATGCCTCCGAAATTATGTGAAAACTCGAAGCTTTTAAATAAAATAAACGTTATTAACATTCTAAACCTTTATTCTCCATTTCTAGATACGTATTTCACAACATAGTCACCCTGGCGATGAACACATTTCTCACAATCAATGACCAATTTGTTGATGCCAGCACTGTAGAATATTTGACTTTGTTGACGGAGCCGTAACCGCATCTATGCTTCAACCGCTTCATCACTATCAAAGTGAAGTCTTCGATGGTTTTTTAAGTTTTGGAAACAGAAATAGGATGGGAACAAGTTGGGACTGTATGGAGGTTGATCAAAGACAGTAAACCCGAGCCGTCGGATTGTTGCAGATGTCGCTGTGCGTGTGTGTAGTCTCGCATTTTCATGCTGAAAGAGAGGGTGCTCCATGTGCCAACGAACTCTTAGAATTCGAAACACTTATAGCACGTTGTTTCTCTCACACTGCCATAGTTACGTTACACTACAGTTCGGAGCTATCTAGAGGTAGAGGATTCAAATATGTAGACGTGAAAAACAAGGATGCAGAATGTTAATAACGTTTGTTTTATTTGAAAAGCTCTAAGTGTTTTCAAGTAATTTCGGAGGTTTTACTTTCCAGCCCGCCCTCCTACTTTCTTTATATTTGACGCATGTTTTCGATCAGTACCCGAAAATGTTTTATTCCGTTTTTTGGTCACTTGAACGGTGTAATAACTAGTCGGGCAATTGAATATAGCGCAGTGTTGACCAATTCCCTTCTTGTCTACATTGGTAGGTGTATATCTTTAGAAACTTTCAGCTTCACAAATACGACGTTAAAACGAAATTTCAAAGATGACGCTATTCTTTTCATCTAATCCATCACAATAATAACATTTTGCGTTGAACGTACATTTGATCTCACGTTTTTCATTTCTTATGAATTTCCCGTTTGCATTTAACTTTAAAATCTCAAAAGTAGACAAACCAGTGGATAAAAATCTGTATTTTGTGTCATTAAGCAAAAGTGCACTGAACTTTATGATAACCTCGACTCAGCATTGGTAAGTAGTACCACGTTATTTTAGATCAGGATAAGATAGAGGCGCTAAACCTTTTCTCTCCTTTTAGCCACACACTTCGTTGAAAGAAATTGTTCTCCAGTAACGAAGTGTAACAATCTTATTAAAATAAACAGTATAATAACAAAAATTATAATAGTATTATCATTGCTTTCTCATTTTGTATGATGAAATTTAAAATGTTAATCCCGCGGTAATTAAAAATGTGTCTTAACTACAGGAAAATACGGAAACAGAACAAACGTTGAAACTAAGCTGACTTAATCCCTTGGCCTACTCGCTATCTGCCAATCTCTCGGGCCACAGTGAGCAAGAATGATCGATCGCGCGTCGAATCACTGAGCTTGTTAGTGGTGGGTTCAAACCTGTGCAATATACATGCGTTGTATGACGCGTGTATCTCGGCGCAACGAAAGGAATTGTGAAAGAAACAACATTTGAGCACAAACATTTTAAGATGCCTGGGAAGTAATTCCGGTTTATTCATCAGTGAACAAAAATGATTTATCACTTGCAAGTGGATAAGTATATCAGTAACAATTTATCAATTAATACTTGGGTTACATTATGTTTTGAGAACACTCGTAGCAAATATCGATCACCAACTGAGTGATATTTTTCGAAACAATGAGGTACAAGCAGCGGAACTCCATCTTTTACATTCAGACGTCGTTCCCCATCGTTTCTTATTTTTTATACGTACTTTGCAAGTTCTTGTTGGATGAATTTTCAATGGCGTGGGATCTGTGTGTTTCGGGAAGTGACTCCAATGTTGCATATGTGGTCTCAGTTGTATATTTCCGGTCGATGATGGTCCACTTCTTTCATAAACTTGTGACAGCATGTTAAGTTATAATCCTACTGTTTGAAGTCTATTCCTCATAACAGGGAAACCAGCTAATATCTGATCTTGAAAGTCAATACCAATCATTCCGCTTTGTAATCAACAGTACATTTGGTTTGACAGAAGGATTTCATAGACTTGTGATTTGTTCAGTCATTTGTACTCTTTCGTGCTTTGTAGAAATAATATGAACGTGCCGTTTATCCTTCCACTTCAATGCTAATATGCCACAGCAGCTTCTCATTATACATTCCCTTTTTTAAGTTGTGATTTAACAAAATCTACCGCCATATTGATCCAACTTTACAGTCATATCGTTATCTGTAAAATGTAAAAAGCTATTGATTTGCAAAAATCTTTGCAGTGGTATAGCTTTCCTCAAATCGGTGTTTCTATGATGACTCTTCTAGACCAGCACATCCGAATTTTTAGTTTTTTTATTTAAGCCATTATTATGCATAACGCGAAGTATATTTTAATTTCATTGCAGCCGACGAGAATCCATGCTTCATCAGTTATCTTTCTCGTATTTTCATTGATCGTTGCCTGATGTGCATATCTTTCCGAGCCGGCCTGCGTGGCCGAACGGTTCAAGGCGCTACAGTCTGGAACCGCGCGACCGCTACGGTCGCAGGTTCGAATCCTGCCTCGGGCATGGATGTGTGTGATGTCCTTAGGTCGGTTAGGTTTAAGTAGTTGTAAGTTCTAGGGGACTGATGACCTCAGAAGTTAAGTCTCGTAGTGCTCAGAGCCATTTGAACCATTTTATCTTTCCGAAATTGGTGCTCTGCGTATACCCCCCGATTTTTGCCTTGTTATTTTCTTCTTTCCAAATCCATTGCTTTGGTGACTGTTGAGTGATACTGTCTTCATCATCAGTATTATCTTCAATGATTCATCATCTTGGACGTTTTTGTATAGGTAATAGAATATCGCAACAATCACTGTAACTATCGGTAGGACCCACCGAATCACTGGCCGCAATAACAACACATGAATCACTGCTATCATCACGATTAGATATTTTTTACTGACATGTTACGTAAATGAGTTGTTTAATTCTTTTGGGGGATTGTAACAGATACATGTCAACGCAGCGAAAGAGTACATATAACTGAATTAAGAGAACTGAATTAAGAACTGAACCGAATTAGGAGAACTGTTTACACACGAGTCCGACTCGTGTTTGCTGTTTGTCCCGAGTGACATACCACGGACTGGCTCGTCTTATTTACATGTGGTCTGCACGAAATACCACGAGGCAGGCTCTTGCTTATTGCTTATGGGCTAATTTCTTTATCACGAGTCTCATTCGTAGTTATAGGCCTAGGAGCTAAATTAGCAATCTATGACGTATGTACGTGTGTCTACTCTACTTACGTACTGATTTGTGACAATGAATGAGTCAAGAGTGACCGGAACCTGACAAGACGGGGAACGACTCTAGAGTCTGCAGAAACGGGCCGACCGGCCAAGGCCATCTACAGCAAGTTGCTGAAAGCTAACAGGAGGACGACAACAACAAGACAAAAATGGAGACGGCATGGCAGATTAGCAAGTCTGAAGATTAATCCAAGAACTAAAACCTAAGGTGTAGCGAATACTGTGACCAAAACAACGACACGTAGTGAGAACGAAACAAAACCGCAGAAGAATCATGACTGAAGACTAAGCCATTGCATTGCTACCTTTAAAGGGTGGCTGCAGGCCAGCAAGATGGGCGTGGCTGCGCAACCAGCGCTGCAACGGTGACGTCAGGGCTCGCAGATTTGGCAATGCAATCTAGTCGCTGCCATCGAATTCCGTGCCCTCGTGTGGGCTTTCCAACTCGCCAGACCAGCATACAAGATCCCTCCACTCTAAAATGTGTGCATGGGGCTGGAAGCACCCGGACGATGCTTTGGAAGGCGAGCTGTGAGGAGGGGGCGTGAGTCGTGCTTGGGTAGCTCAGTTGGTAGAGCACTTGCCCATGAAAGGCAAAGCTCCCAAGTTCTAGTCTCGGTCCGGCACACAGTTTTAATATGCCAGGAAGTTTCAAACCGCTTTCTTGACGACGCTGGCCAAGGATGCAGAGGCTGGATTTGACTTCTACCTCCATGCTTGTGTCTAAGGGATTTCCGCTGGCGCCCTGTAGCATTATTTATACCCATGAAAGTGTTGGACTGGCAGGGGCGGACAATCCAAGTTCGATTCAGCCACCTGACAGCAGTGGAGTCGGTAGGCGTGGATGAAGCCGGCATGATGGCATTCCTAAAACCCTCTGAATCTTCATAAGTTTTTGATACCGTTTGAGACACAGAATTGTTCGATAATCATCGCCATGAACTGGGGTCCATTGTCTGACAATGGTTGAGGGAAGCCCTTCAAAGGCCAGTATCTGGATGATTGAAAGAAGTATGGTGCCGTTGGTGGTGGGTACCATGCTACTACAAATGGGTAGTTAGAGTAAACGTACAAGACAGTGGCCCACGTAGAGTTCAGGAAGGGGCCAGCAAATTCCAGATGGATATGGTCCCAGGGAAAACAGGGGTGTTGGTCCAGGGGGAGAAGGATTTCAGCGGAGGACCCTGATACCAGGCAGAAGTGGAACGGCTGCACTTCATGGTGGAACAGCTGTGCTCCATGACAACGTCCTTGTTCAGTCTTTTCCAGTGCGCATACTGCCTAGTGCACAAAACTTGAGTCCACAGGCTATTTGGGATGGTGACACGATTATCTGCCTCCACATTAATCAGCGGAACACTGATGATTACTGACACAGTGGAAGAGGCAAGCTCAGACCCAGAGCTCTGACATGTAAGCGGACCACCCATGGAACACACATTGCATAAGATAAGTCTGAAGTGCATGACTGCAGTGATTTGAGCAGCCATAGTGGAAAACACTTCCAAGGTCTGCCACTGTTCCATGTAAATGTGGAAATAGGAACTTTCCTGTTGGTCAAGGGACAGGTCTGGTACCAAGGGTAAGAAAGATAGATCATTCGAAATTCATTGCTGTCTTGTGGGCTTGTATTCAACGGTATAACTGAAGGAGCTGAGGAAAAGCGCCTAACACTGGAGCTTTTGTGTGAACTACTCGAAGCTGGGAGCGATGCCCAAATAGTGCTACCAGCGGTTTCTAGTGTTAGTGAGAACGAACAGTCTTGAATAGGTAAACGTGGGTCTTCCTAACTGCAAAGACAATCACCAAAGCTTGTTTATAGATCAGAGAGTAGTTGCTTTGAGCTGGTGACAACGTTTTTCACACATGAGTAATCGGTTGCTCAGTACCGTTATACACTGAAGCGCCAAAGAAACTGGTACAGGCATGCGTACTCAAATACAGAGACCTGTAAACAGGTAGAATACAGCGCTGCGGTCTTCAACTCCTATATAAGACAACAACTGTCTGACGCAGTTGTTAGGTCGATTACTGCTGGTACAATGGCAGGTTATCAAGATGTAAGTGAGTTTAAACGTAGTGTTACAGTCGGCGCACGAGCGATGGGACACAGTCTCCAAGGTAGCGATGAATGGGGATTTTCCCGTACGACCAATTCATGAGTGCTCCATGAACATCAGGAATCCGATAAAACATTAAATCTCGGACATGGTTGTGGCCGGAAAGAGATCGTGCAAGAACGGGACCAGCGACGAGTGAAGAGAATCTTTCAATGTGACAGAAGTGCAACCCTTCCGCAAACTGCTGCAGACTTCAATGCTGCGCCATCAGCAAGTGTCAGCGTGCGAACCGTTCAACGAAACTTCATCGACATGGGCTTTCGAACCCGAAGGACCGCTCGTGTACCCTTGATGATTGCAAGACACAAAGCTTTACGTCTCTCTTGGGCCTGTCAACACAGAAACTGGGCTGTTGACGACTGGAAACATGTTGCCTGGTCGGACGAGTCTCGTTTCAAATTTTATCGAGCCGACGGAGGTGTACAGGTATGGAGACAACTTCATGAATCCATGGTCCCTGCATGTGAGCAGCGAACTGTTCAAGCTGGTAGAGGCTCTGTAATGGTGTGGGGCGAGAGCAGTTGGAGTGATATGGGGCTGCTGATACCTCTAGATACGACAGGTGACACGTACGTAAGTATCCTGTCTGATCACCTGCATCTATTCGTGTCCAGTGTGCATTCCCACGGACTTGGGCAATTCCAGCAGGAGAATGCGACACTCCACACGCCCATAATTTCTACAGTGGCTCCAGGAACACTCTTCTAAGTTTAAACACTTCCTCTGGCCACCAAAATCCCTAGACATGAACATTATTGAGCATATCTGGGATGTCTTGCAACGTGCTGTTCAAAGAGATCTCCACTCCCTCGTACTCTTACGGATTTATGGACAGCCCTGCAGGATTCATGGTGCCAGTTCCATCCAGCATTACTCCAGACATTGGTCGAGTCCATGCCAAGTCGTGTTGCGGCACTTCTGCTTACTCGAGGGCCCCTACACGTTATTACGTAGGTGTACCAGTTTCTTTGGCTCTTCAGTGTAGTTGCCATGCACCATCACTGCTCCTGCGCCATATGGAGAGGCATCTATTGCTGAAATAAGTGAATGTGATGCAGAAAAGGGCATAAGGCAGGGTGCTGAGCTCAGCAGGAAATTAAGCTTTGTGAAAGCATCCACAATTTTCAAGAAATCGTCCAAGGAAGGGCTGTCCAACTTCAGGGCTGCAGTGAGTACTTCCAGATCGGGAGCCAATTCGACCACTACATCTAGAATCAAGGAGTATGCATACAAAGTTTAGCAAGTCGAGTTCACAAAAGTGAATTCGGAAAAGCGACTAGAAATCTTGTAAATCACTCACGAGCGAGGTGACTGACGAGGCTGCTTGTGGTACTAATGAAACTCTAGTGGCAATGCACCCACATAGAATCATTGAGAAGAATAATTTTTACAAGAAAAACGTCTCTTGAGAAATCCAAGAAAGGAACAGTGACCACTGAAGAGCGTCATCAGAGACCTGAAAGGCACGTTAGTTCTGTTTCAGTTGCTGCAAGTACGTGTCCCAGTCCTCTGTCGCAGTTAAATGGAGGAAAAGAGTGGGCGGCTGTCCGCCTCGGAAGTGAAAAATGCGTGAATGGGGCACCTGTTAAGATCGGGAACTGCTCGAGAACCCGCGGAATAGGCCGACCAGCCGAAGCAGTCCATAGCGAGTCGCCGAGAGTTAACAGGAGGACAACAACAAGAGAAAAAACAGACAACGGAGACGGCACAGCGGAATAGTCCAAGGAGTAATCCTGGAACGAAAACCTAAGGTGTAGTGAATCCTGCAAGCAAAACAACGATACAAGAGGGCAGTAGAATCATGACTGAAGACACAACCGCCGTGCTGCTAGCTTTAAAGGGCGGCCGCGAGCTTGATGGGCCGGCAAAATGTGCGTGGCTCCGTGGCCAACGCCATGTTTTTTCTAGACGCGGGCTATAACTTCTCATAATTTGAGTGATTTTTTTCTATAAAAAGATAACTGTAGCAATAGAGTTAAGAAAAAAGGATAATGGATAAACTGGAGCAGCATGCTGAGGTGACAAACACGGCTCACGGATTCCGTCCGATACCGCACTGCATAATGCCAGCCTTCACGCTAAGTGTCTAACGGCCGGGCCGCGTAATTGAGGAACATGTTACAAAGGCAGGAGAAATTTATCTACGAGAAGCGGGATGGCCGTGTCACAGTAATGTAAATGTCAGAGTAAATACTTCAGAGCAATTTCAGGTTTCGAGCTTGTCTCGCTAGCAATTTTCTGCCATAAATTCATCTTCTGTCATCTAAAGGTTTTCTTCTTTCTCTGTTTTGGGGGAACATAAGACTGACAACATCCAACTGAAATCTCTCAAAATAGCACTTGAAATGGTCGAGCTCTTATGGATCAATTTACCTGAGCTCTAAACCGATGTTCTGGAAAGGAAATGTCTTAGTTCTTCTCAAATAGGCTCTACCTTGCAAACGTCTTTTGCGGAAGTGTAAATTGTCACTAGTGTAAAACATATGGTTTACGCTGTATCTATGACAAACATTTCTTAGAGCGTAAACTTCAATGCACATCTGGCAGGCTGTTCGCTGTCGGAGTCGTTTTCGGTGCAACGTTTACACTACTGTTGCGTCCGAGTTACTTCAGGAAGCCACCAGTGAGCCCTTATAAAAGGAAATATGGAGAAAGCCGTGTACACGGGTTTTCAATACGAAGCTGTCTATGGTCTGTTTTTTGATCTTATTTAGATATCCACATTTATAAAAGATTGCTAACTCATACTGTTGAGTAACTCTCAAAACAAAGCATATGAGTTCGAGTCCAGTACGCTGAACAATCCCTTTTTCAGCAATTGGCTTTAAAGTCGAGATGAAACGGTGGCTCTGAATAACTGTTAATATTGATCCGTACGTCGAACGGGGACATGAAGTTGGGCGTCATCCCAGTTGCTCATAGGGACGGGTAGGTTTAGCACCACAGGCTACTTTTTCACTTCGACGACGTAAACACTCAACACACGCCAGTGTCGGCGACAGTAAAATATTGCAACAGAAGCTTAAGTCGCCGTTGTGGCGTAAAGCCCAACAGTTTTCACCATGCTGAGTCAAAGATCAATAATAATAATAATAATAATAATAATAATAACAATAATAATAATAAACCCCGTGGAGGCCCGGGAAAAGAATAGGCCTCCGGTATGTTCTGCCAGTCGTAAAAGGCGACGAAAAGAACAAACCACTAATAGGGCTAACACCCTTTTAGTGTGATTACTTGGTTCAGGACAGAACTAAAGAAGCCTCGGACAAGTGCCGTCATGGTCGGGGACGACGCTTGAACCCTATGCCCGCCCACAATGGTAACGACACTGCTAGCCAACTGGAAAATGATTTAAATCCAAATAGAGGTGTTTTGCAGGATATGCTTCCTGCAACCACCCTAGAAGGAAAACAAAGACAGAGGATGAGATGGTCAGATGAAGTTAATCGACACCTCATGTTCTGTTATTACCAAGCAACAAACCTAGGAACCAACACAACTGGATACAGATCACAAGTATACACAACATTTATTACCAGATACCCGGAATTAAAATTTTTAACAGAACAACGACTAGCTGATCAGATCCGTGTAATAATAAAAAATAACAGGATACCCCAGTCAGAATTAGAAAACATCAAACATCAAGTACAACAAATACTGGAACAAAATAATGTGCAATCAGAAGAAGAAGAAAATGCAGTAATGGACTCAAACATCCCAGAGCAAACAAAGACCAACACGCATCAATTAAACAATCAGAGGAAAACGAAATCTTAAGACAGCCACCAGAACAAGCACAAATAGAACACGAAGAGAGACACGTGTTAGATATAGAAGAGAAATTTCAGCTGACATATATAGAATACAAAGACACAAATACAGACATCAGACCATTCTTGCATAGACCGCCAAATAACCCACAAGTCGAAACAACAATAAAAACTATCAACACAATCATACACAACAAAATAAATGAAAATACAACTATGGAAGAGTTACAACTACTGGTTTATATAGGAGCACTCACTACACTAAATATACACACTAGGCAGAGATCAGAACAAACCAATACACAGAAGAAACCCACAAAACCAGCATGGCAACACAGGCTACAGATCAGAATAGAAAAACTGAGAAAAGGCATCGGACAGCTAACACAATTTATAAGAAATGAAATATCAGAAAAAAAAACGAAAAAGGTTAGGTAAAATCTCACAACAAGAAGCAATAGAGCAATTAGATGAAAAGAAGCAGAAATTACAAGCATTGGCCAAACGACTTAGAAGATACAAAAAAAGTGAAAATAGAAGGAAACAAAACCAAACATTCAACACAAACCAAAAGAAATTTTACCAAACAATAGATAACACACACATTAAAATAGACAATCCACCAAACATAACAGACATGGAACACTTCTGGAGCAACATATGGTCAAACCCGGTACAACATAACAGGCATGCACAGTGGATACAAGCAGAAACAGACACATACAAGATGATACCACAAATGCCTGAAGTGATAATTTTGCAACATGAAGCCACCCGAGCAATTAATTCTACACACAATTGGAAAGCCCCTGGAAATGATAAAATAGCAAATTACTGGCTAAAGAAGTTCACCTCAACACATTCACATCTAACTAAATTATTTAACAGTTACATTGCAGACCCATACACATTCCCTGATACACTTGCACATGGAATAACCTATCTGAAACCTAAAGATCAAGCAGACACAGCAAACCCAGCTAAATATCGCCCCATAATATGCCTACCAACAATCTACAAAATATTAACTTCAGTCATTACACAGAAATTAATGACACATACAACACAGAACAAAATTATAAATGAAGAACAAAAAGGCTGCTGCAAAGGAGCACAAGGATGTAAAGAGCAACTGATAATAGATACAGAGGTGACATATCAAGCTAAAACTAAACAAAGGTCGCTACACTACGCATACATTGATTACCAAAAAGCCTTTGATAGTGTACCCCACTCATGGTTACTACAGATATTGGAAATATACAAAGTAGATCCTAAATTGATACAGTTTCTAAACATAGTAATGAAAAGCTGGAAAACCACACTTAATATTCAAACAAATTCAGATAACATCACATCACAGCCAATACAGATTAAGCGTGGAATATACCAAGGAGACTCATTAAATCCTTTCTGGTTCTGTCTTGCTCTGAACCCACTATTCAACATGCTAAATAATACAAATTATGGATATAATATTACTGGAACATACCCACACAAAATCACACATTTGCTATACATGGATGATCTAAAACTACTGGCAGCAACCAATCAACAACTCAACCAATTACTAAAGATAACAGAAGTATTCAGCAATGATATAAATATGGCTTTTGGAACAGACAAATGTAAGAAAAATAGCATAGTCAAGGGAAAACACACTAAACAAGAAGATTACATATTGAATAACCACAGTGACTCCATAGAAGCGATGGAAAAAACAGATGCCTATAAATATCTAGGATACAGACAAAAAATAGGAATAGATAATACAAATATTAAAGAAGAACTAAAAGAAAAATATAGACAAAGGCTAACAAAAATACTGAAAACAGAATTGACAGCAAGAAACAAGACAAAAGCTATAAATACCTATGCTATACCAATATTGACCTACTCATTTGGAGTAGTGAAATGGAGTAACACAGACCTAGAAGCACTCAATACACTTACACGTTCACAATGCCACAAATATAGAATACATCACATACATTCAGCAACAGAAAGATTCACATTAAGCAGAAAGGAAGGAGGAAGGGGATTCATCGACATAAAAAACCTACATTATGGACAGGTAGACAATTTAAGAAAATTCTTTCTAGAACGAGCAGAAACTAGCAAAATACACAAAGCAATCACTCATATAAATACATCGGCTACACCTCTGCAATTTCATAACCACCTTTACAACCCTTTAGATCATGTAACATCAGCAGATACGAAGAAAGTAAATTGGAAAAAGAAAACACTGCATGGCAAGCACCTGTATCATCTAACACAGCCACACATCGATCAAGATGCATCCAACACATGGCTAAGAAAAGGCAATATATACAGTGAGACGGAAGGATTCATGATTGCAATACAGGATCAAACAATAAACACCAGATATTACAGCAAGCATATTATTAAAGATCCCAATACCACAACAGATAAGTGCAGACTTTGCAAACAACAAATAGAAACAGCAGATCACATCACAAGCGGATGTACAATACTAGCAAATACAGAATACACCAGAAGACATGACAATGTAGCAAAAATAATACGTCAACAACTTGCCATACAACATAAACTAATAAAACAACATGTTCCCACATACAAATATGCACCACAAAATGTACTGGAGAATGATGAATACAAATTATACTGGAACAGAACCATTACAACAGATAAAACAACACCACATAACAAACCTGACATCATACTCACCAATAAAAAGAAGAAATTAACAACTAATCGAAATATCCATACCCAATACAACAAATATACAAAAGAAAACAGGAGAAAAAATTGAAAAATACATCCAACTGGCTGAGGAAGTCAAGGACATGTGGCATCAGAATAAAGTTGACATCATACCAATCATACTATCAACTACAGGAGTCATACCACACAATATCCACCATTACATCAATACAATACAGCTACATCCAAACTTATATATACAATTACAGAAATCCGTAATTATTGATACATGTTCAATTACCCGAAAGTTCCTAAATGCAATATAACACATACCATACAGTTAAAAGGAAGTGACGCTTGATCAAGGTCCGCGTCACGTCCCATTTTTAACCAGACTTAACGTCTGAGAAAGTAAAGAAATAATAATAATAATAATAATAATAATAATAATAATAATTTAAACAGTATAATTTTTGTAATATAGTATTCTAGTATCTCACATATATAAGCATCGAAAGCAGTGACAGCAATTATATTCCAAATAAACGAGCTTTCACTTCATTGAACATAACGACCTTCGTAAACTACAGATGAACACGAGTTAGACCGCTTTTGAAATGTTAATCTTATTCATTCAACAGTCCATGCGTTAAGTACCACCCTACAGACAAAGTCCAAAAAGCCGATGGTCAAATGGTCAATGGTCGATCCCCAGTCGGTTCTAGAATTTGTCAGTTTATGCAATGGTTCGACCTCACGTAAATCTGTAGCGACCTGTGTGGTGTGTGTGTGTGTGTGTGTGTGTGTGTGTGTGTGTGTGTGTGTGTGTGTGTGTGTGTGTGTGTGGAGGGGGGGGGGAAGGGAGGGTGTGTGTGGGGGGGGGGAGGAGGGGGGCATGCGTGTGCGTGGGTGATTTCTCCTCCTGCAACAATGTGCGGGAATCACGCACACGGTTATGACAGATAGTGTCTTCTTATTTTCGATACCCATCTCACCCGATTCTGGGCAAGAGTTTCACTTTATGTTGTGATAACGTAAGCCTTTCACCATCATAGCACTATCTGCGGCATTCTCGAAGGAGAAATTCCTAATCTCTGTACCTGCTCAAAATCCGCTCCAGTGGCTCGTTGTACACGCATCAGCTGTTGAAGTGCTAGGTAAGCATTCTCGTAGACCCGAATCCGACAGTGAACACTTCGTAGACCAAGCCCGAGTAACTCTGGCCGCAACTTTGTGTCGAAAAGACCGCACCCGGGTATAGGTTGTGCCGCGATTTTCTCGACGGGCAAGACACACTATTGCTGGAAGATTGGACATACTTCGTATGAGAACAATGTACAGATGTCTCGCGACCTGCCCCTAACTGGTACTGCCTCCTGTTAATTTCTACAATTATTTCGAAAGAAACATTATCGAACGTAAAAGCTGCTTTTGTGAATGGCTGATATGATCGCATTGACGTAATTTCATGGGTGTATTCTGTAGGTTCCGCAGTTTGCTGTAATTCTGCTATAAATGCGTCACGTTTGTTGAGTGATCTAGAAATTTTTGAAGCTCAAAAGGAAGAAATTGTTCAATAGCTCACTTCGCATTTCATCTTGGGAAGATAATCAAACTTTCCTTCATCATTATTTTAAAAGTTATGTCAAAGAACGATCGTAAAACCGAAAAATGGATCTTGAAGCTTAGCCCCTTTTCAATATGTATTACTCTTGAAGACATATCAGTTATGTATGTGCCAGTAAAGCTTTAATAAACGGCATTAATGGCCTGTTTCCTAGGCCGAGTATTCTAAGTAGACGGTCAACATAGCCGTCCAGTTGGAAATGCGTCTCATCTCTCAAGATGATGGTCATCGGAAAACTGACAGCCACATTTTTTTTTATTTCTAACGCCTATCGGCCAATTCACGCCACTGCAAAGAATAGTTTAGCAGTAGTTGAGCCTTGTAAGGCCGTAGATGATCCTTTGTTAGAATTCTCAGCGCTTATTGTGATAGACTGCGCTTCGAAGTTCAGAGACTTTCGGTCAATGTCTCTCATACCGACTAAAAATTTTCTGCAGTCCGTCAGTACGATGTCGCTTTGTTGTCTTCTCAGCAATTGAACTACTTTTCCCAAACTTTTCAGTTACTCTTCGAATTGTCAATAAATTGGGTACACAGACCAAATCTGGTAGACAGTCGAGGTTCCCTAAAGAATATTACCCGTATTTGCAATCAGATTTGACGATGACAACGTGTTGCTCTATGGTAAAGATATTCATTTTCACACTTCGAAATTTCTGTTAACGAAAAGTAATAGCAAACGTTCCCAACTGATCGGAATGAAAATGTCGAGCAGTTTAAATTGAGCATTGTTATTGTTGCATCCAACGCAAACATGAAAATCAGTACCAATATCTGTATTGCAAACATTGACAGATCATATATTATTTTTAAATGAGATTTCATTTCAGTGGACACAGGCGATACAACAAAAGTCTTTCGCAGCCTTAATAAAAGCCAAGGAGCCGCATTTACGTCTTAAAGTCAAAAGTGCGTAGTCTCTATGAGCAATCCTATTTCCCCTTGAGTAATCGATTAAAGAATTAGGCATGCTACAACTTTTTAAGGCCGGGAGATGTTTGCAAACACAAGTGTAGCACAGTATTGGTCAGTGATGGAACTACTCTTTGATTCAAAATTATATCCTAATTGTTACTTAGAAAAACTGAAACTTGAAAACTGTTCGGCTTGGCTGGGAGCGAAATTGTACGTGCCAAATCTTCAGAATGTTTTAAGCAATAGGACAACAGCGTCTGGTCCGTACTCAAGAATTTGAGAGCTCGTACTGGCTCCGTTACAATGGGGGCGTTACTGAGTTCCAGTGAATTACGATTAAGGAGCAGCGCATTCGTCCGTGACCCTCATTATCCTATAAAGCAGTGAAACGGCTCTGGCGTGGGATGCTCCTCTAACAGTTATCACAGCCGCTGTTTTCTGCGAACAGTGAACCACTGCAAAATGGGTACTCTTCTGGAGGAAGTCGGCGCACTGACCTGCAAACACGGGAATGAGAGCGCCAGCCGGAGGTGAAGCACCGTCTCCCGTCTGGCTCTGCCGCATGTGTGCAGCGAGGCTTTTCATGACAAAAATCGAAAGTGTTTCAAAACTTAGTGTTACAGGAAAAGCACTGACTTAGTCCCTTTCTTAGTATTTAATCGTAAGGGACGGTGCACTTGCTACTTCTGTTCGTGTACAGAATGAGTCATAGCTTCGCGTTAGAAACGAATACTTCTCATCTAATGTAGGGACAGCAAGGGTAACGTACCCAAAATTTCGGACCGTGATTTCATTGCGTCCCCATTCGACTAAAGCTCCAGTGCTTCGTAGTCGGCATCCCGTTGCTGAGGCATTTGACTGTTCACTTCTTCGTTGCTTCATTCAAGTAGTTCTAATTTTGACTTCTTTCATTTTGTTCTAGTTTGTTCCCACTTGTGAAATACATTACGTTTGTCTTACTCTGTACCAACAGTTCTGCTCTGCATATATTTCTTTATACCAACCATTACCCTTATAAAACTAATTACAGGTCATAAATAGTGCTGCCTAAATTCAACGGCAATATATGCAAAAGCGAATTTCATTACATGCACATCGATGTAAATTTTAATCTTCCGTATTCGCCGAGCGCACACGCACGGGCTCGTCATCTTTGAGTTATTCAGACTTCTATTCCATGTGAAGAAATTATTTGCTTTTTGATGACACCAAGACGTTTGGAGTGTAATTCTCAACAAACACCAAGAGCCACCTGATTAAGAATAAGAAGCCGCTTGTTGTGCCCCGATTGCTCAAATTTTGGAGATTTTTTTTCTGCCAGTAGCATCTCCTCAGTGTCGGGAAAATCTACACCGACTTTATAATCTGTACGAAACACTCAATGAAAGCCTTACGTGTAAGCAACTTCCCGTCAGAAATTGCTCTGTTCTTCCATTACTTACTGAATTCCCGTTGGATGCATTACTAGAAGTGAACAGTATTTTCAGGGTCGTCCGTTGGGTATGCTACGACACACAAATAATTAAGTAATAGGATCGAATTAATTGTAAAAATAGACATCTTGTGTAAGCAATACCTTGCTTTTGGAAATCTGGCTCAAAAATGCCAACAGCCACGTCGAGTTTTGCCTGATTGTCAGTGAGCATTACTCATCTGTGTTGAAGCTCGCACACACGTCAACTGTTTGTTTGGAGCGTAATTTGAGCCCAGTGAATGCGTTGACGGGGTTTTCGCTTAACATCTGGTCGACAAGGACCCACTGCTTGACGATCTTTTGCGAAGCATTCGAACGAAGCCACCTTTAGTCAGCGTCTGAAGGTGAGGCGAGGCACGTACAGAACTGTGCAGAGATCGTTAGCACCCCGGCTACGTCGATGGATCACTTGACCGAAATATCAAGCGAAAATTACTAGCAAAAGTTCTGCACTGTACTCAGTTATAACTAACGAAAGTCTATTCACATTTTTCATTTTTCAGTATACGCAAACGTTTGATAGCAATCATTTCCGGAAATTACTGCTAGCCCAGATTGGGGTACTAATAAGAGGGAGAGGACCAAAGCTCTTCTAGACATCATGGCCTTATTGAATTTACGAAAAAGATTGCCCAGATCATCTCAGTGATTGCTTTTTCCTTGGATGATATTTTTTATTAAAGTTTTCATTTCGTATAGCAAGCGCTTTGTCGCAGTCGTTAGGACACTTGCCATTCCGATATTTCCTGATTTATGTCAACGTATGAATACAGGACATTTCCCATAATTTAGACTGTTAGAGGAGAAAATTAACAATATTCGTACATACATTATCGTGTGTTGCTCTCCTGTACAGCAAACCATGCCGAAATCTCATTTTAGTATATTTACCTAATCTGTCGCCACTGATAGGCTGCTGTCTAGAACGCTCATTCCCTTGCCATTTGTTAATAACCCGATTTAGCTTATTCCGACTTCTCAAAATATTTTGTGCTACTAGTCTTTTATGGGCAAACTTTTTTGATAACCAGTATCTTATCAGTTAACTAAACCCTACCATTTGGTATAACAAGCGACAGACCGTGTATATCAGTTTCTATTTTCCACCAATTTTATGTCAAGCATTTGTGTCTGTAGTTCATTATCTTCCAGCCGAGGAATACCATTACTTTATACTTCGTAATTTAGTCTGATCCCTGTCGACGTACTGCGCTGAAGTTTTATCATCTGACTGGATACTGACGAAATTATCTTAGGCATAAATCATTGCAGCAACAACAAAAGCTAAAATCACCCCCTTCATATCCAAATTCCATAAACAGAAGCAGTGTGGTAGCCCAGATATGGAAGGTGGCCCTAATCGTTGTGGAGGAAGACATTCTGATATCCCGGACCCTCGAGACTGAAAGCCCGTCGAAGGGAAAGAAACATTTGACAGCCGCTACAGAGCGAGAGCTGGTGTCGCCAGGTAGTAGGAGAGGGTTTTTTGGGCGCACGACAGCAAGGTCTTCAGTGTCCGCTCAGTAACATAGTGAGACGGGTGTCAAGAAAATACTCAGAACAGTAAGATAGAACATAAAACTCAGGTAACAAGCTTTGAAAAATATGTGCCTACCCACACCGAAGCGTGGGACGAAGCATGTCTTCAGCAGTAAAACATGGACAACACAGGAATAAAGTGGTGCCGGCCGCGGTGGTCTAGCGGTTCTAGGCGCTTCAGTCCGGAACCGCGCGACTGCTGCGGTCGCAGGTTCGAATCCTGCCTCGGGCATGGATGTGTGTGATGTCCTTAGGTTAGTTAGGTTTAAGTAGTTTTAAGTTCTAGGAGAATGATGACCACAGCTGTTAAGTCCCATAGTGCTCAGAGCCATTTGAACCATTTGAAGAAAGTGGTAGAGGGAGCTAAAACAATATAGCAGATGGAAGTGGCTGGCTGACCGCAAAAAAAAAAGGGAGGAGTCAGCCACTGTGCAACATACTAAAACCTCCAGCCTAAAAGTTTAGGCCAGAGTCCAGACACATCACAACACTTTAAAATCCTAGACACACACGTCTCATCGTTAGCTAAAACACAGGGCAGATCCCCATCAACTTGTGCTTCTGCCCTTGCATCACGGTATAAAATGCAGTCTCTTAAAATGTGCCGGACAGAGATGTGCACACCACAAGCATCACAAAACGGAGGATCCTCCCGCCGTAATAAAAAGCTATGGTGAGAGGACAGTGCCCGATCCGAAGACGTGTGAGGGTCACTTCTTCCCGCCTGAGGAACCGGCAAGAGGAACGCTACGGCCGAGTTGTTGACTTCACCAGCGCAGTTTATTGGCCATCACCGCCAGCCATTCTTCCTCCCACAACTCCATGCACTTACTGTGGAGTGCAGAGATGACAGACTGCAAGGGAATAGGACACTGGACCACATCCTGCACTCTGTAAGCCTCCTTGGTAGCCCGATCGGCCTGTTCATTGCCCCATATTCCTACATGACCAGGCACCCAGCAGAAGGACACATCCTTACCTCGCCGTTGGAGCAAGTACAGTTGGGCATATATCAGCTGGACCATCTCCTCAGTTGGGTACAGATTCTGCACAGACCAGAGGTGTCTTTGCAGCACTGCCGTGTTTAACCCCGAGAAACGAGGACTGAAGGCAGAAAGGACTACTTTCCTGTTACATGCGGAGCGCTCACGAGTTGCACTTTTGTACACCAACCAGTAACCCTCCATCCACGATTATTTAGGGAACCTAACTCCCATGTATGAAACAGCTGGCTTCTCACGCATCTCAATGTTTATGAAGTCATATCTCTTGAGCTATGAGTCTTACGACAAAATTTTACAAGTACATTCATTGGCGTATATGGATGCTCTCGGCAAAATGTGATGCAACTCTTAATTATTTCCTAAAAATCTAATGTGTTATGTTGCATGTTGGCAAGTTTATTCTACCAAACCCCACACGGAGAATTTTTTTCCTCGGATTCCCTTGCTACCGCTGAAAACCAACTGTGTGACAAATTTTGTGTTATTCATAATATCTCTGACATTGCTACGGAACAATATTTTCACCTACATCGTCAATGAGTTCTCTCTTGTTTTTTTTTTTTTTTTGGTAGGGTTTAAGGGCGCTCAACTGCTGAGGTCATTAGCGCCCAGTCACTGGTGTCAGAGCACAAGGAACCTGCTAAAACTCAAGGGGATGGGGGGACATCAAAAGGACCGGACAAAGATGCAGATGAAATAAGTAAAAGGTTAAATGTCTTTGGTCAAGCCAGTTAAAGTTATAAAACGCAGAAGACGAGCAGCTGCTCGAGCGTCATCAGCTAAAACATCCGGTAAGGTAGATGGCAGGGACAGGACAACACGAAATTGACTAAAACGGGGACACGACAATAAAACATGGCGCACCGTTAATGCCTGACCACAAGGGCACTGTGGGGCTGGGTCACCAGAGAGCAGGTAGCGGTGGCTAAACCGGCAATGCCCAATCCGCAACCTGGTCAGAAGGACCTCCTCGCGCCGAGATGGTCGGGAGGAAGTTGTCCAAGCAGTTGGGAGCGGTTTTACTGCCCGGAGCTTGTTTCCTTGGAGGGATGACCAAGCATCCCACCACAAGGACACAAGCCTCTTACAGACATCCCCACAAACGTCAGATGACGGGACACAATGGGAGGCTGGGCGAGGCTGGAGGACTGCAGCCTTGGCTGCAGCATCCGCAGCCTCATTCCCAGGCACTCCCACATGTCCGGGGACCCACAGAAGGCTGACAGAACCGCCATTATCAGCGAAACTATGGAGGGACTGCTGTATTCGGTGAATCAAGGGATGGACCGGATAGGGAGCCCCAAGGCTCTGAAGAGCACTGAGTGAGTCAGTGCAGAGGACATACGATGAATGGCGGTGGCGGCGGGCATACTGAATGGCCTGATGGAGAGCAAAAAGCTCGGCCGTACAGCTGGAACATTGGTCAAGGAGCCGGTATTTAAAGGTGGCGGTCCCGACGACAAAGGCACAGCCGACACCATCGTCAGTTTTGGAGCCATCGGTGTAAATAAAGGTGTGACCAGCAAGTCGAGCACGAAGTTCGACAAACCGTGAGCAATACACAGCAGCCGGAGTACCCTCCTTCGGGAGTGAGCTGAGGTCGAGATAAATACGAACCGGAGCCTGGAGCCAAGGTGGTGTCGGGCTCTCACCCTCTCTGAAGGTGGTAGGGAGGGCAAAATCCAATTGTCGAAGCAGGCGACGGAAGCGGACTCCGGGGGGCAGCAGGGCAGACACATATAACCCGTACTGACGGTCGAGAGAATCAGCGAAGAAGGACTCGTAAGAGGGGTGGTCGGGCATAGACAACAGCCGGCAGGCATACCGACACAGCAGTATGTCGCGCCGGTAGGTCAACGGTAACTCGGCAGCTTCAGCGTAAAGACTCTCGACAGGACTAGTGTAGAAGGCTCCGGTCGCAAGACGTATCCCCCGATGGTGGATGGAGTTGAGCCGGCGTAAGAGGGATGGCCGAGCGGACGAGTAGACGAAGCTCCCATAATCCAGCTTCGATCGGACTATGGACCGATACAAGCGAAGCAGGACAGTGCGATCCGCTCCCCAAGATGAACCGCTAAGAACTCTGAGGACATTAAGGGAACGTGTACAACGGGCCGCCAAATAAGAGACATGTGGAGACCAACACAGTTTCCGGTCCAACGTGAGCCCTAGAAACTTAGTTGTGTCCACGAATGGGAGAACAACGGGACCAAGATGTAAGGATGGCGGAAGGAACGCTTTACATCGCCAAAAGTTGATACAAACCGTCTTCTCTTCAGAAAACCGGAAGCCATTTGCCACGCTCCATGAGTAGAGGCTGTCTAGACAACGCTGGTGGCAGCGCTCCAGGAGGCATGTTCTCTGGGCACTGCAGTAGATCGCGAAGTCATCGACAAAGAGAGAGCCTGAGACATTAGGTGGAAGGCAATCCATAATTGGATTGATCGCGATGGCAAAAAGGGCTACGCTCAAGACGGAGCCCTGAGGCACTCCGTTCTCCTGGAGGAAGACGTCGGACAATACGGAACCCACACGTACCCTAAACTTTCGATCCGTTAAAAAGGAATCAATAAAAAGGGGCAGACGACCGCGTAGGCCCCACTTGTGCATAGTGCGGAGGATACCTCCTCTCCAACAGGTATCATAAGCCTTCTCCAAGTCGAAGAACACGGCGACCGTTTGGCGCCTTCGCAAAAAGTTGTTCATGATGAATGTCGACAAGGTCACAAGGTGGTCAACAGCGGAGCGGCGGCGACGAAAGCCGCATTGGACATTAGTAAGTAGTCGTCGAGATTCAAGAATCCAAACTAACCGAGCATTAACCATGCGCTCCATCACCTTACAGACACAGCTTGTAAGAGAAATGGGGCGGTAACTAGAAGGAAGGTGTCTATCCTTCCCGGGTTTGGGTATAGGAACAACAACGGCGTCACGCCAACGCATGGGGACCTGACCTTCGGTCCAGACGCGATTGTAGGTACGAAGAAGGAAGCTTTTGCCCGCCGGAGAAAGGTGGGCCAGCATCTGAACGTGAATGGCATCTGGCCCCGGAGCAGAGGACCGGGACAGTGCAAGCGCACGTTCGAGTTCCCGCATGGTAAAGGGGGCATTGTAAGTCTCCAGATTCAGCGAGTGGAAGGAAGGTCGCCGAGCCTCGTCTGCCTCTTTCCTGGGAAGGAAGGCAGGATGGTAATGGGCGGAGCTTGAAACCTCCGCGAAAAAGCGGCCAAAGGCGTTGGAGACAGCCACAGGATCAACAAGGACCTCATTACCTGAGGTCAGGCCAGGTACCGAGGAGTGGGCCTTAATGCCCGACAGCCGGCGCAGGCTACCCCAAACTACGGAAGAGGGAGTAAAACTGGTAAAGGAGCTCGTGAAAGAGGCCCAGCAAGCTTTTTTGCTGTCTTTGATGACTCTACGGCATTGCGCTCGGAGTCGTTTGTATTCAATACAATTCGCCAACGTAGGATGGCGGTGAAAGGTGCGTAAAGCACGTCGTCGAGCACGGATAGCGTCCCTACAAGCCTCGTTCCACCAGGGGACGGAAACGCGACGGGAAGAAGAAGTAGTACGAGGTATGGAACGTTCGGCAGCATTGATGATAACAGCCGTGAGGTATTCGACCTGACTGTCACAACTGGAAAAATCGCGGTCCGGAAAGGTCGCCAGGGAGGAGTAAAGTCCCCAGTCAGCTTTCAGTATGTTCCAGCGCGAAGGACGTGGGGATGGGGTGTGGTGCAGGAGACGAACGACACAGGGGAAGTGGTCGCTCGAATAGGTGTCAGAAAGGACATACCACTCGAACCGACGGGCAAGAGTGGTAGAACAGATCGAGAGGTCCAAGTGGGAGTAGGTATGAGTAGAGTCCGAGAGGAAAGTCGGGGCGCCGGTATTGAGGCAGACAAGATTGAGATGGTTGAAGACATCCGCCAAGAGTGAGCCTCTTTGACAGGATGCAGGAGAGCCCCAAAGGGGATGATGGGCATTGAAGTCGCCAAACAATAAGAACGGCGGGGGAAGCTGATCGATCAGGTGCATCAGGTCAGCCCGACTAACAGCAGATGACGGTGGAGTGTAGACGGTACAAACGGAAAAAGTAAAAGCAGAAAGAGTAATGCGGATAGCTATTGCTTGGAGTGGGGTGGTCAATGGGATGGGATGGTAATATACATCGTCCCGAACGAGCAACATGACCCCACCATGAGCTGGGATACCGTCCACAGGGGCGAGGTCATACCGCTCCGAGGTATAGTGGGAAAAGGCAATACGGTCAGTCGGGCGCAACTTGGTTTCCTGGAGACCAAGGACGAGCGGACAGTGCAGGCGGAGGAGCAGTTGTAATTCCTCCCGATTAGATCGAATACCCCTTATGTTCCAATGAAACAACGCCATTGCTAGTCAAAAAGTTGGGGGAACGAGACGGGGAAGAGCTGGTCACCTCGATGGCCACGGAGGGCCAGGTTGCGAGGCAACAACGCTACAACTGACGGCAGGCGGATCCGGTTCCATCGACTGGTCGCCAGCTGCGGCCGCTGTCCCTGATTGTGTAGGAGGGGCCGCATCATTTGCCGACAAAAGGCCGGCGGAACACCTGGCAGCAGAGCGTCCCGGCGAAACTGAGGACGGCCGGGAGCAGCGACTCACGGATGAAGCGTCAGATGAAACGCGCCGGGGTGGAGAGGGGGATAGAGATTTCTTCTTGGAGGCCTTCTTGGAAGGCCGAGGAGGTACAGGGATGGTGGGCTGGACCCGAAGAAGGTCCTCACGCGCGGGGTCCGTTTTGGAACGCCGGACCTCGGAAGCCGGGGTCCGGAACGTTTCCCCGATGGACGCCTGAGAAGAGGATCGCTTCTCAGGTGGCGTGGGGGGAGGAGGAGGAGGAGGAAGGGTGGCCCCTGGGGCAGGGGGGGTGGGGGCCGCGGGGGAGGAGGATTTGGAAGGGAGGGATTTGGGAGGCGGAGGCAGAGCCCCCTGACGGGCAGAGGAGGCGGAGGGGGGACAGGATAGAGGTGAGGATACAGCGGAAGGAGTGGACACAACGGAGGCAAACGAAGTGGCCAGTGACACGGGATGAAGGCGGTCATACTTCTTCCTGGCCTCAGAATAAGAGAGCCGATCCAAAGTTTTGAGTTCCTGTATCTTTTTCTCCTTCTGATAGGCGGGGCAGTCCGGGGACCTAGGCGAGTGGACGCCAGGACAATTAGGGCACCGAGGTGGTGGGGTGCAAGTATGTTCCTCACGAAGAGGACGTCCACAGTCGCCACAAAGGGGCTCAGCCTCACACCGGGACGACATGTGCCCAAAGCGCAAACACCTAAAACAGCGCATAGGAGGCGGGACGTAAGGTCGCACGTCGCACCGGTAGCACATCACCTTTACCTTCTCCGGGAGAACGTCCCCCTCGAAGGCGAGGATAAAGGCCCCGGTGTCGATGCGACGGTCCTTGGGGCCGCGCTGGACTCGCCGGACGAAATGCACGCCGCGGCGCTCCAGGTTGGCCCTGAGCTCCTCATCAGATTGTAGCAGGAGGTCACGATGAAAAATGACCCCCTGCGTCCTATTGAGTGCCAGATGTGGGACAATGGAGACTGGGATGTCCCCTAGGCGGTCGCACGCCTGGAGTGCCGCCGATTGTGTGGCAGAGGTGGTCTTGATAAGAACGGACCCCGATCTCATCTTGCTGAGAGCCTCGATTTCCCCGAAGACGTCCTCAATGTGTTGAACAAAGAACATGGGCTTGGAGGTGGCGAACGTCCCCCCATCTGTTCGAGAACAGACCAAATAGCGGGGGAAGTACTGCGCCCCAAGCCGGCGGGCCTGTCCCTCCTCCCATGGAGTGGCCAAGGGGGAAAGGGCAGGAGAACCAGAACTAGAAACCGTACCTTTTCTTTTGGAAGACTCGGCCGCAGAGCGACCTGATACATGCTGACGTTTCATGTGCGAAACGTCCGCCCCGATACCACCCACTCCGACCAGGGGCTCTCCCCACGGGCGCCACCCAGCCGCAGCAAGGGCCACCTGGCAGGATGACCATTGCCGGGAGTCCTGATGCCCCAAGGAGACGGGCATCTACTCCTTGGCCAACGTGGGGAGGGTGCAGCTCAGGTATCGGCAGTACGATCCCTGTGTTGTCAGGGGGCTACAACCTAGAGGGTACATGACGACCCCGCCACAACGGGCTGGCTACCGTGCTGGATTTCTGGTGCCATGGAAAGTCCATCATGATCGCTGGTGCAGATGGAGAGGCACTATGGGCGTAACGTGGACAACCCATCAGGCGTTTAGGCCCAATTTGAGGAATAATGGGTATGGTGACAACGCCGGTGCAACGCTGAGTGCCAAGGTCTTAGTGCACTTAGGACCAGTGGTACACCATGTAAGGTGTCCTTCCCCAAAAGGCTCGTACTTCTGTAAAATTTTGAAAAATGGAGGTCAAACCCCAAGGGGGACCATCACATTAAGGCCAAAACATTGGAGACTCCTTTTAGTCGCCTCTTACGACAGGCAGGAATACCGCGGGCCTATTCTAATCCCCGGACCCGCAGGGGGGTTCTCTCTTGTGTGAACCTCGCCTCTTGCTCCTTGGGGGTGGATACCTGTGTCTCACTGCACACGACAGTCTCTCTCCTGCTGTAATTTACACGCCTCAGACTTAAATTCGGAGTCATTTTCCGTCTTACTGTGCTTGCGCTGCAGGATAACAATTCACAACTGGGACGCAAGTGTACCTAATCACATACCCAAATAAGTTTCCGCGACGGGTCTACAGTTCGCTTTGTCGAGTAATACTTGGGGCCGGAAGGTAACTATGTATTCTGCTATCCGTCCAATATTTCGACGGTTGCGCCAAGTACTCTGTCAGGTGCTGTGATTTAATGTTATGTACTCGCTGCCTAGGCTGCAAACGGAAGGTATGGACTCTGCTGGACCTCTAAAAAACACACGGTTTATCAATAATACCAGGAAAACATCAATCATTTCACTTGTATCTTCTAATCGTCCCTAAAGAAGTCTTTAGTCTCGCCACGACTTCCTCATCAACCTCATCTTTTTTGCTCCCTGTACTTGGTAAGATTCTAGACAGGCCCGCTGGCCACCGAACAGCTCGACAGCTAGCACGAGATAGACTCGCGTGGACATATAAAGCAACAGCGAGCCAAAAATTAGCTTAATGGTCTGTGGAGCTAATAGAAGAGATGTGACCTTCGTTTCCTCTGCTCCACGCTGATACCACGTTTCTTATTCATTAGTGACAGTTTTGAGAAGCGCATTCTTCCAAATTGATATCGCGAAGTGGTCTCATTTAGCCTCCGGTACATTCAGGATGTGATGTTCATAGTTTAATTTATCCTCAAAGGTTTACTTAAAACGTATTTACTCTAAAAAGTAAAATAGGTTTTTAAAAAAAGAAAAAAATCAGGCTTGCGAGGTAATATACCCCGTATACAAACTCTACAGCGCCTCTCTTAACTCTAGTGTCCCAAAGAGTGTCACATCATATGTGACTCATTTTGTTCTAAAGCGTTCAGTTGTATTTCGGTAAAAACGTTGCTTATGTGTAGACTGTAAATTTGTAATATAATAAAATACTAAACCCAGACAAGAGAAATACAATGATTCTGTAAGCTGTCGTGTGCATTCTAAAGTGAAAATATGTAGGACTTAACAACAAACGTACCTGATACCAACAGAAAAAGAACTTCTGATGCCAAGAAAATCCTCCGTTTACGCAGTTGTTAACAATAAAAAGAAGTGAAGTGGTTCTCTACCCAACATCTGGTTCAAATGCAACAATGCGTCACTTGGCATGGTTCTAACTCCGTTCTCGAGACATGGGAACTGAAAAACCTATCCAGTTATAGTGACAACTAGAATTTTAACCTGGAATTCGAACGACGCTTTTTCATTTATAGAAAGCATTGCTAGAAACGATAACTAATTTAATTGCCAGGAATAAAACTAGTACGGAATAGGACGGAATTCCATACATTTGAGTATATTGTCCGACACGCAACCTCTGAGACATTCCGTCCTTGCTGTACCAGAACCAATTTAAATTGGGATCGCAAATGTCCCTATAGATGAGAAGAGTGACAGTTTTAATGGACAGAGATAAAAATAGTAAACAACCTAAACCACTCTAAATCGCTGACACGTTGCAGTTGTCAGTGTTTGTATCAATCATGCTTACTAACAAAGAGGAGTCTACTACATCGGTAGCAGGCTATGTCAAGTACCCTGGAGTAATTGTTACTCAGTCACTCAGGAAATTATTTTTCCACAGCATCTTAGCATATTGGAAATAAGTTGGTTGACGCCTTAACTCAATTTTAATACAGGAGCGATTGAGAGGCTACCTGCATATTGCATTCTTCTCGCAGAAATTGTGCAAATGGTCATAGAGGTCTTTAATACATACCATCACTAACAATTTTCAGGATATAGACAACGCAGATATAAAGACAATTTTCGTGTTATCCTATTAGATACCAGGAAGCACCTTTTAGCCCGTCTTATACAAGCCAAATACACATTCATTACAGAAAGGAATAGTAACAAAACTATTACCTTTGAAATAGAGTATTTGTTCACACTGATAAAGTACGACATTCCTTAAAATATTGTAGGAAAAGAAAAATCTAATTGTGGAATCCAGAAAAAACATCTTGTCCAACGGCGTTCTCGTAACATCTTAATATTTACGTTCTTTCTTCGTGCATTAAGTGATTGCGTTCAGTCTACGTCATCGTGAATAACAAGCGACTACAGAGCAAGAGAACAAGAAGTTAGGTCTACTGCATCAAGAGTTATAGCAACATAAATGTTCATTATTGTCCGTGATTATTGTAATAAATTAGGGGACATTACAAATTCCTGACAATTCACTCGTTTATAAGCTACAACGATATTTTCACGCCCAAGTAACTTATTATCAACAGTGATTACTGTTTCGGCGATCTCTGAAGAAAATGAAGAAAATAAAATCTATGCGATAACTGCATATTATTATATCTCGGTACTGTTACGAGTCGCGAACGAAGCGCTTCCGCCTTAACAGAAGTTTTTTTTTTTTAAACGTGAAATACTTGTTTCCATTTTGGATTACTTCAGAGATACAAAAATCAATCTCGACAGTTTATCTGCTGAGTGTTCCTCAGGTAAGTTCACTTTTTATGCAGTTTATATGTTGGGCCTTTTCGAAAACCAGAAGGGTACTCTCAAAAATACCAAACTTTTAGCTCTGTGTGCTAATTATGAAGCCGCGGGGGCAAAAATACATAGCGGAAGAAAATATATGCAACACTCTTGATTAAAAGCAGCTTCGTTGTATCTCTCGTGAAATTACATTATTGTTCAATAGAATTGAAACTGTTTCCATTCACAATATTTTGTTTCAATCCTTGGGATAACTGGTATTTGAGAATAGCCTCTTGCGACGCACAGAATTACATAGAGTAAAAAAAAAAGTTAAACCGATTGTTGGTGGGCTGTTGAGAGAACTAAGAAGTGCGCAGTCGGAGCTTGCTTTTGGCTTTAAGTCTCCCTGCACAGTATTTATATTATTAGGCGTTGTCCATTGAGAAAGATTTGTAGCAGGCATTTGGTTCTAGTCCTCGTCTCTGTTCCCACTCACACAACGAAGGAAATGTTACTGCAACACTCGTCGCTACTTGTGTGCAGGTAACAGATTTCAAATCCGATTCACAGTTTTATAATCTTTTTCTTGGATCACTCCAGCGGAAGAGCTGTTACCTGCACAGCAATCTGGTCCGTGAGTCAAAGGGTTTCCTGCTGGATTTGGTATAAACAAAAATATATACATGCGATACACATAATAAACAATTACTTTGTACGATTTCAGGAATATTCTGTTCCACAGTCAACACGGTAATAGCAACCATATTTCCCTGGCACCACCTCATGTTATTTTCATACACAAATATGTCAGTAAGTTAAACTTGGAAGTGTTCTTCAAAAATAGTAAAGTACCGAAGCTAAAGCAATTTCGCTTTGTGGTATTTTCTTGTGTATGTGTCTTGTATATGAAAACTAAAGTTGTCTGTGACTTCTACTGAAACGGACAATACGTTAGTACCACTATATTCGGCCTTAAGGCGTACAGATTGACTGATTGTGACGTTGTACTTACGATACAAGGCCCGTAACCCTTGTACAAAAAGTCTTAAAATTACTATAGTCGCTCAGAATTAAATATTGCTTCGCTTGTAACAAAAAGAGGTGAAAGAAGTGTTTCATAACTTTCTGAACAGCATGGCGGCTGGTATGACATGGGCATATAAAAACTGCCACAGCGTCTACAAAAATGCATCGACAGAAATGGTGATTATGTCGAAAAATAGCTAAATGTCCAAGCTGTAAACTGATGTAAACCATTGTAGAAATAAACAGGTATATGTACTTATAAAAAAATAGGAGATCTTACTTTTGGGATTACCCTCGTATCAGCACGCAACCGAATATCAAGAGGGGTATTATCACTCAAACCATTCTTTTGCTTATCTGGAAAATAAAGTCTGTTACATTCTTCCAGTCGGTCATGAATTAATGTGAGTAGTCACGAAGTACTGTGGCAGAGAAACGATAATTTCATTTTCCTGAACATTAAGAGGCGTAAAGCTTTCATTCCCTCGAAAGTAGGTTTGAGTACCACAGATGTCCTACTCCAGCAGTCTGCTCTTGCTATCCTCCAAGGTGTAAGCTAATCCATCGAAGTATCAATAAACCTACGGCTTAATCTGAAATACCAATAACCTACTAATCTGTCATTCTTCTCGTAAACGAAGCACTGAAATGTGGAATTTTTGGCAAGTGCCAGAAGAATTGTAGAGGTAATGAAGGTTCTCAGCCGTTACCTTCAAGTTTTCCAGTCTGAGTCGTGGCACCTATTTATTTCAGTTTAAATGATATTTGTAACCACGTCAAATTTATGTTGTTCATCACCCCTTATGGCCCTGTTATTTTCGGTAGTTTATGTGTGATAAACGGACATTATATGTACCAAAATACTAGCCGGAGATGTTTCTGTTATGGGGCATAGCTATTCCGATCTACCATGCAGTTTTAATTATTTCTAACGAAAGGTGAATAAATATGGACAGACCATATATCTCTAAATGTGCTACAGATTAATGTGTTATCGCAGTCTTCATGTCGTATTCTTATGTGTTGGTTCCGCCGGCCATGTGGCCGAGCGGTTCTAGGTGCTTCAGTCCGGAAGCGTGTTGCTGCTACGGTCGCAGGTTCGAATCCTGCCTCGGGCATGGATGTGTGTGATGTCCTTAGGTTAGATAGATTTAAGTAGTGATGACCTCAGCTGTTAAATCCCATAGTGCTTAGAGCTATTTTTTTGTTGGCCTCGCCAACCCACAACCAGATTGTCACTTCGCAATTAATCGCGGACCTCGAGCTGGGCTTCATGTGTGACGTCACGAACAAGATTTCAATGGGAATAATATCACACTGGATCCAGCTGCACTGAGTCCCTCCCGAAATTTATTTTTGTTTTATCCATACTGGATTTTGTAGAAATCCGTGGCTGCTATTGAATCAAGGAATATCGACGAAGAACAATCAGCCACAAATGCTTTTGAAAGCTTTATTTTACTGCCACGACGGTTTCGAGCTATGATGCTCATTAGACGGATGCACTCATTTTAATAAAGCATCCGTATTAGATTCGTCAGCACCATGTCTTCCGCTGCTGAATTACATAGCGGTTAGTGCCACCTTATATACTGCGTGGGTGGCTTGAACAACACAGAACAATTTGTTAATGTGCTGCAATTGATAACCTCTACATTGGGTGAGTTATATGCGCTTGATTGGTTCTAGTAAACGCTGTTTCGTGTTGTTTTCGCCTTTGTGCATTTCTGAGGAGACACAAAGTGTTTACGTGTAAACAGCACACACATACCACGAACAGTTGTGTCGCACAAACGCTTCACAATGTTCATGTTAGTTGCAACTTCAAATACAGTATGTGTGTTGTACAGATGTAAACACTATGCACCCACTCACACCCAAGCCTCCAGATGTCAGTCAGTCAGTCAGTCCGGTACCAAACGTACATTGATAGATTATCAAGCAAGAGACCGATACAGTTCGTGCTATGCGCTGTAGTCCAGGAGAACGTGCATAAACGGTAAGTACATGGCGTACAGAGCACAGGAAAAACAACCGTGAGAGTTTGTTGTGTGGAGCTCCTGTGAGGAAGTACATAGTGCGTTAATTCCTCGTAGAAACGGTCGCGGGTTCGAGTCTTGGTCGTACCAGATTTTGTAATGTAGTATGTTCAAATGCTGGTTAATTCCTAACGGACCAAACTGCTGAGGTCATGGGTCCCTAGATTTACACACTACTTTAACTTATGCTAAGAACAAAACACACACACACACACACACACACACACACACACACACACACACACACACACTCACGAGGGAGGACTTTAACCTCCGGCGGGAGGGGCCGCGCAATGCGAATGTAGTATGTGTAAAACTCATATGGGACTACTTGTTCGTGACACGTGAAAGGATTGTTCGGAGTCTATAGATGTACCGCGGTGCTGTCATCTAGCAATCCCATGATAACTTATTATTGTTATTAATACTTCCGCGTGTGAGGCAACTGTTTCTCTATTCTTCTGTTCCTGTTGTTTCTGTTTATTCTGTGAAACTGCAAGTGTGTCCTATTGGTTTGCTGCTTTCAAATAAACGAAGAGAAAGCCGACTGCCTGTAGAACACTGCCTAAAACTCCAAACAGTCAGCAGCATGTTGTCCCGTGCAGCAGTCTCACATATTGCAGTACAAAAACTGGCAAGAGCAGGCCTCGAATCCGGGACCTTTGGTACTACAAACTAACGCTTCAAGTTCCCCGAAGGAGCTCTACATGACAGATGCTTACAGTTACGCTTTTCTTGTGCTCCATAGCTCATGCGTTACCTATTACTTACCGTTTACGCACATTCTGCTGGATGACAGCACATAGTACAAACTGTATTGGAGTCCCGACAAACTCTGTCGATATAAAAATTTTGATACCGCTATGACTGCCTAACATCTTGATGTTTTGATGTCAGAAAGGCTTAAGGACGAAAACGAGGCAAAAATCCGTTCAGTCCAACTGTAAGTGCATATATTTCACTCACTTTGTGTTATAGACTGTATAGCGCGTGAACATATTTTTCTCTATTATGCAAGTCACCTACATAGCGTATAAACACACTTATATAGAAAGGCCCCAGCTTTAATCCAGACGATGCGCAAAATCGCGTAAACGGCTGTGGAAGGAACTCCGTGCCCAGCGAACAGCAGCAGTATTTCAGCCCGGGGCGCCCCGGGCGGCTTACGGAGACGCGCAGGACTCACCGACGGCTTCCTGAGGCTCTGGCGCGGCCGCAGCGGCATCGGCAGAGCTGTCTGTGACGACGACGGAGAGCTGGCCGTGGGCCGTGGAGAAGATGCGCAAGCTCGGCCTGCGCCACGGCATGGCGACTCAGCCCGGTCTGGCCGCTCCGGCGCGCAGCCTCGCCGCATTAGCGCCACCGCGGCCGGCCGACGGAGTACTCTGCCCGACCAATCGCGAGCTGTCGGGGCTACGCGCTTTCATCCGCCAGGGGGGGAAACGACGAGGCACGACACGATTTCCACTTCAATGCTGCGCTTTCGGGCTTTCAGCCGAGTTGTCGGTTCCATTTTTTCGTATTTTCAACGGCTACAGCTACTGATTCTGTGAGTTCTGAGGGCTGTCCCAAAAGTACCCGACCTCACAACGAAAAAAAAATTAGGAAAAACACTTTTACTTCTCTGCATATTCTCCTTTCAGCTCGGTACACTTTCTACAGCAATGTTCAGTAGCTTCTGACCTTGGGGATGACATCGGAAGTTCGCTGTGGCTTTTTGCAGATGATGCCGTGGTGTATCGAGAGGTTGTAACAATGGAAAATTGTACTGAAATGCAGGAGGATCTGCAGCGAATTGACGCATGGTGCAGGGAATGGCAATTCAATCTCAATGTAGACAAGTGTAATGTGCTGCGAATACACTGAAAGATAGATCCCTTATCATTTAGCTACAAAATAGCAGGTCAGCAACTGCAAGCAGTTAATTCCATAAATTATCTGGGATTACGCATTAGGAGTGATTTAAAATGGAATGATCACATAAAGTTTATCGTCGGTAAAGCAGATGCCAGACTGAGATTCATTGGAAGAATCCTAAGGAAATGCAATCCGAAAACAAAGGAAATAGGATACAGTACGCTTGTTCGCCCACTGCTTCAATACTGCTCAGCAGTGTGGTATCCGTACCAGATAGGGTTGATAGAAAAGATAGAGAAGATCCAAAGGAGAGCAGCGCGCTTCGTTACAGGATCATTTCGTAAACGCGAAAGCGTTACGGAGATGATACATAAACTCCAGTGGAAGACACTGCAGGGGAGACGCTCAGTAGCTCGGTACGGGCTTTTGTTAAAGTTTCGAGAACATACCTTCACCGAAGAGTCAAGCTGTATATTGCTCCCTCCTACGTATATCTCGCGAAGAGACCATGAGGATAAAATCAGAGAGATTTTCACGAACAATACGAGACTGGAATAGAAGGGAGAACCGATAGAGGTACTCAAGGTACCCCCCGCCACACACCGTCAGGTGGCTTGCGGAGTATGGATGTAGATGTAGATATGTCCTGTGAGAACCGTCGAACACTGCAGAATAGGCATCAACTGCAGACTCCGGCTCATTATTTTTGGCAAATCTTTTTTACCACCGAACCATTTCTTGAACGCTGGAAACGTAAAATAATCCGAGGGGGATAAATCTCGCGAATAGATTTAATTTTGGCCACTGTGATAATTCATGCGTGAACAAGTGCATTGTCATGATGAAATAAAACTTTATTTTTCTCTAAATGCGGTCTTTTTTGCTAGATTTCATGACTCAAACGCGGCAATAAGTTTGCATATGCTCGTAATTTATTGCTTTTCCTTGAGGGTGATACCCAATGAAAATCATCTCACGCGCATCCAAAAAACTGACGCTTTGCCTGCAGATGGCTCTATCTTTGCCTTCTCTGTAGCCTATGCTCCCATTTCAGTCCAGTTTTTCGACTGCTCCTTTGTCTCAGATGTGGACTGATGAACCTTGATTCAGCCCGGCTGCTGTGGCCGAGCGGTTGAAGGAGCTTCAGTCCGGAACCGCACTGCTGCTACGGTCGCAGGTTCGAATCCTGCCTCGGGCATGGATGTGTGTGATGTCCTTGGATAAGGTTTAAGTAGTTCTAAGTCTAGGGGGCTGATGACCTCAGATGTTAAGTCCCATACTGCTTAGAGTCATTTAAACCATTTGAACCCTGTTTCATCCATGCCTACGAATCGACGCAAAATATCGGCTTCTTCGGAACGAACTATCGCCAGCCAGTCGACTGAAACATTCTCAAGATGCTGTTCTTCTACATCTACATGAGTACTCTGCAAATCACACTTAAGGGCCTGGCAGAGGCTTTATATTGTATTGTATGGAACTGGGGACCTAGAAACGACGGAGAGGCTACAACCCCGCCGTAGCCCGCAGTGGTACACATCCTCACAACAGGCTACAGCAGTCCATTCACCCCACCGCCGCCCCACGCCGTATCAGAGTTAGTGTGCGGTTCGGCCCCCAGTGGACCCCCCGGGAACGTCTCACACCAGACGATTGTAACCCCAATGTTTGCGTGGTAGAGTAATTACGGTGTACGCGTTCGTGGAGAAAGTGTTTGTGTAGCAATCGCCGACATAGTGAAACTGAGGCGGAATAAGGAGAACCAGCCCGCATTCGCCGGGGCAGATGGAAAACCGCCTTAAAAACCATCCACAGACTGGCCGGCACACCGGACCTCGACACTAATCCGCCGGGTTGATTCGTGCCGGGGACCGGCACGCCTTCCCACACGGAAAGCAGGGCGTTAGACTGCACGGCTAACCGGGCAGGCTGGCAGAGTGTTTATCGAACCACCTTCACACAATTATCTTTATTCCACTCTCGAACACCGTGCGGAAAAAACGAACTCTTATATCTTTCAGTGCGAGCTCTGATTCCCTCATTTTATTATGATAATCGTTTCTCTTTATGTAAGTCGGCATCAAATAAATATTTTTCTCTTTCGGAAGAGAAAGTTGGTTATTGAAATTTCGTGAGAAGATCCTTCCATAACGAGAAACCCTTTGTTTCAAATGGTTCAAATGGCTCTGAGCACTATGGGACTTAACATCTGTGGTCATCAGTCCCCTAGAACTTAGAACTACTTACACCTAACTAACCTAAGGACATCACACACATTCATGCCCGAGGCAGGATTCGAACCTGCGACCGTAGCAGTCACGCGGTTCCGGACTGAGCGCCTAGAACCGCGAGACCACCGCGGCCGGCAAACCCTTTGTTTAATTGATGTCCACCACGAATCCTGTATCATGTCTGTGACACTGTCTGCTCTGTTTCGCGATAATACAAACCGAGCTGCCCTTCCTTGAACTTTCTCGGTGTACTCTTTTAATCCAATCTGGTAAGGATCCCACACGCTGCATCAGGACTCCGAAAGAGGACGGATAAGGGTAATGTAGTCAGTCTCTTTGGTAGATCTGTAGCATTTCAGTGTTCTTCCTTCCATACAACATTTTCGATGTGTTATTTCCAATTTAAGTTGTTCGTAATTGTAAATTCCTATATATTTAGTGACTTTACGGCCCTTGAATTTGAGTGATTTACCGTGTAACCAAAATTAAAAGGATTCCTTTTAGCACTCATCTGGATGGCTTCACACTTTTCATTATTTAGGGTCAAATACCAATTCCCGCACCGTACAGATATCTTTTCTGAATGGTTTTGCAATTTGTTTTCATCTTCTGATGACTTAACCAGACGATAAACGACATCATCATCTGCAAACAACCTAAGACGGCTGCTCGGATTGTCTCTTAATACCTTTATATAGATAAGGAACAGCAGAGGGCCTATAACGCTACCATGAGGAACGCCAGAAATCACTTCTGTTTTACTCGATGACTTTCCGTCAAGTTGTGTTTTTATACGATGGCTATCCCGGAAGTACGAAACCTAACAACTGAAGGAAATTGGGAAAAAACATTTTTATGTCTCTACATAACTTACTTTCAGCTCGATACACTTTTCACAATGATGTTCATTAGACTTCGTGCAGGACATGGTAGCCGATGCGCATGACCAATTCTTGTCCAACGCGATGGGCGTTGTTCGTTTGTTTTGCGTTACTTATAGCTTTACATGTCAGCTTCATGATGACGTGACCATGATTTCGTTAATAGTCGTAGTTATTGCGATATTTGAATTTAAATAAGACACTACCCGAAATTCGAAGAAGTTTGCAATGAAAATTAGGGGTCGCTATGATTTTGAGTTTGGTGAATATAACATATGTTGTTGCATATGAAACTTAGCTAACATATTTAATTTTGCTTTAGACTTGGGTGGGAGTCGCTGTCTGCCACCAATGTCGAGGAAATTGACCTGATGTAGC
Source organism: Schistocerca serialis cubense (assembly GCF_023864345.2). Lineage (NCBI taxonomy): Eukaryota > Metazoa > Arthropoda > Insecta > Orthoptera > Acrididae > Schistocerca > Schistocerca serialis. Next base: position 454,327,663 of record NC_064639.1, on the reverse strand, counting down.
ACACATATTTGTGGTTGGATGCACCAGTGAGAAAGCCAGAGTGGAATACCCACAACATTCCTCACATTTCATAAACTATTTGAGATATCTAAATGACGTTTTGGCAAATGATAGCACACAAAGAGGAGAGTATTTTGGCTGATAGTTACTTGCAAAATTTCGTTATCTACCATGTTATTCCACTAACTACAGACTTTTTTCGATGAAAGAATCTAATTTTTAAGGGCCATCGACAACTGGTGAAACGAGAAATGGTATGGATTTTGAAAAAAAAAAAACATAAGTGAAGAAATAACACGTTTGTTTTTGTACGGAGAATCTGCTTTTTCGTAAGCTATTGACCTTACTTTTCCTCAAAAATAAACTCGATAAACCACTGTTTCAGAATTCTCTTGCAGTTGCATCTGCACTGCATGCTAGAGAGGTGGCATTGTGTAAACTCCGCTGTGTTTTGGCAAAAGAAGATAATTTGGACATGGCAACAAGTTTACAAAGGCACTTTTCCTCCAACGCTCGGCATATACTCTACGGCGCCTACCCGCAATCCTCACGTTCTTCAGCATGTACGCTAGCTTCTGTAACTGATTTATTGTGAGAACCGTCTAGCGCCGCAAAATTGCAATCAACTGCAGATCCAGCTCCTCATCTTTTTACCGCCAAGCCATTTCTTCAAGTTGGAAATAATCAGAGGGGACTCAATCTGGCGAATAGGCTGCCAAACTTTACCTAATTCATTTTGGCGAAGATAATAATCGACGTGTGAACTGGTGCATTGTCGTAACGAAACAAAACTTTCTTTTTCGCTAATTGCGACCGTTTTTGCATTTAATGATCCAAACGCAGCAATAAGGTCTAACACTCGCCATTGACTGCTTTTCCTTTGAGAAGATAATTAATGAAAACTACCCCACGCACATCGCGAAAATCTGATGTCGTAACCTTGCCTGTAGATGGAATTATCTTCGCCTTTTCTGGAGTCTATGCTCCTCTTTTAGTCTACTCTTTTGACCATTCCTTCGTCTCAGATGTGGAGTGATCCATGGCTATGAATCGACGCAAAAACTCGGCTTCTTTGCAGCGAAACATCGCCAAACAATCGACTGAAATATTCTTTTCCTGGTGAGTAAACGCGGCAAACATTCTGCGCACAGCTTCCTAAACTCTTTAATTTTCAGTCAGTATGCGATGTACTGCACTTTTCGAAGTGCCTACGGTGTCTGCTAGCTAGAGCACATTCAATCGACGGTCATCTAATACCATTCTGTGGATTTTCTTCCCAGTTTCTAGCGTGGTCTCCTCATTTGGTCGACCACCGCAATGTTTGTCTTGGTGGCTTTTACAGTCTCGCTTAAGCTCTGCCATTCAATATTTTACCACTCTAAACGAAGGAGGAGACTGTACCGGAGTAGAATCTAGCTAAGCTTTAATATTAGTTGGAATAAGGCCTTTCAAATTAAACTATTGTATCACATAACGATGACCAGTTTTATCCACCTTTACAAATTCGCTGAGCGTATTCACTATTGACAGCTACGAAACAAATATTAAACAGCGTAGCATAGTCGAACTCGAAATGAAAGCTTTGTGAGGAAGGTACTTTCTACCGTAGTCGTTTGTTTGAAACAACAACCGTTATCTACACTTCGAGATGAGTACTTCTGAATTCCAACCAGGCTTTGAAATATTGTTTTCTTTTCCTTTGTTATTATTTCAAGTCTCCAAAGGGGACGGACCGATAGCGGACGAAACTTTTCATCAGCGAAAAGCTTCACATTTTTGACGAAGTTTTAAGATGTGGAAAACAATTTATTATAAAGGAAGACTCAAATCTTGCGGACATCTGTTTAGGATGTATGAGAAGAGGCTGAAAAAACATGTTTAACATAATTTACAGCATTTCAGTTCGTTTTTGGGTAGGTTCTGCCTTGACCAAACACAGTTTTTCCCTCTTTTCTTTTCAGGCAGGTTTGGCTAACGATTTTTAAATTTTCTTTCTATTAAATAACAGGAAAAACTGCTTTTTACTATATCCACAATAGAATTTCGGCTCTTAAGAAAGTATTTACAGATTGAAAACAGACAATTTTTTTAATATACCTTGTTAACACATAGTGTGAGTTCCGTGGTTTCCTATATTTCGAGTTATAGCTAAAATACATGCACTGTGTCACAGTTTACATGATTAAAAAACAAGATGACAAACAGCTGAACCGTGGGAGTTCTGAATCTTGTTTTTGGTCTTAGACTTTGAGAGGTGAATCTGACACTTTATGTGTGTGTGTGTGTTTAGTGTTTGGGTTGTCTGACGGTTCTCTGGGGGCAGAGAACAGAGTTGTATTGGAGCGAGCTGTGTATGCATTTATTATTTCTTTTCCTTTCACTTCAGTTTACAGCAGACCTAAATGTTCAGGGAGGTGAGAAAGGATCTTGAACGGGCTGGATTAAATCGACGAGACGTCTCAGACCAGACAAAGTACAGGTAAGTGATCCACAGTCTTGACGATGTGAGTGATGAATAGAAACTGGAGAGGGTCAGAGGAAAGATAGGCTGCCAGAGTAAGATATGCAAAGATTTTGAACTGGAAAGAGAGCGTACAGTAATGCGTCATTGTCACCTAAAGTAGTCTTAAATGGACATTGTCGAGTAATATGAAAAAGTCTGACATTTCAAATATATTCATCAGTGAACAAGGTTTATAATTTTAAAACTTTTCAAAATGATTTTGTCACAAAGCTAAACTATAATCAATGACGCCAATGTTAATGCTGCTATGTTGCATGGAGATGATCGTTTTCGTGTTGGAGGTGGAATAATGAGTGCGAAAGTGTAAAACTGCAGGAAGAAGCTGTCATTAGGGGGGGGGGGGGGGGTGGAGGAAAGAGGAAAACGAGAGGTGATGTCGATGTGGAGTCTTGTTGGCTAAACCTGGAAGGTAGGACATTTCTTAGGACGAATTTCATCATTAATTAGTAGGAGCAGGTTGAAGTTCCGGTGGGAGAGGATGGATAAGACATGGAGGCGTATGGACGGTGGGATATGGATGCAGTGGTGCAGCAGGGCACAGGATTGGTGGTTAGTGTATATGATAGCGGATACCAGGACTGGGTTTTTACGATTAATGTATTAGGTTCCAAGGTGTTCCTAGAAGAGAATATATGGCAAAAAGATGATGGTATAGGATGCGAGCTGAGGAAGGTAGGCGGATGCCAAAGGTGAGGTGGAGTGCATGTCTTCCCAGGATTGAAAGGGATTTGTAGTATTTAAGTGAAGCAGAGAATCTGGGAATATTGACGTATGTTAGGATGGGTCAAGTGTCTGTTGTAAACACAGGGTGTCTCACGGAATTCGCCCTGGAGGAGTCCGCCGGTCGAACGGCGCGTTTGCTGGCCGTTGCCGCTGCTTCTGCCGGTTGTCGCTCTGCGCAGTTCCCGGACACCAATACCTTGCACGTGCCCCCTACACTGTGCGACTGAATGCACTGGTGCTTTCTTTTGAGTTTTTTTGTCACTTTTAATGGCTTCAAATATTGTTGCTAGACGTCGTTATCGCAACTGCGCCGAGTCCGGGGCTTTCCCTACTCGTATATCGCTGGACCCGGTCCTCAGACAGAAACATGTGCGCGTATCTTCTATACTGTGCGACTGAGTGTTCGGGTGGTTTGTTCCAGTTTCCTGTCGAGTTCCCATTCGGTAAGATGATCGTTTTCATGATGGAGGTGAAATAATGAGTGCGACAGTGGGACCCTGTAACGAAGGATCAACGAGTGTTTCTTATAATGAACTATGCAAAAACAGAAGCTTATGTGGAGTGGATATTCCGGTGTGCACATTCCCAATGATTCGACGATACGCAGATTAGTGCAGAAATTTCAAGCGGATGGATCTGTGTTACAAAAATGAAGGGCTAGAGAATCTAGTGTTTTAACCGAGAATAAATTAGGCGAGATAAGGGAGGAGTTCGAAAGAAGCCCGAGAAAATCTCTGCGCTGTTTGGCACTTCTGACTGGTGTGTGAAGAGCATCTGCTCACAGAGCTGTGCACTGAAATTGAAATCATACAAAATAACAGTAATGTATCAACCGAGGAACTCAGGTACAGGTGCTCCACGTCGTTATTGCAACTGGCTGTTACAGTCTGCACACGATGCGGAAGTTGATCCTGAGATGCGTTTTCTTCTGATGAAGTATGGCTGCATTTGTCACGGTAAGTAAATTCTCAGAGCAATAGACGTTTGAGCTCCTAAAATCCTCATGAATTACGTCAACAACCTCTGCATGATGTGAAAATAGGAGTGTGTTGTGCAATTGTTGTTGTTGTGGTTTTCAGTCCTGAGACTGGTTTGATGCAGCTCTCCATGCTGCTCTATCCTGTGCAAGCTTCTTCATCACCCAGTACCTACTGCAGCCCACATCCTTCTGAATCTGCTTAGTGTATTAATCTCTTGGTCTCCCTCTACTATTTTTACCCTCCACGCTGCCCTCCAATACTAAATTGGTGATCCCTCGATGTCTCAAAACATGTCCTACCAGCCGATCCCTTCTTCTAGTCAAGTTGTGCCACAAGCTCCTCTTCTCCCCAATTCTATTCAATACCTCCTCATTAGTTATGTGATCTACCCATCTAATCTTCAGCATTCTTCTGTAGCACCACATTTCGAAAGCTTCCATTCTCTTCTTGTCTAAACTATTTATCGTCCACGTTTCACTTCCATACATGGCTACACCCCCCCCCCCCCCCCCCATGAACCATGGACCTTGCCGTTGGTGGGGAGGCTTGCGTCCCTCAGCGATACAGATGGCCGTACCGTAGGTGCAACCACAACGGAGGGGTATCTGTTGAGAGGCCAGACAAACATGTGGTTCCTGAAGAGGGGCAGCAGCCTTTTCAGTAGTTGCAGGGGCAACAGTCTGGATGATTGACTGATCTGGCCTTGTAACATTAACCAAAACGGCTTTGCTGTGCTGGTACTGCGAACGGCTGAAAGCAAGGGGAAACTACAGCCGTAATTTTTCCCGAGGACATGCAGCTTCACTGTATGATTAAATGATGATGGCGTCCTCTGGGGTAAAATATTCCGGAGGTAAAATAGTCCCCCATTCGGATCTCCGGGCGGGGACTACTCAACTGGACGTCGTTATCAGGAGAAAGAAAACTGCGTTCTACGGATCGGAGCGTGGAATGTCAGATCCCTTAATCTGGCAGGTAGGTTAGAAAATTTAAAAAGGGAAATGGATAGGTTAAAGTTAGATGTAGTGGGAATTAGTGAAGTTCGGTGGCAGGAGGAACAAGACTTTTGGTCAGGTGATTACAGGGTTATAAATACAAAATCAAATAGGGGTAATGCAGGAGTAGGTTTAATAATGAATAAAAAAATAGGAGTGCGGGTTAGCTACTACAAACAGCATAGTGAACGCATTATTGTGGCCAAGATAGACACAAAGCCCATGCCTACTACAGTAGTACAAGTTTATATGCCAACTAGCTCTGCAGATGATGAAGAAATAGATGAAATGTATGACGAGATAAAAGAAATTATTCAGGTAGTGAAGGGAGACGAAAATTTAATAGTCATGGGTGACTAGAATTCGTCAGTAGGAAAAGGGAGAGAGGAAACATAGTAGGTGAATATGGATTGGGGGGAAGAAATGAAAGAGGAAGTCGCCTTGTAGAATTTTGCACAGAGCATAACTTAATCATAGCTTGGTTCAAGAATCATAAAAGAAGGTTGTATACATGGAAGAATCCTGGAGATACTAAAAGGTATCAGATAGATTATATAATGATAAGACAGAGATTTAGGAACCAGGTTTTAAATTGTAAGACATTTCCAGGGACAGATGTGGATTCTGACCACAATCTATTGGTTATGAACTGCAGATTGAAACTGAAGAAACTGCAAAAAGGTGGGAATCTAAGGAGATGGGACCTGGATAAACTGACTAAACCAGAGGTTGTAGAGAGTTTCAGGGAATGCATAAGGGAACAATTGACAGGAATGGGGGAAAGAAATACAGCAGAAGAAGAATGGGTAGCTCTGAGAGATGAAGTAGTGAAGGCAGCAGACGATCAAGTAGGTAAAAAGGCGAGGGCTAATAGAAATCCTTGGGTAACAGAAGAAATATTGAATTTAATTGATGAAAGGAGAAAATATAAAAATGCAGTAAATGAAGCAGGCAAAAAGGAATACAAACGTCTCAAAAATGAGATCGACAGGAAGTGCAAAATGGCTAAGCAGGGATGGCTAGAGGACAAATGTAAGGATGTAGAGGCTTGTCTCACTAGGGGTAAGATAGATACTGCCTACAGAAAAATTAAAGAGAGCTTTGGAGAGAAGAGAACCACTTGTATGAATATCAAGAGCTCAGATGGCAACCCAGTTCAAAGCAAAGAAGGGAAGGCAGAAAGGTGGAAGGAGTATATAGAGGGTTTATACAAGGGCGATGTACTTGAGGACAATATTATGGAAATGGAAGAGGATGTAGATGAAGACGAAATGGGAGATAAGATACTGCGTGAAGAGTTTGACAGAGCACAGAAAGACCTGAGTCGAAACAAGGCCCCGGGAGTACACAACATTCCATTAGAACTACTGATGGCCTTGGGAGAGCCAGTCATGACAAAACTCTACCATCTGGTGAGCAAGATGTATGAGACAGGCGAAATACCCTCAGACTTCAAGAAGAATATAATAATTCCAATCCCAAAGAAAGCAGGTGTTGACAGATGTGAAAATTACCGAACTATCAGTTTAATAAGTCATAGCTGCAAAATACTAACGCGAATTCTCTACAGACGAATGGAAAAACTGGTAGAAGCGGACCTCGGGGAAGATCAGTTTGGATTCCGTAGAAATGTTGGAAAACGTGAGGCAATACTAACCTTACGACTTATCTTAGAAGAAAGATTAAGAAAAGGCAAACCTACATTTCTAGCATTTGTAGACTTAGAAAAAGCTTTTGACAATGTTAACTGGAATACTCTCTTTCAAATTCTGAAGGTGGCAGGTATAAAATACAGGGAGCGAAAGGCTATTTACAATTTGTACAGAAATCAGATGGCAGTTATAAGAGTCGAGGGGCATGAAAGGGAAGCAGTGGTTGGGAAAGGAGTGAGACAGGGCTGTAGCCTCTCCCCGATGTTATTCAATCTGTATATTGAGCAAGCAGTAAAGGAAACAAAAGAAAAATTCGGAGTAGGTATTAAAATTCATAGAGAAGAAGTAAAAACTTTGAGGTTCGTCGATGACATTGTAATTCTGTCAGAGACAGCAAAGGACTTGGAAGAGCAGTTGAACGGAATGGACAGTGTCTTGAAAGGAGGCTATAAGATGAACATCAACAAAAGCAAAACGAGGATAATGGAATGTAGTCAAATTAAATCGGGTGATGCTGAGGGAATTAGATTAGGAAATGAGACATTTACAGTAGTAAAGGAGTTTTGCTATTTAGGGAGTAAAATAACTGATGAAGTAGAGAGGATATAAAATGTAGACTGGCAATGGCAAGGAAATCGTTTCTGAAGAAGAGAAATTTGTTAACATCGAGTATAGATTTAAGTGTCAGGAAGTCGTTTCTGAAAGTATTTGTATGGAGTGTAGCCATGTATGGAAGTGAAACATGGACGATAACTAGTTTGGACAAGAAGCGAATAGAAGCTTTCGAAATGTGGTGCTACAGAAGAATGCTGAAGATAAGGTCGGTAGATCACGTAACTAATGAGGAGGTATTGAATAGGATTGGGGAGAAGAGAAGTTTGTGGCACAACTTGACTAGAAGAAGGGATCGGTTGGTAGGACATGTTTTGAGGCATCAAGGGATCACAAATTTAGCATTGGAGGGCAGCATGGAGGGTAAAAATCGTAGAGGGATACCAAGAGATGAATACACTAAGCAGATTCAGAAGGATGTACGTTGCAGTAGGTACTGGGAGATGAAGAAGCTTGCACAGGATAGAGTAGCATGGAGAGCTGCATCAAACCAGTCTCAGGACTGAAGACCACAACAACAACATGGCAACACTCCATACAAATACTTTCAGAAACGACTTCCTGACATTTAAATCAATACTCGATGTTAAGAAATTTTTCTTCTTCAGAAACGCTTTCCTTGCCATTGCCAGTCTACATTTTATATCCTCTCTACTTCGACCATCATCAGTTATTTCGCTCCGCAAATAGCAAAACTCCTTTACTACTTAAAGTGTCTCATTTCCTAATCTAATTCCCTCAGCATCACCAGACTTAGTTCGACTACATTCCATTATTCTCGTTTTGCTTTTGTTGATGTTCATCTTATACCCTCCCTTCAAGACACTGCCCATTCCGTTCAACTGCTCTTCCAAGTCCTTTGCTGTCTCTGACGGAATTACAATGTCATCGGCAAACCTCAAAGTTTTTATTTCTTCTCCATGGATTTTAATACCTACTCCGAACTATTCTTTTGTTTCCTTTACTGCTTGCTCAATATACAGATTGAATAACATCGGGGATAGGCTACAACCCTGTCTCACTCCCTTTCCAACCACTGCTTCCCTTTCATACCCCTCGACTCTTATAACTGCCATCTGGTTTCTGTACAAAATGTAAATAGCCTTTCGCTCCCTGTATTTTACCCCTGCCACCTTCAGAATTTGAAAGAGAGTATTCGAATCAACATTGTGAAAAGCTTTCTCTAAGTCTACAAATGCTATAAACGTAGGTTTGCCTTTCCTTAATCTAGCTTCTAAGATAATTCGTAGGGTCAGTATTGCCTCATGTGTTCCAACATTTCTACGGAGTTGTACAATTAATGCAAGACAAATTATTGGACCAATCTTTTTCCATGAAGCAATACTTTCTGATAGGAATGTGAACAATGTAATGCAGCCTTTTTTTCGAGAACTAACACCTAAAAAAATGCAAGGCCACCCATCGCCAATGCGTCTACGGCAGCAATACGAAGTGTTTCTAACGATAGGATAGTTGATTGGCCTCCTCGTTGTCCAGATCTAAATCCGTGTGATTTTTATCTTTGGGGAACGTTAAAAGACAAGGTGTATGGCACCAGTTACCCCACACTCGAAGAGCTGGGTGGCAGGGTTCGGCTAGTCATTTCCCAGATTTCGGAAATCGAAATTCGTCGAGCCTTTGCTAATGTGTTCAGGAGATGTCAGGCTTACCACAGAGGGACATCATTTTGGGCACCAGCTGTAAATAAGGGTACGCTTAAGTCAATCAGGTGGCAGCGTTGTCTATGCTTAACTCAGGGGAAGTGCGCACGCAGCCATCTACCGGCAGGTTGGTGACCGAGAGTCGGGCGCGGCGGCGGCCCGCGGATGCGGTGGCGGCGGCCGATGGCTGTGTCGCGCCACCCGCAGACCCCTCCCGGGCGTCTTTCGTGAGACGCCCTGTACTTTACTGTCTTACCAAAGGCTATCCTCAAGGATCGATCTGCGGCCCCATCTTCTGGGACATGACAATCGAACCCCTCCTACAACTTCTGGATGGGGACGACAGGTCAGACGGAATTGTCGCCTACGCAGATGACCTATTAGTTGTAGTCACTGCAAACAACAGAGCCCAGTTAGAAGAGAAAGCCAGTGGATTACTACAAACAATTACTCAGTGGTGTCACAACAACAAACTCAGGATAGCCGAAAACAAAACAACATACACTTTACTGAAAGGATCACTCCAAAGGAATCCTTCGGTTACAATTGGGGACACAAACATCAATCGAGCACACATTACGCGCTATCTTGGGGTAGACATAGATGAAAAATTGAATTTCCACGAACACATAAGGCTGACAACATACAAAGCAGAAAAAATACTCCACAAACTGGTGAGGCTAAATTCAAAACAGTACAGCCTACCTCTACCAGTCATACGTACATACCACTGTGCGCTCTTCGAATCTGTACTTAGCTCTGCAGCTAGCACGTGGGCACATAGACTGAACGTGGTCACCAACAAAGCATCCGTCAGACGAGGGCAGAGAAGTGTCCTACTTAGGCTATCTGGAGCCTTCGGTACCACCTCAGCGGATGCACTGTGTGTGGTGCTCGGAATATGCCCCATAGATATCCCGATCAAATACAGAGCTGCAAGGTACTGGTTAAAGGTGGGGAGACTAGATAAGGTACACAGAATAACCGGTGTGCCCATAGAGACGATACGTCACCTTAAAATTTGGCGTTTGGATACACGGCAAGGTGAGTGGGATGTAAGTGATAAGGGACGTAGACTGCACGACTTCCTCCCTGACATAAGGGAGCGGTTGAGAATGAGACATATCGATCCCAGCCGCGATATGGTACATTTCTTAACCGGACACGGACCTTATCCCACGCACTTAAACCGCGTGAGTCTGAGGCAGACACCTTCATGCACATTTGGGGAAGAAGGTTCCCCAGAACACACTGTCTTTTTCTGCGGGCAATACGCGAACAATAGACATACACTACACTTAGATTACACAGATACAGACATAGATATATACACAGTAATAAGAGACGAAGAACAATGGGCACAATTAAATGCAGTGACAAACAGTATTTCAAAAACAACACATGAAGAGTACATGCGGACACGACATCACAGACATGCCTATGTGCAGCGTAACAGAAATCTCCAGAGGATGGGCAGCGATACCCACAGTGACAACGAAAATAGTGACAATGAGGAAGAACAGAAGGAGGAAGCTGAGATGTGACAGTAAATAAGCAAATGTCTGGCAATCTAGCCAAGAAAACACCAAATGCTGTACATGGATGGGCACCTAAAGTAGTTAATACATAAGATTAGTAATAAATAGGATAAGCAACATTATTTCTCTACTAATAACCATTTGTGTGTGTGTGTGTGTGTGTGTGTGTGTGTGTGTGTGACTGGCGGTCAACGGCTCGAAGAAACCATTCCGAGGTATTCACCGTCAGTCACACTCGGTGATGGTACTAACAAATCTCTCATCTATCCTATCTTCTTTTTATATTCTTCTTAAAAAAAAACAACAAAATTTTATTTATATTTCAACCTTAAATTATTGTTATTTCGAAAAGTTTCATTCTTTGTAAATGTTGTAGATAGAACAAAAGGAAAGAAAACTGTAAAAGTTGAAAAACGAAAATTGTAAGATGTACGACCTGTTTTAAAAATCAGGTAACAGGTCTATAATTTGGCAATAAATAAATAAATAATTAAATAAAAATACTTTACTGTGTTCGTCTGAGGAATGGTCTGGTTGTAGACAGAGAGTTGGAAATCTGGAAGGCGGAAACTAGTGCCAAAAAAGGTGGCTTTGCTTTTCTGTGGAGTTTCTTAAAGCTTGCACTTATTACACTACTCACTCAGGAGAATCAAGTGGTGTCTGAGGGAAGCATAGGAGAACTGGAGGGCGAAAAGTAATGTTGGTGTCGCATCACTGTCTGACGTGTTCGATATTTGGCGTCCGCTTAACCTTTGGTGTTCTTTTGTTTTTCAGGGATCGCACTGTTATTCCGTGAGACGAACATTCTCTCAGCGTTTATGATCTCTGGCGGATGAGATAGCAGGTGAAATCATAATAAACTGAATATCGGATGTCAAGTCTCTCTTAAATTGAAACCTCTGCCCCGGATTATTAAGTTTCCCAACATCTCTATTGCTGTCGGCACATCAGTTACGCTGTTTCAGAAAATGATGTTTACATTACGATTCTTTTCCTGCCATATTTCATTTCATGATTATACTCAAGGCAGCGCTCGGTGACAGGTGATTTGCATGGTTATTTTAGTCGTCCGTCTCATCCATCAGAGATAGAATGTGTGTTTTATGGAAAAACGGTGCGGGCTCCGAAAACGAACGAGTAACAAATGAGTATCGGTAGGAGTAGCGTGCGCTGGGTGTCGAACACGGCTATAAATAGCAGCACAACGTCAACAATACTTCAGTGTGGTTGGAGTTCCGGTAGCGATTATGTATACTGCACGACAAGAAAAGTGGAGCACCCAGGAGGTGAAGGGTAAACGAAATGAAAGTTCACTTGTTGAGAGGATGTGTGCCGTTATGTCAGTGGTTACAACAGCGAGTCAAATTTAGAAAGAACTTGACAATATGAGTCCACCTGCCAGTATGACGATACACCCCTTCTCTCCTCGATGCATGCCCTTATTCGATTCGGAAGGGTGTCATAAAGCCGTTGAATCCTCTCTGAAGCAAGCAGGCCGACAACTGTTATAACTGGAGCTTGATATCCTGGGTACTGAATTTGGGGTCACAGATCTGGGGTCCTTGTTGGCCACAGGAGGACCTCGGCACCACGCAGACAGTTCGTACAGACACGGGTCTTGTGTCGACGGGCATTTTCCTGCTGCAAAATGGAATCACTGAGCAAAATGGTATCACAGTACTGTCGCATGAGAGGTAACCCATGAGGATACCGGATCTCCACGACATACCTTTGCGTCGTCAGAGTTTTTCCAATTAGTACTAGCCATAACCTGAAGTCATACACGATGGTTCCCCGCGCCATGGCTTAAGGAGTAATACTGGTGAGACTCTCCAAAAATTGGAAGAAAGGGACCCCTCCGTAAGTCATCATCGTACTCACCGACCAATGCCATTGAGGTAGTCCAGAACCTCGATTCATGGTTGAACACAAAACGACGCCTTTCATCACCAATATATGTTTACCGATCACAGCACTACTACTATATTCCGCAACTTTGTTCACAACATTTTTCTACTCTTACCTTTTATTGTGCATGGTCCACTTCGAAATACTCTCATCCACAATTGATACACCGCTGCCAGCGACGTATCCACTCCTGGAAGCAGTTTTGGTCGCTTCTTGCTGGATAGCCAGAAGAGCCGTCGGCGAATTTTCTTTTACCTCGTCTGTTGAAATGGCTCTGAGCACTATGGGACTTAACATCTATGGCCATCAGTCCCCTAGAACTTAGAACTACTTAAACCTCACTAACCTAAGGACATCACACAACACCCAGTCATCACGAGGCAGAGAAAATCCCTGACCCCGCCGGGAATCGAACCCGGGAACCCGGGCGCGGGTTTTACGTCTAATCACCAGTTATGATTCTCTTAAGCAACATCTCGTTCTGATGTGCGCGATTCAAAAACTCTTCACAGATTGCGAGGCGAAGGTCTTTCTGGTCTTGACTCATGAGCTGTGGAACGAGCTTGACGGCAACGCGATGCATTCCAAGATGCTGTGTCAGGATTTCATTACATGATCCAACTGATATGTTACATTCTTCTGCAATCTCTCGGACAGTCAGTCTTAGATTGGTACGCACAGTTTCATTGACGTTGCTGACACGAGTGTCGTCGGTAGACATCGAAGGGCGTCCTGGACGAGGGCCATTTTCAACTTCCGTCCGGCCATTTTTAAACCGTGTGAATCATTCACACCACAGAGTACGGTTTAAGCACTCATCAACGTAGGCTTCGTGCATCATTTGGTGTGTATCTGTGAAGTTTTTCTTGTATTTCACGCAACTCTGCCATCTAGAAATTCACATGTTGGGCGACACAACGTTCTACTCAATACAGCACTGAACAATAAGTAACAGACATACAACAATAAAACTCCCGGCAGTTACCCATTACACAGGCGTGTGCAGGGACGTCAACCACATTTCGCTCCAACACACCATTGGTGCGAATTTACTAACTTTCAGGGATTTTTTGAACAGACCTGGTAGAGGGGACGGTAATTCTCTAGTCTGGATGCTGCTGATCCCCGACCAAAGGTGCGGGATGAGACAGAATGTTGCAGGAAGTCCTCGGATAGCAGGCGCACATGTTGAGGGGCTACGATGTTCTTAACGCACAATATGGCGATACTCACTTGTGGTGAACAGATATGGTCGATCGGAACCTTGGCGACGAGTATGCATGCAGTCCAAAATGGTTCAAATGGCTCTGAGCACTATGGGACTTAACTTCCGAGGTCACCAGTCCCCTAGAACTTAGAACTACTTAAACATAACTAACCTAAGGACATCACACACATCCTACGGTTCGAATCCTGCCTCGGGCATGGATGTGTGTGATGTCGTTAGGTTAGTGAAGTTTAAGTAGTTCTCAGTTCTAGGGGACTGATGACCTCAGAAATTAAGTCCCATAGTGCTCAGAGCCATTTGAACCATTTTTGATAACCACGGACGGCAGTGCACACTCCGGAGGTTGCTCCCATGCTGACCCTCCTTGTGGTTGGCAAGGAGTTCTTGTGTTAGAGCGTTCCATCCCTTCACCAGGGCGGCTAACTGCGGGATGGTCGACGGTACGTACCTGTGGACGTGCTAAAATACGTCTTTGCCACGCATCCCACATTTGCTCATTGGGATTTAAGTCAGGGGAACGGGCAAGCCAGTCCATTCGCCGAATATCCTCTCATTTCTAGACCTCCTCCTCCTCTTCCTCCTGCTATGTTCGATACGGTCGTGCATTTTTATCCATAATAATGGTGTCAGGGCTGAATGGAACCCTGAAAAGACGCACAGATGGAAGGAGTAGAGTCACAGTGACGCTGACCGGTGAGTGTACCGTTTTCGAAGATTTGGAAGCCAGTACGCCCACGCAACGTTGTGCCCTCCCTCCCCCCCCCCCCTCTTCTTGTCACATAAACCATAAGAAGCTGAACCACCAAAAAAATCATGTAAAATAATGTTCCTGGGTGCATTATGTGTTCCCGCCTCTTGCCATGCGAGGATACGACCAGCATTGTCGAACATGATCATTTTAAGAGGCATATATAACCATGAACAAAATTCTAGAATTTGTTTATCATACCCACATGTGACTAGACATTAGCATGGATAGATGTATCTTTAATTTGTTTCATACTGCTTAAAGGCGGAATCAGTACACTAAACAAAATGTTCCTGCTCAGTTTACGTTGTTTCGCTTAAGAACACCACCGGCGTTGAGCTATTATGCCGTAAATAGAAGGTATCTTTCTGTAACTGAGAACCACCAAGTTGTCTTAGCAATATATGAAATTGGTGAATCGATATGACTAGCTACCACAAAGAATCCGTGCATTAATTGATTGAATTGGCAGTTAAATAGAGCATAAGGACAAAAGGGTTACTGTCTTGTATAAGATGAGGAGATATTTCTGTGTCTTACGGAAAAACGACAGAAGATAGAGCACACTTCACACAGTGGTAACGACGTGCTTCATTTGTATCTTGATCCACATTTATACTGCGCAAGTCACCTTACGGTATGTGACTGAAGATACTTTTGGTACCACTATCTCGTCCCGCTTTTCTGTTCCACTATAGAATGGCTCGTGAGAAAACTGAAAGTCGGTAAACCTCCGTATGACATTTAATTTCTCTGATCTTGTCATCGCATTCATTTTGAGAGACGCATATTGGAGGAAGTAATATATTATCCCACTCATTTTGGAACGTGAGGTTGCGAAATTTCAACGGTAAACCTCTTCATGTTGCACAGCGCCTCTCTTTTACCGTCGCTGGAGTTTTTTCAGTATCTCCGTAACGCTCTCGAACCCCAACAGACGATCCAGTGACGAAACGTGCCGCCATTAGTAAGATATTCCATATCTGTAACTCTTCAGGCTTTCCCGGCGATCTAATGACATCTTGGGTTGTCGGGTGTTCTGCCGGAAATCAGCGTCGTACTTGCACGATATTTCGGTCACGTAGCTCGTAACCTTCATCAGGTGCGACCTGAGACTGCTCCTCGAGTGGACCTGGTCCAGTATTTATGCCTGTGGCCTTCCCCCTCCACCAACGGCTGCAGGTGCTTCCTCTGTGCTCCGCGCCCATTCCCTGCGACCTGCTGGAGCGTTGCTGCTCTGTTTTCCGTCCGCTGCGGTTCTAGGTGTTCCCTCTGCGGTCCGCGCCCACCAAACCCGCTCCTGGGGGTTTCATCTACGGTCTGGGGTACCAGGCGTTCCCCCTGCGGTCCGCGCCCGCTCACCACGACCTGTTGGAGCGTTGCCGCTCCGTTTTTCGTTCGCTGCGGCTCTGGATGTTCCCTCTGCGGTCCGCTCCCAGGCTCTGATTAGCTGGTACCAGCTAAGCAGAGCCTGGGATCTGGCTCTGGAATTGTTAAAGGAGCAACGGGGCCAGCTGCAACACTACACAAACAGAAGAACCAGAGACATGGAGATGGAAAACGAGCCCCTGACGGACTGCCAGGCGCACCAGACCGAAGATGGAACACCGAGAAGTGGGACTGGTGGGCGCGGACAGCAGAGGGAACATCCAGAGCCGCAGCGGACGAAAAAACGGAGCGGCAACGCTCCAACAGGTCGTGGTGAGCGGGCGCGGACCGCAGGGGGAACGCCTGGTACCCCAGACCGTAGATGAAACCCCCAGGAGCGGGTTTGGTGGGCGCGGACCGCAGAGGGAACACCTAGAACCGCAGCGGACGGAAAACGGAGCAGCAACGCTCCAGCAGGTCGCAGGGAATGGGCGCAGACCACAGAGGAAGCACCTGCAGCCGTTGGTGGAGGGGGAAGGCCGCAGGCATAAATACTGGACCAGGTCCACTCGAGGAGCAGTCGATCTGCGGCCCCTCCTTCCCTCGTGGAGCGCCGCGGAGTTGGCTCTGCAGGCCCCACTGCATGGTCATGTCCACCTGGCCCATCTTCCCTCCCGCCCTCCCGCACCCGGCCGTCTCCCGCACACTTCCCGTCCCTCCCCACCCCCCTCCTCGCCACCCCCATTCCCCCTCCTGACCTCCCCCCCCACTCCGCCTACCCCCATCCAGCCCCATTCACCCCAGCTCCCGCCCAGCCCCCTCCCCTCCTTCCCCGTGCCAATCCTGGTCCTTCCCCCCACCCTCTCCCCTCCACCCCTGTCCCCCCGGTCTTTGGAGACCTTATCTCCAGTGTCGTGGACGCTTTGACGTCTGCGATCACTGGAGCCCTTGACGCCCTCCTCCATTCCATTCCCCAACAAATTGCAGCCGCCCTTTCCCACTCCCTCTCCCCCATCACCACCACCCTCCCCACCCCCCATCATGGCTGTTAGACTCCATGGCCTCACCGTCCTCGTCTGGAATGCCAATGGCATCCACCGCCAGCAAGGGGAATTCCGGCAGTTTCTGCTTGATGAAGGGGTCGATATCTGCCTCCTCACTGAGTCCCATCTTAAGCCGGGGGTCAGTGTCCGGGCCCCCAATTACTGCTGCTACCGGACCGACCGCCTAACCGCCTTTGGCGGAACCGCAGTGTATGTCCGTGCATCACTCCGCCACCACCCGATTACTCTCCCCGCCCTTGCCACCCTTGAGGCCACTGGCGTCGTCGTGCACACTGTGCGAGGCCCCATAACATTTGTGGCCCTTTACCGTCGGCCCCGTGGCCTCCTCCATGCCCCTGACTTCGCCACAGTCCTATCTTTAGGCAGCGATCTCTTCGTTGGGGGCGACTGCAACGCCAAGCATACTGCCTGGCACAGTCGCCTCACCAACACCCATGGCCGTCGCCTCCTTCGGGTGGTCGAGGCCCATGGTGCCCGCGTCGTCAGCCCATTCGACCCCACCATCTTCCCCCATCGTGGCCCTCCGGATGTCCTCGACATCGCCCTCGTCAAAGGTCTCCCCCTCCCTATTGACGCCACCACTCGAGCCGCCCTAGCCTCTGACCACGTCCCTGTCATCTACTCCATCGACCTTGTCGGGTCTCTGGAGCCCCCCCGTGCCTCCTTGGACTTGCGGGGCATAGACTGGGACTCCTATCGGCGGCGCGTCGAGGCGGCTTTGCCCACTATCCCCGACGCCGCTAGGGTGGGGGCTGACCTCACCCTCGCGCACTTCACGGATGCTGCCGTAGCCGCTGCCGTTGCTGCCACCCCTCCCCATCCCCCTCATCCTCCCTCCCACTTGCGTCCTCTACCCCCGGCCATCCGTGCCCTTATCACGACTAAGAACCGGGCCATCCGCGACTGGCAACGCACTCGCAACCCTGCCACCAAGCGGCAAGTGAACCGAATGCAGCGCGAGATACGGGCCGCCATTCAGGCCCATCGCAATGCTGCCTGGGAAGCAAAGCTCTCTGCTCTCAATCTCCAAGACGCATCTGCCTGGCGCTTGGTCTCTCAGTTCCTCCGGATGCGTCCCCGTCTTCCCCCCCTCCTGGTCGGTGCTGAGGCTGTGTGCGATCCTGACGCTAAGGCCAACACCTTGGCTGACGTTTTCGCGCGCAGCTTCACACCGGTCGATGATCCCATCGACCCCGCCCACGTCCGCCTGGTCACGGCTCATGTCCACCGGTTCCTCAGCACCCATGACCCTGACGACTTCATCACCCCCGTCACCGATGAGGAGGTCACCCGGGAGCTTCGGTACCTGCATCCTCGGAAAGCTGGCGGCCCTGACACCTTGACCAACCAGCTTCTCAAGCAGCTTCCCCCGCCCTCTGTCCCCATCCTTACCTCCACCTTCAATTCCATCCTTTCCACCGGGCAATTCCCTTCCGCTTGGAAACATGCGGAGGTGATTGCCATCCCTAAACCTGGTAAAGACCCTCGCTCCCCTTCCAGCTATCGTCCCATCAGCCTCCTTCCCGCCCTCTCCAAGCTGTTTGAGCGGCTGTACCTCAAGCGAGTCCTAATACATGTTGCCCGGGAGCGCGTGCTCCCCGACGTTCAATTTGGCTTCCGCCGTGGCCATGCCACCACACACCAGCTCCTTCACCTCGTTGAGGAGGCACTGGACGCCATCGAGCGTCGGGAGTACTTCGGGGCCATCTTCCTCGACGTCTCCCGGGCCTTCGACTCAGTCTGGCATGAGGGACTGCTGTACAAGCTCTTTCAGCATGGCTTCTCCACCTCCCATGTCCGTCTCATCGCCACATATCTCGAAGGCCGCACTTTTCATGTCCGAATCCCGGGTGGCACCTCCACCAGGCGGCGCATCAGGGCGGGCGTACCTCAGGGGAGTGTGCTCGGCCCTGTCCTGTACAGCCTTTTCACGGCCGACACGCCCACCACTCCGCGGGTTCATCTCGCCCTGTATGCTGACGTTACGGCTGTTTATGCTCGCTCCCGGAGCAAGGCCCTCCTCCGACAGCATCTCCAATCAGCCATTGACTCTGTCATGGAGTATGCCAAAAAATGGCGCCTGGCATTTAACCCTGCTAAAACGCAGGCTCTCATCATGTGTCGGCGCCGTTGGCCCATCAACTATCCCCCCGTCACTGTCCTTGGCACCCCTGCCCCATGGGCTCGGACCGCCAAATATCTGGGGGTCACCCTGGACAGGGCCGTCACCTGGCGTCCCCACATCGAGGACATGCGGCGCAAGGCCTTGGGGCGTCTCGGTCAGCTCTATCCCTTCATTAACCCATCCTCCTCCCTTCCCCGGCATCTTGGCGTCCTCCTTTACACATCCCTGATCCGCCCTATCCTTGAGTATGCTTCCGTTGTGTGGGGCAATGCCGCCCCTACACATCTCCACCGTCTCCAAACGGTACAGAACCGTGCTCTCCGCCTTGCCCTCCGCCTCCCTTACCGTTTCCCCACCCGTGAACTTCATTTTCTTGCTGGAATCCCCCTCCTTCACGAACGCGTCTGCTCCTCTGCCATTTCCTTCTATCACCACTCCCGCCAGTCTGCCAATCCTCTTATCCTTTCCCTCGGCACTCACCTCCACCGTCTGGCCACCACCCGATGGCCTGACCTCCTTGCCGCCTGATCACTGGTCGAGCTCCCCTTTTTCCCTACCCCTCCTCACTCCCTGTGTCCCCTTCCTTTCTTCCTGCCCCTTCCCTGCCAACTGATCCTGCCTGCGACCCCTCCATCTACGAGTGTCTGCCTCACCGTCAGAGTCGCCAACCGGCTCTGCTGGTCTTCATGTTTATAATCTTCATCTGTCATTCTCACTTCTGCTTCTTCTCTTCCACCTCATCAACGACCGGCTTGTCAATTGAGCCTTTCGTCTTCCTGCTTCTCTTACTGTCCCTTCTACTATCCTTTTCTCTTTATATATATAAAAAAAAAATAAAAAAAAAAACCCACACCAGGCCAGCCATATGAGGCCTTTCGATTTCCACCACTTCTACTGTCTCTCTCTCTCTCTCTCTCTCTCCTGTCTTCTTTGGGTTATTAAAAAAAAAAAAAAATAAAAAGCAACATGCACACCACCAAGCCATTCTCTACCGCCACGACTCCACTCACCACACCGCCATGAGGAAGGCGAAGCGCCCCGGCGCTAGAACTTCCGTCTCAAGCCGAGGGTCAACCCTCACCAGTGCAGCGTCAGCGTCAGCGTCGAGGAGCAGTCTCAGGTCGCACCTGATGAAGGTTACGAGCTACGTGACCGAAATATCGTGCAAGTACGACGCTGATATCCGGCAGAATACCCGACAACCCAAGATGTTATTCCATATCTCTTCATTAATCCTACTTGGTAAGACCCCAGACTGATGAACATTACTCAAGAATTGTTCGAAGGAGAGTTTTGTATGCCACATTTCCTCACGGATCTCTGAATAAGTGTCAACTTGCAATCTGTTTTTCCTACATTTTTTTATGTGTTCATTCCATGTTAGGTCGCTCCATATGGTTGGTGCTAGGTATTTTATGGTGGTTACTTTTTTTCAGTGACTGCCGTCAATAGCGCAATCGCAAAGTAGTGGATCTCTTGACCTATTTATGCCCAATACGTCACATGGCTTTGCGTTCAGAGTGTACTGCCAGTCCCTGCACCAGTCATCAATCATCTGTAGGTTTTCCAGCAGCTCGCTACAGTCTTCCGGCGCTGCAACCTTCCAGTAGACAACAGCGTCCTTACGGAATCCCAGCGTTGTCCTCCAGATAACTGACATTAATGGTAAATACCAGTGGCCTTATAACACTCATTTGATGCACTCCAGAAATTACCTTTACATGTGTAATTTTTTTCCTCTAACAACGACGTACTGAGTTCCATTTGCAAGGAAGTCCTGTATCCAATCGCGAATCTGCTCCAGTACTCAATAAACTGGCATTTTGCTCACTAAAGGATAGTGCTGCCTCAACTTGAATACCTTTGTCTACGTTACTCTGGATCTCATGGAGGAACAGCGCGAGTTATGTTTCGCACTCTCATTCGCCCTCTGTTTGCGGAATCCATGTTGATCATTTATAGGGGAGAATTTCAATTTACAAAAACGTCCTAAGCATGTGCCACAACTTAGTTCAGCGACATTTGCGGCTACAATAATTGCAAATATTGGGGAGAGACAAATCAGTAAACATATTTTGCATATTTTCAATTCGATAACGTCATGTGGAATAATGTTCTGCGGTAATTCATCTTTAAGAAGGAATGTCTTCATTGCTCAAAGACGTACAGTGAGAATAATATGTGGTGCTCAACCACGATCACCTGTTTAAGGTTCAAATGGCTCTGAGCACTATGGGACGTAACATCTGCGGTCGTCAGTCCCCTAGAACTTAGAACTACTTAAACTTCACTAACCTAACGACGTCACACACATCCATGCCCGATGCAGGATTCGAACCTGGGACCGTAGCGGTAGCGCGGTTCCAGACTGTAGCGCCTGTTTAAGGAGAAAGGCATTGTGACTACTGCTTCACAGTTTGTTTATGCCCTCATGAAGTTTGTTGTAAACAATCCACTACAGTTCAAAAAGAACAATGAGGTGCATAATTACAGCACCACATTCCTCCACATTAAGGTTGTCTTTAGCACAAAAACAGGTGCACAATGCTGCTACAACAATTTTTGATCACTTACCCAGTGATATAGAATGTCTGACAGATATCAAAGTAAAATTTGAAAACAAACCGAGAAAGATTCTCCTTGACAATTTCTATTCAATCGAAGAATTTATATCGCTGTGATGTGGTAATGATGAAAGGTGTTGGGTAGGAATTACTAACTCACATCTGTATATCCTTTTCCTTTTAGTATAATAAATCTTAGAAATGTTCAGAATGTAGCCATATGTACAAATTGATTTGTGATGTGAATGTAAAATGGCTCGCTCAGCATCATTATGATGTCGTGCGAAATGATCTACGGAACATGTAACTAACTAACTAATCACGATTCTACGGAAGATTGACGACAGTGATATAGGCCTTCAATTATGAGCGTCTGTCCGACCACTCCTCTTGGAAATGATTTACCTGTGCTCTTTTCCAGTCACCAAGTACCCTTTGTTGCTCCAGTGACTTAAGATAAACTACTGCTAGAAGGGGAACAACTTTAAGATTATTCTCATTTATTGTTCCGTCTCAGTTGCATGTTTTTAATTAGACTGCATGTTTCAATAACTCTGGAACATCTTCTGATCTAAGTAGTTGGTGGTTCTGAGTAGACAAGACAGGCTGCTGACACTACACAGATCCGAAGATGATCCAGAGTGAACAAAACATGTAATCTGATTAAAAATGTGCAACTGAAACGGAACAATATATGAGAATTATCTTAAATATCTCTTCAGTTGCAGAATATCTGAAGGAGATTTTGTCGATAATAGTGGGGGAGCAAGTTCTTTCACATAATCTCTGCAGAGCTTCACAGGTATCCCATTCCACCCAGTTGCTTTTACACTGTTGAGCAGTGTAAATTCGTATCTGTTCTGCAATAGTTGAAAGGAGAGACCGTAATACAGGCTTCCGCAGAACAGCAACTTCGAAATACCGAATTCAGTATTTCGGCCGTATCTGAGCTACCTTATATTTCAGTGCCACTATCATCACCAAGCGACTGAATAGATGATTTCGACCCTGTAGACATTAAATAAAACCCAAACTTCTTAGAATTCTTAGTCAGATTGCTAGGCAAAATTACTCTTCGAAATTCGTGGAATGTTTCTCGCGTCGTTTTCCTAGCTCTCATTTTGGCGTCATTCAGCTTTTCATTATATTCTAACTTTCTACTACGCTTTATTCGGAGATGAAGCTCTCTTTGCTTTGGCAGTAACTTTCTAATATGGCCTCACGGGAGGAGAAGAATTTAAATAGACCTCCAGCTGTTCTGGTTGGTTTCCTCAAATCTCTTGAGGAGAGTACCGGGGCAGTTGTCTTAACAATACCGTGTCAGGTTTCTCGCCCCGCTCTTTCCCTTTGGGAGCTCTCGTTGCAGAGGTGACGCCCTCATTCTAGGCAGCGCAATGAACTCCAACCTTCGCTGCTTCCTTTCGAATTTCAGTGTTTTTTCACCATTCGTTCGTACCACCAATTTGACTGAGTGGTAGAACAAATCGAACTTTGTCGTTTGATTAACTAGGGTGCAGAAAGATGTATATATCCATGAATTCGATGAGCTAGAGTCAACGGAATAATTTCGTTATTCTTTTATATGAAAAAAAGGAAGTTCCTTAGAGTCCTACATACTTCACACCCTTTCTTCTGTTTAGATGGATGTAAGATCGCCATAAACATAGCTTTAAATTAATTATGAATACTACTAGTCTTGCTATTCAGTCAAACTTACTTACTATTTATTGAATATGATCTTAGATATTACTAATTGAGTCTACAAGTTTACTACATGTTTCAGCAGTTTCATTCCGCTGGAAAGCGGACGTTTGGTGATGTGACGATTACGAGCCATCAAAGTGCTGTCATATGCATATTTGCATCCTTTCTCTTAGAATCTGCAGTGTAAATTGTTGGTGTACTAAGTTCGACCATTCTTGCTGTGCATTGCAACATATTTCATCGCATTGTGCTCCAGTTTAACACGGTCAGCAATCACCCAGCTTATCGCTTTTCTCGGCGATCTCTGCGCCTGGTTTCACCACAACAGGAAAAATAATGGTAACAACGCGCAGCCGGCCGGGGTGGCCGTACGGTTAAAGGCGCTACAGTCTGGAACCGCGCGACCGCTACGGTGGCAGGTTCGAATCCTGCCTCGGGCATGGACGTGTGTGATGTCCTTAGGTTAGTTAGGTTTAAGTAGTTCTAAGTTCTAGGGGACTGATGACCTTAGACGTTAAGTCCCATAGTGCTCAGAGCCATTTGAACCATTTTTGAACAACGCGCAGAATCGGGTTCAGCGGGGAGATTGTGTAAATACCAGCTTATCTGCAAAGCAAACATGATTATTTTCACTCCCGCTGCAGCCTTTGTGATTTATCCTACCTCGGAACAATTTATATTCTGAGGCACAATGCAGTTTAGCCTTCCATCTTTATTGTGATGTGATTTACAGTAGCACGAGCACCTGTTCCTTTAAGAATGATCTATCGACAAAAACGTGAGCGTAACTTCTATATGTTAATTTTTTAATGTTGCCTCGCTACTCATTTATCTAAATTTTTCACAACGTGAAGACGTAGTAATGATTTCCTGCAAGTTCGGTTCCTTCTACACGGTACTACAGATATTTATTCGTACTATTCGAACAAAATATGACTTGCATCTCATTGGGATTGTCATCATGAATCTATCGACCGTGAAAATTATTGATTCGACACTAATGTTGGTAATTTCGATTATTTTTGCATACTATCGCTTACCACCTCCACGGCTACTCCCATCCCATAGGCTGTGCGCCACATTTTACTATAGATGGCTAGTCATTTCTACTCCAAGTTTGGTGTAATAACATAAAGCCCCCGCTGCGTTCTTGCGATCGTATGTGAAGGCTAATCTCAGGAACTACTGTAGGGATTTTATACGCTTTTCATTAATATATAGGCTGATTCAGGAGGAAAGTTTGTGTATGTTTTATAATTATAGAAACGATGAGCGTGTAATATATTTATTGTTAATTGTTCTATATGTAATTGTCGCTTGGAGGATCACTTCGTGGTAGTCATGGGAGCATTGTGGTCTCCGTCATAACAAACATCACTCATAACTACAATTGTATGGGCGCGACAGCTGTTTGATGAGAAAGTTTCAGTGCGGATGTACAACCAACGTCTCAACTCCTGCGGTCACCAGAAAACTACGAGTAGAGGATTGATGGATGGCCGTCCAGAGTGGCCGTGCGGTTCTAGGCGCTACAGTCTGGAACCGCTCGACCGCTACTGTCGCAGGTTCGAATCCTGCCTCGGGCATGGATGTGTGTGATGTCCTTAGGTTAATTAGGTTTAAGTAGTTCTATGTTCTAGAGGACTGATGACCTCAGAAGTTAAGTCCCATAGTGCTCAGAGCCATTAGCCATTGATGGATGGAGATCGTTGCGGTGCGGCGAGCGGGAACCTGGGAATTTGAGGGTGACGAAAAGCGGGTCCGGATGGCCGAGGCGGTTAAGGCACGCATTCTAGAGAAGAGGAGCATCCGGGTTCGAGTTACAACCGGCATAAATTTTCAACTCTCGTCTTTGCTTTGCCGCCGTACTCTGTGCGGATGGAAGTCATTATTCCCTTCCTGTCTCTTTCCCATCCCGGTTCTTTTCCATCTCTTTCATCCCAATTATTGATAAATGATGGGGGCTACGCGCTGGTCAGCTAGAGAAAAGACGGTATCTGCCGGGAATAGCAGCAAAGTAAATGACCGCTGCAGCTCCAAAAATCACCGAAGCTTCGCCACGATCTATATGTATTATCATATTCGTCTTTTTGTCTGAATATGAAGGCTAATCTGAGGAATTACTGTAACAATTTTGATAGTGCAGATTTGCTTTGCTTTTGTTCGCTAATAGATTGACTCACGACGAAGGTTTCCGTATATAATTTATTACCGCTACATCAGACAAGTCATCTGGCGGTAGATACACTGACGGAAAAAAAATCGTAGCACCATAAAATAATTAATTTAGATTAATGAAATTTCTGGAGTACATCCGTCTAGGTAAAATATTTAAGTGATTAACATTGCAAGTACACAGGTTGATGTAGGCACGAGATAAGCCATTGGACATGTGAAATGCTGGTACATTAATAATCGGTGTAACCGCCAGAATGTTGAATGCAAGTATGCAAATGTGCATGCATTTTGTTTTACAGGTGCGGGATGTCAGTTTATGGGATGGAGTTCGATGCCTGTTGGACTTGGCCGGTCAATACAGGGACGGTTAATGCAGTCCGTGGATGACGCTGGAGCTGTCGTCCGATGATGTCCCATATGTGCTCGACTGGAGACAGATCTGATGGCCGAGCAGGCCGAGGTAACATGTCAACACTCTGTACGGATGTTGGTTGCAACAGCGATATGTGGGCGAGCGTTATCCTGAAATGCTGTTCATGAATGCCAGCACAACAGGTCGAGTCACAAGACTGACGTACAAATTTGCAGTCAGGGTGCGTGGAATAACCACGAGTGTTCTCCCGCTGTCATACGAAATAGCATCCCGGACCATAACTCCAGGTGTAAGTCCAGTGCGTCCAGGTTGCAGACAGGTTGGTTGCAGGCCCTCAACTGCTCACCTCGTGCCTTCACTGGCACCGAGGCAGAACCAGCTTGCATCATAAGAAACAACAGACCTCCACCCTGCCTTGCAACGAGAGCTTCATAACACTGAAGTCGCAAACGGCGCTGGCTTGGGGTCAGTGAAATGCACGCTACAAGGCTTCTGGTTCTGAGCTGTCCATGAAGTAACCGATTTGTAACAGTTCGCTGTGTTGCCAAATGCTGCTGATATTGCTGCTGCAGATGCAGTACGATGGGCCAAAGCTCCAAGCCGAACATGATGATCTTCCCTCTCGGTACTGCTACATGGCAATCCTGTACAGTGGCTACATTCCTGCCAAGTCTTTCTGCAATTTCGCTAAAGGAACATCAGCTTCTCGTAGCTCTAATACACGATCTCGTTCAAACTCACTGTCAGTGAGTGTTGATAATGGTGTCTTTGTCACCTTAAAGGCATTCTTGACTAACATCGGCTCACCACGTCCATTCTCAAACGCAACTAATGCTCATTACCGTTACAGCGAGTATTTAAAGAAAACCTGATTTGCATCCTCATAGTGGAGCTACTAGCGTCACTCTTATGCAACTGGCGCAAAATTTGAATGCGTCATCTTCCAGATGTAAAAACACGCCTAACAACTTTTGTTTATGTCGCACAACTCCCTTCTGGTGTTGCGATTCTCGTTCCGTCAGTGAACTTATTTACTGCTTACCATGCGAAGCCGGACCGAGTCGCTAGTGTTCGTTAGTTAACGCGCGATCGTGTATGTGTGTGTGTGTGTGTGTGTGTGTGTGTGTGTGTGTGTGTGTGTGTGTGTGTGTGTGTGTGCGTGTGGTAGTGCAACTGTGTAGGGCGTTACGATACTTTTGTCAAAAACGGTAGAGATAAGAAATGGGGAGCGTAAGAATGCATTGTAATGTGCTGACTAAGGTAATATCAGTTTACGTCGTATGTGGTACTAAGCGAAAATGAACATTTTGACTGAAAGAAAAAGGGAAATAAAGACAAGTGGAAACAAACAAAATTGAACTTCAGGCTGTTGGGATTCAGAAGTGAACGTATCCATCAAGTGATTAGATTGCTGTGATGTATACTGGGAGGCTTTAACTATGCGTCTCAATAAGAATTTCGAGAAAAATGAGCTCGGATACGCTTAAGATGCGAGCTATGTAAGTTTATTTCACCGGATATTGAACAATGGTTTATTAGAAAATCGTAAAAATTAGGGTGTAAAAGTGTAAAAATGTTATACTCGTACAATCAAATTTTCGAATAATAAAGAGTTTTTGTCTAACAACAACGTCTGTCTCCATATTATTGCCTCCGTGCTTATTTTCTGTTTTGGATTTTTTACCATCCTCGAGGTTATTAAAAATAAACCAAGGAAGAAATTAGGCGCGGGGTATGGACTGCAACCCGCCTTCGACACACGGAGACCACTCGTAGGAGCCAGTTCAGTGCTTTCAAGAAGACTGTTTACAACCTTGATATTCGTACGTTTGCCCGTAGAAAGATGAGTGCTTTGTCTCTGCAGTCCGTTCAAAACCTACAGTGTTAAAATCTAATTGTAATTTCAAGCCGGTCTCGGTGGCCGGGCGGTTCTAGACGCTTCAGTCTGGAAGCGCACACTGCTACGGTCGCAGGTTCGAATCCTGCCTCGGGCATGGATGTGTGTGATGTCCTGAGGTTAGTTAGGTTTAAGTACGAGTAGTTCTAAGTTCTAGGGGACTGATGACCTCAGATCTTGTCCCATAGAGCTCAGAGCCATTTGAACCATTTGTAATTTCAATAATGTCTATTGCCTGAGAAATTCGCAGCTGTCGAAGAATACAGTTTCAGTCTTGGTAATAGGAATTTTTATCGCCAAGAGAGATGCTTACGCGTTTCCTATGACGGTAACTTTGGAATTCTATAGCGTTTTCCTGAATACAGCTCAAGATGGCTACCATTCTGTGAGAAAGGAGAGATCTTGAGTAGAAAGTGTATGGACTGGGAGTCATGACAATTCGCAGCGGATATGGACCTTGTGTGGACTCAACGACCCGACGGAGACAATGGTACATTGCGTTATCATCAACTTCAGACGTGACTGTCGTCGCACCTCTTTACTCTGGCCTATACACAGACCAGAAAGTGATCGTAAAATCGTGAATAATATTCCATTCAGTCAGCAGCCGAAATTGCGCTTTAACTGTTGAATCGAAGTTTGCTGAGGATGAGTAATGGCCGTAACATCTTTACTGGCACAGGTGCTAACGGCTCTCCGTAGATAATGGTGTCGGAGCTCAGACGTCAGACACAATAAGATGAACCACAAAGCGCCCTCAGACTGGAACAGTATGCTGAGTTCCCCACAGAATGTACGGCGAATATGATAAGTAGCTGTTACTGAACTTTATGCAGCTCTCCAAGTTAGCCTTTCTTGTACAGAACTCTTCTCTTTATATAACAACTGCAGCTTACATCCACCGTCTTTACTATAGTCAAGAGCTGGTCTGGCTCTACAACTTTTACGTCACAGTTCCTGTCTTACCAGATTTACTATTCGCTGATGCTCCAGGACGTAAACGAATTGTTGATGGTGTACTGCAACCAGCCACAAATTGGTTTTAGGTTGCTTCATTTAAAAAATACCGTTACCGGTTTTGAATTTTTCACAGTTCAACATCAGACCGGTTTATAATGCTTTCGCCGGCCGAAGTGGCCGTGCGGTTAAAGGCGCTGCAGTCTGGAACCGCAAGACCGCTACGGTCGCAGGTTCGAATCCTGCCTCGGGCATGGATGTGTGCGATGTCCTTAGGTTAGTTAGGTTTAACTAGTTCTAAGTTCTAGGGGACTAATGACCTCAGCAGTTGAGTCCCATAGTGCTCAGAGCCATTTGAACCAATATAATGCTTTCATCAAAACAAATTATACATTAGTTTCCTGTGAGATGCCCTAGGATGAACAATAATTCACAGTTATAAACGTGTAACCAAACGAACGCGCTATATATTTGTGTTGGAATGCAACTTGCGTAAAATGTCCATCTGGTGCATTTGTTCTTGCAGTTTCCTTGCACTGAAATACATTCTCAATGACGTTTGTATTTTCACAGACACAAACGTTGCACTGCATTGTAAATCACTCTCTTTAGGTCATGAAACGAGTTTTCAATGTGCAACACATGTTCTAATTGACAACGTGCGCCGGCCGGAGTGGCCGAGCGGTTCTAGGTGCTACAGTATAGAATCGCGCGACCGCTACGGTCGCAGGTTCGAATCCTGCCTCGGGCATGGATGTGTGTGATGTCCTTAGGTTAGTTAGGTTTAAGTAGTTCTAAATTCTAGGGGACTGATGACCTCAGAAGTTAAGTCCCATAGTGCTCAGAGCCATTTGAACCATTTTGACAACATGCAAAAACAAATACACATCTTACAAGGTACGTGAGTGTCGAAGATGCTGCAGTGCAGTGATACAAAGATACATACGTCTTTTTTATTTTTTTTGAGGAAGCGTCAGTTACTTTTATTTTAGGTTGACAAAGTGTTCTGCATGAAAACTAGGGCATTAAATGCAGACAGAAACAATAAATTCATCGGATTTTGTGAATCATGAGGTCTGTTCAAAAAATTCCGGAACGTTCGCAATTTCGCGCCAATGGTGTGTTGGAGCGAAACGAAGTTGGCATCCCTGCACAAGTCTGTGTTTAATGTGTAACTGCCGGAAGTCATTGTTGTATGCCGGAAGTCATTGTTGTATGACTGTAGTTATTGTTCAGTTCTGTATTGGGTAGAACGTTGTCTCGCACAATTTGCGGATTTCTAGATGGCAGAGTTGCGTGAAACTCAAGAAAACCTTCACGGAGACACACCAAATGATGCAGGAAGCCTACGCTGATGAGTGCTTACGCCGTACTCGGTGTTACGAGTGTTCACACGGTTGAAAAGTGACGGACGGAAGGTAAAGATGACTTTCGTTCAGGACGTCCTTCGACATCTACCGACGACGCTCATGGCACGAACGTCAACGAAGTTGTGCGTGCAAATCGAAGACTGATTGTCCGAGACATTGCAGGAGGATGTAACATTTATGTTGGATCATGCCATGATATCTTGGCACAGCATCTCTGAATGCATCGTGCTGTCACCATGATCGTCCCACGACTCATGAATCAAGACCAGAAAGACCTTCGCCTCACAATTTGTGAAGAGCTTTTAGATCGCACAAATGAAAACCTGGCCCCTGCTGACTTTTTTTATTTACAAAGTTGTAAAATCTGCTGAAAGGACGAAGATTTGCAACGGTAGACGACATGAAAGAAAATTCGCAGATGGCACTTCTCACGATCCAGCGAGAGGCATATCAAGGCTGTTTCCGGAAGTGGGGACCGCGTTGGGAGCGGTGTATCAGTTATTGAGGAGAGTATTTCGGAGACCATGCACAATAAGTAAAAGATAAGCGTAGAAAAATTTTATGGACGAAGTTGGAGAACTTTTTTGAACAGACTTCGAATAGCACTACAAACTTATTTTATATAACGACAGAGATACGAAGGTGGGCAAGAAGTGTTGTGAAATTCTTATGCATTTTCGATGACGATAATACATTATAATTTATTAGTATTTAGTGCCATAAATAATACTGACTACATACAATATTATAAGATTAGTTACTTGATAGGTGTAGAAATATATTATATTGGAGCATAGAAAGTACGCTCTGGGAGTTTTTCAGGAAAGGGGTGTTAGCAACTTCAGTATGCTCATTAAGGAAATTATCAGGGGAAATGTTTTTGTGTGTATGTATTTCTGTTTCCTCTAATGTATTCGTAGTGGGCTCTTTTTCTGCTAAATGTAATATTTTCATGCTACCTTCAGTGTTTTCCACTTTTCTTCTGCAATGTGAGCTACAAATGTAGATCTGTTTAATTTTGCAAGCCTTAAGGCATTGAGGTGTTCTTTGCATCTAATCTCAAAACTTCTGCCTGTCTGACCAATGTAGAATTTTGGACACGAATCACATCGGAGTTTGTATATTCCTGATTTACTGTAAGGAACCTTGAAGAGATTTATACCATGGCTCACTTTTCAGTGTAATTTACTGTTAGTAGAGAAGCATATATTAATAGGAAACGAGCAGTTGTCAATACTGACATCTGTGGTAGTGAGTTTCCTATAGATGCGAAACTGATGTTTATGACTAATGAGATTAGCAACAAAGAACACCTTGATGCCTCAAGGCTTGAAAATCCGATTCGTTACCTAACGAAAGTGATTTGCACTGCAGCGCAACGTTTGTGGCTGTGAAACTACAAATATAGTTGAGAATGTATTTCATTTCAATAAAACTGGAAGAACAAATGCGCCAGATGGACATTTCATGTAAGTTGCATTCCAACACAAATATATAGCGCATTCATTTGGTTACACGTTTATAATTGTGAATTATTGTTTATCCTAGGCAACACACAGGAAAATGATGTATAATTTTTTTGATGAAAGCATGGAAAAACCGTCTGATGGTGAATTGTGAGAAATTCGAAACCGGTGACAGTACTTTCTAAATAAAAAGTGTACACCATCAACAATTTATTTCATACAACAGCCAAGGTCTCCAATCATCCCTTTATTTGACAAAATTGCTTCAGGATATGTCCCATCAATTCATATCCTACTTTAGTCGAGTTACACCATAAATTTCTTTACTCCCCGATTCTGTTCAGTATTTCTTCATCAATTATCGGTACACCATATTTCAAAAACTTATTGTCAGTACTGTTTATTGTGACATATCCAGAACAATAAAGACATATTAGCATACACATCCAATATTTCGTATAATCTAAACAGTTTGGTAGAGCAGGACGAAATGTTCGAAATATTGAGAATAATGGAGGTTTTATAACAATAATAATATCAATAATAAGTTGGTGAAAATAAAGGAAGAAACTATGAAAGATATATTTATGTTACGAAGGACTGGAGGCAAGATTGTAGCACATTACTACTTTCGCTAAATTCATATAATGAGAAAACAAAGAAACTGGAAAGAAATACAAGCTTATCATAAATGAATGAAGCAATTTAATAAATTCATTTTTGTTTCATTAATTGACATATTGTCACAAAACTCAACACTCATACAGAAAAACTCAAAAATTTTGTTTTGTTGCACCTGAACTTCAGGGTGCAACTGCAAGGGCACAACAGTGAGCGGTTGGGTAAGATGGCGACAGGCGTCGAGGAAGTATATATTGTGCCTGAAATGCATTCACAACAGTCTGCCGTAACAGAGCAACGACATTTCAGAACGAAGTTCAACAAAGACACACCAACTACCATCACCATTTGGTGATTGTATGCCCAATTTGAAGCTACAGGATGCCTCTGCAAGGGGAAATCAATGGGCTGGCAGTGAGTGAAGAAACTATCGATCACGTGCGGGAGAGGTTCGCACGTAGGCCACAGAAGTCGACGGAAAGAGCAAGCAGAGAGCTGAACATACCACAGCCGACCGATTCGTTGGTCCTTAAGAAACGACTGAAGTCGAAGCCTTACCGCTTGTAATCGCTACAAGCCCTGACTGCTGGTGACAAAGTGAATTTTCGGCACTGTTGCAACAGTTTCTGCGAGAAACTCATCTTCAGCGATGAAGCAACATTTTTTTGTGAATGGCACAGTGAAGAGCCACAATTTATGAATTTGGAGGACAGAGAATCCCCATGATATTGTGCAGCATACTCGAGATTCAACAAAAAGTTATTGTGTTCTGCGCAGTCTCACGGTTTAAAGTTTATAGCCCCTTTTTCTTCTGCAAAAAGACCGTTACAGGACACGTGTATCTCGATACGTTGGAAAATCGGATCATGCAACAGCTGGAGAATGACAGTTCGGATTTCATCTGCCGACAGGATGCTACTCCACAACACTTCCATCATGATGTTTATGAATTCTTAAACAAGAAACTCAGAAACCTATGGATCATTCGTGTTGGGGTTGACGCTCAGCAGTTAATTTTATGGCTTCCATTCTCTTCCAGCCTAACCCAAAGCGATATTTTTGTAGGAGGCTATGTGAACGATTCAGTCTTTACACCATCTGTACCAACAAAACTCTCAGAACTGCGAGCCTGCATCAACAGTGCTTTTGAACAGAGTGTTAGGAACATGCTTCTTCGAATGTGGAAAGAACCTGATATCTGCAGGATAAGGGGCCACACGTGGAACACTAATATATCAAAAAAAATTTCTTTGATTTTTTTCTATGTGTATGCAAAGCCCTACGACAATATGTCAAATAATCTAGCTACAGCAACTCTGTGAAGTCGCTTTAATCAGTTATAACAACCTTGTGTGAAATATTAATAATAGCACAAGGGAATAGAAACTATCGGTGTTGCAGATGGCGTAGTTCTTACGATCGAGAGTAGTAGCAGTATGATATTCTGCCCTATGGCAGGTCTTGTCATGGGTTAAGCGTCTTCCACTTTTGTCTGAATATTTGTCTCCTTTGATATTGTCCAGCATTTGATACCTTCTTTTTCCTCTTACCCTTTTTCCCTCCACCATTCCTTCTATTGCTTCCTTCAATAAACAGTCCCTCCTCAAACAATTCCAATCCAGTTCTGTTTTCTCTTTCTGATGACTTTCAGCCTGTTTCTTTCTTCTCCAACTCTTCTTAATACTTCTTCATGCCTTACTCGGTCTACCCATTTTACTTTTTCCGTTCTTCTCCACATACACATCTCTAGTGCCTCCAATCTTCTTTCATCTTCCTTCCTCAATGTCCAGGTCTCCGCACCATACAGTGCAATGCTCGAGATATAAAATTTGGCAGATCTTTTCCTCGGATGTTTGTTTAATGGCCCGCAAAGTAATTTCTGTTTCCTCTTGAATTCCTATTTTGCGATTGCAACTCTTTTCCTAATTTCTATTCAGCAATACATATAATCCATTATTGCACGTCCCAAGTAATTGTAGCTATTCACTTGCTCTATTTCCTCTCCCCCTATTTTCATACGGTATTTTCTCCCCTCTCCCCCAGTTACCATGCTTTTCGTTTTCTTGTTGTTAATCTTTATTCCATAGTCTTATAATTTTGTGTTTATATCAGCTAACATTTGTTCCATCTCTCTTGCACTCTCTGCCATCACAACCATGTCGTCTGCAAATTGTATACACTCCACTCTCCGACCCCCTATACAAACTCCTCTCCTTCCATCAAAACTTTTATTAATAATTTCCTCCAGATAGATATTGAACAGTGTTAGTGATAAACAACAACCTTGTCAAACACCTCTTCCCAGTTCAATTTCTTCACTCATCACACCTTCTATTCTTACTCTTGCTCTCTGGTTAAAATATAAATTTCTAATTACCGGAGATTAAACATGACTTAAAAGAACTATTAAATTGAATGGTGAGCAAACTAAATATAAAATATGATTTATGCACCAAAAAGGAAAAGCGAAATTAATGAAGATTAGTAGAAAGGACCACCCGTGATCTGATAAACACAGGCTGCCACAGTAGAACAAGTGAAACGTTTCTGAGCATTGGAAGTTCCTAGTACGATGGTTAAATTTTCAATTAATGCCATGCCTATGTTGTTTGCTATTTTGGGAAGATCAAGTCTCCATCTTCAAGAATTTTACGATGAACAGTTATAACCATATAGCAAAGGATAAGTTACCTGCCTCAGATTGTCCTTGGGATTGTAACATCAGGAAGCCTCTGCATCTGGTAGAGTTTAGTAAAGGACATTGTGCCCAAGAAAAATTTTATTTACTGTAATCGTTATAAATATGTCCAGCCCTCTAACTGAGTGGTTAGTGTGGCTGGTTGCCATGAGGGGGGGGGGGGGGCAGGTTCGATTTCTGTTACTGCCAGCGTTTTTTTTTTTTCAGTCGGAGTACTGACTGGTACGGGATGCACTCAGCCTCATGAGGCCACTAGAGGAGCTACTCGACCTATCAGTTGGGGTTATAAGGTCGGGAAACCCGAAACCGACCAGGAGAGCGGTGTGCTGATCACATGCCCCTCGATATCGCATGCAGTGTCGCCATTGTCAGACGGTGACATGGAGGTGGTCGAGCCTGATTGGCCCGTCTAAGGCCAGAACACGGAACTGTACTACTATATTTTACTTTTGTAAACTTGATTTCGAGAGTACTGCAGAGGAGGAAAACGAAGTGTATTGGTGTGAAAAGATAACCATTGTCGTCATTAGCCTTGATAGTTCTGAGTGTGTTGGTCTCAAGAAGAATGTAGTTGTCTCTGGGTCCTTCCACAGGCCGTACCATATTCTTGATTCAGTGAACAACTTCCTCTGTACCTTCACAAGAAAATTATAATCAAGTGAAAAGGTACAAAACGCCGTAACAACCAGACCAGTTGAAATTCGCATGTGTCATTTTGGGATAACGTAATGGGACGCAAATGTAGTGATATCACCTCCCCCTAAAAAATTCAAAGCTGTGCCCTCAGCAGGCAAGGCAATGCTCATCGTCTTTTTAGACTCCGAGGACCGATACTCCTCAAAATCCTGGAGCATGGACGTTAACAGTGACGTGAACTGTGAGACATTCTGTAGCTTATGCAAGTTCAAAGTCCTTTGCTGCTGACGAAGGAAATGATTCTGCTCCATGATAACACATGTGCCCGCGTCTCCAAGATCACACAAAGTGTAATGGCCAAGTTGGAGTGAGAGCAACTTGAGTATCCGTCCTAAGACCTGAACATGCCCTCTGTGACTTGTTTCATCCTAGAAATAAACATCTCAGAGGCAAGAACTTCAACTCGGACGATGGTGGACTGACTCCTGTAACAGCCACAGGAATTCTGGGAACAGGTAATCCTTCAGCTTGTGAAACAGAGGGATAGTTGACTTCAGTTGTGCCCACAGTATTGTTTTGTACCTCTCCCTTTGAACACTTCTCATGTTAATCATATGCTAGACATAACATCCAACCCGCCTCCATATTACAATAAATATCTCTATGTTCCTGATGTGGATCTGTTCCAGTTAAGTCGCCGAATGAAATCAGGAGAGATGATTTCTTCCAACAACAGGCTCATCAAAGATTATCAGAATTCAGTAACAATGGTATAAATTACATCACACTATTCCTATTCGGTGGATTCTATGGATTATCCATTGGCTTATGGAACAAAACATACACTCTAAAACAAAAAAAAAAAGACTCACCGAGAATAATTATCCGAACGGGGTGGAAATCGGTAGATGTGATGTACACACGCAGACAAACAAATGATTACAATATCAGAAAAAAATGTATGATTTATTCAAGAGCAAAGAGCTTCACTGAGCAAGTCAGTAATGCGTTGGTCCACATCTGTTCCTTATGCAAGCAGTTATTCAGCTTGACACTGATTAACAGAGTTTTTCGGTGTTTTTCTGAGGGATATCGTGTCAAATACGGTCCAACTGGCGCGTTAGATCGTAAAAATCTCGAGATGATTGGAGGACACTGCGACATAATGATCGAAATGTTCTCAATTGGAGAGAGATCCTACGACCTTCCTGCCCAAGGTAGGATTTGACAACAACGAAGTACTAATGTTAACTCTTGAAGCCTCTGTGCTGGATAGTTTTTGTGGTAGTGTTATATTTATGCTTTTCACTATTTTTTGAGAAAAGAGAAAAGTCGATACTGTCAAAGGACAATGGTGAGTACATACATTGTAAAGTAGTTGTAAAAATACCGTTTCTTGAAGAGAACTCTGCAGGATATTTTAGAATTAATCGTCGGATATAATTCTTATAACCCACTTTTATAGTATATTCTGAAAACAGTGTGTCTGCAGGCTGAGTTATCACAGGAATTCATTCTGTGACTCATTAGTGAATGGAAACTACGGAACTAACTATATTCTCCATTTGATCTCAGCTACAGCAGCAATCATGCTTCCATGCGGGCTGCAAACGTAGCTGAACTCAGGCGCTTCATTATTAATACGCACGATAATCTCGATTTTCTTTTTTTTTTAGAAAATGTTTGTTGTAATGAGATGGTTGGCAATTCTTTGTTAATGTTTTATCATCCTTTTGTGACGTGGCTTGATAATAGATTGTTTAAGTCTCTTTGGGAAAGTATTAATGTGAAAAGATTCATTAAATAAGCAATTCAATATATTGATAAGTTCAAACTGAACAACATTTCATTATTTCAGTGCTGGTTTCATCATAAGCACCTGACGATTTTACTGTCGAGAAAACTTCCATTGGAGACGCAGTATGAAGTTGCATTTTATGAAACTTGTTTTGTAGGGCTTTTCTTAGAAACTTTTGGATATCTATTAAGTAAGTGTTCAAACATAAATTATCTACCAGTGATAGCAAAATGTTGTTCAAAGGTCTCCAATTCAGGGACACAAATCAAACACCAGTCTGACGAACAATGCCATAAGAATAAGTCCCTCAGCTGTTCCGCTCCAAGAATAAAGTTGTAACATCCCCTTTGGAAAATTATAAATGAATTTGCTGGTAAACCCCTTACGTTATTTGATTTTCAAACATCTGAGCATTACTGAACGTACTCAGACATTTCTCTCTTTACTTATTCTGATCAACATTAATCTGACGCACAATATTTTTAGCGCAACGCAGTCTGACTTTCAATGATCCCTACAAAAGAATATATGTATCAGTTCATGATATACAGTATTACAAATTTACTCTTTTTGATGTACACACGTCCAGATCGTCCGCTCTCAAAATTCTGCCATCTCTCTCCCCACATCCACCACTGCTGGCGGCTCACCTCCAACTTAGCAACACTACGCGCTGTTCATTTCCAACTGCCCAACACTACCATAGCGAATATTCCAACAATGCCAACCAGCCACAGACTGCACACAGCACAGCCAGTGATTTTCATACAGAGCGCTACGTGACGTTACCAACATAAAAACCTAAACAGCCTACTTACAAGGTTTACAGCCTCTCATATCTTTATGTCACTATCAGCCATCCGTGTTACAAACCTGCGTCTACATCTGAGCTCTGCAATCGGAGATATGTGGTGGAGGGTACATGTCGTACACCCTTCCCTCCTCCAGCCCACCCAACCTGTTGAATTCGGGGATGGTAAGGAAAGGTCAGGTAAGTGTTCACATTTAAGGATTCGTCAGGTAACTACTTATTTTTTGTTGTAAAACCCTAACTGTTTATACATTATTCCGTCAGTTAAGCTTGCATTCATTAATCATTGTAGAAATGAATGCGTTTTTACTCTTAAGACAAACACAGTAAGAGGGAGAATATAAAATCGCACAGGTGGATAACAGTACGCATTTAGTCGGGCAATAGTTTGCTTTTTAAATTCTTCAATAGTGGTCACAGAGAATAACATCCTACAGCTTCATAACCCGAACAGTTTACCTGCCACCATTCTCCACGCTGCATCCAATTATCATCAAAATCACATCCGCTCCTCGGACAAATACATTTTCGTCTGGAATTAATTTTCTGAGGATTTATAAGAAATTTCATTTTTGCAGAATGAGGTTTGTCTGTCCCAGAACATCCTATTTTGTTTTTCTCTCTTCTCTTCGGTTTTCCATCCCCACCTCATTCTTCTGTTTCTGTCCGAGTGTTGGAAGAGGATTTCCGTTTTTTCCGCCTTCCACTTCCTTCTGTCAACTGACGATAATTTTGGCAAAGCACGGATCTCAGAAAAGGGTGAGTGTCTTTGGCATTGCAATCTCAGCTCCCTCTTACAAGTGCCTGGCTGGATTTCCTTCTCTGGACCACTGTTTCTTCTCATATTATTATCCTCGATGGTCTGAATTTCAGTTTCCTCTATTGCCGTTAAAGGAGAAGGAACAAAATTCTCCGCCGAATAAACATGAGGAGAGTATGGTCATATTACCGTTACTTGAAATACTTGTCCTATCTTCACCATTGCTGTCCAACAGCACGCATTTCTGAATAAACCACCGCTGTACACTGACAAATGTATCGTTAGACCCCACCGCATAACAGCAGCTGCTACCACCTCGAAAAGGAAGTACTAAGCAGAATTAACTACGAGTACTATAAATTAAACTGCAGTGACTGGTTTAAGCCACTTAAATTGCGAGGTGCGCGTGTTACACTTTATGCTAACAAAACGGCTTTCTTACCCGAATTCCATGATGAATAAAGCAGTTGTCTGTTCTTTTACGTCGCTACGCATCGTTACAATGGCTGTCCAATGCCTGTTTCCTGCCAAGAGTAGACGACACAGGAAAACTTAGTGTGTTCTCTTCGAAGACGAATGCCCTTGACCAAATTTCCCGTAAGTGGAAGAAGGATTGTTGTATAAGCCTTTAAACTCTCTCTTTTTCCACTCCGGTATGTATTTTTGCACTTACTGGAATCTGGATCCTCGAAAATCTGTGAGGCCCTCCACTTTTCTTGCAGCGTCTGCCAATGAACTTTGTTGAACGTTCCCGTGACGCTCAACAGCTAACTAGAAACGAATAACGAATCACAGAGTAGTTTCCTCTGCCTCTTTTCTTAATCTCACTTTGGTAAGGGTGTGAGACCGAGGAATAGCTCTGAAACATTGGCACAATGGGGTATTTTGTCGACTTCTTTCGAGAGTAAATTACTCTACCTTAGGTGTCTGAGAATCAGAGTCATAGTATAGATTATTAATAAAGATACCTTTTTTACACTTTTCGCTTTCTTCTCTGAGGGATATGACGAGCTGGTCGATCACTAGCCATTGCACAGTCAAAATTTTTTCAGTCAGGTACTAGGACAATTGATACGGGTTAGAAGATATCCCAATTGGGAATATTTTGCAGGTGATTTCCAGTTGCCGCCGTTACCGTAGAACCAAGGTAAACTTTTAGAAAATCTCAGTCTTAAAAAAAAAATAGAACTAGCAAGCTATTTACCTGGAAAGTACTGCTATGTCAACTGTGAGAGTTGTTTGCTGTTGACGGAAGAAATAATTCTCATACTCAATAATCGTGTTGTTTGTACGTGAGTTACGAAAATAAATTAAACGGGAATGTTTTAAGTGAAACAGAGACTTGCTATACAAGCAAGGGACACAAAAATTGTCTCTCCCATGCTCAAGCTATTTTTTTTAATACCTTTCATTCCTTGCTCTGATGGGGAACGAGAGCTCTTTTAGAACCGACTCACTGTCGATGATGTCTTTTAGGATCGCAAGTAACGTCTGCACCTCGTAATATAGGCTGTTTCACCCAAACAGGAACTGCAATTCAATTCATTGTACGAGTGGTTAATTCTAAATAGTACTGTCCCCTTGTCCAAACAGTAGCAGCTGTCTGTCAAGTGATGGAATCGAACGATACATTTATCATTTACTAAATTTTCGTGCACCAACGGCCTTGCCGCAGTGGTAATAACTGTTCCCGTCAGATCACCGACGATAGGCGCTATCGGACTTGGCCAGCTATTTGGATGGGTGACCGTCCGGTCTACCGAGTGCTGTTGGCAAGCAGGGTGCACTCAGCCCTCGTTTGGCTCCGGTCACAAAAAAAGACAATGGCTGGGAGAGCGGCGTGCTGACCACATGCCCCTCGATATTCGCATCCAGTGACGCCTATAGTCTGAGGATGACACGGCGGCCGGTCAGTACCGATGGGTCTTCCAAGACTTGTTCGGAAGTAGTTTAGTTTTAGTTTTTTTAACATTCGTGCATGAGTGTTCTTAACTCTGTGGCGATTTATTCAGAAACACCTACTGCTGGACAGCAACAATAGTTACGATAGCAAAAGTATTTGAAGTAACGGGAATATGATCATAAAATCCTAATAGTTATTCAAAATGGTTCAAATGGCTCTGAGCGCTATGGGACTTAACATCTGAGGTCATCAGTCCCCTCGAACTTAGAACTTCTTAAACCTAGCTAACGTAAGGACATCACGCACATCCATGCCCGAGGCAGGATTCGAACCTGCGACCGTAGCGGTCGCGCGGCTCTAGACTGAAGCGCCTAGATCGGCTCGGCCACACCGGCCGGCAATGGTTATTTGACGGAGAATTTTGCTCCTTCTCGCGCAACGGCAAGAGAGAAAACTCCATTTCAGTCCATCGACGATAATAACACGAGATGAAACAGTGGCCCAGCGAAGGAAACCCAGCCAGGAACTTCTACAGAAGTCTTAGGAAACGTATACATAATAGTTAAGAAAATAATGTATCTTTCCAGAGAATCTGTCTCTGTCTCCTTCACTTCTGTTGGAGACAAATACAAATCTTCTTTTCTTCATAATATCTACAGCAGTACTTTACCGCATCTACAACATACATACTCTGCTTGTAACCATATTGTGCATGGCGGAGGGTACCAGTCATTCCCTGTCCTATTCCACTAGCAAATGGAGCGAGGGAAAACGGACTGCCTATACGCCTCCGTAGGAAGCCTAATTTCTCTTATCTCGTCTTCATAACCCTTACAAGTAATGTACATTCACGGCAGTAGAATAGTTCTGCAGTCAGCCTCAAATGCCGGTTCTCTAAATTTTCTCAACAATGTTTGGCGAAAAGGACGTCGTCTTCCGTCCAAGGATTTCCATCTGAGTTCACGAAGCATCTCGTTGATATTAGCGTATTGATAGAACCTACCTGTAACAAGCTAATAGCACGCCTGTAATTGAACTTAGAGGTTTATTTTCCTACTCATCTGCATTAAATTACATTTTTCTACGTTTACAGTACGCTGCGGTTCATCACATCATTTTTTTGTAAATCCTCCTCTGTTCTCTTGTAGGCAATCAACGACGATATTTTCTTATACACTACAGCGTCATCAGTATACAGTTGCAGGTTGCTGCTCACCTACCTGTTAGATCGTTAGATCATTTATACACATATAAAGAAAACAAGAGCGTTGCTGTCATATTTTCCTGTGGCATTCATGACGATACCCGGGTGTCTGAACACTCGGCGTCCAGGACACCGTACTGGATTCTATTACTTAAAGTATCTTCGTATTCTCGGATCTTCGTTAACAATCTGCAGTGGGAAACTGTCAACTCTACGCTTCTAAGTGGAGAAAAAAGTTTTGAATCACGCTCACAGTTAGCCTGGTTCTTTTTTTTACCGAAAGTCTCTTTCTCATTACCATTTTGACCGTAGGAAACGTTTGCATACCTACGTATTAGAGTTGAAAGTAAATCTGCATTCCCAGTCCGTTTCAGCAGAATCTCCAATCATAGAGGAAACAACGTGGCTTATGTGGACCGTCCAGTTGGACCTTTCAGTCTGTCAACTTGCCCCTAAAGATCATTTCGAGCTTCGACAGTGCGCGAATTGTCCCTTTGCGGAAAGAAGGATTGTCAGTGCGGGAACTTGTGCGCCGAATTGCTGGGTTAACGGCGCCAGGTTCACTTCGCCGACGAATCCAGTATTCCTCTGACACCTGTGTGACCGCCCAGAAATGAATGGAAGAGGCTAAATAATAACGCACGTCCCAGGCATGCATCTCACGCGTCCACCCGGGAGGTGTATCAGTCTTGTCTTCGGTCGGTTTCAGGTTGGGTGTCAAAACGGCTCTTATCTCCATCAAAGGGCCGCGGCGAGTGGCCGCGCGGTTAGAGGCGCTACGTCACTGACTGCGCGGCCCCTCCCGCCAGAGACTCGAGTCCTCCCTCAGGCTTGGGTGTGTGTGTT
This sequence comes from Schistocerca serialis cubense, assembly GCF_023864345.2. Lineage (NCBI taxonomy): Eukaryota > Metazoa > Arthropoda > Insecta > Orthoptera > Acrididae > Schistocerca > Schistocerca serialis. The sequence goes on along the minus strand of NC_064639.1, from coordinate 454,284,751 downwards.
CTTCTTACTGTAAGTAGTGTGTCGGTCTAGGGATCGATGACCTAAGCAGTTTGGTCCCTTAGAAATTCACACGCATTTGAACATTCATCGAAGGTAATTTGCAGGTTGTGCAGTACCGGAACAAGATCCTCCAGTCTATTGTTCAACTTTACAGTCACGGTTTCGGCGATGCGCGTTTGTCTTTCATGACGATCACGTTAGTTACTAACACCTTCCATAAATCATTTGAACGATTGTGTAATCGAAATAATGGGGAATGAGTCAGTTTACAAGACACTTATACATGAGTAGCGATAACATTGATGAACACATTATTTTGTAGTCCTAGTAATGCAACTACACCTAAAAAGAAAGCTTTTCTTTCTTTTTTTCTTTTTTACAAGCTGTTAGTTTTCAAACAGAAATCCGTCCATGGAATACAATCAGATGTCCAGAAGAAACGATTTCAGGTTAGATTTAAAATTTGCTGTGCTGTCTGTCAGACATTTTATTTTATTGGACGAATGATCAAAAAGTTTTGTTGCTGTTTATTGAACCCCTTCCTGAGCCAGTAACGGCTGTAATAAAGCATAATACAGGTAATATATTCCTCTAGTGTTGAAGGTCCTCTCAAATTGTGGTGGATTAGTTATGACGAATTTCATTAGCGAATATATCTGTAGCAATGGTGCAGTTAACAGTTAAAATTCCTAGTTCCTTAATGAGGTATCTACATGACGTCCGTTTATGAACACCACATATTGTTCTTACTGCTCACTTTTGTGTAATCAGTACTTTCTATCTAAGCGGTGAGTTATCCCAGAAAATTATCCCACAAGACATTTTTAAATGGTAATACGTGAAATGTGTCAGCGAGGTTAATTGGTTTGTTTCCTAGACTAGCAAGTAGCTGAACTAATTTGTTTGAAAAGCTCGGCAATATGCTTCTTCTAGTTCGTTTCCTTCAATATGTACACCCCAAAATTTCCAGCACTCCACACTGTTTATTGCCTCTTGTTAACGTGTTACGTCAGTTGCTGGTACGGCGCTTTTCTCCTTCACAACTGAATATAGTGTTTTTTTTTTCAAAATTAAGAGCGAGTCCATTTTCAGAGAACCATTTAATAATTCTTTGAAAAACAGCATTATTAGTCTATTCCGTAGTTTTCTCTCTAATGATATTTATTATAACATTAGCATTGTCCCCAAAAATGGCAACTATGCTCGTTGAATGTTAAATGAAAAGTCATTCACACATATACAGAATAGGAGTGGACCCCAAATTGGCGTCCGCCGCTCGTGGTCTCGCGGTTGCGTTCTCGCTTCCCGAGCACGGGGTTCCGGGTTCGATTCCCGGCGGGGTCAGGAATTTTCACCTGCCTCGAGATGACTGGGTGTTTGTGTTGTCCTCATCATTTCATCATTATCCAGGAAAGTGGCGAAATTGGGCTGAGCGAAGGTTGGGACATTGTACGGGCGCTGATAACCGCGCCGTTGAGCGCCCTACAAACCAAAACATCATCATCATCATCACCCAAATTGGCAGATTTTATGCTCTTCCAGCATAGTTTGAATTATGCAGCAGAACTTTTTGCCTTCTGTTTGTTAAGCATGATTAACATTAGCTGTGTAAAACGCGATCAATTCAGTAAAACTTGAGTACAAGTAGGCCCTACACAGCGTCCATCTCGAGAAGACCTTTGTCCAAGAGGCAGTAATCAACCGAACAGAATAGCTTGCGACACATGATCACAGGAAATCGATTGAATGTGCTTTGGACTAGATGAATCATGCAATGTGACATCGCAGGAACCCTCTTCACACACTGGGTAACCGTAGGGAGTAGCAACTTTCGATCCTCTTGTGGACAACATGCCAAGAAGGATTCAAGCTTGTTATAATTCACGGCGTGGAGCGCATGATACTGAATGTTAACCAGCAGCATAATTTGATATGACACAGCGCAAAGATTTTCACTTTCCAATAGGCGCCCTTTGTTTTGGTTGTTGTTGTTGTTGTGGTCTTCAGTCCTGAGACTGGTTTGATGCAGCTCTCCATGCTACCCTATCCTGTGCAAGCTTCTTCGTCTCCCAGTACTTACTGCAACCTACATCCTTCTGAATCTGCTTAGTGTATTCATCTCTTGGTCTCCCTCTACGATTTTTACCCTCCACGCTGCCCTCCAATGCCAAATTTGTGATCCCTTGATGCCTCTGAACATGTCCTACTAACCGGTCCCTTCTTTTTGTCACGTTGTGCCACAAACTTCTCTTCTCCCCAATTCTATTCAATACCTCCTCATTAGTTACGTGATCTACCCATCTAATCTTCTGCTTGTTTTTCTTTTACAGTAAAGTTTTTCTTTTTAGTTTTACAAGCTTATTTTTTCATTCCTTGTTCCCCTTCAGTCTAAGCCTACCCACGCTCACAGTGATGCAGGCTGCTCAAGAAAAAGGTTTCGAGCAGTTTATTTCAGATTTTCAGATTAAGGTTCAGTTTGATCATTGTCGTAAAACGCGTAATTTACACTGGCACGCAAATGTTAAGGACAAAGGTAACTTTCGCATGAGGCGTTACTGCCAAGTAACATGGCTCGCCCTAAACTTGGGCCATACATAGAAAGAACTGCAACAGTATAGTGCAGAAGGTAAGTGAATGGAATGTGCTTTCAGACGAAAAGTCGCAGGAACATCTACATCTACGTGATTACTCTGTTATTCACAATAAAGTGCCTGGCAGAGGGTTCAATGAACCACCTTCAAGCTGTCTCCCTACCGTTCCACTCTCGAACGGCACGTGGGAAAAACGAGCACTTAAATTTTTCTGTGCGAGACCTGATTTCTCTTATTTTATCGTGATGATCATTTCTCCCTATGTAGGTGGGTGCCAACAGAGTGTTTTCGCAATCAGAGGAGAAAACGTGATTGAAATTTCATGAGAAGATCCCGTCTCAACGAAAAACTCCTTTGTTTTAATGGTTGCCACTCCAATTCACGTATCATGTCTGTGACACTATCTGCCCTATTTCACGATAATACATAATGAGCTGCCCTTCTTTGTACTTTTTCGATGTCATCCGTTAGTCCCACCTGATGCGGATCCCACATCGCATACTCCAGAATAGGGCGAACAAGCGTGGTGTAAGCAGTCTCTTTAGTAGACCTGCTGCACCTTCTAAGTGTTCCGCCAATGAATCGCAGTCTTTGGTTTGCTCTACCCACAATATTATCAATGTGATCGTTCCAATTTAGGTTATTTGTAATTGTAATCCCTATACATTTAGATGAATTTACAGCCTTCAGATTTGTGTGACTTATCGCGTAACCGAAATTTAGCGGATTTCTTTTAGTACTCATGTGAACAACTTCTCACTTTTCGTTATTCAGGGTCAATTGCCACTTTTCGCACCATGCAGATATCTTATCTAAATCATTTTGCAAGTTCAAAATGGTTCAAATGGCTCTGAGCACTATGGGACTCAACTGCTGTGGTCATAAGTCCCCTAGAACTTAGAACTACTTAAACCTAACTAACCTAAGGACATCACACACATCCATGCCCGAGGCAGGATTCGAACCTGCGACCGTAGTGGTCGTGCGGTTCCAGACTGTAGCGCCTTTAACCGCTCGGCCACTCCGGCCGGCATTTTTATGCAAGTTGTTTTGATCATCTGATGACTTTACAAGACGGAAAATCACAGCATCATCTGCAAACAATCTAAGACTGCTATTCAGATTGTCTACTAATATAGATCAGAAACAATAGAGGGCCTATAACACTTCCTTGGGGAACGCCGGATATTACTTCTGTTTTACTCGATGACTTTCCGTCTATTACTATGAACTGTGGCCTTTCTGACAGGAAATCACGAATCCAGTCTCACAACTGAGGCGATACTCCGTAGGCACGCAGTTTGGTTAGAAGACGGTTGTGAGGAACGGTGTCGAAAGCCTTGGTTCTTAATAGGGTGTGTGATCACTATGGTTTGCAGTGCATGTCCTGAAACTTCCTTCCATGCTGGCCACGAGGTTGATAAGCAGTTCTTCTGGTAGGGCGTTCCACTTCTCCATAAGCGCTGTTGACAATTGCTGGATGGTCTTTGGTGCATATGGACGTACTGCAATATGTCTCCCCAACGCATCCCACACGTGCTCGATGGAATTTAAGTCAGAGGAAGGGGCAGGCCAGTGCATTCGCCTAATGTCCTCCCGTTCCAAGAAGCTCTCTATCAGCGCAGTTCGATTCGGCCACGCATTTTCATCCGTAAATATCAAGTCACGGCTGAAAAGACGCACATGGGGAAGGGTAGGGTGTCGCAAAAAACGTTCACAGGTGAGTATATCGTGTTCAAAGATCTGGAGATCGGTACGCCTGCGCAACATTATCCCTCCCCACTCCATAATGCTTGAACCACCAAAACGATCGTGTTCGACAATTTTGCTGCTTGCATTACGCATTACGTGTCCCTACATCTCACGCCAATATAAACGAAAATGATCGTTTTGGTGGTCCAGTTGTGCTGAAGCATAAAGCTGCATGAGCGTACTGACCTCCAGATCTTTGAAACGGTACATTCACCGGTCAACGTAATTATGACAGTGTATTATTTCCCCGGGTGCGTCTTTTCAGGGATGCATACGGCCCCGACTTTATTTTTACAGATGACAATGCAGGCGGAGAAGCTTGTGGAACAACAGGGTATACCGAGCGAGGTGGCGCAGTGGTTAGCACACTGGACTCGCATTCGGGAGGACGACGGTTCAATCCCGTCTCCGGCCATCCTGATTTAGGTTTTCCGTGATTTCCCTAAATCGTTTCTGGCAAATGCCGGGATGGTTCCTTTGAGAGGGCACGGCCGATTTCCTTCCCCATCCTTCCCTCACCCGAGCTTGCGCTCCGTCTCTAATGACCTCGTTGTCGACGGGACGTTAAACACTAATCTCCTCCTCCTCCTCCTCCAACAGGGTATTCGGCGAATGGACTTGTTTGCCCGTTCCCCCCGACTAAAATTCCGCCGTGTACGTGTGGGATGCGTTGGGCAGCTGTAAATGCGCTGGTGGGAGAATTGAATACCCTACCGCAAGAACTCCTTATCAACATTGTGGCCAGTATTGAAATACGTTGCAGACGATCCACTGCCGAGCGTAGTAATTACACACTCTATTAGGAATCACCGCCTCTTGTAATGTCCATCGGACCATCATGAACCGCTGCGGCTTCAATTGAATTATTTGAGTAAAACTGCGATTTCTGTCTTTCTCATTGCTTATAGCTTTCCGTTACCTTTTGTACTATACAGTCACAGTTCTTTCTGTATGTGGTCCGAATTTCATCGATCCATGTTACTTGACAGTGATACGTTATAAGAAAGCTTCTTTCGATTTTGTTTTGCATACCAATGTATTAGGTAACAACTGGTTGACGGGAGTTATCATTTTCACACCTTCGCTAATACTGACGCATAGTCTGTTTCGAACAGACGAGGAGCTCCACTGATTAGTCGTTTCAGTTTATCTAGCTGTCAGGAATATCTGACATTAATTTATAGTATCACCTTACATAATAGTAGATTCAATAACATAGCCTGTGACCAGAGAAGTAAGATCTGTGTGATATATAATTGGAACATATGAACTTTCTGACAAGAGGCCTCTCATCGTCAGCCGGTTGTAACTAGATTGTCACGATAGCACGTGTATCAGAAACGCGAAATGCAACGTGATAATGAAGCAACAGCCAAGTTCAGGACTGAAGTGTATTTAGCCTAAGCAGAAAAAAAGGTATGTTCTTCCTCGTGGGAATCGTCGTTTCCGTAGTCGGAGAAACAAAAGCGTATACTGGGAAAATGCTTATCAAGGTCAAAATTGCTTTGCGACATATGGGGAGCTAGAAGATCATTCATCATATATAGTAAATACTTAATTAGATTATTAGGTTTTATTGCTAAAGTAAATAAAATGAAAAGCAAATGAAATAGAAACTAGTCGTGATGGAATTCAGGTTATGATGATGGTATAGCATGGCGAATCTCTCTCCCTGTGCCAATTCATAAACTGCGTCACGCAGCAGTTTGTAAGTAGGATACAGTAACCACATAATTCAGGCCATTCGCTAGCTGTTCCCTTTACTAGATGGTTGCATCCTTGCCTTTCTGTACTGCACTCTTAGAAATACGAAGAAAGCGAATCTACCGTTCATACGAAAATGTTAGAATGTTTTCTTCCAAACCGTACGTACACGGGATTGCTGAGAGCGCAGAAAGTACCCACACTACCACCCACCAGTGCCTCGTCCTTTTGATGGACTCCTTTGCGACCGTATCGATAAAGTTGAATATGAGGCAGAAATTCATTTTATTGCTGTACTATGCTACGCTATAGTCTTGTGAGTAGAAATGGCACCATTTTTCGTTATTCTTGTGGAGCCTAGAACTAACTTGGGTGCTCTAATGACCTTGATGGTGATGGCACGTTATACATCAAGTGTCCTTTTGGAGTGATATTTTCTTCTAATGTATTCCTTTAATTGCTAGCTTCTTCCATTTCCCTAGCAATTATGTTTGTCATTAACGAAAATTAGAGAAAAATGAAAGATTTAGCGAATTAAATTTTTCGTGTATACAGAGAAAGATTACTAGAATGCCTAAACATGTCCCGTAGCCTTCGATGTTACTACAGAGCATTGGGGACCATTCCAAAGTTCACTCCCGAGTCTTTGAACACGGAACGATTTAAATTTTTCCCTTCAGTAACGCAGGGTGACAGTTTAAGGAGGAGGGACGAAATCTTCCCCAGGTCACTAGTCAAAATAAGTCTTAATCACTCCAGTGATTCGTTCGGCCGTTGAGTCACTTGTGCGGCCTTCTTATGTCTTCCCCCCTCAGTATCATTTCCGACATCACTTCTAAATGTGAAGTAGGACGTTTACCTGTTATCTATCAGATATACACTGGCCCACTGTTTTTTCTTTATCTGTTATGTAACTGAAACAGTTTGAAATTGCTTCCGAGCTATAGATGCGATCTCTGAGGTTACGACATCCTGCCTGAGAAATAGGGCGCAGAACGTTGACATGACTCGGTTTCTGCTGGGACATACTACTGAGTTTCTTGAATCTCCGGGTTTTTGTTCAAAGACAGTCACTTTTGGCTACTTCTGCCATGCAGTCAGAACATCAGTGTCGAAATATCTGCCATTTTGAGATATCCTCATCCCGCATTAAAGTTTACAATTGATTTACTTATTTTTCATCCGTATTCTACATTTCACATGAATTTAGAAGCCAAAGTAGACAGATGCTTACATGGGAGCCCCACAGTAAAGATAATTTAAAAATACATGCCTGTCCTCGCGGCGCAAGCTGAACCCTTGTGTTTCGCTTTATTCTGAGACATCAAAATGAGACTAATCGGACGTTCTGTAGATGTGCACCACCGGCCGTGCTCAGGATCCCACAGTCGTGTAAGATTCTCCGAATGTAGAGTGTGTCGCAAAGAGTACTTGATATCGTTAGTCTATGAATATCCTGTTTCGCTCGTGACGAGATTGTGAGAAAAATGATTGACTACATGACTCCGCACGCGCTCAGGTTTGTCGTATCTAGTTCTTATAGACATACCACAAGACGTACGGTGTAAACAGGTTTCCCATGTTTAATTGTTTGTGTCAAATATTAATTCTCACAAGAAGATGGTCGTCCATATTTGAAGTACTCCTTGTGAGATCCCTGAGGTTACTGACTGAGGTAGGCGATTGCAAAACCAATAACGTATCTCTGAATTTCTTCGAACTTCTCTTTTAGTCCGATCTGAATAACAGCCTCAAAATTCTAGCAGGACTGAAGACCTGAACCACTTCCCAGGTGTCATGCACTTTCTCACATTTTCTTTTTCGTTCTCTACCCCTAAAGGCAGAACGGCCTAACAGACGAGTAGGTAGTGTGGAAGATGGAGACCCAAATGCGAATATTTGGGACGTTTGCCTTACAACTAAGTGAGAGCCGGAGACGCGAACTACTTTGCAAATTAAATATTGGCAGTAGGTCTCAGACAAAAAACATGACAGTCTGTTGTACGAATAAGTCTAATTGTTTATTGACACTGCCTTTCAAAAATAGTGAAGCACCCAGAAGAGGAAGCGGAAACTTCACGGGGTTGAAATGGTATGTGCTGTTATTGGAATAGCCGCGCGGGATTAGCCGAGCGGTCTTGGGCGCTGCAGTCACGGACTGTGCAGCTGGTCCCGGCGGAGGTTCGAGTCCTCCCTCGGGCATGGGTGTTTGTATTTGTCCTTAGTATAATTTAGGTTAAGTAGTGTGTAAGCTTAGGGACAGATGACCTTAGCAGTTAAGTCTCATAAGATTGCACACACATTTGAACATTTTTTTGTTATTGGAATGATTACAAAATCGAGTCATATACAAAGAAATTACTAGTATAAGCCCATGTATCAGTATGGCGTTGTACTCCCTCTGACCTCGATGCACGCCCTGCTTCGATTGGGAAGGGTGTCATAAAGGCGTGGCATCCTCTCCTGGGCCAAGCTGGCCCACACCTGTTGTAACTCGCCCTTGATATTCTGAATACTGGCGCTGAGACGGAATTGACGTGCGAGATACTGCCAACCTATTGTATCGGGGACACATTTGAGGATCTTGCTGGCCAGAGGAGTACCTCAGCATCAGGAAGACAGTTCTTAGACACACGTGTCATTTGCGGACGAACATTGTCCTATTGAAAAATGGTACTACGATACTGGCGTGTGACAGGTAACATACGGGTATGCAGGATCCTCGTGACGCAACCGTTCAGCTGTCAAGAGTTCCCTCAATCACTACCAGCCGTGACTCGAAGTCCTGCCACTCCCACACGGCGACGCCAGGGGTGACACCGCTGTGCCTCTGCAAAATATTGGTAGAATAGGACCTCTCCACAGCTCGCCGTCGTACTCGCCGACAATGGTCATTCGAGATAGTGCAGGAACACTATTTACCGCTGAACACAATACGACACCTCTTATCAGTAGTCAATGCTTCCCCATCACGGCCCACTCCAAACGCAGCCGTCTGTGTTGCGTGGTTAACGGCAGTCCGCACATGGGCCCGAATTCGCTAGTCCGGTTGCTTTTCGAACCTAGAGGACTTTGACGAGTTCCCACACAGTCCAACATCAGGCTAGTACCATTACCGAATGCTCCACAAATCTGAATATTGTATGATTCGACCAGCTGGCCAAATGGAAACACACAATGAACCCTCTTTCAAATTTTGTCTCACACGAGTAAGCGGCATCTCCGTGTCCTTTAGAGTGATCACTCAACCGTCTGCCTCCGTAGCGGAGTGGTTTGCGCGGCTGACTGCCATGAAGGGTTCTAGGTTCGATTCCCGGTAGGAGATCTTATTAGCTCGGGGACTGGGTGTTGTGTCATCCTTATCATCAGTTCATCATCATCGACGCGCATGTCGTCGAAGTGGCGTCAAATAAAACGACTTACCCTAGGCGGCCGAACAATCCCACACGGAATAACCTGGCCGAAAATGCCATATGATAATTTCATTTCTCTCTCAACATCTGGCGCTATTCACGTACTTTTGTATATCCTATCACGTCTGGTAACAATACTTAACAAGAACAACACTAAAGCACTTTGCTGGCCGTTCTATCTATCACAGAGTATTCCTACTCTAATCATTTACATACCCGACTATGTCTTCTCGGTTCTTCACTTTTAATGTCAGGCAGTGTATACATAACCATGAAATTCAATAACTCCTTCGAAATGTCCAGTGTACTTATAGTGTCTTTCGCAGAATTCTTGCAGTAAATATAAGTCTTAACAAACGAAATATCGTCTACATGGGACACAGCCACCATTAGGAATTATTAGCGTAGAGATAAATCGCCACCCGTCACGGATTATTTATCCTTATTACTAGTTTTATTCTACAGACGAGAGCATCTTCACACCTGTGAGTGGAAATTAGAGTATACAACAACAGTATTAAGTGAAGTAAATCACATGACTCAACTTAAAAAATGTAATTTACATTCAGTGCCATAACTGCCACACGTTAAACGTTTAAAGGTCCTCTCGGCGGCACAAAAAATGGATTTTGTTGTTCGTGGGAAGTACATTGGCCGAGTGTATGCTACAAAGGACAACAGGGAAAAGTTACCGTATGACGATCAGAGAACAAGAACCAAGGTGTGTGCAGGTCACCCAGCCAGTCTGGGGGTAGAATGAATTTTTATTTTTATTTCCAAAATTTTGCCGCTTAAATTTTTGTCTGCAGTGTTCGAGTACAATTCATTGCGGCCTACGTGCTGCATAGGACCCTTACCTCTCCAGGGTTTGTACGTTCCCGTGAAACGTGCTAAGAAACAATTCACTACGCACCGCCTGTCGGAAAGGGGCTAGACGCTCTATTTGGTACCGACTGGTCAGCTAGCTATGACGCGAACCATCTCCTCTCGCTTCTTATCCTTCGGATTTTATGACGACGCCAACACGAATATCTTTGTATAACCACTTTGACTGGCAGACGGTCTCGCAGGTCGAAACAGGCGAGCCCAAATTTATTCTGTGTTGGAGAATATATTGACCTTGTATCAATTTAACTCTTGTTTAACAAAACCTCCATTCGGATACCCACACCCTCCTCTGTCCTAGTATAAACTGGTTAAAATTACTTGATAGTTGACACTTCACGTATTGGAGGCGTCTTCCCCGAATCAGAGCGCTCATCGTCACGCCTGAAGTGTTCGCCGTTGCCAAACTTCCACAACAAATGGTCAATTAATGGTAACGAAATACGCGCATTGGGTACACACCACTAGCCAAACACTACTTGATTCTGTCGCACAAGACGCGATTCGGCTTTAAATATTCAATTATCATCAGAGAGATCGGCCTACAGTATATAAACTTCATACTTCATGGGGAAAATCCGTTCTATAGACAAATAAATATGGCGATACGATTTTAAGGTCATCCAGTGGTAACGTCACAGTCTACGGTGCAACAGGATTTTGGTTCGAATAGTGACACATGAAAATATATTTTTTCTTCTTTAAATCTTTCCCAAAAAGACTGAGTATTATTATTTTCAATTAATTGGTTTCAGTCTAATTTTTCTATTTTGATTCTTTTGTTGCATCTTGACTTTTTACTTGCTCTTATTTTTCCACTTAACATTCTTCTTTCGTTTGGAATCTGCCAGTGTTGCCTGTAGCCTGTATAAGAGTTTCAACCAGGATTGCTCATCGCTCGGTGTCACGTCAGCTCGCGTAGAAAAAAAGAAAAGTTACAGTTCGCTTTTAGCGCTGAAGCTAAAGCTGAAGTTTGTCTTGAATTTGCTCGTACAGGACAGCTTTAATCGCCGCAAGCAAAGCGAGCATGTTTAATAGTTCTGCCGCAGCTGGCTGACCGCCGTTTTCTCGGACACATTGCATACGAGTATTAAGTGATTGTGATTAGTAAATAATAGATTTCAGCTATCAGTCGTCCTTTTGCATTCTCAATGCACTATCATTTTTGATCAATGCATGTAATGCCTGTTGGTCGGGCTACATCCACAGTTCATTGAGAATGGCTAGTTCCTAGCTGAAATCTAGATCTGTCAATAAAATTTCAAAAGGACGACTGATAGCTGAAATCTATTACTTACAAGTCAATATAACAGTCGCTGCGTGCAACAGCCTTCTGAATGGAAGGTAACCTGATGAGGTTTTGATTAGTTTAGGATACGAATGAAAATTCATGGCACGCATTGTCCCGCAGTTCAGTCATTGGTCATTGAAAATTAGCTGCGGACAGAGCATCTCGCGCTCCCACCGCATCTAATGGCACCAGCTTCCAGCATTGCTCCGCATTACATGAACAGCATTTCAGCGCTTGTGAAGGGACCCACCGTGTTTGCGTGTCTCTTTTAACCGAGCGATAGCCGATGTGGCAGCACTGCAGCGCAAAGTGACAGACGTTAACTATCAAGTAATTTTAAACGAACTATGGGACCCATCCTGATTGGCAGAAAATGTGAGGAGCCGCGGGCAGTGGACAGCACTGGATGTGCGCCACATTCTGCAGGCCGGTCGCAGGCTGGCAGTGCGTGCGCTACATGGGACGCGTGCGTGTGGGAGCGCCAACGCGTGCCAACAATTGGGCGCTTCCTCCAGGCGGCGCGCTCTGGGGACGCCGGCGTCGCCGCCACCAGCGCCACCTGTGGCGCCTCAGAGGGGCCTCGGCACGCGGACCAGTCCGCCACCACTCCGCAGAGGCCACCTTCCCGGTACTCGTACTGACTCGTTGCACGTTTCCACTGCGGCACTCAGACACCTCCCGGCTATGCTAGTGCTGATGTAAGCCCAATTCACACTGGGCGTCAAGAGATCGTCAAGCCACGTCATGGAACTGCTGTGCTCCCACTTGCCGGGGTGTCGTTTTACGAAAACGACTTCACGTCTAACTTCCCAGTACTGGTCGATGAAAGCTATGAGGGACCGTCCATCGAGCAAAAATGACGGAACTGGCAAAAGCGGTAGAATTTATTAACAGTCGAAGCAAATTATTGATGGATGTTCTTCACGGAAGCTGCATGGTAAAGCATATTCACTGCTGGGAACGGAAAGGTGCAAACATTTCAAACTATCAGCGTCTTCAGGGAAAAATATGTAAAATAAAAAAATTGAAAAGTCAATAGTCAAACGTTTTGTGAAATTGTTGTTGTTGCTGAGGTCTTCACACCAGACACTGGTTTGATGCAGCTCTCCATGCCACTCTATCCTGTGCAAACTTCTTCATCTCCCAGTACCTACTGCAACCTGCATCCTTCTGAATCTGCTTAGTGTATTCGTCTCTTGGTCTCCCTCTACGGTTTTTACGCTCCACGCTGCTCTCCAGTACTAAATTGGTGATCCCTTGATGCCGCAGAACATATCCTACCAACCGATCCCTTCTTCTAGTCAAGTTGTGACACAAATTTCTCTTCTCCCCAATTCTAATCAATACCTCCTCATTAGTTATGTGATCTACCCATCTAATCTTCAGCATTCTTCTGTAGCACCACATTTCGAAAGCTTCCATTCTCTTCTTGTGTAAACTATTTATCGTCCACGTTTCACTTCCATACATGGCTACACTCCATACAAATACTTTCAGAAACGACTTCCTGACACTTAAATCTATACTCGATGTTAACAAATTTCTCCTCTTCAGAAAAGCTTTCCTTGCCATTGCCAGTTTACATTTTATATCCACTCTATGTCGATCATCATCAGTTATTTTGCTCCCCAAATAGCAAAACTCCTTTACTACTTTAAGTGTCTCATTTCCCAATCTAATTCCCTCAGCATCGCCCGACTTAATTCGACTACATTCCATCATCCTCGTTTTGCTTTTGTTGATGTTCATCCTATATCCTCCTTTCAAGACACTGTCCATTCCGTTCAACTGCTCTTCCAGGTCCTTTGCTGTCTCTTACAGAATTACAATATCGGCGAATCTCAAAGTTTTTATTTTTTCTCCATGGATTTTAATACCTACTCCGAATTTTTCTTTTGTTTCCTTTACTGCTTGCTCAATATACAGATTGAATAACATCGGGGAGAGGCTACAACCCTGTCTCACTCCCTTCCCAACCACTGCTTCCCTTTCATGTCCCTCGACTCTTATAACTACCTTCTGCTTTCTGCACAAATTGTAAATAGCCTTTCAATCCCTGTATTTTACCCCTGGCACCTTCAAAATTTGAAAGACAGTATTCCAGTCAACATCGTCAAAAACTTTCTCTAAGTCTACAAATGCTAGAAACGTAGGTTTGCCTTTCCTTAATCTATCTTCTAATATAAGTCGTAGGGTCAGTATTGCCTCACGTGTTCCAACATTTCTACGGAATCCAAACTGATCTTCCCCGAGGTCGGCTTCTACCAGTTTTTCCATTCGTCTGCAAAGAATTCGCGTTAGAATTTTGCAGCCGTGACTTATTAAACTGATAGTTCGGTATTTTTCACATCTGTCAAACCCGCTTTCTTTGGGATTCGAATTATTATATTCTTCTTGAAGTTTGAGGGTATTTCACCTGTCTCATACATCCTGCTCACCAGATGGTAGAGTTTTGTCTGGACTGGCTCTCCCAAGGCTGTCAGTAGTTCTAATTGAATGTTGTCTACTCCCGGGGCCTTGTTTCGACTTAGGTCTTTCAGTGCTCCGTCAAACTCTTCACGTAGCATCATGTCTCCCATTTCATCTTCATCTACATCCTCTTCCATTTCCATAACATTGTCTCAAAGTTCATCGCCCTTGTATAGACCCTTTATATACTCCTTCCACCTATCTGCTTTCCCTGAAATTATTTGTCTAAAATTAAGGAATAAAATAGGTCAGAGAAAAAATTGACGCACCTCATTTGCTGTACACGATTTCGAGTTTCATTGAGAGGAGCTTCAAATGTTTCTCTAATCAGTTTCATTTCTAACTTTTATACAAATCGTTTCACAAAACATTTGACCGGATTTATTTCGATTTTTTATTTTCAAGTTTCCTTCAGAAAGCTTCATCTTATGGACACCTCACTTGCCTTTCTAGCGCCGTATGTTCTCAAAATGTCCTGAACTTTACACTTGATTCGAAGTAATATATTTCGACAATTAACTGTCACATCACTGTTACTTTTTACGTGCATAATTGCTAGACCTTCAAAAGGTTAATTTTTTTGACACCTCATTTGTCTTCCAGTGTCTCCTGTTCTCTAAATATCCTAAATTTAGTACTTGATTGGAAGAAAACCATTTTGGAAATGAAATATCACAATAATGCAACTATTTTATGCAAAATACCTACATTTTAAATAGAACTTTCTGACACCTGGTTACCATGGGTAGCAGTAGCTATTCGAGAAATATTGCAATTTATTTTCAAATCACTAATTAAGTTTTTCTTAATTAGTCTGCTTACTTTCAAGCAATTAAACATTACTTTTGCGAAGCTATAACTCTCGCTGACCGATTTCATACCCCATTTCTCCACTTCCCACTCTTCCTACAGCTATGAAAATCTGGACAAAAACCCAGCGTGTAATTTATAGGGGAAGTCTTGTTTTCAATCTACTCAAACAACTCACTAAAAACAGAATAATATCTGAGTAGCGGTGTGTATCGCCGTTGTACTTAATTCTTTACGTCTTGTATCTTTCTAAACAGCCAAATGACGTCAAAATACTGTGCTTTTCTCTCTTAATGGAAAAACCGTAGTCACATATCTTATCCTCCACACATTAGTTTGAAGGAAGCTCCATCTAATGGTACTCCTAATGAAGGTAACTCGGATTTCAAATAAAACTGAGGATGACTTGGTCAACGTCTAAAAATGAGATGCCATATATGTCAACGAGTTCAGCTGGACTATTCACTGGTAAGTGTTTGACACAGACTTCATGGAACTACTTTTCGAGTATTTCTTCACCCTTCCACTCTCCAACAGCACATGGGAAAAAGTAAAAGCCTAAATATTCCCGTACGAGTACTGACTCTTTTCCTTTTATTACTACGATAATTTCTTCCTTTTGTACTGGGATATTCAACAAAATATTTTCGCATTCAGACGAGAAGTTGGTGACTCAGTTTTCGCGCACGCAACTAAAAGTGCCTTTGTTTTAATTGGTTGCCATCCCAACGCGCTTGTCCTATCCATGACGCCCTCTCCTTTATTTCGCGGTAACATAAAACGAGCTGCCTTTCGTTGAAATTTTTCGATATCTCCGTATACCTGTCTAGAAACGATCTTAAACCGAGCAGCAATAATCCAGAAGAGGGCGGAAAAGCGCAGAATATACAGTTTATTAAATTTGTTGCATCCTCTAATTGCAAGCGCTCTCCCAATAAAATGCCGTTTTTGGTTCGTCTCCTCAGAATGTTTCTTATGTCATGGTTCCAACTTAAGTCGTCCGTAATTGTGATAGTATAGCATTTATCTGAATCGACAACCTTTAAATATATGTGATTTATCGCGTAACTTATCGTGTAACGGATGTTTTTAGCGCACATGTGTATGGCCTAATACTTTTTGCTGTTTAGGGCTAATTGCCACTTTTATTTTGAAATTCGTTTTGATCTTCTGTGACTTTGCCAGAGGGTAAAAGACACCATCATCTGCAAATAATCTAAGAGGGCTGCGCAGTTGTCACCTAAACCATTTATTTCAGATCTGTCACTTCTGTTTCACTAGATGACTTCCCATCAGTTACTATGAACTGTGACTTTCCTGACAGGAAGTCAGGAATCCAGTCGCACAACTGAGACACGCAGATAGTGTACAAGATATTTGTAACGAGCGATGTCAAAAACTTCTGGAATTTACAAATGTGGAATCGTTGTTGTTAATATTACCATATATAATCAAATAATAAATAAACAATTTCTCTTGTCAGCTGTATTTCCTACTATATTAAACTCTTTATAATACTAGATGCTTTGCTAAATTTCAGGGAGCTAACGACCTGGAATTAAATTCTTCGTAGTTTATGCGACTGAAATTCTGTAAATATAAAGTTGTAAGTATTTGTCATACCTCACAAACTGGTGCTTTTCCATATCTGTAACGTCTGAATTAGAAACCTGGTACTATTTAAATTTGTTAAATGAGCGGTCTGGCACAGTCGATTTAAACAAGTGTTATCAAGAAATAAGTTACATTTTTATAAAGTCCTGTGCAGCGTTTACATTGCTTTGAAATTAAAGAAAATTAATAGAGCTCGCTAATTACAATAAACTTGTATTAATAAAGATACAAAGAGAAAATAATTTTTTAAAGTTTATATGGAAATCATCAACAGTAACATTTCGTTAAGTTGCCGTAGTTTACGTCAGTTCAGCGTTGATTCAGTGGCATCACATTCGAAAGCTGTGTCAGTTTAAATACTAACAAAGAAAATTTAATTCAAGAATAGGCTCACTCTTTAAAGATTTGATGATGTGTAAAATATCGTGTATATTCACTTTTACAACGCCGTATAATCATTTTCTGTTTTTTCTATCTCTTGCCTATCTCTTTCTTTTAAAAAAGGAAGTTACACCATTTTTGAGCATATATTGTGACTGAAACAAGAGATACATACTTTCTTTACAATATTTTTGAAGAGTCGAATCAAAAGAGACATTTAAGAGATTACTGCTTGGGTTACTCCTTTTTACAATAATGGTTTTGCTAGCTTTTGTAAGCAACCTCTCTATTGGGAGAGAAGTCGCAGTAACATTCAAGTACAGTGTTATTAAAACACTAAGCGTCGAGGACACATGCTTGAGATTTTTCATGTCTCTAGAGCGTTCTATAACTGTCAGCTACAGGTTTTGACAAACAGAGGGATATTTCTGCTGAGTCGAGGATCGCAGTGCAAGACAAGTGCGCATCTCATTTGCTTGATTGTGTGCAGTACTTGCAACGAGATGTGACCATACATTTGCGAAATCCCTTCCCTGAAATATTAAATTTTGTCGCATTTCTTTTGTGAAGTGACTCCGCACATTGCTTTTGCAGTCCATTTCCCACTTCGCTAGCTTAGTTGCTTACATCTCACACAGAGAAGAATGCAATATACCTCTTCATCAATGGGTAGTTTCCCGCAGACAACATTGCACTGACTTATTAGGACAGGTTGTAAAGAGTTGTAGATTTAAGATAAGCAGGGGAGATACAGATTCGTTAGATTCAGACAGGAGGGGAATTCACCGATTCCTTTCTGTCCGGAAAGGCCTCGGAAGTCAGAACGGTGCCGTCCGGCCGCCGGGAGGGCAAAGTGATCAGCAAACCGCTCTCCTGGTCATTGTCAGTTTTCGTGGCCAGAGTCGCTGCTTCTCAGTTAAGTAGCTTCTCAAATCGCCTGACAAGGTCTGAGTGCACCATACTTGTCAACAGCGCTCGGCAGACCCAAACTGTCATCCACCCAAGTGTTAGCCAAAGCCGACAGCGCTTAACGTCGGTGATCTGACGGTAACCGGTGGCAAAGCCTTTGGCAATTCACCGACTGGGCAGTTTTAAATACATTAACTGAGGCTTAAACGTTTGCAATGAGTGTGAAACACGAATTTGTGTAATATATGTGAAATATCTAGAATACCAGGACGAAAAATGAGTTTATTAAAAAATAATTAGACTCTTACCTTATAAATAAGCTGAGATGCAATGTATGACTGTGATAATTCATGAATCTTCGTTTGAGTGAGTTTATTTGGATGGCTGTGTGAAATATTGGGAGTACTTACATTCAACATCTAATAAATGGACGGTATATAGGAAATAGAATTGTGGAAACCCATTATCTGATGGAGTCATGATATGGTCGACATATCGTCAGTATAACATCGATATCTGACAATCAATATTATTTCTATAAAACAACGATATTTTCCAAATAGCATTGACATTTCTACGTTAGCACTGAGTTACATTTCCTTCAATAAAGAATTCTTACGTTATTTAGTCAGTTTTTTTGTCAGAACTGATAACTGTATTTCAAAATACAGAATAACTGCCATAATCACCAAAAGGGCAACAAAAGGCTCCTTCAGGCCTGTACAGAGATTTAAGAACTTTTGCCATAATTTTACGAATGCATCAGGCTGCCTGCCCCTCTACCTCACACAATAACGTCTGTTTTTCAGTCCCGTTCCCAGATACGAATATGGGGTGCTTATGTTGTGTTAGTTAAGAGACGTTCCTATTGATTGCAGGAGATAAGCGTTAATGAGGCTCTCAGAGATGTCTTTCATTTCAATAATTAGTGTTCAGTTGTTGGTAAAACAAATTGCTTTTGTTTGTGCTGTTGAGGTTAAGGAAGCCTTTTGTCAATTTAGACACGGAAGGTAAGTAAGATTTTATTTCAACAATGCAGCTTTTTCCAGTTACTGAAGCGTTGATTTATAATATTTTTATTAGTCTGACCAGGCTTAAGGCTTCTGTGCCATTAATTTTTTTGTAAAATAAAGGCGATGCCATTTGGTTACATTGGGCATTTTGTTTGAAAATAATTTATTATTTAGTCTTAATTTTTATTACGGTTAGGAATTTAATTATTTTATGTGTAAACTGCTGAAAAGCATTTCAGAATATAAAACAGGATGCAGTACGTACACTGTAGTTGTAAAAAAGTCTGTTTTATGTGTTACTCATTTCAAATTAATTAAGGATTAAAGGATACTGAAACTCTTCAGGACTCATGTTAACTCTTGAAAGAGATGTTTCTGACGAGGGCATTCTTTCAGTTGCAGATGAAGGAAACGCAATAGCAACTGAGTTGGAAGAAATTAGCTGTCATACAACAGAAATTCCCCAAAACCTGACTGCTGGGATTAGAAATCAAGACAAAGTTGATGTAGACGACATGCGTCTGATTGATTGGTTAGAGAACTCACTACAGATGCCAGTTGGCCGGTTAGTAGTGAGATAATGTAGATACAAGGAATGATGAATTATACTTCACACCAAGATGGAGATATCGTGATACCGAACTTGTGGACTCTGTCTGTAATATGTAACAGTTTTCTCCTCCACCATGTAATAATTTAACACCTATAATGTACTTCAACCAGTTTAGTGATGATGGTTGTCTGTTAAACGGGGATTGCTTACATTCAACACATAGTAAATGAAGAGTATGTAGGAAATAAATTGTGAAAACCTAGTATTTTGTGAAAATTTTTCGCAACATACAAATCTGTACTCAGTTAAAAAAACTGTACCGGTATTAATACTAAGCTCTTTGAATTGAACAGTTGATTAGTATACACATTTACTATGCCATAGTGAAGATGCTAAGCTATAGAACGTTTTGAGTAATGAGTACTTGCTTTCCTATTGTTACTGATAATGTGCCAAGGAACCATACCATAAGCTCAGACCACGTTTTTATGTCAATGACAACGTCAATGTGTTATGCAGAGATGCCTCTGCATATGATTAAAAAGTTTAACTTTAAGCCCTGTTGATGACCTCAGAGAAAATTTCTTGATAACTAAACCTGAAGAATATACACCTGTTGATGAAATCATCATTCCTTTCAAACGAAGATTTGGTTATAGACAATACATGAATAATAAACCTCATAAATGGGGCATAAAGATGAAACTTCCTGGCAGATTAAAACTGTGTGCCGGACCGAGACTCGAACTCGGGACCTTTGCCTTTCGCGGGCAAGTGCTCTACCATCTGAGCAACCCAAGCACGCGCCCTCACAGATTTACTTCTGCCAGTACCTCGTCTCCTGCCTTCCAAACTTTACAGAAGCTCTCCTGCTCAGGAGTCGTGCTTGGGTAGCTCAGATGGTACAGCACTTGCCCGCGAAAGGCAAAGGCCCCGAGTTCGAGTCTCGGTCCAGCACACAGTTTTAATCTGTGAGGAAGTTTCATATCAGCGCACACTCCGCTGCAGAGTGAAAATCTCATTCTGGGGCATAAAGGTGTTTGCAGTATCTAGATTTTCTGGAGTATTATATGATTTTGTAATTCATGTTGGTAAAAACACCAAAGTTTCATAATATTCTGTGACAGCCGTTTTCCATCTTTTAGAGCACTTGTATCCCTAAAGTGAAATGCTATGTTAGATACAGGGTCTGTAAGAGCTCACAAGATTGCAGACTAAAAAGTGATGTTGAGCTATACCCATAAAATAGACACAAATCAAAACATTACATCACCAAACTATGTTTGATAATGAGCCTGCTCATTTGCCTTCTTCACATAAGGCAGTTCAACCTATTCGTCAAATAACACGTTGTTTTGTAGCAGAGAGAAATCCTTATCCTGATCTTGCAAAGTAACAAATAAATGAATGAGAGGGGCAGATTTGCACAATATGCTGACTGAGATTTACAGGACTGATATAAGGGAAAAGGATACTTCGAATTGTGTTTCACCTTCATGATCCATGATCCATGTGTTGTAAATGCATGGCTGCTGTACGGGCACCACTGTTAACAAATGGGTAAAAACAAGCTTGATTATAAAAAAGTGACATTGCCCAAACTTTGTTGCGACTAATAAGCCACGAAAGATAACTCAACCATCAAGAGAAAATGAAGTTATCATAAAACATTCTTGAAGAGCCCCAGAACCTGTGGCAGATATGATATTTGATGGAATGGACCATTTCCCCACTTGTATCTCACAAAATCAAAGATGCAAGTAATGCATACAACATTATTCAAGGGTGACAGGTATCAAATGTAATGTCGCATTAAGTCTGAATAATGGGAGGAACTGCTATCTGATTTACCATACACGTGTATAAGCTGTGTGAATTACTGAAGAATAATTGGAAAATATTTTTTAGGAGCTGAAAAATTTCAAACACTCTGCTGTCAGTTAATGAGGCCTTTATATGTCCATCACCTCTCATACATAAATGACAATGGTTCACGTACAAAACATTTTTTTACACCTATCTTTGATGCTGTGTTCTGGAAAGTGTCAAGACTGTACCTTGGGTTTAGGAAGTAGCCAGCTCATCTCGATCCTACGCAGTACACTGTGATCCGTTGCTTCTAGTGTATCTCTTAGTGTTCCTAATCACTCCTAACTTTTCTTCTCTGAAGCATGTGGTAGGGTGAAAGCATGCTATAGGATTACATATGTCTATAGAGCTGCGGCAACAATACTCCAACGTTTCCATTGAAAAATATACAAAAACGTGTTACGTGACTGGCCGCGGTTAACGCGCGAAGTAGCCGCACCAAGCCCACATCTATACCTCCAAATACATCCGTACGATGGAAACCACTGTTAAGTGCATGGTAAAGAGCACTTCCCATTCCCATTCCTTTCATATACCAAGCGCTGTAATTATTCTAATCTCGTCTTCGCGAAGTAGCCGCACCAAGCCCACATCTATATCTCCAAATACGAGTACATCCATACGATGGAAACCACAGTGAAGTGCATGGTAAAGAGCACTTTCCATTCCCATTCCTTTCATATACCAAGCGCTGTAATTATTCTAATCTCGTCTTCGCGGTGACCACGGGAGATATACGAGGAGGCTGTAGAATATTCCTAGATTCCTCCTTCCTCACCTCGTAAGTAGGCTTTCTCGGGGTATTTACCTGCATGTCTGAATGAACAGACATTACTGACGACTGACAACCGTCCGAAATTAATTATAAGGAAATCCGCTAAATGCGAGTATCTTGGTATCAGCAGTTTTAGGTATAGATGTGCTCCCTATTAGTGACAAATAAAAATTTTGCCAGACCTGGACTCGCACTGGAGTTCCCGCTAATTGCGAACGGTGGCCTTGACCATTTGGCCTCTGCGTGAATGACTTCTGGACCGATCCGAGCTACAATATTTCACACTGCCTACATTCATATACCATAGTCCCGTATACTCATCACTTCATGCTCGTAGCTTTACTCTGTATTATCGCTCCAGTGAGAACGAGACTGTGAGGAATCGACACCCATGTTATTATCGTCTTGTGCGCACCTCGGCACGCAGATTGGGTCGGACCGAGAGGCATGCGCGATTGGTTAAAACGACCGCTTGCGATAAGCGGGAAATTCTATTCGAGCCGTGGTCTGGCACAAATTCTTGTATGTCACCGGTACGTAGTACATCTATACCTAACACAGGTGATGTCAGGATATTCACGCTCACCGAATTTATTTCTCATTAACTTCGAGGGATAGTTTACTTCTATCTTTAAGTGTCCGCCAGTGCAGTTTTTTCAACACCTCCATGACGCTCTTCCATGGGTCAAACAAATCTGTGACCATTGTGCTGATCTTCTTTGTATACATTCAGTATCCCTTGTTACTCCTATTTCGTACATGCCTCATACACACGGGCAATACACTAGGGGTGATCGCTCGAGTGGTTTGTAAGAAGTCCTCTTCGTAGACTGACAGCATTTCGCTAGTATTCTACCAATAAACCGAAGTCTGTCATTTGATTTCTCACAATTGAGACTATGTGGTGGTTCCATTTCATCTCCCTACATATAGATATACCCAGATATTTGTATGAGTTGATCGACTGCAGTTGTGACTTATTGATTCGCCCGCATCTCGTGGTCGTGCGGTAGCGTTCTCGCTTCCCACGCCCGGGTTCCCGGGTTCGATTCCCGGCGGGGTCAGGGATTTTCTCTGCCTCGTGATGGCTGGGTGTTGTGTGCTGTCCTTAGGTTAGTTAGGTTTAAGTAGTTCTAAGTTCTAGGGGACTGATGGCCATAGATGTTAAGTCCCATAGTGCTCAGAGCCACTTGAACTTATTGATTCTGAGGTCATAGATACACCAATTTTTCGTTTTGTGAAATGCGAAAATTTACATTTTTGAACATTTGAAGCTAGTTGCCAATCTGTGCACCAGTTTGAAATCTTATCAAGATATGAAAATATTTGTTCAGTTTTCTCCAAACGCTAGTGGTCAGTAGATTGTTTTTTCTTTCAATCAATTTGTTCAGTCGAATGAAAAAACCGAATGAAACTAGACATTGCGGTCACGTCTGTAATATGAACGTTTTTACTCACTCTTCAGGTTCGAGTGGTTTCACTTACTCTGAGACAACCGAAAAGACAGAAGTCTCTGACAGTTATATGAGTATTTTCACTCGTGCAGGTTCGAGTGATTTCATTTAGACCTACATACTTTTTTAGGCTTTTCGGTTGTACAGAAGTCTCTGACAGTTATATGAGTATTTTCACTCGTGCAGGTTCGAGTGATTTCATTTAGACCTACATACTTTTTTAGCCTTTTCGGTTATACATGAACCATTTTTAGAGACGAATAACGCATCTTATTTCTAGGAGATGTAAATAAAAAGTGTATTTATAAAGAATGAAATATTTTTGAAATATTTGTATTTATTTACTTATACACTAATTTTTCGTTCTTCTGGCACTAAATATGAAATTTTGTTTGGTTGTAAAAGGCTAATAACTGGTGATATATGACAAATTATTTTTAAATAAGTGAAAAATTGCTTTTTTTTATGTTTGTTGAAGCTCTGTCTGTCTCTTCCCTTTATTTCGCACTCATCAGCGATAATTCTAATCCGTAAATACTGAGGTCAGATCAACAGAAATCGTATCAGATACAATTTTTTAAATGTTTAATGACTTAAATACTTGCTGTTTACACTTATACTGTCACTTGTTGGAAGTATGCTATTGCGAGGAATATCGGTCATCATTTCTTCGAATTTCTTTGATGAATGAAGTTTCATAACATGAACAATTCTTGTAGACACTGTACATCGCGACACATTTATCGCGAGGATCACTTTCTATCAAGCCAGAAGTCTTCCTCCATTCCCGAGCCACTGAGAGTTTCGACATTCTGATCCAGACATAAAATTCGCTATTAAGAAAACGCCTGCTTATAAACATTGGCGAAAAACTGATACCGAAGGTACTTATTAGCACTGACGTAAGTAAAAAGCAAATATCTGAACGACAATAACAATGATGCCAGGCGATAACAGAATGCAGTCAGCAGTAATGTTTAACAATGGCAAAACGATCGAATGTTTCTGTTCAAACTGAATACGCCGGAATGCGTCGACTGTTTCGATTCAGTTCCTCTCACAGACTCGTTTCACTCGAAACAAGGAATGGATAGTTCAACCGATACGTAAAACTACTTTCCGTTATATGTAAATTGATGGTTGAGGGCGAGAAAGGAAATGAAAGAGAGAGCATTACCTATGTCAGCAGCATTGGAATGGTACGCGGAATCAGCAGCGACGAGTGTAAATGTGTGCCAGATCGGAATTCGAACGCAGGATCTCCTCCTTACCAGGCAGGTGTGTTATCCACTGCGCCATCCGGGATGCAGTGTTCATCGCAACTACGCGTGATACCTCGGCACGTCTCATGGCCGACCCACACTCTCACTGAGCGCCATCTGTCCGCAGTTGGTGTCCATTTCCTCCATGTTCGCGAACCTGAGTTTCCTGCGGAGGTCGGACGTAATAGCTCATCTGCACTGAAGAAGGTGGATTCATTGCCAATCTACTAGAATCAGTTATATGAATGCGTGGTGTTTGTTCTTTCGCACATATCAGGAAGAACAGATGCATACATATAATACGTAAAACTACAACCGCATGAGTCGATTGTTTTCCAAAAACCGATTGTTTTCATTCGGTTGTGCTCATCGGTAGGTCACGCCTGCAGATACTTCCACATCTGTCGATAATTCTCCATTTAAGATAACATGCTGCATCCTCAATCTAGTCACGGATTTCGCTTGATAGTCATATGATAATAAGTGCAAGTGTGGTATTAACTCGAAGCTTTTTAGAAATCAATAAATACTACATTTACCTGAATGGTTTGATCCATGGCTTTCAAGGCTGGTTGGCATCGAGAAGGTCACTTCGTCCAAGATACCTCAATACCCATTTTCAATGTCAGGGCTCTTCTTTCATGATACAGTCTATACAAGGATAAACTCGTGGTGTAGACCACGTGACTCTAGGTTGTAGATAGTAGTATCATACATCCAGGTTTACCCAGATTTGTCCTAATTTTGCAGGTGTACAAAAGCGGCCTTTTTTTATCTTTTAAATTTTGTTTGTACAACCGTCCAGGGTCAATCGGGACCTTTCACTGTTTCTGGAGAAATTAGATTTATTGGAAATATAGATTTTAACAGATCTTAATTAAAATTCACTGAATGGGGACTGGCGCGTGATTAGGTTTGTTCATATTTTATTAAAAAACCAGTGGAGATGACTCTTAGACAATCTCCTGTATGTACAGGGTATAGGGGTATAGGTACAGATACTGTGATAATTGATGGCTCAATAAGTACTCACCTCAGTGTGTTGAGTTGTTCTTTCTCTGAGTCTTACAGACCTCACATAATTTACTACCTGACTTTCTCTACACGGTCGTAACTGCACCATGAAGTGCACTACGCCTGTCAGTATAGGCTATCCATTTTGCGTCCTTGCGTCTGCATTTCGATACCGGACCTGCTGCCCAGAGGAAAATAAACTTTAATGACTTGCTCTGACCCCCCCCCTCCCCCCACAAACACACACTTGGAGGTACTAACCAACCTAAAAACATAGTGCTCGTATTAGATATAACTGTTAGTCTCAAATGAGGTAAACCCTAATGTAACGTTGTTCAGTACAATTTCATCAGTCATCAATAGACATATCTGCTCTTATACCCCTAATACCCATACTTTCCATACTTCTTTGTTGAGAACAATGAGAAGCCGCCAACAATCTATCTCGTGCGCCGAGCCGCCCAGACGTGCCGCGTTGTCGACCAAGTTATCGTACACAAACTATATGTGTCCGGGAAAATAATCCGACTTAGCCCAAATTTTCAGTATTTCCGACGTCTTTGCCCGGTTTCAGCAATTCAAGTGTTGGCAGGCCTGTCCTGTGTTCATCATAAGAAAAAACTTGATATCAACATTACACAATGTATTATTCCGCGTTTGCTGGGATCTCACCGGATTTCGTTTCATGAGGAGCGGAAGCTGTCTCGAGTGGAACAAATTACGGTAATAATGATACGTTCAAATGGTTCAAATGGCTCTGAGCACTATGGGACTTAACATATGAGGTCATCAGTCCCCTAGAACTTAGAACTACTTAAACCTAACTATCCTAAGGACATCACAGATCCATGCCCGAGGCAGGATTCGAACCTGCGACCGTAGCAACAGTGCGGTTCCGGACTGAAGCGCCTAGAACCGCTCGGCCACAGCGGCCGGCTAATGATACCGCATGTCGACTGAGCAATAATACAGGACAAAAGCTTTACCGGCGCATTTAATTTGGACCGCACTGGCTAGTGAGCTGGTCCAACTAACCTGCAGTGACGTGAGCAGTTGCACCTATGACGTAAAAAGTAACGAGAAATAAACAATATAGCTTCGAATGTAATTTAATTTTTAAACAGAATGACATAATATTCAGCAAAACACCAGCAATACCGCACCATTTTTAGCAGTAGAGACGGAAAGCATAACATGCTCCTGTTCGTAGCTAACATAGCGTTGTAATTACAAACAAGAATATAAAATTTTGTAACTAAAATTTGGGGTAATTGTTCTGCACTAGAAATGTGTGACGCAAAAGCTTATTGTAGGGATTTCACGGTATAGTTCAATACTGAAGACATTGAAGGTATTAGTTACAGACAGTCGTCTGGTAATCTCTCAGTTCCTTTCATCTCCAAATCCGTGAAATACATTTCAGTACTGGAACTGTCATCTGCTACATTGATAATGACTCAATCGACAACAGAATCCTTGAAGCCATCCAAGCAACACATTTTCTGCTTTTCATCTACGGCACATGCCATTCTGTATCCCTCCAGCGTTCGACAGTGACGCGAGACAATGCTTCGTGCGGAACTACATCTGACAATTTAAATGTATTTTTATTTCTCCCCGCAAATTCCTTAACTTTCCCCAGATCAGTTGTGTTGGGTTCATATTGTAATTGTACAGTGGCAAATGTATAAATGCAGCATTTTATAGTGTGCTCAATGATGCAAAAAATATTGTTGTCTATGTTTCCACTACACTTATCACTCTGGCTCGTGAGAGACCACATCAATGGGCATAATCCAGTGAAAGTATTTGATTTTCTATTTTTGTTCTAAAAATTTGATTTGTTATGTTTTCTTAATTTAACCAAACTTGGTAACAATCTTTTATAAAATATCAATAGTTAAGAATTTATAGTCGTAATGAAAACAGGAATTTACGTGCTTTATTTATTTAAAACAAGGAGAGTTTCATTTTTCATTAACATTATTAGATATGTTTTAATTAGCATATATATGATGAATTTGACACATAAAAGATGTAGGTATTATAATCTGAACCAAATGAAATGAAATGATCATATGGCATTGTTGGCCGGAAGGACCCATTCAGGTTCGGCTGCAAAGTGCAAGTCTTATCACAGTCGACGCCACATTGAGCGACTTGTGTGCCCATTTTGAGGATGGAATGATGATGAGGACAACACAACACCAGTTCATGAGCGGAGAAAATCTCCAACCTGGCCGGGAACTGAACCCAGGCCCACTGCATGGGAGGCAAACATGTTACCACTCAGCTAAGCAGACAGACATCTAAACAAAACAAAAAAAGAACGACGAAAATGAAATTTGAACCCATATCATTCTACAATGCTAACGACTCCAAAGTGGACCCTATACTTAATTTAATAAATACAGTTCCTTCGAAAAGTTCAAAGCTGATTTTTTTCTGTAAACTTGTGAAAAGCGTTACGGACAACCTGTTTCTATGAGCGTGTCTCACTACTGAATAGGAAGCAACGTCAGTCATTTTCACGTCAACCCTGTATTAACAGCGTGACAACCAGGACACAACAGGGAGAGACTGTGACTGTCCACGATTGTTGAAATAAAATCTATATAGTTAAAATATAATTAAGAAAAAATTTGATGGCTGTTAATACATTAGAATGTCTTAAAGATTCATTTACTGAAACATAATAACAAAGATATCGAACATTCGATGTAATATTAATAACACTTCTCCTTATAATTTATCTTTCTTAACCATGTACACAGCTTATGTTTAGCATCATGATTGAATGTAAATATTGTCATCAATGGTTTTGGCTTTCTGGTCGGTAACTCTGATCAAATTCTATATAATGGCATCTGTGTTCTATTTTTATTTTTGATATGAAATATCATGTATGTTAGACTGGTTATCATTATTATGTTCTCTATTTTGAACGTTTCTGTAAGTTCCATATCTTTGTAGGGTATGTCCCTTACAGCTGTACTTTTGTAACTTTTTATGACTGTGTTAATTTTTGACATCACGACTTTGGAAGTTTTATCATATATTTAATTCCTTTTCTTTCCCCCCTTCCTACAAACACTCCCACAATTTTTTATTATTTTCACAGTTGTATTGCTTTTATAATGTGTTTAAGGACAGTGTTAAAACCCACATCTTATTTTCCCCATTGTATCCGTAGTTTTGTCAATAAATATATAAAATCATATGATATGATCATTTCTCTCTGTTTTGATTTTACAATTCAGTATTGTCTTCATTTGTTAATTTTTATCTTTATGCTAAATGATCTTTTTTGATTGTGTCTTATGACTTTGTAGCAATGTTGATGAAATATTTATTAACCACTGTGTTAATGTGTAGATTCACACCATGTCTTTTTATTTATTTTTATCTACATGATAAATGAAATTTTAATTTCATTTTGTGATTGTCTACTCATTTGGATGACATATTTTTCCGACCAATGTGTAAAAGTTTAGATAAGTTTTTTTATAAAAATTTTTTGCTAGAATGTGTCACATGTATAAAATTTTATATGTTTGCGTCTACATATTCTACGGCCCTTTTAAATTTTTCTTCACTCTTAAAACTTGTATTTCCTTCATAATAATTTAATTTAATGTGTATTTTTGTCTGATGGCTTGATTGATTTTAAGTAAAACAACATTACTACAGACAGCACAACATTATGCATTAAAAAAAAATAATACGTAAGTAGGGCCTACTTCCAAGAGCGTAACGTGTGCTGCGGCTGCTGGCGAATCTTTGCGCTTGTTTGTGTTTACATCAGAGTTATTCTTACGGTGAACGATATATGCAGGGTGTATCAAAAAGAATCATTCGATTTAAAAAAAATCATAACTGTTTGCTACTTGAGATATGTGAGTGAACAATGTACTGTTGGAAAGAGCAAACTCTCGAGTTTTACATCGTTCTCGCTAGGTACCAGCAGTGTGCGCCCATGTCAGTTCTAGTAAAAATGACGTCGGGTCAACAGAAAGCGTTTTGTGTTCTACGTTTTGCGCAGTGCGGGTCAATAATAACTGTTCAGCGTGACCTTTGTACTAGGCATGGTGAGAATCCTACAGAGCATTAGACGCTGGCATGAACAATTCCGAGAAATACACTCCTGGAAATGGAAAAAAGAACACATTGACACCGGTGTGTCAGACCCACCACACTTGCTCCGGACACTGCGAGAGGGCTGTACAAGCAATGATCACACGCACGGCACAGCGGACACACCAGGAACCGCGGTGTTGGCCGTCGAATGGCGCTAGCTGCGCAGCATTTGTGCACCGCCGCCGTCAGTGTCAGCCAGTTTGCCGTGGCATACGGAGCTCCATCGCAGTCTTTAACACTGGTAGCATGCCGCGACAGCGTGGACGTGAACCGTATGTGCAGTTGACGGACTTTGAGCGAAGTCGTGTAGTGGGCATGCGGGAGGCCGGGTGGACGTACCGCCGAATTGCTCAACACGTGGGGCGTGAGGTCTCCACAGTACATCGATGTTGTCGCCAGTGGTCGGCGGAAGGTGCACGTGCCCGTCTACCTGGGACCGGACCGCAGCGACGCACGGATGCACGCCAAGACCGTAGGATCCTACGCAATGCCGTAGGGGACCGCACCGCCACTTCCCAGCAAATTAGGGACACTGTTGCTCCTGGGGTATCGGCGAGGACCATTCGCAACCGTCTCCATGAAGCTGGGCTACGGTCCCGCACACCGTTAGGCCGTCTTCCGCTTACGCCCCAACATCGTGCAGCCCGCCTCCAGTGGTGTCGCGACAGGCGTGAATGGAGGGACGAATGGAGACGTGTCGTCTTCAGCGATGAGAGTCGCTTCTGCCTTGGTGCCAATGATGGTCGTATGCGTGTTTGGCGCCGTGCAGGTGAGCGCCACAATCAGGACTGCATACGACCGAGGCACACAGGGCCAACACCCGGCATCATGGTGTGGGGAGCGATCTCCTACACTGGCCGTACACCACTGGTGATCGTCGAGGGGACACTGAATAGTGCACGGTACATCCAAACCGTCATCGAACCCATCGTTCTACCATTCCTAGACCGGCAAGGGAACTTGCTGTTCCAACAGGACAATGCACGTCCGCATGTATCCCGTGCCACCCAACGTGCTCTAGAAGGTGTACGTCAACTACCCTGGCCAGCAAGATCTCCGGATCTGTCCCCCATTGAGCATGTTTGGGACTGGATGAAGCGTCGTCTCACGCGGTCTGCACGTCCAGCACGAACGCTGGTCCAACTGAGGCGCTAGGTGGAAATGGCATGGCAAGCCATTCCACAGGACTACATCCAGCATCTCTACGATCGTCTCCATGGGAGAATAGCAGCCTGCATTGCTGCGAAAGGTGGATATACACTGTACTAGTGCCAACATTGTGCATGCTCTGTTGCCTGTGTCTATGTGCCTGTGGTTCTGTCAGTGTGATCATGTGAAGTATCTGACCCCAGGAATGTGTCAATAAAGTTTCCCCTTCCTGGGACAATGAATTCACGGTGTTCTTATTTCAATTTCCAGGAGTGTAGATTGTCGTGTAAAGGCAAATCGCCGGGCCGTCCCCTACTGCCTGACACAGAAATCGAACGCATCCACCATAGTTTCACAAGGAGTTCGCAGAAATCCGTTCGTCGTGTAGCTCGACAGCTCAACATGCCCCCGATGTCCGTCTGGCGTGTGTTGCGTCGACATGAGGCTTCGTCAACCCAATTCCAGGATGCAGAAGACAGACGTGAAGAAAGTTCCAAATGTAAAAAATACAAATCATGGGCCTATTCGGAGTCTACGCAGAAGAATACTGTGAAGAAACAATCTTCTAAATTTCATCGACTTCGCCAACAACCATCCACATCCGATGACATCAGTCGCCGCCGGACTGTTATTAATTTTACCGACAAGACATTGGACGAAGCCACTTCGTCGATTTTGGAGAAAGGCTTGAATTTCGTTCCCACACCGAGACATTTGTTTACTATCGATATTATTAGTGCTGTGGAGCAGGCCATCGCCCGTTTTGCCGAAGATCGGGCAGAAGAAATTAGACAGGAAGTGTCTCATCATCTTCGTCGAGCACCAACACCACGGAAAAACATTTCTTATAGTGAAAGGAAGGCCATCCGGTCACTGAGGGAAGATAAGGATATTTTAGTTCTTCCTGCTGATAAAGGCAGTGCCACTGTTCTTCTTACTCGTGAAGATTATCTGGCAAAAATGGCTCGTTTGTTGGAGGATTCTTCATACCGTAAGCTACGGAGCGATCCTACCGATCGGATAAAGCGGAAGAACACCTCTCTTATTAAGAAGAGCTCATTGCCTGAGGATATCATTAAAAAACTTCATCCAGGGGCGGCAGTACCATCCAGGTTGTATGGTCTACCCAAGGTACATAAACCTGGGGCACCTCTTCGTCCGATCGTTAGTAATCTGGGCGCCCCTACTTATAATTTGGCCAAATATCTTGCTTCTGTTCTGAGCCCACACATTGGGAAGTGTGAACACCACATATCCAACTCGTCCGATTTTATTCAACGCCTGACGTCTCTACGCCCTGGAGCATCTGACCTTCTAGTGAGCTTTGATGTTGTTTCACTTTTTACTCAGGTTCCTTTGACGTAGTCTTTATTGCTAATTGGTCAGCTCTTGGATGACAAAACTAGTGAGCTGTGTCGCCATGTATTGACATCGACGTATTTTTTATTTAATGAAGCAATTTTTGAACAAACTGACGGTGTGGCTATGGTGAGTCCTCTTTCCCCTATTGTCGCCAATCTCTTCATGGAAGATTTTGAGCATATGGCACTTAGGACATCTTCTCTTAAACCAACATGTTTTTTGAGATACGTGGATGATATTTTCATCGTTTGGCCACATGGAATGGAATCTCTTCATCGATTTTTAGATCATTTTAACTGCCTTCATCCACGAATCAAATTTACGATGGAAATTGAAAAAGATGGAAAATTACCTTTTTTGGATGTCTTAGTACATAAGAAAGAAAATAGGACTTTGGGACACAGTGTATACCGAAAACCTATGCACACGGACCGCTGCCTCCATGACACAAGTTGTCATCCACAACATCAACGTTTGGGAGTTTTACGCACACTGGTCAAGATGTTGTTTCGGATTCCGATAACTTGAAACAGGAGTTGGATCACCTTAACGTTGTTTTAAAGCAGAATGGGTATTCTGATCACCAAATTACTCCTGCTTTTCAATTTGGACCGCCACGAGAACCAACGGTGGACACTTCCAAATCAGTTGCTTTTTTACCCTTCGTGGGAAGTATTTCTTCGAAAATTTCAAGAATCCTCAGGAAATATGATATTAAAAGCGTCCTTATGCCTTTGGCCAAAACTAGATCCCTTCTTGGATCGGTTAAAGATGATTTGGGACTGAGGAAGCCTGGAGTATACAAGATTCCCTGTCACTGCGGAAAGGCCTACATTGGACAGACTATTCGTACAGTCCAAGATCGATATGTGGAACATCAACGGCATACACGTCTGCTCCAGCCGGAAAAATCAGCCGTTGCTGAACACTGTCTTAATGAATGGCACAATATGGCGTTTAAAGATACGCAAATTATTGCCTCGACTTCCCGTTACTGGGATTGTGTATTGAAAGAATCAATTGAAATACGTCTGTCTGATGATATTATTAACAGAGATAAAGGTTTTCCTTTAAGTAAGACGTGGAATCCTATTTTATCACAGATAAAACAACAACGGTCTGGTTTCCGTCCGGCTGCATTTTAAGTTTGCGATTCCTCGCTTTTGACAGTTTTCACCGCTGGTGCCGCTGCAATTCTTCGCCTCACAGAGGGCAGCTCTTCCGTTGCTCTCACACGCGCAACGGCCAGCACCCGCGGTATAAAGGAGCCGCCGAATCTGAGGTCTCTTCAGTTCCGGCGTGATTGCGCACTCAATCTCACCTGAAGACGGCGGCCAGATGGTCCGCCGAAATATCGTGTTGTCGTCAGGACGATGGAACCCGGCTGCAAACCCGTGAAAGTCATCAGTATTTGATACGCCGGGAAAATCTACGTTATCACAACAACATGTGCAATTTCGTTCTTGGCAAGATGGAGGATGACTGTTTTCTTCCACGCTTATTGGTTAGCGACGAGGCAACATTCCATTTAATGTGAAAAATGAAACGTCATAATGGGAGAATATGGGTTGGTTCAAATGGCTCTGAGCACTATGGGACTTAACTTCTGAGGTCATCAGTCCCCTAGAACTTAGAACTACTTAAACCTAACTAATCTAAGGACATCACGCACATCCACGCCCGAGGCAGGATTTGAACCTGCGACCGTAGCGGTGGCGCGGTTCCAGACTGTAGCGCCTAGGACCGCTCGGCTACCCCGGCCGGCTGAGAATATGGGGTACGAAACAACCACGTGAAGTTGTACAACATGAGATTGAGTCTCCAAAATGGAATGTGTTTTGTGCAGTTTCACGGGAGGAGGTGTATGGTTCATTTTTCCTTGTCGAGAACACTGTTACAGGACTTTCTTTTCCCACAGTTGGAGAGTGACTCAAACGACTTCATTTACCAACAGGATGGGGCACCGCGAGACTGTCATCTGGAAGTGCTGGAATTTTTAAACTGAAGGATTACTGAGCGATGGATCGGTCGCACTGGACCAAATGATTCAGCTTAACATTACTGGCCTCCAAGATCACCGGAGCTGACTGTATGTGATTATTTCTTGTGGGGTCTATAAAAGACTCTGTTTATGTGCCTCCGTTAAGAACAACAATGAATGAACTGAGGCATCGCATAACAGCAGCTGTGGAAGCTGTAACTCAAGACATGCTCGCTGCAGTTTGGGAAGAATTTGAATACCACATTGACATATGCCGTGCACCTCAAGGGGGGCATATTGAACACCTACGGAAAGGTATGAAAAAAACTTTTTGAGTTTCCAGTTCATCAAAAAACAAAATTCATCCTTTGTGTTTAAAAGTTACAGAAATACAGACGTGCCAAGCTGGATGCAGACGTGCCAAATTGGATAATTCTTTTTGATACATCCTGTGCAACAGTTATAGGGAACCCAAGAGTGCTGCGTACTCACCGTCGCGGTGTATGGGCGGCGGCGAGGGCAGCGGCGAACGCGAGGGTAGCCCGTGCGTGTAGTGGCCGAGGTGCGGGAAGCCGTCGAGCGGGGGCGGCGGCGGCGAACCCGGTGGGAGCGGCGGGGGTGTCAGCGGGTTGTGCAGGATGGACTTGCGGCGCTCGTGTGGCTCTGAGACGGAGCTGATGCGGCGCAGGCGCGGCGGGTCGTGCTCGTTGGCCACGACGGGGTCGGAGGCGATGCTGACGCGCCGGTGGCGGGCCTCCGTCCCTCCCGGGGACGGCGACCTGTCTCTCGCCGCCGCCGGCACCGGCAGCGTGGACCCCGCGGGCGGCGAGGCCGGCGGCTGATGGTTGGAATCGCTGCCCGCGTCGCCGCCATCTGCAACAACCAGCGGCCAAATCAGTCGCGTCTTCGATGGCTGCTGCATTCGCGTCATACAAATACACTGAAGCGCCAAAGAAACTGGTACAGGCATGCATATTCAAATACAGAGATATGTAAACAGGCGCAATACGGCGCTGAGGTCGGCAACGCCTGTGTAAGACAAGTGTCTGACGCAGTTGTTAGATCGATTAGTGCTGCTGCAATGGCAGGTTATCAAGACTTAGATGAGTTTTGGACGTGGTATTATAGTCGGCGCACGTGCAGTGGGCACAGCATCTCCGAGGAAGTTATGAAGTGGAAATTTTCCCGTACGACCATTTCACGAGGGTACCGTTAATATCAGGAATCCAGTAAAACATTAAATCTCCGATATCGATGCGTCCGCAAAAAGATCTTGCAAGTACGGGACCAACGACGACTGGAGAGAATCGTTCAATCCTTCCGCAAACTGCTGCATATTTCAGTGCTGGGCCATCAACAAATGTCAGTGCACGAATCATTCAACGACAAGTCGTCGATGTGGGCTGTCGAAGCCGAAGGCCCAGTAGTGTACCCTTGATGACTGCACGAGACAGAGCTTTACGCCTCGCCTGGGCCCGTCGACACCGACATTGGACTGTTGATGAATGGAAGCATGTTGTCTGGTCGGACGAGTCTCGCTTCAAATTGTATCGAGCGGATGGATGTGTAAGGTATGGAGTCAACCTCATGAATCCATGGACATTGCATGTCAGCAGGGGACCGTTCAAGCTGGTGGAGGCTCTGTAATGGTGTGGGGCGTGTGCAGTTGGAGTGATATGGGACCCCTGATATTTCTAGACACCACTGTGACATGTACACAAGCATTCTGATGATCACCTGCATCTATTCATGTCCATTGTGAATTCCGACGGGCTTGGGCAAGTCCAGCAGGACAATGAGACAACCCACATGTCCGTAATTGCTACAGAGTGGCTCCAGGGTCACTCTTCTGAGTTTAAACACTTCCGCTGGCCACCAGACTCCCCAGACATGAGCATTATTGAGCATTTCTGGGATACCTTGCAACGTACTGTTCATAATAGATCTCCACCCCCTCGTACTCTTACTGATTTATGGACAGCCCTGCAGGATTCATGTTTTCAGTTCCCTCCAGCACTACTTCAGACATTAGGCGAGTCCATACCACGTCGTTCTGCGGCACTTCTGCGTGCTTGCGGGGGCCCTACACGATATTAGGCAGGTGTACCAGTTTTACATATCAGGAATCCGGTAAAACATCAAATCTCCGACATCGATGCGTCCGGAAAAAGATCCTGCAATAACGGGACCAACGACCACTGAGGAGAATCATTCAACATGACGGAAGTGCAGTAAGTTGCAAGTCCATAGACATTTTCGGCAGAAGTCAGATTCCATAAAGCTCTTCTGGAAAACTGACGTATGTTCGCAGAGAACAAATCCGCAGTCAATAATTTTCAAACTAATTTATTGTTGTTGTTGTGGTCTTCAATCCTGAGACTGGTTTGATGCAGCTCTCCATGCTACTCTATCCTGTGCAAGCTTCTTCATCTCCCAGTACCTACTGCAACCTACATCCTTCTGAATCTGCTTAGTGTAGTCATCTCTTGGTCTCCCTCTACGATTTTTACCCTCCACGCTGCCCTCCAATAATTTATTTTCCGTCTTGATTATACCCGTTTTTCTTTAATTAACCATTTTCGATTCGACATGAAACACCCTCAGATCTGTAGACAACAGCAAAATAATTAATTATCAAGTACTCTACGAAATAAAAATATTACGATACTATTAAAAAATCAAACATCAAATGCACTAGAACGTACCCGAATGTATCGGTTACAAGAGTAACCCGTCCAAGTGTCAGAAAATTTACGTGTTACCTCATACAATGCAATAGTGGTTTGGTAGAATGCACGTTATTAATGTAGCCCACAAAGCTACTGCCAACATGTGGCGGCTGATACATTTGTCACGTTTGAATGAAACACATAATCCGACACTGAATTAATACACTCCTGGAAATGGAAAAAAGAACACATTGACACCGGTGTGTCAGACCCACCATACTTGCTCCGGACACTGCGAGAGGGCTGTACAAGCAATGATCACACGCACGGCACAGCGGACACACCAGGAACCGCGGTGTTGGCCGTCGAATGGCGCTAGCTGCGCAGCATTTGTGCACCGCCGCCGTCAGTGTCAGCCAGTTTGCCGTGGCATACGGAGCTCCATCGCAGTCTTTAACACTGGTAGCATGCCGCGACAGCGTGGACGTGAACCGTATGTGCAGTTGACGGACTTTGAGCGAGGGCGTATAGTGGGCATGCGGGAGGCCGGGTGGACGTACCGCCGAATTGCTCAACACGTGGGGCGTGAGGTCTCCACAGTACATCGATGTTGTCGCCAGTGGTCGGCGGAAGGTGCACGTGCCCGTCGACCTGGGATCGGACCGCAGCGACGCATGGATGCACGCCAAGACCGTAGGATCCTACGCAGTGCCGTAGGGGACCGCACCGCCACTTCCCAGCAAATTAGGGACACTGTTGCTCCTGGGGTATCGGCGAGGACCATTCGCAACCGTCTCCATGAAGCTGGGCTACGGTCCCGCACACCGTTAGGCCGTCTTCCGCTCACGCCCCAACATCGTGCAGCCCGCCTCCAGTGGTGTCGCGACAGGCGTGAATGGAGGGACGAATGGAGACGTGTCGTCTTCAGCGATGAGAGTCGCTTCTGCCTTGGTGCCAATGATGGTCGTATGCGTGTTTGGCGCCGTGCAGGTGAGCGCCACAATCAGGACAGCATACGACCGAGGCACACAGGGCCAACACCCGGCATCAAGGTGTGGGGAGCGATCTCCTATACTGGCCGTACACCACTGGTGATCGTCGAGGGGACACTGAATAGTGCACGGTACATCCAAACCGTCATCGAACCCATCGTTCTACCATTCCTAGACCGGCAAGGGAACTTGCTGTTCCAACAGAACAATGCACGTCCGCATGTATCCCGTGCCACCCAACGTGCTCTAGAAGGTGTAAGTCAACTACCCTGGCCAGCAAGATCTCCGGATCAGTCCCCCATTGAGCATGTTTGGGACTGGATGAAGCGTCGTCTCATGCGGTCTGCACGTCCAGCACGAACGCTGGTCCAACTGAGGCGCCAGGTGGAAATGGCATGGCAAGCCGTTCCACAGGACTACATGCAGCATCTCTACGATCGTCTCCATGGGAGAATAGCAGCCTGCATTGCTGCGAAAGGTGGATATACACTGTACTAGTGCCGACACTGTGCATGCTCTGTTGCCTGTGTCTATGTGCCTGTGGTTCTGTCAGTGTGATCATGTGATGTATCTGACCCCAGGAATGTGTCAATAAAGTTTCCCCTTCCTGGGACAATGAATTCACGGTGTTCTTATTTCAATTTCCAGGAGTGTAATAATAATAATTTATCTGGTGAGAATGGAGGTACTTAATTATAATCTTCGGCTTCTCAATGTTAAAAGACAGTAGAAAAATGTTATAAAATACTTGTGAATTACAAGACGTACGGCTCCTGCGCGGCCATCTGCGGCCGTCTGCAGATCACTGATCGGCTCGTGGAGCAACACCAAAACAGCGATCGCACGAGGTAGCAAACCGCGACGAAGACATACCTACAGCAACGTCATGAACATAGGCACCATCCGTCTTTTAAACTACAAATAGCGTGTTTATAACGTCTCTTAACGTCGACAGACCACAGATGTTAATTAAGTACCTCCAGTCTCGCCAGACAAACTAATATTCCTATTAATTCAGTGTTGGTGTATGCGTTTTGTTCAGATGTGACAAACATACCAGACGCCGCCTTATGGGCTATATTAATAACGTGCATTCTATCAACCTCTATTTTATTATGTAATACAGCTTGTAAATATGCTGATACACTATGTGAACAGAAGTATCCAAGCACCTGGCTGAAAAGGACTTACAAGTTCGCGGCGCCCTCCATCGGTGTTGCTGGAATTCAATATGGTGTTGACCCACCCTTAGCCTTGATGACAGCTTCCACTCTCGCAGGCATACGTTCAATCAGGTGCTGGAAGGTTTCTTGGGGAATGGCAGTCCATTCTTCACAGAGTGCTGAATTGAGGAGAGGTATCGATGCCGGTCGGTGAGGCCTGGCACGAAGTCGGCGTTCCAAAACATCCCAAAGGTGTTTTGTAGTATTCAGGTCAGGATTCTGTGCAGGCCAGTCCATTACAGGGATGTTATTGTCGTGCATTATCAATAGGTGCTCGACCGTGTTTAAAGATGCAGTCGCCATCCCCGTATTGCTCTTTAACAGTGGGAAGCAAGAAGGTGCTTAAAACTTTAGTGTAGGTCTGTGCTGTGATAGTGCCACGCAAAACAACTCGCTGCGAAAGCAAAGGTCCCGAGTTAGAGTGTTTGTCGGGCACACAGTTTTGATCTGCCAGGAAGTTTCAATGTTGTCATACGTTCTCACTCTACGTGAACTGCGTAAGGATTTGGAATCCACGAAACTGATCAATGCCTTCACGCTGCATCTCCTCCATTGTCGACCAGATACTGATGGTGATATTTCTTTCATTTCCAGCATTTGAACAGAAAACTTCAGAATAGAGCGCCACCGCAAAGATATGAGTAATGTGCCTCGATTAAGGAAGCGGGTTGTAGTTCAGTATTCTACAAACCAAATAATTTGGCGTTATTCCTCCCCTTCAGCCTGTTTACTCACATTCTATTTGAAATTTATCAACCGCCGCTGTGCACCGCCTTCTTATTACTTTTACAGTCACAGTTTGTGAGGAAGAATATCAGATTGTCGACGACTGCTGTTACATGAATGTAACGCGCACGGATATTATAGAGCTGTAGAAAATTTTAGTGACTTAATACACGTAATTTCACTAGTGCACAAGTGGCTGTCAATCCAGCCCCAGTGAAATATTTCCGCCAAAAGTGTGGTTCTACACCTGTATGCTCGTTCAATAACACAGAGCACGTGGTAAGCATACTACATTCTCTATCATAAATCCATTATATCAAAGTGATCTGCTCTATCAAAATGCGAACAATGAAATGTAGCAGACTCAAACAAGATCCCGCTTTTAATGAAAAAAATTGTAAGTGTGCTCGAAGCCAACAGCATTAAAAGTAAAATTCCTAATCCTTCTACGGAGGCAGTGGCATCTAATTGTCTGTGTGCCCGTTATTATAATAATAATAATTATTATAATTATTATTATTGTTGTTATTATCGTGTGCATCAATTACAACAACAAATGCTACGCACATTTATCCAAAAAATAGGCATATGCCACTATTTACACTATATAAACATTCAACGACTCAGACTACACAAAAGTGTTAAAACAACCCAGCGCCTGTTAGGGCACTCATTTACAATGTCGCTCATTGTCTGAATATCAACACAGTAATACGTACTGTTAGTGACATGAAGCCGGCAAGGGTCTTATATTGAATTTTCTGAAAACAATGCCCTCTTACGCAACATGTTGAGCAATCGGCAGTTTAAAGTGCACCAAGTTAAAAGAAAAGCACATGGCTTGTACTCAGTGATAGGTTGCCTTATCGTTCTGTTCTTGCTCCGTTGTTATCCAGTTTCTACACAGCAGACCTGCTGAACTTGACCTGCCGGAAATCCCAACGTGCAGATGACCTTCCAGTGTCATATCAGAGTGAAGATATTTCTGAAGAAGCCTCACTAAACTCTACGGATCTTGGTATCTTAGACCTAACATTTGTAAAACGTAAATATGTCTTTGTCACCTCTCTAATCGTCTAGCATCGCCCAACCCAAGATCAGCCTGCGGTTTGGCTCTCTTGGCCTAGTCATAACAACGTTAAGCCAAAATACCATGGTGTCACATTAGACACAACGCCATCACATCACAAACTCCTTTGTAACACAGCGATACAAGGTACAAACTCGAGTAAACGGTGAGGAATCTAGCAGGCTGTACATTGGGAGCAAATGCGTTACTTCTCCGTGGAGAAACTCTTTCGTTGGTATGTTCTTCAGCACGAAAATATGTTGTATTCCCACAAATCTTCTCCAGTCCGGAATCTGTTAAGCTAGGCTCATACCTCACTAACATGATGAAGGGCTGAAACTTCAACAGTTGGGTTGACAGTAAGTTCGTGGTTCCGTGTTTTCGAGGCTTACCACTCACTTTTCCATATAAAGTTCCAGCTGAAACCAGTGGAGAGCATTTGAACGCCTTCATTTGCTGCTCTCCTGCATTTGAGGCGTTTCCGAGAGAACGAGAGTAAATCTTCGTGAAGAGGGATTGATTCTGTTGTGACTTGGCAAGACAGCCAAGTCACAATGAGAGGAAGCCGAAAGGCACGCGTTAAGCTCACGCAGATTGGCGTGAGGTCTGGAACAGTTAAAGGAATTAATAGTAGCAAATAAAGTACGTAGTTGATGTAATACTTAACTTTAATCCACAATTGTAGAACATCTCTCTTGACGGTACATGTTACAACCACAATATAAAATAATATCAAATGCTATGGCGCCTTGCTAGGTCGTAGCAAATGACGTAGCTGAAGGCTATGCTAACTATCGTCTCGGCAAATGAGAGCGTAGTTGTCAGTGATCCATCTCTGGCAAAGTCGGCTGTACAACTGGGGCGAGTGCTAGTAAGTCTCTCTAGACCTGCCGTGTGGTGGCGCTCGGTCTGCTATCACTGACAGTGGCGACACGCGGGTCCGACGTATACTAGCGGACCGCGGCCGATTTAAAGGCTACCACCTAGCAAGTGTGGTGTCTGGCGGTGACACCACAGATTCACTTTTAGAAACTTGATGGCAAAGATTGTAGAGAGACCCTATTCGACGAAAATGAGCTGGATAGATGTTCGATAGTATTGGCAGCTAGCATGTAGGTGTAGATCTGACTGTACCATTAATGGTTCTCACAGCTGCACTCCAATGAGTGTCAACCTTCTTCACATAAGCGCTACGGAGCCAAACTAGTGTGCAATACTGAGCTGCAAAACATACCAACGAAAGAGTTTCTCCTCGGAGAACTAACGTATTTGCTCCCAATAAACAATTTGAGAGACAATCTGAGTAGCCGTCTTGGGTTGTTTGCAGATGACGCTGTCGTTTGTTCACTAGTAAGGTCATCAGAAGATTAAAAAAAATTGCAAAACGATTTAGAAAAGATATCTGTATGGTGCAAAAAGGTGGGAATTTAAGAAGATGGGACCTGGATAAACTGAAAGAACCAGAGGTTGTACAGAGTTTCAGGGAGAGCATAAGGGAACAACTGA
Source organism: Schistocerca serialis cubense (assembly GCF_023864345.2). Classification (NCBI taxonomy): domain Eukaryota; kingdom Metazoa; phylum Arthropoda; class Insecta; order Orthoptera; family Acrididae; genus Schistocerca; species Schistocerca serialis. The sequence goes on along the minus strand of NC_064639.1, from coordinate 454,242,178 downwards.
CAGGATTGAGGGAAAGAAATACAGTAGAAGAAGAATGGGTAGCTTTGAGGAACGAAATAGTGAAGGCAGCAGTGGTTAAAGTAGGTAAAAAGACGAGGGCTAGTAGAAATCCTTGGGTAACAGAAGAGATACTAAATTTAATTGATGAAAGGAGAAAATACAAAAATACAGTAAGTGAAGCAGGCAAAAAGGAATACAAACGTCTCAAAAATGAGATCGACAGGGAGTGCAAAATGGATAAGCAGGGATGGCTAGAGGACAAGTAAGGATGTAGAGGCTTATCTCTCTCTCCTGCCTACAGGAAAATTAAAGAGACCTTTGGAGAAAAGAGAACCACTTGCATGAATATCAAGAGCTCAGATGGAAACCCAGTTCTAAGCAAAGAAGGGAAAGCAGAAAGGTGGAAGGAGTATGTAGAGGATCTATACAGGGGCGATGTTCTTGAGACAATATTATGGAAATGGAAGAGGATGTAGATGAAGATGAAATGGGAGATATGATACTGCGTGAAGAGTTTGACAGAACACTGAAAGACCTAAGTCGAAACAAGGCCCCGGGAGTAGACAACATTCCATTAGAACTACTGACAGCCTTGGGAGAGCCAGTCCTGACAAAGCTCTACCATCTGGTGAGAAAGATGTATGAGACAGGCGAAATTCCCTCAGACTTCAAGAAGAATATAATAATTCCAATCCCAAAGAAAGCAGGTGTTGACAGATGTGAAAATTACCGAACTATCTGTTTAATAAATCACAGCTGCAAAATACTAACGCGAATTCTTTACAGACGAATGGAAAAACTGGTAGAAGCCGACCTCGAGGAAGATCAGTTTGGATTCCGTAGAAATGTTGGAATACGTGAGGCAATACTGACCCTACGACTTATCTTCGAAGAAAGATTAAGGAAAGGCAAACCTACGTTTCTAGCATTTGTAGACTTAGAGAAAGCTTTTGACAATGTTGACTGGAATACTCTCTTTCAAATTCTGAAGGTGGCAGGGGTAAAATACAGGGAGCGAAAGGCTATTTACAATTTGTACAGAAAGCAGATGGCAGTTATAAGAATCGAGGGGCTAAAAGGGAAGCAGTGGTTGGGAAGGGAGTGAGACAGGGTTGTAGGCTCCCCGATGCTATTCAATCTGTATATTGAGCAAGCAGTAAAGCAAACAAAAGAAAGGTTTGGAGTAGGTATTAAAATCCATGGAGAAGAAATAAAACCTTTGAGGTTCGCCGATGACATTGTAATTCTGTCAGAGACAGCAAAGGACTTGGAAGAGCAGTTGAACGGAATGGCAGTGTCTTGAAAGGAGCGTACAAGATGTACATCAACAAAAGCAAAACAAGGATAATGGAATGTAGTCGAATTAAGTCGGGTGATGCTGAGGGGAATTAGATTAGGAAATGAGACACTTAAAGTAGTAAAGGAGTTTTGCTATTTGGGGAGCAAAATAACTGATGGTCGAAGTAGAGACGGTATAAAATGTAGACTGACAATGGCAAGGAAAGCGTTTCTGAAGAAGAGAAATTTGTTAACATCGAGTATAGATTTAAGTGTCAGGATGTCGTTTCTGAGAGTATTTGTATAGTGTGTAGCCATGTATGGAAGTGAAACATGGACGATAAATAGTTTAGACAAGAAAAGAATAGAAGCTTTCGAAATGTGGTGCTACAGAAGAATGCTGAAGATTAGATGGGTAGATCACATAACCAATGAGGAGGTATTGAATAGAATTGGGGAGAAGAGGAGTTTGTGTCACAACTTGACTAGAAGAAGGGATCGGTTGGTAGGACATGTTCTGAGGCATCAAGGGATCACAAATTTAGTACTGGAGGGCAGCGTGGAGGATAAAAATCGTAGAGGGAGACCAAGAGACGAGTACACTAAGCAGATTCAGAAGGATGTAGGTTGCAGTAGGTACTGGGAGATGAAGAAGCTTGCACAGGATAGAGTAGCATGGAGAGCTGCATCAAACCAGTCTCAGGACTGAAGATCACAACAACAACAACATGGTGCAAAAATTGGCAATTGACCCTAAATAACGAAAAGAAAGAGCTAAAAGAAATCCGTTAAACTTCGATTACACGAGAAATAAGTCAAATCTAAAGGCCTTAAATTCAACTAAATACCTAGGAACTACAATTACGAACAGCTTAAATTGGAACACATAGGATATGTTGTGGGGGAATCCTAATCAAAGACTGCGTTTTTTGGCAGGACGCTTAGAAAATGTAACAGATCTACTAAAGAGAGTGCCTACACTACGCTTGTATGCTCTCTTTTAGAATACAGCTGCACGATGTGGGATCCTTACCAGATATGAATAACGGTGTACATTGAAAAAGTTCAAAGAAGAGCAGCGCAGAAATATATAGCTGTTCGTTCTTTCCGAGCGCTATGTAAGATTATAATAATAAAGAATTGTGAAGGTGGTTCGATGAACCCTCTGCCAGGCACTTAAATGTTATTTGTAGAGTGTCAATGTAGATTTAGATGTAGATGTCGATACGGGTTGTGTAGTCCATGTAGTGTTTCCTTGTTTACACAAGATGTTGTTTGTAGCAGCTACTTTATGATTCGTGTTCATCCAATGTTTCTCATACGTTAGTACTCTACCTAATTTTTTGAAGTTGCGCAATGCTCTAGTCGTTTCCCCTCCCATGCTACTTGAAGCGTCTTTGACGCTTGTCAATTTCTCGGGTGAGAAACACATGTTTGTGTCTTCGACGGGTTAGGTTTGGGTTGGTTTTCCTTGGAATAGACAGCCAGTAGTTCAAGAGCTTCTGATAATTTCTTTTTGATGGTCTCAAAGTTATTTACGCGGGCTGTAATGCCACAGTCATCTGCGTGTATAAAGCTTTGAGTACCTTCTGACAGTGGGTGGCTAATCATTAGTATAGATGTTGAAAAGCAATGGACCCAGTACACTACCCTGCGGTAAGTCATTCTTCTGTGTTCTCCACCATCTTCTTTGCTCTTGGAAATCAACAAAGGGTCTTCTACTGTGGAGGTGATTTCCAAGCGGTTGTGTCATGCTATAGTCTTTACTTGGTTTGCATCTTTTTTGCGTAGGAGACAGCGCTGATTGACTGTGTCGTGATCAGCTGATTGATCGATGAACACAGCCTCAGAGGTTCTTCTTTCCTCGAATCCATCCTCGATGTGCCGCGTTGGTTTAAATACCTGCGATGTGCGAAATTTACCTTCTATGAAGCCAGCTTGTAGTGGGATCAGAAGATGCTTCAGTATTTCTGCGAGCCTGTTGATATGATATTCTTTCGGAAATTTTATAAATAGAGGATGGTAATGAAGCTAGCCTGTAGCTCTTAGGGTCATCTGGTTCTTTACCAGGTTTTAGAATGCCTACGACTAGGAACTTCCTCCTGGTCTTAGGTATTCTACAGAGCGATATGCAGTTATTCATCTGAGCAAGTAATCTTGGTGGAAAGAAGAGATCAGCCAGCTATTTAATAAATTCAAGGAAAGAGGAGACCAAAAAACAGCTATGAAATTGATGTGTACCGTTAATTATTTGTAATGTAAAATAGAAATGTAAGAAGCCCATGGGACCAGGTCATTTTTCGCAGAACGTGTGCTGCCTGAAGGGACCATTAATGACACATTCGACACAATGGGCTCACTAACTAGCAAGCAGTGAGCGCTCGGTACCAGAGTCACGACCAAGGGTAAACTCGCCAATGACAGACCTATTCGCACGGGAATAAAGCTGTTAGCGGCCACTCGATAATGTGCTGTGACGGCGTAAGAGGCTGCTCTGCAGACAATAGTTAGAACTCTGGAGGGCCACTAATTAGATGGCTTGTTGCTCACACCTCCAAAGTGGCAACAGCTCGTGAGAGAGAATACTTATTTCATCACATTCATAATAGTTACAAACAGATGTTTGTAATTTTATTATGGTGGCGGAATTTTCTCGGTTTACTCAGAGGATGGTCATGGTATCAATTCAGAAACAAAAGAAAAAATGCTTGTGAAAATGCAAGGATTGCAACTGAAAAAGCAACGTTCAATCAGCATAATGCGTCTGCCAGCAGAGTTTCCTTTGGAAAGGGTAACGCTGGAAATTAGAATTCGAAATTTTGACTCATTCTCCATATTCACCAGATGTAGAAGCAACTTCCAGTTTTTCCGCAGTCTACAGAAATGTTTTTCCTCTGAAAGTATCCTTTTCGATTAAGTATGTCATGCGTTAACGCGATAAGACGTCTATGGCTAAAAAGTAGTTAAGTAATCCCTATTTCATTCTTAATACGACTATTTCTGAACAGAACTTACGAGTCATACGAGCTACAATCTTCCATACTCACTTGGGTGCCGACGTCGATTCCCTGTACTACAACTACTATCATGGATGGTGAGGTACTGACATGGAAATATTAAACCAGTGGAACAAAATTACTTGTACAGCTATTTGGTGACAACACTGTGCGAAAAAGGCCTATTTCTAAAGTTTTTTCATCATAAACACTTTATTATTAAGTAGCTATTTTGGGAATGGCTCTGTGATATTTGAAATGATGTTATTACCAGTGCTCTATCGATATTTTTTTGAACGGGGGACGTATTAAAAAGACATTATTGGAAAAGGTAATACCCTCATTTAATTTATATAGCTAGCAGAAATGTACCTATTTGACAATATCTACTTTCTTATGAAGTACTGTCAAGTTTGTAACGAATTAATGCAAGCGATGGCTCTATTGCCGGAGCTCAATATATACAGGGTGTCCCAGGAGGAATGATCAGAGGTACGACAGGAACGACCATTCTGAGTAATAAGTCTAGTAAACATGGACTCCAAAACACTACATTTACGGGTACGAGCGCTTATTCATCTTCGCTTCCGTGAAACACATCTCTTCTACTGAACAAGAGCTCACAGCTCTTACGTTATGCATTTTAGAGACCATGTTTACTAGACGAGTTTTCTTGTTTTGGTCCATACTAAATCCTCTCAGAATACAGATAGCAAAGAGCTTGCAGTAGAAGAGATTTGTTTCACAATATCGAATATGAAAAAGTGCACATAGCCATTAAAGTATGCATTTTAGAGCCAATGTTTACTGGATTTTTTTTTTTTTTTTTTTTTTTTTTTGGCTTCGAACGATCGTTCCTGTCATGTTTTCGAATATTGACCACTCCTCCTGGGACATCCTGTATAAGTACATTGTCTAGTCAGATTAATGTGACCCCCTATCAAAAGCCTGAATAATCACCTTTTGTAGCGTAGAAGGCAGCGAGACGTGCACGAAGAGAGTCAGTGAGGTTCTGAAAGGTAGCGACAGGGATGTGGAGCCCTGCCGTGCTAGGTTTCTCGGTTAACGATTCACGGCGCAAGCTGCCTTATCGAGGAGGTCCCGCAGATTCTCGATCGGGTCTAAATCCGGGGAGTTTGGTGGCCCGGGGAGTACGGAAATCGCATCCTGATGCTCTTAGAACCATACACATACACTGTGAGCTGTGTGACACGTTGCACTGTCCTGCTGGTAGATGCCATTGTGCCGAAGAAAACCTAACTGCATGTAGGGGTGGACATGAAGAAACCACACAGGGAATGCTACGAAAAATTCCCCAGACCATAATGCTCCCTCCTCCGGTCTGGACCCTTCCGACGACTGTTGCAGGGAGTTTGCTTTCAGGCGTTTCACGCCGTACACGCCGACGGCTATCTGTCAGATGAGCACAAAAGGTGATTCATCTGGAAAGGCCACCAGTCGCCACTTAGTGGACGTCCAGTTGCGGAATTGGCGTGCAAATTCCAGCCTTTGCCGTCGATGAGCGGCAGTCAGCGTGTATACAGGGTGTTACAAAAAGATACGGCCAAACTTTCAGGAAACATTCCTCACACACAAATAAAGAAAAGATGTTATGTGGACATGTGTCCGGAAATGCTTAATTTCCATGTTAGAGCTCATTTTAGTTTCGTCAGTATGTACTGTACTTCCTCGATTCACCGCCAGTTGGCCCAATTGAAGGAATGTAATGTTGACTTCGGTGCTAGTGTTGACATGCGACTCATTGCTCTACAGTACTAGCATCGAGCACATCAGTACGTAGCATCAACAGGTTAGTGTTCATCACGAACGTGGTTTTGCAGTCAGTGCAATGTTTACAAATGCGGAATTGGCAGATGCCCATTTGATGTATGGATTAGCACGGGGCAACAGCCGTGGCGCGGTACGTTTGTATCGAGACAGATTTCCAGAACGAAGGTGTCCCGACAGGAAGACGTTCGAAGCAATTGATCGGCGTCTTAGGGAGCAAGGAACATTCCAGCCTATGACTCGCGACTGGGGAAGACCTAGAACGACGACACCTGCAATGGACGAGGCAATTCTTCGTGCAGTTGACGATAACCCTAATGGCAGCGTCAGAGAAGTTGCTGCTGTACAAGGTAACGTTGACCACGTCACTGTATGGAGAGTGCTACGGGAGAACCAGTTTCCGTACCATGTACAGCGTGTGCAGACACTATCAGCAGCTGATTGGCCTCCACGGGTACACTTCTACAAATGGTTCATCCGACAATGTGTCAATCCTCATTTCAGTGCAAATGTTCTCTTTACGGAAGAGGCTTCATTCCAACGTGATCAAATTGTAAATTTTCACAATCAACGTGTGTTGGCTGACGAGAATCCGCACGAAATTGTGCAATCACGTCATCAACACAGATTTTCTGTGCACGTTTGGGCAGGCATTGTTGGTGATGTCTTGATTGGGCCCCATGTTCTTCCACCTACGCTCAATGGAGCACGTTATCATGATTTCATACGGGATACTCTACCTGTGCTGCTAGAACATGTGCCTTTACAAGTACGACACAACATGTGGTTCATGCACGATGGAGCTCCTGGACATTTCAGTCGAAGTGTTCGTACGCTTCTCAACAACAGATTCTGTGACCGATGGATTGGTAGAGGCGGACCAATTCCATGGCCTCCACGCTCTCCTGACCTCAACCCTCTTGACTTTCATTTATGGGGGTATTTGAAAGCTCTTGTCTACGTAACCCCGCTACCAAATGAAGAGACTCTTCGTGCTCGTATTGTTGACGGCTGTGATACAATACGCCATTCTCCAGGGCTGCATCAGCGCATCAGGGATTCCATGCGATTCATGTATCCTCGCTAACAGAGGACATTTTGAACATTTCCTGTAACAAAGTATTTGAAATCACGCTGGTACGTTCTGTTGCTGTGTGTTTCCATTCCATGATTAATGTGATTTGAAGAGAAGTAATAAAATGAGCTCTAACATGGAAAGTAAGCGTTTCCGGACACATGTCCACATAACATATTTTCTTTCTTTGTGTGTGAGGTATGTTTCCTGAAAGTTTGGCCGTACCATTTTGTAACACCCTGTACATGAGCCGGACACCAGTTGCGAAGTCCCATACGAAGCAACGTTTGCCATACGGTCAATGAGGAGACACTGCTGGTAGCCCCTTGGTTCACCTGGGCGGTCAGTTACTCAACAGTTGCACGTCTATCGGCCCGTACACATATCCATAGCGTTCGTTCACCCTTGTCACTTATGGCCAGTGGCGCACCCTAGTTGACTCGATGACGGTTTTGGATAACACCATTTTGCCATGCGCTGTTTACTTTAATCACGGGGGCACGTGAACAGTTTACAAACTTACTCGTTTCGGGGGTGCTTCCACCCTTGTTCCGAAAGCCAAATGATTATGCTCATTAAGCGTTCGCATACGACAGTGACTGCATTCTTTTTCCGCATCTCCACCAACGTGCTTTGTACACCCTCCACCGCTAGTGCTGCCACTTGCAGCCTATGACGAGTTATTGCATACTGATGTCGAGCATTGGCGATGGTGACAAAAATGTGACTGTACCTTAGAGATTAACGATAGCCTTACGATGAACTAAAGTGCGGTGCCATTCTCATTCAATAATTTACGAAAAAACTAATTCTGCCACACTTGCAGACGATTCTATTGTTCTAAGTGACTCGAGTGTTTATTTAGTACATCGAAAACGGTCTTCTTCACTGGAACCACTGTTGTAGCATAACTCTACGCCAATGTTGCAATAATATGTAACTCTCCTATGACTTATACAAATGCACTGCGAGACATTAAAATTGCAACACCACGAAGGTGTTATCCAACAGTCGTGAAATTGGCATGAAGTGCAATCTGCATTACTACAAGAGTACTGCGTCGTCGGATATTATTAGCATTTCACTGCAACCGCACTAAGTAGGTAGAAGCAACACCATCTACCTACATTGCCGGCCGGTGTGCCGAGCGGTTCTAGGCGCTTCAGTCTGGAACCGCGCGACCGCTACGGTCGCAGGTTCGAATCCTGCCCCGGGCACGGTTTAAGTAGTTCTAAGGGACTGATGACCTCAGATGTTAAGTCCCACATAGTGCTCAGAGCCAACGATGTAAATTCTGTAAATAGAGAAACATCATCCAGAAATCGCATTAGAATGTCTTATTTGTGTGAAGGTCGCCCAATGTTTACATTAAGAAGGAGAAACGTCTCCCAGCATGTATCAGAATTTGACAGTGGCAGGGTCGCGGCCAATCGAGACTAGCGCCCAAGAGGATGACATATTACTTGAAATACGTGATTATATTGTTCGCTCAGCTGTGTAGGATCGTGCAGCCACGTCGCACAACTTGAACGTCAGTCGTTTGCAGAAAGGTAAGTATCCATATGGCCAGTGCGACGGCGTTTGGAGCTCCATCGACTGTCAGTGCACCATCAATTGTTGCGGCTCCCCTTGATGCGGTGGCAGTGGGGGGCCCATCAACATTGGACGCAGGACACTTGATACACGCCGTCCTGTATAACATCACGGTGGTTGTATCCGTGTGTGGAGGCTCCGAGGGGAATGAACATTGCCAGACTGCATTCGACGTTGTCATACAATACTGGCGTGTTGGTCCAAATGGCTCTGAGCACTATGGGACTTAACATCTGAGGTGATCAGTCCCCTAGACTTAGAACTACTTAAACCTAACTTACCTAAGGACATCACACACATCCATGCCCGAGGCAGGATTCGAACCTGCGACCGTAGCAGCAGCGCGGTTCCAGACTGAAGCGACTAGAACCGCTCGGCCACAACGGCCGGCTGGCGTGTTGGTGTGCAGTGCCATTGGGTAAACAATACGATCACCTCTGGTTCGCATAATCGATAATCTGGATAGCAGTCTTTACCATTCTGACGTATTAGGGCTGGTGGATTCGCCATATATTTGAGATCTGCATGTTGTCATCTTTAAACAACAAGAAAACGTACTGCCGTTACCTTAAATTGACACATTTACCCTTCTCCTTCGGCCATGAAAGTTTGTAACGTAATCACGGAACCACCATGCGTAGCTTCTATTCGACCCCACGGTTCGTCTGTGTTGCAGTGCGATCAGTTGTGTGAGAACATAAAAGTTTGTAACTTGTTCACGGAACCGCCCTGTGTAGCTTCTATTCGACCCCACGGTTCGTCTGTGTTGAAGTGCGATCAGTTGTGTGAGAACAGCAGACGCGGCACAGAGCTGGGACGAACGGCGGTGGTGGGTGTCAGAGCTGGCGCTATCGCACAAGTAGGTCGTGCGCGGGCGGCCGCGTCGTGCGCCGCAGAACCCACAAAGGCAGACGCCGCGACGCCGCCAGAGGTCGATGGCGACGATAAAAGCGGAGGAAGGCGAGCCAGCGCTGCCGGAGGACGCCGGCCGGCACCACCACCGCTCGCCGTGCAGCCAGCCGCGACCGGCTCGCTTCTCTACCCCTTTCCCCGCTATTTTTTTTTACGTCATCAGCCTTCTGACTGGTTTGGCGCGGCCCGGTTCGCCACAAATTCCTTTCCTGTGCCAACGTCCTCACCTCCGAGTAGTACTTCCTCGCTATTTTTTTTGGATATATTGCAGTCTCTGTCTTCCCCTACAGTTTTCACCCTCTGCAGCTCCCTCTAGTACATCTTAACAGATGTCCTGTCAGTCTGTCCTTTCTTGTCAGTGCCATCCACATGTCCCTTTCTTAGCCCATTATGTGGAGAAACTCCTCATTCCACATACATCTACATCTACATACATACTCCGCAATCCACCATACGGTGCGTGGCGGAGGGTACCTCGTACCACAACTAGCATCTTCTCTCCCTGTTCCACTCCCGAACAGAACGAGGGAAAAATGACTGCCTATATGCCTCTGTACGAGCCCTAATCTCTCTTATCTTATCTTTGTGGTCTTCCCGCGAAATGTAAGTTGGCGGCAGTAAAATTGTACTGCAGTCAGCCTCAAATGCTGGTTCTCTATGTTTCCTCAGTAGCGATTCACGAAATGAACGCCTCCTTTCCTCTAGAGACTCCCACCCGAGTTCCTGAAGCATTTCCGTAACACTCGCGTGATGATCAAACCTACCAGTAGCAAATCTAGCAACCCGCCTCTGAATTGCTTCTATGTCCTCCCTAAATCCGACCTGATAGGGATCCCAAACGCTCGAACAGTACTCAAGAATAGGTCGTATTAGTGTTTTATAAGCAGTCTCCTTTACAGATGAACCACATCTTCCCAAAATTCTACCAATGAACCGAAGACGACTGTCCGCCTTCCCCACAACTGCCATTACATGCTTGTCCCACTTCATATCGCTCTGCAAAGTTACGCCCGAATATTTAATCGACGTGACTGTGTCAAGCGCTACACTGCTAATGGAGTATTCAAACATTACGGGATTCCTTTTCCTATTCATCTGCATTAATTTACATTTATCTATATTTAGAGTTACTTGCCATTCTTTACATCAGTCACAAATCCTGTCCAAGTCATCTTGTAACCTCATACAGTCACTCAACGACGACACCTTCCCGTACACCACAGCATCATCAGCAAACAGCCGCACATTGCTATCCACCCTATCCAAAAGATCATTTATGTAGATAGAAAACAACAGCGGACAGAAAACAACAGCGGACATACTCTCTGTTACTAGCTGAAATTAACTGCAGAATTCAGTTAGCCTTTATTCTGTCTTTTGCCTTCTACCAAATCCATATTGTCACGTAAATCTTTCTTCTTTTCCCACAATAACCACTAAACCCATACATATGCATTACTGTACGCTCCACTTAACCTTTTACCCAGAATTATGGGATTCTTTAAAAACATCATTTTAATCTACGTCTTTTCCAGATAGTCTCATTTACACAAAATATTAATTTAATTAATTTTTCAAAAATTGGATGAGACAGATCTGTGAGGACCTTCTGAGAGTATCAAGTTTAGACACATCAAAATCACGGCTTCTGAATTTTACTACCACTGGATTTCTCTTTTTCTGTGCTACACTAAGCCTATGCGCTAATGAAACGTTACGTAGATTAGTAGGTTTCTCGTTAGAAGTACCCGAAGCATTCGGATATTGAATGACAGACAGGTGGTAACGAATGACAGACAGATTAGAGACATATTCAGATGAGTGATTTTCCCTCGTCACTAAGGAATCCTCAGGTATATCTTGCATGTTTTACGTGGTAATGTTAGTTTCACAGTATTCATCAAAAACGCCAAAAACAGCTCCTCACCAAGTACATCACCATTCGTCAGACACTCCAGAATCTTTATCTCATAACCCGGACATCTGAGAGTAATACATCCATTTACCTCACAAATTTAAAATTTCTCACCGTAACCTAACTTTGCGTTCACTTTCTGTGGTGTTACCGCCAGACACCACACTTGCTAGGTGGTAGCCTTTAAATCGGCCGCGGTCCGTTAGTATACGCCGGACCCGTGTGTCGCCACTATCAGTGATTGCAGACCGAGCGCCGCCACACGGCAGGTCTAGTCTAGAGATACTTCCTAGCACTCGCCCCAGTTGTACAGCCGACTTTGCTAGCCATGATTCACTGCCTACATACGCTCTCATTTGCAGAGACGACAGTTTAGCATAGCCTTCAGCTACGTCATTTGCTACGACGTAGCAAGGCGCCATATTCAGTTACTATAATTACTTCAAGAATGTATTCTGAACAGATAATACTGTGAATCATCTACCGTCAAGAGCGACGTTCATCATTAATGGATTAAAGTTAAGTATCAAACTAATTACGTCCGCTTTCTGAATTCTCATTCCTTGTCATGTTCCAGACCTCACGTCTGTATAGCTCTTCCCTCCTCACGCCAGCCTGCGTGAGCTACAACGCGTGCACTTCGGCCTCCACTCGTAACATGGTGTTGGCTCTTCTGCTAACACAAAACTTTCTCCCAGTGGGTCCATTTCGAACTCACCGAAAGTACTCACCTGTTACAAAATCTGACATCGTTACTAAGTTGCCTCATATAAGTGTTTGTCTCTCAATATACCTACACCACTATCATACAAAAATAAGAAAAAACTGTAACTACCCATCAAATTATTATATTATTGGAACGTGGATCAACACAAACATCTACACTTGCTGCGACTAGTGAGCGTTCTGGCCATCCAGTAGGAGCTGCCACTACATACACATTGAAACGTAATAGTGTCATGTGAAAGATTCGCGGGGATCTTATACTCTATAAATAAATGTAATACATCCAAATCGAACTGCTGCCTGGAAAGAGTTAGCATTCCGGGTGAAATGTCACTGTAATATAAGATGGCTAGTTTGTGAATCTGGAAGGAAACCAGGCCAGGATCAAGTCTCTATATTGGATGAATAGCTTGGTGCACTGACCACCTTGGTTGTATCGTTAGGTCGTCTCCTGTAGCTGTTTAGCCCAGTGTCAGACTGTTTCTCCGACTATGTCTTGTCAAAACCTACGGAAGCGATTAAAATACGGAATCTCGAGCAGCAAAGTGAATGCTATACGCAGATGGCGTACACGACATTTCTTTCGTTGGATTATAGTGGCACTATCCTGCTTCAAAGGTAAGTTACAGCTCTCCATGATCCGGTAAGATTGATCGGGTACAAACAGCGTAATATGCCAGATAACGCCAGGAACACAAGATATTTAAAAATCTGTAGTACCTAGAGTGATCACAGTTTGTAAAACGGTTCGTAGTCACGCATAACTTGTTGATCCGTTACATCAGGTATCTGGAGGGATATTGCTTACAGAGAAGAGAGTACACGACTTGGGATGGTCCGATTTGAATGCCAAATTGTGTTCTCGCTCACAAAGCTACTAGAAGAGGAAGTTCATGGTGGTATTCGTAGACCACTTCCAATCATTGCTGTGTGTTTTTGTCACTGTATCAGCCCGCATTCTCTGCAATAATTTCCCATTTCTCGTCTGGGTGATAATCCCTTCACAATGAAGTTGACCGAGTGTATGTTAAACGAAGACCAGTAAGCGCTGATCAGAGGTTTCTCTGGCAGTGGTTGCATGACGTTCGTTAGGGAAAATAAACAGTGTTTGATAATTTATTATTTATTTTAACAACGATCAGCGCGCGTCGATGGAAACGTTTTGTACAATATTATCTGTTATCTGAGCCATTATATATCAGCATATGTTGGCCACACGTATAATTTCCAGTGCTCATACGCATCACAGACTGCGACAAACTGTTAGGTTTTGAGGGTGATATATTATTCTGTACGTTTAGGTATTTGTAAATAATTAATTCTCAGCCTCCTTCCCTGCTGGAATCCCCAACCGGCCATTAAAATTGACGTTTTCCGTGGTTTCTCTAAATCCCTTGATTGTTTGGATGGTTCCTTTAAAAACTAAGATTTACTTTTGGAGAGGATCTGGCTTGAACAAAACACAATTTTCTTATTTTTCTTTTTCTTCCCCAAACATATTTTGCCGAAGTTACAGCATCAACAGTGGGTTTTGTATTATCTTCTATAAAACAGGAAAAATGGTTTTTACTACTATTACACAAATAAAAAACGATAACATTTTGTATATATATCTTGTTACCACATGCTATGGATTTCATGGATTTTATGTAATTCAACGTGATTGTCCTGTTTCACAGTTTGTCATATGCAACCATATAGAACTCCTCGACGTTAATTCTATATGGTTACAGATGACAAACTGTTAAACGGAACAAGAACATTGAACTACGTAACATTCATGAAACCCACAGCATGTGGTAACATGTAAATACTGACTTTAGAAACTCAAATTTATATGTGTGTCAGTGGTAAAAAGCATTTTTCCTGTTTTATAGAAGATAACATAACGTCATGTTGTAACTTCTGCGAAACATGTCTTGGGAATAAAAAGAAAAATAAGAAAATTGTGTTTTGTTCAAGGCAGACCCTCTCCAGAAACAAATCTACAAACAACAAAAAAAAATTTTGCATCGCTTAGTTCCGAGAGTCCCGGAACCTGCACAGAAAATTGGAATAGAGATCAACATAAACATCATTTCCGTACTTTTTATTTCTCATGAAAACCACACATTGCATGTTGTACCACCATACAGCGAGACTTTCAGGGGTGGTAGTTCTGATTGCTGTACACACCAGTACCTCTAATATCCAGTAGCACGTCCTCTTGCACTGATGCATGGCTGTATTCGTCGTGGCGTTCTACCCCCAAATTCATGAAGGCACTGTAGGTCCAGATAGTCCCACCCTCAACGGCGATTCGGCGTAGATCCCTCAGAGTGGCTGGTGGCTCACGTTGACCGTAAACAGCCCTTTTCAATCTATCCCAGGCATGTTCAATAGGGTTCATGTCTGGGTAACATGCTGGCCACGCTAGTCGAGCGATGTGGTTATCTTGAAGGAAATCAATCACAATATGTGCAGGATGGGGCTGCGAATTGTCGTCGATGAAGACAAATGCCTCGCCAATATGCTGCCAATATGGTTGCACTAACGGTCGGAGGATGGCATTCACGTATCACACAGCTGTTACGGTGCCTTCCATGACCACCAGCGGCGTACGTCGGCCCCACATAATGCCACCCCAAAACAGCAGGGAACCTCCACCTTGCTGCAGTCGCTGGACAGCGTGTCTAAGGCGTTCAGCCTGACCGGGTTGCCTCCAAACACATCTCTGACGATTGTCTGGTTGAAGGCATATGTGACACTCATCGGTAAAGAGAACGTGATGTCAATCCTGAGCGGTTCATTTGCCATGTTATTGGGCGCATCTGTACCGCGCTCCATGGTGTCGTGTTTGCGAAGATGGACCGCGCCATGGACGTCGGGAGTGAAGTTGAACATCATGCAGCCTATTGTGTATAGTTTGAGTCGTAACACGACGTCCTGTGGCTGCACGAAAGGCATTATTCAACAACGTGGCGCTTCTGTCATGTTTCTTCTGAGCCATAATCCGTAGTTAGCGGTTATCCACTGCAGTAGTAGCCCTTGGGTGGCCTGAGCGAGGCATGTCATCGACTGTTCCTGTCTTTCTGTATCTCCTCCAGGTCCGAACAACATCGCTTTGGTTCAACCCGAGACGCCTGGACAATTCCCTTGTTGAGAGCTCTTCCTGCACAAAGTAACAATGCGGACGTAATCGAACCGCGATATTGATCGTCTAGGCGTGGTCGAACTACACACAACACGAGCCGTGTACCTCCTTCCTGGTTGAATGACTGGAACTGATCGGCTGTCTCACCCCCTTCGTCTAATAGGCGCTGCTCATGCATGGTTGTTTACGTCTTTGGGCGGGTTTAGTGACATCTCTGAACAGTCGAAGGGATTGTGTATGTGATACAACATCCACAGTCAACGTCTATCTTCAGGAGTTCTGGGAACTGGGGTGATGCAAAACTTTTTTTGATTTGTGTATTTGTAAGCAAACAGGGACAGAGGAGCTTCAACCGCAATATGATTAAAAAGTGTCTATTTTCCTTTCTCGTCCTTCTCTTATTACAGCTTGTGCTCTGTCTCCAATATTGTCGCCAGTGTGACACTGAACACTAATCATCCCTCCTTCTCTTCCCCTCCATCTTCTTGCCTGCCTCGTTCCCTCTCTCACCCCCCGCCCCCTCCCCGCCATTTGTCTTTCTCTCGCACACACACGCATGAACAGGACAATGTTGAGTTTCCATCAGACTGTTTAAATGATTACTTTTTTAAGTAGTACTAGATAGTTTCGATCGTGTGCTCATTCTCAAATGTACAATGGATGTAGCCACCTCATCGACCACGCCGTGCATGCCTTGTGATTTCTGCTGTAAACGACTTACGAGGTTGGTGTTTCCACATCCGTTGTGCATTTGAGAACGAGTACAGGTACGAAAGTGTCTGCGAGTGGACTTCATTCAGTAAGTTAGGCATGACGTCCCACGCCAAGACCCGGGGCGAACGAGATACACAGGCCCTGCAACGAACTTGTGACGTCACACTAATCGGCTTGTTCGCCACACTTCGCGAACGCTCGGCTCCGTGCTGGACCCACGGGAAATCAATATTTAATTGAAAATGTACCCTATAAGGTCTTAATTTTGTCATGTGCTGTCGAGAGCTTGCACACATTTAAACAAGCAGTCGAGAATATTTAAATTCGTCTGAAATAGTTACTCGCTCCCTGCTGGAGACATCTGCTGGCAGTCGTAAGACCTGCAGTGTGTCGTGCTGTGACGGACGCGCCACGGCCTGTCTTGCTCGTGGGCCTCGCCAGGACCGCTACGCAACAAGAGTGCCGCATCGTTAAGAGTGAGTACATGCGCCGGGTTTTCCGCAGGCACAGTTCCGCTACGGCACTGCTACAGGTGCATAACAGTGTGCGAATGAAATGGCGCGGCAACTGGAAGCGTACTACAAACTTGAAGCACGTGTGACAATACGATTCTTGTGGACAAAACGCCTAAAATGCAAACAGATTCCCCGTGAAATTCTGGCGATGTATGGACCAAATTCAGTTCCGTGTCCAGCTGTAGTGAAATGATCCAACAAAGTGACCAAGGGGCGCAGACGTGACAGATGTTAATCGGGTATGGAGGTCATCGACATCGACCACTGATGGTAATGTCCAGGAATTGATTAGCAGCAATAGCAGCGGTTAACAAATGGCTCCGTGACGCAGGAGCGGATTCCTGTCGTCGAGAAAGTGAGCGATTGGTAAAGCGTCCCGGCCGTTGTTTACAGACACTTGGTGACTATAATGAAAAGTAGTGTCGTGCATCTGTGTGCATTCAGTAAAAGTTAATTGGCCTGTCATAATACTGTGTAACTTACTTTTTGAAGTCCCCTCGTTGTATTTCCCCATACAGTTCTAGTGGAAACTAACAGGCTGTTGGACACAATGCCATTCTTCACATTTTTTCGAAGGTGGGCACCAGAAGAAGTTTGAGATTTTTATCTAGTCAAATGACCTAATTATTCACGCAAAAATGAGACCAAATGAAAATATCAATTCAACACGCACCATGTAGCGGAACATAACATTGTACAGTAGCGATTACAGACCCCCTGGCAGTGGCGGAAATTCAGCAGCACGCCTTACCTTTCTCAGAATAACGTTGCTATCACAGCTACAGACAAGCAACTAAGTGGTCTGCCAACATAATAAATGTTCCGTGCCTCATCAGACGGAATCTATGAGGAGAAGATCGCTTGATTCGTGTTGTGATATCATTGTGATAACAAGTTTTCTGACATGATTAAGAACATCTTTTGCCTCCACTTCCTTAAACGTTCCTTCACTAACTACTAACGCATTTCGTTTTTATTTCGAAATGGCGTTGTAAAAGATATTGGCGTAATTTGCTCTTCATTGTGACGCACTGCTGACGCCTGATTCCGGGAAATATCCTTCAGACGTTCATATCAAGTGTCGAGGTAGCCAGGTCATTATGATTGTACTGGAATTTTAACGTGCCATCTGAATATTTTGCTGATAAACCAAAATAATAGTTCTTCTCTCTCCTCTTCTGTCTGCAGCATTATCTAAAATTTTAGTTTCAGCGTTGAATGATGCATGATAAACGCAGGAATGTCTTCCGAAGAAGTACCACGGACGAAGAATACTTTTTCAGCTAGTGTTAATGTCACAAAGTTCTTTGAGCTTATAAGCGAAGCTGAACTTACTAATACTTACTGAATCCAAAATTAATTCAGCTGTTGTAGACTTCTTTTTCATGGAGTGGCTTACAACATATCATCTTTTCTATGATCTGTCAAACAAGTGTTATTCTTCATTGGCATTTCACCGCCACTACGCTATTCACTGGACCATTCGTATCTCGAACTGAAGAAACGATCAAATTGTTTGAAATCCCTTACGGTGAAAACTGTAGTGGAATACAGAGGTTGGAATACATTCAACAAATAATTGAAGACGTTGGGTCCAAGAACTGCTCTGGGATGAAGATCTTGGCACAGGCGAAGGGTCGTGACTGGCCTCATCAAGCCAGTCAGAGGACTGATGACACAAAAAACACGTACAAGATGGAGCGGAATATTAAGTTCTGCTTCTCTACCTCAAATAACTCTTGCACTAGACAATTTTAATACAACAATCAAAACAGTTATCTGATATGATAAGACATAATGAAAATATACGCTCTTTACTCACTTTGATATCCTACACAGAAATATTTACTTCCAGATGCGCTTAAAAAAGTGTAATATAGTGTCTTTATCATTCTTGTCTAAAAGTTTGTGATGTGAGAGTAATTTTCGCATTTGAGGAATGTCACAAGCAGGATAATCAGTCGTAACTACCGTCTCTTAACAAAGTACTGGATTGTAAGAGAGTGGAAAGAATTTCACAAAATCATTGGTAAGTTCCTCAAAGGTATTTCTACATCTACATATATACTGCGCTAGTAGTCACCAAGCGGTGTGTGGCGGAGGGCGCAATTCGCGCCAAAGTCATGCCCCCCCCCCTCCCCCCTCTGTTCCACTCACGGATCGCGCGAGGGAAAAACGACTGTCTGAACGCCTCAGTATGAGCTCTAATTTCCCTTATCTTTGAATGGCGATCATTGCGCGACTTGAAGGTTGGTTGTAATAATATATGCTCCACATCCTCGGCGAAGATCGGATTTCGAAGTTTAGTGAGCAGCCCCTTCCGTTTAGAGCGTCGTCTATCTACAAGTGTGTCCCACTTCAAACTTTCTATGAGATTTGTGACGCTCTCGCGATGGCTAAATGTACCAGCCACGAATCTTGCCGCTCTTCTTTGGACCTTCTCAATCTCTTCAATCAGATCCAACTGGTAAGGGTCCCATACAGACGACCAATACTCTAAAGACTGGGAGAACTAACGTATTGTAAGCAATTTCCTTTGTTGAAAGACTGCATCGCTTCAGGATTCTACCAATAACCGCAGTCTAGAGTTCGCCTTGCTCGTTACTTGCGTAATCTCATCATTCCATTTGAGATCATTTTGAATAGTTACACCCAGATACTTGACAGATGTTACCGCTTTCCAAGACTGGGCATTTATTTTGTACTCGTACAGTAATGGGGAGTTTTGCCTTGTTATACGCAGTAGGTTACACTTACTAATATTGAGAGATAACGTCAGTCATTATACCACGCATTTATTTTCTGCATTTGATTCCTGTGAAGCTGCATGTTCTACAGCTCTGGAGTAATTTGGGAAAGGGGGAGGGGGGTGGAAGGGAAGCTGTCGTAGTTGTAACACACCTTCCAAGCGAATCCCACACATGTTCTGTTTGTAAGGCCATAACGCCCTTTGATCATGGCCTTTGATTGGTGCCCTTACCTTGCAGTGCAGCGCCTACTCCACCTAACTGATTTGATTAGGTTGTCATTCACAAAAATAAACTATTACTAATGGTTATAGTAAATGGCAGGACAAAATGTTCGGATTTTCATCCTCTCATTCTAGATCACTCGAAGAACGGTTGCAGGACGACGTGGAGTTCCATCTGTCTACGAGTCTTCAGTCCTTACCACATCATCAGTCCGGTACCACTACGTTGGGATATTTCGCAGAAAAATGTGGATTTGTTTCGCTTTCTCGAAATTAAATGAGTTATTTATCAGCTGGACAAAAAGTAGCGACTGGTAAGAGAGCAAAACTCGGCTTCATTCGATGTCTTCAGCTCTGATGTTACTCCACGCAATTTTTAATGGGGCGTACAACATCTGAGTATACACGAAAAAGGGCATCTTTACGGGACGACATTGCGGACAAGATGGGTTGGTATTCTGTGTCATGTCGTTGTTTACAGTTGTGTTGCATGTTGACGCGTAACCCGAAGGAAAGCAAACACGAAGTAACGAGTGTCTGTTGCTGTAGGTGTAAGTAGGCTGTTTAAGTTTTTTTATTGGTAACGCCACCTTTGTATGAAAATCACTGGCTGTGCTGTGTGCAGTCCGTGGCTGCTTTGCATTGTTGTAATACTCGCCATTGTAGTGTTAGGCAGTTGGCTGTGAACAGCGCGTAGCGTTGCGCAGTTGGAGGTGAGCCGCCAGCAGTGGTGGATGTGGGGAGAGAGATGGCGGAGTTTTGAAATTTGTCATGAACTGCTATATTTATGTATGATGATATCAAGGTAAATACATTGTTTGTTCTCTATTAATATCTTTCATTTGCTAACTATCCCTATCAGTAGTTAGTGCCTTCAGTAGTTTGAATCTTTTATTTAGCTGGCAGTGGTGGCGCTCGCTGTATTGCAGTAGCTTGAGTAGCGAAGATTTTTGTGAGGTAAGTGATTTGTGAAAGGTATAGTTTACTGTTATTCAGGGCCCATTCTTTTGTAGGGATTATTGAAAGTCAGATTGCGTTGCGCTAACAAAATATTGTGTGTCAGTTTAAGCACAGTCTTGTATAATTGTTCAAAGGGGACGTTTCATATGGCGACCCTTAGCCGAGGATACCTCACTGGAATCTTCTGATTTTTTGTTGTAGTTTGTGTAATTAGTGTAGATTTTGTTTATTGCTAGCGCGTAATTGTAGAGAAAATCTCCTTTGTAGTTGCAGTCTTTCATTGTTGTACAGTAAAACAGTTGTGGCATGCATGTAGATTTGCACCAAGTATTTCGCAGCTGCAATTAACTAGATATTATTTTCAGTGCTATGTTAAAGTGTTCTCTTATTTTTGATCTTCAAATTGTGTTTTTCTGTGTTGTCGTGTGAAATACTGTGACAATAATGGCGTGTGAAAAACGTAATACTAGGCTCCAAAGTAAACTGAGAAATGACAGTGAAAATGAAAGCAGTGTGTTAGCGCCACCGAGTAATGAATTAACTGATGTTCAAAGTAGTAATTTGGTAATTGTGCATAGGGAAATGGAGCGGGCGGAAAACAATGGCGTGGACAGTGAAACAATTAGTGAAGAGGGAAGCATTATCGATCGATCGGTCGGCAACAGCTCGCCTCAGGAATCCGAAATGACAGGACACAATTTTGCAAATACTGTAGATTCAGGTTTTGCGTCCTCACCGTTTCCTCAAATGAGTCAAGACACATTTTCCGCTTGTCAAAATGTGAATGTTGCCGTTGCAAATTCACTGCCGAAAGCACTGAGGAACATGTTTCAGACACCAGTGCATTGTTATTACAATTAATGCAACAAATCGAACAAAATCAGAGACAAACACTGCAAAAGTTAGACACAGTGGAACAAAATCTTCAAAAGTTAGACACAATGGAACAACACCAGAGACAAACACAGCAACAGTTAGACGCAATGGGACAAAATCTTCAAAAGTTAGACACCACACTTGAACAAACACGAGAAGATTTAACTAGTGAGTTACATAACATTGAATCGAAATGTCCAAAAGTCTGTAATGACGTAAAAACACAAATTTGTGAGCATTTTCAACCCATTTTTACGCGGCATGAAAATGTATTACAGAATCACGAAGCAGCCATAAAAGAACTGCAAACCATTGTTCATGAAAATCACGACACCTTGCAAGCTAAAATTGACTCAGTTGCATCTACCGATTCGGTTACGCAACTTGCAAAAACTCAGGAAAACTTAAAGGACACAGTAGATACTCTGAAACTTGGTTCAGAAAAACATACAGAGGAAATAATTTCACTATCGGATAAAGTAGCCGAACTTTCAGATCAGTTCACTAACTTATCTACAAAGGTAGATGATGATCTGAATAACACAACACCTGTAGCCTTCACTGACACTGAAGAGTATGTAGAAATTAGAAAATTCAAACAAAATCAAAATCAAATCAATACACAGTACAAAAGAGAAATCCGGGAAGTGCAAGATCAGTTGGTACAAGTAGTACAAGAATTACCTATTTCAGAGGCCACTCGCACTCCAATACGGGAAGAGGGACTTAGAAATACGGAACAGCCACAAAATAATAACACAGCGCATTTCGGAAATTATGAAAGAAATTGGCAATGTGCACCGAATTTTGAGATTGAACAGCCGACACGACGTAACAATGACCGACATGCGACTCGCCGACATGATGATTTTGACTATAAGCTGTTCATTACTACACGTAAATTCAAAACATTTAAGAATTCCGGCAACGACATCCATCCACAAGCATGGCTCCATCAATTCTCTCATTGTTTTCCTCCCAACTGGTCACTGGAGCACAGGTTAGAATTTATGTGTGGCTATTTAGAGAATGAACCAGCTGTACGAATGCGATCGGTCATTCACGATTGTCACAGTGAAGGAGAATTTTACCATGCCTTCCTCTCAGCATATTGGTCTCAAGCTACACAAGACCGAGTAAAACATGGCATCATAATGATGAAACATTTCGAACAATCTGAATTCTCCAGTCTTGTGAAATATTTTGAAGACATGTTGCACAAGAATCAGTACCTGACAAACCCATACAGCTCCTCAGAACTCATCCGCATTTGCTTAATCAAATTGCCTGAACATTTACGACATATTATTTTGGCAGGACGTTGCAAAGACGACATTGAAGCTTTTCAGGCACTCCTACAAGAATTAGAAATTGACACAGACAGTCGCCGGATGCGAAAACAGGAAAACAATCACTACAGGTCACATACGTCACAATTCCATGATGACAGAAACAATAACTGGACACGAAAAGGCTATTCTCACAACACAAATCGTGATCAAAACAGACACCACCCGTATGACAACCATTGGCAGAGTAGTAATAACTACAGGGAAAGATCACCTCTCCGTGGTAATGACTATCACAGAGACAATAAGAGAAACAGACAATATGGGAACCAAAATAAATACTATCAAGGGAGACAGAATAACTTTAGACGCAATGGACCAGCGCGCAGTTACGATTCAGGGAGAAATTCTCCACCATGTGACCGACAAGAAAGAAACTATGGAATCTACCGACATGACGACAGACGATATGATCGTAACGACAGACCTGAATTGCATCAGAACTGGCGGGATTCTAACAGAGCTGGGCCCTCTCGGCTAGGCGAATTTGTAGAAGTTAGGTCTCCAAATCCCAATAACGACGCGCGCCAACAAAGGAACAGACAATGACTTGCACCGCAGGCAGCCGCTTGCGCCGGCTGGCTCAGAGAAAAATAACATAGACGCTAACCTTAAGAAAAATTCCAGTGTTGTTTAACGACGTATACCGCATGATAATTGCGTTAAAGTTGAAACTCTGCGTACTAGGAAGAGTAAAGGTTTACACCACATTTCACATGTAAAACCGTTTATGGAAAGATAATCTGCTTTTTAACTTTGTCATTGCCATAAAACTTTTCACTTCACATTTCTAGTATGCTTTGACAGACTTAAGAATCTGTTAACATGCAACAATGTTTGAAGTTAAATATCCAGTCAAGAACCAAGAGAACTTATTGAAACAGAAATTACGATTGCATTGTTATAGTGAACAGACGACACAGTGTTGTATTTGTACATTCTTGCTTGTTAGTTGCATGATTACGTAACAACTATCAGGCTCACATACTTACAACATATACCGGCACTTCTAATGAGATTTTAATGCAACATTTTGGTTTACTTGAAAATATATTCTGGATTTAAAGTACTTTCAGTGAGATACCAGATGGCACAGTGGTTAGTTTATGTGACAGCTACACGATTTTATCACGACGCTACTAATGAGTGACAATTTACAATGTTGCTTTTGCAATGTTTCTGTTTTATATCTGCACAGTTTTCTGTTTTATTCTGGAAAGTAAAACAGGTTTTAGTAGTAACTTTTGTGGTATAGCTACAATGAGACTGCCTTTTCCATAGCACAACAATACGTTACAGCACAGTACTTTCCTCATCACGGCAATAAGCGTAATAACTAAGACATTTATACGCAAAGCATTTCACTTTTGTGTATTATGAGGTAAGTACATTGACTTCTGCAGAACTTAGCTTTCGGAGGACGATAACTACGACACTTCCACACAGATTATGTTGCAACAAGACGCACATTTAGTGCTACAGTACACGTATTTGAGTGATTAATTTTGTACTTAAAACATTTATTTTTAAAGAGTTTTGAATTACAAAGAAAGTTTTCCGTGATACATTTCATTCCATTGCTGTAATCTGTAACACCTGAGGGTATAATTACATTAATCCTCAGGGGGGTACACGCTTACTTTGTGTACCATATGTGTGGCAACCACAAGGAACCCTAGCTAATATGGTATTTGCTTATACAACTTTACACATCGGTACCATATTTCTCTAACACACAAATTACACAGCTATCTGATCATTTAACTGAGAGATAAACATTTTTTTTACTACATCAGTGACACATGTTTACGCAATACACAGTTGGGTAACTTCACACTTATGAAACTGTATTTTGTCTGTACTTTGTAAACTGTTCATATTTTTTCGGAATCATTGTGATACTATGAGAGCTTTGAATGATTTTAAAGTACGTTTGAGGTAGATGACACTATTGAAATGAGCAGAGAATTTTTTTTAGGTTTTGAAATTATTGCAGAAAGCTACGACGTTTTTGAGATTTGACTGAGGTGTTATGATGTTATTATTACGACGACGATGTGTACTATGCTGTTGAGATATGTTTATGATCAATAAGATGATGCTACCGTATATGAGGAATAAGAAGTATGTTGGAAAACAAGAATCGTACTTTAAGAGTTATGAAATGTGCATAAATGCGTGACTGTATCACAATGCTGACGAATATTTTATTTGGACACTTATATTTATAGGATTTTCTTTCTACAGATTTGCAACGCTAATTCTTGACCTGTGAAATATTTTTATGTGAGACTGTCACTGTAGCGGAAACTGCTGTTGTAAATATTTCCGTAAGAAAGTTAAGTGACCACCTGCACGTAATGCGTCGCGGGCACCCACCTGGGCGACAGCCGCCCGAAAAAAAGCCATTAGCCTTTTCAGAGCACAAGAAAAAAAAAAGGGAGGCCATTATCCTCGCTATCGACATTCCTTTGTAGAAAGCACCGCAAATACGACACGCTAATTACTTGGAAAGATACTTACATCTGCACACCTGATTATGACAAGCGTTTTTCTCGAGAATTGAGAGAATTTTTACTGCCTTATGAAATGCCATATGGTTAATGAATGATGTTTCATGCCGTCCTTTGTACATATTTGCTCATTTTCTTTAATATCTAGTTTCTAGCTGCACTGCAGCATTGGTTAAAACAAAATTTAATATATGTACTAATATAGTTATTTTATGCCTACATATCCAGTCAATAAGAAATTTATGATCTACTTCCAAGAAAATGAGGGCACATAGACATTTCCCTTCACAGGAATTGCATAAATAATTTTTTTACGATTTGGTAACTTATCTGCTAGTGTAAGTTCTCGTGATGTATTAAGATGTGACATAGGTATTAGACATGGCCATTTTTAGTGTACTATTTTTTCTGCTTGAGCTTTGTCATGTTTAGGTATAAGTTATTTCATTTTGTGTTGTTGGTTGCCAGGCATAGTGCTACTGAATTTCAATTTGTGTTAATCTGCTAAGCCAGATTTATTTTTTTTGTTTGCTGCGCATTGCCTCATATTAGTTGTAATGTTGAATTGCTTGGTAATTTAGATTTACTGTAGCTTGCTTTGCGATTTTCCATTTTTTTTCATTGCTGTTTATATTAATTGTTTTATGTGCTGCTGCATTGCCTCGTCCCTTAGTTTAGCATCTGAGCTCAGTAGATTTAAGTTAGCTTAAGAGGGGGTAATGCATTGCGAAGTTATATGAAAAAGATTTGGGCCCAAATGAGTATTGTACAATCAGAAATAATTATTTTGAAAGAAATATGAACAGAATACAGAAAGCAGGCTTAGATAGGACTTTTTGGGAATAATGATGAACAAAGGGAGATCTCCATGCAAAATACTGCAGTAAAACAAACCCTGTCCTTTCCCTTTTGTGTTATCCCACTATATGTTTGTGTACCCTTGTGTATTTGTTTTCTTCCTGTCTCTGTGTACTGTTTCATAGAACTTTTTTCTCTTCTAATACTAAGTTACATTCACTGTGATGAGGAATACTGTTATCCTCAAATACAATTGGCATTAATAATGTGTTATTTACTTTGTAAAGATGTTTAGACATTATTTATTCTGTATTGTTTTAATGCTCATGTGTAAAGTTGATGTTCCAAAAGTTATTCTGATATTTTATGTATCTACTTATCTCATAATTCCTGTAACACTGATGTATATGTTTATTTCGATTCTTTTGTAAAGCCTGTACTACAAATGTTATCTGTATTGTTATGTCTTTAGTGATGTATTTTGTACCTTTGTAATTGTATTCTCATGTTATAAAATTGTAATTGACACCAGTTCATCTTATTATTAACTTGTAAGTTACATTTCACTGCACACGTTTCTCTTGGTCATAATATATGGACAATATGTGAGAAGTAGGGACTGATAGTGTTTGCACGTGTGTTAATAATTCAGCAAGGGACTGGATAACAGCATTGCTGGTTCGAAGGACATTTCAAAAAAAATTTTGTGAGTGCACAAGTGGTGGTTCATGGACTTGCTATATTCTCCGCAAGACTCTTCGATGGTGATTGTGCACCTGCACAGGCAGGTGGCCCACCAATACCGTAATCTCTACCCGGACTACAGTGGGCCTACTCTGTGATGACCTACCTACCAATACTCTTCAAAATTTCGACTGACTCTGCTGTGGGTTTGCTCTGTTGTGGCCCATTACCTGTATGCATGTCAAGAGTCAGCACTGTCTTTCCGTTGGAAGGACAACACTACTTCTTCAAGACTGCATGGAAATCCACTACTTCTGTGTGCATTTTCTTTTACTGCTCAGACTTTGAGAAAAACTCTGCATTTTTACTGTGATGAACAATCTGGACTGTCTTTATGGACTGTGAGAAATTTTTAGCTTTTGACCAACATTGTATCAATAAGTGTGTGCATTTGATTTCTTTGTTACTGTAATTATGAAAATTTTTTTTCAAATCTGTATTGGCCACTGCCCAATCCAATTTGTAAAATTTTTTGTGGGGAGCATGGGGGCTATGTAAGTAGGCTGTTTAGGTTCTTTTTTTGGTAACGCCACCTCTGTATGAAAATCACTGGCTGTGCTGTGTGCAGTCCGTGGCTGCTTTGCATTGTTGTAATACTCGCCATTGTAGTGTTAGGCAGCTGGCTGTGAACAGCGCGTAGCGTTGCGCAGTTGGAGGTGAGCCGCCAGCAGTGGTGGATGTGGGGAGAGAGATGGCGGAGTTTTGAAATTTGTCATGAACTGCTATATTTATGTATGATGATATCAAGGTAAATACATTGTTTGTTCTCTATTAATATCTTTCATTTGCTAACTATCCCTATCAGTAGTTAGTGCCTTCAGTAGTTTGAATCTTTTATTTAGCTGGCAGTGGTGGCGCTCGCTGTATTGCAGTAGCTTGAGTAGCGAAGATTTTTGTGAGGTAAGTGATTTGTGAAAGGTATAGTTTACTGTTAGTCAGGGCCCATTCTTTTGTAGGGATTATTGAAAGTCAGATTGCGTTGCGCTAACAAAATATTGTGTGTCAGTTTAAGCACAGTCTTGTATAATTGTTCAAAGGGGACGTTTCATAGGCCTACTGCTCGATAATGTACACTAATTTTCCCCCATTATCTACTACTATTTGGAAGTGAATCCTTATCTGTGAAACTGTATTTTGGGCCCCTCTAGTGGGATATGATATTGAACATTCTCACTGAGAATATTCTGCTCTAGAAATGATTCGTCGATTCAGAGGTTCTGGAAATCACGTTCCTCACACTAAGAGCCATTTCACTTGTACGGAAGTGATCACTGGCACCCACCAACCCCAACTCCCGAGTTTCTAATAGCTGAACAATGTTTCATTATTCACTCACGCAGATGTACTCCAAATTGTCCCAGACATAATATTTCCCGTTAAGTGAATCAGCTTGTCCAAACTGATCACCTAATTGTGCGCACGTCATAGAGTTACAGTTTTTAGCTCGCATAATAAATCTTTCACGCCGTGTATAAGGTTGCTATATGAAAAACACATTCCCAGAAACCCGCATGTTGAATGACAGAGCGACTAGAGGTTTCATCTGTTCTTATCTCTCCAAGTGGCGGTGATTCTACAGCGCTATTCGTTTACTAGATAAAAGCTTCAGTTGCAAAAGCAGACGATGATGGTTGCGTGAACGGAGACTTCCTGGCGATTCGCGACCACTTTCTTGGACAAAGCAGTAACAAAGCAAAGCTCCATGCTCTGGCGCTGATGGGCCAATCGGGATCGACCGACCGCCGTGTCGTCCTCTGATGGTGGCATCATTGGATGCAGTACGGAGGGGCGTGAGGTCAACATACCGCTCTCACGGCCGCCGTCAGCGTTCCAGATATTAGAGCCGCTACTGTTCGGTCAAGTAGCTCCTCACTTGACATCACGAGGCTAAGTGTACCCCGCTCCAATCCAGTAACAAAACAAAGAAAAAATCGCGGGCAGTATAGGGAACGGAACCCGGGCTCTCCGGATGGACGCCAGACACGCAGACCACTTTCTGTTTTTTTTTTTTTTAATCTCATTTTCTTCGTTATTGATCATTGTATTTGTTCGGGGCGGACGTCCCTTGACGCTTGTTCAAGTTCATCGTTGATCCATTCACTGAGTTTTTTTTATTTTATTACAGGGGGCAATTAACCCACTGACCGGACACTCTGAGCTACCGTGCCGGCTGTTACTACGCTATGGAGGCGGCCGAACACGGGAGTAGTCAATGGCTATTTATAGTACACGATACGCTTAACATGACGAAACAACTGCACAGCTACAACTTCGATTATTGACACAGTGTGTGTTAATTATTAGTTACAGTATCAAACGAATGTTAATTAACTCCAGATTTTTCGCATGAGATCTCACTAGCATTTGTTTAAAATGTTCGAAAACTAATCTTTCCCATTTCTTCCTACACCCTTAAACCAACAACAAGTCTTGTTAGCCGTATCGTTAATTACTGTGATTTTAAGGCAAAAATAACCATTTTTGTCGCAGAGTATACTAACATTAGGTGTACATGCTTTTTACAACGTTCTGCTTGTGATAAGATTCCATTCTCGAGAGTCTGTAAAATGTCCACGTACGGCTACCGTAACAACTTCACTGGACTCCTCAACACTTAATTTAATGTCAGTATGTTACCGTACTATTCATTTTAGACAGTTCAAATATCCAGAAAATTATTCAAATGGGCAACACGAATGGAGTGTGAAATCGATTTCCTTGATGTTGTTCTCCTCGTATAAAGTACGATTTAACGGAAAAAGATACTAACAGTGAAAAATATACCTCACGTAGCCCTGGTCTTCTTTTTAGTTATATACCAGCAAGCTGGCCTGACGAAGACTATGAAAGTTTCCAGTCTAAATGTGCTGCCACACGACCTCTTAAGACCGCTGTCTCAGGTTAAAAAGAGGTGAGACAGATGCCTCGATAAAGATGTCAGTTCTGTCAGTATTATAGGGAAAAGCCTGATTGAGTAACTGAGACCGCGTGTGAAATAAATATAACAACAATTACACGTAGGTGGTGGGAATATTTGTGCCTGACTCCTCGTCGACGACGAAGCCAATAGAATTGGAGCAAAAACTTGGATTGGAGAGGAATGGAGAAAAATATCAGCCGTGCAATTTTCGAAGGAATCACCCTGGCATGTGCCTTCAGCAATATTGGCAAACTCTCCGTCCATCCAGACGCGGATTTGAAACACTATCTTCGCGATGGGTGTCCAGTGCTTTTAGCCACCGTATCACCTCGCTCTGTATTATTCAGGTGGCTATTTTAAAACGTAGATCCAGATAAGTGATTTTATAGCCACAATACCTGAATATTTACAGATGACTTTTGTGGGACGAACAGGATTCTAAGAATTTCACTAAATTAGGTGCAGAGTGAAATTGGTACAACGATTTGAGATAGCACGCTGCTCATTCATGCGCCTATACGGGTATTTTACGCTGCATTAAAAACCATCAGAATTTTTTGCCATTTTGAATCTCAGTTTGTTCACTGCGTTAACTGTGCTGCTAAACATACGTATGTCATGATCAAATCTCATTCGTGTGCATTTTTCAGAACAAGCACACGTTCGACCTATTAACTTACATATTATATTTGTTTTTGGCAAGGGATCGTCACATTACATCAGGTAATAAGAGACTGAGAGTAATAAGTGAATTTCTCTCCTGGTGCCGGCCGAAGTGGCCGAGCGGTTCTAAGCGCTACAGTCTGGAACCGCGCGACCGCTACGGTCGCAGGTTCGAATCCCGCCTTGTGCATGGATGTGTATGATGTCCTTAGGTTAGTTAGATTTAAGTAGTTCTAATTTCTAGGGGACTGATGACCTCAGAAGTCAAGTCCCATAGTGCTCAGAGCCATTTGAACCATTTGAACCATTCTCTCCTGGTAACATTCGGTACAGTCTCCAATATTTACTTAGGCATCTGATGATAGCAGTGAGCTGTCGAAATGATTCGAGGCTGGTTTTATTTGGTAATAAAACGGCTAAAGACACGTAATGTAACGAAATTTTACAAATCTCAGTTCGTTCCATGAGAAACTTGGAGGAAATGAAACTATGGCTTCTTAACGCAGTTGAGAGCAACACGTTCACTGCCGGTACAGAGAAAGAATGGTCCAACTATGCGAATAAATTTTACTCTCGACTCTGTGTCGACATATGCAGAAGACTTTTTTTTCGCTTATTCTTATCGAGTGTGTGAGATGCCCGTAACTGAATTAACAATTGGCCTTAATATTCTGTGGGCATCGAGAACATGTATGATGAGCAGCGTGCGCAAGTGACATTACAGCACTACACAGGTTGGAGAAAAATAACATTATAATAAGGTCAGAGCAGGCTAGGGAACATCCAATCGAGCAAAATTTTCCAAGCAGCATTGGGTCGAAAATTAATTGTTGTGGAGCTGCGGCCATTAAACGACAGCCAAACAACGACGTGCGCGCAGATTACGCATTTAAACTATCTTACGACAGCCAGTGCCTGTTATGATAAAGAGCACAATTACTGATTAAATTAGGCGAAGATAATGGTTTCAGCTGGTATTAGGCTGGCATTAGGCAAAGCATAAATTTCCATCCAAGACTATGTTCCGTGCGAATTTTCTGCGAAGTTTACTGGGTGCATGTTGACTGTTAAACCAGCTGCGCTAAAACTATTGTAATGACATTAACTTGTAAGCTGGACTACAGGAATAGCACTGCAGTGCGATATTCGACATGTGGTACTGTTAAGGTGCTGCATTAAGAATAATGGCAATTAAAGGTCATTTGTCTTAATTTTTGGCGACTTACAGAGAGCATGAGTGAACTTTTATTCTAACAACAGTAGTAGATAGGTAAGAGTGAACTAGAAATGGTGGAAAAGAAACTAAATTTTAAACACTCCTTTCTTTCAAGAGGCATTTTTAACAGCAAATGCCCGAATTTTTGCCTCCAACACCGCTACAAAGTTGCGCACCCTCACGGATACATGTCATGATTATCGTGGTCACAAAACACGTTCGCTTACTGGACCAGTGCCCACGCGCTCTTCGCAGGTTGACTGTCGTCCTGTGGTCGTAACTCCACGACGAGGATGGTTCAAATGGCTCTGAGCACTATGGGACTTAACATCTGAGGTCATCAACCCCCTAGACTTAGAGCTACTGAAACCTAACTGACCTAAGGACATCACACACATCCATGCCCGAGGCAGGATTCGAACCTGCGACCGTAGCAGCAGCGCGGTTCCCGACTGAAGGCCCTAGAACCGCTCAGTCACATCGGCTGGCCACAACGAGGAATTTCCGACCCACTGCTATATGGAAAGTTTTGTTGGTTTCGACGTTCTGATTGTATTTTTCTCCACCCTGTATAAACAATCAACAATTAAAAGTGCTGGAAATAAGAAAGAAACTGGAATCACTTTTACGAAAAAGCTCCATATTTTAGAGGCTGCAAGTTATTCCGTGTACTGAAGAAAATTTCACGTCCATGTCGCATAAAGAATGTTAGATTAAGATAGATAGCGATGCATATTGGAGTAAATCGTTTTTTAACTTCCTCGGTGAATAGCAACAAAAGTATTCGTTGTTTAATCACATGGTCACTGCATTCCTGCCTTATAGCCGCTGGACCGAGAGTATAAGAGTGCGACGAACGCGGCCGTCCGTCCCCGCGTCCGCTCCTACCTGTGTAGACGGTGAGGAAATGCATGCGGACGTCGACCGAGCCTGCAAAGGACTGCGACCCCGCGGAAGACGCGCGCGCGGGCAAGGCAGATGCGCGCATGCGCGGCACAGCCCACTGTCCGTCGCGAATCTGTTGCCGCGTCCTCGCCGAGGCTGCGCTCTCGTACGTAACTTTCCTTACGTCACAACATCAATAACACTGTTGTTGTGGACCTTCCGAGAGGGGCAGTTGTCTCTCTACAAAAAAAATTCCGACACAGAGCCTGGTGCCGAAAGCGGCATACGAGTTGATCTGCTGCCAAGCTTATGCTGCGATTGTGATGGCATCGTCATCGACTGGAGCCTAAACTCTCTCCTTCCTTCCACATTCGAGTAAATTCATTGTTAGTCGTTAAAAATAGCAAATAAATAAATAAATCTCGCTTACTGTGCATATATGGAACATTAGCGAGAATACACCATTAAATTTGTAGGTGAATGGGACGTGTAAAAGAACGAGCTCCTCGTTCTGGCCGTGAAGGCCCACGGGATGTCTACAGGGCCGCCGTGACATTCTCTGCCTTGAGGCGAAATGCTGATGCGGTGTGAAGGCGGGGGGGATTGAGGAGGGAGCGTGTGGTCAGCACACCGCTCTCCCGAACGTTTTCGTAGACTTTCCAGACCGTTGAACCACTGCCATTCGGTCAAGCAGCTCCTCAATTGGCATCAAGAAGCTGAGTGCACCCCGCACGAGCCCTCCCACCAAGGACAAGTTCTCGGCAGTGCGGAGAACCGAACTAGGTTCCTCCGCATGACAGCCATCTACACTAAATAATGAGAGGTGTGAAGATATCCACATGAGTGCCAAAAGGAATCCGCTAAACAGTATTGATTAAAACAGTCATGGTTGCAATTTTAGTTTTTTATTTTTCAACTACGCGTTTCGCTTTATTTAGGCATCTTCAGGTTAACTTAATTTGGTATTTCTTAGAAGAATCCTTTAGACAGTGTAGCCAATGGGCATCGTCGAATAAATCAGGCCAACATCGCCTTCGTTAAACTCAGTAAAAACTTTTCTAAATTGACACGAGGGACTCCCTCGGAAACGCGTAGTTGAAAAATAAAAAACTAAAATTGCAACCAACACTGTTTTTAACCAGTACTGTTAAGCACTGGTTTGCTGGATGCCACATATGGAGTGGAAGAAATCCGTTAAACTTCGGTTACACGATAAATCAGTCAAATCCAGGTCCCGAAAATTCAACTAAATACCTAGGAATTAGAATTACGAATAATTGAGATTGGAAAGAACACATAGAAAATGTTGTGGGGAAGGCAGACCGAAGACCGCGTTTTACTGGCGGAACACTTAGAAAATGTAACATATCTACTAGAGAGACTGCCTACACTACGCTTCTCCGCCCTCTTTTCGAGTACTGTTGCGCGGTCTGAGATCCTTACCAGACAGGATTAACGGAGTTCATCGAGAGAGTTCAAAGAAGACCAGCACGTTTTGTAGTATCGCGAAGTAGGGGAGAGAGTGTCAATGACATAATACAAGATTTGGGATGGGCATCGTTGAAACAAAGGCGTTTTTCGTTGCGGCGGGATCTTCCCACGAAATTTCAATTAGCAAGTTTCTTCCTCGAACGCGTCAACGTTTTGTTGACGACGACCTACATAGGAACAAACGATCACCATAAAAATGAGGGAAATCAGAGCTTGCACGGAAAGACATAGGTGTTCGTTTTCTCCGCGCGCTGTTCGATAGTGGAATAACAGAGAATTAGTGTGAAGGTGGTTCGATGAACCCTCTATGAAGCACTTAAATGTGTATCCATGTAGATGTAGATGACCTCTCAGCTCTGAGGAGTGATTTAAGAGTATCCATGGTGCGAAATTTAGTACACAGATCTGCCATATTGCTAGGATTCGTTTATATTTTAAGTTACCTCGATAATAAAATACACAAAACATGACTTGTCCCCTAATAAATCTTCTTACATAATAATTAAAACTTTATATTCTGAACGATTATCCTCGATAACAAAAATGCATATAGTTCTACTAATAAAGCCTGTTTCTTCATACTCAAAATTAGCACGAGATTTCACTTCCAGTCAACGAAATGATTTGTTTCCAAAGTTTTGCTAGGAAATATCTAGAAAATCTCGTTCCCCTACAATATGTGGCCGTTACAACAGTTATGACTGCGCTGGGCATCTAGCCAAACTGTCTTGGGTGGGAGATAGCAGGTACGTCATCCACGGTGCTTCAACTCTACACCAGAGCTCGCCAGTAGCAGTACAGGCAGGTGGTGGCATACCAGTGTCTTGTCAACCCATGACGAGATGCACTGGTGTGCAAAACTTAAGGACCAATGTAAATTTCGTACGGTGTATTACTACCAAGAAACATAGCTAGATGAAACCTGTACCACACGTAGAAAGAACTGTTGTACTATAGTATAGAATCTTACTGAGAGAAGTACGCAATCAGACGAACGGAATGATACTTTTGTGCAAAAACATAAATTACACTGAAGTCACAGCTATTTATTGTGGTCATCCGGACAGTATAAAATCCGGGACATGGTTCTGAATAGGATGTGCACCACGGACTGCAGTGCACGTTCTACAACGTGCTCTCACGCTAGCCACAAGGTTGTTAAGGAGTTCTCGTGGTAGAAATTTGCATTCCTCCATTTAGCGCTGTTTACAATTTCTGGATGGTTGTTGGTGCATATGGACGTGTTACAGTACGTCTTCCCAACGCACCCCACTCGTGTTCGATGGGATTTGATTACGATGGGATTTAATTTCGGGGAAAGGGCATGTCAGTCCAGGCGCCAAAATGTATCGCCTCGTTCCAAGAGCTGCTCCACCTGCACCTGATGCGAGAAACGGCCGTGAGGGAATAACGCGACTCCGAACATCAATCGTCATAGACTAAGCGGGGCCGGGTGGCGCAGAGACCTCATTTGAAAGCAGATACCTACTACGGCAGACAAGTAAAACATTTTGGATTCTTTGTAGTGCTAGCGAATGCATTTTTTGTAGTTTTAGCAACATCAGTTTTGTCTTGTGCGTCACCTAGTTATTGTTGATACACCACGTTCTTCGGTCTGCACTCTGCATTCTTAACTCAATGTTAGAAATGTCCTCAGTGACGACCCATTGCGGCCTATCCGTCTGGGACCTCATCTGACAACGGTTCACCCGGGGTTGAAAAATAAAAAAAGAGTTTTTTGCTGGAAAAAGAAATACTTTAAATCGCATGAAACTGGAGTGCAGCAGGAAAGTGAGAATGTTATTGGAACATCATATGAAATTACTGTCTTAATGGCAAAAACAAAAAACTCATACTTTTAAAACAACTACAATTCTGTTTGGTAGAACACATTTAGGGAAAACAGGCAAGGTACATCTTTTAAACAACACTGTGCAACGTACTATCGAAGAAATGGCAATGAATGTGAAAGAACAGCTAGTTGAAACAGTATAATTTTCTGTTACTATACATTTGAAACCATCTTTTACTAAAGTTTGGACTGCAGATTACTGTCAAGTAAAGTTCTTCGAAAGAAGCAAATAAATAAATTAATTAATAAGGGTGGGGGCATGAGATATTCTGTGGCTGCATAGATGGGGGTGGGAGTTGGTGGGGTAGAGGGCACCTGGTAGGAAAAGTTGGGAACCACTGTTGTAGACAGTGTACACGGGCCTCCCGTATCAGAAACAGAAACTCTGAAAAGAAGACACACACCGTCATTGCAACGACCCCTTCTGTATGTCGCCTAATAAACGGAATGAAACCGAATGTCGACTAGATGCACCGTCTGTTACTCATAGCACTGTGTCTCGTGAAGTTTTTTCTTAAAATACGTGTTTTAAACACTGTGGCACGGTTTCGCATTACTGTCACGAATACATAAAAAAATAAATAAATTCTGGAATGAGGTAAAATCTCTCCTGATATACAGCACTACTGCACGCAAAATGTGTATGGAGCAAATGTTACTTATACGCGGGCAGCCTGCTTGTCTCGTGGAGTTACCCGCAAGATATTGGTGTAGAGTTGCCCATAATAAATGCGTAAAAGAAAATTAAAAGTAAATTTCATTCTGTGCAAAACGACTTGCTTAAGAGTGCGTTTAAGCCTGTGACACACAGCTTCCTACTTTCATTATTCTCTGCATTTTTTGTCTGATGACGTTTAGGCATTGTCAAAGAGAGAGAACTGAAGGCCGAACATTAACTCAACTGGAGAAGAATGAGAGAAAGAGTGAATCATGGTGTCCTTACCGAAACTATCCCGTCGTTTGCCTTATTCTCTGCTTGAACAGAACATTATTTGAATTTAGCACATTTCGTGTACGTCTACGGTGCTTTTTTTCTTTTTTGACGCCACGTCGGACGCTTTTTCTCGTTTCTGTAATAGGTAAAATACTTTACTGAAGCGTTATGGAAATATCATAAACTATATCATTAAAAACATGCTTAAGTTTGTTCTGAATAATTGAGTTTCATAGTACAGTTGCAGCTCACCAGCCTCGTACTCGGTGGAGATTGGATGCAGTATTTTGTTTCGACAGCCTGATTTAGGATTTCTGTGTTGTTTGTTGTTCTGTTGTCGCTTCATGGGAAAGCTACCTGTAGATGGGCTTCATACAGGCAAGGAGCTACTTACTCACCATTCATTCCCAAAATAGAGCTATGTATACCACGGTTTTTTCGGGATTTGGGTCTGATAAAGGGAGTTAATATTGCAATTAGAACTGTGGTAATTTTAAATGATTATACACTACACAAAAGCAAATAGTGAAATGGTTTCCCTTTGAAGAATAATATTTTACACATTGCGCTTTTTCTACGATGACTGTGCATTTAAACCGTGAGATTGGAAAATAATAGCTTGTGTCATCACGTCTCAATGTGTGGAAAATCCCTGCCACATCGCGCAACTGTTGAGGGGATACATCTGATGATAACCGACGGACTGTAAGGCCGGCGCACCCGACGGCTTAATTCTTTCCGTCCAGTCCACCAGGTGTCAATCGTCTCCTGTCGGGGAAATTAGCGGGTAGAGGCTTAGCGGGTATACGGTCGCAATGGAAACTGTACCAGGAGGATCAGTGACGTAAGGTTGGTTGGCAGGTGAGGAACGACATCAAAGTTCAGAGACATGAACAACAAACAAATAATAGATTCCGAAGTTCTGCAGAGTCAACAAAATCTCCACCATGAGACGGATAAATTGGCGAGTGAAGCATTTAATGTAAGTACTATGCTAAAACTTTGGACTAGTAACGTGACGTGTAAAATGGTACCAAACTGCAATAACTAAATATATTCCCCACCTTTCACACGTTAGTGAATGAAGTATCTAGAATGGTGAGACAGCCACTGTGATGTAGGCACGGCAATACTATTAGTAATTTTATTTTTTTGTTGTTTCAGTCTGCTGGTTGTGATACAGAAGTTTACATTGACGTGCTATTCATAACGTTGCATGATGTACTGAAACCGGTCATATGTTAATAAAAATGCTTTGCGAGGAAAATAGATAGAAATTTTATACTACTAGTGATCTATCATTAAAGAGAAGTAAGACGTAATAGCCTTCCGTAATCTCTGCTGTGTGAAAAATGAGTTCATAGCAGAAAATGCCTCTTGTACGAATATTCTGTTGAAATCCAAATGAAATTTATCACTGAAAATGTTGGCTGTGCGGCAACCAAGTAATTGCGATTGACGTATCTGTTGGTAAATGGAAACAAAGTGGAAACTTCACACTAGTGGAATTTGGCTTTCCTCATTAGTCCAAGTTCGGTAGAGTATGATAATAGACACTGTGATTAAGAGATGATTGCTGTTACAGGCCCCCACAGTTGTTATATTTTAGAAATTATAGTAACTGAGCCAAATAACTTGTCATCGTTCGATTCTGTCTGTAAGTTAGGATTTCTTCCACTCTGCTGTTCAGCAGACAAAAGCTTTCCTTAAACTCTGTGTGCGGCTAAGACGCTAGATGGTGCAACTACCAGCTTTTTAACCGCTGAACATGAAGGTATAGATGCGTTGTATGAGTTTGCATTGTCAATACTACGTCTAAGAAATGCATTTTTATGGCGGCATGTTATGCCCGTTCATATACTAGAAGTAAACTAGAATAAAACTTCCTCGCATATCACATTAGCACTTATGTTACGATCAGGGTTATTAGACACCCAGATTTAGGCGGTACTGTCTTGATTTTCCTGATGAAAATCAAACTCCAGGTCAAATCTTGTTAGGGTACGTAAAAATTCCAATCACACCAAAGCGGATAACATTTCAAATAACATTATGCGAGTGTTTAAATTAATAGCCACTCTCATAAATATAACTGAATTTAAAAATTCAGGTTTTTTTGGTCCTTGCAGAGACAAGTTGGCAAACCTACACTCAGTTCGCATTCAGTAACAAGTAAGACCAATAAAAAGGGTGATTAGTGGTTATCACTGTGCCTCTCCCAGCTTGTAAAGTATTTGAACCCTGGAAATAATGTGGGCTATCTATGAACACCTTGAGAACCTGGCAAGAAAATATGGGGGTGATACGCAATTTCAATAACTCAGCAGGAGGATTCTGTTAGCCTCTGTCACTTCAACTCTCAAACTTCCTACCTTCGCGTGGTGCCTCCGTTAAGACAAGCAACATAGCGAAAGATTGGGTAACCAACACAAGCGGGGTACTGATTCAATGAGCAGACAGGATTTGAAGCTCAGTGGAAGGCAACGGGAAACCACCACTGATAATTTCCCCATAAGAATCCATGACTTACCTCAGTTCTAAATTATCCTGTGCTTCAAATTCCCCAGTCAGATCTTCTGGGAGGGGGATAGGGTGACAGGGGGAGGGGCAGCAGGATTGAAAGTAGTCGTTAGTCCAACACCACAGTGCAAATTATCCCTGCGTACTGCAAGAATAATTGCAACATGGATTGTGCATGTACAACTTCAAATGGGAAAATTTACCGTAATAAAATGAGAACTAAGGCGAATGATCTGGACATTCTTGGCTTTAGGGAGCCTCACTGGAGAGGAAGTGGACACTTCATGACCCAAGGAAGGAAAACTGTGTACTTTTCACGGAGTGGTGACCAAGCCAGAAATGGTGCTGCAACAGTTTCTAGAAATTCGAACAACTGTGTTATCGGTTATGAACTCGTTACTGACAGAATCAGTCTCTGTCAAACTAATGCTCCTCCATGTAAACGCAACATCATTCAGCTCCATGCCCCTACTGGTACAGCGAAGGACGAGGAGACACAGGAGTTCTGTGAATAACTGGGAAACGTGCTTTAAGTTCCCTAACAAAGAACATTCAATAATTCAAGGAGACCTCAATGCTAAAACTGGACATAATACCCAAGAAACGCACTTAACAGTCTGTGGTTATACCTTATGGTCTATGTGAGGGAAATGAACGAGGCAGGTACTGTCGGCCGGTGTAGACGAGCGGTTCTAGGCGCTTTAGTCTAGAACCGCACGACCGCTACGGTCGCAGGTTCGAATCTTGCCTCGGGAATGGATGTGTGTGATGTCATTAGGTTAGTTAGGTTTAAGTAGTTCTAAGTTCTAGGTGACTGGTGACCTCAGATGTTAAGTCCCATAGTGCTCAGAGCCCTTTTGAACCATTTTTCGAGGCAGGTACTTACTAGGTTTCTGTGTGAGTAACGAAATGACTAACTGTACACTATCTTCCAACATCACCCAAGATGACTATACACATGAATATAACCTGATGATAGAAACCAGACTGACTTCGTTATAGTGCGAAGACGTTGCAAGACTTCGGTCTTGGACAGTATGAACTTTCCTGGAGCTGACTTTGGAAGTGATCACAATCTGCTGTTCATGAAAATGGGATTCAGCTCAAATACACTAAGAAGACCGATGAAACACAACTAAGGCCCAAAAAAAGAACACTCTTCGGGAATTTAGAGACCTTATAAGGTCAAAACTTAACTACATCAGTCTTGATAAAGAAGCACCAGCATCACAAACATGGGACCGAATGAAGGGGAGTCGTTTTCTCGTCACAAACGACATCAGAACGATCACAAAGTGCAAAATAACCTTGAATATCACAGTCCATACTACAGTTAATTGAAGAGAGAAGCAATATGAAGAAAACCTGGCATCCACACTACCCAGGATCAATAAAGATATAAGCACCTGAGCAAAGAAATACAACTAAATTGTGGAAAGAAAGATCTTGTTCATTTCAAAAAATCCAACAGAATTCAGAGGTAACATTAATGCTCTTATGTGAGTGGTAGACGATGAGGATGGCAACACCGTCGGAGACAAGGAAGACGCTGTTACGAGAAGGAAATTGTATTGTGAAATGTTATATTCTGGAATTAACAACGGTGCGGACAGTCAAGCAGTTGAGCAACTTACATTAGAACCTACAATTTTACGCAGCGAAATAGAAAAAGCAATTCAACATCCGAAGAACTCTAAATCCTCCGGTCTAGACACTATATCTGGGGAGAGGATCAAAGAAATGGGGCAGAGAGGTGTTTATGTGCTGCATTGTGACAGGTATATAAGAAACTGGGGAGTGGCCAGAGGACTGGTCGATGTCCCTCTTCATCTCCTTACACAAGAAGGGGTCAATTGGGAACTGCTCCAACTACCGAACTATTGATCTCATAACCCACGCAAGCAAAAATTTGCTCTACGTCTTGAAACCGACGTCTGAAACAGTATATTCAGCCACACATATCCACAGTACAAGCAGCTTTTGTTGAAGGAAAAGGAATTTGTAAACAGACTCCTAACGTACAACAAATAAGCGAAAAATCGCAAAGTTCTGTATTTTTGTTATCATCTGCTTCCTTGTATTTGACTGTGATGTCTAGGAAAAATTGTGACAAGTGCTTGGAAAGTTAGGTGTCCCACCACAGTTGACAGCCACAGTCTGTACAGTAATCACCTTGCAGCTGTGAAGGCAAGTGCTGGAACGTCTCGTTTCTTCAGTATATCAAAATGTGTCAGACAAGATTGTGCTCTATCCTCCCAACTGAACAGCATCCATGCACAACATGTAATAAGGAACGCTTTTGATAGTTGGACTAAAGGCATCTCAGATGACGATAGAACTGCTAACAACTCCGATTTGATGGTGACACCTGCTTTTAGCCAGCAGCGAAGGTGAACATGTTGAGCAACTGACAAAAGTAAAGGACATTAGTCTGTCATATGGTTTAGACATCAATCTCAGTAAGTTCAAACTCGTGATAGCTCATCTAGGAGCACAGGTTCAAAGGATTGTCTAGGGTCAATCATCTGCGACACGTAAAGCTGTGAAGAAGGGATAAGAAGACGGATCACGCTAGGGCGAGTGGCTATAAAGAAGCGCACCATCATTGGCAGAACACAGCGATAACGAATACCACAAAGATCCGGCTTGTTTAAACATTCGTGTTTTCCGGTTCTTTATGGTTGCGAAACGTGGACGCTTGAGGCCAGAGAGATCGTATTGATGCATTTCAGCTTTGGTGCTGGCGCAGGTTGCTGCACATAAAATGGATCGCAAGAAGAACAAATGTGTCCATTATTGAGTAACTTAGTATTTCCAGGCTCCTTTCTTCTTGTGTCAATAAAAAAATTCTCTAGTTCTTTGGCCATATTGTGAGAAGGGATAAATAAAATCTAAACAAAACAATCGTGTAAGGGAACATCGATGTCACGTGATCGAGAGGAAGAGCAGCGAGCAGGTGGATAGATCAAATCAAATCTTCAGTCTACCTCTTCAGCAGGCTCCAAGAGAAGCTGGTAACCGTCCGAGATCGAGACGCTTGGTTCTGGGGTCACGACACTTAACAATGCACACAACGACTTGTGATGATGATGAAGCCATTTTTGTAAATGGATTCGTCACCAGTCAGTTGAACTAATATAGTACCATTTCCGAAAAAGTAGTAAAAGTTGAGATTAAAAATTAAGTTTAATAATGAATGATGTAAGGCTGACTCAGGGCTTAGCAAAGATGATCATAATTCTTACTGTACTGTGCGCCTATCATGTGTTAGTATGTCTCAAGAAGGCAAAAATGATGTTAAAAAACAACAAGCAGTGCAGCACATGAGTTGGCCTCGGAAACGCAGCTGGAGGTAAGTTCTTATTTCACGTCTCATGGAAGTACATACCAAGAAAAAGGGATAGCTACGGAAGCATCGTTTGTGTTTCATGTAGTTAAACATAATCAAAATTGCGTTTCTGCTGTAGCAATTTATTTTCGCAATAGTTTCCTGATACAAAAGTCACTGTAAAATATTCATTTGGACCACAAAGAGGTCGAAAACAATTTTGATAGTGATATGTCCACATTCAAAAGAGCGAACAGTCCAGCAGTTGAACGTATATTAGTACGTTTTCCCGACGCAACCGACAAAAGGTACGTTAAAACTTTACTACTCTTCTCGTTGTAATACTTTGACTGAAGGCAATAAACCAGGAATTTTGGGATATATATTTGAATTTTAGACCTGCATGTGTTAATTATACTTTTAGACGCGTCATTTT
This sequence comes from Schistocerca serialis cubense, assembly GCF_023864345.2. NCBI lineage: Eukaryota > Metazoa > Arthropoda > Insecta > Orthoptera > Acrididae > Schistocerca > Schistocerca serialis. The sequence continues at coordinate 454,199,077 of NC_064639.1, read as the reverse complement.
CGGAAAAAGGCCCCAGTTTGTTAAGTTTAGCAGTGCATGATTCTTAAAAAAGTGCTGACTTCCTCTAGAAAACCGTGGTAACTGGGTACGTTGTTATGCAACATATGTCGTGGTGTTATAAGTTGTCTGATTTTGGGAACTTTCGAAGTCACTGGAGTGCCAAAGCATATCGAGGGACAATTCGTTTGCAGGAGCTGACTCACCGTTCGCACGGTGTTTTCTCATGCCGGCCACGAAATACGGAAGTCAAACATGGGCCGACGGCGGCGATTAGAACGGCGAGGTAGGCCGTGCTTGCTGTGAGTTTCCACTGTGTGCCCAGCCTAAAGGCGTCAATTAAAGCGCCCAACTGTTATTTGCTGCGACAACGTAGCAATTTCTCATTTGATTTGCACACCGTTTATTCCAAACCAAACTGGACCAAGGATTCTCCTCGCCAAAGAGACGAAGGAGGTATTATGAAGGAATAATGTACTACTGCGTGTTAAGAAATCAAAACCATGATTCAGTTGAGAGAAAAGAATGTAATCTGTACAATATGTAACAAACAGAAACATTGTGAGCCATTTTAATGGATTCATGGTACATAATGAAATACTGGGATAAGGGTTGTCTTGTGCCTTGTCCCCGTTGTAGTCTGGAAAGCATGTACCATTATTGCGTTGCCGGCCGGAGTGGCCGTGCGGTTCTAGGCGCTACAGTCTGGAACCGAGCGACCGCTACGGTCGTAGGTTCGAATCCTGCCTCGGGCATGGATGTGTGTGATGTCCTTAGGTTAGTTAGGTTTAATTAGTTCTAAGTTCTAGGCGACTGATGACCTCAGAAATTAAGTCGCATAGTGCTCAGAGCCATTTGAACCATTATTGCGTTGATAATTTATAGTGCAATGTAGTTGTGTTTATGTTGTTACGGATGGGTATGGGGATGAATAAAGAGATCGACGGTGTCATATCATAAGCTTTCGCTGTATGAGAGGTTTAAGAGACGGTGAATAATGAACCTGGATAGTCTAGTAATTAGGTACAGAACAACAGTCACCATCCATTCATTTTGACTACACTAGTTCAACTGGTTTAACATTGCTGATAATAATGTCTTCTACCACCATATCTGAAACCATGTACATTGGTTACCCAGCATCACCAAACTAACCTCCATCGGCCGGCCGAAGTGGCCGAGCGGTTCTAGGCGCTCCAGTCAGGAACCGCGCGACCGCTACGGTCGCGGGTTCGAATCCTGCCTCGGGCATGGATGTGTGTGATGTCCTTAGGTTAGTTAGGTTTAACTAGTTCTAAGTTCTAGGGGACTGATGACCACAGCAGTTAAGTCCCATAGTGCTCAGAGCCATTTGAACCATTTTGTTAACATCCATCAGCGAGACGATAAACTAAGTGACCAAAAGTTACGATGTCACTCGACCATTTTTCAAAAAAACTGTCCCGCCCCAATACAGGGTGAATCAGGAGGAAAAGTATGTGCTTTGAGGGATGATAATGTTAGTGATTCTGAACAAAAAACCTCAGATGAACATATGTCCTGTTGCTAAGGGTTTTCGAGGAAACTAGTCAAAACAGTGGGGAACAGGACAAATGTAGGCGATAGTGCACAAAACATTGTAACCTAACGTATTATTTAAGTTTCCGCATTTCCTCACAAAGATGTTCAAAAAGTCCACTGTCAATTGCCATGGAATTTTGCAGCTTTTGTAGACAGCTGCTGTACTGCTGCTGATCTGAGCTTAACGGTCATTTACTTGAACACACGCATCTAAAGCACAAGGCAGAAGTTTCTCCTTTGTGTCCGCTTTGCGCTTGGAGCCTTCGCTCTTATGCTAACCGCACAAACAGTAATCTAATGGAGTAAAATCGGCGACCTCCGTGGCTTAAAAACAACTCGACGACAACTGATTCAACGCCCAGGATACGTTTCAGTGAGGTACTGTGTCACTGCCTGTACAGAATGCACAGGATCTACGTCATGCTGAAGATACGTACGACGTCCTGTTGCCTAAGGAGTATCCTCCAACTATTCTGGTAACACATTTAGAAGGAAATGAAGATACTGTACTCCATTAAGACAGTTCTGTAAAACAACTGGACTGGTGGGTTCGTCATCAGTAATACCGCACCACATGATCACAGAGAAATATCGTTGAAAATTTGTTCCCACAGTAAGATGCAGATTTTTATCTGCCCACACTTGAGAGGTTCAGGTGTAATTGATGCCACTGCGGATAAATGTTGACTTATCAGTGAACAAAATACTCTTACGTAGAACACAGCTTTCATTGGCGGAATAGTCCGCAGCTCGTGGTCGTGCGGTAGCGTTCTCGCTTCCCGCGCCCAGGTTCCTAGGTTCGATTCCCAGCGGGGTCAGGGATTTTCTCTGCCTCGTGATGACTGGGTGTTGTGTGATGTCCTTAGGTTAGTTAGGTTTAAGTAGTTCTAAGTTCTAGGGGACTGATGACCATGGTGCTCAGAGCCATTTGAACCATTGGCGCATTGGCGGAATACAGCTTCCTTTGTTAATGATCCATTGACAGAATTCCTTTCGTTTTGCATCATCGCCTACATGCAGATGTTGCACACTCTGCCATTGATTTGGATGCAAACCATGATCATGTACTGTGCTCATCACTAACGTTTGTGGAATACCAAGCTGTGCAGCAATTCCTGTAGAGCTGGTAGTGGGGTTGAGTTTTACCATTTCAAAATGTTCTTAACTTCACTAAGGTCTTGTTGTTTGGGACATTCAGATACAACACGAACAATGGGAAGCGTACTAAGCTCACTCAATCTGCCAATCTGGAACTTGGTGATTAGGAAATCGTCATTTGTTTTCGTGAACAGCAGCTCTAGAATTATAACTGTAAAACACTTACACAGAGGTCATGTCACGATAATCTGCATGTGTGAAGACCTGTGGCAGTTTCTCTACACTGACCCCTACTCTTTTTACTGTGCACATAACAAAATTGTAGTACACTTGGGTAACCACCGTTGTACTAAAACGTGAGGTAAGCAACATGTACACTTCTGCAGTGAAGTGCACGTTGAAATGGTCAGTAAAGACAACACTAAGTAGCTTAACGTAGCGTTGGTTATATTCGCATGTGAGCGCTGGTGATGAAGGACATGGCGACTGACACATGTGATTTTCAAACACCTATATGTCGGACACGGTGTGTTCATTTGAAGTTGTTTGTTCAGAACCATCAATTACTCAAAGCATGTAGATTTCCTCTTGACTCACCCTGTGCAAAATCAGAGTTGAAAAGACTAATCATATCAGAACAATTAATCCCGACAAACCAATAATACATAAATCTGTAGATGTGTAGTTTACTTTCTTATGCTATACTGCATGGTTCAGTATAAATAAAGGACCAGTCTGAAAACATATGAAGTTGAGCTGCAAGCGGGCAGGTGTGGTTAAGTCAAGCAGGATGACAGGAAAGGCCAATTCCCTACGAGTTCCCGGAAGGGATCAGCCGTGAGCCGCACAGGTCAACGCCACGAGACTGACCAAACTTTCCTTTGAGGCGAAGTCACACGGCGCCGGTCACTGAAGTAACAACAGCATCTCCCCTAAGAACACCAGCAGAAACTGTTTTACAATGCAATGTGGAAGGAGGAGAAATGCCGTTCTTAGTAAGGTCCAGAAACATGCTTTTGCGAGAAAAACGTAGAAAACAAGGCGTTGTTCGAAATACGCACCGCCCCCAGGAGATAAAGATCGAAACGTGAAGTGAGAACCATCAAGTCACCTTTGTGAGCGTGAGACACCACCGAACACTGTCACTGCAAAGACAGAATGTTTAACTTGATGTAAGAGACGCCTGGACTGGATAACGTAAATAAACTAGGAGACAGAAACAGAGACATGACTGTGCTGTCGAGTACTCACCTTATTGTCCGTAGAAAAAGACACAGAGAGGGCAGAACGTAGATATTCAGCGCCAGATGTTAGGAAACGTTTTATTGCTTAGCTTTCTGAAATCAGAGACAGAGAGGGGACCCGTTTCTTTTATGGCATCACTTTACTGGTCAGCGCTTGGAATATCATTGGCTAATCAAAAACGACGCGAAGAATGAAAAAGCGGAAACCCGGGTCTTCCTTCTCGGAACCAGACGGAACAATATCACCTCATCGCCACACTTCATCGTAAGACATCCTCGCCGCATGTCGCCAGCCGAGCAGCCAGGCACCTCTCCGAGCAGATGAGCTGGCGGAGTTGGAATACGTGGGTTGAGTCGCACTTAGCCGCAGGGGCAGGTAATGGGAGCGAAACCAGTGACTGATTTTCAGGACCACATCATCCTCCACCTACAGATAAACACTGTGAGATCTAGCCGCGACAGCGAAACGGTTCAAATGGCTCTGAGCACTATGAGACTCAACATCTGAGGTCATCAGTCCCTGGACTTAGAACTACAAAACCTAACTAAGCTAAGGACATCACACATATCCATGCCCGAGGCAGGATTCGAACCTGCGACCGTAGCAGTCTCGCGGTTCCGGACTGAAGCGCCTAGAACCGCTCGGCCACGGCAGCCGGCGACGAACCGTGGGGGACAGTCAAATCGCTACTGCTGAGTTTGAGTGATTTTCAAGCTCCACTCTGAAACTGTTTAGGTTAATTGTCGTCTTTAGCAACTCTAATAAAAGTCTTATTCAGACCAAACGCTTTTCGCTTTATTGCGGGAGGTGTTGGTCAGGTCAGGTCAGGTTTATGTATATTCCAATTGATCCGTAGTGAGGAGGTCCTCCAGGATATGGAACATGTCAGAAAAACAACAATACATGACAAATATTTACAACTAAAACAAATAAGCTAATGTACCATTCCACAAGTCCCACGTGGAATGATCGTCATTTTTTAATGAACACTATATGAAAGTCATTTTACAAATACCAATGCACTGAATTTAAAATAAAAAAGTTTTTTATTTATTTATAAGGTAATAAACATGTAAAACAAATACTATAATACTTATTTACAATGAACACATTACTGCACACTGAAATGGTGCAGAAGTTAGATTGTACTTACACACACACACACACACACACACACACACACACACACACACACACACACACAGAGACACACACACACACAAACACACACATTGGTATTTTGTTTGTTTTGATAGTGGTGGAGGTGTCTGCTATCGACCTGTTAGTGTTTATATCTTCTGCCTAGAGAGAGAGAGAGAGAGAATGGCTCTGAGCACTATGGGACTCAACTGCTGAGGTCATTAGTTCCCTAGAACTTAGAACTAGTGAAACCTAACTAACCTAAGGACATCACACACATCCATGCCCGAGGCAGGATTCAAACCTGCGACCGTAGCGGTCTCGCGGTTCCAGACTGCAGCGCCAGAACCGCGCGGCCACTTCGGCCGGCAGAGAGAGAGAGAGAGAGAGAGAGAGAGAGAGAGAGACAGATAGAGAGAGAGATTTTTTAAGGGGGGGGGGTGTTTATCTCTGTATGTTTGTGTGTGCCCGCGAAAGAGTGAGGGAGACAGAGAGTGAGATGTTTTCACTCTGAAGACTTTGTTGCAGAATTTTACGATCAGTATGGTTTCGATTCCAGCCACAGATGCTCACGCGTATCCTCCTATAGCGCTATCTAACTTTTGATACTAACATTTCAGCAATCACGGTACGACTTTGCAAATATTGTTGATTTAGACCGAGGCGCGTTTATTAGAACTAGACGCTCTACCCTTCATCCAGATATATCAAATTAATAGTTTGGTACTGTCAATGTTTGACTGATGATTTGATGCACACTTCGATTAATAAACTGAATTAATTGAGGTTTTTGTTTAATTTCGTAGCTAAAAAATTCCTTATTCACTATTTTGGAGGGGCGAAAATTTATTGATGTCAGATAAACAGAGCCACTTTGGTCACATAAACCTTGACAATAATGCGATATTGCAGAGTAATCATATGTCCCACAGAATACTACGATGTACCTTCCAAATCATCACCGAATCCCCGCCATGGTTCACTTTTGGGACGTAAATCCCGCCTAAATTGGAAACAGTGTGAAACAAAACTCATTCGACTAAGTCAAAATCTTCCATTGCTCCATCCTCAGGGCACTACGTTTCGCTGCTACGGGCATTTGCACCACTGATGAATGGTTTCGGAATTCCTGCTCGCCCTGCAATTCCCCGTTTATGGAGCTCACATCGTGCTGGTTTGTTGCTATCAGGATTCACGAGTGCGACATTCAGTTCTGCTGTGACTTTTGCAGCTGTATATTTGTCGTCACATCCCTCTTCAATGACCGCCTTTCAGGATCTCTCGACACACACTTTTGCCTGTGTTGTGGGTTATCGGACGATGTGTTTCCGCTTTCCCTGCATTCGATATAGGCATCTCGAAACACCAAACACTGCGACTACCTTGGAAACACCCACCTTACGAGCATCAACAAACTGCCCACGTTCGAATGCACTCACAGCTACACGGAACACTGTTGTGACCACGACCGACGCTTGCAACGCATTGAGGACATGGCACAGGTGCTGTGGTCAAAAATGGTTCAAATGGCTCTGAGCATTATGGGACTTAACATCTGAGGTCATCAGTCCCCTAGAACTTAGAACTACTTAAACCTAACTAACCTAAGGACATCACACACATCCATGCCCGAGGCAGGATTCGAACCTACGACCATAGCGGTCGCGCGGTTCCAAACTGAAGCGCCTAGAACCGCTCGGCCACACCGGCCGGCTGCTGTGGTCAAAAACAACAGTGCACCCTGCAGGCTCGGATAGTATCTGAATTTACGTTTAGGCTTGAATTTCTTCCGGTGTTTCCATATTTCTGTGCAACCCTTGTACTATGGCACTGCATGCGGTAGGACGAATTATCGTAGAGTTGTGCAATTTCACTAGTGCTTTTTCCTGGCACACAATCAGTCGGAATTCACATATTGTCGTGTTTCATCTTATAATTCGCAGTGATTCCGCAGCCGAGATCGCCTGAAGGAAGCCGAATTTAATTTCAGTGGGGGAAGATAAGTTTCACAGACAGTACCTGGCCGGCAAGGGCAGAAGAGGTGGCGGCGTAAAGCATCTTATAATCATCCGTTGCAAGAACAAGCCTTACGCCGGCCTCTGGTGGCCGAGCGGTTCTAGGCGCTTCAGTCTGGAACCGCGCGAACGCTACGGTCGTAGGTTCGAATCCTGCCTCGGGCATGGATATGTGTGATGTCCTTAGGTTAGTTAGGTTTAAGTAGTTCTACGTTCTAGGGGACTGATGACCACAGATGTTAAGGCCCATAGTGCTCAGAGCCATTTGAACCATTTTTTTGAATAAGCCTTACGCTTCAAGGGGGCAGTGCTGATGCAGAAGAATCTGAAACTGAAGTTTCGGACTTATTCCAAAGACTCTTGATGAGAATTTTCCCACATGCAGGTCGTTTTGCATCACAGTTCGATCTCCGAACCCGACACGATTGTGTTCCGCATGAGGTAACCATTCCGCCCGGGGTATTAGTTGTTATCGATACAAGAAAACTCACTTACTGCTGCAGGAGACAGCAACAAGTTGTCGAGAAGTGGACGCAGCTGTTTCAGTTTCCGTCATCGTGCACCAGCGCCCAGCGATGTTGAGATACAAGGCTATCGTGTAACATTATCTATACAATATTGTGATTCCTACATCCTCTTCAGATTAAATTTTATTCTGCCGTCTAACGTTTGAATCAACAAGATATTATTTGGACAGTCGTGATTACGAAAGAAGTTAAACAGCAATAAATCGTGATTTCTTCTGTATTTCATAATCTAGTGCTAACAACACACTACGAACACTGAAAAACGAATAAATATGTGTGCTGAACAGATAGTCACACTTCAATGAAAGTTTACAAATTACGAGAGTTGTACATTGCATGTTGGATCAAATGGCTCTGAGCACTATGCGACTTAACTTCTGAGGTCATCAGTCGGCTAGAACTTAGAACTAATTAAACCTAACTAACCTAAGGGCATCAAACACATCCATGCCCGAGGACTGTAGCACCTAGAACCGCACGGCCACTCCGGCCGGCTGTACATTGCATGTGTTCACAATCAGAGGTCATACACGTGCAGCCAGATTGTGTATGGAAAAAATTTCAGCTATTATTTAGACTTCTCTAGGATACAACACGTACTATCGTGTGCGGAGACGATGGTGTGGATGGATGTCATCTTGGGGTATAACGTGTCAACCTTCCTTCTTCCGCTGTAGATTCATTGTAGACAATCCAAGTCGGATCAGATATCATCCAATCATGTCCTCAAGCTATTTTATGTAGAATGTGTCTCGTCATCGTTCTGGCTAAGAAAGTTGTGCATGATCACGGACGAGAAAATTCCAGAAATTAGAGCTAACACAGAGGCTTACCGACAATCATTCCCAGGAATACCCGTCTCCACACACCGCTAGGTAGAATGCGGAGTATGAAGATGATGTATATGTAGATCCCGAGAGACTGTTCAGCAACGCGAGAAGTAGGTGCGTTTACGTTGTCGCATTATAGGAGTACATCTCGCCGATTTACAAGCACTGCGTTCTGCGATAGATGCCTCTCTCTAGATCTACATCATCTACTTGTTTACAATTCACTCTTAAGTGTCTGGCAGAGGGTGCACCACTTTCAGACTATTTCTTGACCCTTCCACTCCCGAATAGCAAACGACAAAAAAGAACACCTAAATGTTTTCATGCAAGATCTAATTTCTCCCTATATAGCTGGGAGTCAACAAAATATTTAATCATTCGAAGGAGGAAGTTGGTGCTTGAGATTTTGTGAAAAGATCTCGCCGCAACGATTAATACCTTTGTTTGAAGTACTGCTACTCCAACTTGCCTATCATATCAGTGATATCTTGGGCCCCATTTCACGATAATAGAAACGAGCAGCCATTCTTTGAATTTTTTCGATTTATCATCTTTCTGGTAAATATCTCACATCGGGAAGCAATATTCCAGAAGCTGTCGGATAAGCGTAGTGGAGGCTGTCTTTATAGTAGATTTAAATAAATGTCTTTAGGTCACCGTCTCCACATTTCCTGTATGTTGCAATTTAAGCAGTTCGTAATGGTAATCCCTAGATATTTAGTTGAATCTACAACCTCTAAATTTGTGTTTGATCTTGTAGCCGAAATTTGACGGAGCAATTCGAGGGCTCTTGTGGAGGATCTCACACTTCTTATTGTTCAGGATCACACTGCAGATATCTTGTCTAAACCATTCTGTAATTTGTTTTGATGCTCTGATTACTAAACGGTTTACGGCGGCATCCTCAGCAATCTAAGAGGGTTGTTCAGATTGACTCTTAAATCGTTTATAAAGATCATTAATAGCAGAAGGCCTATAACACTTCTTTGAAGAACGCCAGATATATCTTTAGTTTCACCAGATGACTTTTCCGTCAGTTATTACGCACTGCGAGCTTTCTGGCAGAAAATCACGAATCCACTGACACAGTTGAGACGATACTCAATGGGCACACAATTTGATTAAAAGCAGCTTGTAAGGAACGGTGACAAAAGTCTTCTGGAAATCTAGAAATACTGAATCAACTTGACAATCTCTATCGATAACACACATTACTTCGGGCAAATAACACGCCAGATGCGTTTTTTGGTGTACTGACGCCAAGACAGAATCTGTGTTCTTCACTTAACAGCCACTAGCCTCGACCGTCTTCCAAGTGACTCTTGATAGACGTTATCTGATCAAAACGGGAATATTAATATGGGATGTGTCCATCCTTTGCTTCATGACGACTTGAACTCTTCTGGTGACACTTTCCACTAGGTGTCAGAGTGTCTGTGGACGAATGGTAGCCCATTCTTCGTCAAGAGCCGAAGCCAGAGAAGCTAGTGATGTCGGACGCAGCGTATCTGGAAAGAAGTCGACGTTCTAAATTATCCCAAACGTGTTCCTCTGGGTTCGAGACTCTTCGGAGGCCAGCCCATTTCAGGAATGTTATTGTCCACAAACCATTGTCTCAAAAATGCTGCTTCACAACAGGGTGAATCCTTATGCTGATGTAATTATGTATCCGAACTGTTCCTCTATTGTACGCACAACACAATGTTATAAAGTGTGTTTATATCATTCTGCAGTCAACATTTTCTTAAGAAAAATAAGGAACGCACATCCTAACCACGAGAGAAACCTCATACAGTAACACCACGTCATCTGTACTTCACTGTTGGCACTACATATGATGGTACGTCTCCAGGGATTCGACAAACCAACCTCATCCATCGGATTGACACAAGGTACAGAGTAACTTACCAGCCCGAATCACTCGTTTCCAGTCATCCACTGTATGGTAGTGTGGCTCTTTACACCACCTCAAGCGACGCTTACCATTGACTACAGAACTACATGTCTTATGGGGAGCTCCTCGACCATTGTTCCCCACTCTTTTTTAATTCCTTACGTATTGATTAGTTGAACTGTTGGTTATACTTTGGAACTCGTAATATTCCTTCCCCTGATTTCATGAGCTTCGCGTTTCCACTTCGCCGGCCGGTGTGGCCGAGCGGTTCTAGGCGCTTCAGTTTGGAACCGCGCGGCCGCTACGGTCACAGGTTCGAATCCTGGATGTGTGTGATGTTCTTAGGTTAGTTAGATTTAAGTAGTTCTAAGATCTAGGGGACTGATGACCTCAGATGTTGAGTCCCATAGTGCTCAGAGCCATTTGAACCATTTTTTTTGTTTCCACTTGACGATCACATCACCAAATTGTTGAGCTTCAGAAAAGTTGATATGTCCCTAATGAATCCGTTTCCAACTGTCATCTTCAAACGTGTTCATTTACCCCTTTGCGCTATCTTATGTTCTAACTTGATTTGGCTGGAAGTGGTAACTTTTGTTCGAGGAAACGGCACGGATAAATGTCTCTAGCAATTAGAACACTGACGGACGTCTTGCGCTGTCATGGATGATCCTGCAGAGATTGGGCGGTAAGTTCAGAATGATATCCTAACAAAAAATAAAAATCCCCTTGAATACGTTCCTCCGTTTTCTTTTCATACGTGAAGTTCCGAAAACAGATAACGGCTGCCTTCGTCAAGCGCAATGACTTTAACCTGTTGCTACAATGATATCAAACGCGCAAAGATCACGATATGCCATTTACAAAAGAAGCAACCACAGATAATGTCAATTTGTCATACCATATGTGACATACAGTCAAGTCATACACAGATATCCCAATAGGCATTATATTCGTAGTACAAAGTTCTCAATTTGCCAATCACAGCTGAAATTCGCCTTATCACGGGGCGATGGTTAGTGTAGACACCCGCGGCCCGGTCCCAATAACAACAGTTTTGAGAAAAGCTTCACAAATAATCGACCGAAGTCTTATTAAAAAATAATTCCTCCATTCGAGTGAAATAGTACGTGGTGTCTTACCAGCTGATGACATACGTGCTGAGATATTTGTTTAGTTCTTATCCGAATTGCAGTCTTCTTTATAAATCGCTTGTGCTGACACGAGCAACATAGGTGACACACAGGACTCATTTCACAGGTTTGGCGCATAACCACATAAAAGAAGCATTTAATGCAAGAGCTCAGAAGTGTTTTAGAGTGTCTGCTCTTTCCCTGTTGCCGATTATCATTTGCGGGATTAATGTTTCTCTATGTTTTTTACTTACAACTGGTCGGGTAGGCTCCTTCGACGCAAATGATTTGTACTATACGACCATCTTACAGCATTGTACATGGTGACAAGAAACAACACACTGAGGAGCAAAAATATAATACTATTCCCTACCGCGTAAGTGAAAGCCGCCTGGTGTCGTTGTGGGCGCGTAGCGCGCTAAGGAAAGTGTATAAGCGGTGTAGAGATGAATGGCGAATCATTCTAGTGACGATACTGGCCCAAAATGAGGAAGTACACTGACGTAAGCGACTTTGACAATGGGTAGATTGTTATGGTACGGCGTCTAGGAGCGAGTATGTAGTTCGCGTGCTGCTATCGTGATCATCTGTGGAGACTGGCTGAGGGACTATGAAACAAGAAGTAGGTGAAAAGGTGTCAGACGTCGATGCCTCGTCACAGAGCTCGGAGATCGGAGACCTGCCCGCTCAATAAAGCACGATAGGCGGCGATGTGTGGCAGATCTGGGGCTTCGCAGCAGATGACGCCTGCGAGTTCCCATGCTCACGCTGCCATCCAGGCAAACGGTTGCTCGAAACATGGACCGTACCGCGGTCTCAGGCCGCTGGGGGCAATATTATGCTGTGACGGACATTTACCATAGGACCTGTGATAGTAATTGAAGGCATCATAACTGCTATGGACTACGCGAACGCCGGCCGCTGTGACCGAGCGGTTGTAGGCGCTTCAGTCTGGAACCGCGCGACCGCTACGGTCGCAGGTTCGAACCCTGCCTCGGGCATGGATGTGTGTGATGTCCTTAGGTTAGTTAGGTTTAAGTAGTTCTAAGTTCTAGGGGACTGATGACCTCAGATGTTAAGTCCCATAGTGCTCAGAGCCATTTGAACCATTTGACTACGCGAACGTTATAGCGGGTGACCTCCATCCCTTCACGTCTGATGTCTTCTCTGACAGTAACGACATCTTCCAGCAGAATAACAATCCGCGTTACAAAATCATAATAATGCTACGGTACTCTGAGGTGCATGATAGTGAATTGGCCAACATATTTCCCTGATCTAAACCCCATGGAAAACATCAGGGATGCCATCGGGCTCCAAGTCCGCGCCCACAAATCCCCACCCGCTAATTTATGGGATTTGCGTGACCCGCGCGTAGAAATCTAGTATGACGTGCCCTGGGAAATGTACCAACGACATGCCGCGCAGAATCACTATTGTACTGCTTTCCAAAGGTGGAGGAACACACTATTACTGAGATTGTCTTTTGACTCATCAGTGTATATTAGTAACTAGCGCCTTCTATGTAGCTTTAGTTTGCATGTATTTAATGGGGTTCAGACTTGCACTAGGAGGTTAACAAAGCTTCAACAAAGAATAATTATTACATCGAGATCTGCTTGACCCTTGTTTATGTTTTAAGCATACCTCCATCAATATTTCTAAGGCAGGAGAGTACAGGCTTGAAGGTCTCATTACCTTCGGCAGCGCAGCGGCTGACTGCGTCTATTGTGTACTATTTTCCTGTGATGCCTGAAGAGAATGTCTTTTGCCAACAAACAAGCAAGACTGAGGTAACTACCTCTCTTATTAAAGGTAGCATGTACGAGAGACGTGCAAAGTTCAATCCGTCGACTGTTGTTAAATAAGGCAGGGATCTGGATGAGCTCAAAAAATAGTTCGTGCCTCAAAAATCATCGCTTTCATTAATAGTGGAGTTTACATGTAGTCTAAACCTCATAAATCTGCAATTTCCAACATCAACAAAGGCGCTGTGTTACATGGAAGCGACAAGCTACCACACATTCGCCCTTATCTCGTAAACGGCTCGTTTGTGTACCGACGTGCACGAGAACACTTTTGGTTCTATTGTGGTATACGCTGAGGTGACAAAAGCCTTGGGATACCTCCTAATACCGTGTCGGACCTCCTTTTGCCCGGCGTAGCGCAGCAGCTCAACATGGCCTGGACTCAACAAGTCGTTGGAAGTCCCCTGCAGAAATAGTGAGCCATGCTACCATTACAGCCGTCCATAACTGCGTAAGTTTCGCCGGTGCAGAATGTTGTGGACGAACTGAACTCTCATTTATGCCCCATAAATGTTCTGTGGGATTCACGTCGGGCGATCAGGGTGGGCAAATCATTCGCTCGAATTCTCCATAATGTTCTTCAAACCAATCGCGATCACTTGTGGCCTGGTGACATCACATTGTTGTTTGGGAGCTTGAAGTCCATGAATGGTTGCAAATAGTCTCCAAGAAGCCGAAAGTAACCATTTACAGTCAACGATAGGTTCAGTTGGACCAGAGGACCCAGTCCACTCCATGTAAACACAGCCTACATCATTATGGAATCACCACCAGCTTGTACAGTGCCTTTTAGACAAGTTGGAGCCACGGCTTCATGGGGTCTGCACCACACTCCAATCCTACCATCAGCTCATACCAACTGAAATCGGGACTCATCTGACCAGGTCACGATTTTCTAGTCGCCTAGAGTCCAAACGATATGGCCATGAGCCCAGAAGAGGTACTGCAGGCGACGTCGTGCTGTTAGCAAACGCACACGCGCTGGTCGCCTGCTGCCACAGCTCATTAACGCCAAATTTTGCCGCATTGCCCTAACAGATATGTTGCGTCGTACGTCCCACATTGATTTCTGAGTTTATTTCCCGAAGTGTTGCTTGTTTGTTAGCACTGACAACTCCACGAAAACGCCACTGCTCTCGGTCGTTAGGTGAAGGCCGTTGGCCACTGCACTGTTCGTGTTGAGACGTAACGGCTGAGATTTGGTATTCTCGGCACCCTCTTGCACTATGGATCTCGGAATATTGAATTCCCTAACGATTTCTGAAATGGAGTTTCCTATGCGTCTAGCTCCAACAGCCATTCCGCGTCCAAGGTCTGTTGATTCCCTTCTTGCAGCCATAATCAGATAGAAACCTTTTCACGTCAATCAACTGAGTACTCATGACAAACCCATCAATACACTGCCGTTTTCTACCTCGTGTACGCGACACTTACACTATCTGTGTATGTGCGCATCGCTATCCCAGGACTACTGTCACCTCATTGTATAGTCTGTTAATGCGTCTACATGCCTTCTACAACCAACATCCCGACTCTCAGCCTTTGTCTACCCCTATTATATTTTTCCTTTACGCACTTTTCGATTGCGACATTAATCATTTCTAAATGCAAAGCAGATATGTGCGTTGTTCATAGAACTGTTTTCTTGTTGTGTTTCTATTACCTATTCCTTTCATAATTTATATAAGCACATAGTAACTTCTGTCTGTGGCAACCCTTTTCAAATTATATCAATGTCTTTCAGTTTCGTGTGAAACATTGACGCTAGGATAATTAGTACACGCAATGATTACGCTGTGGAGCTGTGTCAACCCAGTCACATTATTTCACCTATTGGTGCTTTTTCTCGCAGTTGTTCAGCGTTACTGAATCTTACAATGTGTACTTCCTGGTAAAAATTATCCAACAGGTTCGTCTGAAGTATGCCAAATGAGATTTCCGGGTGAATCATAGAAGTGTGACATCTCGAAATTTATCATAGGAGATGCAAAACAAGGAAGATTAGGGTTTAGCGTCAAGTACGATGAGAAGTCCTTAGAGACGGAACGTGGGCTGGGATTGGGGAAAGATGGTAAGAAAATCGTCAGGGCCCTTTCAGATGAAAGATCCTGAAATTTACCTCAAGTGATTTCAGGAAATCACGAAAAATCTGAGTGGCTGATGGGGATGTGAACCATCATCCTCGCGAATGAATGTCCAGTGTGTTATCACTGCGTCGCCTAGTTCGAAGGCAGAAAAAACAGAGAGCGGTTAGTGTCGAAATGCGGGGTGGTTACAGTTAAACTTACGCTACAGTGTAGGTGCAAAACTGTTTATCGTATGGGTATCGCACTTTATTGGAGTGATGTTCAGACAATGAGCTCCGGGGTTTCAGTTGTTGCAGTGTTGGTGTCGTGACTTGCCGTTAAGCACCGATACTTGTATGGTGACGGAGGGGTGAAACACAAGTTTCAATGTGCATTACAGTTGCTGACAGTCAACATGGAACTGGGCTAGATGAGCAGGGCTTTACTCGTAAAGCAATAGTGCTACTATTCTGCGCGAGTATCGACTCATTAAAAGAATACGGAGAGGTCCTGTTTTCGCACCGGCGTTGGAGAACAGTTCGAATTAACTGGCGATTTGAGAATTGCTCCTGGGAGAGTTCGACGGTTAATTGCGCCAAAAATTGTTGACGAAGTTACTGTTGCCATGGCTCAGAATGCTGGACGCTACGTGCGATCTTCAAGAGTGTACGACCTGTGTCACTACAGCTGAATATTCCCCGGTCAACCGTTTGAAATGTGCTGCGAACAACTGTGAAATAGTATCTTTAATGCGGTCACAGGCTGTCATGCATGCAGATGGTCGTCACATTGAGCAACACTTCTAATCTGGAAGGTAAACATGGTACACAATTAACTTATGATACCCTATCATGTGGAAATTAAAATGTGTTTCTTTCGTTATTTATCTTCCGGATGCATTTACAAAAGCTTCCACATCGTTTCATTGTCCTACGACCACTCGTTTCCAAAGTGGCTCTCTTAAGTACCTAGAGTTTAATTATGACCGCCTTGTAATTACGAAGACGGTGTTTCCATACTCGACTACCCGATCTTGTTGCACCTATGGTATGGCAATTAATCATTGAGGCACACAAGCCACACCACCGCGGCATGCATCATAGTAGTCGGTGAGGGGATAATTTACGTATTAATAACAAAAGAAATGTAGGGCGTTGTTATTGCGAGACTCAGAGTGAAAGTAGTGTTTCACGCGTCTAATCGGAAAAGGTGTCTTCGTCCACGCACAATTGTCCCTTTTTTCGCAAATTGTGAGAGTTGCATCTTAAGTGTATTTCTTGATTGTAGCTGAGTGTAATATAAGTTTCTAAACTGCGGTGTCACGTTTGTGTTGTGTGAGACGAGGGAGAGAGTGAAACGCGGTGCCGGCACATATCCTACTCCTCTCGAGTAGCACCAACGGGGCTACCAAGCTCAACGCCCTCCCCTGACGGTCGGATCGCCATCGACAGTGTCGCATGCTCTCACTGCGGGGAGGTCTGGACTTTAATCCAGGAGATTGGCGGAAAATCTAGAAGCAAGGCACTTTAAGACAACGCCTCTCTCCCCCTCCCCCTGTGACAATTTCTTCCACTGCCAGAAATCGAACCGGCTGCGTTCCGTGCCGAGTATTTCCGCACAGGCGTGCGTTTGGAATCTTGGCCACAAATGCGAGATACACTGATCAACCAGAACAATATGACCGCCGACCTACTATCGACATAAATACGTCCGGGCGATAGCAGCCTCACCTGGAGAGGAATTACTGTTAGTCAGACACAGCACGGAGCATTTACTCGTAGTACCAGTTAGCGTGCTGTCCATTTGTGGAATGGGGAAGGAACTCGGTCTATCTGAGTGTGACCGACGGCAGTTGTGATGGCCCAGAGGCTCGGCACGAGCATTCCGAAAACTGCACGACTTGTCAGGTGTTCGAGGAATGCTGTGACGAGTGTCTTCAACACGTGGCGAAACCAAGGTGAAACAGCGTCGAGACGTCGTGGGGTTGGGCGGCCACTCCTCATTACAGATGTCGGAAGTCGTCGGCTGGGCACACTGGTAAAACAGGAAAGGCGACTAAATGTGGCGGAACTAACATGTGGCGGAACTAACATCAGACTTTAATGCTGGGCAGAGTATAAATGTGCCTGAACACACAGTGCACCGAACACTCCTAACGATGGGCCTCCGCAGCTGACGACCCATGCATATGTAAATGTTAACACTACGGCATCGGCGACTACGACTGAAATGGGCATGTGCCGATCGGCACAGGACGTTGTGGCAGTGGCAGGGTGTTGCATGGCCTGATGAACCCCGACAGCTTCTTCATCATGCCGATGGGAGGGCGCGAGTCCGTCGTCTTCCCGGGGAACAACTCTATGACAACTGTACTGCGCGACAGAGACAAGCTAGCGACGGCTCCAATATGCTCAGGGGAACACTCACATGGGCATCCATGGATCCAGTGGAGTTCTTGCAAGGAGCCACGAAGACCAAGGGGTATCTTACACTGTTTCCAGACCAGGTACACCCCTTCATGACGATCATGTTTCCTGACGGCAATGGCATTTTTCAACAAGATAATGCGCCATTTCACAAGGCCACAAGTGTGATGGAGGGGATCGAAGAACACAGTGTCGACTTCCAATTGATATGCTGCCCCCCCCCCTCCCCCCCACCCCCAATTCGCCAGATCTGAACCCAATCGAACACATCAACACATCAGGGATGTGAATGAATGTGACGTGAGAGCTCACGCCACCCCCCCCCCCCCCCCTACGCCGAATGTACGGAATTATACTAGTGTTAACAATTTTAAACAAAGCCTAACGGTGTAGCTCAACTGCAGTTGAGATAATCGTAGAAGAACCCACAAGAACAACCAGTATTCACAAAGTAAAATATCTTGACTATAAAACATATCGGTTTATGAGCTGCTAACATGCTTCAGAACTAAAAGCAAAATGTCAATAAGAAATTACAAACAATTAAATACGTGAAGAAATGTGACAGCAATGAGCATTTGATGCATCTTTAATTAAACTCATTTCCTTTATCTGCATGAAGCTTAATGTGTGACACTTATCTGCAATAACGTTGGGAATATACAATAAGTGAAGTGACTCCAAACCGGAGAGGCATACAATTCCTGCCATCACTTATTCCAACGTTAAAAGGCAATTCGCATCTTATCAGAGACATATAGCCACCAGTTCAAGCTAACTATCAGAGCATTCATTACTGTAAGAGTGTGCTGCAGCGTACTTAAAGTTTTGCATTGTTAAAAGCGCATCACAATATAGCGACAGCTCGGTTGGAGACTCTGACAATTCTCTCCATTACGTTATACAGTACCCTTGCGCGATTTTTGTATTGGTAAGTAAATTTTATCAACTTGTATTTGGTGTATCACAATTAGTAGTGACACCCGACACCGGTGAAAATACGCTGACGTGACAAACGTCATGGGTTAGCAATACACACATATACAGATGGCGGTAGCATCGCGTACACAAGACATTAAAGGGCGGTTCATTGGCGGAGATGTCATGTGTACTCAGGTGATTCACGTGGAAAGGTTTCCGATCTGATTATGACCACACGACGGGAATTAACAGACTCTGCACTCGGAATGGTAGCCGGAGTTAGACGCATGCGACGTTCCATTTCGGAAATCGTTAGATAATTCAATACTACGACATCCACAGTGTCAAGAGTGTGCCGAGAATACCAAATTTCAGGCATTACCTCTCACCACAGACAAAGCAATGGTCGACGGCTTTCCCTTCACGACCGAGGTCAGTGGCGTGTATGTAGAGTTTTCAGTGCTGACAGACAAGCAAAATTGCGATAAATAACCTCAGTGTCTATGTGGTGCCTGTTCTTTCGGGCATGTCCGAAAGAACAGACAGATCCGATAGAACAGACACAACGAATATATAATTACGGCGATGACAGCCTGTGATCCCGTCAGTGCAGACGCACACCAATCTCGAACACTTACGGCAATGAAGAGATTCCGCGAGTAGCGAGCCTAATGAACAGGGCACTACATCAGTAGTGTGTGGTACATGTCGAGAATTTGGGTCTGACGGGAGGTATCCTAGGTGAGTCCATGCGGTTGCGGTAACCGCTGTGTCCGGATGGCGTAGTGGTCAGCGCGTCTGCCTAGTAAGCAGCAGACCCGGATCGAGCACACATTTTCAACTTGTCCCATTGATAGTAGTATACAGAGAAGTTGCAGCATTACAAAATTGTAGCGAAATGCAGGAAGATCTGCAGCGGATAGGCAATTGGTGCAGGGAATGGTAACTGACCCTTAACATAGACAAATGTAATGTATTGCGAATACATAGAAAAAGGATCCTTTATTGTATGATTATATGATAACGGAACAAACACTGGTAGCAGTTACTTCTGTAAAATATCTGGGAGTATGCGTGCGGAACGATTTGAAGTGGAATGATCATATGAAACTAATTGTTGGTAAGGCGGGTACCAGGTTGAGATTCATTGGAAGAGTCCTTAGAAAATGTAGTCCATCAAGAATGGAGGTGGCTTACAAAACACTCGTTCGACCTATACTTGAGTATTGCTCATCAGTGTGGGATCCGTACCAGATCGGGTTGACGGAGGAGATAGAGAAGATCCAAAGAAGAACGGCGCGTTTCGTCACAGGGTTATTTGGTAAGCGTGATAGCGTGACGGAGATATTTAGCAAACTCAAGAGGCAGACTCTACAAGAGAGGCGCTCTGCGTCGCGGTGTAGCTTGCTGTCCAGGTTTCGAGAGGGTGCGTTTCTGGATGAGGTATCGATTATATTGCTTCCCCCTACTTATAACTCCCGAGGAGATCACGAATGTAAAATTAGAGAGATTCGAGCGCGCACGGAGGCTTTCCGGCTGTCGTTCTTCCCGCGAACCATACGCGACTGTAACAGAAAAGGGAGGTAATGACAGTGGCACGTAAAGTGCCCTCCGCCACACACCGTTGGGTGGCTCGCGGAGTATAAATGTAGATGTAGATACAAATCAATGCCCACTGATAGCTAATGTCTTTAATTTCTTTGTGTCTTGATACATTAACAGAAGAGAGGACGATAGGGAGAAATTGCGAGCGGCATCAAACTAGTAGAAAGGTTGAAAACTATAAGGAGGTCTTTTTGTGACTTCCCCAATTGTTACAGCAGTAGTGCGCCATCTTCTTGTTAATCTTGTTCCCACTTCGGTTCATACAGAGCACTTCTCATGTTTCAGAGATGATTGCCATTTGTATAGATCTCGTAATCGGAAAATTTGTACTTTGCGATACTGTTGACAACGATGGAAAAAGCTAATCAAATAATGGGCATGTTATCTTGAGTGCCATTTGGTAGCCCATTTCCAGAAATAAAGATTATCTACGCTGAAGAGATTGTGACTGATGGCTACTATCCATGAACAAATGGCAGCCGCATCTGTATTTCGTTTTCTTTCCTTCAGTTACTAGATAGTCTCAAAGAAATGTCAGAAATTTTGTGCCAAAGAGTACAACTGACGGGTTCAGACGTAACACTAGTTCTGAGTATACAAGGATGGCGCACGATACTGGTAGCGTTCTTTTCAAGGGAACCACCTCAGCAATCTGCTAAAGCGTATGACCCAGGACAAACGGAAGAGCTCAGACCTCCCAAATGCGAGTCCGATGACTAGACCGCTGCGACACTTCGTTCAGTTGCTTGAAGAGAAGCAGATCTATGCAGTGCAGCAGCACAGTGTCCAAGAAGTCCCTGTATTCCTATATCAAAAATTATATTGTATTTTTGCGCACTTAACGCCGCTTGGTTGTAATTAAAGTTCCTCTACTTACGCTGTCCACTGAGGGCTATAGCTATCGTATGACAGCGAAACTTGGTTCGTTTTCTAATGCGGAGCCGATTTACGCTGAAAACAAAAGTTCCAGTTTTGGTCCCTAGGTGCAAATCTGGCGCTGTGAATGCAAGAAAAAAGCATAGAAATGTTTCCAAAGTAAGGGATTAGGATCGAGACGTGGGCAGAAAAAGTCAAACAGGTGAGAAAGACGTAATGTTAACCGACGCTTACACAATTTGTTGAATATGAGACAGATGTGATCAGTAGTTGCTGCCAACATTTCCGATGGAATATAATGAGCACGCGTTCCTTTATACGGACTTCGTATCAGGTAGAGACCGTATGTGACTCTGGCAAAGGCGTTCTTTTAGATATCCCCAGTGTCAAAAGTCACATGGATTCAGATCAGGTGATCTTGTAGGCCATGCATCTAGAAAACCTTTGGAGACAACACGTTCGAGGAAGGTTGCATTAAACAGATCTTTCATTGGGCGAGCGACCTGAGGTGTTATCCCATCTTGCATGAAAAATGTGGTTTCCATACAGTAGTACACTTCCATTGCAGGAATCATGTCCTGTACAAGGAGTCTCGATAACCTGCAGATGTCACGGTGCACCTGACTTGGGTTACTCTCTTCAAAGAAGAACGGACCGAAAATAAAGGTACTTGCCAATCCAGAGCACGCAATCACGTACAGTGAGTGCGATGATTCTTAGCGCAGAAGGTGCTGTTCAACAATGCCGCAAATTCGTCAATTCTGTGTATTCACTACATCCTGTAGAGTAGAAATGTGTCTCGCCGCTGCGTATAATATTGCCCGGCCACATGTCATCAACTCCGGTACGTGCCAGAAACCGAAACGAAAATTCAGAACGTTTCTGCGGATCGTGTGGTTTCAGTTGCCACACCACCGGGACCTTGTACAGGTATCAGTGTAAAGTAGACCAGGAGACTTTCTGTACTGTTGACCATTGGATGAGACTGCACGATAACTAACTCACCCCGAGCATGAGCTTCATGGTCAGTTACAGCAACAGAAACCTCGTCAATAATTTGCACCGGGATAGGACGCCTTCCTCTTTTAAGTGCCACACCAAGCTCACTCGTGTTTCCGAATTTCGTTATCTTCTTTAGACTATTTAATGACATCGGGTGTCTCCTCAGACTTTTCAGTCGACGATACTCTCTCAATGCAGCACTGTAACTGCTGCTGTTCACATAAAACAGTTTCACCAATAGCGCAGTGCCTCACTTCTCGATAGCCGTACTGTTCACTCACGTTATGGTTTGTCAAACGAGAGCGTGGATGCCATACCTTTATACAAACAACATATAGCGCCAGGTATGCACCTGGTAATCACAATTGGAACTAATTTTTTTTCCAGTGTAAATCGGTTCAGCATTAACGCATAGCATACCTACCAAGTTTCGCTACCATACGATAATTACAAGCCGGCCGCTGTGTCCGAGCGGTTCCCGGCGCTTCAGTCTGGAACCGCGTGACCGCTACGATCGCCGGTTCGAAACCTGCCTCGGGCATGAAGGTGTGTGATGTCCTTAGGTTAGTTAGGTTTAAGTAGTTCTAAGTTCTAGGGGACTGATGACCATAGATGTTAAGTCCCATAGTGCTCAGAGCCATTTTTTTGCTCACAGCCATTCGAACCATTTTTTTATATAATTACAACACACACAGTACCTCTGTGAGTAGCTGTACTTCAATTACAACCATCCGGTATAAAATAGACGTATCCAACTGATCTGTGTAGGCACCGTAGTGCCTTAAAAAGTGATCTATGTTTCTCCAAGTCCTCCTTAATATCTTTTAGAGGATCTTACGAGTTGCGGTTTCGCACAATTTTTTAGTCTTGTACCGACATTGAGCCACACGGGGAGTGATTATTCCCTGTAATGAGTTGTCTAGCCTGGTAAGGTCCGGGATTCGTGATATTTATTTCAATGGGGCTGAAGATGTTTCTGAAACACGCCCAATCACGCGGCCTACAATTCTTCAACGAACTCACAAACCTTAATACGAAAATGTGCTTGAGTTCCTCCCTGCCGTGACTATATTTGACCCATTTGTCTCAGGTCCTCGACCCGAACTCTTAACCACTTTTTCAATATGTCCAAATATGGATTTCCGTTCATGTACCCTTCAAAAAAATTGGTCTGAACAGGTTTCGTAATGAAATCCCAGCCCATATCAAGAGAAAATCTTTGCGCTTCATGGTGATTTTCCTTTCACGAGAAAACCACAGTCTGCATTTCTGACAAAGCAATTTCTAAAGTGCACTCATTGTCCCTGTCACTGTTTTCCCTATATGTGGATGTTTCTATACCCATACACACGCCCATATCCGCTCTTCAACAGTGTAACTGCGTCCACTCTTATCAGCAAGGCGTCGCAACTTCAATACTGGAACAATGTAGACGAGATTAAAAGCAGGAATAGGAGGATACTCGGATTTCTCGAACACACTTTCTAATTCTAATTTTCTCCTATTTTCATACGTATATGGAACACTTTGACCCATTCTGTAAGCTTACAACAGGCATTGTCTAACGAATTCACTGCCGAAGTGTTGTATGTGAATTAACAAAACCACATACAGTGGCCCACAGATAATCTGTCGCAAGTAGACTATTCGAGATGATAACGATAGAGAAGTACACGTTTGATAAACGCCATTAATTGCAAGCGGTGTTATTCTCTATCAAAAATTCGCAAAAGAAATTACAGCTATCACTGGAAAAGTGACACAAAAATAAGATGAGGAAGAGGCCACAAGAAAATCTGCTGTCATGTTTGGTGATTGAGAGCCGTTGGCTGTATAATTAAAATCATGATTTTACAATGGAACAACAGCTAATCCTCAAAAGACAATTCCGAATTAAGCTCCGTTAAGACAAGGCAGAAAAGGTATCGGTCGTGTTCTTTCCCAGTGAACGATTTAGGGAAACAACGGAAAACCTGCATCGGGACGGTCGGAGGGGATATGAACTCGTTCTCCACTGAACGAGTCCAGAGCCTCAAGCATTGCACCACTTTGATCGATGGACCTTCATTGTGAAAGAGAGTTTGTAAGCGGCATGGAACGAGAGATAACGCTGACAAGTATAGGTGATGATCGAATTCAGAGGAAGACAGTACTTACAGAACCACCGGACGACAAGAAAATTTCGTGTGCTTTAGGAAGATAACGTCGAGTTACTCGAGGCTTCATAAATTAGCTCCTTGGTATAGTGGATAACAAGTGGATCTTCACAGCTCTACTCAGCAAACGAGAGCTCAAGCTGGATCATAATGCTACAAATTCTCGCAATACGTCCAGTAAACGCACTTTTCTGTCTAGATAACGTCTAGTAAATTCTCGTTTTATTCGCGTTTAACAAACGTCCTCCCAGAAGTGCATAGAACCCTAATCCCATGTCCCACTTTCCTCTTGTCAGTGTTGATCTTACACAGTCGTCGTTATCACATATTAGATACTTACATTAAGAGGCACTTAACGCTTCCGAAAGCCTCCCGTTTGAATGGCGTACTATCGCTAAGACACGGAACGCCTCTAATTCTCGCACTGCATTGAATGAACTGGAATATTCAGCAGCCTACGGTGCTGTTTAAGTACTTTGCTTACCCATGCTGTAGCTTGTCCGCGACTGTTACTAAGTGGACTAAATAAAATCCTCCCTTTGCCACAATATCCTTTGTTAATAATGCGACCAGTTTCGGAGGATTAACCAACAAACTTAAAGCACGAGGAAGCCTGGAATCAAGATTTGATGCGACCAACGTGCTGCTCAGCATGCCGTATCCACTTTCCAAAACTTTATGGACTTAACATCTTAGGTCATCAGTCCCCTAGAACCTAACTAACCTAAGGACATCATACACATCCATGCCCGATGATGGTTTCGAACCTGCGACCGTAGCAGTCCCGCTGTTCCGGACTAAAGCGCCTAGAACCGCACGGCGACCGCGGCAGGATATATATATATCCTGCATATATATATATATATATATATATATATATATATATATATATATATATATATATATATATATATATATGCTGGTGGAGACGTAATTCTCAGAAAGTGCCACATCACAACTAAAACAAAACCAATTTGTGGTGGAGATGAAATTTCAATACTTTGTCTTCAGTATTTAGAGCCTTGTCGGCTAGGCGCACTGATTACTCAAAACGAAGTTTCCGAATCCGCTTTCTGCAGATACATTCGGTGCTTTACGATGTTTTATTTCTCCTTCGATTTAAGTGTTGAACACTTGCACAGGCCTGTACCAAAACAAAAAGCACTATTGTTCAGTATCAGTTGTGTAACATCCTTGCTAGTTATTACATAAAATTGAAAACGTACATCATGAAGCATCCAGATATTCCTCAAAGAGAGTAAAATCTTGGCAAAAACGTTATTAGAAAGTCAGTTTGCAGAAATTTGTTTAAATCCTACTGTTTATCTAAATATTCCCATTAGGACTGACTAGCAAATTTGAAAGTCAAACCGTTGTCGAAACAGATTCTAATTAGGGAAATTTTCTTAGTTAGACAGTATTTCTGAGAGGGTTAACATGGAGGAATACAAACCAACGGCTATGTAATTAATTATGGACAGACGGGCTTTTAGACTCTTTTATTAAGACAACGGCCGGCGGAGAAACTGTGTACAGCGAGGTGAGAGTAAAGAATGAATACTCCACTTCTTATTGTCAGTAGGTGACGGGAACTAGCACAAATTTCGCGAAAATGTATCAAATATTGTAAGAGAATAGCAGTGCTTGCTTCATATGTGTGTGGAGCATATCACTTGCGCAAAAGAAGTCAGCCATGAAAGCACAGTATGTAAGACACAGGGGACTGTAGAAACGTTTTGTTTTCAATCTATCCGTTATGGATGATGTTGGTGCGGCTATAGATTTAAAGTTCACATTAAGAAGACCGCAACCAGCCAGATATTTTTTGTGGATCTATTTACTCAACAGCTCTGGCTAACGCTCAGGATGTATGTACATGACTTCTCCGGTTAACCACATCAAGATCTTGTGCTGATTACGAGTACAAAGCACATTCATTTGTCCAGTCGAGCTATACGTCTTATTAACGAAGTATGTCACATTTCACTATAAAGCGCATTTCAAAGAGGCTGTCAACTGTGGAGAAAAGATATTTAATATGTATATGCACATGAGAGGGCGGGGAAGCTGTGGTTGTTGGTGAAATTGCATATGCGCGCAACAGACAAGAAGGTGTAATTTTTAATGTCAGTGAATATACATAAATTTGTAAATATTGAACGGAAACTAAAATATAATCGAGAACGACAGTAGCAAGAAAAGTATTACTGTAAAAGAGAAATTTGTAAACATCGAATAGTAACTTAAATGTTAGAAAGTCTGTTTATGAAATTTCTAGTCTGGAGTGTAGGCTTGCAAGAAAGTGGAACGTAGATGGTAAACAGTTCTGACATGAATAGAGGCTTTTGAAATGTGGTGGTACAGAAGAATGATGAAGATCATGTGGGTAGATTGGATGACAAATGAAGAGCTACTGAATCAGATTGGAGCGAAAAGGAATTTGTGGTACAACGAGACTAAAAGAAGGGACCGTTGATATGATGGACCTGAGGCATTAAAGAATCGTCAATTTTGGTAAATTTTGGGAGAGCTTGGTAGAACAATTATAGAGGGAGACCAAGACTTGTCTATGGTTTGCGATAAACAAGTTACCTTGCAACGGCGGATGATCGTCTACTTGTGGCTATACACTGAGGCGACCGCCGTGACCGAGCGATTCTAGGCGCTTCAGTCTAAACCCGTGCGACCGCTACGGTCGCAGGTTCAAATCCTGCCTCGAACATGGATGTATGTGATGTCGCCGGCTGGGGGGCCCGAGCGGTTCTAGGCGCTTCAGTCCGGAACCGCGCTGCTGCTACGGTCGCAGGTTCGAATCCTGCCTCGGGCATGGATGTGTGCGATGTCCTTAGGTTAGTTAGGTTTAAGCACTTCTAAGTTCTAGGGGACGGATGTTAAGTTTCATAGTGCTCAGAGCAATTTGAACCATTTTGAGCTATACACTGATGTGACAAAAGTCATGGGATAAGGATATGCACATACAGAGATGGAAGTGATATAAGGTACAAAAGGGTAGTGCATTGGTGGAGCTGTCATTTGTGATCAGGTGATTCGTGTGAAAAGATTTCCGACGTGGTTACGGTCACGGGAATTAACAGACTTTGGACGCGAAAAGGTAGTTGGAGCTAGACGCATGGGACATCCCATTTCGGAAATCGTTAGGAAATTCAATATACTGAGATCTACAGTGTGAAGAGTGAGCCGAGAATATCAAATTCCGGGCATTAACTCTTACCATGGTCAGCTCAGTGGCCGACGGCCTTCACTTAACGACCGATAGCAGAGTTTTCAGTGCTAAAAGACGAGCAACACTGCCTAAAAAAACAAAAAAAAAAAACAGAAATGAATGTGGGGAATATGACGAAATTTGGCGTTATGGGCTACGGCAACAGATGACAGACGCGAGTGGCTTTGCTAACCCACGACATCACCTGCGGCGCCTCCCCTGGGCTCGTGACCATATTTGTTGGACCTTAAACGAATGGAAAAGCGAGGCAGATGAGACCCGGTTTCAGTTGGTAAGATCTGATGGTAGGTTTCGAGTGTGGCACAGACCCCACGAAGCCGTGGACCCAAGTTTTTAACTGTGCAAGCTGGTTGTGGTTCCATACTGGCGTGGGCTGTATTTGCGTGGAATGGACTGCGTTCTCTGGTCAAACTGAACCAATGATTGACTGGAAAAGGTTATTTTGGATACTTGGAGACCACTTGCAGCCATCCATGGTCTTCATGTTCCCAAACAACATTGGACTTTTTCATGACAGTGTGCCATGGCACCGGGCCGCAGTTATTCACAATTGGTTTGTAGAACATTATGGACAGTTCGAACGAATGATTTAGCCACCCCGGTGGCCCAATATCAATCCCATCGAACATATGGGATATAATCAGGACTTGCGTTTGCGAACAAAATTCTGTACCGGCAATACTTTCACAATTATGAATAGTTATTGTGACAGCATGCCTCAATATTTCTCCAGGGGACTTACAGACTCGTTATCCATATTGCGTCGAGTTGCTGCACTACGCCGGAAAAAAGGAGATGCGACGCAGTATTAGGAAGTCTCCATGACTTTTGTCATTTCAGTGTGTTATGAGGAGCCGTATATAGGAAAGGGACGACCGAGTCGAAAATTATGATCGAAAATTGTTCTGATACCTCAGACGGTGGAATACGTGTATCGGTATTGTTAATAAGATATTAGGGTAGAAAATTTTCAGAGGTGATAGTATGGACCAAAAGAAAAGAAAAGAGTCTAGTAAACAAGGGCTCTAAAGTGCATAACTTAAGAGGTGTAATCACTTGTTCATCTTCACTACTGCGAAATACATCTCTTCCACTGAACAAGTGCCCATAGCTCTGAAGGTATACCATTCATGGTCTTCATGTTCCCAAACATCATTGGACTTTTTCATGACAGTGTGCCATGGCACCGGGCCGCAGTTATTCACAATTGGTTTGTAGAACATTATGGACAGTTCGAACGAATGATTTAGCCACCCCGGTGGTAGACTTTCTTTTCTTGTTTTGGTTCATACTACCACTTCTGAAAGTTGTCTGCCCTACAGCGTTACCATCAACAATATTCCTTTGTCAGAGGTATCAGAACGAATGTCGATTATAAATTTCGACGCGACCATTTCCGGACCAGGGTCCCTTACCCCATATTGTTAAATTTACCCTTCCCCATCATCCCTGACAGTTCGTAACATAATCACGGAACCAGCCTGTGGACAGAATCTCACAGCTTGATGCGTCAGAGACACTTGCCGTCGCCAGACAACTGATGGCACACATGCTCAGCAGACAGGCGCATTACAAAACACTGGTCACCCCGTTCAGTTGTTGACATCTGATTATTCTCGAGATAAGCTTCTGGACGCGCCTGAAAGACAGTGAGCCCTTATCTGTAGATACAGGTTCCCACAGCAATTCAGATGCGCGTGACAAGAAATTCCCAAAAGATATACGTCGCGCGTCCAAAGGAAAATCGTAATTACTCTCAATCATACTGGATGGAACGAGCATAGATCACTTCTTATGTGCGTACTGACAACTGTGATTATTTGTGATTGCGAAAGCGTGTCGTAGTGGTAGTGGAAGTATGTTACTACAAACAACAACTCGTTTCCTCTCAAATAGATAAAGGCTGTGGACACCTGGATAGTGAGATGACCTGTCTTTTAATGTTATGTAAAGGTGGCAGAAGCAACGGTCGGGAATGGAAAATGTTATACAATGAAAACTTCTACAGCACGCTAACAGACTGAAATTACTATATTTCCGTGCCAGTGGTATAAGATGATTAAAATTTCAGTAAAAAAAAAAGAAACTATTACTGGAGATGAAGAGTACTGAATTGACACAAGTCATGGGATAGCGATACACACATATACAGGTGGTGGCAGTATCGCGTATACGAGGTAGAAAAGGTCAGTTCGCTGGCGGAGCAGTCATTTGTATTCAGGTGATTCATGTGAAAAGATTTCCGACATGAATGCTGCACACGACTGTAATTAAGAGAAGCTGAACGCAGAATGGTGGTTGGAGCGAGACGCATGGGAATTCCATTTCGGGAATCGTTAGGGAATTCAGTGTTTCGTGGTCCACATTGCCGAGACTACCAAATTTCAGGCATTACATCTCACTACGGGCAATGCAGTGGCCGACGACCTTTCCTTAACGACCGAGAGCAGCTCCATTTGCGTGGCATAACTGCAGAAATCAATGTGGGATGTATGACTAACATATCCGCTAGGACAGTGCGGCGAAATCTGTGTGTATGGGCTGTGGCAACATTCGACAGACACGAGTGCCTCTGCTGACAGCGTGACATCGCCCGCAGCGCCTGCTTTTGACACTAGACGACTGGAAAACCGTGGTCTGGTCAGATGAGACCCAACTTCAGTTGGTTAAGTGTGGCGCAGACCCCATGAAACCACGGACCCAAGTTGTCAAAAAGGCACTGTGCAAGTTGATGACTCCCAAATGGTGTGTATATGAAATGAACTGGGTCTCGATATTCGGGTACTTGGAGACCATCTTCAGCCATTCATGGATACATGTTCCCAAACAATGATGGGTGTTTTTTATTGATGACAATTCGCCATATCACTGGGCGACAGTTGTTCGCGATTAGTTTGAAGAACATTTTGGACAATTCGAGTTGATGGTTTGGCCACCCAGATCGCCCAACATGAATCCCATCGAACATTTATGGGACATAATCGAGAAGTCAGTTCGTGCACACTTTCGCTGTTGTGGGCGGCTATAGAAGCATCATGGCTCAGTATTTCTGCAGCGAACTTCTAACGACTTCTTGAGTCCACGCCACGTCGAGGTGCTGTACTACGCCGAGCAAAAGGAGGTCCGGCACGATATTAGGAAGTATCCAATGATTTTTGTCACCCCAGTGTAGTGTGAGTACATGAGGGGTGTTTGGTGCGTCTAAAGCTACTGGAAAGTTATAGATGTAGATCGCAACGCGACGTGCCCATAGGACTTGTAGCTTATCGCCATCTATCGTACTCTGAGAAATATCGAAACATTGGCATGAAATGGGAGCATCGCACAGAACAGCACAGGCCTCTGGCTGTAATGAAAATACGAGTAGTGACAAGACGGCCTCGGGACAACAATGTGCCAAGAGAAATATGCACGGATCGTTCTGGAAGCACTATAACACGGGATGATCGTAGGACTGTACCACTGGCTCTGACCAGCAGCCAGAATACAGAAAGCATGATGTGATGTCAAATAGTGATACAAATTCGCTACAGCTGCTTATTGTTCTAATAGTTTTATTGTAGTCTATTGCCGTATTGGTATTAATAATGATTACTAGTTTCGTTCAGATTTGGAACATCTTCAAATCTTTTAATACAGATGCTAACTAAAAAGAAACACACATATGATAAGTACACAGTGACTTTATCATACTGTTGTACCACAAAGTCGACACTCTTCTATTTGATGCAGCCTGCCACGAATTGCTCTTCATCTCAGAGTAGTACTCTCATCCAACGTCTTCAGTTATTTTTTGGTCTATATTGCAGTCTTCCCCTACAGCTTTTACCCTCTGCAGCTCCCTCTTCTCTTGTACCCTGGAAGTTATTTCCTGATGTCTTAACACATGTCCTGTAATCCTGTTCGTCTTCTTGTCGGTGTTCTTCATAGTTCCTTTTCTCGACAATTGTGTGGAGAAACTCCTCATGTTCTATCTTACCAGTTTATCTAATTTTCAACGTCCTTCTATAGCACCAGATCTCAAATGCTTAGTTTCTCTTCTTTTTTTGCTGTTTTCTTACAGTCTGCGATTCACTTCCACACAGTGCTGTGCTTCAAAAGTACATCCTCAGAAATGTATTCCTCAAATCAAGGTCCATGAATCTCACTAGTAGGATTCTTTTGACCAGGGTAGCCTCTTTCGCCTGTGCCAGTCTCCCTTTTATGTCCTACTTGAGTCAGCCGTCATTTTGCTGCCAAGGTAGCAGAATTCCTTAACTTATACTTCTTCGCCCCTATTTGGATGCTAAGTTTCTCACTAATCTCATCTCTGCTACTCCTCCTTTCTTTCGTCTTTCTTTGATTTATTGGCAATCCATATTCTGTACTCAGTAGACAGCGCATTACATTCAACAGATTCTGTAATTTTTCCTCACTTTGACACAGGATAGCAATTTCATCAGTGATCCTTATTATTGAAATCCTTTCACCTTGAATTTTGATGCCACTTCTGAACCTTTCTTTTATTTCCATCATTGCTTCTTCGATGTACAGATTGAACAGTTTGAGATAAAGACTGCATTCTTGTCTTAACCTCTTGTAATGTGAGCACTTCGTTCTTGGTCTTCCAGTTTATTGTTCCATCTTGTACATATTGCGTATTATGCGTCTTTCCCTTTAGCTTACGCATATTTTTCTGAGAATTTTCAACATCTTGCACCATTTCACACTGTCGAACACTTTTTCTACGAGGACAAATCGTATGAATGTACGAGTATCTTTATTTACCCTAAATCTTGCTTCCATTATTAACCGCAACGTCAGAACTGCCTTTCTGGTGCCTTTACCTTTCCTAAGGCCAAACTGATCCTCATCTAACAAATCTTCAGTGTTCTTCTCCATTCTTCTGTACATTATTCTTGTCAGTAGTTTGGACGTATGAGCTCTTAAGCTAAGTGTGCATTAACTCTCGCATTTAACCCTACTTGCTATCTTAGGGATGATATTTTTTCTAAAATATGATGGCATACGTCGAGACTAATCAGCAAACCAAGTTGTATAGTTGCTTGGTTGCCACTTTTCCCAGTGATTTCAGGTATTGCAAAGGAATGTGGGCAAGTCTTTCAGTGCTATGTTTAATTCTTACTCTAAAACTGGTTCTCTATGTCTTCCATATCGACTCCCATTTTCTCCCCAGTCACATCATCAAATAGTTCTTACGCCTCGCAGAGGCCTTCAGTGTTCTCTTTCTACCTCTCCTCTTTCTTTCCCGTGTTGAACACCAGAATTCCTGTTGCACTATAAATGTTGCCGCCCTTGCTTTGAATTTCACAGAAGGTTGTTTTGACCTTTCCGATGATAATTTATTTTTTGATTTCTTCGTATTTTTCACGCAGCCATTTCTCCTTGGCTTCCTTGCATATCCTATTTCTTTTATTCCTAAGTACTCCTGTCTTTTACTGAACATTTTTGTACTTCCTTCTTTCTTCGATCAATTTAATTATTTCTTCTCTTACCAAAGTTACTTTGCGATGACATTCCTTGTACCTATGTATGTCCAGCACTGTTGAATTAGGGAAGTGAAGTTCCCTCCATTTGAACTGCCTACAGTGGTGTTCTACAGCCTCATCATCCGACAGTGCTTCAGTGCCCCATCTCTTTCCACATTCATTCTTTTGGACAATTTTCTTAAGCTTTAGCCTACTCTTCCACATTACTAAATTATTAGATTATCATATCCCTTTGCATACTGAACTACTCGTTCAGTATTCTAATACACTTTCGTTGTCTCTTTACCTTCTGCTTATGACGTAGGCATATGTACCTGAATTATTGTTGTTGGCCTTAGTTTGCTGTTGACTGGGATGGGAATAATCTTATCACTGAACTGTTCGTAGCAATCTACTCTCTTCCCTGCTTTCCTATTCCTGACGAACGCTACGCCCCTTATACCATTTTCTTTTGCTGCTGTTATTATTCGTCTGCTTATTATTCGTCTGCTCGGAAATACTAATCCTCTTTCCACTTAACTTCACCAACCTCGCTATGTCTAGACTGAGCTTTTGCATTTCCTCATTCAGATTTTCTAGTTTCCCAGCGACATTCACAATTTTGACATTTTACGCTCCGACACGTAAAATGTTACATTTTCGTTGGTTATTCAATCTACTGCTCGTGATCACCGCCCCCAGAGATCCAAATGGAGGATCAGTCCGGAATTTTTTGACAATGGAAAAACCATTAGGACACTTTTCCATTTACAGGCCACATGTCCTGTGGATATACATTGTGTGTCTTTAACTCAGTGGTTTCCATTGCCTTCTGCATCCTCGTATTGTTGATCCTTCCGCGTTGTAAGGACAGTGTCCCATCCCAGTGGGAAGAATGTGCCCCAACTCCCTGTCCTCTCCTCCGCCATCTTTGACAAGGCCGTTAGCGGAACGAGGGTGACTTCGGTCGCCATTAATAAATTCAAGCAGAGGCTGGACTCGAACCCGGGACCCAGGAGGTTTTGTTTATTAATCAAAAATGCTACCCATTTTTTCCAAACTACTATTTAAAAAACTTTAACATTACACGAACATTTCACAATAACATAAAATAAAATCAGTTTATGAATATTTGTGTCCACTGTAATACACTCACACTTCAAACTGTGGACGGTTGTGGGAACACACTTCCCCGTCATCAACTTTAAATAAGTTATAATGAACACAAATAATTCTCCTTTGTTTTCGTAGATAGCTATTGAAAACTTTTTCTAATTAACTTCAAGACCATCGTGTCACTTTTCCGTTATTGTATACACTTTTATGTGTATCATATGTGTGTTTTATATTAATTACGTAAGATCGAGCTTATTTATTTGTTTAAACAGATCTGAAGAGGTCCAAAATTTGAACGGACGCGGTAACAGTTACAAGACAATAGACTGCAGTAAAACTATTAGAATAGACAGATGACAAATCCGGACAGCGGCTACAGCTGTAATCTCACCACGAACCATCGGGCACAGATTACTGAAGGCTCACTTCACGTCTTAAGTTGTGATGCGTTGTTTACCTGTGGCTCCATACCACAGGCACCACAGACTTGCAAGACGTACAGCAAGAGTAAACTGATACACTGAGTGCTATTCTGTGGTGTTTTGCGCTGAGTCTCGCTTCTGTTTGTAGCGCTCAAATAGCTGACGACTTGGCGATAGGTTACAGAAAGCAGCTATTCTCAAGAACGTTATCCGTCCAACTCCTGAAATGATGCTCCGGAATTGGATATGACAAGAGAACTGATCTAGTTATTGAAGGGAGACGAAAGAGTCGACAGTTTCTAGCAAACAGAACACAGCACGTCATTCTGAACGGAGAGATGTCTTCAGACATGGAAGCAACTTTGGGCGTGCCTCAGGGAGTGTTATAGGACCATCACTTTTCCAATGTGTGTAAATGACCTAGTAGATAAAGTAGGGAGTTCCACCAGGCATTTCGCGGATGATGCTCGTATAAACAGAGAAGTTGCGACGTTAGCAAATTGTAGCGAAATGCAGGAAGACCTGTAGAGGATCGACGCTTGGTGCAGGGAGTGGTAATTGATCCTCAACATAAACTAATGTAACTGCTGACAGAGAGAGGCTCCATATTGTATGATTACACAATTGCAGAACAATCACTGCAAGCAGTTACTTCCATAAAATACCTGAAAGTAAGCGTACGGAACAATCTGAAGTCAAACGATGACATAAAATTTATCGCGAGTAAGGCAGACACCGGACTGAGCTTCGTTGGGATAATTCTCAGGAAATGTAATCCACCAACAAAAGAAATAGCTTCCAAAAACACCTTTTCGACAAATACTTGAATATCGCTCTGGAATAGGTAACAGTTTGTACTGAAAGAGTAAATGGAGACGATTCCAAAAAGAGGAGCACCTTTCGTTACAGGTTCATTTAGATAGTGCGAAAGCGTCACAGAGATCTTCAGTCAACTCCAGTGGAAGACATTGCAAGAGAGACATTCTACATCACGAAGAGCTTAAATGTTTAGAACAGTCAACCAGTACATTGCTTCCTCCTGCGTATATCTCGCTAAAAGACCATTAAGATGAAAGCAGAGAGATTCGAGCCTATACGGTGGCTTACCGGCAGTCATTCTTCCTGCGAACCATACGTGACTGGAACAGGAAAAGGGGAAACACAGATACACAGCATACCCTCCGCCACACGCCATAAGGTGGCTTGCGGAGTATAGATGTAACTGTAGACGTAGAGTATGTGGAAAGTATCGTAAACGGTATTGTCATACTCTTCATCAGTAGGGTACCAAACGGTATATTCCAGCGGGATATTTGAAAACCCCTACACTGCATTTCACATGACAAACGCCTTGTGGAATGTACAGATCCTTGAGTGACCTTCCCCGATACCAATTTTTCACCCATGAAGCACGCCTGGAATGCAATCAGAGGACGCATATTTTCGTTTCTACTTCCGGTAAGTAACCTTCATGAGATGACAGAGCATCTCTTTGGGCCATCGCCAGAAATCCCTAAAGATGACATTCAGAGGTTGTTTGGTTCCCTGAACGAATACTATTGTGGATTCGTGCACGTGGCCCGCACCTCACACTGATATTGACATTGGACATAAGTCCCAAACAGAATTAAAGTTTAATCACTTAATCCTCGGTATACGATGTTAAACATCTCCTCAAAGTTTGATAAATTCGGACCAGTGCTTCATGATGTACAACTTTCCGTGGGTGTGCTTTATCTTTCTTACTCCACGTGTTTATGCCTTTTTTCAGCCTCAATAAATAGTGGCTATTCGTAATTCTTTACTTTAGCCCAACTTGTGCATATCTCTTAGAATCACGAATATCTGTCCGACTACTCTTAAATGTTAATCACTACTGTTTGCTACTATCCCTAATCGTAATGTCTTCCTCTTAGACTTCAAGAACTCTTCGGCGAATGCCTCAGGTGTAAAAATTCCCGCCCACATAAAACGAACTAAAGCCTCGAACTTAACAGTCGTTCGGACTTTCAGTCGGCGCTTTGGTAGGGATTAGGTCTGTGGCAAGGCTACACATTTCACTCAGTTCAGAAAATGAATGACCCACTGCCGCAAAATATATTGCCTGAAAAAAGACTTAGTACACCCTGGAAGACGACTTCGGTTCTGATCCGATGACGGAATGTGCCACATGGGGGATAGTAGATGTACTAATAATGATTTCAACATCGTCTGCCGGCAGATAGCGTATTGGCATAGCTACCAGAGCGCCATCTGTGTCTACCCTTTATTACGGAATGCCCACAGCCAGAAGGGTCAGTGTGGTGCAAACGTCTGAAGCAAGCAGGCAACCATGCCACGAAGACGCACCCCTGCTTCCTACAATCAAGTGAGCGAGTGTGAAAAGGGTGGGAGTGA
The DNA here is from genome assembly GCF_023864345.2 of Schistocerca serialis cubense. Lineage (NCBI taxonomy): Eukaryota > Metazoa > Arthropoda > Insecta > Orthoptera > Acrididae > Schistocerca > Schistocerca serialis. Next base: position 454,162,131 of record NC_064639.1, on the reverse strand, counting down.
CAGGATGTTCCTTTCGGAGGACTGCCACGCAAGTCAGACGTGATGCGTCAGTTGTGCAACGATGCTGGTATCACGGGTCACGTGAAGATTTTCGCAACTGAAGACGAGGTTCTGGGCGTCCATGCACCACGGACGCTAGCCAGGATCTTCCTATTGTAAGGGCAGCAGTGGCAGATCGTACAGCTACCACAACATAAATAAGAGGCCTTGTGAGCCCATACGCGTTAACACCAACGGTTACGGACCGGTTATTAGGAGTGGGACTACAGGCACACACACATCTAGCCGTCTTCCTCTCACGCCACAATATCGATGTGTATGACTCTATTGGTGCCATCACTTGGCAGATGGAATGTTGTGCCGTGGTATTCAGCGACGAAAGCAGATTCTGCCTGCATGCAAGTGATGGTCGTTCGCGCGTACGACGTAGACCTGGTGAGCGCTATCTAGCACAGTGAATTCATCCAAGACGCACTGGCCCCACCCGAGGCCTTATGGTCTGGAATGCGATAAGTTACAGCTCTCATCACCTTTGGTGTTTCTGGAGGCCACTCTAACCACCGCTCGGAGCGTGCAAAAAAAAAAAAAAAAAAAAAAAAAAAAAAAAGGTTCAAATGGCTCTGAGCACTATGGGACTCAACTTCTGAAGTCATCAGTCCCCTAGAACTTAGAACTACTTAAACCTAACTAACCTAAGGACATCACACACATCCGTGCCCGAGGCAGGATTCGAACCTGCGACCGTAGCGATCTCGCGGTTCCAGACTCTAGCGCCTAGAACCGCACGGCCACTCCGGCTGGCGCGGAGCGTGCAGGATGTTGTTAGCTTTTTGCCGTTATTGCAACAGGAAGAAGATGTGTTATGGCAACAGGATAATGCTCGCCCACACTCTGCCCGTGAGCCTCAACGTGCTCTGCAAAATGTGCAGCAACTTCCCTGCCCTGTACCATCTCCGGACTTACCTCCTGTCTAGCAAGATTGGTATATGATGGGACGAGAAGTGACTCGTGCGACTCGTCAACCAACAACTCTTGCAGGTGTGGTGTACGTACACAGGACAGTACTTACCAGCCCTAAGGTCGGCTGGATGCCAGAGACTGCTCCTCCGTTGCCGCCCGTGGAGGCTACACCACGTACTAATAAGGGGTTTCAGCGTGGGTCGATAACTGATACATCAGAATCGCTTGTGGTAGTCATCTGTAAATGTAATCATTTCGTGGATTCTACACGCACTGTTGCAAATACATCTCGAGCGAATTGGAAATTTCTAAAAGGGTGTACAATTTTTTTCCGGTAGTATAATTCTGCAAGGCCTACAAGAAACATAATTTTCCCAAAGGTCTCGAAAATTCCTCCTTGAAATACTTGTAAGTAACAGCCCAGAACGCGATTCTTTCGCTTTTCTTCTCCACAGTGCACTAAGCTGCACCCAGGTGATACCGTAATTTTGTATTAAATAAAAAAAAAACTGAGTAGGCCACTAATGACTAACTCAGAACTTAAGAAATCATTCTAATAATTCGACAATTTGAATTTAGAGAACTTTGTTGTTTGCTAGATCCCAAAATAGGATGCTGCTTGGATATCTGAGCTGCTGAAAAGCGAGTATGTGGTAACGTTTTGGCTTAATTTGCTCGTAACTGTTCCGCACGCTCAGACTGCCCCTGAACCATATCTGAAGTCTATCTCCGAGCTACATCAATCAGGGCACAACTGACAGTCAGACAGTTTGAATGTATAAATTTGTTTCACTAATTAGCGTTATTAGCGTATCTTTCCTCTGATAATATCTCTGACTGCGACTGTCATGAGGCACCTCTAAATGATATAATGCGAAGTAGTGTCACGTGCGCCTTGCATTTTACGTTCGACAGAAGTTATTAGTTTCAGAACTTATCCGGTGACGGCTTTTTACCCGATATGAGATAAAGTGTCGTGAATTTTCTGTGGACGTGCTGTTTCCAGTGGCCAACAATTATCTGAGAGAGCAGCCACTTGTCATCATATTATCGGTGAATGTCTGCGTGGTCTTTCCACATTTAAGGCTTTGGATCTCTCGTTTAGTCATTAAAAGATACGAAATTAAGTAACAGTACTTAAGTAACTGCCACTATATTACCTACTAGCAAACCTGGCAATGCTTCAAAAATGGTTCAAATGGCTCTGAGCACTATGCGACTTAACTTCTGAGGTCATCAGTCGCCTAGAACTTAGAACTAATTTAACTTAACTGACCTAAAGACATCACACAAATCCATGCCCGAGGCAGGATACGAACCTGCGACCGTAGCGGTCGCTCGGCTCCAGACTGTAGCGCCTAGAACCGCACGGCCGGCAATGCTTCACAATTGGGGTAAACATGTATGAGAATTTGATGTAGGTCCTAATACGAGGCACCCCTGGGAATTGTATCAGACACAAATTTCTACTCCTCGTTGCGACTCTATACACTTTGAAGATATGAAACTCGAAATTATAGTAAATCATACAGAATGTAAATGAGAAAGAAAACGCCTTTGTTGTTTTTTTGTATTTATTATTTGTTAGGTTTTTTCTTTTTAAATTTTTCCTACACAATACGAACGTACAATTACACAATTTTTTTACTGTGTGGTTTAGAGCACCAAGTTGAGTTCCCTCCCCATGGGTAGTTCGTGCAGCAATGTTAGCCATCGCGCTGTGGTGGTGTAATGGTTAACATTTCTGCCTAGCAAGTGAGAAGCCCAGGCATCGAGTTCCGGCCGCAGCACAAATTTTAATTCATTTCTTCTGCTTCGATCATAATCGTAGATAATGAAGAGACTTGAATGTCTCAGGGAAACGTTTAATTAAGATCTTTCTGGATTGTGTAGGAGGAGTATCAGATACGTATCAATTAAACAAGAAAGGAACGAGGACAAATCTCTATGGTAAGCCATTACTCAGTACTATTGGATAACTTTTCCAATTCTTACAGCAAATGTCCATCCAGCCAAGAGTTGTCAATTGATTTTGTTGTCCATCTTGGTGGAATCACTTAATTTATAATACAACCTATGCCTCCAATCGGTATCATATGATGCACTTAGATCAGTAAAACGTCTCATGTTTTCTTCTTAATTTGATATTCTGCTTCAGTGAATGTTGTAAGTGATAAGACCCCACAGCACAGTTCCGTCCTGGTCTGATTCCAGCTTGCTCAACGCGAGGGTTCTGAGAAATCAGTGGACGAATCCAGCTGTATAGAATTCCTTCAAAGAGCTTGCGCACAATAGCGCAGTTGGGTGATAGTTCTTTTGCTGGTCTGATGACTCGTCGGGTTTGAATATTGCTATGGTTTTTGAGTACTTAATTTTTTGTGGGATTGCGAATACTTCTGTAAATGGTAGTTAGAACCTAAATCGAAAAAGAAAGAGAAGTTGCTTGTTTTTATATGTCCAATAGATTGGCGCACAAACCCCTCGACATCTATTTTGAGACTGGTGTACTGAACAGTGGAGCACAGTGCGTCTGTCTGGCTTAATAATCCGTATGTGAAAAAAATGGATGTACTACTTAACGGATTCATGCACGACGTTAGTTGTCAATGTGAACTCCTTCTACACACTGGTTACCTATTTTGCGTCACATACCACTTCCTGGTATTAGACGAAACTGTGCGCTTCTACGTGAATATTAAAAGATTATTGATAACCCTTACCTTCCAGTATTGAATGATGTATTCGCAGTCGAACGAAAAAGATTGAGATCAAGACATCACAACTAGGATTCTTCCTGAATATGAATTAAAAGTCATCGTTGAATGCAAACTGCTGGCAACAAAGCTGTTCTCCACAATGCCAGAAACTTCCCCGCCTCGAGGAGAAATCGCTTTTATTTGACCAGCCTCAAATGGTTTGGACTATCATAGATCACATCCAAACGGGCCATGGAAGATATGCAGGCAATCTCCCTAAATAGCGGAAATATTCATTACCATCTTGTAACTGTAGTGGTGAACGAAAAACTGATGATAATGTTATATCGACGTGTCCCGTATGCGCCTAGAAGGTTCCTTTCTAAGATTGCCTGACACTGACACATGGCGTGATAAACTGTATAAGAGACTTTGAAATAGTTGTTTCCGTTTTTGTTATATTACGTTGCAGAGCTGTGTTAAAGAGTTGATATGTATAACTTTAATAACCTTTGTATATGTGTAGCTATTCTTGTCATTCAAAAGCTCTTAATCGTATATGTCATACGATAAGTGTAAGGGGCAGTCAAATAAAAAGCGAACACTCACCACAACGGGGGAATGGTTCCATTCAAGAGTAATCATCACACGTGTTAAGACATTTAGCCCACTGGGAGACGAGACGAGCAGTTCCTCTTTCGTAGAACACTGTCGGCCGCTGACGCATCCACAACCGCACCCACTCTTGCACTTCCTCCTTCTACGTCCAAGCATGTCTTTCTTCAGGTCGCTAAAGTTGTGAAAATCACACGGTGAAAAATCCAAGCTGTGCGGAGGATGTTGCAGTGTTTCCCAACTAAAATAGCTGAAGCGTAGCCTTCATCCGACTGGCTGTGTGAGGTTGGACGTTATCGTGATATGGGTGCAACGGGATGATTGCATGCGACAGCAATCCTGGTCGTTTTGATTAAGACATGTCCCAGTTGCTGCAAAGTGTCTTATTAGCGCCGCACATTGATTGTGGTTCCACGCTCGAGAAACTCGACGAGCAGAGGGCCCCTACAGTCGAAGAGGAAGGTCATCATGATCTTACTGGAACTTGTGTGAACAGCTTTGGACTTCTTTGGCGGGGAAGATGTGGGATGTAACCACCGGTGGCTTTCGGGCTCGAAATGGTGGCGACCTGAAGAAAGACTTACGTGGACGTCGGTTTCAGTCAGACAAGGAGGTGCAAGGGTGAATACGGTTGTGAATCCGTCAGTGACCGACCGTAATCTACGGAAGAGGAACTGATCGTGTCATTCATCCATTGTAATGTCTTAACGCCTGTGGTGATTACTTTTGAATAGAACCATTTCATGGTACCACAGTGGCGGGTGTTCGGTTTTTATTTGACTGCCCCTCATAAATTAAAAACGTTACATGCGAATTTTCTTTGGTGTTTGCTTGGCTCTTAAATCAGTTCATTATAAGTACCGTAATACTATCAATTTGTTAAGGTAACAAGCCGCACTACAAAAACAGCACTGTAGTAATATATTCTACATATGTTATTTTAAGGTCCACTGTCATTAATAATGAAATCTAAAGGCTACATCTTTTAATTTATGTTATTGTATAGACAGCATGAGTGAACGTTTACTCTAACAAGGACAGCAGATTAGTACGCGCGAATTAAAATAATGGCGAAAAAAACACAAAATAGTTCTTAAACCCTCTTACTTTGCTAAATTACGCTTTTGCAGAAAAAGCTCGAAACAGGTGAAATGAAAGCAGCAGCTTAAACGAACAAAACTGCACAAACACTTTCGCTTACCGAACAAACTCCTTCATACTCGTCGCCGAATGGCTAACGTTTTATTGTCGTACCTGTACATTGTGCATTTTCTGTTTGTGATTACTGGAAAGATTTCACTTGATTCGAAGTCCCCTGTCCCGCTCTGACTTTATTATCAGATTGTTTTTATTCACACTGTAGATCTAACCGAGCGAGGTGGCGTAGTGGATAGCACACTGGATTCACATCCGGGACTACGACGGTTCAGAACCCCGCCTGCCCATCGATATTTAGCTCTTTGTGTTTCCTAGGTCGCTTACGGGATGGTTCCTTCCTTTCCATAATTCGAGCTTGGGCCCTGCCCTTAAGGACCTCGCTGTTGTTGGGACGTCCTTCCTGGACATCTAAGAAAGTGAGTACGAAACTTACGATTGCTCACTGTGGAATACCGTACCCGAGATCCAAATCGAGTACGATCTCTCTCGATCCGAAATTAGAGCCTGTATTTGACTAATTCGGGTTGTGAACGTGCTCCCATTGCTGTGGCTCTGAGCACTATGGGACTTAACAGCTGTGGTCATCAGTCCCCTAGAACTTAGAACTACTTAAACCTAACTAACCTAAGGACATCACACACATCCATGCCCGAGGCAGGACTCGAACCTGCGACCGTAGCAGTCGCGCGGCTCCTGACTGCGCGCCTAGAACCGTCCCATTGCTGTGTTTTGGCAGTTACTGAGTTGAGGCGGCGCACTGGTTGAGATACTGGGCTTGTGTTCTAGTGGAGGGTGATTCAGAACCCTGTTCGGGTATCTACATTTAGGGTTTTTATGAATCGGTTAAAGCAGAGTTCTCCGACATTTCAGTATTCGTGACCCAGTTTTTAATCATAATTTTCATTGCCGCTTCCCTCCCACTGTTCCTCACACAATAACAATGTCCACGGTGAACATTAATAAAACCCACAAACTGCAGGGGCGGATTCCTGATTGGAAACGGAGGAAAAAAGATGCTATGAACATGTGTCCGGAAATGGACAGTGTGCGTGCAACATCAACAAATCGCCCTGGACACAGTACAGAAGAGCATCGCATCCCTGTCACAACAAATGTTGAAAGCAGCTTCCGTAGGATTGCAAGTGATAGGAACAGTAGTGGTCGTCATGCAGAGTACACATGATCGTAGTTTGGCTTACACCACGTTGTCCGGCCGAGGTGACCGAGCGGTTCTAGGCGCTTCAGTCGAAGGTTCGAATTCTTCCCCGGGCAGGGATGTGCGTGATGTTCTTAGGTTAGTTAGACGTAAGTAGTTCTAAGTCTAGGGGACTGATGACCTCAGATGTTAAGCCCCATAGTGCTCAGAGCCATTTGAACTATTTGAGCACCACGTTGGCGGGCCGCTTGCCTGGAGCTTGTGCTAGGGTTCGTCTCAATAACCTGGAGAACCTGGTCCTCAAGTCTTGTACGCACAGTCCGTCCCCTCCCTGCACGTTCATCTGTTTGAAAGGACCCACGATCAAACAAATGTCCAAAAAGGGCTTGAAATGTTGTGTGGCCGTGCTGCCTCTCGACCGTTTCCATCTGCTTGGTCGTACACAAACACCATCTCGGTTTGTTGCCGACATGAGTACCGTAACATTCTGCTGCTTGCAATACGTCAGTCACACAGCCTGCAACACACAAGGAACACACCGCGCGTGGTGGGAGCAGCTGTCATTCGTCAGCGCCATCAGCAACGATGCATTTCCCGACGAATTTTCATAGGACTTTTTTCCCCTCATTTCCAGTCAGGAACCCGTCCCTGCAGTTTGTCGGTTTTATTAGTGTTCAGCCTGTATATACAATAATGTATTATGACGCTAAAGTTACGAACCTTACAAATTACCAAGAATAAGCAAAGTAATTGCTACTGCGAATTACCGATCCGCTACATTGACAAAACCAGAATCAATGGCCATCTGTTTCTCACTGTCTTACAGGTAGCACACAAAAAGTTAATGGATTGCCTTAGGGGCGTGTGGGGTGCAGAGGGCAAAGTAGTATGGCCGTTGTGCGGTGCTAGGACGTGCGTGGGAAGGTGCTTCTCTGTTCGTCATCTAGTGCTGACAAGCTACGGGTGTGCGAAACTCAAAAATACCGATCAGTTGCAATGTTGCACCTACCCTCATACGGCGAGAGGTGGGTACTTGTATTGCAGCACGGAACAATGCCGAAGATGATCGTTTCGGTGGTCCAGATGTTATGGTGTATAGAGCATAATGTTGCATGGTCGCACTGATTTTCAAATCTTCGAATACGGTATATTCACCGGTCAATGTTATTGTGAGCTCCTTCCGCATTTGCATCTTTTCAGGGGTGCATTCGGCCCTGCCTTCATTTTTATGGCTGACAACGCGCGACAGCATCGAACTGCGCAGGTGGAGGAGCTCTTGGAACGAGAAGATAGCCAGCGAATGGACTAGCCTACCCGTTACCTCGACTTTACTCCCATCCAGCAAGTGTGGGAGCGTCGGGGAGGTGTTTCAGGGCGTCCGTATGCACCAACGACCTACCAGTAGTTGTCAACCGTACTGGTGGAGGGTTGGAATTCCTTACAAACTCTGTGGCCAAGATGGGAGCACTTTGCCGAGCACACATTGTCGCCCATGGTGATCACACACCCTATTAAGAACAATGCCCCGCCTTTTGTGATGGCTAAGGGACCATAATACATCGCAGTGACTTCATTGTAGTTACTGTCTTTGAATAAACGTGTCATTTCTGCTCGTCTCATCGTGTATCTTTCAGTTATCTTCTGTACTATAGCGCAGCATTTCTTTCTATGTGTAGTCCAAGTGGCGGCCACTGTGGCCGAGCGCTTCTAGGCGCTTCAGTCTGGAAGCGCGCGACCACTACGGTCGCAGGCGCGAATCCTGCCTCGAGCATGGATGTGTGTGATGCCCTTAGCTTAGTTAGGTTTAAGTAGTTCTAAGTTCTAGGGGACTGATGACCTCAGATGTTAAGTCCCATAGTGTTCAGAGCCATTTGAACCATTTTTTTGTGGTCAAAGTATCATCAAGCTACTTACTTGGCAGTAACGCACCATGAAAAAGTGACTTCCGTCCTTAAAATCTGCGCATCAGTGTAAGTACATTGTATCATTTAATTTTTTGTAATGTCAGAATGTATTTTTCATTGCTTTCCTTCAGTAAGTTAATCAATTTTTGAATTCATATTTTTTTGTTTTCAATACGCTCACGCCCCCCCCCCCCCCTTCCTTCATTTAGTGTTACCACGCTCCCTTAGGGGGGCACTGCCTACAGGTTGACAATCGCTCTCTTAAGGCAAACAGCGGGATCGTTCCTTTGGGAAAGACAGCACCATTGTTCTTTCCCCTCTGAATTTGTGATATTTCTCTGATGAACTCGTTACAGATGGGATGTGGGACCCTAATCATTTTTATTACTCTTTCTCTTTCTGTTTCTGGTCAGTACGTGTCCAATATGATCCCTTAGACTTTTTCGGCGTGACTGATTAATGGGGTACTTTTGGATGTCGAACAGAGTTGTCGCTTCCATCTTATGTCTAATTTTTCGAGAGTCGTCTTCGTCAGGTGCTGCGAGTTGTGCTGCTATATGCATTTGCTGTCTGAATTCGTAACTTAAGGGTCCAGCTAGCGATGTTTGGTTTGTGGGGTTCTCAACTGCGCGGTCATCAGTGCCCGTACAAAAAATGGTTCAAATGGCTCTGAGCACTATGGGACTTAACTTCTGAGGTCATCAGTCCCCTAGAACTTCGAAGTACTTAAACCTAACTAACCTAAGGACATCACACACATCCGTGCCCGAGGCAGGATTCGAACCTGCGACCGCAGTGGTCGCGCGGTTCCAGACTGTAGCGCCTAGAACCGCTCGGCCACCCTGGCCGGCGCCCGTACAAAGTCCCAATTTTGACACAGTCCAATTTTTTTTACACAGTCCAATATAGCACTGTCATGAATGATGACGATGATGAAATGATGAGGACAACACAAACACCCAATCCCCGGGCAGAGAAAGTCCCCAACTGGGCCAGGTATAGGACTAGGGACCCCGTCATGCAGACGCAGTAGCGCTAGCCACTAGGTCAGGAGCTGCGGACAAGGGTCCAGGTAGCGTGTACATATTACAACTCAGTTCCCAGCGTATGAACAAGACGACGGGGTCCATCTCAAAATATTACGCGTAAAAGGTAAACAACCACTCACCTGAACGCTCGAAAACACACCATTATGTATCCAGTTTCTTAAAATCAGTGCTACCTTATGTGTAACAATTGCAAAGTTCCTGCCTCGAGCCGAGCGGGATTAGCCGATTGCCGGCACGGTAACTCAGCGTGTTCGGTCGGAGGGTTAGCTGCCCTCTGTAATTAAAAAAACTGAGTTAATGGATCAGAGACGAACTGAAACGGGGGTCTTACGACGTTGGCCCCGAGCAGATACAACGAAGTCCTCCCTCGGGCATGGGTGTATGTGTTTGTCTTTGGGATAATTTGGGTTAAGTAGTGTGTAAGCTTAGGGACTGATGACCTTAGCAGTGAAGTCCCATAAGATTTCACACACATTTGAACATTTTTTCCTGCCTCGAGGCAGTCACGCAATCGAATGCGCCGCGTAGCGTGAGCGGAATACATCTCTCGAGTACAATAGCAAGCGTTAAGGCGCAGCGCACAGGCGATCGCTGTTACCAAATCACAAAGACTTCGTGTTTCGGAATACAGGTACTTCGACTATTGTGACAAGCGTCTGCAGCTCATTCAGCAGTTATATGAGCACGGGAGCACATACGGAAGAATAAATGCAATCAGTATTCTTGCAACATCCACGCGATGACAAATAGACAAGTATTCTTTCTTCATGCCGTCGGCTGCACCTTCTTTGTGCTTCTGCCGTGGCAGGTCGCGCCTTTTACGGAGAAGACGCCTCCTCGGCATTGCTTTCTGATGCTGAGCAGCAGTCGTCTCAGCGGCATAGCGAAGCGACACTTTCAGAACGCCAGTTGTGTTTTCGAAGGGCACTTCGTCTGCTGTTGCTGACTGCGGCTTAGAAATTGGCGACGGTCTATTTTTCCAGCATTCTTTCCGAAAAATAGTAGTTGACAGGCACGTGCTGTTCCGAAGTCACGGTGTATTCCGTACTGTGTGTATATGACACAAGTGGGAACCATGGAGCATGTTAGAAGCAAATGTGGTGTAGCGAAACTGCCTGAGAGAGGCAAATATTTACGGCGATGTTACTGCTCCCGAACACATACAAGGGCAAATTATTATGGCAGACCAAGGAACTTTTGTTGTACACTGCACTACACTCCAAAGTGTCACAGACACGTGACACTTTTCAGTGTAGCCATCTGATCTCTGTAAACTATGTTAGAAACGCTCTATCTCAGTCTTTCCTCTCGCCACGATATTTTAGATACCGAAATGGTGACGTCCTGTCTGACCGCTTTGAGCAGGAGAACGGTGTCCCTCAGGGTAGCGTTTTAAGTGTGACTGTCTTTGCCTCCTTAGTGAAGAGTCCTGCCCAGTTTTCCTTGTTGTGGATGATTTCTGTTTGTTTTGTTCTTCTTCAAACCTTGCAAGTACAACGCGTCAGTTGCAACTTACTCTTAGACGGTTGGATGACTGGACGCAGAAGAGTGGTTTCAAGTTTTCCACCGAGAAGTCCGTATGTGTTCTTTTTCACCGTTCTCGTTCGATTTTAACCTTTCCTGAGTTGAGGATGAGGGACACTGTCCTTAATTTTAAAGACACGGTGTGATTTCTGGGGCTCATTTTTGACTCGAAGCTTACGTGGTTACCTCATCCTAAAGACCTGAAACGACGGTATCTTAAAATGTCTTAGCCACAGTACATGGGGAGCCGACAGCACTTCCCTGCTCCAGTTTTACAGGGCGTTTGTGCGATCTCGGCTCGATTATGGGTGCACGGTGTATGGGTCCGCGAGGGCTTCTTACTTAAAGATGTTGGACGTTGTGCACCATGAAGCGCTTCGGTTGGCCACTGGGGCATTCAGAACTAGCCGCATACCAAGCCTCTGTGCAGAGGCTGGTGAACCGCCACTTCATATGCGGCGGCGGCTACTTACGGTGCCTCAGGTGTATAAAACTTTGTCCACACCATGCACACCTGCATACCGTACCGTTGCTCAGCCTCCTCTTCAACGGCTATTTCATAACCGGCAACGAGCGACGCAGCCCTATGGGATTCGCACACAGGGTTGCCTCTCTGCTATGGATATGGCTGGTCTTCATGTTTTTCATCGCGGTTGGAGAAGATTTCCACCTTGGCTCCTCCAGAGACCCAGACTTATTTTAGATTTGACTAATTTTAAGAAAGATAGTACACCAGATTTTACATTCCAATCTCAGATTTTTATATTTTAGATGCGCATCACGGTTTTACCGTCGTTTACTCTGATGGCTCCATACAGGAGAATTTCCTTGGCTGTTCTGTAGTGTTCCCTGATCATGTTACCCGGATTCGCCTCCCTGATCAATATACCGTTTTCGCAGCGGAGCTCCACGCGATCCTGAAGGCACTGGATCGGATGAATCGTGTTCGGGGCAATCGATTTCTCCTCTACTTCGATTCTCTTAGTGCCTTACAATGACTGCAGAATCTATACCCAACTGAGGAGATGGTCCAGCTGATATATGACCAACTGTACTTGCTCCAACGGCGGGGTAAGGAGGTGTCCTTCTGCTGGGTGCCTGGTCATGTAGGAATATGGGGCAATGAACAGGCCGATCGGGCTGCCAAGGAGGCCTGCAGAGAGCAGGATGTGGTCCAGTGTCCTATCCCCTTGCAGTCTGTCATCTCTGCGTTCCACAAGAAGTGCATGAAGTTGTGGGAGGAAGAATGGCTGGCGATGACAGCCAATAAACTGCGGTTGGTGAAGTCAACAACTCAGTCGTGGCGTTCCTCCTGCCGGTTGCTCAGGCGGGAAGAAGTGGCCCCACGCGTCTTCGGAATGGGCACTGTCCTCTCACACATAGCTTTCTATTAATGGCGGGAGGATCCCCCGTTTTGTGATGCTTGTGTGGTGCACATTTCTGTCCGCCACATTTTAACAGACTGCATTTTATACCGTGATGCAAGGGCAGAAGCACAAATTGATGGGGATCTGCCCTGTGTTTTAGCTAATGATGAGACGTGTGTGTCTAGGGTTTTAAAGTTTTGTGATGTGTCTGGACTCTGGCCTAAACTTTTAGGCTGGAGGTTTTAGTGTATTGCAAAGTGGCCGGTTCCTCCCCTTTTTCCTTGCGGTCAGCCAGCCACTTCCCTCTGCTATATTGTTTTAGCTCCCTCTACCACTTTCTTCCTGTGTTGTCCATGTCTTACTGCTGGCGGCATGCTTCGTTCCACGCTTAAGTGTGGGTAGGCACATATTTTTCCAAGCTGGTTACCTGTGTTTGACGTTCTCTTTTATCTTAATATTACGAGTCTTTTCTTGACACCCGTCTCAATCTGTTACTGAGCGGGCGCTGAAGACATTGCCGTCGTGCGCCCATATAACCCCTCTCCATCCATCCATCCATCCAATCGTTCAACTCCTCTGCGATAGAAACCCTCTCTTTGGTCACGGAGCTGCTCGAAAACCATTTTGTGAACGCCCTTATCATCGGAAAAACTGCGTTATCTGCGAACCAGTTCCTCAATTGCCTACACATGTCGTCTGTGGCCGGCGGCCCTCCTCCACGATCAGCATCACATACTTCTGTACGGCCTTGGTCAAACAGTAGCACCTTTTCGTCTCACTACGGCAAACGCGACATTGAATTCGGTCCCCGTACCGCGAGAATTTCGAAGTGAATCAGTGTGCAATTTATACCTTTTTTCACACAATAATCATACTACCCTACGCACTTCATCTTTGGTTTACGTTTCCAGTTGCCGCACAATTTCACTCCAACACTGTGATTGACCTGTTATCCGTACCGCAGCATACACTTAAGGGCCAAAGAAACTGGTATAGGCATGCGTATTCAAATACAGAGATACGTAAATAGGCAGAATACGGCGCTGCGGTCAGCATCGCCTAAATAATACAAAAAATGTCCTGGGCAGTTGTCTGATCGGTTACTGCTACCACATTGGCAGGTTATCAAAATTTAAGTGAGTTTGAACGTGGTGCTATAGTCGGCGCACGAGCAATTGGACACAGCATCTCCGAGGTAGCGATGAAGTGGGGATTTTCCCGTACGACCATTTCACGAGAGTACCATGAATATCAGGAATCTGGTAAAACATCAAACATCCGATATCGCTGCTGCCGGAAAAAGATCCTGCAAGAACGGTACCAAGGACGACTGAGGAGAATCGTTCAACGTGACAGAAGTGGAGCCCTTCCGCAAACTGCTGCAGGTTTCAATGCTGGGCCATCAACAAGTGTCAGCGAGCGAACTATTCAACGAAACATCATCGATATGGGCTTTCGGAGCCGAAGGCCCACTCGTGTACCCGTGATGACGGCACGACACAAAGCTTTACACATCGCCTGGGCCCTTAAAACCGACATCGGACTGTTGATGAATGGAAACATGTTGCCTAGTCGGATGAGTCTCGTTCCAAATTGTATCGAGCAGATGGACGTGTACAGGTATAGAGACGAGCTCATGAATCATGGACCCTGCATGTCAGCAGGGGACTGTTCGAGCTGGTGGAGGCTCTGTAACGGTCTTGGTCGTGTGCAGTTGGAGTGATATGGGATACGTCTAGATACGACTCTGGCAGGTGACACGTACGTAAGCATCCTATCTGATTACCTGCATCCATTCATGTCCATTGTGCATTCCGACGGACTTCGGCAATTTCAGCAAGACAATGGGACAGCACACACGTCTACAATTGCTACAGAGTGGCTCCAAGAACCCTTTTCCAAGTTTAAACACTTCCTCTGGCCACCAAACTCCTCAGACATGAAATTATTGAGCATATCTGGGCTGCCTCGCGACCTGCCGTTCAAAAGAGATCTCCACTCCTTCGTACTCTTACGGATTAATGGAAAGCCCTGCAGGTTTCGTGTTGTCAGTTCCCTTCAGCACTACTTCAGACGTTAGTCGAATCCATGCCACCTCATGTTGCGGCACTTCTGCGTGCTCGCGGAGGCCCTACTCGATATTAGGCAGGTGTACCAGTTTCTTTTGCTCTTCAGTGTGTTATGTATGCAGAAAACTCTTAAGCATGTACTCTAGTACTCCTCTCTTGTTGCGCAGTAGTCTTAGCGAGGGACGAAAAGTGTAATTTACTTTCTAAAATCTCCATGTATCTGACGCAAGGAAAGAATACAAGGCATGCTCATATCTGTGACACAAAGGCAATCGTGTGATATAGTACTCTATTCGCTTGTAGTATCAAATACTGTGATACTGACATGGTTCTTACTACAACCTTTTCCCCATTTCGGATGATGGCCTACGACGAAACGCGCGAAAAAGAAAGGAAGTAATGTTATGGTTTAACGTGTCGTCGAAGACGGAAAGGGAGCACAAGTGCCGATAGAAAAGAATAGGAAAAGTAATCGGTCATCTCCTTTCCAGGCGAATATCCTGTGATCCTCAAGCCATTTAGGAAAACCACAGGAAACATAAATCTGGAATTCCGGACGCCATACTCCCGAAATCGATACCAATTTTTTACTATTGGCTCACCTCGTTCAGTGCATGTAGCTACAAACAGGGTGCGCTCCAAATAAAATTATGTATTCATAAGTGTTCAACGAATACGTATCCTTAGGACAGGCGGCCAACAGGTTTAGTAGACTACAGTGCGGTGCCTTGGAACCCGATGATGAAAGTTAGAGTCATACCGGTAGCTTCTTTCGACAGTGGTTTCAGCATCTCCCTTCGCCAACAACAGCATATGCACAATACTGCTCTCTACACGAACTTGTCGCATTAATCGGCACTATATATATATATATATATATATATATATATATATATATATATATATATATATATATATATATATAACACAAAACACCCATCACTAAGATACAGTTCGAATGTGCGCTAAGAAAAAAATTCTTCCCAACTAGGCGAGTGTACTGCCCCTCAGATTCTCAAGGTTAATAATGAAAATAGACTCTTTTTTCCTTTTACTGCGCCGGTTCTAGGCGCTTCAGTCTGGAACCGCGTGACCGCTACGGTCGCAGGTTCGAATCCTGCCTCGGGCATGGATGTGTGTGATGTCCTTAGGTTCGTTAAGTTTAAGTAGTTCTAAGTTCTAGGGGACTGATGACCTCAGATGTTAAGTCCCATAGTGCTCAGAGCCATTTGAACCATCCTTTTACTGCAATTGACAGCACGCAAGTACCTAACAGAAGTACTGTATATGCAGAAACAGGAACTGAATAAAACACCCTATATGAGAACTGGGAACCATGTAAGTTAATAATCCGTCTCAGCCACATTTGCAATGTTAATATCTTTAAAAATTTGATCACATTAAAACTAACATGTTTAAGAAGAATAAGATTCCGTCTTTAGACACACATCACAAGAATCGAAAAACATCTCAACGAATAAAAGCACAAATAGATTCATAAATAATATTTAAATTTCAGGCATTTCGGACTGTCTTCGTTCATTTCCCCTGACAGCGAAGTCTGAATAGTTTGCTACGTTTTATGAGCCGATTTGTGCTTGTATTCGTTGAGGTGCTTTGATCCTTGCTGTGGTTTGTATGTGACGATAAAAGCTTATTACTCTTAAACGCGTTTTAAAGTGCTCAGTTTTAAGGATCATAATTATGGCGAAGCATCATTAAACTGCTAAATTACAACAGCGGCAGTGCTTCTGTCGAGCTGTGGTTAAAATTAAAACCTACTGGCATTCGTTGAAAAGAGACCACAAGAAGTAACGACAGTGACGTGAACCTTCAGCTACATCGAAAAAGACAAGGCTACGTATGGAACAAAGAGGGTACAAATTAGGTCAACGGAAAACACCCTCCTAGGTGAACTTAGTGAATTTCTGTGCAGGCTAGTACAGACACAATAAAGAAAACATTTCGGTCGTATCACATTATAATCACAACAAGTGTATACGAATGGTACATCGACAGGAAAAGATTATCGATATATGTGCCCAAACTGTAGTTATGAAGTTTGTGAGAAAATAATGAGAAAATAATCCAACCTAAGTCAAAAGATGGCTCGATCTTTTTTCTATGGAATTTCGCTTTTCAAAATCTTTATAAGCAAAATTATAAGTCCCGATATGCTCTAAAAGATAATAAAAAATTAATAAAGCATCGTGCATAAAGGCCGGCTCAGTTTTAGTATCTGCGAATTGTGATAAATGCCTTCAGATTGTTAAACTAATGAGAGGAAATTTGTTTCTGACCTACTGACACGATCTTAGACTTGCTATTGTAGCGATCTGTTCATAAAATTTTTCTTGTTTTATGTTTTACAGAATCTGTGGTGTCACCGCCAGACACCACATTTGCTAGGTGGTAGCCTTTAAATCGGCCGCGGTCCGTTAGTATACGTCGGAACCGCGTGTCGCCACTGTCAGTGATTGCAGACCGAGCGCCGCCACACGGCAGGTCTAGTCTAGAGAGACTCCCTAGCACTCGCCCCAGTTGTACAGCCGACTTTCCTAGAGATGGTTCACTGTCTACATACGCTCTCATTTGCCGAGACGACAGTTTAGCATAGCCTTCAGCTACGTCATTTGCTACGACCTAGCAAGGCGCCATATTCAGTAATTTCAAGAATGTATTCTGAACAGATAATATTGTGAATCATGTATCGTCAAGAGCGACGTTCATCATTAATGGATTAAAGTTAAGTACGAAACTAATTACGTCCGCTTTCTGAATTCTAATTCCTTTTCATGTTACAGACCTCACGTCAGTATAGTTCTCCCCTCATCATGCCAGCCTCCGTGAGCTAAAACGCGTGCATTTCGGCCTCCTCTAGTAAAACGGTGTTGGCTCTTCTGCCAACACAACAGAATCCATCTACGAAACTACTCTCGGTTTTGCTGTTCAAGGTTGCTCGCCGCGCTAGGTAGAGTCTGAAATATCTGTACACCTCTGTAGAGTAAGAGTCTAGAAGGAGAACAGATTTGTTACACAAAATCAAAGAAGAGAGTAATGTATGCACATATTTGCAGATGTTGATGAGAGTGCAACAAAATTTCCTACACAGGACACTGAGCTTAGAACACGTGATTCTCAGTTTCGGACTCTTGAGGACAAACATGATACACGCAACAAAATATATCTCGCAGTCTGATCATGGGCATTATAGAATACGAAAATGAACTACTCGTTAAACTTTATTTGTACGGGGTGTAGTGGGTATAAGTGCAGATAGTTCTATTGGTGACTGAGTACAGTGTGCTGAACAGCATTACATCAGTGTTTACATCAGTTGGAGAGTAATGATTATAGCTGTTAGGAAATATTTTTAGGTTGGTTAGTACTTCCAAGAACATGTGCCAAGAGCAAGCCATTAATTTTCCCATGGGCAGCAGGTCAGGCGTTGAAGTGTGGATGTGTGGAAGCAAAACGATTAGTCTATATTGACTGGCGTAGTCCACTTAGTGGTACAGTTACGGACCTGCAGAAAACATTAGGTCGAAAAGTTTGTGACGTGTTTTTGGCAACACTGTTCGACGCAGAGAAGAAACAACCAACACAAAAATATGGTTCAAATGGCTCTGAGCACTATGGGACTTAACTTCTGAGATCATCAGTCCCCTAGAACTTAGAACTACTTAAACCTAACTAATCTAAGGACATCACACACATCCATGCCCGAGGCAGGATTCGAACCTGCGACCGTAGCGGTCACGCGGTTCCAGACTGTAGCGCCTAGAACCGATCGGTCACGTAGGCCGGCAAACAACCAACGCAATGATGTGTGTACATATTAAGGTACGACATACATAAAAATATCTACACTATACCCTGTGTTTTTCTTCTATGAATTATGGCATGCTATAGGAAGCATTTATAGCAAATGCTTTATGCATTTCAGTTCGACTCACTTCTTGTTCCAACATTTTTTTTTGTGATACAGATTTTATTATCGATTCATGTTCATTTTTATGCGATTTATCGAACCAAGTAATCGAACTTGGTGAAGCTGCAGTATGTTTTACACAGTCTTCGTTGGCAATATATGATACCTAATCGAATAGGATATCACAACCAGTTAATTATTTTTGTCTGATTTTATAAAAACGGCAAAAAATCCAACTTTTATTGCTAGATATACGATCCGCGTTCAAAATTGTTAAAAAAAGAAATGCATTATTACAGATATCTATTTACGCCTTTATAACGACCTTCGTTCAACCAGTAAACCAATACACCGGTTCATTCCTTTGTTTCGCAAAGTCATATTGGCTATTATTTGGAAGCAACTGACGGATAATCCAATGTTACTGCATGACTGGAGATACTTCACGAAGTTCAGCTTGTATTGGAAGGAAATTGTAAGAAATTAAAAGGAAGCAGCGTTCGATTCCGTATTTAGCAAAGTCTTGAAGAACTATTTATTTCCAGTAAGCGTCGCGTAGGTAGTAAAACACCCGTACAATGACCAAGCCATGGACGAGTCATTAAATTCGAATTTTCCACTTGACTGTTTCTTGCAAAGCGTGTAAACGACCACAGAATCACAGGAGGAAGTGCAGCTAATTGGTCCTGGGACCAGCAGCCTACTTTCTATGTAGACAAATGTAACGTATTGCGTATAAATAAGCAGAAAGACTAATGACTGTTCAATTAGTATGTTGGCGTTGAATCACTGAGAAAATTCACGGCAGTTAAATATCTAGCAACAAGTGTCCGGAGCAACTTGAAGTGGAACCACCACACGAAACTAGTCATACGGAGTGGTCAGAAACAGTTTGAGAAGCTTGTAATGATGCTGCACAGTAAGTTGAGCTGGGAAATAATTGTCAAGAAAAAATGCGATACGTTGCACCGATTCCGAGATAATTAGTAAGGGGATTAGTCCATCAGGCTGTTGCGTACGAAAACTCAAACGACCCACCAGACAAAATTAGTGTCAGTTGTTGTCATAGCGAAGATGATGGCGCACGAGACTGCCGAGCCTTTGGCTCGGTTTCGATCCTTACTGCCGCCCCATGTCCGATTTTTGTATTGCTCTTTCGTTCGGTTTTAGAAGAGTACGTTTGGCTGCACTGTCTCTGGAGGGCCACTTGAATTTACGAGCATAACGGCATGATTGGCTAACTTCAGTGTTAATTAATTCGAAAAGAGCGCAACGTATCGAATTTTTTTCATGACAATCATTTCTCAGTACGGCCTACCCTGCAACACCCTTACAAGCATTTCAGGCTGTTTCAGACTGACCATCTGTATATAGAATGACTATCGCATTACTTCTACCTACTGAAATGCTAACACCTGTAGTTTGCACATCCAAGCAGAGAAGATGCCAGGCTGAGGCAAAGTGGAAGAACCCTAAGAAAGTGTATCTCACTCACCATTGAAGTAACTTACATAGCGCTCGTCCTACCTGTTATTGGGTACTGCTCGCACGTTGGGCTTTTACCAAGTGCGATTAACAGAGAAGTTCTGAAGAAGATCGGAGCATATCGTTACGGTTGCGTTGTGTTGTATGGAGATGTTTATTTTTCAAGTTTTGGGAGCAGCTATGTCAAGAAATATCAGCCAGCTTATTATTTCCTCCCACATATTTTTTTCGTAAGATTGTGGCTGGGAACTCAGAGAAATTAGAGCACTTGCCGTGCCTTACCTACAGACTGATGTGGCAAACTTTCATAGATGATGGAGAAGGATAAATGTATCTATTTGAGGAAAGAGACTTAGGTTCGGAAACAACCAAATCGAAAGTTGCAAGCGAAAATCGTTCTGACACCTCTGAAAGTGAACGTCTTCTACTGCAAGCTCTTTGCTTTCCGTATTTTGGGACCAGGTAGTACGCACCACAACAAGAAATAAGTCCCCTACACATGGGCTCTAAAATGCATACCATAAGCCTTGTGAGCACATCTTCAATCGAAGAGATATGTTTCGTAGTAGCAAAGATGAACAAGGCCTTGTAGCTCTTAAAGTATGCATTTATAGCTCATGTTTACTTGACATTTTTTTTCTTTTTTTGACCCACGCTACCTATTCCCAAAATATGGAAAGCAAAGAGCTTGCAGTATAAGAGGGAGCCTGCCAGAGATATCAGAACGATTTTAGATTATAATTTCCGACTTAGTTTTTTTCGGACCAACGTCCCTTACCAGAAATTGATACATTTACCATTCTCCGCCATCCTTGTAAGTTTGTAACAGCATCAGGTAATTACCCTGTATAGTCGTTCTTCTCACGCAGCATTTGCGGGTGAGTCAGGTAAGGAAGGAACGTGATCACGATGCCAAATGTACCCTCCGCCAGACACCATAAGGTAGTTCGAATAGTGTAAATGTGTAAGTAATGGTTACACTTTGCGACTGTGAACATGCAGCGCTCATTTCAAGGTGAGTAGGCGTCGTAGATTCCGATAACTCTGGAGCTGGGATAGTTGTAGACACGTAACTCACAGAAGTGGAAGACGGATGGAAACAAAATTATTATTATTATTTTAGTGTTCTGGCGCTTGACATATCATCATTCGCCTTCTTATTCCCAAATCTGATTACAATTATTTAATTTTGTACACACTTTTAAATTTCATTTGTTCATGATCGAACCAATCTTGTGGCACGTAACACATTCTGGAGACAAGATGGAGATCTTATGCGGGCGGATGGCCAAAGAGACAGGTGCAGTAGTCAAGGGGAATATGACTACTGCATCTCTTCTTCGTTCATCAGGTAGTGCTGAGTCGTCCGTCAGGTTCTTCGTGATATTTTCCTTCCATGAAATTGTATTCGACGGTTTGTTTTTTCTTGAAATCTGATCTTAATAACGATTTTCACTGGAAAACAGTACATGTTAGTTTTTCCACTCTGTTTAATTTTTCTGCCACATTTGGCTAGAAAATCTGCTTTTTCATTGCCATTTAAGGCGCAGTGAGATGTATACATTGAATTGCAGTTGTATCATTCTTCTCTTGGAGTGGTTTAATTACTATTTGGACGTCTTTAACTTGAATCATTTTTGGATCTTTTGCTCATATTGCTGTTCTGGAATCAGAAAATGTAACTGGTTTGTCGAACGTTTTTAAAAGTTGTTTAGTTGACTTACTGTGATTCTGATGGCTTGAACTTGATCTTGAAAATTTGAGCTGTGTGGATGTAAAATTTGATAGAAATATAAAATTTTGCACACCAACGTTTCCTTATTTCTCCGTTAATGCGCCACCTGTGTAGACTGGAGCCACTGACCTTCAGCGGATCTCAGGTTTATTGTTTCCCATGATATAGTTCTCACTCTTAATTTACTTTTTTCACTTGTTTATAATTCACCATTATGTCTACTATGTGTTATGATTGAGGAATTATAATTGGAGAAAGTAGGAAAATAAATGCTTCATCAGAATGAAAACAAAATGGCATGCGCTACAGTAAATATATCGTTTCGTACAACCGCTACGGTCGCAGGTTCGAGTCCTGCCTCGGGCATGAATGTGAGTGATGTCCTTAGGTTAGTTAGGTTTAAGTAGTTCTAAGTTCTAGGGGACTTATGACCACAGCAGTTGAGTCCCATAGTGCTCAGAGCCATTTGAACCAAATATATCGTTTAAACGCTTTCTGGAAGTTGAGAAGCATGGCATCAATATGGATTGCGCTACGGATTCCACAACGAACTAAATTTTGCAAGATCAATGGTTCTAGTTTCTGTATAAGCCGCTTGTCACTAAAATTGCAACATCATGAAGGCAGCGTGCAACAAATGTCAAACTGGCATGAAATGTAGTACTGCTTGAATATGCAAATGAATAGCATTTCAGCAAAACCACATAAAGCAGATAGGAGTAAAGCCATCTACATTCTGTTTACAACGAAAGATTACTAAAGTGAGTTTCTCAATCAGGGACCGCATCTGAATGCTATTTGTTTCGCAGAAGAACATTTTATGCTTTGTGTAAGAAACAGAAACGTCTGTGGCGCGCGTCCGAATTCGAACGTGATATATCGCGACTGCGGTTAATTGTTCCGCGCCATTACTGCTCGCATTGGTCGGGGTCCCCCGGATTTCTTGCGAATATGGACTCGATGGATGCAGCAGGGCTATATTCCACGCCGTGGAAATTTCATAGGCCCCACGCAACTAGCGCCCGAGGGGGCTGATACGTTGTTAGCTCGGCCTTGCAGGATCTTATAAGCACTTCATGCATTTTAAGTCAGGATATGGGCTTGTTTGCACCAAGACATGTATCCACACGGACAGTGCGACGAGGTCTGGTGCACCATGGGCTGTCCGCATGGCCCATCTTATCCGTGTGTGAAGCCTCCGAGGAGGACGAACGTTGCTATATTGTATTGGTCATCGTCGTATTGCCTCAGCACCTTGTGTGGTGGTATGGGATACCGTTGAGTACACAACACGGTTACCTAATGTTCTTATAGTTGCTACTTGGGCAACAGACGTTACATTTTTGGCGTAATAAGGTAGGTGGATGTGCCATATCTTTGAGGTCTCTTTCAACAAGATAACGCAAGACCACGTGTTGTCCGTGTAGTACTGTTCTGCCTCGGTACGAAGGGTGTTCGACTGTTGCCCTGCTCAACACATTCTTCATATCTTTCACCCATTATAAACATTTGATGGTAGACTGCCGAGTAACCACACCGCCACTCGCCAGCCAGTACCTTCGATGAACTACGGCAGAGAGGTAAGCTCCGTGGACTGACGTACCCGTATGTGCCCCGCCAGGCTAAAGCTCTTGTTCTTGTCAGAGGTGTAAATTCTGTGTATTCATCGGATGGAATTACATTGTCCTGGAGACATCTAAGTCTCAACTTTGTCTTCGGTAAGGATAGAAGCTGCGGTAATGAATTGAAATCTGTGCCCGCTTTCTAGGAAGATGTGCTGACCGCTACTCCTCCGTGTTATTGTGGCTACCATAGCTTCACTGTCTACCATAGTCGAGCGCCCCCATAACACAAACTCCAGTTCATGTCTTCAGCCCATTTTCTCCTTTTTAAATCGTCAGTTTTGCCGATATTGGAATTCTCCGATATTGGAATGTCGTCCCTGCATTGTACGTAATGTGGTATCACTTCTCAGCCGTGGCCAAATTTTAATTCATTACTTGAGCTTCTATCCTTATCGAAGATAAAGTTGAGACTCCCATGTCTCCAGGAAAAATTCCATCAGGTCAATAGATCACCTACATTTGAGTTACAGGCAGGATTTCCCCGTTACCTAAATGCTGGGGTGCTATTCCAGTACTGGAGAGCCTTGGCAGTACTACACTGGACTCGTATTCGGGAGGACGACGGTTCAATCCCGCGTCCGGCCATCCTGATTTAGGTTTTCCGTGATTTCCCTAAATCACTCCAGGCAAATGCCGCGATGGTTCCTTTGAAAGGGCACGGCCGACTTCCTTCCCCTTCCTTGCCTAACCCAATGAGACCGATGACCTCGCTGTCTGGTCTCTTTCCCAAAACAACCCAACCGCTTGGCAGTACTGGCCATTTAAGAAGGGGAAGTTGGCTGAAGGCGGGAATTGAAGTTTGTCCTAGGGAGGACACCGGACTAGGGCATTCAGTGCAGTTGTGGTAGCTGCAACCCCACTGTGGTGTGGTGGTTAGCACGTATGCTAATATGCAGGAAACACGGGTTCAAGTCCTGGCTGTGGCGCAAAGTTTGATCCATTACTTCAACTTCTATATGTGTAATCAGTTTCGCAATCCTATACACACCCAAATCATCTACAAATTTAGACATGATGTGTTCCTACACTGTCTAGTCACATTACCCTGAGCACCTGTCAAAAGACTGATAACCACCTTTCGCAGCGCGGACCACTTGTGCTGATCAGTTCTGCCCTCCAGAATGATGAGATTTCCAGGGTATGCCACCAAAACATTACCCAGGACAGAAGGCTCCCTCCTCCAGCCTGGACCGTTC